>NC_073240.2:64520000-65747500 GCF_029281585.2 Gorilla gorilla gorilla
TTCATTTTAGCATGTTGCCTAAAAATATATTTATTTGAACTTTAAAATTTAAATACAATTATTACTTTTTAGTCACCTAATCCTCTGAAATACTCTAAGTCTTTTATACTCATTCCTTAGTCCTACCTGCCCTGTTGATGTCAAAGCAAGTGAAGACTGGCTCCCAGCACAAACTTTGCGAATGAACATCCCTTGTAAAGCTTCAATAACTTTAGGTTTATAAACTCTGTTGGTATCACCATGACCAAGTTTACCTATAAAAACAAACACATTAAACAATTTACTTGTTTTAAAGAAACTCTACTCTTTTTAACACTATTAAAGTTGATAAAGAGCTCTAATGTTTCCATCACTAACCTGGCAGATACGAAAAGCTATGTTTCTGATAGCTGAGGATGTTAACAAACGAGCATTTTTATTACAAGAAAGTTAACAACCACTGATAGCCTTTTATATCTTAATTTCAAGCAATTAAAATCAAGCAATTTAAAATCACTTTAAAAGAAACAGAAAATTATTTTTCTGTCTTTCTCCCCCTTTAATGGCTATATTTCTAACTTCAAATTTGCTGACAAAATATACAGGTACTATATGCGTATAATTTTTCATAAACTTTAAAAAAGAATGTATATGCATATAATTTTTCATAAACTTTTAAAAAAATCAATAGCTCATGAAATTGAAAACTTGACAAATCATTAAAGAAGAAAAACAAATGGCCAACCATCTATAAATCCAACCACACCAGGAATAAAAAAAAGTATAAATTAAATGATACCATTTTCACTATTGAAATTATTTAATTAAATTTAATACATGCTGTTGTTGAAGACTATGGGGAAGTAAGCATTCACACTGCTAGTAGGAGTGACTAATTAAAGTAGACAAAGATTTAGTCATTCATTGTGTTGTTAATACTGAAAAAAATTGAAACCATCTAGATACTCAACAATAAGAAACTGGTTTTATAAATTGTGCCACCATCAAATAAAAGAACACTTCAAGCCATTTAAAAGAATGATGTAGAGTCATGCTTGTTGATATAAAAAAGATACTCATGCCGGGCACGGAGGTTCATGCCTGTAATACAAGCACTTTGGGAGACTAAATCTGGCAGATCACTTGAGCCCAGAAGTTCGAGGCCAGCCTGGGCAATAAAGCAAAATCCTGTCTCTAAAAAAAATACAAAACTTAGTCAGGCATGGTGGTGCATGCCTGTAGTCCCAGCTACTTGGGGGGCTGAGGCAGGAGGATCGCTTGAGCCCAGGAGGTTAAGGCTGCAGTGAGCCAGGTTTGCATCACTGCACTCTAACCTGGGTAACAAAGCAAGACCCTGTCTCAAAAAAAAAAAAAAAAAAAAAACTATTAGAGTAAAACATATATATGTCAAAACATATATTAACTTATATAAAACATACACATGTAGGTATACTTTGGTTTTTAAAAACACATCTAAGTAGAAATATATGTAAATATTTGTATAAATGTGTATTTATTTAGAAGTCTATTTCCAAAATGTTAACAATGGTTAAAGTAACATTTGTAAAAGCTCAGTTCATTTTTGAATTTCTGCTCATCTGTATTTGAGTCATTCTACACTAGGCATATATAACTGAAAAATAAATTTTTAAAAAACTCAAGAAAAAAGCCAAAGCTACTGATAAATAACTTTTTACATACCATTGTCTCCTCCTCCAAAAGACCATACAGTTCTCCCATCTTTAGACAGAGCAATAGTATGTGAACTGCCACAAGAAACCTCTCCTACATTGCTAATGTCTTTTACTAATGTTGGAATGTTACGACTATTGCTGTCACCATGACCTTGGATAAAACACACACAACAACAAAGAAACAACGTTAACTCTTTTTCTCTAGGCCTTGACTTCACAAGTATAATAAATGTTACAACTTTAAAATAGAATTGAGATTTTTTTAATGCAATGCAATATGAAAAACACAATCATTTCTAACATCTTCTCAATCTTCCAAGGTGCTCCTAAACTGGGTCACAGAGTCACTTCAGTGAACCATTAGAATATTCTTTTCATGCTCCCCTCACAGCACTTACCTTGTGTTGTCCTGTTTCATGCTCATGTTGACTTGTTTTCATTACCCACTAGATTATAAACTTCAGGATCATGATGGTATTGCTTTTATCCCAGAAACCCTACAATGCCTGGTCATAATAGGGCACACTCAGTAAATGCTTGCTAGATTTAATTACATTTAAATATCAGCACTAAAATTTAGGTCTTATCTATATAAAATTATCTTCCTCTGAGCTTAAACTAACAAAATAAATGACAGTCTTTGGCCCAGTAAATCTGCTCTCACGGCTTCTCAGTAACTTAATCATTTCTAATTTTCTAGAAGAATAACTTACATTTTTAAAAAATCTTACCTAATCTTCCAAAGTCTCCTTCACCCCATGTGTATAATTCCCCATCCTCTGTGACAGCAGCACTATGTCTGTATCCAGCTGACACACAAACAACTACCTGCATTGCACACAAGTAAATACGATGAGTATGCACATGTTAAAACATATAGTCCGTATTTGATCCTATACACAG
This sequence comes from Gorilla gorilla gorilla, assembly GCF_029281585.2. Taxonomy (NCBI): domain Eukaryota; kingdom Metazoa; phylum Chordata; class Mammalia; order Primates; family Hominidae; genus Gorilla; species Gorilla gorilla. The sequence continues at coordinate 64,522,577 of NC_073240.2, forward strand.
AGACTTCACAGATACTAATATTCACAACCCATCCAGGAATTTCCAGGTACAGTTGTGGAGGCTGTGTTCAGGCCAAGGATGACTGGCTAAGAGTTCAAGTAAGTGCTGAAATACATGCCTGTAATCCCAGCACTTTGGGAGGCCAAGGCAGGCAGATTGTTTGAGCTCAGGAGTTCGAGTTCAGCCTGGGCAACATGGCAAAACCCTGTTTCTTTTAAAAAATATGAAAATTAGCCAGGCATGGTGGTGCATGTCTATAGTCCCAGCTACTCAGAAAGCTGAGTTGGGAGGACCACCTGAGCCCCAGGAAATCAAGGATGCAGTGGGCTGAGATAGCACCACTGCACTCCGGCCTGGGTGACAAAGTGAGAACTTAACAAAAAAAGAAAGAAAGAAAAGAGAGGAAGGGAGAGGAGGGGAGATTAATAAAAAGAGAAGATATGAGCTCAGTTTCTTATGGTTCCAATTATTTGTGTGGGTCCTTGGCAATTACTTAGGTACTCTAAATGCCTCCCCATTCAGGTCTCTACTAAGAGGCCACCTCTTCTAAGAGCACTCTCCGACCTACCTCATTACCTAATACCACACCTGCCCAAGGTAATCTTTATTGCTCATTTTTTTCTTTAATATTATCTGAAATTATTGTATATGCTTGTTAACTTATTATCTCTATCCTGAAGACTAAAGGATTAAAGTAGAGACCTTATCTGTCTTGTTCACTGCTACAAGTCTAATGCCTAAAATACTGCCTGACACTTCAAAAGTGCTAAATGTTTGTTAAATGAATGACTCTCAGTTTGCTTATCTGTGAAATAGGGATAATAACTACCTTACAAGAATAATTATAAGAATATAAGAATTAAAATTCAATAATGTATACAAAGGTGTTCTGTAAACTGTAAAGCAGATATACAAAAGATTAAGCCAAAGGGTTGAAGGGGCAACTGCAGAAAGAACACATCAAAATCTGAACGACATTGTCAGTTACAACACCAATGCATCTAATTATTTTTATAACCAAAAAGAATGCACATACCTTTCCTTGTAGAGGTCCCTGAATAAGCTTGGGATATTTCTGTGTTGAACTATTTCCATGCCCCAGTTTCCCATAATCACCATCTCCCCAACTGAAGACTTCTCCTTCTGTCGTAAAGGCTAAAGTGTGACCATCAGATCCTTTAGAAGATGAAACCTTTTTAATGGATCTGTGAGGCTCGAATGTTAACTTTTTTAAAGTTGACTGATTATTGGAGTCTCCAAGGCCCAGTCTCCCATAGCTGCCTTTCCCGCAAGCTCTAACAGAGCCATCCGTAGAAATGACAAAAGTGCAGTACTGTCCAGCTTCAATCTATAAACAAAGAATCATAAACATAAAATACTTCTGTGAGTATCAAAGTATAATATTTAAGGCTGGTTTTATCAAAGAGCCTCAAAGGAAGTCTTTTAGCAGAATATGGCATGATTCTCCAGAGAGATTAAGGAATATACAGAAATTTAAGAGAACATGAATGGCCTTTTCATGCTCACAACTTTGTTGCTGAGTTCAAATTCTTCATGTATATGTTATCTTTCCAGGTTATTGTCCAGGTTATGATTGAATGAAACAACAAAGTAAAACGCTTAATATCCTCTTATAACTGAGAATGGCAAGACATAAAGTTTTCCTTCCTATAAATTCCTTAGGGTACATTATGGCAAGAACCATATAAAATGTATTCTAAACCTATTTGAAAAAAAATACATTTTAATGAAAGTAATAATCAAATAGAAAGTTCTAGCTGGGCTACAAATGTAAAAAAAAAGTGATCATAAGAAAATGAAATGCTAATCTAGCAAAAAGAAATTCCAGTTTTTATTTACTTTTTTTTTTGAGACAGAGTCTCGCTCTGTCACCTGGGCTAGAGTGCAGTGGTGCAATTTTGTTTCACTATAACCTCCACTTACCAGGTTCAAGCAATTCCTGCCTCAGCCCCCTGAGTAGATGAGATTATAGGCACACGCCATCATGCCTGGCTAATTTTTGTAAATAATTTTAGTAGAGACAGGGTTTCACCATGTTGGTCAAGCTAGTCTGGAACTCATGACCTCAAACGATCCACCCGCCTTGGCCTCCCAAAGTGCTGGGATTACAGGTGTGAGCCACCATACCGGGCCTTTATTTACTTTTACTTGCCATTTGTGGTGAACATAACAGTAAAGTCTGTTGCTATTCTTAACACTTTTTAAAAATCGAGATCCCAATTTAGTTATTTGAAAGTTGGAAATGCTGTCAGGGATACTGGGGACTAAGAATGTATTATTTATTTATTTATTTATTTTGAGACGGAGCCTCACTCTGTCACCCAGGCTGGAATGCAGTGGCGTGTTCTTGGCTCACTGCAACCTCCGCCTCCCAGGTTCAAGCTATTCTTCTGCCTCAGCCTCCCAAGTAGTTGGGACTACAGGCATGTGCCACCATGCCTGGCTAATTTTTGTATTTTTAGTAGAGATAGGGTTTCACCATATTGGCCAGGCTGGTCGTGAACTCCTGACCTCGTGATCCACCTGCCTCAGCCTCCCAAAGTGCTGGGATTACAGGCGTGAGCCACTGCGCCCAGCAAAAATGTATTTTTCTATTAAAATGAAAAAAACTAATGCAGTATATAGACCAGAAATAACCATCGATAATTTTCACTCATTTAAAAAATACTCAATATTATTTAATGCAAATAAGCATGAATATACACCAGATTATCTACCAGTTTGTAAGCTATTTAGAAAACTTACGGTCTGTGCATCAGAGAAACTAGGAGCCAGTTTGGGTTGCAGTATTTTCTCCTGTGTACCTTCTACCAACTGATGGCTGCTATTGCTCCCCCAAACATAAACCTCACAGGTTTCGGAGACAATGGGAGCATCACCAGTCTGAATGCTATCTGGGCTAGCACATGTTCTCGAATAATCAGAAGCCATTCTGCAAACCTATTAAAAATTTAAAATATGCAACAAATAGTCAAGACAGTTTTAGTCTGGGCATTTTTTATACATATCCTCTGAAATTACTGTTGCCTTTCCTTCCAACACTCTCAAATGCTCAAAGAACCTATTAAATAAAGATAACTAGACTATTTACTCATATGGAATAAACCACTAAAAGACGCTAATAAAGTGGCAAAAGTGGGAAACGGGAGACACACAATCCTTTGGCTAAACATTTTATTACTGCATACAAAACACTGTAGAAAAACAAAGCTTAAGAAATAAAGTAGAAAAAATCACCATGGATAATCTTAACACCTTAATACAATAAATTTTACCTTTTAAATATATGTCCTTCCAGAATTGTTCATATACAAATTCTTTAACACAGTCACCACAGAGGACACATAAAAGTGACAAATTGCACAAAAGAGTCATGCAAATCCATGCCTACCTAGTCTTCATGATTGAATAGATAATATTCCATCTAGTAAAAAACATCACAATGTACTCAACCACTTCCCCACCCCCAACTTTTTTTTTAAATAGATGGGGTCTCACTATCTTACACAGACTAGACTCAAACTCCTGGGTTCAAGCAACCCTCCCACCTCAGCCCCCCAAGTAGCTGAGATTACAGGCACGCAAGTAATCATACCTGGCTCCACTTTCCTTTAATAGGGCATTTAGAGTCTATTTATTTGTTATATAGGCCATTTTTAAGGATATAGTTGTTACTATACTTTTTATTACTTCCTTAGTAGAGAACCTCAGAAATGGGACTCGAAATTCAAAAAAAGACAAGAATCCTATGATTCTTGAAACATACTATACCAAACTGCATTCCAAAATGGTGCTACTAATACATCACCAGTAATGTATGAAAGAAGGCTGTTCTAAAAACAGCGAAGGCACAAAGCAATTAACATTCACACGTATATCTGAATATATAAAATAAAAATCATGGCTTATTTACCATTTCTGTAGAATATAATGGTAAAGTCTGTTGCCATTCATAAGCCTTTTTAAAACACCAGGCTGCCTGCCAAAAGCATAGGACCCAGAGTGGCCATCCCAGTACCAATTTCACTGAATCCATACTCATAATAAGTATCATGCTTTTAAATTTTTTGGCAAACATAAATGAGGAAAAAGGAAGATGCCCTTATCTTAACTTCACATTTCTTTATTGTTAGCAAAACTAAAGTTTTTCCATCTATTTGTTTACTATATTTTGTGATGTGAACTTCTGTTCACTTATTTATTAGAACTTAATAGATTTTTAAATTGACTTGTATGAACTCAATACAATAAAGATATTAACTGACTACAGTGACTATCAATTTGTTTTCTGTCTTTTAGTTTTTTGGTTTTGCTGAATCAAGCAAAACGATAAAAGAAATTTAAGAAGTCAACATATTAGTTTGCTAGCACATGAAATGGGAGAGGATAGGGTCATCTTGGTCAGATACTTTAAATAGTATCCAAAACAATAGAATAATATGTGTGTTAGACAAATATTTTCCAGTGAACATGAGGACAGTATCTGAGGACAGCTGCCAGTCCCTAATAAAAGGTCTGGAATTTTGCTGGAGATAAAGGAGGATAGTGGGGCCAAGAGAGTCAGAATTGCTCATCTACAGGTCTATCACAGCCAGTGTGGTGGCTCATGCCTCTTGATACTGGCCAGCCAGGATTCCTTTCCAGGACATAGCCCCTACACTGAGAAAAACTACTGGGGGCAGAAAAAAAATTGAACTGGATAGGGACAACAGAAAGGAAAGATGGAAAGGAAAGAGAATACCAAGACAAAAGTTGGGAAGGGGAACAAACTGGAAAACCACTTTTTTTTAACATTACACACAAAAAAAAACAGAGGGAGGGAGTCTATGGAGTTTAAAAAGCCATCTTAAATCCCACCTCATTCTAAGAGTTCAGGAAAACTAACCCTACGTAGAAATAAGCAACAGAAAAGTATTGAGGTCAAATCCCATATGAAGTTATTATAAAGTTGCAGTGAGCCAACATCACGCCACTGTACTCCAGCCCGGGCAGCAGAGACACCATCCAAAAAAAAAAAAAAAGACACAAAGGAAAAACAGAAATCTGAATTACAAACCCTCAAAAATGAGGTAACATAACTCAAGAATTAGAAATAAGAGAAAAAAATCATTTTGGAACTGAAGACTAAACTAGAAGAAACCCAAAAGTAAATAAATACAGTAGATAATGCCCTAAGAGTAATGAAAGACAAAAAGCATTTTTAGAAATTAAAAAATTTAAAAAGACAAAGTATTCAAGAAAAACTGACAAATATTAAAATCAGGCAAAGATCCAACACGCACATAATAGAAGTCCCTAAAGAATAGAACCCAATCAAAGGAATAAAAATAAGAAACTGTAATTTAGGGACATTTTCCTGAAATAAAAAAGATTTGAAACTACATATTGAATTATCACATCTCTAAGAATATCAACCCACCATGAATAATATCAAGACATATTCTATAGTAAAATTACTGATCTTTAAAGAGAAAAAAAAATCCTTTGGGCTTCTCAGCAAATATGCATGGCTCACATAGGAAAGAAAATCAGATTACCTTTGGACTTTGACAGTAACAGTTTATGCCAGAAGAGAATGGAGTAACATATTTAAGATAGACAAGAAGAAAAGAAAATGTGAACTAAAGAAAAGATGAGCTAAAGATTATTATCAACACTGACATTCAAGAATAAAGAGCACAGCAATTCTCAACATGCAAAAACTCAGAAATCTTGTTCTGATGAGTCTTTATTGAGAAATCTACTAGAGAATGACCCTCAAACTATCAAAAAGAATAGACACTGACACAGAGACTAGTATTGAGCATTAAATAAGACATCATTTGTAGAACTAATACTAAATGAAGGTTAAAACACAGAGACAGGCTGGGCGCCATGGCTCACGTCTGTAATACCAGTACTTTGGGAGCCCGAGGTAGAAGGATTGCTTGAGCTCAGGAGTTTAAGACCAGTCTGGGCAACCATAGTAATACCTCATCTCTACTAAAAATAAAAATAAAAAAATTAGCCAGGTGTGATGGCACACGCCTGTAGTCCCAGCTACTTGGGAGGCTGAGGCTGGAAGATCAATTGAGCCCAGGAGATAGAAGCTGCAGGGCACTATGATCACACCACTGCACACTCTAGCCTGGGCAACAGAGCAAGACTGTCTCAAAAAAAAAAAAAAATGCAGAGAGTATATAATAACTATATGCCCTATATACATGTAATACAATTATTAAAAAACAGGGAAAGCATACTTTAGAAATTAATTTTTTCAGTAATCATACAGCAGTAGTTATTTGTCTTATTTTAGGACTGCTGTTTATGTGTCTATGTGTGTAACATGTAATTAAAACAAATGAGTAATAATGGCATATTCTAATTCTCATCCTTGTATCTTTGGGAATCAGCAATCTTAGTTTAAAAGGAAGAAGATATAAATGTAAAGGTTAAGTAAAAATTCTATAGCTGTGAATTTGAAAGTATCAGTATGAACTCATTAGGTATCTTAGCTTTAAATACACATGTATACACATCCTAGCTCTGTCTACTATGAATATAAAAGCCTAGAAATAAGACCAACTCAGTAGCAGTAAGCATTTCTAGCACCCTGATTGTGGTATTGAAATATCATTTTCCAATAAAAGAAACCAGGACTTTTTTCAGAAAACTAGCTAGATGATTCCAGATTGGGGGCAACAAATGTGTAAGATCAGCCAGAAACAATGAAACATATCAGAAAGCAAGGAGGCTATAAAAGATTATGAGGCTTATGTTAAAATAACTTAAAACCACCCTGAAGAGACTAATAGCCAAAAATGAAACAATATGACCTTCACTACAGATAATAATTCAATGTGCTGAAACTCAAATAGGCTTAAATCTGTGGGTTCATAATGATTTTTTATTTATTTATTTATTGAGATGAAGTTTTGGTCTTATTGCCCAGGCTGGAGCGCAGTGGCATGATCTCTACTGACTGTAACCTCCACCTCCCGGGTTCAAGCAATTCTCCTGCCTCAGCCTCCTGAGTAGCTGGGATTACAGACGTCTGCCACCCCACCCGGCTAATTTTTTGTATTTTTAATAGAGACGAGGTTTCACCATATTGGCCAGGCTGGTCTCGAACTCCCGACCTCAGGTAATCCACCCGCCTCGGCCTCCCAAAGTGCTCGGATTACAGGTGTGAGCCACTGCACCCAGCCCATAATATTTTTTAAATGAAGTTAATTGGCCAAGTTTGGAGGATGGTAGGAAGACAATTCATTAAATTGAAAACTGGTAAATAAAGAGCAGATAGAAAGAATCAAGCATTTATTCTGCTCTTCCTATATAAACCGTAGCAGAGTAATCAGTCAATAAAGGAATCTCTTCACAAATATATTGCAACTAATTGTTGGGAAAAAGCTGAGTGTTGTGAGGGAAACTGAGGCAGGGCTTGCATAATGTCCTGTCGAATGTGTCTAGACTTGCTGGCTCCTTGCTTCTAGCTCTCCTAGGCTCCTATTCCCATTATCTCAAGTAGCAGAACATGTTCCATATAAATGCTAAACCATCACAGCTGTAGACCATGCGCCTGCCCTTTTGACCTCCGCATTCTCACCACCTATTTCTTTGTTGGATTACCAATAAATACCGTGGGGTCCCAGAGCTCAGGGCCTTTGTGGGCTCCACAATAGCGATGGCCCCCTGGTGTCCCATCTTTCTCTCTCAAACTGTCTTTTTCTCAATCCTTTGAATCCACCGGACTTTGTCACCCCCACGACCTGGTGTTGGGTCTGATCACCCCAACACTAATAAAAAGAAATGATAGAATTAGAATATCATATTTTTGCAACCAAGCACAAAAGAATTAATATAGTCATTAAGCATCAAGGGCTAATACCACAAAGAGAGACAACCAGATAGAACCTAATGGAAGAATACATGTATACAGCCTTGCTAAAGACATAACACCTGAGATTGATCAAGCCTCTGGATCCAGCTGCCAATTTATAGGAAATACAGAGGATAAAGAAACATACGGAACTGCATCATGAGTAATCTATCAGTAAAACCCAGACTGTGGGAAATGCTACAGCCTAGAAAGCCTAGATTCCTGAGCAAACATATTGAAGGAAAAGAAAAATGGAGGAGGGAACCTAGAGATTAAAATATTTAAAACTTTCCTTTTTTTTTTTTTAATGGGCAAGACTATAGTATCTAAGGATGCACATCTGGTTGACAGAACTATAAAGAAATGCAAGGAAGTGGTCAAAGTCACAATAGTGGTTACTTTGGGGAGGAGAAAAGAGGTTATGACAAGGCTGTGAAAGGGCTTCTGCAATGACTAAGAAAATTCTCTCTTTACCTAGGTACATATTAGAAGGGTATTTATTTTATAATAATTCATTAAGCAATATATGTGTACGTTTTTCTATATGTTTTACTTAATACAACATTTTTTCAATTAAAGTTACCAGCACATAATTCAAAAATCAAAATAAATGAAAGGGTATACATTGAAAAGTATGTCTCCTACTCACCCCACTCCCACCCTAGATACCCCAGTTCCTCTCTCTAGAGGTAACAACTGGTGCCACTTCCTTTTGTAGCTTTTCCAGAGAAAATGGATTATTTTTAAGGGATAAATACATGCCATAGCATTTTAATACAAAGTTGTTAATACAAAAGCCACGATTATTACATACCTCTTCAAAGAGACATAACGCTGCCTCGTAAAGGGAGCACAAGCCATCCGATGTTCTGGTTGGTTCTCTCCACTGACTCCGATCAGCAGATGAACCCTATAATTAAAACATTGTGGGACACAGTGTAGGAAGGGGAGAGACATATGCATTAAAATTAAACAGTCTACAAAAACAACACCTATTTGAAGACCTGTTTATATAATTATGTGCACTGAAACCAAATCCTAACATTAGGTCATGAAACTAACTTTTGCAAGGAAGTTTTATTAAATGAGCTGGCTACTGCATCACATGATAAATTAAGTGCCAATCCCTCACTGATTACCTTATTAAAAAGTGATTTATTCCAAGGGACACAGGGCTCTAGAAACAATCAAGGAAGTGGAATTCTGCCAGTTACACACTCTTTGGGTGACCAGTATCCAGAAAATGTGGTCTCAGGAAATACTACCCATGGGTATATTGCCCACCTGCCTTCCACCTGACAGAATATAGCCAGCTTTAGTAATGACTTGACCAAAGCAGCAGAAAGTCTGTCCCTCCCTTCTTAGTTTCACCACAACCAAGGTCCCAGTGTTACAGTGTTACAACCCCTACCACGAGGTATGTCAGGTGACCATCAAGTGATGGTCAGGCAGTGGTTAACTGTCTCTCTAAAACAATAATTGATTGCAGCCAGCACCAGGGAAAGGCAGTCTCCCAACAGACAGAAAAAAACCCTGAAACTTGTGATCAGCAACTTGCTAATAAGATCTCAGGAGCTGGGTGAGTGGGATCAAGCATGCACATTAAGAGGCAAAATGGAGGAGTTTAACTGGTATATGACCTTCTAGGGTCTTGCTCTGTTGCCAAGGCTGGAATTCAGTGGCAAAGATTATTGCTGTGAAAAGGAAATAAAACCTTGAGACTCCAATTCACCCTGACAAAAGAAAAAAATTAAGCTGACGGCTGACTTATGCAAGAAGCTGCCTTTCCTTTTGTTCCGAAGCAGATAGCTACAGATGAAAGGGTGAATATCCTCACAGGTAACTACTCTATGTTCACCTTATCTTATATAAAATGCCTATCTACTGAGCGCCAGAGAAATACATAATTCCACTATTCTGCTCCTTTTCTCTTGCAATTTGTGGATTCAGTAATGTGACCATACCCTCCTTTGTTCTCCTCCAGCCTGCTTACCCCCTTTAAATAGTGAAGCCCTCAATATCACCTTTGGAAAAAGGCACAGATCTGTGTAAACCAAAAATAAAATTCAAAGGCCCCCAGCAACCATCTGAATGGACTCCCTCCTATGGGAGGGCACTCTAAAATTTAACCTGAAGAACTGATTCAGGCCAGGACGGGAAGTGGGAGATCGGACATGCCTCATTATATCCATCCAGCGTTAACATCAATACAGACCTTAAGTCTAAAAAGAAACATTTACAGTCTATTCTCTCTAAGCCTGCTACTTGGAGGCTTCATCTGCATGATAAAACCTACCTCTCCCACAACTCCTTATTGTAACCCACACATTCCTTTCTACTAACTCTTTCAACGAACGGCCAGTCAGAATATGTTTAAATCTACCAATGACCTGGAAGCCCCCCGACCTCGAGTTATCCCATCCTTTCAGATCAAACCAATAAGATCTTACATGTACTGATTGATATATTATGTCTCCCTAAAATGTATAAAAGCAAGCTGTACCCCAACCGCCTTGGGCACCTGCCACCAGGACCTCCTGAGGCTGTCACAGGCATGTCCTTAACCTTGGCAAAATAAACTTTTATTTTTTTGAGACCGTTTCCCTCTTATCACCCAGGCTGGAGTGCAATGGCTTTCTAAACTGATAGAGAAAGATCAATTTCTTGTCTCAGACACTTCTTGGTTTACACTCATCTCCCAGGCATTGTCCTTAACCTTGACAAAATAAACCTAAATTGATTTGCGACCTGTCTCAGATAGTTTTTGGTTTACATAACTCACCATAGCCTCAACCTCCTGGGCTCAAGTGATCCTCCCACCTCAGGATCTATTAATAAAGCTTATTATTAAGGCTTATTAACTATTAGTAAATATTAAATTGTATTTATACTATTAATATAATCATATAGGTCAAACATTAACTTCATCAATATTAATCCGATTAATTTGATTAATACTAATTTATTTATGTTATATTATATATTAGTAATTAATTAAAATTAATATCATTAAAAGCATATTAGCCAGGCACAATGGCTCACACCTGTAATCCCAGCATTTTGGGAGGCTGAGGTGGGCAGATCACTTGAGGTCAGGAGTTCAAGACCAGCCTGGCCAACATGGTAAAACCATGTCTCTACTAAAAATACAAAAATTCTCAAGGTATGGTGGCATGTGCCTGTAATCCTAGATACTTGAGAGGCTGAGGCAGGAAAATCGCTTGAACCCAGAAGGCGGAGGTTGCAGATCGCACCACTGCACTCCAGCCTAGGTGACAGAATGAGACTCCGTCTCAAAATAAAAAACAGCACATTAATAAAGCTTATTAACTATTAATGAAGCTTACTTAGAATTTTTTAAGTTTCGTAATACACTAAAGGTTAGGGGGTTTTTTGTTTTGTTTTGTTTTTGAGATGGAGCTTCACTCTTGTTGCCCAGGCTGGAGTGCAATGGAACGATCTCGGCTCACTATAACCTCTACCTCCCAGTTTCAAGTAATTATCCTGCCTCAGTCTCCCGAGTAGCTGGGATTACAGGCATGAGCCACCATGCCCAGCTAATTTTGTATTTTTAGCAGAGAAGAGGTTTCTCCATGTTCGTTCAGGCTGGTCTCAAACTCCCAACCCCAGGTGATCTGCCCACCTGGGCCTCCCAAAGTGCTGGGATTACAGGCGTGAGCCACCATGCCCAGCCTACACTAAAGTTTTATAGGTTTTTTTCATTTGTCTTTTTTTGAAATGGAGTCTTGCTCTGTTGCCCAGGCTGGAGCGCAGTAGTGCAGTCTCGGCTCACTGCAACCTCCACCTTCCGGGTTTAAGCAATTTCCGGGTTTAAGCAATTCCCCTGCCTCAGCCTCCCAAGTAGCTGGATTACAAGCGCACGCCACCATGCTCAGCTAATTTTTTTGTATTTTTAGTAGAGACAGGGTTTCACCATGTTGGCCACACTGGTCTCGAACTACTGACCTCAGGCAATCCACCCGCCTCAGCCTCCCAAAGTGCTGGGATTACAGGCGTGAGCCACCGCGCCTGGCCTATAGGTTTTAAGTTGCTCTATATATTCATCTGTCCTCTTTCTATTCCATCAGGTAAATAAAACAATGGTGAAATTTTCATCAATCTGTATCTACTGGGCAGATAAACAATAAATAATACTTTTAAATAAAAACAGCAAATATCCCCAGCACTTTGGGAGGCCGAGGCAGGTGGATCATCTGACGTCAGGAGTTAGAGACCAGCCTGACCATGCTGAAACCCCATCTCTACTAAAAATACAAAAAATTAGCCGGGCATGGTGGCGGGCACCTGTAGTCCCAGCTACTGGGGAGGCTGGGGCAGGAGAATCACTTGAACCCAGGAGACGGAGGTTGCAGTCAGCCGAGATCGCCCCACTGCACTCCAGCCTGGGAAACAAGAGCGAGGCTCCGTCTCAAAAACAAAACAAAACAGCAAATATCTTGCTACCCTCAAATCAATGAAATGTCAATCACTTTGGAGAGTTCTCCGAAGAGCTGAGTATTACATGGCAGAACTTTTTTGTCATCTAACAAGTTCCCCCTCTGCCTTCAAAAGCTGCTATGATGAAGTCCATGTGAATGACTTTCACACCACTCTCCTCACCCCAGCAAAGATGCAGAGAAGTTTAATCTTCAGTCTCTTCATATAGCTTCCTTTTCTCCAAGATCTTTATAAATTTACTATGTAAAGCTTCCTGTTGTCATAGTCTCCATTATCACCTCACCCCATTAATAATCATTATTCTTAATTATTCTCTTCAGCTGTTCCAAATCCCTCACTTCTCAGATAGCTTTCAATAACTATGATAGCTAATCAGAGCCTTCCAATCATAGCACATTGCTCATCGTCTTCAGATCTCTGATTATATTCGACTGTTTCTCTTATTGCTGGGTCATCTGCTATTAACCTGCTGCTGCCAAGTCAGTTTTTCTTTTTAATTATTTAGGATGTTGCTTCTCAAATTTCAATGTTGACACGAATTACCTGGTGATCTTGTTAAAATACAGATCCTAATCAGTAAGTATAGAAGAAGCCTAAGATTCTGCATTTCTAACAAATGTAGGTGATGCCAGTGCTATTGTCTGTGGCTCACACTTTGAGTAGTAAGGCTTCAGAGTCCAGACTCAGGTATGGAATCATATCAGAAGCAACGTGTTTAAAAGTAACTAGTCCCTAGACATACAATGTGTTGCTACAACAACAAATACTTGGTTGCAACCTCTCCAAATTCCGTATTTAGCTGTGAAGCATTTCTGAGAAAAATCGCAATTGTGATCTGTGGCTTCGTTATCTAAAAGCCAACTCTAGTGATCACCAAAACAAAAACAAGTAAGGAGTAGACTGATGTACCTTTCTAGGAGCTGGCACCAGGGCCATCATGATCCCTCTTTTATGCCTTTCTACAGTATGGAGAAAAATGTTGAAAACAGCATAAAGTTTTTAGTGATAAACTTGGGTTTAAATCTAGGCTCCATCACTTACTGGCTCTTACTGAAAGGGTCTCATCCTGAGATGGGAATGATGCCCACAACATTTAGAGCTGTTACATAATTAACTGAAATTATGTGTAAAACATGCTTAGCACAGTTCCCACTACATAGTAAGATCTCAAAACTGATAGCAATAATTATTATTTTGCATTATGTATATATATTGAGAAAGAAGAGAAAATACTGGGAGCCTTTAATAAATTACTGCCAAATTTAACAATACCAAACCAACAAAATATCCTACAAACACTGTAATGACTGTTGTTAATTTCTTACCAAAAAAGTCAGTATTTAAGGATAAGTCTACTCCAGCTTCAGTCAGTTACGATTGAAGACACACCTAAAACTCATTCTACACAGGCCGGGCACAGTGGTTCACGCCTGTAATCCCAGCACTTTGGGAGGCCTATGCAGGTGGATCACCTGAGGTCAGGAGTTCAAAACCAGCCTGGCCAACATGGCAAAACCCCGTCTCTACTAAAAAATACAAAAATCAGCCAGGTGTGGTGGCGGGCGCCTGTAATCCCAGCTACTCATGAGGCTGAGGCAGGGAGAACTGCTTGAACCTGGGAGGCGGGAGCTGCAGTGAGCCGAGATCTTGCCACTGCACTCCAGACTGGGTGACAGAGTGAGACTCTGTTTCCAAAAAAAACAGGGCTAAAGCTGGGCATTTTTAGAGAAAATAAATTTTGAAAAATATAGCCCATTAAATGTATAACTTCATTTGTTCACATTCTCAACATGATAGAAAGTTCAACGGTCCAAAAATAAAGTCGAAATTAAAATAAATTTTGGGGCCCGGTGTGGTGGCTCACGCCTGTAATCTCAGCACTTTCGGAGACTAAGGCAGGCAGATCATCTGAGGTCAGGAGTTCGAGACCAGCCTGGCCAACATAGTGAAGCCCCATCTCTACTAAAAATATAAAAAAAGTAGCCAGGCATGGTGGCAGGCACCTGTAATCCCAGCTACTTGGGAAGCTGAGGCAGGAGAATCGCTTGAACCCGGGAGGTGGAAGTTGCAGTGAGCCAAGATTATGCCACTGCACTCCAGCCTGGGCATCAGAGCAAGACTCTCTGTCTTAAAAAATAAAAAAAATAAATGTTTTTGTTTCACAGGTCTTTAGTTACCTTCCTCTTATCTACCATACAAAATGACAATTTTTTTCCCCTCACATTTGTCTGCTTAAGATATTCAAAGACATAAGATTAGATGGAGTACATTTCCTTCCGTTCTGGCTGTTTTTACTCAAAAAAAAATTGCTTCAATAACTCCACATTACATATGGGATCAAGTCCCCAAAGCCTATAGCATGGGATACAGGGCCCTGCCTAGCTTGCAGCCTCAATCTCATCTCATTCCATTCCATACATCCTGGGGCTTGCTCTCCCCACACCTCAATCGCTTTGTGAGCCTCTCATCTGAAAACTTCTCCAGCTCCCCTGACACACACACCTCACAATTGCTGGCAAAACCCTCCTACTTTTCAACTAACCTCAGGGGTACTTCCTCCGTAAGACATTTTCTGTCCCTTTGCCTCCCGCCCTCTTCTTTCATCCCATCATCTCCTCCCAGTACAGACTTCTACTATAGCCCATTATCATTAATTTGAAATGTCTGTGCATCCCTCTTTCGTTACACTGTGGGCTGTCTAAAGACATGGATGCTACAAAGCTTATTCATCTTTTTAACCCAGTGCCTAGCAGTATCTGGCACACCATGCGCAGTAAACACCTAGTGGCATCAAAGGTGAATGGCGTACATATGGTTATTTTTTATAATTTGAAGATGTACACTGAGATTACTTCCCTATTCTCATATAAGTTAATGAATATATTGTGTGTTCCCACCAAATTCATTACATATGTGTGGGCAGCAGACATTAAGAATCACACAAGTAAATACAATTTACCGATTGAACTTATTTTTGTTAGGTCTTGTACCAGATACTCAATAGATGGTTATGTGTCTCTCCCTCTAACTTACAGCTGGGAGATAAGTTCTGGCCCAGTTACTCAAGGATAGAGAAATTCAAGACGGGGAGCGTCAGGTCAGGTTGGGGTCTAGTGTATCAGAAGAGGCTCTACAAACTCCCTAGTTCTCAGACAACAGTAAAGTGTAAGAAACATGGGTTCTAGGCTGGGCACGGTGGCTCACGCCTGTAATCCCAACACTGTGGGAGGCCGAGGCAGGTAGATCACCTGAGGTTAGGAGTTCGAGACCAGCCTGGCCAACATGGTGAAACCCCGTCTCTACTAAAAATACAAAAATTAGCCAGGCATGATAGCGAGTGCCTGTAAACCCAGCTACTGGGGAGGCTGAGGCACGAGAATAGCTTGAACCCAGGAGGCAGAGGTTGCAGTGAGCCAAGTTCACACCATCGCACTCCAGACTGGGCGGCAGAGCAAGACTCTACCTCGAAAAAAAAAGAAACACGGGTTCTGGAGACCAAAAACAACAGATACTATAACTGACTGTGCAAGAAGAAATAACAAATATATAATTCAGTTTAATAACCATTCCTTTCCCCTAAAACCAAGCTGAGATGTAATTAAAATTCAATCTAATGTAGGCCTGAGGTGGCTTTGAGAGAGCTAAATTAAGTCAAACACATATTCTTCCCCAGAATAGATCTAGAATTCTGAGAAAAGCAATCTAGTTTTTTTTTTTTTTTTTTTTTTTTTGAGACAGTCTTGGTCTGTCACCCAGGCTGGAGTGCAATGGCGCGATCTCAGCTCACTGCAACCTCCACCTCCCAGGTTCAAGCGATTCTCCCTGCCTCACCCTCCCGAGTAGCTGGGATTACAGGCACCTGCCACCATGCCTGGCAAATTTTTTTATTTTTAATAGAGACAGGGTTTCACCATGTTGGCCAGGCTTGTCTCAAAACTCCTGACCTCAGGTGATCTGCCCGCCTCGGCCTCCCAAAATGCTGGGATTACAGGTGTAAGCCACCACGCCTGGCCAGCAATCTAGTTTTTTAGAGGCATCTCTGCCCCAATAAGGAGCTATATTATAGGGTATGGCTTTAGAGAGGAAGGAGGGAGGCACCTCCCTCACTAGCGAATTTGCTATTTTGTCTGGGAATGAGAGGCCAAGTAGAAAGAAAACTGGAAATCCAGCAGTCAAAAAAAAAATTATTTTAGATCTACTTTAAGGTAGGCCTTCATGGAAACCCCGTCTCTACTAAAAATACAAAAACAAAATTAGCTGGGCATGGTGGCGGGTGCCTGTAGTCCCAGTTACTTGGGAGGCTGAGGCAGGAGAATCACTTGAACCTGGGAGGCGGAGGTTGCAGTGAGCGAAGATCACGCCACTACACTCCAGCCTGGGCAACAAGAGCAAAACTCCACCTCAAAAAAAAAAAAGGGAAAAAGGAAAAATATTTAAACTATCCAGTCAATTATCAAATATGCATACAAGCCTGGACAATGAGGCTAAAAGGACACTGAGAAAAGAAATCTATTTTCTGGGGTACCCTCTTCCCATTAAGGAGCAATACTGTAGAATAAGGCCTTAGAAGGTAAGGTCCTAGAGGAAGAGGCTTCTGCCTCAAGGTAACTAGCATTTTGTTCAAATACACCATTGGCAAACATTTAATCATATAACTATATTGTGCAATGATCAATATCTTTTTTGTAACAAAGGTAATGCAAAATAAATAGCCCGTAAAATGAGGAATTAAGTGACTTCTTACAGAAATATTAACATGTGACCATAAATACATTATTTTATTGTTTTAATATATATATATTAAATATATTATTTTAGGTCAATAAATCACTTTACAGACTTGAAAGGAGTATAACATAAGAGGATGTTACCAGAAAGTATTAAGAATCAGAAAACAAAGTTAGAAAAACGTGCAAATGAGAGGATTTGAATATTGAATAAGAAAACACAAAGAGGCCTACACGCCTCCCACAGCTGGTCCCTGAAGTCTTTCCTAATTATTACATCATTGCATCCCTGGGCACCTCAAGTGAAGAACACAGAACCCATGTCAACATTCCATATCCCAAACAAAGCACGGCTTGCTTTTCTTATTTATTTTTATGTAACAGTAAGAAATTCAAATTTTCATAGATCTTATGATCTAAAATCCCCAAGTACTTACCTATGATAAAATTGTAAAAAATGACCCAATATTTACCATTTAGTTCATAAATGCAAAAAGTAGGTGAAAACTTAAATGTCCCTGGTTTGAAAATAAATTCAACATAATTGGATTTTATGAGACACTCCTGTCCAAAAGCTTTCTACTTGTTGGGGGTAAGGGGAGACTTGAAATATACATATATCATTTATAAGTGACATTTTTAGTTATTTTAACTAAATAGATTTGTTGGTTGACATCTGGTAACAAAGGATACCGAAAAGACTAATCAATGTAGGCCGGGTGTGGTAGCTCACACCTGTAATCCCAGCAGTATGGGAGGCCAAGGTGGGCAGATCACCTGAGGTCAGGAGTTCCAGACCAGCTATGGTCAACATGGTGAAACCCCGTCTCTACTAAAAGTACAAAAATTAGCCAGGCATGGTAGTGCACACCTGTAATCTCAGCTACTCGGAAGGCTGAGGCAGGAGAATCGCTTGAACCCAGGAGGCAGAGGTTGCAGTGAGCGGAGATCACACCACTGCACTCCCGCCTGGGTGACAGAGCTAGACTCCGTCTCAAAAAAAAAAAAAAAAAAAAGACTTGATCAATGTAACCTAATTAAAATTAAGTCAGCTTTTAAGTGTTTGAGTCTTAACATTTTAAATTTGTATTTTATTTTTTATTTTATTTTATTTTTGAGACAGATTCTCGCTCTGTTGCCCAGGAGTGCTGTGGCATGATCTCTGCTCACTGCAACCTCCGTCTCCTGGGTTCAAGCAATTCTCCTGCCTCAGCCTCCCAAGTAGCTAGGATTACAGGTGCGCACCACCACACCTGGATAATTTTTGTATTTTTAGTAGAGATGGGGTTTCACCATGCTGGCCAGGCTGGTTTCGAACTCCTGGCCTCAAGTGATCCACCCTCCTGAGCTTCCCAAAGTGCTGGGATTACAGGCATGAGACACCGCACCCAGCCTAAATTTGTATTTTAACATTTGAATTTTTATTCTTGGTTTTCACAAAGGTATATTTCAGTCTTACAAATTCTTGAAATTGATTATACTATACTATTTTATTATTTATTCTTTAATGTTGTATCCAAGGTTATGATAGTCAAATAATTAATTTCCTCTGACAACACGCTCTTCACAGATCTTTCCTTAGCTCATCACTTCCCTTCATTCTGGTCTCTACTTTAATGTCACAACTCAGAGAGTCATTCCCTGACCACATTAACTAAAACAGCAACTTTTCACCTCCCAACCTCTGTCCTAAGTCTACCAGTCTCTATTCCCTTTCCCTCTTTTATTTTTCTTCTTAGAAATTTTCACTACCTGAAATTATATATTTATTATCTGACTCTTCTACTAGGCTGTTAGCTCCATGGGGGCGGAAACTGTATCGTCAAGGCTGTTGCCCCAAGGCGTAGAATAGTACTTGGCATATAGTAAATGTTTAATATAAACTGGGAAAGATGAAAATAAGAGGTTTTTTCCTCTAAAGACCTCCTGATCACTAGCCAAAATCTCTCATTTTTCATAAGTTCGCTAAAACATAAAGTTAGATGAATTTCCCTAGTTCACATGAGAATCCACAAAGCTAAAACTATAAACCTGACTCCTGATGCAGTAGTCTTAACACTGTACCAACCATATATTATCAACATGCATAAAAGTTTCTTCACTCCAAGTATATGAAATATTTAATTAACTCAACAATCACCAAAAGTCTCAAATCATTCACTATTACCACCAATTCATTAAAAACTGCATTGACTTTTCCAAAAACTATTATGAACTTTAAAGTTGAGACTTATAGTACGTACCAAAGAACGCCTCATCTGCATTAATATGGTCATAAAGCAGTCAAAGCTGATCATTCCTTCCTGGCTTGAGAGTAGTTTGCTTTTCTCCATGGTGTGTACAACTGCCGAAGCCCCCAAAGCCATTTCTATCCATTCAAGAAGATATCGCAATGAGCCTCGTTGAGCTGCCAAACCAAGCAGCAACTCAGAAGCTAATCTACGACCTAAAGTGTCTGCCCCAGAATTAGGAATAGTGACTCCTTTAAGAAATGTTGTTACTTGCGATAAGCAGTCCAAGCCCATAGGAGGAATCTTGCTTTCATTTGCTAATGATAATGGTGGCAAAGAGCTCACAACTTCAATTGCAGTATGAATGACATCGTTGCAAAGACTGAGACCAGGTCCTGACACAGGCATCATCCAACTTTGTCTTAGAAGTGCAAATAATAAACTTAGACCAGTTCGAACACCCATTTCTATAAGTGCATCAGTGCTTGACCGGGGGCGTTCACTAACAGAATGGACATCTGCTGAACCAGAACTGCTCTCCGGAGAATGCTGCTGCTGCTTCACCTTGCCTTTGTCATGGTATTTATTAGAAAGTGCATAAAAGACACGCTGGAGTACAAGCAGTCGTTTTCTAAGTGCCCCAGCAAATGGGGAATCTGAACATACCATCTTTGCCAATGCTAGCTGGCTGCTAAGAAGGGCATCCAAATAGTGGTCCTGCTCATCACTTGAAAGAGACTCACGTTCAAAGTCTGGCAACTGTGGTCCTTTGAGGCATAAAACTTGTTGGGGCAAAGGTACTACTTCCTTATTGCTAACCAGTTTAGAATACAGAACAGCAACTCCCTCTCTTGTAGCAATAGATTCACTGTCCTCTGTAATCCAGGAGCTGTTCAAGTGTTCAAGCCATTTCAGCTTCACTGGTGGAATCATAGTTGCCATGTTGATTTATCCTTCAGCCATTAGTCCTGCAAAGGGAGAAGAGAAAACAGTCAAAAACATACAGAGGACTCATAAAACGTTTCCAAAATTTCATCTTACATTACAATTAATGATTTCAAACTGGTGAAATGCAGCCGGGTGCGGTGGCTCACGCCTGTAATCCCAACACTTTGGGAGGCCAAAGTGGGCAGATCACTTGAGGCCAGGAGTTCAAGACGAGCCCGGCCAACATGATGAAACCCCATCTCTACTAAAAATACAAAATTAGCCAGGCATGGTGGCACATACCTCTAGTCCCAGCTACTTGGGAGCCTGAGGCAGGAGAATCGCTTGAACCTGGGAGGCGGAGGTTGCAGTGAGCCAAGATCGCGCCACTGCACTCCAGCCTGGGTGACAGAGCGAGACTCCGTCTCAAAAAAAAAAAAAAGTTTATTTTAAAAAACAGTAATTTCTTCAGATGTACCTTTTCCATTCAGTTCTGATTCCATTATCAGTGTAACAGTGGGTTCTACACGCTGATGACTCCCAATTTTTTATCTCCAGCCCAGGCCTTCTCCCTAAATCCAAATTCATATACACAATTGCCTACTTGGCCCCTCCACATGGCTATCTAACAGTTTTGGTTATAGTTGGATATCTCAAAATTAACATATCCAAAACTGAGCTCCTATTCTACCAGTACCACCACCCCACCCAAACCTGTCCCTTCTGTAGACTTCTTTCTCTCAATAAATGGTAACTCCATCCTTCTAGTTCCCTGAGCCAAAAACTTTGGGACTCATAATTGTAGAATGGAACACCCACTTTGGAAAGGTGGCTGGCAGTTTCTCATAAAACGAAACATATATCTAACCCTATGACCCAACAATTCCTCTTCTAAAGATTTATCCAAAAGAAAACATAAGACCATAAAAATACTTCAATAAAAATAGTGGTTGCCTCTAGAGGGTGACAGCATGAACTGACTGTGAGGAGCATGAGGACACTTCTTGAGATAATATTCTATGTCTCAATACTGGTGTGGAATACACAGGTTGCCCATTTGTTAAAACCTAGTGGGCTGGGCACGGTGGCTCACGCCCATAATCCTAACATTCAGGGACGCCAAGGCAGGAGGACTGCTTGAGCTCAGGAGTTTGAGACCTGCCTGGACAACACAGTGAGATCTCGTCTCTACATAAGAAAATAAAAATAAAAAAACTCAGTGAAAGTGCACTTGAGATTTTTACATTGCACTGCATGTAAATTTTGCCTCAACAAATACTGAATAATGATATGCAAGCTGAAGTATATTTGAGGGAAGTAAACAGACATCTGTAGTTTATTTTGAAATGCATCAGAAATAAGATGCATTGACATATATTTTTTATATATACACAAAATTTTTAATTACAAAATATTGCAGGGAAGGTGTCTCTCAAGCAAGTCCTCAGAATGTCACTTATAATAGCTGGTAATAGAGAAAAACCTCAATCACTGAAGGGAATTTAATTTTCATGACACAGGCAGATCTTCAAGAAAGCACTCCAATGATAAAGATCCCAGACTACAGTAATTAAAACGAGTTTCTTATATCTCATTATGCCCTGGTAAATTCTAAATATAAAATCTGATGACACTTGCCTTCACAAGTTTATGATTACTATGCTTAATTCATCTTCCTAAGATACTTGTAAAGTATGCACTTAAGAGGGGGGAAAATCATGATCCTCCATCCCACCCTGACTTCATTTGGTATTAAACACCAGCATTGTGCAGAGGACATAGAAGTGCCTTATTTACCTCCATCCCTTCCCACATAAGCCATATGTAATTTTGCTGTTTTAAATTTGGCCACTTTGATAGCTGTACAGGGATATGTTGTTACTCTAATTTGTATTTCTCTGATTACTAATAAATCTGAACATCTTATGTTTGTTGGTCATCTGGATATGCTCTTCTGGGAAATATTTATTCATGCATTCTCCTATTTTGTTATGTTGTCAACTTGTAAAAGTTTTTTGTATTTTATCACAGTCTGTCCTCAACATTGCAAATATTTCTTCTAAATCTATCTTTTACATACACACACATCTTTTATTTTACAGCTTCTGTTTTCCATTCTTGGTCAAAAGAGTATCCCTGCCCCACTCTCACACCCAGATTCCACATGAATTCTAGATTATATAGGTAATCACCTATACAAAACCACCTTGATATTCTTGAGAGATTTTTTTTAAAAATCTGAGTCTTTAGTCCATCTGGAATTAAAATAAATTCTTCATTCATCTGGAAGTTTAATACACTCTATATAGGACAAGCTGAGTCCAATTTTATTGTTTCCAGGTAGAAGGCTAGTTATGCCACCACCATTTATTAAGTAATCCAGGACTTCTACATAGTTGAAGACAATGGCAGGTGCATAGCTATCTGCCCAAAATTTAAGAAAAACAAGAAGGAAAAATTAAATTCTATACCAAACCACACCTGTAGCATAACTTGAAGATACAGAATGCCAAAATTGCAAATAATTGTAAATAAAAAAGAGAAAAAGTCAACCAATCCAGGGTACATGCTTTCACCTCCATCCAGCCATAAGGCTTTGTGGCAAGCAAAGGCAGACTAAGAAAAACTGCAGAAAAGACAGAGGAGAAAGGCTAGTGAAGGGGGCTAAAAATGATTTGGAGTGACTCCCAGAAAGATTAAATCCACACCGTATCTGAAAACACTGGAAAAGTATCTGGGCAGATCAGAGCACAGACTACAGGGAAGAGATTTTAAAGTACATTTAATTTAAAGCAGAAGGCACGGTTTAAGAGAGCAGGTGCAATTTAAAAAGACAAGTGTTAAATAAGCATTTGTTGAAATGCAGAGGAAAGAAAAAGCAAAAAGGAAGAGAGAAGCATGCTTTAACAACTGAGTGGTGAAGGGTAAAAGAAGAAAAAGGGGAAATATTTAGTGTCCTGCAAGGCAAAACAGACCCATAAAATTGAAGACAGAACAACCCTTTCCTCAAGTAAAACAAACAAAATTTCTGCTATTGTATTTGGACTTTGCTATATTGACTGAAGAGAATGCAATTAAATTAAGAATATTATAAAATACTCGATACCACAGAAACGAACATGAGAAAACTCAAGTGCATACAGAGCTATTGCAGAAAACAAAACAAAATTAAATTTTACATTTATCAGTTGAGGGAAATTCCCTGATGACAACAAAGCAAAGTGTAAGTTAACAATCCAAACAAAATTAAATAAACTGAAACATATGATGATATGAAAAATCCTGAATCAAAAATTCAAAAACTGAAAGCAGAAATAGACAAAAAGAAAGAAAAAGAAGAAAAGGAAAGGAAGAAAGAAAGGGAAAGAGGTAATTGAACTCAGGAAAGAAATATGAAGAAAAAGGCAAAATTATCTCAGCAATGAAGAATGAATTATAAAAGTGTTCAAGGAAGAGTAGACTCAATGACATAAAGAAAAATAAAAAGGGTGAGAGAAATAATTAGAAAAAGATAAGAAAAAAGAATAATATTCATATTATTGGATTACGTGAGGAAGAAAAATACAAAACAAAAACAGAGCTGGTTTTATAGCTACAATGCAAGAAAACTTTCTAAAATAGAAAAAAATATCTGAATCAATATACAAGGTACTTGAGAAAATTAACCCAGACAATCAACTCCAAGAAATAGCCTAGTAAAACTATTATATTTCAAAGATAAAGATAAAATCCTAAAGACCTCTGAGCAAAGAGATGAAATTACTTTAAAAAGCAAAAGAATTAGCCAGGCATTATTTTAAAACAAAATAGCACAGCCACAGCTTTTATAAAGCAAAAACTACAGGAGATGCAAGGAAACATAAATAGAAACACTAATAACGTGAGACATGAATATACCACTCTTAGTACAAGATGGATCAAGTGAACAAAAATAAGAAAACAGAAGATCTAAACAACAAAATAATTCACTTTTCCACTAATAGGATCTATTTCTGGATTCTCTATTCTGGTCCACTTGTCTATTCTTACAACAGTGACTTGATTACAATAGCTTTATAAATGTATAAATGTTCTGATGACTGGTAAGGCAAGTCCCAAAAGTTTAAGATGATTTTATCCAGGCCAGGCACGGTGGCTCACGCCTGTAATCCCAGCACTTTTGGAGGTCGAGGTGGGAGGATCACGAGGTCAAGAGATGGAGACCATCCTTGCCAACATGGTGAAACCCCGTCTCTAATAAAAATACAAAAATTAGCCAGTAGTGGTGGTGCGCGCCTGTAGTCCCAGCTACTTGGGAGGCAGAGGCAGGAGAATCGCTCGAACCCGGGAGGTGGAGGTTGCAGTGAGCCGAGATCACACGACTGCACTCCAGCCTGGCGACAGAGGGAGACTCCATCTCAAAAAAAAAAAAAAAAAAAAAAAAAAAAGATTATTTTATTCAATTATATGCCATCCCTTCCAACACACTATTGAGGTTCCAATCTGAATTGCGTTAGATTTATGTACTTTCAGAAAATAGACATTTTTATGAAATTTGTTCATCCAAGGACAAAGTATGCCTTTCTATTTGTTCCTATCCTATTTTAGATTTTCTTCATATAAATCCTGTGCTTTTCTGTTGATTCTTAAGTATTTTTGATTTTGTGATTACTATGAATGGAATTTCCTCATTTCCATTTCTGGTTAATTACTGCTGTCTAGTCATCTGGGTAAATCCATATATTTTCCAAAATTATACAAAGACAGAACAGGAAGTGAATCAAAGAAACAGAGGCCATCTAACAACAGGAAATAAGGAAAGAAAACAAGCAAGTATTAAAAAGGTAAAACAGAAGGCCGGGCACGGTGGCGCATACCTGTAATCCCAGCACTTTGGGAGGCCGAGGTGGGCAGATCACGAGGTCAGGAGATTGAGACCACCCTGGCTAACACGGTGAAACCCCATTTCTACTAAAAATACAAAAAAATTAGCTGGGCGCGGTGGCAGGCACCTGTAGTCCCAGCTACTCGGGAGGCTGAGGCAGGAGAATGGTGTGAACCCGGGAGGCAGAGGTTATGGTGAGCCAAGATCGTGCCACTGCACTCCAGCCTGGGCAACACAATGAGACTCCGTTTCAAAAAAAAAAAGGTAAAACAGAGACTAAAGGTTAGCTGTAAGACCGAGCACAGCTACTACATCAACATCTGTAAAATTCACCTATTAAAACCAAAAGATAAAGACTGATGTGAAATAATAATAACCTATATGCTAACTGAATAAAACATATATGAAAGTAGTTATGGCCCAAAATTTATAATCTCTGCTATAAATTAAATGTATATAACTATAAATCTAATAAGTAAATCATTTTTTAAATGTATATCCTAAGTGATGGATCTAAAACAAGTGATTTCAAAATGTTGAAGATAAAATGTAGGGTAATGATATAACAAACAAATGCAAACAGAAAAAGTATCATCTATTAGGTAATAAATGGGACAAAAAGGGTTACTTGGTAATGATGAACAGTATAATCACTAATAAAACTGTCACAAACAGTTTTATTTTACTACAAGCAGAGTTATAAAACAATGAAGCGGAAACCACAGAAAATATAGGAAGAATGGCAACCACAGTAATAGAGACTTAAATACAGCCATACCTCATTTATTGCACTTGACTTTACTGTGCTGTACAGATACTGCATCTTTTTTACAAATTGAAGGTTTATGACAACCCTCATTTGAGCAAGTGTATTGGTGCCATTTTTCCAAAAGTATGTGTTCACTTCATGTATCTGTGTCACATTTTGGTAATTCTTACAATATTTCAAACTTTTCATTATTATTATAACTGTTATGGTAACCTGTAATCAGTAAGCTTTGATTGTTATTATTGTAATTGTTTGGGGGTGCCACAAAGCACACCCATATAAGATGGCAAACTTAATCGATAAATTGTACGTGTTCTGACTGCTCTACCAACCAACCATTCCCCAGTCTCCCTACCCTTGGGACTCCCTATTGCCTAAGACACAACAATATTGAAATTAGGCCAACTAATAACCCTACAATTGCCTCTAAGTGTTCAAGACAAAGGAAGACACCATGTCCCTCACTTTAAATCAAAAGCCAGAAATGATTAAGTTTAGTGAGGAAGGCAGGCCAAAAGCTAAGCCTCTTGGGCCAGTTAGCCAAGTTGCAATGCAAAGGGAAAGTTCTTAAAGAAACCAAGAGAGCCACTCCAATGAATACATAAATGATAAAGAAGTGAAATCGCCTTTTTCCTGATATGGGGAAAGTTTAAGTGGTCTGGATAGAATATCAAACCAGCCACAATATTCCCTTACACCAAAGCCTAAGCCAGACCAAGGCCCTCTCTTCAATTCTATGAAGGCTGAGAGAGGTAAGGAAAATGCAGAAGAGTTTGAAGCTAGCAGAGGTTCACTCACGAGGCTTAAGGAAAGAACCTGTCTCCACAACATAAAAGTGCAAGGTGAAGCAGCAAGTGCTGATGTAGAAGCTGCACAAAGTTATCCAGAATATCAACCTAAGGTAACTGATGAAAGTAGTTACATTAAACAACAGATTTTCAATGTGGACAAAACAGCCTTCTATTGGAAGATGCCATCTAGGACTTTCATAGCTAGAAATAATTCAATACCTGCCTTCAAAGGACAGGTTGAGTCTCTTGCTAAGGGCTAATGAAGCTGGTGGATTAAAGTTGAAGCCAATGCTCTTTTACATTCTGAAAAACCTAGGGCACCTAAGAATTATTATAAACCTACTCTCCCTGTGCTCTACTAATCCAACAACGAAGCCTGGATGACAGCACATCTGTTTACTACACAGTTTACTAAATATTTTAAGCCCACTGTTAAGACCTACAGCTCAGAAAAAAGTTTCCTTTCAAAACATTACTGTTCACTGACAATGCACCTAGTCACTCAAGAGCTCTACTGGAGATGTACAAGGAGATTCATGTTGTGTTCATGCCTACTAAACACAACATCCATTCTGCAGCACATGGATAAAGAAGTCATTTCTACTTTCAAGTCTTAGTATTTAAGAAATACATTTTGTAAGGCTATAGCTGCCACAGATAGTGATTCCTCTGAGATCTGGGTAAAGTCAATAGAAAATGTTCTGGAAAGGATTCACCATTGTAGATGCCATTAAGAGCATCCATGGTTCATGGGGAAAAGGCCAAAGTATCAATATTAACAAGAGTTTGGAAGAAGTTGATTCTAACCCCTACGGATGACTTTGAGAGGTTCAAGACTTCAGTGGAGGAAGTAACTGCAGACGTGGTGGAAATAGCAAGAGAAGTTGAATTAGAAGTGGAGACCGAAGATGTGACTGAATGCAGCAATCTCATGATAAAATTTTAACGGATGAGGAGTTGCTTCTTATGGATGAGCAAAGAAAGTAGTTTATTGAAATGAAAGATATTCCTGGTGAAGATGCTGTGAATATTACCGAAATGACAACAAAGGATTAGAATATTACATAAATTTAATTGATAATGCAGTAGCAGAGTTAGAGAGGACTGACTCCTTTTGAATTTTGAAAGAAGTTCTACTGTGGGTAAAATGCTATCAAACAACATTGCATGCTACAGAGAAATCATTCATGAAAGGAGGAGCCAATCAATGCAGCAAACTTCACTGTTGTCTTATTTTAATAAATTGCCAAAGTAATCCCAACCTTTCAGCAACCCCCATCCTGATCAGTCAGCAGCCATTAACATCAAGGCAAGACCCTCCATGAACAAAAAGATTACAACTCTTTGAAGGCTCAGAGGACTCTCAGCATTTTTTAGCAAAAAAAAAGTATTTTTTAATTAAGGTACATACATTGCTTTTCTAGACATAATGCTATTGTACACTTAACAGACTACAGTATACGGTACACATAACCTTTAAATACACTGAGAAACCAAAAAAACTGTGTGACTTGCTTTACTATGACATTGGCTTTACTGTGATTTATTTGCTTTACTGTACTTTTCGCTTTATTGTAGTGGTCTGGAACCAAACCACAGTATCTCTAAGGTATATGCCAGTACTTGACAAATAAGGCAAAGTACAACAGTATATAAACAACCAGTCCTTAAGTCTATTGGTAGACCATGAATTCCTTTGAGAATCTGATAAAAGCTGTAGACTGTGACTCCCCAAAGAATAAAACTCATGATCGGGCCGGGTACAGTGGCTCACGCCTGTAATCCCAGCACTTTGGGAGGCTGAAGCGGGCAGATCTCGAGGTCAGGAGATCAAGACCATCCTGGCCAACACGGTGAAACCCCGTCTCTAATAAAAATACAAAAATTAGCTGGGCATGGTAGTGGGCGCCTGTAATCCCAGCTACTCGGGAGGCTGAGCCAGGAGAATGGCTTGAACCCGGGAGGCAGAGGTTACAGTGAGCCAAGATCATGCCACTGCACTCCAGCCTGGTGACACAGGAAGACTATCTCAAAAAAAAAAAAAAAAAAAAAAAGAATAAAACTCATGCTCATACTCATAAAAATGAGCAAATTTCCAAAGGTTTCATGGATGTCCTGAAGTCATCTATGTAATCCAAGATGATAAATCTAATCTAAAATATTATCCATATCCTAAAATATGTTCTTTTTAAGTACCAGTGGAAAATATTTTCAAATTGACTATTATCTAACAAATAATTCAAAAATATACACATAATTATAGACCACAGTTCTAGCCAGAAAGTAGTGAAACCAAAAAGTATTCACAAAACAACTAAAATGGAGCAATCTCCAAGATACACTGTTAAAAAAGAAAAATATGTAAAGTATTTGTGTATACTGTAATAGTTCATATACAGTAACATAACTATATTAAAAAGGGTTTATATATTCATACAGCATGTTCATAAATGCATGGAATAAATGCTGAATACATTTTTTTAAAACCTAAGAACACTAGTTTGCCTCTGGGAGAAGGAGAATTGGGTTACTGGGAGCTGGGGTAGGAAAGATATTTGCTCTTCACTGCAAAAATTTGAATTTCTTATATATGCATGTATTATCATGCAAATTTTTTTTTTTTCCTTTTTGAGACAGAGTCTCACTCTGTCACCCAGGCTGGAGTGCAGTGGCGCAATCTCAGCTCACTGCAACCTCCGCCTCCCAGGTTCAATCAACTCTCCTGCCTCAGCCTCCCAAGTAACTGGGACTACAGGTGGCTGCCACCACATCCAGCTAATTTTTTTTGTATTTTTAGTACAGTTGGGGTTTCACCGTGTTGGCCAGGATGGTCTCGCTTTCCTGACCTCAGGTGATCAGCCCACCTCGCCCTCCCAAAGTGCTGGGATTACAGGCGTGAGCCTCTGCCCCTGGCCTATCAGTGCAAATTTTCAAAAAGCATTTTTAAAGAAATCCAAAACAAGGCAAAACCTAAATTTTTGGAAACTAAGTTTCTCAGACAAAGAGAGGAAGGGGAAAGGAGTTACAAATTATCTAGAAAGTTATATAAAAGAAACATATATCAAAATCAAGGGAATGTAGTCAAAGTTGACTCAAATAAATATATAAAGACTCAAATGCTCCATTTCTAAGTAAGAATTAACTGAAAGCCAGGTGTGGTGGCTCACTCCTATAATCCCAACATTTTAAGAGGCCAAGGTGGGAGGAAGCTTTAGGCCAGGAGTTCAAGACCAGCCTGAGCAACATAGCAAGACATTGCCTTGACAAAATGTTTAAAAATTACCTGGGCATGGTGGTACACGACTGTGGTCCCAGCAACTTAGGCTTGGGTGGGAGGATCGCTTGAGCTCAGAAGTTCAAAGCTGTGAGCTATAAGTGCACCACTGCACTCCAGCCTGGGCAATAAGGTGAGACAAAGTCTCTTAAAAAAATTAAATATATTAATAATTCAACTCAAAATTAGAAAAACAAAATAAACTTTAAGAATATTAGGCTGGGCACGCTGGCTGACACCTGTAATCCCAACGCTTTGGGAGGCCAAGGTGGGCGGATCACTTGAGCTCAGGAGTTCAAGACCAGCCTGCACAACATGGAGAAACCCCATCTCTACAAAAAATACAAAAAATTAGCCAGGCATGGTGGCACATGATGTGGTCCCAGCTACTCAGCAGGATGAGGTGGGATGATCCCTTGCGCTCAGGAGGTCAAGGCTGCAGTGAGTCAAGATCATGCTACTACACTACAGCCTGGTCAACAGAGACCCTGTCTCTAAATAAAGAAGGAAAGAAGGAAGGAAAAGGGGAAGAGGAAGGGAAGGGAAATTGGTAAATGAGAAAAATTCAAAAACAACAGGATTGATATCTCAGAGAGATTATTCTTCTTTTTCTTTTTTAGAGACAGAGGTCTCACCGTGTTGTCCAGGCTGGTCTCAAACTCCTGGACTCAGGCAATCTTCCCACTTTGGCCTCCCAAAGTGCTGGGATTACAGGTGTGAGCCACCATGCCCAACCCAAGAGATAATTCTTTAGTGGAAGAAAATGAAAACAATCAGCTAACAAAATTAAGAAAAAAAAGACAAAACATAAGGTACCCAATATTATAAATAAGAATGGAAAGACAAGCTAGATGCACTGCAGTGTGCCTGTAGTCCCAGCTACTTAGCAGGTTAAAGTGGGAGGACTGCTGGAGGCCAGGAGTTCGAGGCTGTAGTATGCTATGATGGTGCCTGAGAATAGCCACTATACTCCAGGCTAGACAACACAGCAAGATCATGTTTCTATTAAAAAAAAAAAAAGAAGAAGAAGAATCGAAAGACAGCTGTGAAGAGCAGTTTGCTGGTGGTATCTCAAAAAGTTAAAAACAGAGTTTCCTTATGGCCCAACAATTCGACTCCTAGATCTATACCCAAGTGAACTGAAAACACATGTTCATATGAAAACTTGTACACAAACATTCACTGGAGCATTACTCGTAATAGCCAAAAAGTGGAAACAACACAAATGACCATCAAGAAATGAATAAACAAAATGTCATTATTATCTACACAGTGGAATATTATTCAGCCATAAATAGGAATGAAATACTGATACATGCTATAATTTGAGCCTTGTAAACATTCTGCCAATTGAAAGGTGCCAGATATAAAAGGCTATATAATGTATGATTCTATTTATAAGAAATGTACAGGATGGCCAAATGCATAGAGATAGAAAGTAGATTAGTAGTTGCCAGAGGCTGGAGAGGAAGGGAAAATGGAGAAACTGGTAAGATTTTACTTTGGAATTATGAAAATGTTTTGGAACTAGAGACGGTAGTTGCACAATACTGTGAAAGTACTAAATACCACTAAATCGCTCACTTTAAGATGGTTAATTGTACGTGATGTGAACTTCAACTCAATAAATTATTTATTTTTATTTATTTTTTGAGACAGAGTTTCACTCTTGTTGCCCAGTCTGTAGTGCAATGGCATGGTCTCACCATGCCCAGCTAATTTTTGCATTTTTAGTAGAGACGGAGTTTCACCATGTTGGCCAGGCTGGTCTTGAAGTCCTGACCTCAAGTGATCTGCCTGCCTTGGCCTCACAAAGTGCTGGGATTACAGGCATGAGCCACCATCCCCAGTCTCAATAAATTATTATTATCATATTATTATTTTTGAGATGGAGTCTCACTCCGTCACCAAGGATGGAGTGCAGTGGTGCAATCTCAGCTCACTGCAACCTCCGCCTCCAGGATTCAAGCAATTCTCCTGCCTCAGCCTCCCGAGTAGCTGGGACTACAGGCATGCGCCACCACACCCAGCTAATTTTTGTATTTTTAGTAGAGGCAGGATTTCACAATGTTGACTAGGCTGGTCTCAAACGCCTGACCTCAGGTGATCCACCCGCCTCAGCCTCCCAAAGTGCTGGAATTACTGGCATGAGCCACCACGGCTGACCAATAAATTATTTAAATTAAAAAAATATATCTGGCAGATAATGCTTCCCCAAAATGAACTGAGGGTATGTTACTAAAAGAAGAGAGAACCAATGGTGGGCAACAAATACTCAAAAAAAGTTCGCTACATCAAGAATGACTTTAATGGGTCAAAATATTATAGAGCCAGACTTGGTGGCACACATCTACAGTCCTAGCTACTTGGGAGGCTAAGGCAGGAGGATCACTTGAGGCCAGGATTTCAAGGCTGTAGTGCACTATGATCACTCCTGGATAATATAGCAAGACTCCATCTCTTTTTAAAAAACTTACTAACCTGGACAATATGGCAAAACCCCGACTCTACAAATAATACAAAAAATTAACCGGGCGTGGTGGTGTATGCCTGTGGTCCCAGCTACTGGGGAGGCCACCTGAGCCCAGAAGGTCAAGGCTGCAGTGAGCCAAGATTGTGCCACTGTACTCCAGTCTTGGCGACAGGGTGAGACCCTGTCTCAAAAAAAAAAAAAAGACAAAACAAAACAAAAAACCTTACAAGCCAGTTTCATCAAATTGAACTCAAAGGAAAGAAAGTTCAAGTGCATTTAAAGAATAGGAAGTAGATCAGAATAGCTACAATACATAAAGACATTCGTATAAAATTGTAGGAAAATGAAAAGCAGTACAGAATGTGAAAAAGGCAGTTAACAAACAAATGAATTTGGGTTTTTATTCTATAATCCAGTACAAGTCAGACTGATGATTTGGGGAACAAAAGTGTTATCTGCACCTAACACAGCATCTGATACCTATATGCCCTCAATGAAGGATGCATTTCAAAAAAACCAATTTAACAGTTATTTACCGTAAATTGGAGAATTGGGATAAAATAGTTGGGATACTACCGAAATAAATCAGTAATGAGATTTAAAGAAACTATAATCACAACAAAATAAAGCCCTGATTGTTTTAAGGAAGAATTCTATCATGACTTCAACAGACAATTCCTAAGCTACTTTAAATGTTTTAGGGCATAGAGCAAAGAGTCTCAGTTCTTTTTAAGCAGTAAATAAAGCAACAATAGCAAAACTTAATGAAGCACAAAAAGTACAGCTGTAATACTACCACAGTTGTGGATTTCATAATCTATAATTAATAAAAATCTGCAATTAAAATATTAGCAGCTGGGCACAGTGGCTCACACCTGCAATCCCAGCACTTTGGGAGGCTGAGGCAGGTGGATCACCTGAGGTCAGGAGTTCGAGACCGGCCTGACCAACATGGTGAAGCCCCGTGTCTACTAAAAATACAAAAATTAGCTGGGCGTGGTGGCAAGTGCCTGTAATCCCAGCTACTTGGAGGCTGGGGCAGGAGATCGCGCCATTGCACTCCAGCCTGGGTAACAGAGCAAGACTCTGTCTCAAAAAAAAAAAAAAAAAATTAGCAATGAAAATGAGAAAGTACATTAACAGGAGTTCATTCCAGGAATATAATGATGGCTCAACATAGGCAAATCTATTAACATTAACCAATTTCATGTTATGTTGAGATGTTAAAAACAAACTTGATAAAATGCAAAACCCATTCCTAATAAAAAATCTACTAATAAAGCAGGAATAAAAGGTTTTTTTAAGTGATTTAAAATTATATATCACAAAACAAAACCATTAACAGTATTGACTCTAGAGTCAAGTAGAATATAAGAGTGCCCACTTGTCACCACTATTATCAATAATGAAACTGAGGTCCGGCATGGTGGCTTACGCCTGTAATCCCAGCACTTCGGAAAGCCGAGGCAGGCAGATCACCCAAGGTCAGGAGTTCGAGACCAGCCTGGCCAACATGGTGAAACCCCATTTCGACTAAAAATACAAAAATTAGCTAGGCGTTGTGGCGGGCACCTGTAATCCCAGGTATTTGGAAGGCTGAGGCAGGAGAATCACCTGAACCTGGGAGGTGGAAGTTGCAGTGAGCCGAGATGATGCCACCCAGGTCTCTCCAGCCTGGGCGACCAAGCGAGCCCTGTCTCAAAATAAATAAATAAATAAATAAATAAATAAATAAATAAATAAATAAATAAATAATATATTCTAGACATTTTTATTATTTACATGATACTGAATACCTCAAAAACCCATCAGAAGAATCCAGCTAAATACTAGAAAGAAGATCAAGATCACACAAACAATATTAGAGGAATCAAACTATGTAAGTTAAAAGGAAAACCCCAAAAAGTCTCTCAGAACAGCTAGGTTTGAATCTAGGCTACACCATTTACTAGCTGACTGGGGCAAGTTGCTTAATTTCCCCATGGCTCAATTTCCTTATCTGTAAAATTTCCTTATCTGTAATAAAATGGATAATAAAAGAACCTCTATCATTGCCATGAGGGCTACATGATATAACACATATAAAGTTCTTGGACTCATCTCCTGGAACTCAGTACATACTCAATAAACGTAAGCTGCTATTATGATCATTATCATTTTATTATTGCTATCTCTACCACCAATATTGGTTGTAGAAATGGAGATGTATATAAAAGTACTTTTTAGGCTAGGCGCGGTGGCTCACGCCTGTAATCCCAGCACTTTAGGAGGCCGAGGCAGGCGGATCACGAGGTCAGGAGATCGAGACCATCCTGGCTAACACGGTGAAACCCCGTCTCTACTAAAATACAAAAAATTAGCCGGGGGTAGTGGCGGGCGCCTGTAGTCCCAGCTACTTGGGAAGCTGAGGCAGGAGAATGGCATGAACCCGGGGGGGGCGGAGCTTGCAGTGAGCCGAGATCGCACCACTGCACTCCAGCCTGGGCGACACAGCAAGACTCCGTCTCAAAAAAAAATTTTTTTTTTAAAGTACTTTTTAAATACTAGAATAATAGACACCCAAACTCAGGATAGTGATTGCCCAGGGGGTTGGCGGGTATCAAACAGGACATCAACTTTGTGTGTTATGTTTCCCTTTTTTTAAGTTTAAAAAAGACTGCATAAACACTTGTTAAATGCTGGCAGAAGAAACACAGTAGGGTTTTCTTTTTTTTTTTTTTTTTAATTCTCTGTACTTCTCTTCAGTCTTAAATTTTTCTCAAGAAAAGGAAAAACAAAAAAAGTTTGTATGACCATATTGTTTTCAATTGCAATATAATCAAAAGTTATAATCCCTATCCTATTATTCTTTTAATTTGGGTATATAAAAACTGAAAGATATCTTTATAGAAGGCTTGTTTTTACAAACATCATTTTAACAACAAAAAATCCTAAAAAAGTTTTTCAAAGGGTTGATTGTATCTATCACGCTTCTAACTAGAACACAGAAAATTTGGAAAATAAATAATAAAGTAGGTTTAATGGGTTTGTCCTTTCCTCAGACATACAGAAATTTGCAGTTTGGGGATAAATACCTGAGAGATGACATATCTATCAACCTTCTCCCCCAGACACTCTGAGATAGTTTTACTTATAACTTCTCATTGTGTGTATGTACAGATTATTGGAATATTTGCATTGTTGCTGGTTGAGCATCTCTGATCTGAAAATCCAAAATCTGAAATGTTCCAATGAGCATCTCCTTGGTATATTATGTTGGGACTCAAAAATTTTCAGATTTATATGTATATATGTACTTATACATATATTACAAATACGAGCTCTGTGTATATTCTGAAGATGCCTTGTACAAACAGAAAGATGAATCATCAATGCAGCAAGATTTGCCAAAGATAAGGGATGATCTTTTTCAAAACAAGATCAGCAGAGGGAAGTTCAAAGAATAAAATAGAACATCCAACTAGTAACATTTCCAATAAAACTTTTAGTTACTGGATAAATTCTGCCTAGTTCTTTCTTTAACACATTATGTTGTGGCAAATGAAAGTAAAAAACAATTCTTCGAGGGAGTTCAAACTGCAAATCCAGGTTCCTTCAGTTCTAAAACACTTAAAATCAATTCGATGTCTAAATGTTTTAAGCTGTAAGCCCATTCACACCAACTATAATCAGCAGTCCCTCTCTCAATGTGAAAATTTAGAATGAATTTTTTCCTTACTAAGAATAAAGAAGTTGGTATTTCTTCAAATATTTTATAAAAGCAAGTTTTCAAACCATTTATTTCAAAGCTAAATAATTATCTGTTGGCAGTAACATCTCCTATATTGATGCCCCACACAACTGTTCAAAAACAAAATCATTGATTTAATCAACTACTTTCCAGTGTAATTCTTGTTATCAGCAACTGTCTGAGTTGGGGGCAAAGTGTAATAATTGATAACTGATTTAATTTTTCATTTTTCCAAAAATTCCAATAAAGTATATAGTAGGTTCACTGATTGATAGCTTTATATTCAATTGACCAATATTCTCCAACCTTAATGTCTTAAACCAGTTTCTAATCTCCTACCTTAGCTACAAAGAGACCAGCGCAATTCAATAAATATTAGATGGTATCAGGAAATTAAAGTTCTAATACCCAAGAAATGATCTTGGGCAAGAACACTTACCCTCTTCTCCAGGCCTCATCTAAAAAATAA
The DNA here is from genome assembly GCF_029281585.2 of Gorilla gorilla gorilla. NCBI lineage: Eukaryota > Metazoa > Chordata > Mammalia > Primates > Hominidae > Gorilla > Gorilla gorilla. The sequence continues at coordinate 64,559,169 of NC_073240.2, forward strand.
GGGATTTGAATAAAATAATCTCCAAAGTCCTTTCCACTTCTGAAATAATATGAAAATGAAACCCAAATGTTAAACACACAAAATTGGTTCTTACTACATTCTATCCACCTCTGGAAGGAATACAAAAAGAATATAAATAACTTCAAGTGCAGAAGATATTACTGACTTTTCAAAACCCTTTCCAGATATAACCCTATCAGCAAAGCAGAATGAATGTGTGCTTCCAGGAGTTTGGAGTATCCCCAACTAATTCCCTTTTAAGCAAGAAATTACTTTAAACTCCTACAATTTTGGCATTTTTCTTCATAATATATGGTGTGGTTTTAATGTAAAATAATATTTAGTATTACCTTCTTGGATGATATAGAACGAAAGAACTCAGTTTCTTCCTATTAGACTCTCACAACACAGAACACTTCTGTGACCAAATGTGTGGGAGATTTTCTCCACACACCAAGCAAGCAATCTTGCAGCAGACGCTAGCTGGGTGTCTTCTAAGTCAATTCAGTTACGACACTACTTAACCAGGAGACAGCAACAGATCTCACAGGTTGAGGGCTCAGTCCTAGAAAACTGTCTCCCACTTCTGATTCCAATCGCAAGCCCCAGGTTGTTTTATCTGTGCTTCTGACCAACTAGCTATAAAGCAGGGTTCCCACACCGCACTCCTGGGGTTTGATTACTTTCTAGAGCAGTTCACAGAACTCAGGGAAACACTTATACTTACATTTATGGGTTTATAATAAAGGCTATTACAAAGGGTATCAATGAACACCAGATGAAGAGGATAGGGCAGGATATGGGGCAAGAGGCCCAGGGTTTTCACGCCCTCTCTGGGGATGCCACCCTCCAGGAACTGCCAGAGGCGTCTGAACCAGAGCAACTCCATCTTGAGTAGGGACTGTGTAAAATAAGGCTGAGACCTACCAGGCTGAATTCCCAGGAGGTTAGGCATTCTAAATCACAGGATGAGATAGGAGGTCGGCACAAGACACAGGTCATAAAGACCACGCTGATAAAACTGGTTGCAGTAAAGAAGCTGGCCCAAACCCACCAAAACCAAGATGGACATGAAAGGGGCCTCTGGTAGTCCATACTGCTCATTATACACTAATTATAATGCATTAGTATGCTAAAAGACACTCCCAACAGTGCCATGACAGTTTACAAATGCCCTAGCAATGTCAGGAAGTTACCCTATATGGTCTAAAAGGGGGAGGAACCGTCAGTTTCGGGAATTGCCCACCCCTCTCCCGGAAAACGCATGAATAATTCACCCCTTGTTTAGTATATAATCAAGAAACAACTATAACTATCCTTAGTGGAGCAGCCCTTGCTGCTCTGCCTATGGAGCAGACATTCTTTATTCCTTTACTTTCTTAATAAACTCACTTTCACTTTACTCTGTGGACTCGCCCTGAATTCTTTCTTGCGCGAGATCCAAGAACCCTCTCTTGGGGTCTGGATAGGGACCCCTTTCCAGTACAGAACCTCTATGGGTTCAGCTATCTGGAAGTTCCCTGTGTTAGAGGCGTGTGAACCAAAGCAACTCCACCTTGAGTAGGAGCTGGGTGAAGTGAGGCTGAGACCTACTGGGCTGCATCCCAGACGGTTAAGGCATTCTAAGCCACAGGATGAGATAGGAGGTCAGCACAAAATACAGGTCATAAAGACCTTCTAATAAAACAGGTTACAGTAAAGGAGCTGGCTAAAACTCACCAAAACTGCGATGGCCATGAGAATGACCTCTGGTTGTCCTCACTGCTACACTCCCATCAGCGCCATGACAGTTTACAAATGCCACGGCACTGTCAGGAAGTCACCCTATATGGTCTAAAAAGGGGAGGCATGAATAATCCACCCCTTGTTTAGCATATCATCAACATATAACCATAAAAATGAGCAACCAGCAGCCCTTGGGGCTGTTCTGTCTATGGAGTAGTCATTCTTTCATACCTTTACTTTCTTAATAAACTTGCTTTCACTTTACTCTATAGACTCACCCTGAATTCTTTCTTGCATGAGATCCAAGAACCCTCTCCTGGGGTCTGGATCAGAACCCCTTTCCTGTAACACCTGAACCCAGTCTTTTTGTGGTTCCATGGAAGCTTCATTACTAGGTATTACTGGTCGAATCACTGAGTGATCAACTCAATCTTTGGCCCTTCTTTCCTCCCCTCCCCGGAGGTTGGGGATGGGGCTGAAAGTACTAACCCTCTAATCAAGGCTCAGTCTTTCCAGTGACCAGCCCCAATCCTGAAGCTAACCAGAGGTGACCAGGCATCAGCCAATTCATTAGCACACAAAAAGACACAGATCACTTTGGAGATTCCAAACATTTTAGGAGTTATATTCCAGGAGACATGAGGAAGACCAAATATATATTTTACAATATCTCACCTACCACCCATTACAACTGGGACTCTAGCAGGAGATGCCACTCTTTCATCTTGGAACAGCTAAGATCCCTACTTTCCCACTCCCCATACCCAGCAGTTTAAGAAAAACACGTAAAGGGTGCAGTGGCTCACACCTAAAATCCCAGCACTTTGGGAGGCCGAGGTGGGCGGATCACCTGAGGTCAGGAGTTCAAGTCCATCCTAGCCAAAATGGCAAAATTCTATCTCTACTAAAAATACAAAAATTAGCCAGGCATGGTGGTGTGTACCTGTAGTCCCAGCTACTCAGGCTGCTGAGGCAGGAGAATTGTTTGAACCTGGGAGGCGGGGGTTGCAGTGAGCCAAGATCGCGCCACTGCATTCCAGCCTGGGCAACAGAGCAAGACTCTGTCTCAAAAAAAAAAAAAAAAAAAGTAAAGGAATAATCATCCTTTTTCCTACTTGAACATTTAAATGACATACAAATTATATCATTTTAAAATGTATCAATACAGTTTTAAAGCACAAGTTTCTGTTTTAAAGATCTTAAAATTCTGAGGAAAGAAAAACTGGGTCAATTGTCTTAGTTACTAAAGCTTGCCTTTTTCAATGGTTTTATTAAAATATTCTGCTTGCATTTATCATTTTGGAAAAAGAAGTTCAAAGTAGATAAAGAGTAGTGATAATTTTAAAATAAAATAACCAATAAAAACAGATTTCAGAAATGTGTATGAGAGATGTTGATAGCACCTAAGATTGCAGAAGTAGAGATAAAATTGAGAGGAAAAAATATCAGTTTAATATAAGAAAATTAACATTTAATTGGAATTTTAAGTGGCTTGATTTTATTTTCAATCAAATAGAAAAGCTCTGATACAAAAGGTTCCTATTTTGAATTACTCTGAAGATATTTCATGTTTGCCCATTTGAACCAGCAGTATGTTTGAAATGCTTGTTCCCTGGTGCCATAAAGAAATAGCACTTGAACATAAATTTAATTTACTCAGCAAGGCCATTTTTATGCTTTCTGCAGAAAGGGTATACTCGCCAGCAGTTCTGCCATGAGAGTACACCGAACAAAAGAGACAGGGTCATTTATAATCTGACGCGTCCACCCTACTGCTGTGTCCAGTTTCCACTGGCTGGAACGGGACCTCACATTCTGTATTTGTCCCGACTGGCTAGCAACTCAGAACTTTTTAAAAGAGGCAAAGGTAGAGGAGAATCAAGGAAGCAGGAAGTTAACTTGTGGAATGCTGAGAAAGGTAAAAATACCTTTAAATAAGGAAGAGGAACAGGCTACGACCTAATGCTTGCTTGAACCAGTATAAGCATGCCAGGGCAAATATTTAGGCTAAATTGTGGGAGCTAAGAACATAAAGTACATTGATTTCTTTATCACAGCTAGCAGATTTTTAAGAATGTTAGCACAGTTCTTTAAATAAATTTTGCTTCTAAGAGAAGTTACTATTTATTCCTAGTTAAATAGGGAGGAAAATCTTTGAAGAGGAACCTTTATTTTTTACAAGTAGAATAAATTAATTATATTTTTTAAACTAAATTTAGTCCACTACTAAAGGGTATCATCCCTTAAGTCCATATGCCAACAAACATATTTTCCAACAGTTAACATCTTCTGCAACTTTTAATAAGTTTCTATTTCATTTAATATGTGGATAAGGGTACTACTGAAATGTGACTAAATTCAGTAGTTTCTAATGTAAATTCTAAATTAAAACTTAAACTCACAAAACTGAAACCATCTTTGCAAAATTATGACAGTAAGAGAAATTTGACACAGTTAAGTCCATTTCGCTTCTAACCTCCATCATCGATCATTCCTGGGTGTAGACTGTAAACCAAAAATAGCTGAGATAGGTCTCAATCAATTTAGAAAGTTTATTTTGCCAAGGTTAAGGACATGCCTGTGATACAGACTCAGGAGGTCCTGATGACATGTACCCAAGGTGGTCGGGGACAGCTTGATTTTATACATTTTAGGGAGACATGGGATATCAATCAATACTTGTAAAATGTCCATTGATTCAGTCCAGAAAGGCTGGACAACTTGAAGCAGAAGCTTTCAGGTCACAGATACATTGAAAGGTTTTCAGATTGGCAATTGGTTGAAAGAATTACTACCTAAAGAAAGAAATGTCTGTGTTACAATAAAGGGTTATGGAGACCAAGGTTTTATCATGCAGATGAGGCCTCCAGGTAACAGGCTTCAGAGAACAGATTGTAAATGTTTCTTATCAGACTTAAAGAGTCTTGTTCTATCAGTAATTCCAAAAGAGAGGAGGGTAATTATGAGGCATATCCCGCTCCCCCTTTCCATCGTGGCCGGAACTAGTTTATCAGGTTAACTTTGGAATGCTTGCTGAGAGGAGGGGGCCATTCAGATGGTTACAGAGCTTAGAATTTTATTTTTAGTTTACAAGACCAAGCTGATTTTCAGAGAAATTTATAGTTTGACCTTAAAGCAAGGATGATAATAACCTTTCCCAAAACTAAACCACCTTCATAAAACTAATGAAAGGCCACAAGGTTAGGATTATGAGAGGGGCCTGAATTCTGCTAAGATGTAGGCATAGTTTCTATCATCCCTTACTGCTCAGGAGTCATATGGCTAGAGGTCACAAGACAAGTATAGCTTCTTCTATCATTCCTTACTGTTCAGGAGTCATGTGGCCAAGGGTCACAATATTTGTCACTTCCTCAATTACTCTTATAGAGAAAATCATTATAATAGAATCTAAGATTGGTTTTTTTGTGTTATCTTTCAGAATGACCCCACCTGGACTCCTGCCTCAAGACTTAACATCCTGTGGCCCCATGCAGAGGCAGACTCATCACACCAGGACTGTTTTTCACACTCCAGTCATTTTTTTTCCCTGACCAATCAACATTCCCCATTCCCTAGTCCCCCACCCATCAAATTATCCTTGAAAACCCTAAACTCCAAGCCTTTGGGGAAATACATCAATTTGAATAATAACTCTGTCTCATGCATGGCATGGCCAGCCTCCTGTCAATTAAACTCTTCCTTTACTGCAATGCAGTGGTCTCTGTTAATTGATTTTGTCTGTGCAGCAGGCAGGGAAAACCTGTCAGGAGATTACAAAATGTTTACTGTATACCTATGAGATTTCAGAACTTCAACTGAATTATCACAAAAATCCGTAAGATAGTTATTAATAACATAAAACAATTTTCAAAAAATTAAACAGTACAACAAGATTACATGCAAGGTGAATGGCAGAGTCAGGATGTGAATATAAGTCCCCAGATTCTGAAGTCCAGTGCTATTTTCACTGCCCCATAATATCACTCCCTCGAAAAATTAACTCTAAATGTTGAGTATATGTGAATGAGAATCAAGTGTTAGAACGTGTCAAAACACACATGTCCAAGTCCCCAGCCCCACCCAACCTCACTAAAGCACTTATTTTAGAGAAGTGTGACACTACCACCTGCTACTTCTCCCTTCAACCCCAGAATCAGTGCTTTAGGATAAAATTTAACTGAAAATTCTCTCCTTGCTGTAGCTTCCTTATTCAGCTCCCTGATAGCAGGTTCTCCCCAATTCTAGTGTATCCTCCATCTTTCTACAAACCAAAATCTGATGTTACTCCCTTAGTGAAAACCCCGAATGACTACTCAGTGCTTAACCAGTTAAAGACTAATTACTTTTAACCAACAACTGCCTCTTTACAATCAGGAATTAAAGTGTTTTCCAGGTAATTTTCTTCTACCCTCTCCCACCTACATAACAGCCACTTAAGAAAATCTTACAAGTTCTTAAAACCACCAAGTCATTCCGAGCCTTCAAACCACTGCTTCTATCCTCTTCTCCTTCACTTACTAAAGTCCTTCCTCTTCAATCTTCAAACTTTACAAAAAAAAAAACAAAAAACCTTACAGGACTTTTGAGAACTTGAAAACTAGTGCTTTCTAATTCTCTAACAGGATACCTCTCACTTTGAACTACAATTATTTAGGATTGTTACTCTCCTAACAGATAATGCACTCACTCCTCACTGTGAGGAATGGATTCCACCTTATTTTAATTCTCTGCCATACAACCTAGACCATCATAGTGTTTGTTAAATTAACTAATTAATTACTACTAGTTTCTACATTTAAATATTTTTGGCTACCAAAATGGTAACTCATAGGTATATTAAGGTCAGTTTTTTATAAGCCCTAAGCATTTAGTGGTTGCATACTATTTCTTACTTCAGTGGATTTATAAATAAAATATTTTACCATCAGGTTTGGGGGTGTCCCAATTCCAAACTCAAAGCAAAAAGGGCACAAATAATTTCTTTTTTAAAAAAAGAAGTTGACTTTTTTAAAGCATCATCTCTGGGCTTACTTTTTAAGATACGTTTCAGAACTAGGTCATACTCGCACATTTAATTTTCAGACAAGTTAACTTCAAATCAGTCAATGACATGGAGTTGTTCAACAAAATTATAAACTCTGTAGCTTAGCAGAGACACCCTCTTCTGCCTATCTCTTTCCTCAGTTCAGTTCTGATACTTAAGGCTTTAACAAAAAGTAGCTATTGGCCAGGCACAGTGGCTCACGTCTGTAATCACAGCATTTTGGGAGGCTGAGGTAGAAGGATCAGTTGAGCCCAGGAGTTTGAGACCAGCCTGGGAAATATGGCAAAACCCTGCCTCTCCAAAAATTAAAAAAATTAGCCAGGCATGGTGGCTTGCACTTGTAGTCCCAGCTACTCAGGAGGCTGAGGTGGGAGGATCACTTGAGCCCAGGAGGTCAAGGCTGCCGTGAGCTATGATCGTGCCACTGCACTCTAGCCTGGGTGATAGAGCAAGACTCTGCCTCTAAAAAAAGAAAAAGAAAAAGAAAAATATTGATCCTTTCTGCCAGTATCCAAAGGAGGCAATGATCTACAAAACCCCTGGAAGAAAATTATGATCTCCATGGGTAGTAGTGGAGATCAGTTATTAAGGAACTAGGCTTTGAAAGCAAAGAAAAATATGGAATTTGAGGAAAAGACAGAAGATGGAAAATGATAGGACAATAAAATGCCAAAAAATAATGGCAAACACTTAACAAGGATAGCTGCAAGCAAAACTAAAATTGCAGAGAACCCAGAAAGGAGTCAGAGAAATTCTCTAAGCAGGTTTCAGGAGCCATTCCTAAATCAGACTCAAGGTACTCTAAAACATGGCCAGGTGCGGTGGCTACCATCCATAATCCCAGCATTTTGGGAGGATCACTTGAGGCTAGGAGTTTGAGACCAGCCTGAGCCTGCGCAACAGTGTGAGACTCCATCTTTACAGAAAAAAATATTTTTAATTAGCCAGATGTGGTGGTATGTGCCTGTAGTCCTAGCTACTGGGGAGGCTGAGGCAGGAGGATCCCTTGAGCCACAGGAGGTCAAGGCTACAGTGAGCTGTGATCATGCCACTGCACTTCAGCCTGGGTGACAGTGAGACCTTGTCTCTTAAGAAAAAAAGAAGAAGAAAGAAAGAAACTGGGGTATAAGGAAATATTCTCTCCACTAATGCATTTGTTAATATTTTTCTGTAATAAAAAGTTAATGAAGTCTATTTCAAAGGGGAAGAGTTTAAAATTTTTCTGAAGAATAGGTTTACTCTAAAGAACAAAATCTGTCCTCTGACAAGAAGGCCAATAACTGACCTCTCCCCTTGCTCTCTCTTCTATAGACGCCTGAGATCCTTAACTCCTGGAAGGCACTAAGCTCCTTTGTATTTCAGGAACTTTGCACAGGCAGTTCTCTTTATTTAGAGCCTGCCTTCTCCATTCCATCCTCTTTCACCCAGTTAATGTTTAGTCACAAGATATCAGTTTAAACAGTACAGTACCAGAGATATTAATTAGGTACTCAGTAACAGTATCACTAGCTGAATTAAATGTCACTTCCTCTGGGAAGGTATCCCTGACTGTACCCATGTGAGATTAGGTCTCTCCCAAAATGTTCACACAGCATCCAGTACTTTACCTTCATAGCACCTTGCATGGTTTGCAATTATATATAATTTGTGCGATTTGTTTAATGTCCATTTGTGGCATAAGAAATACATACTTGGTGTTCGTAATTTCCTTTGTGATGGGGGAATAGGAGCATCTTTTGTTATTCATAACAAGCCCTTTTCAACCATACCTGAGTTTATGCTAATGAGGTGACTCTTAGTGGGCCCTTAGATAGCTTCAGGATGAAGGCTGGTTGCCAGAGAAACCAACCAAGTGATAAAAGGGTTGGAACTTTCAGTTCCACCACCAGACCTCAAGGGAGAGGAAAAGGGGTGGAGATAGAGTTAATCACCAATGGTCAACGATTTAATCAACCAAGCCTACGTAATGGAGCTTCCGTAAAAACCCCTAGACAGGGTTCGGAAAGCTTTCAGGTTGGTGAACACATCAAGATGCTGGGAGGGTGGCATGTCAGGAAAAGGCATAGACACTCCATGCCCCTACCCCCTGTATCTTGCCCTATGCGTCTCTCCCATTTGGTTATTCCTGAGTTGTATCATTTATAATACACCAGTCATTGTAAATAGGATATTTCCCATGTTCTGTGAGCCATTCTAGCAAATTACTCAAAGGTGAGGGGGTAGTTGTAGGAACTCCCCCGTTTGTAGGCAATTCAGAAGTGTGGGACTCAATACATGCAACTGGCATCTGAAGTATGAGTAGTCTTGTGGGACTGAGCCCTTAAACCTGTGTAGTCTGATGCTAACTCTGGATAGTGTCAGAATGGAAATGAACTGCAGGGACAGCCAGTTGGTATCTGGAAAGTTGAAGAACTGATTGGTGTGAGCAAAAAACTCACACACTTGTTGTCAGAAGTGCTGTGAGTAAAAACAGCAAAGACAATCTTTCACATTAGTCTATAAAGACTATCAGAGCAGAGGCAGTATCGATTTTGCTTATATCCCTAGTGTTTATTAGCATAGGTAAAGCACATAGAGGGAGCTCAATAAATATTTCCTGAATTAAGCTGAGCAATCTGAATCCAGGTAGTCTATTATGCATATTGAATATAATTTAATCTCACATATTATCTTACTCTGAATTGACCTAATGTGAGCAAGTGCAAGCGTGGTGGTACCACAGTGGATATATCCTAGGGATTCTATCTGCAGTCCACTTCAGTCTCCTCCTCTTCATTTACATACATTTTTGGATCCCAGCAACTCCCAAGGCTTTTACCTATCTCATATGCTAATGAATCCAGTCAAAACTTCTCCTGAGCTCCAGACCTGGACATCCACTGCCAGCATGATATACCCACTCAGATGTACCAAAGGAATCTCTAACACATCATGTTTAAAACTGAACTCTCGACGTCTACCAACCCATGTCTCCCCCCATACACAGTACTTAAGAGAATCATAAGAGAAAGTGTCAATAAAGACTTCTCAAGGGCATTTCTGAAAGTGCAGGAGGAAGAGCCCATTTGCAAAGTTCTACAACTGAAACTTAAATGTACACTGTGGTCCAGGTCTCCCCACTCCTGCCACATGTACTTCTAGAAGGCTTCATTCAGCTGAATGATTGATGCTGGTACTCTTATTCATTAAACCACACAAATTATCAATGGTTAGCTGTGCAAAATTAAACTCCTGCTAAAAAAGAAAAAACTTTTTCATTGCTATTATTGCTATTTAAGAAAGTACACTTAGAAAAGGAAAAGATTTGCTGAGTTTGCTGGCAAATTGTTTTTGCTACATCAATAATGAGAACTAGTCAAATAAACCTGGAAACAGACGTGCCTATTCGGTGAGTAAAGAACTACAGACAAAATCAAATCAAACTAATGGGTTTTCACTTGCATTCTAGAACCACCAGTTCACAATCCTGATCAACCAGCTAAATATTGGCAAAGGAAAAACTGCAGTTTTGTTTTGTTTATTAATTTAAGGTAAAAATTTATAACACTAAAAGCCAATTGTTCTTTTTTCCACTCCTGGTACAACGCACAAATCCAAACTGACACACATACATAAATTACCAAAGATTCACCAATGAAAAGAAAGGTTAGAAAACTACCAAGGAACTGGGAAAAAAACCAATCAGCACTACAACTATCTTTCTAAAACTGAAATAAACAAGTTACTGCAAGTAAGTTTAAGTTCCTATAAGTGAGTTTATCAAATTCTGAAGCTTTTAGCACTCTCTAGGTGAACAAAGCAATAATAGCAGTTACAATTCACTGAAGCACTTTCTATGTGGCAGAAAATACATGTATTATTTACTCTTCAGAGCAACTCTATAAAATAGGGGCTGCATGTGGTGGCTCATGCCTATAATCCCAACACTTTGGGAGGCCAAGGTGGGAGGCTCACTTGAGCCCAGGAGTTTGAGACTAGCCTGGGTGACATAATGAGACCCCATCTCTACAAAAAATAATTCGGCAGGCATAGTGGTGCACCCCTATAGTCTCAGCTACTTGGGAGGCTGAGATGGGAGGATCGCTTAAGCCTAGGAGGCTGCAGGGAGCCATAATTGTGCCCCTGGGCAACAAAGTGAGCAACCTTGTCTCAAAAAATAAAATAAAATTTAAATTTAAAAAACTAATAAAAAGAAAAAAGTAAGTACTTGTATTATCCCCATTTTCCAGGAAGGGAAGTGGAGGTACAGAGAGGCTAAATAGCCCAAGGTCACAACTGCCAGTAATTGATAGAGTAAGGATTCAAACCAGACTAGTCTGCCAGGTGACCCCTTAACCACTAAATCATGCTGCTTCTTATCAACATCGTGGTGTATATCATGCTCTTTTTTTCTCTCTTTTTTTTTTTGACACAGGGTCTGGTTCTGATGCCCAGGCTGGAGTGCCAGCGACACAATCATAATTCACTGAAGCCTTGAACTTCTGGGCTCAAGCTATCTTCCCACCTCTGCCTCCTAAAGTGCTAGGATTATAGGCATGAACCAACACGCCCAGCCCCATACTAACTTTTTAGAAATTAAAACCTCAGAAGGTTTTAATGAACCAATTGCCAATTCAGTTCCTTCTTAAAAGTCTTGTTGCTATGATAAAATACATTCCTCCTAACCACTCTTTCAAGATTATTAAATGACCTCAACTGGGTAACAAAAGAAGAAAACACTTTTCACAGTCTTCATAGAAACTTGTAAGGCAGGCAGGCAATGGACTGAGAATAGCAAAACAATTCTAACTGATAGAGAAAACATTAAAGATGTACATTATCTGACTTTAAAGCTTATTAATATAAAACTAGTAACTAACTAGTAATCAAGACGTGGTAGTGGCAACAAGATAGTGGTACTTTCATCAAGACAGATCAACAGAACAGAACTGAGGGTACAGAAATAGACCCACATATATATGGCCAACTGATGCTTATCTAAAGTGTCAAGGCAGTTTAATAGGGAAAGGATAATCTTTTCAACAAAAGGTGCTGGACCAACTGAATATGCAAATAGGAAAAATAAACCTTGACCCTAATTTCATACCATACACAAAAATCAACTCAAATTGATTCACAGACCAAAACATAAGAGCTAAAACTAAAAAGTCTCTAGAAGAAAACATAGGAGAAAATCTTAGCAATCCTGGGTAAGATTTCTTAAATAGCACACAATAAATTGATAAGCTAGACCTGATCTAAATTAAAAACTTTTGTCCTTCAAAAAGTATTGCTGGCCAGGCACAGTGGCTCACGCCTGTAATCCCAGCACTTTGGGAGGCTGAGGCTGGTGGATCACCTGAGGTCAGGAGTTCAAAACCAGCCTGGCCAACATGGTGAAACCCCTGTCTTTACTAAAAATACAAAAAATTAGCCGGGCATGGTGGCGGGCGCCTGTTATTCCAGCTACTTGGGAGGCTGAGGCAGGAGAATCACTTGAACCCAGGAGGTGGAAGTTGCAGTGAGCCGAGATCGTACCATTGCACTCCAGCCTGGGCAACAAGAGCAAAGCTGTCTCAAAAAAAACAAAAAAACAAAAAAAACACTGTTAAGAAAATGAAAAGACTTAGATATGATGAACACATACATAAATAAGAAAATGAAAAGGCAAGCCCCAAGATGAAAGAAACTATTTTGTAAAACATATCCAATGAGACGTGTATCAAGAATATATAAAAAGAACCCTTACAACTCAATAAGAAAACTCAATTTTTAAAATGAGCAAAATATCTGGACACTGCACCAAAGATACATAAACAGCCAAATACGCACATGAAAGGATGTTCAACACCATTAGTCAGTAGGGAAGTGGAAATTAAAACCACAACAAGATACTATTACAAATTCAATAAATGGCTCAATTTAAAGACACAGATAATACTAGGTATTGGTGAGGATGTCACCACCAGTGCGTAGAACTCTCATACACTGCTGGTAGAAATGTGACATGGGAAACTGCTTGGCAGTTTATCATGAACACACGCTGTACTTAGCAAATATGCAACAATTCTACTCCTTAGGTATTTGCCCAGAAAAATGAGAATACATGATTACATAAAGACCTGGTCATCAGTATTTATAGCATCTTTATTCATAATAGCCAAAAACTGGAAACTCAACTGTCCATCATCTGATGAATGAATAGGTACATCATAATATATGCATACAATGTCATACTACTCAGTAATAAAAAGGAATGAACTACTGATTCAAACAACACAATGGTTATTCATTACAAGCAAAATGAATAATAATAAGCATTATTATTCATTATTTGGAGATTCAACATGGATGAATCTCAAAAGCATTATGCTAAGCGAAATAAGCCAGACACAAAGACTACATAACTACGGTTCTAGCTACATGAAATTCTAGAGCAAAAACCACAGTGATAAAAAGCACATCAGTTGTTGCTAGTGGCTAAGGAACAGGTGGAGAAGATTACAGCCAAGAGATAAAAGGGAACTTTCTGGGTATGATGAAAAGAGACTATATGATGATTGTGGTGGTAGTTACATAACTGTATTAACATTTATCAAACTGTTGACTTAAAATGGTGAATTTATGGTATGTTAATTATACCTCATCAAAGCTGACCAAAAACAAACAAAAGGTCAGACACTATGGCTGAGGCCTATAATCCCAGCACTTTTGGAGGCTGAGGCAGGAGGACTGCTTGAGGTCAGTAGTTCAAGACCACCCTGGGCAATACAGGGAGACCCCATTTCTACAAAAAATAAGTTAGCCATGTATAGTGGTACGCTTCTGTGGTCCTAGCTACTTGGGAAGCTGAGGCAGGAGGATTGCCTGAGCCTGGGAGGTCAAAGCTGCAGCAAGCCATGATCATGCCACTGCACTACAGCCTGGGAAACAGAGCAAGACCCTGTCTCAAAACAAAAAAAAACAAACAAAACCCAATTACTTGCAGGCCCTGCCTCTTGTCCACCCAATGCTGGTATTCCCAAAAGTTCTAGAACCTCCTTTTTCTTCTCAGTATATATTTTTTCTTAACATCAACCACTTCCTGTTCATTGCTAAAGCTTAACTCATCATCACTACAAATACCTCCCAAATCACCTCTGATGAGCATTTCTGCAGAACACAAGTGGTTTTTTTTTTTCTTTGAGATAGGGTCTTGCTCTGTTGCCCAGGCTAGAGTGCAGTGGCTATTCACAGGTGCAGTCATAGCTCAGTGCACCCTCAAGCTCCTAGGCTCAAGCAATCTTCCCACCTCACCTACATAATCTTTACCTGTCAAAATCCACACTTTTCCTTCAAAGGCCTATCTCAAAGGTGACTTCTTCCATGAAGCTTTTCATGTTGTAATCACCCTACGCTCACCAACACAGATTTAATCACTTCCTCCTCTAACTCTCTTACTTTTGCTTACACACATGTACATTTATCATACTCTGCCTGGTTTGTTATTATTTGCGTACCTGTCTTCATCACTACTGCTCCATCCACCCCACAACCAGACTCATGCTTTGCAAGGCTGGTACTCTGCCCTACTCTTTTGTCCCTTTCAGCCACTGGCACCCTAGCTTTCTCACTGCAAGGGCTCAGAACATTGTGGAAGAGGAATTAATTCTAGTCTAACAAGTCTACGGAGAAATAACAAAATGAGCTACAGTGGGGGCTATAAGGATAAATCAGATAATAGTTTGCATTCTGCCTTTGTTGTTGTAAGTTGGAACTCTGCCCAGAGAGAGATTGCCCCCACCCACTCCGAGACAGAGTCTTGCTCTGTTACCCAGGCTGCAGTGCAGTGGTGTGATCTCAGCTCACTCTTCAATTCTCCTGCCTCAGCCTCCCAAACAGCTGGGATTACAGGCATGCGCCACCGCGCCCGGCTAAGTTTTATATTTTTAGTAGAGACAGGGTTTCACCATGTTGGCCAGACTGGTCTTGAATTCCTGACCTGGTGATCCACCCACCTCGGCCTCCCAAAGTGCTGGGATTACAGGCGTGAGCCACCACACCCGGCCTGAGTGATTTTTTTAAGGCTCAAAATCCACTAAACCAAAAATTCCTCCAAGAGCATTTTCATTATAACACTACCCTACTTTATAAATTTGCAATAATTTAAAATGGGTCCTGGACTAGGCATTCTCTATTTGCCCCCAACCTCCTCAAATCAAGCCTATTCTCTACCCTTCAAGCTCTGCTTTGCACCATGTGAGGCTGTCCTCTGGGATTACACTGCCCAAGTTCTCTTCTTACTTCCAGTTGCACTGGGCCATTGAGAGGCACACATAGGAGGAAATGGGAGGATGAGAAGTAAAAGAAATTGGGGTTTTTATTTCTCTAGCTCCCTTCCCACCTCACAAAGCCATTTCCTCTAGGGCTACAGGTCCTGACCGCTAGCTTGGCTTCCATTGCTCCAGCTCTCATCAGTTTCCAGTGTTCCTCTTCTTTTCCCCTCAGACTTAAAAGTGTATTAATGGCTTCCCAACAGTGTTAGGCCTTGGGAACATGACAATACTCTGCTGCTCTCCTTAACCCTACCCAAAACTCTACAACTAGTCCATTTATTTCCTGTCAGGACCCTCACTGATGTAGATAGCTCCCCAGGCTTAAAATCACTTAGTCTGCTTAAGGTTCACAATCAACTGTCCCTACCAACCTAATAAATTTTACCACACCACGCTCCCCAACTGTCTCTGCTCTAGTCAGGTAGGAATTCCTACCAATTCCTACATCACTCAGTTGAGATATATTCAATCCTACCTTTGTGCCCCTACTCATGCTGTTGTCCTCTGTAATGCCCGCCCCTTCCTTTCCACTTATACTTCCTACAGTTACTAATTCAAATCCTACCTCCCCCGTCCCCTGCCCAAATTAAACCTGCTTGAACAACCTTAACTCTCAATTATCTTTCTTATCTTGGAATTTCTGTATCTGTCACAAGGAACTACTTTGAAAATAAATATTAGTTGTTACCCTATATGGTCTCTAATTGTTCATCATATATCCCCTAAAGGTAAGTAATATCAGCTATTTTAAGTTTCTTCTTTTGTATTCCTTTATGGAAGTTTAGCATAACATTATAGTAATTCTAGTTGACAAAAAAAAAAAAATACATCACTACAATGTCCTAGTACAGAAAGTTTGTGACAAGCAGCTATAAGCAAATTTATTATGTTTTTAATGATTTTGTTTTCAATGTAATGATTCTGAATAACGGCTGCTATCAAACTTGGGTGGTTTCTTTTTTAGAACATCAATGTACTTTTTCTTTCCTCAAAGAAACAGGGTCTTGCTCTGTTGCCTAGATTAGACTGCAGTGGCACAATCACAGCTCACTGGAGCCTTGAACTCCTGGGTCCAAGCGATCCTCCTGCCTCAGCATCCTGAGTAGCTAGGACTACAAGCACATGCTACCACTCAGCTAATTTTTTTCTTTTTTCCAGAGACAAGGTCTCACTATGTTGCCAAGGCTGGTCTCAAACTCCTGGCCTCAAGCAATTCTCCTGTCTCAGCCTCCCAAAGTGCTGGAATTACAGGCGTGAGCCACTGTACACTGCTCATCAATGTACTTTCTAATGAAAGAATCTTTGGGGAAAAAAAAGAGTAAAGTAAGTTATCCATTTGTCAAGTTCAACAGTCTGTTATGGTAATAGATGCAATTAATCCAGAAATGCAAACAGAAATGTCAGCACATACAAATACCTTAATTTGCAGCTGACCAGTGGCCACGAAGCAGACACAAGACGTCAACAGAAGTATACTTTCTAGAGGAATGAAGATCCTGAGGGTCCTTATCATATTGTCTGTAGAAAAAAATCACCTCCCATGTCTTTAGAACCATCAATCTGTTAGCAACTATAAAGGAAAGCCTACATCATGACAACCAACATTTTTAGTAAATTTATCCTCACAGAACTCCCAATGTTATATCCAACTGATACTTCAAGAACTCATTCTTATGGTCTCCCTAAAATAAAAAATGAAGAAATAGCAAAAATATCAGAAGTAAGTACTCTGGCTAGCTCCTCAAATAGTCACGGAATACTTACATATGAGTATGATTTTAAGGAGAAAAAAATAAAAATCATAAGATTATCTGAAAGAGTCAATGGTATCAAAAGAAATAGGGATGGAGGGGGAAGACACAATAGTATCAACCACTGACTGGCTTCAAAGTTACCTTTAACCTCTTCATCAAAAAATAAACAAAAATAAAGGCATGAACCCCTACTATATTCTAATGAACCAAGGGTCAGTCCTATTTGTACATTTTTCTAAATCTGTAATTATGTGTTAATTTTAATAAAGGTATTCTGACTTACCACTACAAACAACCTAATAAGAATGTGCCAGATTTATCCATAGTAAATTCCACTGCATACAAAGCAGTGCTCCTAAAAGACTCAGAACCTCAAAGCATATAAAGATACATAAGCAATTACAGTACAATATGATAATGTTCCCATAACAAGGCTACACATCAGGAGCTGTGGATAACACTAAGATAATGAAGAGAAAGAATGGCCAGGACACAACAGACCAATCCTGGGCCACTGCAAAAGTTGAGTTGAGAAATATGGGCCTAAAATAAAAGAGGAACAATATATTGAACTTGTACAGAGTTGAATTTTAAGGACATTTAGAAGGTATACTCAGCGGGACTAGGCTCAGTCAACATTTTCTTAGTGTAGTTTTAATCAAGAAACAAAGTACTGTTTAAACTAAGAAATATCCTATTCATTGCAGCCTTGTTTAGAATAGCAAAAAAAAAAAAAAGTAATAAAAGCAATGAAAAGGGGAAATGATGTTTTTTGTTTTCTGCTTTTTTAAAATAGAGATAAGGTCTCACTATGTTGCCCAGACTGGTCTCGAACCCCTGGGTTCAAGCAATCCTGCCTCAGCCTCCCAAAGTGCTGTGATTACAGGTGTGAGCCACTGCACCCAGCCAGGAAACAATCTAAAGTCCACAAATAATAAACTGGTTAAATTAAATTATACACATATACTAGAATTCAAGGCAGTCATTAAAATGAATGAGGAAGATCTACAATTATTTGGAATGTATTAAGTTGAAAATGATTACTATGATATACTAAGTTAAAAATACATTAAGATGCAGACCAAGCACCCACATCAAGGTATACATACAAAAGAATTAAAAGCAGAGACTCAGATATTTGTACACCAATGTTAATAGCAGCATTATTCACAATAATCAAAAGGCAGAAATAGACCAATTGTCCATCAACAGATGAATGGATAAACAAAATGTGGTGTATATACATACACTGAAATAGTACTCAGCCATAAAAAGAAATGAAATTTTGATATATACTATGAGGAGATCTTTAAACTATTATGTTTCATGAAATAAGCCATTTGTGTAAAAATTAAAAAAAAAGAGGAGCTATATATATGAATGCATTACTAGAGTGGTTGAAAATCTCTGGAAGACACATAAGAAACCAATGACAGTTAACTCTGGGAAAAACTAGGAAAATGAAGATACAGTATGAATGAATGAAAGGCAGATATATCTTTTGCTATAACCTTTTTTATACTATGTAAGTTTCTTAACATTTGCATATACTGCTTCTTTTTTTAATTTAAAAAAAAGGGCAAAGATAGTTTTCTATGGATGCTAAAACCAATGGGAAAGCGTTGTAGGAGAGACAACTTTCACGTGATCTCAAAATACCACCACCTAATTGTTTATTAATTACAAAGGGGAAAAAAGTGTACATTTGCAAAGAAATAATCTGGTGATAGTCACCACCTTAAGCAATCAAATTTAGCATCACCTATAAAGAAGGAAAATGGCACTAAGTGCCTCCTGAGGTGATTTAAGGAGTACATAACATCACCTACATAGTGTTAATGCAGCAAATGTTTAACTTGAATATGTGATATTAAAGAACCAAGAGGCAAATTCACATTGTAGGACATTGTATAAGACAACTGGCCTAGATTATTCAATAAAGTTAATGTCATTTGGGGAAAAAAAAAGGCTGGGGATTACTCTAGATTTAAAGAAACATAAACACCAAAAGCAATATATGAATGTGATTGGATCCTGGACCCGAAAAAAACAAAAAGCAACTATAAAAGATATGTGGGAAACAAGAAAGATTTAAACACAAATGTTGCATATTAGGTGATAATGAATTAATGTTATTTTCCTTCGGTGTGATAAAAGTATTGTGGTTAAGTTGGAGAATGTCCTTCTTCTTAGAAGATACATGCCAATGTACTGGGAGAGGATAGGGAGGATCATGATGACTACAAATTAGTCTCACTTAAAGCAAAATGTATGCATGTTTAGAGGAGAGGAAAAAAGCAGTTGCACCAAAATGTTGCAATTTGTGAATCTAGGTGAAAAGGGCTATCCTTCATTTTTTCTATGAATCTGAGAAATTTTCAAAATCAGAATTTGGGGAGGAGTATAGAAACAGCTGAATCAGGCACAGCTGAGCCCCCGTAACATAAAAGAGGAAAGGGGCCGGGCGCGGTGGCTCACACCTGTAATCCCAGCACTTTCGGTGGCCGAGACGGGCAGATCACGAGGTCAGGAGATCGAGACCATCCTGGCTAACATGGTGAAACCCCGTCTCTCCTAAAAATATAAAAAATTAGCCGGGCGTGGTGGCAGGTGCCTGTAGTCCCAGCTACTCAGGAGGCTGAGGCAGGAGAATGGCGTGAACCCAGAAGGTGGAGCTTGCAGTGAGCCGAGATCGCGCCACTGTACTCCAGCCTGGGCGACTCAGTCAGACTCTGTCTCCAAAAAAAAAAAAAAAAAAAAAAACAGAAAGGAAAAAACAAAGGTTATTTTTGACAATAAATGTATACATAGGAATTAAATGATAAACATGGTTTTTCCATTATTAACCATGTTCTTCCTGATGGAGCATATGTAATAAACTCATTCATTCCCAGGAGTATCTGTATTAAACAAATCTTACTTTTAATTTCCTTACAACATTATCATTTTTAAGTAATTACAGTGAATCCATCTCTATAAATTTAGAGCTAGATTTGTAACTCTCGCTCAAAAATGAGCTGGCAGAAAAACACTGTTCCCATAAACATAGACACTAAGTTGCCTACCCTTCCTACAAGTAAGAGAAAAGCCAGACAGCAAGATGACAAGTTTACTTAGGCTTCTGTTTTTACAAATTACACAGAAGGAAGCTAAAGGGCAGTGAATAGCCTGGTTCACCAAAAATTATAGGAAGACACAACCTTCCATCTCTTAAATCTTCAACCCACATTTCCATTGTTTCAAAACAGTAGGAATTCCTATGTTAGAAAATATCTAGGCAAATCTGTATTGTAACATGACTGGAGGTAAGTTTTAGCAGGGAAAATCTAAAAGGCCAAACTGATTTGGAAATGTGTATGTGCTTACTTTTCTCTGAATACATCTATTGCCTTGAGAATTCACTTTCACACAACACACTGAAGTCACACTATAAAGATCTGATTCAAAAGGAAATGGGAAGTTTTTCTTGTTTCCTCATCTTGAACTGTATCTAACTCCTTCCTGAGAATCTCTCAGGTTGACAAAAAATAAGCAGAATATGAAAATAAATCCATCCCTGTGGAATTCATGAAGCTGCACACTAGTAAGCTTCACTTCTATGAATGTATATTATACTTTGATTAAAAAAGGTTTTTAAACATTTTTAAATAAAAGACATAGGTACAAATTTAACAAAACGAACAGGATCTACATGCTAAAAATTATAAAGAAAAAAATAAAAATAATAAAGGAAAAAATTATTAAGGAAAGAAATCAAAGATAATCAAAATAGATGGAAAGACACGCCACATTCCTAGATTCGAAGACTAAATATTATAAAATGTCAATTGTCCCCCAAATTGATCTATAAATTGAATGTAATACTTAACAAAATATCAGAAAGATTTTTTTGGAGTTATAAGCAACCTTATTTTAAAATTTTAAGTGGAAAGAGTAAGGAACTAGAATAGCTAAAAACATACACCTTACCATCAACTTACAATCAACGATATTGAGATACATAAATAAAACATATTGCCAATCCTCAAAAAGAAGATTTTTCAAAATAAGACCTTCATAAAAATCTGCTTGGGCAGAGAGAATGATTAACAAAGCAAATTATTAGATATTGTCAATAAATCAGGAAGATTTGCTAAAGAATCTACAGGTGGTTTCTCAAGAATTGACTTCAAGTACAAAAATCCATTTTACAACACAACAGGCTCTTTTCCCTCCCACCACTATAACAGTACTGATAATCAGAGATGGACACACACACACACACACACAAACTCGTAAGTACATGCACTAAAAGAGCCCATATATAGATTACTCCAAAAGAGCCACACTTTATTCTTCTTAATGTTTACGAAATCTGAGTTACTTATCTTTTAATCTAGGACAGTGTGAAAGGGTTTTTTTTTTAATATCAACCCAAAAAATAATCAATAACCCCAAAGTCTAAAGAAAAAACAATAAAATGAAGATTTACACTACTCATTGTCTCCTTAAATTAACCTAACCCCAAATAATTTTTTACCTACTCACCTAGCCTTTACTAACAGGTCAGCTATTAATGTGGGAAGAAGAGGAGAGGAAACTATCCATCCCAGTTTGCCCAGGACATTACCATTGTATGCCTGTGTTTCTGTATGTACCATTTTACTGTGGCGGAGGCAGGAGATCAAATGCCTATCAATGTCCTCTTTCAAGAATACAGCATCTTGTCCAGGTGTGGTGGCTCGCGCCTGTAATCCCAGCACTTTGGGAGGCCGAGGCGGGTGGATCACCTGAGGTCAGGAGTTTGAGACCAGCCTGGTGAAACCCCGCATCTATAAAAAATGCAAAAATTAGCAGGGCATGGTGGCGGGTGCCTGTAATCCCAGCTACTTGGGAGGCTGAGGCAGGAGAATGGCTTGAACCCAGGAGGCAGAGGTTGCAGTGAGCTGAGATCGCACCATTGCACTCCAGCCTGGGCGACGAGCAAAACTCCATCTCAAAAAACAAACAACAACAAAAAAAGAGTACAGTATTTTAAGTTATAAAACAATATGTACAGAATTTGGAAAAGAGTATTTCTGTATATAAATAGACCTATTAAAAATCTGGACAACTATACATCATAATTTAACAATGATTATTCTGTGTGGTGGGATTACAGATGGTTTTCACCTTTCCCACTATCTAAAAATCATTTTTTACAACAAATATATTACTTTTCACACTTAGAAGGGAGTTATTTCCATTTGTTAAAATGCAACTTTTCTTTGTGACCCAAATCCTCATCTCAAGAGCACACACTACTGTTCTTTAATATATGTTATTTGCCAAGAACTAAGGCAATGTGATTTAGTATAGACAACATTAGCTTTGTGGGTGGGGGAGGGGGTTGGAGGTTTTTGTTTTTGTTTTTTTGAGATACAGTCTGGCTCTACTGCCCATGCTGGAGTGCAGTGGCACAATAGCTCACTGCAACTTCACCTCCCAGTTTCTAGCAATTCTCATACCTTAGCCACCCGAGTAGCTGGGATTACAGGCGTGCACCATCACATCCAGCTACTTTTTGTACTAGTTTTTGTACTTTTAGTAGAGACAGGGTTTTGCCATGTTGGCCAGGCTGGTCTTGAACTCCTGGCCTCAAGTTATCTGCCCGCCTCGGCCTCCCAAAGTGCTGGGATTACAGGCGTGAGCCACCACACACGGCCAACATTAGCTTTCAAGATGCAGAAAATTTAAATCCAAGAATCAGCTCTGCTGTGGAAAATATGAAACCTACCTGTCTACGTCTCAAAGTTGTTAAGAGGATCAAATAAGAATTCATATGAAAGTATTTTAATGCAATGTACTAATGTGAGCTATGATTATTACAAGTTCATGAATAAAACTGTATAACCTCAGATTTCATGTATAAAATGAATGGGGTCCTAAATGAGTTCCAAAGCATTTCTTAATCTGAAATTCTGTATTAACGGTGTCCTCTTAACTCAGCCTTCTACCTGCATCTAATCTACCTCCCCTAGAAGTATACCTTGCTTTATGGATAATGGTTCCCAGGTCTTCATGCTTTCTATCTTCACTAGGACGTAGCCAACTCTCCACATTCTTCTCTTATGGCTCTGCTTGTCTAAAAGTTAAATATGTCCGTTCCCTCCAAAAAGACTTTAAATCCCCTCTTAATCTAATTTATATTTCATGCTCTCCACCTTCCATATCTTGCAATCTAGAGTAGTGACTATGCACATGAAACCTGAAGCCAGGCTACCTAGGTTTAGATCCTGGCTTTGCTATGTCACTAACTCTGCAATGTAACCTTGAACAATTTACTTAATCTTTCTGTGCCTCAGTTTCCTCATCTATAAAATAGGTATAACAAGAGTACGCCTACTGCAGAAGGTTGTGTAAAGTAATGAAAACTGTGCCTGGATGTAGTAAATGTTACATAGTGACTGATGAAGTCCTTTTCTAACCTCGCTTCTCTAAAAGTGTAATGCTTACAGGCTAAGATGAAACAATGAACCAACATTTGCCTCTGGCTTTTTCTCACTGAAAAATATCTTATTATTTACCTATCAAAAGTTTCTCCACATCACTGTAGTGAAGTCAAACACACTCTTCATGGTTGGATATATTTTTTTTACTCTGTTCAAATCCTCTAACCTAACATGTTAGTCCGGTCTCATGCTGCTGTGAAGAAATACCCAAGTCTGGGTAATTTATAAAGGAAAGAGGTTTAATTGCCTCACAGTTCCACAGGGCTGGAGAGGCCTCAGAAAACTTACAATCATGGCAGAAGGGGTTAGCAAACACATCCTTCTTCACATGGGGGCAAGAAGGAGAAGTGCCTAGCAAAAGGGGGGAGAAAGCCCCTTTTAAAACCATCAGATCTCATGAGAACTCACTATCAGGAAAACAGCATGAGGGTAACCATCCCCATGATTCATTTACCTCCCACCGGGACCCTCCCCCCACACGTAGGGATTATGGGAACTAAAATTCAAGATAAGATTTGGGTGGGGACACAGCCAAACCATATCACCTAACATTTCCCAAAATGTGTTCCTCAGATCACTAGTTCCTCAAGATGTTATAAGGAGGAAAAAAGGTTCAGAGATCAAATAAATTTGGAAAATACTAATTTAATGTTAAACAGGCTTCTTTACTGTAAGTCTTTTACATGTTAATATGTACTTGACATTCCAAGACAGAATAAAGTACACATTGTTTCCCAAGTTTATTCGACTCCAGAGCCCTTTTGTCAAGGAGCCACATTGGGAAATGCTGCTGCTCCAGTTCTTTGACAGCTTTTAATAAAAATATGCTGTCTTATGTAAACTCAATATTTTATTAATCTGATTCACACAAAAGGTCTGTTCTCAAGTTCATGCTGAGAAATCTGGCTCAAGAAACTAGTAACTACTGCCCTGCACAAATTACTTTTGAAATTTCTGAATATCAACATTGTCCTCTTAAAAAGAACAAACATCAGTGACCAGCTCCATACTCTAAGTCACAAGCTATTTATTTCATGATGAGATTTTAACCTATTTATTTACCAACATCCTTTAAATAAAGTCTATTTATTCAACATTCCCAAATTATCAATAATGAAGACTTGCACTCTTCCTTTAAAGGAATTCCACCACAGAACCTTGCCAATCATCCCAGTACCAGTGCTGGCATACAGTGTCCTAAACATACAACTTACAGGGTTGAAGAAATACTTAAAAAAGAAAATGCCATCTAACACATGAATGAAGAAGGAACAATAGAATTTCACAATTTTGCAATCACTGATGAATTAAGAAGTCTAAGCAATTATCATCAACAGCTGCTAACATCACAAAGCGACATAAGACCTTACATATCTCCCGATGGAAACAAAAATCACTCATATGAAGTACTCTTACTGAGAGGGAAAAAAAAATACAAACCAACCTATCAATTTACAGGAAATTCAGGAGACAGGAAGAACATGTTAACTGACATTACAGGGATGCAATGAGACTAAAGGAAACTTATCAGGGCAAACAACCTGCTTTCTTTTAAAAAATAAGAAAAAAAAGAGATGAAGAGAGTCTAAAGATTTAAAATGATGTAATAAACATGCCAAACTACTGTAAAGTATGAACCTTATTTGGATGTCACTTCAAGCAAATAAACTATAGATCTATATCTATCTATAAACCAGAGAAATATGAAGCCTGATTCATATTTGATATTAAGAACTTGCTATACATTTTTTGGTATGATAATGTTATTATGGTTATGCTATAAAAAGAGATAGAGAGAGACTCTAATCTTTTAAAAATCAATATTGAAATATCTGAAAGGTAAACATTACGTATGTCAAGGATTTGATTTAAAACAATCCAGAGGCCGGGTGTGGTCGCTCACACCTGTAATCCAAACACTTTGGGTGGCCGAGGCAGGTGGATCACCTGAGGCAAGGAGTTCGAGACCAACCTGGCCAACATGGCAAAACCCCATCTCTACTAAAAATACAAAAATTAGCCAGGCAGGGCAGCACATGCCTGTAATCCCAGCTACTTGGGAGGCTGAGGCACGAGAGTCGCTTGAACCCAGGAGTTGGAGGTTGCAGTCAGCCAAGTTCGCGCCACTGCACTCCAGTGTGGGTGACACAGCGAGACTCCGTCTCAAATAATAATAACAACAACAATCCAAGGATTGGGGATGAGGGGTGCTAGATAGAAATATAGATGAAACAAGACTGCCTATGAGTTGATAATTCTTGAAGTTCAATATTGGGTACATGGGAGCTCTTTATACTATTCCCTCTACTTTTGTATTAATATATATTTAAAATATACTATAATAAAAAGATAAGAAAAAATGCTGTATGGGAATTGAATTATCATAGTATCTACCTATTCCGATAATAGATTAATCCAGAGTCAGGCACAAGTGAGTATTAATTTACTAACATCAAATTATATTTCTAGAATACCATAAGGAATCATTTGACATGAACTTCACAAGTAATCAACATGCTAAGCTCTCCTATATAATAATTACTCTTATTTGCAAGTCTGTTAACAATATCTAACCAATTTATAGCTCTCTGTGGAAAAAAAGTGTTTAAGTATTATTTATTTTTAAATTTTTTTATTAAATAAAGCAACAGTCACAGAAAAAAACTGCAGACAATATTGCAGAATCATTGCTGTCTTTCTAGTCCTATGGGCCTGTGGTACTTCTGGAATTTATTGTCAGCAGAGTTACTGCATAAAGCACTCCGGCTCACTGAGCTTCCAAACAGGACTAGTTTTATCTTGTGTACAAAAACCCTTTCCTGCCTGCCTACTCTGAAATAAGGAGCCAAACCGACAGATGGCAGACGAAAAGGAAGAGGGAGGCGATAAGGAGGCAGTACAAGACAGCACCAGGAAAAAATAACAGAAAGAACTGAAAGACATCTTAAATACGAATATAAAAATATAAAATATTCACCAATTTCTTAGATTTTTGCAAAACTAAGTCACATTTTGTCACTAATCAATTACTTTAAAGCTAAGTGATTCTGTGAATTCATATTGGATTTTATTCCTTTATATGGCGTAGCTTTGAGAGTTTTGAAAAATCCTTCTTAATATCTTAGACCAATTTAAATTAACCAAAGTATTTCAAACTATTCTCAAAAGAACAAGAGAAATGGGACATACTAAACTTTTATCAACATTTCACTACTGCCACACATCTGCCTTTTTAGAAGCTACCAGACTTTCTTTTTCAACTTCTAAAGAGTAAAGTGCCCCACCTCTATGCTAATCCATGATACAGTCAAAACCACTTCAGTATTACTGCAGCCTACTAGTAGGTTTTAATTAAAATATTGGTTTAAAAGATATTATAGTGCTGCCATTAGAATTATAGTTTTAATCTAAATTTATGTAAAACGCCTAGGCTTTTGGTATAACAAACATTATTTAAGAACATGCCAATTACCATAAGCCATCTTGGCCCATTCGTAATGCCAAGCACTTCTGCTTCCAGATTAAGTAGCTTTCCAATCACTTACTTTAGAGATCAAACCTGCAGTACCATACAGCATAGAAGACCACTACTCATACTCTGGCAACTTTACAAAGAAATAGCAATTTCTAGGTTTTGGTTGCAGAACCAGAACCAGTTCATTTCTGGTTGCATCATTAAAAAAAAGAACAACTAGAGGTTGAGATTATTCAGGGGCTCATTCCTAAGGCAGCTCCCTCTCTCTTCCATGGAAATTTGTCAAATGGAAGAATAACATCTGCCTGCCTGTCTCACAGAGGTGTTATTCACATCAATTGAGAAAATGTTTACAAAAGTATTTTATAAACTAAAAAACTATAAATAAATGTAAGTTGTTACTCTCTACTTGTTTGCACTCTAGACAGTTCGCTTAACCTTGCTCCTTAATATCACTAGGTTTCAAGGTCTACCAAGAAAAGCTTTGTATTTCAAGGCATAAAGATTCACTAATATTCACTTTTTAATAGCGAAGTCCAGTCCTTACACCAATTACTGTTCTCTTCTAACATCTATCCCTCTCCTTGGCAAAACAGAACTAGAAACATGCTTTAAGAAATCAAAGCAATAGGTAGTCTCTAAAGTTCCGTCTCATTGTCACCATGAATTCCTGAACACCCATATATCATGGTCCTGCCCACATGACAATACTTGGATGGGGTTTTATATCAGCCAAAACTATGTCACTGAGGCTGGCCATGTCTATGCTCTGCCCCCGCTAGTCTCCACCAACACTTTTTCATTTCTGAATTCTCATCCAGTCTGCATCACTTCCTAGCTGTATGATCTTAGGCAAGTTACTTAACCTCTCTGTGCTTCAAATTCCTTATCTGCAAATAAGGTTTTACCCCATAAGTTTAAACGTGCATTAAATAATATATGGAAAAACACTAAGAGAATGGATGTTAAGTGTTCTCACCACAAAAATGATGACTAAATGAAGTAATGTATATGTAAATTAGCTAGATTTAGTCATTCCACAATGTATATATACTTCAAAACTTCATGTAGCACACAAGAAATACATACAATTTTATCTGCCAATTTAAAAATAAAAAAATACATGAAACTTCTTAGAACAGTGACTGCACAGTAAATGTTGTGTGCTAGTGTTATTCTTTTATATGTGCATCTGTCTACTCCCCCACCACACCACCATCATTAAATTACACAAATCTTTCCACCATTCTCCATCCCTCATTCTTTCCAAAAGAATGAGCAAATTTTGAGAAAGCAGATACTATGATCATATTACTGACTACATTTCATTATACATGACTGAATACTTGGTTATATAACAAAGTTCAATGATACTTCATAAAAAAGATAACGGCCCACGATGCTTCTAAATTATATTAACATTGAAATATAATCTTCCTAGTTCTAAATTAGGTTAACCACTTATTTCCAATGCTATCAGTTATCAAGGCTGCTTACTTGAATTATATCACATAAAAGTGGCCATCACCAAAGAGTTTTATGGTACAGTGACTAAGGTCTTAAAATACGGCAAAACTTTAAAAAGCCTTCCATAAATACTACTGTATTTGTTTAAAAACAACAATGTATCTCAAAAAAATCAAAAGCAACAGAGACGTTATCCTTTTTTTTTTTTTGCTTCTGAGACAAGGTCTTGCTATGCTGCCTAGGCTAGTGTTGAACTCCTGTGCTCAAGCAGTTCTCCGGCCTTGGCCTCCCAAGTAGCTAGGACTATAGGCATGCCACCATGCCCAGCTTAACAGAGACTTTAAATCAGGAGTTTAGGGTGAGGAAAAATAACTTACCAGAAACAAGAGGAAATATTACTACTACATTAACATTACTACCATTATCATTAGGGGACAACCAAATAGCTTAAACACTTGCAACCAGAACAAGAGCTAAAAATTCAAGTTTTGTTTTTACATATTACTTAGCACACTCGATGAACAATTATATGCTCTTGATAATGTTATAAATTCTAAATTCTAACATTTCACATGTAAGTACTCAATGCAAAGAATTCACAGCATTGTTTAACTGACGCAACAGTCCTCCTTTAGCTTAAGAATTACTGGAACTAGCCAGGTGCATTAGCTCATGCCTATAATCCCAGCACTTTGGGAGGCTGAGGTGAGAGGATCACTTGAGCCCAGGAGTTTGAGACCAGCCTAGGCAACAGAGTGAGACCTCATCCCTAAAAAAATTAGCAGGGGGCTGGGTGCAGTGGCTCACACCTGTAATCCCAGAACTTTAGGAGGCTGAGGCGGGCAGATCACGAGGTCAGGAGATGGAGACCATCCTGACCAACATAGCAAAACCCCGTCTCTACTAAAAAAACACAAAAAATTAGCCAGGCATGGTGGCATGCACCTGTAGTCCCAGCTACTTGGGAAGCTGAGGCAGGGGAATCACTTGAACCAAGGAGGCAGAGGTTGCAATGAGCCGAGATCGTACCACTGCACTCCAGCCTGGTAACAGAGTGAGACTCCGTCTCAAAAAAAAAAAAAAAAAAAAAAAAATGTAGCAGGGTGTGGTTGTACACACCTGCAGTCACAGCTGCCCTGGAGGCCAAGGTGGGAGGATCACCTGAGTCTTGGGAGGTCAAGGCTGTAATGAGCCATGATCCCACCACTGCACTCCAGCCTGGGAGACAGAGTGATACCCTGTCTCAAAAAAAAAAAAAAAAAAAAATCAGATAATCTAATTTAGAGACAGTTTTACTCCACAGACAACTTCCTGGAGTTGTACTCCTAGTTTACCACATGCTAGGGACTTTTCTAGGCAGTGGAATAAACAACATATCCAAGGTTCCTGCTTTCATGGAGTTTACATTCTAGTAAGGAAGACAAATAATAACCAGGTAGGCAAGTAATTCTATTTCAGGAAGCATAAGTGCCATTAAAAAAAAAAAAAAAGCAAGAGAGATAGGGGATGTAGGGAGTGGCCACTATTTTATACTGTATTCAGTGAAGATCTCTCTACAGGGGTGAAGTCTGAGGCACTCTCTTTAAACAGAAGCCTGAATTATGTGAGCGAGCCAGCAGTGCAAAAACTTGAGGAAAGGGATGAACAAGTTTTAAACCTTGGGAGTCTGCCTGGCCCGGTCAAGGAATACGGATAGTTCAATGTAGCAGAAGTGGAATAAACAAGGAGAGGGAGGCAAGGACTACATCATGTAGGACTTTGCAGGTCATGGCTAGGAATCTGGCTGTTCTTTTAATTTCTGTATTTTAAATTACTTTAAAATAGCCAGGTGCTGTGGCTTACGCCTGTAATCCCAGAACTTTGGGAAGCCGAGGCGGGCAGATCACTTAAGGCCAGGAGTTCGAGACCAGCCTGACCAACATGGTGAACTCCCATCTCTACTAAAAAGACAAAAATTAGCCGGGCGTGGTGGCGTGTGCCTGTAATCCCAGCAACTCGGGAGGCTGAGGCAGGATAATCGCTTGAACTCGGGAGGCAGAGGTTGCAGTGAGCCGAGATCATGCCACTGCACTCCAGCCTGGGCAACAGAGCAAGACTCCGTCTCAAAAAAAAAATTTTTTTAAATAATAATTGTAATTTAATTTAGATGTCATCTAAAGTATTAAGGAGTGATTAACACTTGAAAAGGTCATTCTAGTTATGAAGTAGAAAACAGCCTATAAGAGGTCAAGTGAGAAAACAAGGAAACCAGATAAGAGACTATTATAATTACCCACACAGGAGATGGTGGTGGTTTAAACCAGAATAAGGCAGAGATGACAAAATGTGATCAGATTAGAAATGTATTCAGAAAATAGAGCCAAGATGATTTGCTAATAGACTGGTTAAAGGGTATAAAGAAAAAAGAAGAATCATAGATCACTTAGGATTCTGGCCTGAGCAACTAGTTGAATGGTCCTGCCATTTATTAATACTAAGAGCAGACTCAGAGGAAATAATGAGAATAAGAAACATACCTTCTGTGTTGTACAAATTTAGTTTGAGATGTCTATTAGATAGTTTGTTATATAAGTAAACTCGTGTCATGGGGGTTTGTTGTACAGATTATTTCATCACCCAGGTATTAAGCCTAGTACCCATTAGTTATTCTTCCTGATCCTCTCCCTCCTCCCATTTTCCACTCTCCAATAGGCCCCAGTGACTGCTGCTCCCCTCTGTGTGTCCACGTTTTCTCATCATTTAGCTCCCACATATAAGTGAGAACAAGCAGATGAACTATGACACTCAATCTTGGGGAGGGGGTTTAGGCTGAAAACATAAATGTGAGTCAACTGGCATACAGATAGTATTTAAAGTCATGGAACTAAATAAATATAGATGTAGAAGATTTTGTTTATTTCATCCTCACATCAGCCCTATGACGTAGCAACTATAATTATTCCCATTTTATAGATCAGAAAACTGAGACTAAGAGATTAAGACTTGCCTAACATCATTCTGCCTAACTGGCAGAAGGAAGAAGGAGGTGGGGGAAAAGAACAGATCTAACTGATGACAATGCCCATGACCTTTCTCAACTGGGGCTTGTTATCCGAACCTCAGAACATTGACAATGGTCGGAGTGGATACTTTCTCAATTCTCACAAGGATGGTACATAACTAGTGCCATCCTACATTGGAGAAAAGTTAATTCTTTACATATAACAAATGTCCAAATGTCTTTGGGCATTTGGGTTTATTCTCTTATGAAACCCAGTTGAAAGAAAAAAAGAAACTATACTATACTACTATTATTCCATTATTATTATTCCATTACTACTATTGGGAATAATTTAAAATGAGAGACATTTCTGCGTAGCAAAAGAACAATTAACAAAATGAAAACGTAGCCTAAGGATTTGGAGAAAATATTTGCAAATTATGTATCTGTTAATATCCAAAATATGTAAGGAACTCACACAATGCAATAGCAAAAAACAAAAATGAATAACCTGATTTTAAGATGGGCAAATGACTTGAATAGATATTTCTCCAAATAGGACATAAAAATGCCTCAACATCACTAATCATCAGGGAAACAAAAATCAAAACCACAATGAGGTATCACCTCACACCTGTGAGGATGGCAATTATCAAAGAGACAAGAGATAAGTGTTGATGAGGGAGTGGGGAAAAGCGAATATTTGAATACTGTTGGTGGAAATGTAAATTGGAACCGCCATTATGGAAAACAGTATGTAGGTTTCTCAAAAAATTAAAAAGGGCTGGGCGCAGTTGCTCACGCCTATAATCCCAGCACTTTGGGAGGCTGAGGTGGGCAGATCACGAGGTCAGGAGATGGAGACCATCCTGGCTAACACAGTGAAACCCCATCTCTACTAAAAATACCAAAAAATTAGCCGGGCGTGGTGGCAGGCACCTGTAGTCCCAGCTACTTAGGAGGCCAAGGCAGGAGAATCACTTGAACCCGGGAGGCAGAGGTTGCAGTGAGCTGAGATCATGCCACTGCACTCCAGCCTGGGCAACAGAGTGAGACTCCATCTCAAAAAAAAAAAAAAAAAAATTAAAAAGAAAACAACCATATGATCCAGCAATCTCTCTTCTGGGTTTTAACCCAAAAGAAATAAAAGCAGCACCTCTGAGAAAGAGCTGCACTCCCATGTTCACTGCAGCATTATTTACACTAACTAAGATATGGAACCAACCTACACGTCTGTCAGTGGATGGCTCGATAAAGAAATTGTGATACAAACACACTCTGGAATAGTATTCAGCTTTCAAAAAGGAGATCCTGCCATTTACAACAAAACAAATGAAGCTGGAGGACACTGTCTTAAGTGACGCAAGTCAGACGTAGGAAAAAAAAAAAACACTAAATGATCTCTTCTATATGTGGAATCTTAAAAAAAAAAAGTCAAATACATAGAAACAGAGATTAGAACAGTGGCTGGGAGAGTGGGGGAGATGCAGGTCAAGGGAACAAAGTTGCAGTTATGTAGGATGAATAAATCTAGAGATCTAAAATATAGCATGAGGGCTGGGCACGGTGGCTAATGCCTGTAATCAATCCCAGCACTGTGGGAGGCCGAGGCAGGGAGATCACTTGAGGCCGGGAGTTCGAGAGCAGTCTGGCCAACTTGGCAAAACCCCATCTCCTCAAAAATACAAAAAATTAGCCAGGTGTGGCAGCACACACCCAGCTACTCCAATGGCTAAGGCATGAGAATCACCTGAACCCAAGGTGGAGGTTACAGTGAACGCAGATCATGCCACTGCACCCCAGCCTGGGTGACAGAGCAAGACTCTGTCTCAAAAAATAAATAAAGTTAGCAAGAGCACTATAATTAATATTAGCATATTATATACCAGAAATTTTCTAAAAGTAGATTTTAAATGTTCCTAGCACATACAAAAAAAGTAACTATGTGAGATGATGGGTATGTTAAATTGCTTACATACAGCAATCATTTCACTATGTATATCAAAACATCATGTGTACACATTAAATTTATACAATAAATAAGTAAGCCTGAAATAAACAAATAAAATGAGAGAGAGGAGACTGGTGAACAATATGTTACCATCCTGTGACTTTTGTGGGCTTATTTTGTAATCAGTAAAATGAAGTATTATTTGAAGTTTTTATAGCAGCAAAGGTGATTGTACTTTAAGACTATCCCAGGCCTTTACTGGTTCCATTCACAATCAGCACTCAGCATCTATTTTCCTGGGAACATCAGTTCATTAGAAAACCACGAAAAAAAAGAAAAATAATAATTTTTTTTTTTTTTTTGAGACGGAGTCTCGTTCTTGTCCCCCAGGCTGAGTATAGCGGTGGGTCTCAGCTCACTGCAACCTCCACCTCCTGGGTTCAAGTGATTCTCCTGCCTCAGCCTCCCGAGTAGCTGGGATTACAGGCACCCGCCACCATGCTCAGTTAATTTTTGCTTTTTTAGTAGAGACGGGGTTTCACCATGTTGGCCAGGCTGGTCTCGAACTCCTGACCTCAGGTGATCCACCCACCTCAGCCTCCCAAAGTGCTGGAATTAACAGGTCTGAGCCATCACACCCGGCCAAATAATAATTTCTTAAAAAGAAAACGAATGGAATATAAACTCATCAAGTGCCAGAATCTTTGATTTTCAATTAATGTGTTCCAAGCACCTGGAGCAGTGCTCTTTCTGGGAATGAACCTAAATTTCCAGTGTTGCTGGGCAGCACTTGTTACCCTAAAAGATGGGGATTTCTTCATGTTGTCTTGGTTTTTTGGCACCGCTAAAATCTAATAGGATTGCCCTAACCCAGAACTTTAAACTCGCGGTTTAATTTTCATTACGACTGCCCTTCTTCCTTATGGAACTATGACAGGTTCCAAGATACTGCCATTACTGGTCCAAATAACTACCATACCATGGGTATCAATACGTACTGTATATACTGTTCAAAATAACTATGTACAATGTGAACCAATAACTACCATATCACATATTCTAGAGGAAGAAATATTCTTAGAATTTCAGTTATCCTCTGTTAAACCCCAAAAGTATTTTAGAGCACAGGTACTATGAATCAATGTAGCACTTCCATTAAATGCAAAATGTTAAAATGAACAATCCTGACTAGGCCAGAACTAATGGACTTTACCTGCACATAATAAGCTACATGTATGAATGCAATATTAGTGGACAATGTATTTCATTTTCAAGCTATAAGAACCAACCATCTGCAAGCATTAAGCACTCATCCACAAGGGGTCACCAGAATGACTATTTTTTAATCACTTATCTCTGGCAAAAAAAAAAAAATATATATATATATATACATATATAAAGTATGACAACGTATTCTGTTGGTGCTTTCACACATTACTGGTGAGAATGCAAATTGGTACACTTGTGGAGGAAAATCTGGGAATTTGGGAGTATCTAACAAAACTACATGTGCACTTAACTTTTGAACCAGCAATCACACTTACAGAAATCTACCTTGAAGATACGGTTCTAACGATACCAAAATACTACGCACAAGGCTATTTACATAAGAAACAACCTAAATGCCCATACATAGATGAATGGTTGAAGAGGTTAAGAAACATCTATACAGTCAAGTCACAGCTGTAAAAAAGAATAGGCTGGGTGCAGTGGCTCACGCCTATAATCCCAACACTTTGGAAGGCCAGTGTGAGAGGATCACTTGAGCCCAGGAATTCGAGACCAGCCTGGGCAACATGACAAAACCCCATCTCAAAAAATCAACAAATTAGCCAGGTATAGTGGTGCACACTTGTAGTCCCAGCTACTTGGGTGGCTGAGGAAGGAGGATCGCTTAAGCCCAGGGGATTAAGGCCACAGTTTGAGCCATGATTGTACCACTGCACTCCAGCCTGAGCAACAGAGTGAGACTGTGTCTTAAAAAAAAAAAAGACCGAAGAAAATGAAAGGAATATCTCTTCAAAAGAATGACCTGATTTGGAGTCATTTCCAGGATATACTATTGAGTGAAAAAAAAGTGCAAAAGAGTATAGTATACTCTCCACATAAAAAAGAAGGGAACAGGAAAACAATCTGGCAGTTGCTCAAAAAGTTAAACATACAGTAATCATATGACCCAGCAATTCCACTCCTAGGTATATATACCCATGAGAATTAAAAATATATGTCCACACAAAAAATTGTACATGAATGTACAAAACAGCATTATTCATAACAGCTAAGAAGTAGAAAACCAAATGTACCTCAACTGACGCATGAACAAAATGTAGTATATTCACACAACGGAATAACATTCAGTTATCAAAAGGAATGAAGTACTGATACATGCTACAACATGGATGAACCTTGACAAAATTATGCTAAGTGAAAGAAGCCAGGCACAAAATGCCACATATTATATGATCCATTAACACAAAACATCCAGAATACGCAAACACACACAGACAGAAAGTAGACTGGGAAGGGGACCTGGGAAGTGACTGCTAATGGATACAGAGTTTCTTTTGGGGGTGATGAAAGTGTTTCGGAATTAGATAGTTGTGATGGTTGCACCACCTTGTGAATATACTAGAAACCACTAAATTGTACACTTTAAAAGGGTGAGTTGTATGGTATGTGAATTGTATGGCAATAAGAAACTGTATCAGAAGAAAAGGAATATAAGAGAACACCCACATATATTTTCATTTGTGTAACAGAAATAAAGGAAGCGACAAACCAGAAAATAAAGAGACTGTGTACCCACAGGGCATGGGCAAGAGGTAGAAACAAAGATGGGGGGATGGAAATGAGATAGTAAAAACAAGGAGAGAGTGACACTTTTCAGTACAACTTTTTTCCTTTTTTTTTTTTAAGACAAAGTTTCGCTCTTGTTGCCCAGGCTGTAGTGCAATGGCGTGATCTTGGCATACCGCAACCTCCGCCCCCAGGTTCAAGTGATTCTCCTGCCTCAGACTCTCGGGTAGCTGGGATTACAGGCAAGCGCCACCACACCAAGCTAATTTTGTATTTTTAGTAGAGATGGGGTTTCTCCATGTTGGCCAGGCTGGTCTCGAACTCCCAACCTCAGGTGATCCGCCTTCCTCGGCCTCCCAAAGTGCTGGGATTACAGGCATGAGCCACCGCACCCAGCCCAGTACACCTTTTTATACAGTAGTGTTTAGCAGTAGCAGTGTTTAGTAACTGTAATGTTTCACATGCCAAAAAATAATAATAATTAAAATCAACTAGGGTTGGAGGGAACCCAAAATGGAATAGTAACAATAACAAATGAACTTAATGCATTAGGGATGAATAAGATTAAACTAAAGGGAGTGGTAAAGAAAATAACTAACCTAAGTAACTTTGGAAAACTATTTTGACTAGATACTATAAGGCTAAAGACAAAAATAACTACATACAAATACACTAATTAGTAAATACATTTTTCACTAGGGTACAGGTTAGCAATCTGTAACCACTTCATGTGTATTCTAGAAGTCAACAAATAAGTGAGTATACTCTATACCATGAAAGCCAGGTTTCTGACAGAGACAGAAGGAACGGGAGAAGGTTAGAATGAACTTTGTGGTACTGGATTAGAATAGGTGTCAATATGAACCCATGGTTTTAAATATATATAGAATACAGGCAGGGTACTGTGGCTCACGCATGGAATCCCAACACTCTGAGAGGCCAAGGTAGGAGAATAACTTGAGCTCAGGAGCTCAAGGCCAACCTGGGCAAAACAGCAGGACCTCGTCTCTACTAAAAATTAAAAAAAAATCAGTGGGGCATGGTGGGTGCACGTCTGTAGTCCCAGCTACTTGGGAGGCTGAGGTGGAAGGATGGCTTAAGCCCAGGAGTTCAAGGCTGCAGTAAGCTATGACCACGCCACGGCACTGCAGCCTGGGTGACAGAGCGAGGCCCTGTCTCAAAAAAGAAAGAAACGTCAGTATGTGTGTGTGTGTGCACATATATGTTTATATACATATATATATAAATGTGTGTGTGCACATATATGTTTATATATATATATATAAATATATATAATATACTGATATATTTCCTAGTTCTGCCAACTGAAGTCCTGGGAGCAATAAAACTCCAATAAACATACCGAGTATACAGATTTTGATTTTAAATACTATTCTCCAATAAAAGAAACCAGAGCTCCTTGGAGAAGTAGTCGACTCCAGGACTGGTGCAAGGAAAAATAAGATGAGCATGGAACAGCCTGTGGCCCCAGAATATAAGGAAGTGCTTGAAAAAGGGTAGAGGCCAGCCTGAAAGAGCTTCCAATGGCCAAAGCTGGAACAATTTGAACAACAAAATAAATAATGATAGTATTGGATTATAATCCATAGAAAATAGAGATCCCATAAGAACACACTAATATAAACAAATAATTGAATAAATAAGTGAGGGAAAGGGGACATCTCCCCCTTAAAGAATTCCAATTAATAAATGCAGAAGGAATGAGGGAAATACAAAATCATGATTAGCCAAACACCACAGTAATAACTGTTGCAGACAAGATCTACCAATGGATGTTAAAAATCAATGGGAGAAAGTTTGAGGAGAAACTGTACATCCACAGTCTCAAAGTATCTCCCCCAAGATATGTATGAACAATAAAGGGAAGAATAGTAACTTTACTGTGAAGAATACCACTAAGGGTTCAAAGTTAAAATACCACTAGCAAAAAGACATGTCAACACCATGTACCCCCAATATGATGCATTGAGAAGGACACAACATCGCTTCTGTAGTTTTCTTGCAAAACATGCTTAACCTCAATCAAATCATGAGAAAAAACATCAGACAAACCCAAAATGAAAGAAGTTCTAAAAAATAACAGTACTCATCAAAAATGCCAAGGTCGTGAAAAACAAAAACTGAGGAACTGTCAGAGATTGGAGGAAATGAAGAAGACACAACAACTGAATGCAACGTGGGAACCTAGATTAGACCCTAGAACAAAAAAAAAAAGGCGTTAATGGGAAAAACCAGTGAAATTAAGTAAAATCTATAGTCTAGTTAATAGAATTACACCAATGCTAACTTCCTGGTTTTGATCACTGTATTATGGTTATGTAAGTTGTTAACATTAGGGGGTGCTTGGTGAAGAGTATGTAAGAACTCTGTACTCTCTCTGTAACTTTTCTGTAAGTCTAACATTATTTCTAAATAAATCATTAAAAATAAATAAAATCCATCAACCAATCATCTGATAGAACTGTCATATCTTCTTGCTCAAGGATCTCATCTGAAATTTAACAGTCCCATTAATTTAGAGAGCCCGGTAGGCAACATCAGAACAAACTAAAATCATGAAAATCGGATCTGGCATCTAGTAAGTAAATAACTACTTTATGCTCTTTTTCACTTTTTGTAGTTAAAGAAAATGCTAGCAGATGTGACCTTCCTGGCTTTGCAAACTTCTCTGTAAATGATTTGACCAACTTTTTATGTTTTCAACATCATGATAATCTGCAATACATGCTCATAACAATGTATTTCATGTGTATGTTAAGCCAAAGTTGTGTAGACCTTTGTTCTTGTTTGTTTTGTTTTGTTTTGCTTTTGAGATAGAGTCTCACTGTGTCTCCCAGGCTGGAGTAGAGTGGTGCAATCACAGCTCACTGCAGCCTCAATCTCCCAGGCTCAATTGATCCTCCCATCTCAGCCTCCCTAATAGCAGGAACTGCAGGTATGCACCACCATGTCCAGCAAATTTTTGTATTTACCATAGAGACGGGGTTTCACCATGTTGCCCAGACTGATCTTAAACTCCTGGGCTCAAGCCATCCTCCCACCTTGGCCTCCCCAAGGGCTGAGATTACAGGCGTCAGCTACTCTGCCTGGCCAAAAGTTCTATTTACAATTTTTAAAAATATCTTCAACAGATTATAGTAAGTTTGTTACTTGCTATTATATAGTTATCCAACTATAACATTCAAGTTTTGTTTCACAAGTTTCTTTTTATCCTAACACAAACTTCTCACTCTCCAAGCCACGATGTCATCATTATTATCATTTTAAGATCTGAAAATCTGAATTTTAAAAATTTTAAAAGATCAGCTCCTTCAATATACCCAGCCCTTTTTTTTTTCTATTTCAAATATTAGGGAGTATTCAGTATGACTTTTTTGGGGGAAAAAATGCTTGGAACTTTGGAATTGTTATTACTATTTATTATTTGCACCCTCTACTAACCCAATCCAGTCCAATCACCAACACATCCTCCAAAATTTCTTTAAATTGAGATTTTCAAGAGATGTTTACATTAATAAGCAGATTAAGTGACCCATTTACATTTGCTTTCTCTTCCATGCAACATCAGGGTGCCTGCATTGGAAATGGAATACATGACCAGTAAATGAATGGATGTGTCACATGCAAACAGCACGACTGGAAATTTAAGAAGCAAAATGATAAGAACCTTAGGGAAAGCAAAATTCATAAAAGTTTAGAATTACAAGAGACCTTAATAGGCCATTTAATCCATTCCAATAACAACAACCCCAGATGACAATCTACCCTATTTTTAAAAGGCTCCAGATTTCCAACCTCCCTAGATATCTCATTCTGCCATACAACCTTGTCATGTGATTTGGGGGAAATATTATGACTGTTCTTTGCCCTACCTAATGCTATCTTTTCTCAAATAATATAGCAATACATCTTAACTCACTTCCAAGATACATAAATGTGTATAGGTGCAGAATACGTGTGTGTGTGTGTGTTTGTGTGTATATATACATATATACGTACATTTATGCATAAGACAGGCACCTAGGACATTCAATTTTGCTTGTATAAACGCAGGCTATGGAAACACATATATCAAAGGGACATACTCATCCCACACTAATCACAACAGGCA
The DNA here is from genome assembly GCF_029281585.2 of Gorilla gorilla gorilla. Lineage (NCBI taxonomy): Eukaryota > Metazoa > Chordata > Mammalia > Primates > Hominidae > Gorilla > Gorilla gorilla. Next base: position 64,599,257 of record NC_073240.2, read on the forward strand.
CTATGAAACAATGTCACAGAACAATTTTGGTCTAAAAATATCCAGCAGAAATCAATTTCATAAAACCTGAGGTAAATAGGTTTCTTCCCACTATGAATAATCATAGTTTCTTTGCCTTCTACAAATACTGCCCCATTTTGAGCAACCACCACTAGCAGAATTGTAAAAATATAATACATACATAGGTACTAGATCCAAACAGACAATGTTTTAAAGTTTGATTTTTCAAACCACTTAGCTAACAATCATTTTGGAAAAGGGCCCAATGAAAAAGATAGTGATGGCAGAGTTCAGCCAGTGATAATGAACTAGCGGCCAGTTTTAATCAAGCAGGCCAGAGAACTGATTCAAATAAAATAAATCATTTTTGGAACAAATATAGAATGAGGAAGTCCCAAGCAAGGATTAAAAAAAAAATGTGTCTGTTAGGAAATACAACAAAATGTTAACCATGAAATGCCACCTCTGGAGATGGAATTACAAAGATGGGTTAGTTTGTTCAGATTTGTTATTCCTATCATTTAATTATCTCTATATTCTAAGTATTATAGACATTTCTTAAACTAAGACAAATCTGTCCCTGTGTTTCACAGCTCTCTAAGATAACATGTCTTTTACATAACCTCCTGGGAGAGGTGGTACAAGCTCCTGTCCTCCTCGTGTCTCCCAGTAACCTGCCACCCATCACAGAACAGATTTCACCATGTTCCCCGGGGTAGCTCCTGTCATCACCATCATCATCCTCATCTCACGCTGAAGACTAAACAATGCGCCCCGCCTCGCCTCCCGGTTCCAAAGGCTTTTATAATTTGTTGTTTTATTGGGGCGGGAGATTTGGAGAAAGGTTTAGCAGATGATGAGCTGCCCCCACCCAAAGGCAGAGGAGAGGAGGAAGACACGTCGTCCCAGCCTCCACCCCGCTAAAGGCGGCCGGCGCCTGGGGACACCGGGGTCGCGGCACTCCCCGGACCCTGAGAGGGAGTCGGCCGCCGTCCGCAGACCGAGCCCCAGCCGGGACAGAGGAGCTGGTCAGCAGATAAAGGAATGAAGCAGAAAGAGACGCGACCACCGAGGGGCCGGGGCACAGACGTTGTAAGCCGCTGGAGGGGCGGGTCTCTCGGCCTTCTCCGCGGGCGCCTCGGCTTCTACGCTGCTCCGAGGCGCCCGGGCGGCAGGAGGCCTCTAGAGCCGGGGACCCGGGGGGGCCGCGGCGCGCCGGGAGGGCTCCCCCAGCTCGCCTGCCGCCCACCCGGGACCCCAGCAGCCCCGCTCGGCTGCAGTCCCGAAACGGCCCCGGCCGGCCCTGCGCGGCCGGCAAAGCACACACACACACACACACACAGGACCAGGAGGACAGTAGATGATGCGTTACCGTACGTGGCTCTGGAGCTGGCGGGGTGGGGCGCGGCTCCGGCGACCCGAGCCCGGCTCCGCAGAGGCTGCGGCGGTCGCGTCCTTTATTTTTGCTGCAGCAGCAGCGACTTGTCAAAGGGAAAGACGTAAGAGGCGGCGGCAACGGCGGCGGCAGGCGAGTCTCACGAGATTTGGGCGGAACTCTCGCGCAGCCGGGAGCCCTCGCCCCGCCCAGCAGGCCCAGCGCGGGAGGTGAAAGGGGAACCGAGAGGAAGGCGGCTGAGGTGGAGCTGGGGGTTGAGCGAAAAGGGGAAGGGGATTTGGGAGCGAGGGGAGCCAAGCTAGGTGCTGGGGACGCTTTGCTACCGCGCGGCCCTCACCTTTCAGCCGTCGCGGAATCCGGGCAGCCCCGACCGCCTGCGGGGACCTGACTCCACAGATGAAGCACAATTGGGGGCGTTTCACAAAGGGTGGTGAGGAGTGGGGGGCCATGCGGTGCGCCCCCTTTTCCTCGTGGTGGGCAGGGAAGACCCCGCCGCCAGGCGAAGGGACACGTGTTACGGCCGGCGGCAGAGCCAGGGCCACACCCCTTTATCTCCTCCTCGCACCCGGCGCCCCACGCTCTTTATCTCGTCGCAGCGGCCCCGGCCCTCCGGCCAGCTAAGTTCAATCACATAAAAGCGTTTCACTTGACCTACTCTTCCACCTTGTTCATGTCTTTGCGCCTTATGGGACTGCCAGAACCCTGCAGATGCCAGGGCCTGGCTCCTCGGTTTTCTTTTCTGCTTGGGAACACAGTAGTGTCCTTTGGGTGACTTACATCCTTGATCATGACCTCGACCTCCACGTGAAACCCCATGAGGGGAAGGACACAGACTGGCTCAGTCCTCACCATATCTCCAGCGCCTAACATAGGTCCAAGTGGACATTAAATTGTTGAGTGAATACCCCATCTCCATCTTCCTCCTTCTGTACCTGGTTTTACTCCTTTCCAGCCACCTTCATGGTGTCTCCTTCCAGATATTCTAACGAGCACCAATTAAACTGACCGATGACTTGGGGACAAAAAATAGAGTTGGCCTCTGCGTTCCAGAAGTTTGCAATCCAATTGGAGGCGTAGGAGAAGCACACAAACATACGAGCCATGAATGTGTCACTAATGTAAAAAATCACGGTATAGACAGACGAGGGAGTGCTTTCCCATGGTTAAATTAGATATATGTTTGTGGGTCACATGAGGCAGTTTAGTCCAAGAGTTAGGAGCCATGTGCTTCACTGTCAGACACTGGTGGGAATTCTGGAATCCCACTTACCCCAGGTGTGTGACCTTGGGCAAGTTGCTTGACCTCTCTGAACCTCAGTTCCTTATGTGTCAATTTATAATACCAGTTCTTGTTATCACAAGGTTCCTCTGAGGAGTAAAATATATGTAAAGCTCACATACGGCACATATTAAGTACTCATTAAATGATGGGTCTTAGGTGTGTAGCTTTTAAGTTTCTATGTATAAAATGTGTATTTCTGGTAAATGATGTAAGGGAGTAGCTACATGAGGAGTGATGTCATTGTTGCTAGTGCTTTATGATCTGGGTATTGTGTGTGAAGCGTACTCAAAAACAACAAGCAAAAGCTCCTCCTTTTAACTTGTTGATGTAGTCATCTACGTCACTCACAAATGTGATATTCTGTCTTTCTTGAATTTGTAAAATTGTACTGGTTTTGCCCACTTTTTCTTTTTTTTTTTTTTTTTTTTTTGAGATGGAGTTTTGCTCTTGTTGCCCAGGCTGGAGTGCAATGGCACCATCTTGGCTCACTGCAACCTCCGCCTCCCATGTTTAAGCGATTCTCCTGCCTCAGCCTCCCAAGTAGGTGGGATTACAGGCGTGTGCCACCATGCCTGGCTAATTTTTGTATTTTTAGTAGAGATGGGGTTTCACCATGTTGGCCAGGCTGGTCTCGAACTCCTGACCTCGTGATCCGCCCGCCTTGGCCTCCCAAAGTGCTGGGATTACAGGGGTGAGCCACCGTGCCCAGCCTGGTTTTGCCCATTCTATTTCAAGAAAAGGACTGCTTACTTTAAAGACCAATCAAGAGACTCCCTCTTTTACCATCTCCTTAGCTTCCACCCTCAGAGCTGTGTGTAAAAGAGAATTGAATATAATTGTGTTCAGTTGCATACAATTAGCAAATACTGTTAGTGTCAGCAAGTGAGCCCTAACTACTAGCCACCCTCACCTTGACCACACCACTCTTTCCCAAAACACTGTTTCTTTCTTTCTTTCTTTTTTCTTTTTGAGGTGGAGTCTCACTCTGCTGCTTAGGCTAGAGTGCAGTGGCGTGATCTTGGCTCACTTCAACCTCTGTCTCCCGGGTTCAAGCGATCCTCCTGCCTCAGTCTTCCTAGTAGCTGGGATTACAGGTGTGCTGCACCATGCCCAGCTAATTTTTTTATATTTTAGTAGAGACAGGGTTTCACCATGTTGCCCAGGCTGCTCTTGAACTCCTGATGTCAAATGATCTGCCTGCCTCGGCCTCCCAAAGTGCTGGGATTACAGGCGTGAGCCACCGCACCATGCCGAAACACTGTTTCATACTCAAATCAGCATATCCTGGAAACTTGTTGTCAGCATTAACCTCCCAACTCCACCAGTTCATTTTATTCAGATTTCCCTAAAGAAAAATGTTGGAGATGGGAAGAGTGGATAGAGGGATCTCAGAGCCACGGCCAAGTCCTAAGCATCACAAGCCCTTGTTCTGATAGCCCTCTGAGCAGCACACCCGGGCCATACCAGTCAGCCACATCTTCCTCCCCTCACATATGTCACCCCCACTTCATGCCTCATATTTCACAGTACCACACCACAGCTGGGAGGTCCCAGGCAAAGGAACTGGAGAATCAACAGTAGAATATATATTTTTCGTCTTTCATCTGCATATAGGAAATGTGCAACTCCTAAATAAAAATTAGGGCTAAGTTTGAAGTGAAGAAATCCAGCAGAGCAGTAAAGTGTGGAGGCAGAGCAGCAGGGGTAAACGGACACTGGGAGTAAGTTTGTGTTGCCCTTGGCACTTGGCTCAGGAAACATATCACTCTGAAAACAGAAAAGAGCTCCAGAGCAGGAATCCATGGACATGAGTTCTGGTAGCTCCAGAAATTGCAGCCTAGTTGCCCTGCCATTACACAGTCTTTCTGAGCCTAGTCTCACATCTGTAAATAGGGGTAATAATAAAACCCACTGCCTGCCGGAGAGTATCATGGGAGTCAAATAACATAAGAAAGTACTTTGTAACCATATTTGTAGCACTATTTAAATGTGAGGTATGATTATTCATTCATTCATTTAACAGACCTTTGTGGAATGCCTATCATAAGTCAGGCATTGTGCAAGGCACTAAATATACTATTGAACAAGCTTAAACACCTGCCCTCAAGGAGCTTATGGTCTAATGGGAGGAGAGAGGGAAGAAAATAGATCAATATAATATCACATGAGGAGAGTGGAAGTGATAAAGGTACAGTGGGAGGGAGCAAGCAAACCAGAAGAAGCGCAAAAAGAGCTGAAAGCCTTTTTGGAGGAGGTTTAGAAAACATATATAATGGGCCAGGCACGGTGGCTCACGCGTGTAATCCCAGCACTTTGAGAGGCTGAGGGGGGCAGATTACCTGAGGTCAGGAGTTCAAGACCAGTCTGGCCAACATGGCAAAACCCCGTCTCTATTTTAAAAATACAAAAATTAGCCAGGCTTGGTGGCGGGCACCTGTAATCCCAGCTACTCAGAAGTCTGAGGCAGGGAGAATTGCTTGAGCCCACGAAGTGGAGGTTGCAGTGAGCGGAAATCGCACCACTGAACTCCAGCCTGGGTGACAGAGTGAGATTCTGTCTCAAAAAAAAAAAAAAGCATCCATAATGAAGATTCATCACATTTCATGAAGAGCGATTCCTAAATCAACTCCAAAATAACTTCAACAAATTGTTCTGTTGTGGGCTGTGAATTCTCCTTGGTTCTAATAAAAATTGTATCTCCTAAACCATTAGAAAAGAGTCTTTGATGTGGAGTCATTATATACACCCTTAGCTTTGAAGAAAGATGGAATTAATGGAGAGAAAAATTAGTGGTATCTTAATTAGAAACATTTTGTTCTTACAGCTTGTGTTTAAACACCAGAAAAAGAATTCATTCCACCTCACGTACTTGGTCCCCAATAGTTCCCTTCAGCCACTCTTTTGATCCAGATAATATTGCAGATCAGAGCCTATGAGGCATTTCCAAAATATGACAACACATACCTTATTTTCATTTATGGTTTATTTATACAGATGGTCCCTGACTTCTGATTTTTTGACCTTAACGATGGTGTGAAAGCAATATGCATTCAGTAGAAACTGTACTTCAAATTTTGAATTTTTATCTTTTCCCAGGCAATGTGGATATTCTCCTACAGTCTTGGGCAGTGGCAGCAAGCTGCAGCTCCCAGTCAGGCTTGCAGTCACCAACACTACAGTGTCCTGTTTTGCCAGATGATTTTGTCCAGCCGTAGGCTAATGTAAGTGTTGTGAGCACTTCAAATTAGGGTGGGCTAAGCTATGATGTTTAATAGGTTAATTGTATTAAATGCATTTTTGACTTTTTTGTTGTTGTTGAGACAGACTTTTGTTGTTGTTGTTGTTGTTGCAGTCACAGTTCACTGAAGCCTCTACCACCCAGGCTCAAGCAATCCTCCCTCCCCAGCCTCCCAAATAGCTGGGACTACAGGCACATGCCATCACGCCCAGATAAATTTTTTTTATTTTTTTACTTTTAGTAGAGATGAGGTCTGCTATGTTGTCCAGGATGGTCTTGAATTCTTGGACTCAAGCAATTCTCCCGCCTCAGCCTCCCAAAATGCTGGGATCGCAGGCATGAGCCACCGTGCCTGGCCTCACTTGATTTATGACGGGTTTATTGGGATATAACCCCATTGTATGTAGAGGAGCATCTGTACTCTGCTTCTTTACAAAAGGCTTTGAGATAGCTATTAACACTTTATTCATAATCATATTCCCTACAAAGAAACTCCACGAGAGTGTATCAGTTCATCATTTCTCACAATTATTTAGTTCCTTCCATGTGTAAGACATTATGCTAGAACTATAAGCTGTATGAAGCGTGTCCATGCCCTTTAGGGGTCTGAAAACTATAGATGGAGATATATATCCATGAAAATATAGCTAAATAATAAACAACTCTATCCCTTTATCCTTATAGTCTATTCTATCTCTTTGTATTTCCTATTGGTTGTATGAGCAAAATTATAAAGTTAGGTGCCCAACTTCTGAAACTTGTTTACTCTACACTGCTGCTTTTCCATAGAAGCAGGATATCAAAGAAAGGCAAGATTTTAACTTGATATTTATAGATCTATAATAGATATTTTAGTAGGTCTTCTTGAATACCTCATCCTTTAAACAGAGCGCAACCATGACAATTTTCTCTTGGTACAGGTAAAATTTGAAATTGGCTAAACCTAAAGACTAATTTAAATTAATTCTGGAAGACAAAGGCTTGCACAAAAAAATAGCCTTTGATAAAAGGCAATATGATACAAGGTAAAAGAAAGTACGGAAAAAAAATAAATATTCCCGGAACTCAGAAGAGACTCCTGGAGAGAATTTCATCCAGGTGGTAGAATTTGAGAGGGTAGCTGACAGCTAAATACAAAAAGTTACATATTCTGATAATAAGGTATTCTCAAAACACCAACCTCCCAGCCACAAAAGTTGCCTAGAATTTTTGTTAAAATGTACCTACATATGAAAACACATTCATTGCCTCCTATCTCACTAACAGATAATTGATCTGCCAAAGAGGTTTGAAGGGAAGTAGGGATACTAAAAACAGGATCATAAGATTGGCAGTTGGTTCTTTTGGAAACAGAGTTCTTTCTTCCTAAATGCAAACCTTCTAGGGTTTCTATTTGAAATCCATATCCTAAAATCAAATATTACATACACTAGGACAACCCACCATCTAAACAGTGTTAAAGACTTCCCTTTCTAGCTGTTTCTTAGACCTACAATGCAATAACCATTTTTAGATAAATTATTTTTACAACAGTTAGTGTTGTTTCATCGAAACACAATACCCTGGGGCAGACACAGACGAACATTTTCTCACTCAGCAGCAGGGAATGGAATGTTGATGCTGGGGAAAGAAAATGAAGCTACAGGGGGAAAAGCCTACTATGTAGGGAGAAGGGAAAGAAGAAGGGAACTAACAATTACAGAGTGCTATCCATGCCAGACACTGTGGTAGCACATTGAGAAGAAGATGAACTAGGCACATCTTTGTTCTGGAAAGAAAATAATAAGAAGCTTATATAAATAATTTTACCTTTTTTCCACACTCTGTCAAGCCTCAGGATATATAAATAATCATAACACAAGTTAGAAAGCTGTGAGCACAACAAGAAGTATGTATCCCTTTTTCTCCTTTCAAAAAAGGACTGGGGGGCTTAGACAAGTATAGTTAAATTATAGCAGGTTGGATCAGGGACAGTTAATGAGAAATGGGTTTTTTTGTTTGTTTGTTTTTGGCTTTTTTTGAGACAGAGTCTCGCTCTGTTACGCAGCCTGGAGTAAAGTGGCGCTATCTTGGCTCACTGCAACCTTCGCCTCCGAAGTTCAAGCGATTCTCCTGCCTCAGCCTCCCAAGTAGCTGAGATTATAATGCACCACCAGGCCCGGCTAATTTTTTTTTGTATTTTTAGTAGAGACGAGGTTTCACCATGTTGGCCAGCCTGGTCTTGAGCCCCTGACCTCAAATGATCCACTTGTCTCGGCCTCCCAGAGTGCTGGGATTACAGGTGTGCACCCAGCCAGAAATGGGTTCTTAAAGGTTGAGTGGTTAAATTTGGATAGTGAGAATAGGGCACATTCTAGGCACAAGAAACAGGATAAGCAAAAGTGTTCTCAGAATCAGCAGGCAGTCCAGTTTAGTTGTAGCTCTGTGGTGCTTATGTTTTCCAAGACTCTTGGTTGCAAGTGACAGAAACCCAACCTGAACTTGCTTAGGCAAAAGTGAAGAAGAATCGGCTGAAGAGATCCAAAAAAGTGTTTAAATGTCAAGGTAGGATAGGGCAATGAGCCAAGGCTTCAGGAACTTCTGGAGTCAGGAACTCTCTTGCTTCTTTGCTCACCTTGCTGCCTGGGCTTCAGTTTATCTCAACACAGACTGGCTTCCTTCATATAGCTGGATATATGGCACCCCTTAGCTTTACGTCTTACCATTTCCACCCCTAGAATGGGAATAACATTCTTAAGTTTGAAAAAAATCCTGTGGGAAGAATGCTAATTGGCCAGGCTTGGATCAGTGCCCATCCTTAGACCAATCCCAGGGGGCCCAAGGGAGGGGCAGAGCATAGTAAAAGAGAAAATGGGTGATGGGGTCTGGAAAGCAGTCTTGTGAGGCTGTCTTCGGAGAATTGATAAGGACTGAAAGATTGCAACTTTACAAGAAGCATATCAACAGGGGAGGAAACATGTTGGCCCAAAATTATGGTAACATTTGCTGCACTACAAAGTTAAAATGAGGTTGAAAATTTTATGGCGTTGTTCAAATTATTAATGTTTTGTCATTTCAGTCAAGATATGAAACATAGTGGATCTTTCACACTGGCTTAATGACAGTAGGACCTGGAATCCTTCTGTTATCTAGCCAGATGACTTTAGGTGAACATCTTAACCAACCTGAGCCTCAATTTCCTCATTGAAAAATAATACTAATAATTATAGCTAACATCTATTGAATCTTGGTGTTCTAAGCACTTTTCAAATATTTAATCTTCAAAACAAACCTATAAGGCTCTATAAATCTGATACAATAATCCCCATTCACAAGGTTATTATAAAGATTAAAACCCACGTAAGGTGCCTGGCCTGGGCTGGGTGTGGTGGTTCACGCCTGTAATCCCAGCACTTTGGGAGGCCAAGGTGGGTGGATCACTTGAGGTCAGGAGTTCGAGACCATCCTGGCCAACATGGTGAAACCCTGTCTCTACTAAAAATACAAAAAGCCAGGCATGGTGGCAGGCCCCTGTAATCCCAGCTACTCACGAGGCTGAGGCAGGAGAATCGCTTGAACCCAGGAGGTGGAGGTTGCAGTGAGCCGAGATCACGCCATTGCACTCCAGCCTGAGCAGCAATGGTGAAACTCTATCTCAAAAAAAAAAAAAACAAAACAAAACAGATGCATAGACCAATTGCCTGGCTTACAGCCAGCCCTGAATACATCATAATTTTTAATGATCTGTTGTCCAAAAAAGGAAACTCTCTGCATTTCCTGATTGCCTCGGGAACCAAAAGCTTTGAAAAAACAAAAACAACAAACGGAAGGAAAAGACTCTAGACTCTGTGACTCCTTATCTCTGACGTAGAAGCGGGTAGATAGGGTAGGACTTAATAGGGACTAAAATAAGTCACTAGGAGAGCTACTAAAAAACAAACAGAAAGTAGGAAATTGAGAAGTGTGATAGTAGAATGTCAAGCAAATGAGAGTGGCCAACGTTTTGGTTCTTTTTTCTTGCAGGATAGAACTTTCCAAAAAATGCCCATCTGTAAAGCTGAGCCATTTAAAGTTATCATGTCTTTGACCTGAATGCTGTCAAACAACTCAGATTATTCAACCAAGGACAGGAACTAACACTCATTGGCAAAATCCATTGTGTTTGGGCTCTGTGCTGAGGCCTTTATACACGGCTGACCCTTGAATAATACAAGGGCTGGGGGACTAACCACACCCTACCCCTGAAGTCAAAAATTAATGTATAACTTTTGATTCCCCCAAAACTTAAGTACTAATATCCTACTGTTGACCAGAAGCCCTACTAATAACATTAAACAGTCTATTAATATGTATTTTATATGTTATGTGTATTATATACTGTATTCTTACAATGAAGCAAGCTAGAGAAAAGAAAACATGATAAAGATAATCATAAGGAGGCTGGGCACAGTCGCTCATACCTGTCATCCCAGCACTTTGTGGGGCTGGGACAGGGGATCACTTGAGGCCAAGAATTCAAGACCAGTCTAGGCAGCATAGCAAGACAATGACTTTACAAAAAAATTTTAAAATTAGCTGAGTGTGGTGGCACACACCTATAGTCCCAGCTACTCGGGAGGCTGAGGCGGGAGGATTGCTTGAGCCCAGGAGTTTGAGGCTGTAGTGAGCTATGATCGCACCACTGCACTCTAGCCTGGGTGACAGAGTGACACTCTGTCTCTAAAAAAAAGAAAGAAAAAATAAATGACTTTCTGCAGGTCACCAGCTAGTAAGTAGCAAGGCTAGGATTCAAACACAGGTCTGTCTCACTTCAAAGCCTAGAATACAAAATAAGTCCTACTTCCTTACCAGAGTGAGATATTCAAGGCATGAGTACTACCAAAATCTGAGAAAACTGATGAAAGAATAGGCCCTTCCTAACCTGTCTTTCTCCTACTCTTTCTCCTGTGTTCATCCCCCTTACACACCACCTCCTGGCTGCCCAGGTCTGGAGACTTTCCCCAAGGACTATCTTCTCATCAAAATGTATCTGTCCTGTTCTACTCTTCACCATAGTGACATTGCATTGTAAAGAATTGATGTGCCCTTCCCTCTAGTTCACACATTTTTGCATTCTAAGTTGGACTTCCTGGGAGTATTGAACAATATTAAGAAATAATTCAAAAGATGGAAATTTCAGAACCTGGAAAAGGGACATGGATAAAATCAAAGCTGTTTACAGAGAAGTAGGCCTCTGAGAGTTCACCATTTTGTACCAAGTAGATCTTCACAAACGTACACACACACACACAGCTAGCTGTGAGTTCCCTGAGAGCTGAACCTGGGGCTGTCTTGTTCAGTGCCTGGAAATCAATAAATATATAATGAATCAATGATATCTGAAATACACAACTGCACTTTATTTTCCCTGGGCCTCAGACTAACCCAGCACATGAGCCAATTGTTCCAGGTGATAGGATTTGTATTCATCTTTAGCAAAACACCGCTTCCTATCCCCTCTCTTAGTGAGCCCTGCTGACCCTCCAAAAAGGTCAGAAAGAACCAAGCCTCAGTGAATGACAATGACCCCCATCATTGTGAAATATGGAATAAAGCTTTCAAGAGCACTGAGAGAATGAAGACGAACAGGTTTGCCTGTGTGTGGTGGTGAATGTGAGTTACTGCAGACAGTTAAAGCAATCACCAAAAACCCAGCAAAACCAGCAGTTCCTTGAGAAACATTCACTAGCCTTTTGAGGATCTACAGATATGTAGATGGACTCTCTTGGTTGCAAAGGGGGAACATTACTGGTTCACATCACTGGAAATTCCATGATATATCCAGCTTCAGAAATGGCTGGATGCCGATAATCAAAGATCATCATGGACTTTATGTCTCATACTATATCTCTAGGCACTGCATTCCTTTGGAATGGCTTCATTCCCTAGCAGCTCTCTCTCTCTCTGCATAGAGAAGGATCATGGCACCTAGCAGCTCTAGGCTTATGTTGTCATTAGAATTCTTTTTTTTTGCTGGGCGCAGTGGCTCACGCCTGTAATCCCAGCACTTTGGGAGGCCGAGGCGGGCGGATCACGAGGTCAGGAGATTAAGACCATCTTGGCTAACAAGGTGAAACCCCGTCTCTACTAAAAATACGAAAAATTAGCCAGGCGTGGTGGCAGGTGCCTGTAGTCCCAGGTACTTGGGAGGCTGAGGCAGGAGAATGGCATGAACCTGGGAGGCAGAGCTTGTAGTGAGCTGAGATCGCGCCACTGCACTCCAGCCTGGGTGACAGAGCGAGAGTCTGTCTCAAAAAAAAAAAAAAAAAAAAGAATTCTTGGAACCAACCCAAATGTCCAACAATGATAGACTGGATTAAGAAAATGTGTCACGTATACACCATGGAATACTATGCAGCCATAAAAAATGATGAGTTCACGTCCTTTGTAGGGACACGGATGAAGCTGGAAACCATCATTCTCAGCAAACTATCGCAAGGACAAAAAACCAAACACCGCATGTTCTCACTCATAGGTGGGAATTGAACAATGAGAACACTTGGACACAGGAAGGGGAACATCACACACCGGGGCCTGTTGTGGGGTGAGGGGAGGGGGGACGGATAGCATTAGGAGATATACCGAATGTAAATGACGAGTTAATGGGTGCAGCACACCAACATGGCACATGTATACATATGTAACAAACCTGCACGTTGTGCACATGTACCCTAGAACTTAAAGTATAATAAAAATATTTTTTAAAAAACTATAAAATAAAACACAATTTCAAAAAAAAAAAAAAAACAAGCTGGGCACAGTGACTCATACCTGTAATCCCAGGACTTCAGGAGGTGGAGGTGGGAGGATTACTTCAGCCCAGGAGTTCGAGACCACCCTGGGCAACATAGTGAGACCCTGTCTCTACAAAAAATAAAATATTAGCTAGACATGGTGGCATGTGCCTCCAGTCACAGCTACTTGGGAGGCTGAGGTGGAAGGATCACTTGAGCCCAGTAGGTCGAGCTGCAGTGGGCCATGATCGTGCCACTGCACTCCAGCCTGGAAGACAGACCAAGCCCCTGTATCAAAAAATTAATTAACTAATTTTTTAAAAGCCCACCCAAAACAGGACCGTGGTAGCCCATGCCTATAATCCCAGCACTTTGGGAGGCCGAGGTGGGGGGATTGCCTGAAGTCAGGAGTTCGAGACCAGCCTGGCCAACATGGTGAAACCTTGTCTCTACTAAATTACCAATTTACTGTATTAGTCTGTTTTCACACTGCTGATAAATACAAAAATTAGCCAGATGCGGTGGTGGGTGCCTGTAATCTCAGCTACTCAGGAGGCTGAGGCAGGAGAATCGCTTGAACCCAGGAGGCAGAGGTTGCAGTGAGCCAAGTTCACAGCACTGCACTCCAGCCTGCACAACAGAGTGAGACTCCGTCTCAAAAATAAATAAATGAACAAACCCGCCCAAAACAAATGCATAGCTCATCTAAAGTGAAGATTCTTGTCACCACCAGGTCAAGAAATAGAATATCTTGCAACCTACCCCAGAAGTTCCATCCATGAGCCCCTTCCCAATTGCAACCCTCCTCATATCCTGATTTTTGTATTAATCACCCAAATGTGCATTATTAAACTAGGGTTTAGTCTTTCCCATTCCTCTCCAAGCTAATATGTCTCTAAGCTTCTTTCAACCCATATCTTCCCGTCTAATATGGTTTCCCCTCTAATTGGTTCTGTGTCCCCACCCAAATATCACCTTGAATTATACTCCCATAATTCCCACTTGTTGTGGGAGGGACCTGGTGGGAGATAATTCGAATTGTGAGGGTGGTTTCCCCCATACTGTTCTCATGGTAGTGAATAAGTCTCACGAGATCTGATGGTTCTATAAGGAGTTTTTGTTTTTGCATCTTCCTCATTTTCTCTTGCCACTGCCATGTAAGAAATGCCTTTAACCTCTCACCATGATTCTGAGGCCTCTGCAGCCATGTGGAACTGAAAGTCCAATTAAACCTCTTTTTCTTCCCAGGCTCAGGTATGTCTTTATCAGCCATGTGAAAGCAGACTAATACAGTAAGTTGGTATGAGTATAGTGGGGTGTTGCTGAAAAGATACCCAAAAATGTGGAAGTGACTTTGAAACTGGGTATCAGGCAGAGGGTAGAACAGTTTGGAGGGCTCGGAAGAAGGCAGGAAAATGTGGGAAAGTTTGGAATCTCCTAGAGACTTGCTGAATGGCTTTGACAAAAATGCTGATAGTGATATGAACAATCAGGTCCAGGCTGAGGTGGTCTCAGATGGAGATGAGAAACTTTTTGGGAACTGGAGCAAAGGTGACTCTCGTTACATTTTTAGCAAAAAGACGGGCAGCATTTTGCCCCTGCCCTAGAGATTTGTGGAACTTTGAACTTGAGAGAGATGATTTAGGGTATCTGGTAGAAGAAATTTCTAAGCAGCAAAACATTCAAGAGGTGACTTGGGTGCTGTTAAAGGCATTCCATCTTATGAGGAAAACAGAATAAAAGTTCAGAAAATTTGCAGCCTGATGACGCAGTAGAAAAGAAAAACCCATTTTTTGAAGAGAAATTCAAGCTGGCTACAGAAATTTGCATAAGTAACAAGGAGCCAAACGTTAATCCCCAAGATAATGGGGAAATGTCTCCATGGCATCTTCACGGCAGCCCCTCCCATCACAGACTCAGAAGCCTAAGAGGAAAAAATGGTTTTGTGTGCCAGCCCCAAGATCCCCATGCTGTGTGCAGCCAAGGGACTTGGTGCCCTGAGTCCCAGCCACTCTAGCTATTGCTAAAAGGGGGCAGGATACAGCTCAGCCCATGGTTTCAGAGGGTGCAAGCCCCAAAACTTGGCAGCTTCAACATGATGTTGAGTCTGTGAGTGCATAGAAGTCAAGAATTGAGGTTTGGGAACCTCCACCTAGATTTCAGAAGATGTATGGAAATGCCTGGATGCCCAGGTAGAGGTTTGCTGCAGGGGCGGGGCCCTCATGGAGAACCTCTGATAGGGCAGTGCACAAGGGAAATGTGGGGTCGGAGCCCCCACACAGAGTCCCTACTGGGGCACTGCCTAGTGGAGCTGTAAGAAGAGGGCCAACATCCTCCAGACCCCAGAATGGTAGATCCACTGACAGCTTGCACCGTGTGCCTGGGAAAGCCGCAGACACTCAACACCAGCCTGTGAAAGCAGCCAGGAGGGGAGCTATACCCTGCAAAGTCACAGGGGTGGAGCTGCCCAAGACTATGGGAATCTACCTCTTGCATCAGTGTAACCTGGATGTGAGACATGGAGTCAGAGGAGATCACTTTGGAGCTTTAGAATTTGACTGCCCTGCTGGATTTTGGACTTGTATGGGCCCTGTAAGCCCTTTGTTTTGGCTAATTTCTCCATTTGGGATGGCTGTGTTTACCCAATACCTGTACCCCCATTGTATCTAGGAAGTAACCAGCTTGCCTTTGATTTTACAGGCTCATAGGCAGAAGGGACTTGCCTTGTCTCAGATGGACTTGGGAATGTGGACTTTTTGGTTAATGCTGAAATGAGTTAAGACTTTAGGGGACTGTTGGGAAGGTATGATTGGTTTTGAAATGTGAAGACATGAATTTGGAGGGGCCAGGGGTGGAATGATATGGTTTGGCTCTGTGTCCCCACCCAAATCTCATCTTGAATTGTACTCCCATGATTCCCACATGTTGTGGGAGGGACCCTGTGGGAGATAATTTGAATCATGGGGGCGGTTTCCCCCATACAGTTCTCATGGTAGTGAATAAGTCTCATGAGATCTGATGCTTTTATCAGGGGTTTCCGCTTTTGCATCTTTCTCATTCTCACTTGCTGCCACCATGTAAGAGTGCCTTTTGGCCGGGTGCGGTGGCTCACACCTGTAATCCCAGCACTTTGGGAGGCTGAGGCAGGTGGATCACAAAGTCAGGAGTTCCAGACCAGCCTGGCCAACATGGTGAAACCCCGTCTCTGCTAAAAATACAAAAATTAGCTGGGTGTGGTGGCACATGCCTGTAGTTCCAGCTACTCAGGAGGCTGAGGCAGGAGAATCGCTTGAACCTGGGAGGTGGAGGTCGCTGTGAGCCAAGTTCACGTCACTGCACTCCAGCCTGATGAAGAGCAAGACTCCGTCTAAAAAAAAAAAAAAAAGTGCCTTTTCCTTCCTGCCATGATTCTGAGGCTTCCCCAGCCATGTGGAACTGTAAGTCCAATTAAACCTCTTTTTCTTCCCAGTCTCGGGTACGTCTTTATCAGCAGCATGAAAACAGACTAACACACCCTCTATCCCTTTTCTTTACCCAATCTGTTAAAGAATCCTTTTGACCTGCACAGCTTCCCATGGTCTAGATTTTGCTGATTGCATATTCTTGGTGCAGTTCAACCAGTTTTTCTGTCACCCATATTTCCTGCCATCTACAGCTGTATCCAAGGACTGGATTAAACTCAGGTTTGGTCCTTTGACAACAGAGTAAGATATATTAGGTAAGTCCATAGCAAACACACATGCCTGGTTATCTCCCTTTTTATGATGATAACATCCATGTTAACATGTTATAGTGCCTAATGCCCGTATCTATTAATTCACTGAGGGTTGTTAAATGATGATATTCTCATTCAAGGGTTGGCAAACTATGGCCTGCAGGCCAAATCTGTCAAACTTCCCCTGTTCCTATAAGTAAAATGTTGTGGTCAGGAAGCAACAGTCAGGCATGGAAAGCCAAGATCTAAGGTCTAGTATCTGGAAACACCAGGCTGCTGGTCCCCTCTGAGGTCATGCCATCTCCCTGGGATTAGTCAGGTTAGAGTACAGGACCCCAAAGTCACAGAATCTACAGACTTCTATCCCCTCTTGTCTCAAGGACTCTCTCTTTACTTTCATGGCTTGAGCCTACCCTATCTTAGAACATCTAACCTCTCCCCCTTCCCCCATAATAATCCCCTCAAAGAGCTCCAACTTTTAGAAACCTAACCCAGGAGAGCAAGCCACCTTAGGTGACCTCTTCTCTCAGCCCTACAGGTCAAACTTCCTCTGAGGCAGGAAACTTAAAAGCTTGCATACCTTTTCAGAAAACAAGGAGGAAACCCCAAGAATAACTACCTAAATAAATGGCTGTTATCCTTTCTAATTCTTTTTCTTTTTTCTTTTGAGACTGAGTCTTGCTCTGTCACCCAGGCTGGAGTGCAGTGTCGTGATCTTGATTCACTGTAACCTCCGCCTCCTGGGTTCAAGTGATTCCCATGCCTCAGCCTCCCCAGTAGCTGGGATTACAGGTGCACGCCACCACACCCGGCTAATTTTTGTATTTTTAGTAAAGACGAGGCTTCACCATGTTGGCCAGGCTGGTCTCGAACTCCTGACCTCAAGTGATCTGCCTGCCTCAGCCTCCCAAAGTGCTGGGATTACAGGCATGAGCCACTGTGCCCGGCCTTTTCTAATTCTTCCACAACAGCAAACAAAACACAACATCTCAGTTTCCTGCCACATCTTATTGGCTGTCAAATACAGAAAAAAAGGTTATTCTTGAGGGCTTTATCTTTATGAAGGCCACTTTTCTTGCACATGAAAGAAATATCATTTAAATTAGCTGAAGGAAAAACAGGACATCTATTAAAAGGATCAAAAAGGCAGGGCGCAGCGGTTCTCACCTGTAATCCCATGACTTTGGCAGGCTGATGTGGGAGGACTGCTTGAGTCCAGGAGTTCAAGACTAGGCTGGGCAATGTGGTGAGATCCTGTGTTTACTAAAAATTTAAAAATTAGCTGGGTGTGGTGGTACACGCCTGGGAGGCTGGAGTGGGAAGATTGCTTGAGCCCAGGAGGTCGAGGCTGCAGTGAGCTATGATTGTGTCATTACCTTCCAGCCTGAGCAACAGAAATTCTGTCTCAAAATAAAATAAAATAAAATAAGGACCCAAGGACAGGACTGGAATAGCTGCTCTGAGCACTCTGGGACCTTATGGGATCCCAGCCTCTACTCTTCTGTTTTGCATGCGCTCCATTCTCCTTTCTCTGCAAAACATTTCTTCTCGTTTCTCTTTTCCCCTGGCAGAAAATAGCCATCCTGTAGCTCTCAATTCTGTCTTTCAGTTCAAGAGACAGTGGATATTCACTAGTATTTCTCAAGGCCAAAATTTCCAGATGGATAAATCTGATTGTTTCACCCCCAGAGGTTGCAGATATCCCTTGCCCTCAAGTCGTGTTGGCCAGAACTTATTCACGTGGCTACGTCTAGCTGTAAGGGAGGCTGGGTTTCATGGCCTCTAACTGGATGATCATAGGCTCTGTGGCTCTTCCTAAAAGGAAGAAAGGTAAAATGGCTACTGGAGACAGCTGCCTCTGCCACAGTCCATATCAAATGCTTAGTTGTTTAAGACAAAGAATATGGCATCCCCTAGAGATAAGGCCAAAGACAAATGATAGCCTCAACCCATGCTGGGAGCTGTAAGCTATAAAGAGAGAGGAACTGACACCAACAAGAAACAGACCTGATACCCTCTTTTTGTAGGTGAAATTCACAAAAATGGGATTCCCAAGTCAAAGATCATGTGTATTTTAAATTTTAATTCATATGGCCAGATTATTTTCCCACAAGGTTGTAGTAATTTCCATTTCTATCACCTGGCATCTGTTTTACTTGGTGCAGTTTAACGAGTTTTTCTGTCCCCCATATTTCCTACAATCTGCAGCTATATCCAAGGACTGGATTAAACTCAGGTTTGGTCCTTTGACAACAGAATGAGATAGAGCCCTCCAGAATAACCTTTTTTTTTCTGGATTTGATAGCCAGTAAGATGTGGCATCTGTATTCTCAGTCTTACAAGCATTGTATGTTATCTATCAGTCTTTCAAGTTTTACCAATCTGAAAGATGAAAAAAGGTATACATTACCTAACTACAAGTCAGTTTGCAGGATAAACATGTTTCCTGTTTGTTGCTTTACTCATGGCCTCAGGACACACCAATCTATATGTCTTCAACCCACCTCAGTTTGCAAAGCGTGACAGCAAAATTCCACCTTTGCCTCGGCAGCTGCACCACTCTCTGTGCATTAATAAAGCCCTTCTGGAAAACAATTTGCCAAAATAAATCATTGTTCTCACCTTTAGCTCAGTGACCCCTCTTCTGGAAATCTATCTGACAGAAATAATCTAACTTATAGAGAAAACTATATGCACAAAGATGTTCATTACAGCATTATTTATAACAGAAGAATTTTAAAAGCAATCTAAGTAGCCAACAATATTACACAAGGGTTAGTCAAGCTATGGTATGATGCAATCCTAAATCCATTAAAATGGTAATTATGAAGACTATGGAGTCATATGCAAATTAATCATGATATAAAATATGGATAGATTAGGTATGCATATGTTAATTAATTTGATTTAGCCATATCAAAATGTATATATATTTCAAAACATCATGTTGTGCCTCAACATATCTATGACAAACCCACAGCCAACATCATGAATAGACAAAAGCTAGAAGCACCCCTTTTAAAAACAGAAACAAGGCCAGGTGCTGTGGCTCATGCCTGTAATCCCAGCACTTTGGGAGGCTGAGGCGGCCAGATCACTTAAGGCCAGGGGTTTGAGACTAGCCTGGCCAACATGGCAAAACCCCGTCCCTACTACTAACAATTAGTCAGGTGTGTTCACACATGCCCATAATCCTAGCTACTCGGGAGGCTGAGACATTAGAATCTCTTGCATCCTGGAGGCAGAGGTTGCAGTGAGCCTACCATACCCCAGCCTGGGCAATAAAGCAAGACTCTGTCTCATTAAAAAAAAAAAAAAAAAAAAAAAAATGGCCGGGCACTGTGGCTCACGTCTGTAATCCCAGCACTTTGGGAGGCTGAGGAGGGCAGATCATCTGAGGTCAGGAGTTCAAGACCAACCTAACCAGCGTGGTGAAACCCCGTCTCTACTAAAAATACAAAATTACCAGGGCATGGTGGCGCATGCCTGTAATCCCAGCTACTCAGGAGGCTGAGGCAGGATAATCACTTGAACCTGGGAGGTGGAGGTTGCAGTGAGCCGAGATTGCGCCATTGCACTCCAGCCTGGGTGACAAGAGAGAAACTCCGTCTCAAAAAATAAAAAAAAAAAATAAATTAAAAAATAAAAACAAGAACAAGACAAGGATGCCCAATATCATCACTCCTATTCAGAATAATACTGGAAGTCCTAGTCAGAGCAATCAGGCAAAAAAGAAATAAATGGCATCCAAATAAAAAAGAAGACAAATGACCTCTCTTTGCTGACGTCATTCTGTACCTAGAAAACCTTAAAGACTCTGCCAAAAGGCTCCTAGATCTGATAAACAACTTCAGTAAAGTTACAGGATACAAAATTGATGTACAAAAATCTTATCATTTTTATACATTAATAACATTCATGCTGAGAGCCACATCAAGAATGCAATGCCATTTACAAGAGCATTAAAAACAAAAAGTACCTAGGAATACATCTAACCAAGGAGGTGAAAGATCTCTACAAGGAGAACTACAAAACAGTTCTGAAAGAAATCAAAGATGACACAAACAAATGGAAAAACATTCCATACTCATGGACCGGAAGAGTTAATATCATTAAAATGGCCATACTGCCTAAAGCAATCTACAAATTCAATGCTATTCCTATCAAACTACCAATGTCATTTTTCACAGAATTAGGAAAAACTCTTCTAAAATTCATATGGAACCAAAAAAAGAGCCTGAATAGCCAAAGCAATCCTAAGCAAAAAGAACAAAGCCAAAGGCATCACATTACCTAACTTCAAACTATAAAGCTACAATAATCAAAACAGCATGATACTGGTAGAAAAACAGACACATAGGCCAAACAGAATAGAGAACCCAGAAATAAAGCCATACACTGACAGCATCTGATCTTTGACAAAGTTGACAAAAATAATCAATGGGAAAGGGATTCCCTATTTGATAAATGATGCTGTGATAACTGGCTAGCCATATGCAGAAAAATAAAGCTGGACCCCTGCGTTTCACTGTATACAAAAATTAAATGAAGACGGATTAAATATTTAAATGTAAGATCTCAAACTATAAAAATCCTAGAAGAAAACCTAGGAAATACCATTCTGGACATCAGCCTTGGCAAATAATTTATGGCTAAGTCCTCAAAAGCAATAGCAACAAAAACAAAAATTGACAAAATATTTGCAAAAATAGAGAAAATATTTGCAAATTATGCATCCAACAAAGGACTAATATCCAGATTGTTCTACAGAAAATATATGTGCACTCATATGTTCATCGCAGCACAATTCACAATAGCAGAGATATGGAATCAGCCTAGGTGCCCATCAACAGTGGACTGGACAAAGAAAATGTGCCAGCAGGTGCAGTGGTTCATGCCTGTACTCTAGGCTTTGGGGAGGTTGAGGTGGGAGGATTGCTTGAGCTCAGGAGTCCAAGACCAGCCTGGGCAAGGTGATGAGACACTGTCTCTAAAAAAAAAAAAAAAAAAAAAAAAAAATTAATTAGCCAGGTGTGGTGGCACACACCTGTAGTCCCAGCTACTTGAGAGGCCAAGGCCAAAGAACCCCTTGAGCCCAGGAGTTTGAGACTGCAGTGAGCTGTAATCAGGCCACAACAGTCCAACCTGGGTAACACAGCAAGACCCTGTCTCCAAAAAGGAAAGAAAATGTGGTACATATACACCATGGAATACTACACAGCCATAAAAAGAATGAAATCTTGTCCTTTGCAGCAATGTGGATGAGGCTGGAGGCCATTATCCTAAAGGAATTAATGCAGGAACAGAAAACCAAATATCACATGTTCTCACTTATAAGTGGGAGCTAAACATTGGGTACATATGGACATAAAAATGGGAACATAGACACTGGGGCTACTAGGGGGGGAAAAGGGGGAGGAACGAGGACTGAAAAACTGCCTGTTGGGTACTATGCTGGCTACCTGGGTGATGAGATCATTCATATGCCTAATCTCAGCATCATGCAATATACCCATGTAACAAATCTGCACATGTACCCTGTGAATCTAAAATAAAAGTTGTGGGCCGGGCACGGTGGCTTATGCCTGTAATCCCAGCACTTTAGGAGGCCAAGGTGGGCGGATCACTTGAGGTTAGGAGTTCGAGACCAGTCTGGCCAACATGGCAAAATCCCATCTCTGCTAAAAATACAAAAATTAGCTGGGCGTGGTGGCGTGCACCTGTAATCCCAGCTACTCGGGAGGCGGAGGTTGCAATGAGCCAAGATTGCGCCACTGCACTCCACCCTGGGTGACAGAGCAAGACTCCGTCTCAAAAAATAAAATAAAATAGTTGAAATTATTTTTACAAAATTGTGTTTGTAAATACATATGACTTTTGTTCAATTAAAACGTAATAAATGTTAAATAAAATAAAAATGGATTGAGGATAGCTTCTGCTTTTGCATGCCTTTAAGGAATTGTCCTCTTTCTGGCTGTGTGGCACTATTCCTCCTAGTCCCTGACTGCAGGAGTGGGTATGTGACACAGGCCTGGAGAATCACGATACCCTGTCATAACAAACTTAATGGCTTAAAACAACAAACATTTTTTATCTTACATTTCTGGGAAGTCAGAAGTTTGAACTAGGTCTATATGGACTAAAGTCAAGGTGTTGACTGAGCTGTGTTCCTTCTGGAGGATCTAGGGGACACTGTTTCCTTTTCAGTTTCTAAAAGCTGCCTCCATTTCTTGGCTCATAGCCTGTTCCTCCATCTTCAAAGCCAGGAGCACAGCATTTTCAAATCGCTCTCTCACCCTGACTCTCCTAACCTGCCTTTTATAAGGACCTTTGTGATTCTGCTCAGCCCACTGGAGAACCCAGAATACTCTCCCCATCTGAAAATCCTTAACTTAATCATATCTGCAAAGCCCTCTTTGCCATGCAAGGTAACATATTCACAGGGGCCAGGGATTAAGACAAGGCGGTCTTTCAAAGGTCATCATTCTGCCTCCCACACAAGTTATATAACTACAAAATTTAAGACTTGGAACATGTACAAAAACGTTACCCGCAATTTCTCCATCACCCTAAACACAATCACTAATAATATCTTTCTTGAGTCTTTCCAATCTTTTTTCTGTTTACAGTTGTTCACAGAGTTACAATTATACCATTTTGTATTTAACTTTTTCACTTGATACATACCACACACCATTTCCTATGCCTTTATGATACTCATTAGCAATGGCTGCACAATATGCCACTGAGTGGATATGTTGTCACTTATTTAACCAACTCCCTGTTGTTAGACCTTTAGGTTGACATGTAGGTTTCCATCTTTTCACTCTTATACATAACGAGCCAATGAACAAATATATGCATACAGCTCTTTCTAAATATGTGGATTATTTCTTTAGAATAGATTATCAGAGGTGGGATTACCAAGCCTAAAGAAATAAACAGTTTGATGTGAACAGCCAAATTACATCCCCAAAGACTGCAGTGATTTCACTCCCACCTGTGATAAAGGAGAATGCCTAATTCACTACCCCCCATCAGTTGTTGTCACTACAGGGGAGTGAATTCAAAGCCCTTGCCAAATGTCATTTGTCTCATTCTCTATATCCTGTTTGTACTCAGGCATCTTGTCCCAAGTTATGACATTTACGGTAAACCTGAAGTGTCATGATTTCTCAGGTATGTTTTCATCACTCAGAACTGAATTAGCCAGTCAACTAAGTCAACATTTCATCCAAAGATATGTAAAGTTAGAAACCAACTTTCCAGCAGTGATTTTGATTTATTTTATTTATTTATTTTTTTAATTTTGAGACAGAGTCTCGCTCTGTCGCCCAGGCTGGAGTATAGTGGCATGATCTCAGCTCACTGCAACATCCACCTCCCGGGTTCAAGCGATTCTCCTTCCTCAGCCTCCCCAAGTAGCTGGGATTACAGATGCGCACCACCAGGCCTAGCCATTTTTGTGTTTTTTAGTAGAGATGGGGTTTCACCATGTTGGCCAGGCTGGTCTCGAACTCCTGACTTTGTGATCCGCCCACCTTGGCCTCCCAAAGTGCTGGGATTACAGGTGTGAACCATCACACCTGGCCTCTTTTATTTCTTTTAATTTTATTTATTTATTTATTTATTTTTTGAGACAGTTTTGCTCTTGTTGCTCAGGCTGGAGTGCAATGGTGCAATCTCAGCTCCCTGCAACCTCCGCCTCCCGGGTTCAAGTGATTCTTCTGTCTCAGCCTCCTGAGTAGCTGAAATTACAGGTGCCTGCCACTACATCTGGCTAATTTTTGTATTTTTAGTAGAGATGGGGTTTCACCATGTCGGCCAGGCTGGTTTTGAACTCCTGACCTCAGGTGATCTGCCTGCCTTGGCCTCCCAAAATGCTGGGATTACAGGCATGAGCCACTGTGCCTGGCCTCTTTTATGGTTTCGTATAATAAACAGCACAAATCCCTGCCACAACAGCTGTGGAGCACACCTGGAACATGTCAACATGTCTTCCTTGTTTGTAGAACTGTGCCCAGCTGAACCCACCTGGTGGATCCTTAAGCTGCTCACCCTCCTGAACTCTGAAAGGGAAAGGGTCCTAACTTCCCAGACCTTGCCAAGCATGCAGCCTCAGGCCACTATGACAACACAGAGAGGTAAAGCCACATTAGCATCTAGACTTGTGGCTGCCTCTGGTCCTAAGTTAAAGCTATGCTCTGAAAATGGTAACATCACAATAGTGCTAACAGCAATGACCCACATCTACTGAGTAATGGTTAAAGTACAGGCATTGTGCTCGGCATGATTATATGGATCATCTCATTTCTCCTTACAAGAACTCTAGAAGGTATCTGCTATAAAACCATTTTAAAATGAGGGAATTGAGCCTCAGAAAAGTTAAGGAATTTGCCCAAGGCCACACAGCTAACAAGTAGCAAAACCAGGATGTGAGGCCAGATGCTATCTGACTCCAGAGGAGAATTCTTAACAACGTATTAGGTGGTGTTGCTGCTAAAAATATCTGCAGCATATTGTCTTAGTGTGTTACTCATCAAAACCCAGAGTCTTAGGGAAAAGCAACCTGGTGCCTTTCTTTACATTCAAAGAAAAGCAGCAGGGTAGGCCCCTAAACAACAGTGAGGCCTTGGAAAAGAATCACAGAAATAATGAAGAGGCGTTTGTATCTTGTCCACACATTCTTTTGCTGTCTGATTCGCCTTCTCAACTGGGAAATACAATGAGGACATGTATGTGTAACTGGGTTCAGGATCCCAGTTCGTCTCTAAGATCAAAAGGTCAGCACCTTGAATTCTGGGCTATGTCACGTGTCTGCATTTCCACAGCATCCCATAATTCCAGGCCTGGCCTAAGGGCACTGGGCCAGACGGAAGCACAGATGGAAGGCCTTGGTTGGTGATCCTGAGCCAGGGTCTCTTAGTCAGGAGGCTGCACCCCAGACACAGACACTCCAGCAGAGATGTTGAGTGGGTGGATGCAGATGTTAACCTCCTCAGCCTCAAGAGCCCTCAGACCAGGCTTCAGACTCAAAATTCAATCCCAAATAGCAGTGTGAAGTTGTGACCTCCAGACTTTGACCCCTTCTAAGCACATCCTCCCTTATTGTTGCCTCCGTCTCTATTCATCCTTTTTGTGACATCGCCCCTGCTCTTCAGGCATAGATTTGTTTTGTTTAGAGACAGCGTCTCCCTCTGTCGCCCAGGCTGGAGTGCAGTGGCACAATCATAGCTCACAGCAACCTCAAACTCCTGGGCTCAAGCAATCCTCCCACCTCAGCTTCTCAAGTAGCTAGGACTACAGATATGTGCTACTATGCCTGACTAATTTTTTCATTTTTATTTTTTTGTAGAGATGGGGTCTTGCTGTGTTGCCTAGGTGGGTCTCCAATTCTTGTGCTCAAACGATCCTCCTGCCTCAGCCTCCCAAAGTTCTGAGATTACAGGAGTGATTCACTGTGTCTGGCCCCAGGCATAGATATTGTTGTTGTAAATAGCAATAGTAATATTAGCAATAGCTGCAGCAGTAATAGTAGCAGTAGCAGCAGCAACTGCAGTAGTATTGGTAGTAACAGTAGTAGCAATGGTGGAGATGGTGGTAGGAGTAATAATAGCTACCACTACTATTTACTGAGACTTTCCTGTGTTCTAGGACCTATGCTGAGTGCTTTAACTGCATTATTTTATTTCATCTTCACAACCACCTTGGGCAAGGTGGCCGTAACACTCCCATTTTACAGATGAGGCAATGAAGCTCTGAGCTATCATGCAACCTAGCAGAGCTTGGATTTGAATCAAGTCTGTTTGCCTGCAAGACCCACGCTTTTAACTACCATGTTTGCTTCCTTCCTATGGAAAATGCTTTTTGTTTGTTTTTTTGAGACAGGGTCTTGCTCTGTTGCCCAGGCTGGAGTGCAGTGGTACAATCTTGACTCACCGCAACCTCTGCCTCATGGGTTCAGGTGATTCTCGTGCCTCAGCCTCCTGAGTAGCTGGGACTACAGGTGCCTGCCACCATGCCCGGTTAATTTTGTATTTTTAGTAGAGATGGGGTTTCACCATGTTGGCCAGGCTGGTCTTGAACTCCTGACCTCAAGTGACCCACCCTCCTGGGCCTCCCAAAGTGCTGAGATTACACGTGTGAGCCACCATGCCTGGCCTTTTTTTTTGGTCAGCTACCAGGCTGTTGTGTTGGTTGTCATGGGAATGGATCATAAGTCCTCTATATTAGTTTCCTGTTTTGAAAATGAATTATGACGAATGTAGTAGCTTAAAACAATACAAGTTTATTATCTTGCAGTTCTGGAGGTCAGAAGCCTGAAACAAAAATGGGTCTTATGGGGCTAAAAGCAAGGTGTTAGCAGGGCTGCATTCTTTCTGGAGGCCCGAGGGGAGATCCATTCCCTTGCCTTTTCCAGCTTCTGATGTCATCTGCGTTCTTTGGCTCATGGCTGCTTCCTCCATTTTTACAAAGAACATCACTCCAACCCCTGCTTCTGTCTTCTTCTCTGCCCTGCCTTTCTTTTATAAGGACTCTAGCCATTGCATTGGGCTCACCTGGCTAATCCGGGCTCATCTCCCCATCCCATGATTTCTAATTTAATCACATCTGCAAGACCCCTTTTTGCCATGTAAATTAACATAGGTTCAGGAATTAAGAAGTGGATATCTTCGAGGGGCTGTTATTCGATCTACTATACTCACGAAGTGCCAGTTTCCTCAACCAAAAGCCAGGCTACGAGTTGGCCATGGGAGTGAGAAGTGAGACAGGAGGGAAGGCCTACTGAGTGGCACATGCCTACCCTGCCCTCAGATGCTCTCTCACTGGGGTTATGAAACTTGCAGACATGGGGTTGGTCTGCAGAAGGATGTGTCAAGAATAGAGGGCCAGGCTGGGCATGGTAGCTCATGCCTGTAATCTCAACACTTTGGGAGGCTGAGGTGGGCAGATCACTTGAGGTCAGGAGTTCGAGACCAGCCTGGTCAACATGGCGAAACCCCGTCTCTACTAAAAATACCAAAAGAACTAGCCAGGTGTCATGGTGCATGCCTGTAATCCCAGCTACTCAGGAGGCTGAGGCAGGAGAATCACTTGAACCCAGGAAGTAGAGGTTGCAGTGAGCTAAGATGGCCCCACTGCACTCTAGCCTGGGCGACACCAGTGATACGTCTCAAAAAAAAAAAAAAAAAAAAGAAAAAGAAAAAGAAAAAAGAAAGAATAGAGGGCCAGAATGAAAGGAGCTAGTTGTTCACCCACAGAATTCAGAGTTGGGCAAAGTTAGAAGCAATGGGGAAGACATTTAGCAGGCTTTTGTAGGCCACTGTAGGCTTTCCTCACTGCAAGATTTTTGACAGACTGCTAGAATACCTTCTGGAGCAGAAAGCTCACTTCTTCACAAGAGAGCCAAGGCCATTGCTGGCAGCTGTGTTAAAAACTTCTTCCTTAGTTGAAGTCTACTTCCTCAGAAATGCACCCATTGGTCCTATCTCTACAGAGGCTGAACAGCTGCTCCCCCACCCACTGCCTTCCGGAGGTGAGGCTTTCAAGTGTAATGAAATCTTTGAAAGGTGCTTGTACTAAATCAAAGACACCAGCTGCACCCAGGGTTTACCAGCTGCCATCATCCACGGCCACAGAAACAGTGGATCTTCTGGGTGCTTTCAGAGTCCATGCACCAGTGGACAATACTAGTCTGGTGCCTGCCACAAACAAACAGGCTCTTTAAAGCAGTGCCCTGGATCAAAGAGCAGAACCAGATCATCCTTGGAAGAAAAGGGCTGAGCAGATTTGGAAACCCGGCCAGATGCCCCAGACTCCTCTCCTTATAGCAGCTGTCAGAATTACAAGAAAGTATCTGTTGATGTCCCTGGTCCCTGTGCCCTGAAAACCTTCCTCCTCAGTCTCTGGCCTAGGAGTAGAAACGGTTTCCTGCTGCTGCTGATCTGAGTTGCATCATACTCTCCAGTGCTTTCTTGATTCTTCCATTGCTTGTGTGATGTCTATTAACATCTTTCTGTTTTAAATACTCAAAGTGGTATTCGTTTTCAGACTAGACATTACTCATGTAGGCTATGTTACCTGTATTACATTACCTATATATGTTACCTTCAGCTGTCATGCTTCAAGCACCCCTTGCTGTTCTAGAAGTGCTAAATTTCCTCCTTTAGACTAGCTATTCATTTTCCCATTTAACAGCCTTGGTAACTGATTTAGAAAAAATCTCTCTCTCTTTTTTTTTTGAAGAATCTCTGAAAAGGAAGATACAGGTCTGTGTGATCCACAAAGATCAAGAGTGGGGTCCAGGCCAGGTGCAGTGTCTTATGCCTGTGAACCCAGCACTCTGGGAGG
The DNA here is from genome assembly GCF_029281585.2 of Gorilla gorilla gorilla. NCBI lineage: Eukaryota > Metazoa > Chordata > Mammalia > Primates > Hominidae > Gorilla > Gorilla gorilla. Next base: position 64,627,991 of record NC_073240.2, read on the forward strand.
CCGAGACAGGTGGATCACCTGGGGTCAAGAGTTTGAGACCAGCCTGGCCAACATGGTGAAACCCTGTCTCTACTAAAAATACAAAAATTAGTGGCTTGTGCCTATAGTCCCAGCTGCTTGGGAGGCTGAGGCAGGAGAATTGCTTGAACCTGGGAGGCAGAGGTTGCAGTGAGCCGAGATTGCACCACTGCACTCCAGCCTGGGCACAGAGTGAGACTGTCTCAAAGAAAAACAAAAAGTGGGGTCCAGTACCCCTCAATTCAACAAATATTCACTTGGTTCCCAGCATTCATTCATTCATTCGACAAATATCTATTGAGCACTGCTATTTTTCAAGCACTTTTGTAATTGGAGGGATACAGCAGTGAACAAGACAAAGTCTTTGCCTTAATGGAGTTTATATTTAAGTGGGAAGAGACGGACAATGAACAAATAACAAATAAATCTACAGTATATCAGACTGTGATAAGAGCTACAGAGAAAATACAAAGCTGGGTAAAGGAGTGAAGAGTGCCCAGATAGACATTGCTGGGATCGCTTGAGGTCAAGAGTTCAAGACCAGCCTGGGCAACATGGTTAAACCCAGTCTCTACTAAAAATACAAAAATTAACTGGGCATGGTGGTATGTGCCTGTAGTCCCAGCTACTTGGGAGGCTGAGGCATGAGAATCGCTTGAACCTGGGAGGCAGAGATTGCAGGGAGCCGAGATTGGGCCACTGTGCTCTAGCCTGGGTGGCAGAGCAAGACCCTGTCTCAAAAAAAAAAAAAAAAGTGAGTATAAACAAATGGGGAGGTTTGCGGACTGAACTCTGAACATTCCTGTGTTCAGAGGTTAGGAAATTATGGAAGAACCAGGAGAGGGGACTGAAGAGACAGGGTGTGTGTGTGTGTGTGTGTGTGTGTGTGTGTGTGTGTGTGTGTGTGTGTGTGTGTGTGTGTGTGTGTAGCAAGGAGAGAGGAGAGACTGTGAATGATCCTTGGGTAACTGCAGTCCATGTCTGTCTGTATGTCTTGTACCTCTGAGTTTGTGTAGCAGAGGACAGCCACATGGACTTTGAGTCTGCAAGCAAAGTTCCAGGCATGCAGTGAAAGTTCAGTGACCTCACCAAAAAGGGCCCATAAACTCAGTTCACGGGTCTCTCCAAGAAGCCCCTACAACTTGAGTTCAATGCAGTCCTCAAGAATGTCCTGTTGGACCTGAGTTTATCAGCCTCCCCAGACAGCCTCACAGTTAGAGTCAGTAAATTTCCTAAGAACCCCCTGCCTGAATTCAGTGAGCCCCGGCAGCCTAAATTTCGCACATTTCCCAAAAAGGTCCCACAGCCTCAGTTCAGTCACTTCGCTAGGGTGTCCTTAGAATCTGAGTTCTGAGCACTTCTCAAAGGTTCCTGCAGCCTGAGTTCAAAGCATTTTGACCTCCCTGCAGGCTGAATCCCTCTATGTCCTACCCCCAGGAAACCCCTGTGCCTCTAGTCCCCATCATTCCAGGCTCACCCTCAGGCTCTAAGTTACCAAGGCCCAAGGCCAGGAAGGCATGTGAAGCCAGGAGTCTTTTCCTTCAGGGAAGAAAGGACACTAGGTCTCTCTCTCTCTTTCTCTCTCTCTCTCTCTCTCTGTCTCTCTCTCCTGCTTTCTCTGACAAAGGCCTCTGCCCCTTGCTGGCAGCCTAGTGTCCCCATCTGCCAAGCCCCTAGGAGACCCTCAGTGGTGGCCACAGGTAGATCAGGGTGCAGACTCAGGATGGTGAGAAAGAAGGATCCCAGGAGAGAAGGGGGCTGAGTCTCCCTGGCAGCTCTGTCTTTCTCCCGTTTTTCTCTTTCTCTCACCTCTGCTGGTAGCAACACCCAGGTCGTGCACCCTGAATGGACTCTACAGTGAATGGGAGGAGCAAAGGGAAAGGGAGGGCACAGAAGGCCAAGGGAGTCCTAAGCTAGGCCAGCATCTTGGCAAAGAGCTGGCAGAGCTCCCCAATGTTAGAGAGCTCGACACCACTCCCCTTGGGAGAATCTCTGATGTTAGAGGGCTCTTCGATACCCCCCAACCCTCAGGAAAAAAAGTTTGGGGCTGGGCGTGCCAAGGGCTCTGGTCCTCAGTCTGCTGCAGAGAGTAGAAAAACATTTATTCGAGACTATTCTCTAACCCCCTCAATGCCAAAAAAGTTTATCCTGATATCAACAGGGACTCTTTGCAGGGTTTTAAGCAGGTGAGGGGAAGGTCATGCTGGGGTTGTAGAAAGCATCCGCCAGCTGGTGCCCCAGGGAATGGGAGAGCAAAAGCAGAAAGACCAGTGAGGAGTTTGTTGCACTCGTCCTAGCAAGAGATGAGGGGGACTTAGGCTAGGGGAGCAGCAACGTTGTTGGAGGATGTAGAAGTATGTGAGAGAATGTTTTCATTTTATTCTTTTTATAAGATGGGTCTTGCTATGTTCTATAGGCTGGCCTTGAACTCCTGGGATTAAGTAATCCTCTTGCCTCAGCCTCTGGAGTAGCTGGGACTACAAGTATGCATCACCATGCCAGGAAAGAGAATGTTTAAAGGGCAAAATGGACAGGTCTTGGAGATGGTTTTGGTATGTGGGAGAAGGCAAGAATTCATTCAATGCCAGGTGTGGTTGCTCACGCCTGTAATCCCAGCACATTGGGAGGCTGAGGTGGGAGGATCAATTGAGGCCGGGAGTTCAAGACCAGCCTGGGCAACATAGTGAGACGCCATCTCTATTTAAAAAAAAAAAAGAAAAAAAAAAGATTTTCATTCAACAAATACTTATTAGGCATCTCCTAAGCCAGTTCCACGTGCTTGGAATATAGGCTTTAAACAAGTAAGAAAAAAATCCCTGCCCCGTGAGTTCACATTCCAGAGAGTGACTCCCAGGTTTCTGCTTCTTATGACTGGGTAGATGATGGTGTGTGTCACTGAGATAGGGACATGGAAAGAGAAGCTGGTTTGGAAGGGGAGGGGTGCTGAGGTCCATTAGACATGGTTCGCTTGAGGTGCCTGTGGGGTGACCACGGAGGGTGGCCAGGCAGGACTTGTGGCTGGAGCTCAGATGAGAGGTCTGGCCTGGCAGGAGGTAGGGATTTGGTAGTGGCCACACATGGATGGTTCTGAATTTAAGGGAGATGGGAGACTGACCAGGCAAGCAAGTGCAGTCCAAAGACAGACCGGACTCTGAGGAAAGAGATCTGGCCTAGCTTAGGGCTCCCTTGGCCTTCTATGCCCTCCCTTTAGGGAAGGGAGGAGTGAGGGAAGCAGAGGGGTGATGAGAATTGGGAGAACCAGGAGAGTGGGGTGCCATTGAGCCACTAGGAAAGCCAGTACGGCCCCGAGAGAGGGATCCATTAGATTTGCTCACCAGGCCACTCAGTAACGCCGACGGGGGCAGGTAGTATCAGAGGAATGATGGGATTGGATCTCAGTGGACTGAGGAATAACAAGGAATGAGGAATCAGAGAGAGTTGTGGGTCCTTCTTTCAAAAAGTTTGGCCAGGAGGAGGAGGAGGAGGTAGCCCATCTGTGCCCTCTAGGGAGAACAGGTGTCAGGGCACAAAGGAGAGTACATGTCACTGTGGTTCAAAGTCGAGTTAGGAGGGTCAGTGAGGAGCCATGAGGGGCCAAAGCATGCTGTGCGGTTTCCCCTGGCTCCTTTAGGCAACGACAAGCCCGCCTTCCAGCTACTCTGGATGGTTGATCTGCCAGGAGCCTCTCCACCTCATAGAAGGCAACCTGGCCTGCTGGGAAGCACCCAGCCTTCAGCTTGACTTTGAGTTTGCAACTCTACTTGGCTGCTTCCTAGTTGAGTAGCTATAGGTAAATTCATTAACTCAGCCTCAGTTTTCTCATCTATAAAACGGCATCTTCACAGGGATTAAATAAAAGAACATTGTGAATATAATCAACTTAACTATGGACTTAAAAATGGCTACAATGGGCCAGGCGCAGTGGCTCATGCCTGTAATCCCAGCACTTTGGGAGGCCTAGGCGGGTGGATCATGAGGTCAGGAGATCGAGACCATCCTGGCTAACATGTGAAACCCCGTCTCTACTAAAAAATACAAAAAAAATTAGCCGGGGGTGATGGCAGGCGCCTGTAGTCGCAGCTACTTGGGAGGCTGAGGCAGGAGAATGGCGTGAACCCGGGAGGCGGAGCTTGCAGTGAGCTGAGTTCGCGCCACTGCACTCCAGCCTGGGTGACAGAGCGAGACTCCATCTCAAAAAAAAAAAAAAAAAAAGGGTTACAATGACAAATTTTATGTTATATATATTTTCTCACAATGTTAAGATTAATAAATTAATGTGCCAAAAGCCATTGAACTGTACACTTTTTTGTTTTTTTGAGACGGAGTCTCACTCTGTCGCCCAGGCTGGAGTGTAGTGGCGCGATCTCGGCTCACTGCAGCCTCCACCTCCCAGGTTCCTCCACCTCCCAGATTCTCCTGCCTCAGCCTCCAAGGTAGGTGGGATTACAGGCCCTCGCCATCATGCCTGGCTATTTTTTATATATATATATATTTTTAATAGAGACGGGCTTCACCATGTTAGACAGGCTGGTCTCAAACTCCTGACCTCAAATGATCCGCCCACCTTGGCCTCCCAAAGTGCTGGGATTACAGGCATGAGCAACTGTGCCTGGCTGAATCGTACACCTTAAATGGGTATATTGTATGGTATGTGAATGATAGCTCAGTAAATCTGTTAAAAAAACATGAATGGGCATATTAATTTGCTTATTTAATTACTTCCTATAAAGTGTTGCTTATAGGAATTGTGCCAACTTACTGCCCAAGTTAAGTTTTATTTGTTGGTATGTATTAACCCATATACACACAGTTTACAATTTAATTTTCACCCTAAGTGGTGTACAGTCATTAAAGGGGCCCAGACCTCTGGGCTGCTCCAGGTTAAGAACCTTGCCCATGTCTCCTAGACCCTGAGTCTGATCTTCATCTCAGAAGTTGTCAAACTCCACCTGCAAAGCTCACTCTGGGGTAACCAAGCTCTGGAGAACCCAGGCCTCTGATGCAGACGCTTGAGAGGCTGATAAACAGGAAGGCCAATGGCTCCTTTTACCGATGGGGACACACTGAGCAGTCCTGGGGAAGGGCCCTCCCCATCACTGCGCGCCCAGCAGAAAGGAGGAACACAGGGTGCTCAGTGTTCTTCAGCACCCTCTTCCTAGCAATAACAACCATGGTTTTCACTGGCTGGTTCAACTTTATTGTGGGATAGAAGTCAATGATCAGAGCAGATATAAATAAAGAGCATTAGAAAATAATGAATCAGGAACTTTTTTTTTTTTTTTAAGATTCCAGTTCTACAAACCTGTTAGGAAAAACATCAGCCCCTACCACTCCCATTTCCCACTTTCCAGGGAAACCACGTTCAGCTCTTACAGTGTCTTAAAAAAAAAAAAATCTACTCCTTCCTGCTATTTTTCAGATTGGAAAACAATTTGTAGAAGTCCTGGATGAGGGTCTCAATTTTGACAATTGCTGTAAGAGAACCTGTAAAGCAATATGAAATCTTGTAGAGCAATAGTAATTAGCTGTGGTAGAGGGTAGTTATAATAATGTAACTATTGCATCCTAACCCCTCTACCACAGCTAATTATTTCATGTTGCTGTACAGATTGCAAATGACTCTCCTCTACAGTATATCTTTTTTTTTTTTTTTTTTTTTTTGAGATGGAGTCTCGCTCTGTCTCCCATGCTGGAATGCAGTGGCGCGACCTCAGCTTACTGCAACCTCCGCCTCACGGGTTCACGCCATTCTCCCGCCTCAGCCTCCTGAGTACCGGCACCCGCCACCATGCCGGGCTAATTTTTTTTTCTTTTTTTTTTTTTTTTTTTTTGTATTTTTAGTAGAGACGGGGTTTCACCGTGTTAGCCAGGATGGTCTCAATCTCCTGACCTCGTGATCTGCCCGCCTCAGCTTCCCACAGTGTTGGGATTACAGGCATGAGCCACCGCGCCTGGCCTATATCTTTCTTTTTTTAAAAAAAGGTAATTTTTATTGTGTTAAAATATACATAATATAAAATTTATCTTTTTTACTTTTTATTTTTTCTTTGAAACAGGGTCTCACTCTGTCACCCAGGCTGGAGTGCAGTGGCACAATCATAGCTCACTTCAGCCTTGAACTCCTGGATTCAAGTGGTCTTCCTGCCTTAGCCTCCAGAGTAGTTGGGCATTTTAACAATTTTTGACTGTACAATTTTTTGGCATTAAGTATATTCATGTTGTGTAGCCATCACCACCATCCATCTTAAAACTTTTTAACCACCTTAAACTGAAACTCTGTACCCATTAAACAATAACTCCCCATTGCTTCCTCCTCCAGCTCCTGATAATGACTATTCTACTTTCTTCCTCTATGAGTTTGACTCCTCTACGAACCTCATCCACCTGGAATCATACATTTGTCCTCCTTTTCTGTCTGGCTTCTTTCACTTAACATAGTGTTTTCAAGGATCATCATGTTGAAGCATGTATCAGAATTACATTCCTTCTTCAGGCTAAATGGTATTCCGTTGTGTATGTATCATACTTTGCTTATCCATTCATCCATTAATGGACGCTTGGGTTGTTTCCACTGTTTGGCTCTTGTGAATAACGCTGCTATGAACATGAGGGTAAAAATATCTGTTGAAGTCCCTGCTTTCAATTCATTCATTCATTCATTGAGACAGGATCTTACTTTATCAGTCAGGCTGGAGTGCGTGGTGTGATCACAGCTCACTGCAGCCTCAACCTTCCAGGCTCAAACCATCCTCCCACCTCAGCCCCCTTAGTAGCCAAGACCACAGGTGCATGCCACCATGCCCAGCTAATTTAATTTTTTTTTTGTAGAGAAGGTGGGGGTCTCACTATGTTGCCCAGGCTGGTCTTGAACTCCTGCCTCAAGCAGTCCTCCCTCTTTAGCCTCCCAAAGTTCTAGGATTGCAAGTGTGAGCCACTGAGCCCAGCCTCAATTTTTTGTATACCTAGAAGTGGAATTGCTGGATCTTCTAGTAATTTTATGTTTAATTTTTTGAGGGACCTACTTTGTCTTTCTGACAACAGTTTTATGACCAAGGTAAGGCAGATACTAAGACAACTGTTCTCATAAACCAGACAGGACACTTGGTGGCTGGCCCAGGGTCTCAAAGCTTGTTGGAAAGTAGAGCTGGGACTTGAGCCTGGCTCTTCTGGCTTTAAGTCCACCTTCTTTCTCGCTACCGTGCTGCCCTCCCTATTATATTGGCCTTCTTAAGCCTATAGTCCCCAACCAGAGGTCTCAGATAGATGTTCCCATTCCTCCAGAGCATGTAGAGGAAGCTACATTTATGCAGCCACCCCCCTTTGTTTACAATCATCATTAGCATCTATCAGTGGCACATGCCTGGTCTATTATAGGTCTTGAATTAGAGCCCACCTCACTTCCGGTTAGACTAACTCATTGGATGAAGAAGTCTCATTGACACATTGGGGAAAAAGGGTGTGCCTTTGCAATGATTCATGTCTATCTTATATGAATGCTTAATCCCTCAGGGGCTGTTCTTTGGTCCAAATTTTGGTCCCCCTCTATTCTGGACCAACTGCTCCACACATAACTCATGGCATTGAAATAACAATTTTAAAGTAGCTGCCACATTTCAGGAATGGAGGGCTTTGCACATGTTAGCTCATTTACTCCCCTCACCCTGAGAAACAGAAAGCATCTTTCTGTTTTGCAGATAAAGAAACATAGGCCAGAGAGATCAAGCCACTCGCCTGAGAGATGGCCCAGGATTTTCTGGGTGCCAACATCAGTGCCTCTATTTCTCCACCTCACAACACCTCCTTCCCAAGGATATCTCCCACTATGTAAGACTTTGTAATCTAAATCTTATGCTCTTAATGGGAACAGAGGGTTTTTTGAGTTGATGGGTTTTTTTTCTTTTTTCCTGTCTGGAGTTCAGACTTGACTTCTAATTGGTAGGGTTTTGTCCTCGCTTCTTTGGACCCTCTCCTACAAGACCACCCACCAGTCTGGGTCCTAATTGTTTGTGACTCTTTTTCAGGGTGGGAGCAGGGTGGTTATGGAATGACCATGGGTCCCGGCATGTAATAAGTGGCCATGACCTCTAGGTCTCTAGGCTAACACCAAGTATCCCTGTTTAGCCAGTTCTCATTGAAATGTATTGAATGAATAAATAAGCTCATGAAAAAAAAATCAACCTAGACGATATTCTTCTCATCAAGAATAATAATACAAAATCAACCTAGACAATATTCTTCTCATCAAGAATAAAAATAAAACAAACCTAGACAATATTCTTCTCATCAAACAAAAACAAACAAACAAACAAAAAACTCATAATTATCCCCAGTGTTCTCTGCTTCAAAATAATCGGGAGGTACTCAGGAAGCTGAGGTGGGAGGATCCCCTGAGGCCAGGAGTTTGAGACCAGCCTGGGCAACACAGCAAGACCCCATCTTTAAAATTTTTTTTTTTTTAATTATCCAGGTGTGGTGGTATGTGCCTATAGTCCCAGCTACTTGAGAGGCTAGGGTGGGAGGGTGATTTGAGCCCAGGAGTTTGAGGCTGCAGTGAGGTATAATCTCACCACTGCACTCCAGCCTGGATGACAGAGCAAGACCTTGTCTCTAAAACACACACACACACACACACACACACACACACACACTATAGTGAGGAGGACTTGAATGCTATGAGAAGTGGGGAGCTTAGGAGGAGAGAGGAGGCCAATTTGCTATGATGAAAAGTTCAGTGCCCTAAGTTGAAATCCTAATTCCAGTCGCTTACTGTGTGGCCCTGGGCACATCACTTAACCTCTCTGAGTCATATTTTTCTCATTTTTGAAAAGGGGATAATAATTCTTGCCTCGCTGAGATGGTTGTGAGGATTAAATAAAATGAGGGGTGTGAAGGTGAGAGCACAGTCTCCAGCACACAGGAGAAATGAGGAAGCAGAGAGAATACTGGATGGATGAATGACCTAGCAAACAGTACAATATAGAATCTGTTTAAAGAAGTGAGCTTAAAAAATCTTCATGTGATGTATGTTATCTTTTGGGGCTATAAATGGCATTAGGCAATGAGGTATGTCAACGAACAATTATGACTCACCGTGGAAATACCAAGTCTTTAAAACCCAAGAACCAATTACCAAATCCAGCATCAAAGACACACTGAAGCACTTAAAAAAAAAAAAAAAAGTCCCATAGTCTAGGATGTGACAAAATTGCTATGTGTGGGATAGAGCCCTTGATTGCTAAGAAGATTCTGAACAATCACAGTGGAAAATTTTTCTCTTCCATAGGATCAAGTGAGAATCCTATATTCTATATGTGGATTAGGACCAATTAGGATGTCAGGGTCTAAATGATTTTGGTGATCTTGGCCCTAAGGATTGCAGGCAAAACCCAAAAACCACAGTCTCTGAGCGCCTCCACTAAGGGTGTGCCCAACCCCCTCCTGCTTCCCCTCTGAAGCACTGGAGCTCCTCGCTGCCGGTGCCAACCTCCTCTTCCAGGAAGGTGCTCCCCACTCTCCCACGCCCCACTCTGGAGCTCTGGGTCTGATGTGTGCCTGGGCCTCCATGCTCCTGGCCTGAGGTGCTGTCCAGATGCTGAGAGTTGGGAGACTTTGCTGTCTCCAGGAATATTAATAGCATGGGAGCTGTCCAGCCTAGGGAGCCAGCACTGAGAACAGGAGCTGGGCAGGGAGGGCCTCGGAGCTCAGAGTCCAGGACCCAGAGCTTCTGAGCCAAGCTAGGATAGCCAGGAGGGGCCCTGGAGGCCATGCCCAAATGAACAAAGGAGGAAACTGAGGCCCAGGGAGGACAAAGCTTGGCCTAGGGACAGAGAGCCCATCTGCAGCAGAGAGACTCAGGCCTTCTGACCCTAAGTCCAGTGCTTCTCTCGTGTCCTCACATTGTGGGCTTCCCCCAGCAACATACAGTATTATATGCTCACCAATGAGGTATGCATCTGTTGACACATACCTACCACTGACCATGACACTCACTGATACAGCCCCCTCACAAGGTGCTTTTATCATCTCATTTAATTCTTACCACTACCCTGTGATTAGCTATGGTAGTACCGTCATCATCATCGTATTTTCCAGCTACAGAAACTGAGGCACAGAGAGGTGGGGTGCCAGACCTGGGGAATGGAGTCAGTTGTGAGAGCAGTGCATCAGGGAAGGTTGCCCAGAAGAGGGGACATCTGAGCTGGATAGAGAAGCAGGTGTTCACTAGGAGGGTAAAGGAAGGGAAAGACATTGTAGGGAGAGGGACCAGCAGGAACAAAGCCTAGATTTATGAGGTTGGGGAGAGAGAGACAGAGGCAGAGAGAGAAGAGCACTGCAGGAGCATGAGGCATGCGGAGGATGATAGAGGGTACAGTGGAGACAGTGGGCAGGGTGGGGCTGGGGACTCTTACACAGCCATCCCTAAAGGCTCTCTCTCAGGGAACATGTGCATTAGTCCTGGGGCAGCAGACCCTCTGGACCCCAGCCTGAAAAATTTTGGAGCAGAGCTTCCCTAAGTGTTTTCCCTGACGGTGTTCCCAAGGGGTGTGGCTCATCCTTCCAACTACGCAGTAACCTCTCCTAAGTAAGAATAGTATCTGGCCAGATGCAGTGACTCATGTCTGTAATCCCAGCACTTTGGGAGGCTGAGGCAGGCTGATCATTTGAGACCAGGAGTTCAAGACCAGCCTGGCCAACATGGCGAAACCCCCTCTCTACAAAAAATACAAAAATTAGCTGGGTGTGGTGGTGCACTTCTGTAAGCCCAGCTACTCGGGAGGCCGAGGCATGAGAATTGCTTGAACCCAGGAGGTGGAGGTTGCAGTGAGCCGATATCATGCCACTGTACTCCAGCATGGGTGACAGAAAGAGATTATCTCTCAAAAAAAAAAAAAAAGTGATATCTCTCCTTCTGGGGTCTCCCTCCTCCATCCCAGCCCAGCTGTGGGCTGAAGCCCCATGTCATCAGGATAAAGGCTCAAGGCCTGGCTACCAAAACACAAAAACACAAGCACTCAGGCCCTGGCCTTTAGGGCCACTTACTTGCCTCCTATGTGTCTGGCTGGGGAGAGGGAGGAAGGATGACTGAAGGACAGGCTGGGGAGAGGAGTCATATCGCTGTGCCAAACTTGCCTCAGGATGGGGTACAAGAAGACAAGGAAGGGAATTTATGTTCATTGAACATTTATTAGGCAGTTGATTCCATTCTAAACACTTCTTTTTTTTTTTTTTGAGACAGAGTCTCTGTCACCCAGGCTGGAGTGCAGTGGCGCAATCTCAGCTCACTGTAAGCTCCACCTCCAGGGTTCATGCCATTCTCCTGCCTCAGCCTCCCGAGTAGCTGGGACTACAGGCACCCGCCACCACGCCCGGCTATTTTTTTGTATTTTTAGTAGAGACAGAGTTTCACCGTGTTAGCCAGGATGGTCTCAATCTCCTGACCTTGTGATCCACCCACCTCAGCCTCCCAAAGTGCTGGGATTACAGGCATGAGCCACCACACCCTGGCTGTAAACACTTTAATTTAAATATGCTATTTTATTTAATCCTCTCAAAAACCTTCACTTTATAATTGAGGAAACCAAAACTCAGAGAGGTAAGATAAGTCACCTGAGGTGTTTCCCCTGAGGCCATACTTCCCACTAGTATCCGCCTATGGGGATACTAAGGCCGACCTGGAAGTTGAGATTGACAGCACTGCTCTGAAGGAAATCTTTAGCTCAAGGACCCCCCTAATCCACTGGCCTTGTTGACCTTTCTCAGAACTGCACTGCCGTGTAAGATACTTTGATGTAACCTTCCTTCCTTCCCTCTCTCCATCACATGGGTCAGACCTGCATTGAAGTCTGACGCCTCTCTCAGCCTTGCCAGCTCCCTCTCCAGTTTTGCACACTTACCGAATAATCTCCTGCAGTCTAACCCTGTCTTGGTGTCTGCTACTTGGAAGACCTGGGCTAACACAGCCACACAGCTAGTGGTAGCTGGCTGGGCTTAGACTGACCTATATAATCCTTCTTCTGCACCATGTGCCACCTGCCATGAAATGGAAATGTCAGGGACTAATGTGAGCTGCTGCCTGGTTTTCTTTAAACAGCACAGGACAGAACTCCTTAGCCCTCCCCCCTCCCACAGCTTCCTTGCTTCCTTCCAGACGGAGTGACTGGCTGCCTCTGGAATCTCAGGGATCTCTTTGTGCCTGCCTGGCTGCTTCTCACTTTTCCCTGGGACTCAAGTGGGGAAGAAAGTCTACGTAGGTTTATTTATATCTTGAAATGAATCTTCCAGCCTGTTTTACACCTACCTCTCAGTTTCAGGTTATTTTTGTTTTGTTTTGTTTAGACAGAGTCTCACTCTGTTGCCCAGGCTGGAATGCAGTGGCGTGATCTCCACTCACTGCAACCTCCGCCTCCTGGGTTCAAGCGATTCTCTTGCCTCAGCCTCCTGAGTAGCTGGGATTACAGGCACACACCACTACACCTGGTTAATTTTTGTATTTTTAGTAGAGACAGGGTTTCACCATGTTGGCCAGGCTGGTCTTGAACTGACCTCATGTGATCCACCCACCTTGGCCTCCCAAAGTGCTGGGATTACAGGCGTGAGCCACCATACCTGGCCTTCAGTTTCGGTTTTTATTTTGCCTCAGGTCTGAACAATTCCCTCCACAATGACAATGTTCCAAGCTTCCTGAGTGCTGCACAGACTTTGTGACCTGAAAATAAATGAAATAGAAAGTAATCCTACAGATGGTACAGACACCCCCAACTAGGAGGAAGAGCAAGCTTCCTGAAAAGCTGTATAAAGAGCTCTTTCCACAAATTATATTAAGCTTTATAGTTAAGGGGTAGAGGGCTCCCTATCTCAAAGAACCCTCAATCTATGGCTTATTCCCTTTTTTTCCCCAGACCCAGACTATACAGAGTGGTACTGGATAAATATTTATAATGTGAAAAAATGATTATCTTTAATGGAGTCATTTTACAAGTTCAGATTTTCTCATGACCGTTTTCTGGAAAGCAGAAAATCTGAAATTGTAACATCGTTAATAATATGAATATTATTAATCATCTAAGTAATAAAATAATGATATAAAATTCTTCCTGCTTTCAGAAATATATAAAGAGGCCACTGAGCCCATATCTCGAATCTATGAATTCTAAATAGTCCTGGCTGCAGTCTCAAGGCTCCAGGCTGAAGAAATGAACATGAATTTGTTTTTTGTTTTGTTTTGTTTTGAGTCGGAGGCTCACTCTGTCACCCGGGCTGGAGTGCAGTGGTGCAATTTCGGCTCACTGCAACCTCTGCCTCCTGGGTTCAAGCAATTCTCCTGCCTCAGCCTCCCTAGCAGGTGGGATTACGGGTGTGCGCCACCATGCCTGGCTAATTTTTTATATTTTTAGTAGAGATTGGGTTTCTCCATGTTAGTCAGGCTGGTCTCGAACTCCTGACCTCAGGTGTTCTGCCCGCCTTGGCCTCCCAAAGTGCTGGGATTACAGGCATGAGCCACCATGCCCAGCCCTGAGGCCAATCTTCATGGTTTTTATGCTCTTATCCACCTAGAGCATCACAAACACCTTTCTGCAGGGTGGCCCATTCTGACATTAGCCAGATTATGTCAGCCCTGGATTGCTCAGGCAAATTATGACTGCCAAGGAATCTAGCCATGGCCTAGAAGAAAGGGGTCATGGCGTAACTGGCTGTTACAGGAACGCTGACAAACTAGAAAGGAGAAGACACCAGGCCCAAATGATGAATGCTCAGAATTCTATCCGAGGGTTCTAAAACACAACTGCCCCCAGGCCTGGGCCATGCTACTCTAGTCCCTATTTTTCTTTTCTTTCTTTATTTTTTTTTTTGAGACGGTGTCTTACTCTGTTGCCCAGGCTGGAGTGCAGTGGTGCAAACATGGCTCACTGTAGCCTTAGCCTCCTGAGCTCAGGTGATCCTCCCAACTGAACCTCCTAGTAGTTGGAATTATAGGCACATACCACCACACCCAGCTAATTTGTGTAGTTTTTGTAGAAATGGGGTCTCGCCGTGTTGCCCAGGCTGGTCTCAAACTCCTGGGCTCAAGTGATCTGCCCGCCTCAGCCTCCCAAAGTACAGGGATTATAGGAGTGAGCCACTGTGGTCTGCCCCTATTTTTCTTTTCTATCTAAATCCTATCCAGTCCTTAAAGCCCAGTTCAATTTTCACCTCCTCCATGAAGCCTTCTGTGGCTACTCCATTGCATGATGACCTCTAGGCTGTCTCTAGCTTCCTGGGACGCTGTTCTGTACAACATGGCACTTACAGTTGTAAGTCCTGCCTTTTATAGCTAATGGTCTGCATTTGTGTAACATTTGCATTCACAACTTGATTGCAAGTCTCTAGAGAGCAATAGTTTTGTTTTCTTCTCAGTTCCAGGAACACAGTAAATCAACACTTGTTGGTTTGGATATGCAGTAAGCACTCAATAAATGACTGTTGATCTGGCATCCAATAGATGCTCAATAAATGCCTACTGGTTTGGTTTACAGAAAGTGCTCAATAAACGCCTACTAGCTTGGTACACAATGGGAGTTCAGTAAGTGACTGGCTTGATCTACTAGGGTTTTTTGAGTCTCCTCTTTGTTGAGGACTGGCTAAGCCGATTGGACACCAGACCCAGTGGGAAGCTGGTTGGAAGACAGCTAGGACAGGAGAGCTCCCCACAGCAGGCCAAAGTGGAGAGCGAACAGTAGGGAGAACCCAAGCCAAATTCTTGAGAGGGACTAAGAGTCAAGGTCTGGAGAGCCCAGACCTAAATATCAGTTCCTAAGAAGCATCTTCCAGTAACTTCTAACAGCACCTCTTCAGTGAAGCCTTTCCTGACCTCACTATCCAAAGTAGCCATCCCTCGCCCTGTCACTCTCTGTTGCACTCTCCCATCTTACTTACTTCTTAGCATTCACACTACTTGATATTAGCATTTCTCCCCTACCGGGCACCCACCCCACCTCCCCATTAGAATGTAATCCCTGTGAGGAAAGACTTCCTTGTTTACCAACACTTGCCTTGTTCATCAACACTTGCCTTGTTCACCAACATAACCCCAGGGCTAGAAGAGTGCCAGCACATAGTAGGTGCTCAATAATAGAACTTGAATGAATGACTGGATGAACTGAGAGAAATCAAGAGAAAGGAAGTCAGCAGGAAGTGAATTCAGACGGATCTGGATGGGAACAAGCAAGGTCCTGGGCCTCTGGCGAGAATGGCCCATGAGGCTGTGTGGGTGTTTTCCGCCTTCCTTTATGAGCCTGTAGGTGCCATAAATGGTCATGTCTGGTAATCTTAAAGGGACGGAGGAGAAGGAAGAAAGGGTCAGCCTACCCCTTTCACATTATTTCTATCCTCAGGGCCGGGCGCGGTGGCTCATGCCTATAATTCCAGCACTTTGGGAGGCCAAGGTGGATGGAGCTCTGAGCTCAGGAGTTCAAGACCAGCCTGGGCATCATGGCAAAACCCAGTCTCTACCAACAACACAAAAACTTAGCCGGGTGTGCAGGCACACACTGTAGTCCCAGCTACTTGGGAGGCTGAGATGGGAGGATCATTTGAGCCTGGGAAGCGGAGGTTGCGGTGAGCCAGGATTGTGCCACTGCACTCCAGCCTGGGTGACAGAGTGAGACCCTGTTTCAAACAAACAAACAAACAAACAAACAAACAAAGAAAACACATTAATTCTATCCTCTAACTATAAAATTCTACAATGGCTCCACTTTCTTAACCTTGGGGAGCCCCGTAGGATACTCTCTAGTGGATAACATAAAAACATCTCACAAAGCACATTATGTTTGCTTTATTATACAAGTAATAAGCAATAAACTGGGTTAGTACTCAGAATATACCCACTCCCCTCCCACTCCCACTGTGGGTGGCATATACTTCCCTGCCCCATTGGTGTTGGGCTTGGCCATAGGACTTGCTTTAGCCAATGAAATGTTAGGAAATGAGGTAAACAGAGGCTTTATACATGCTTGTGCATTTTGGCTTGTCTCTTGGGCTCTGACAAGCTGGAAGGTGAAGCGAAGCAAGCTTTTATAACTGTTGCCCCTTCAGCCAGAGCCCCAGAATGAAGGCACGTGGGGCATAGAGCCTGACCTGCAGTGAGGAGCCGGACCTAGTCCAACTGCAATTTGACTGATTTAGCAGGGCAGGGCTGAGACAGAGCAGCCCTTCCATGCCCAACCTAAGTCAGTCAAATTGCAGTTGATCTGCAGAACTGTGAGCTTGAGAATAAATCCTTGTGTTGTAATCTACTGAGATTTGGGACTGGTCTGTTATGCAGTATTATTGTGGCAATAGCTAATAATTATATAATATATATTTACTGTAGAAAAAATTAAAAATATAGATAAGTAAACAGGGAAAAATAATACACCCACGATCCTATCACCCAGAATAAGTACTGTTAGCATAGTGGAATATGGCTCTTGGCTATTTTTCTATATTTCACAGCAATGGGGGCCTAGTGTATATACCTTTTTTGTAATCTGCTTTTTCATACCAACATATCATGAGCATCTTTCTAAGGCCATAAGCATTGCAGCATTGTCTCATCACCCCTCCCAGCAACTTACAAGACAGGTGCAGTGGCAACCGTGTTTGCCCAAGTTCACTCCTCTAGAAATGAGCAGGGCACATTGTGACTCCAAGCTCAGTACCCTTTCTACCAGGCAGGGGTTCTCTTGGGGCCTCATTAGCATTTTTGTCACCTGGCAAGGTCAGCTCTTTCCCCAAGGAGAAGAAAGTGAAACCTTTATCTTATCTGGAAGTGGAACAGAAGTGTTTGATTCCCTTGATTCACCTGATCCCAGGGGCTGCAACAGGCCCCAGCTCCAGGGACCTACTGTCAACCTCTCACCACAAGCATCCAGGGGAACACTTGTTTCTGCCTTAGGGTATAGTGGGGCATGAGCAAGCGGTTGGTAAGTATTTTCTGATGCCCACAGGTTTCTAGTTTCAACTGAGGCTTTTTTTTTTTTTTGAGATGGAGTCTTGTTCTGTTGCCCAGGCTGGAGTGCAGTGGCATGATCCCGGCTCACTGCAACCTCTACCTCCTGGGTTCAAGCGATTATCCTGCCTCAGCCTCCTCAGTAGCTGAGATTACAAGTGCATGCCACCACGCCTGGCTAATTTTTTTATTTTTAGTAGAGACCGGGTTTCACCATGTTGGGCAGGCTGGTCTCAAACTCCTGACCTCAAGTGATCCGCCCTTCTCGGCCTCCCAAAGTGCTGGGATTATAGGCATGAGCCACCATGCCCGCCTATCTGAGGCATTCTTCTTAGCAGAAATGGAGCAGAGGGTAGCTTCCATTCCTGCAGTAAAGCTAGCCTGGGTGCTTCTGGCAGGAACCTGGGAAGCCCGTGGAGCCAGGCTGCATTCCCAATTCAGACAGTTTCAGCAAGAGAACCCCAGGGAGGTTGGAGAGAGGGGCACAGAATGACCAGATCAATGGCTGAAGTTACTCACCTAAGCAAAGTGCAGGACTCAGAGATGGAAGGCCTGTGTCTTAGTAGTTGTGTGGCCTCAGTTTTCTCATCGGTAAAGTGGTCATGGAACTGTGTGCCCATTGAACACTCTCTTCCGACACAGGGTTGTTGTGAGGATGGTGAAGTAATAAGCAGGAAAGAGCGATGGCACTGCAGGGAGCACTTACCCTCAGAATCCCAAGAGGCCGTGTCCTCCTGGGTCAAGCGGAGGAGGCAGGACATGTAGGTCCCCACTCTCCAAGCCAAAGGACAGCAGCAGGGAGAAGGAACCTGGCTTTGGGGAGCTCCGGGTTGGGAGAGGCCAATCCTACAGAATCCCTGACAGCTGGCAGAAAACAGGCTCCAGGCACAGAGTCTCCTCTGATCAGGGTTTTCCCTGAGGAAGGCCCTTTATTTGTGTTTTCCTCCTTAAGTTGATGTTCTAGCCCCAGCTTGTGAAAGGGAAAGAGAGAGAAAGACAGGAAAAAAGAGAGAGGAAGGGAGGGGAGAAGAGGAGACCAGGAAAGAATAAAAACATCCCACAGTGTGTGGACTGGGGCCATTGCAGGTGGGTGGGAGGGGACATCTGAGAGCATCCGATGGGGCCACTCTGCAGCCACACTCCCCCAGGAACCAGAAGCCTCAATGCAAACCCAACCATAAAGACTGGGGAAACCCTGGGCCCAGTGGCTCAGCTGGCAATGATTGTATGCCTCTAGGGTGAGGGTGGGGCACGGGGTAGGCCTTTTGTTCAGCCAAAAGGCCTCCTCCTTTCACCAAGTCCAGCCTCTCTGCAGGATGAAGAGATGGGAGGGCCAGAGACAGAAAACGTGATAAGAGAGAAAATGCTTTTTTTAAAAAGTGTGTAAAGTATCTTTTTTTTTTTTTTTTTTTTTTTTGAGATGGTCTCCCTCTGTCATCCAGGCTGGAGTGCAGTGGTGCAATCTCAGCTCACTGCAACCTCCACCTCCTGAGTTTAAGCAATTCTCCTGCCTCAGCCTCCCGAGTAGCTGGGTTTACAGGCACGTGCCACCAGGCCCAGCTAATTTTTGTATTTTTAATAGAGACGGGGTTTCACTATGTTGGTCAGGCTGATCTTGAACTCCGGACCTCAGGTGATCCACTTGCTTCGGCCTCCCAAAGTCCTGGGGTTACAGGCGTGAGCCACCGTGACTGGCCTTAAGTATGTGAAGTATCTTGCACAGTGTCTGGCACATATGAGGTAACAAATATGACCAAGTTTGCCCTGAGAATTAGTGACAGGGCCAGGACTAGAGCCCAGGTCTCTGGACTCTATGTCCCAGACATGATTCTTTGATCTCTTGTTGGTAGCAGGGAGCAGCTAGTGTCCAAACTAATGCTTGGTGATGAGGACAGCGGCTGGTTGAGTCCATAGGGGACCTGCCAGGCACACCCTCCCTCAGGATTCTGGTTGCTAAGGCTGCCTCTTACTGAGGCCTGAGCACAATGCATTCACTCTCCCCTGGGCCAGGAGCAACTCTGCACAGGCAGGGGCGGGCTCCCTAGGGCCAGCCCCCAACCAGGCTCCAGGAATGTTGAGGGAGTACACCAAGAGAAGGCTAGCCTAGAGGCAGCTCCCAAGATGCTCATCCCAGGAACCCAGATCTCAACAGCTGTGCCCTCAGAGTCAGTAGGGACAAGTGGACCTCTTCAGAGAGCTGCCCTTGTGGGGCCTGAGCCCCCAACAGCACACCTGGGGACCCCAATCCTAGGCAAAACTTGAGAGGACACTGGGGGACCCAAGTAACAGCCTGTGAGGGTCCCTTGCCCAGTTGGGAAGCCTCACTCTACATTTTTCCTTCCTGTATATAATTCTTTCATCTCTAAATACCATCCACTGAGAGGCTTTTATTTCCTTAGTTTGTCCAACCATTTAAGGATGGAGATTATGACTTCTTCAGCACAATCCAAGCACCTTAGCATAGAGCCGAGATGCACGGTATTTAGAAAATGGGTTAAGTTGAAAGGAAAGAAATCGAGTTGGATTCCTTGGGGGTTCTCAAAGGTACTTGGAAGTTCACAGAACCAAAATGAGCAGGGAGAGTTTCTACGTCTTGATGCACCTGCCAATACAGATTTCACTACCTTATTTATTTATTTATTTATTAATCTCTTTATTGAGACAGGGTCTTGTTCTGTCACCCAAGCTGGAGTACTGTGGTGCAAATATCACTCACTGTAGCCTTGACCTCGTGGGCTCAAGTGATCCTCCCATCTCAGCCTCCTGTGTAGCTGGGACTACAGGCATGCGACACCATGCCTGGCTAATTTTTGTATTTTTAGTAGAGATGGGGTTTCACCATGTTGGCCAGGCTGGTCTTGAACTCCTGACCTCAAGTGATCTGCCTGCCTCTGACTCCCAAAGTGCTGGGATTATAAGTGTGAGCCACAATATCTGTTTCCGTAGTGTAGTGGTTATCACGTTTGCCTAACAAGTGTGAGCCACTGCACCCGGCTATTTTATTTTTTATTATAAATATAATACATGTTCATTGAAAAATACATTAATGTATATAAAGGCAATAAAGTCCTGCGTATATATGTATATACAGTATATATTTTTATGGAGCCATAGCATACATGCAATGCCACTGTTACTATTTCAGCATGTAGACTTGCAGTTATTTGCTAAGTATGGTTTTTAATTTATTTTTATTTATTTATTTACTTTTTTGAGACAGGGTCTCACTTCCATCACACAGGCTGGAGTGCAGTGGCACGATCTCAGCTCACTGCAGCCTCAACTTCCTGGGCTTACTGCAGCCTCAACTTCCTGGGCTCAAATGATTCTCCTACCTCAGCCTCCTGAGTAGCTGGTACTACAGGTGTGTGCCGCCACGCCCAGCTAATTTTTTGTATTTTTGGTAGAGACGAGGTTTTGCCAGGTTGCCCAGGCTGGTCTCAAACTCCTGAGCTCAAGTGACCCTCCCGTCTCAACCTCTCAAAGTACTGGGATTACAGGCATGAGCCACTGTGCCTGGCCTATTTTTTTTTTTTTTTTTTTTTTGATACGGACTGTCACTCTGTCACCCGGGCTGGAGTACAGTGGCGTGATCTCGGCTCACTGCAACCTCCACCTCCCAGGTTCAAGTGATTCTACTGCCTCACCCTTCCTGGTGGCTGGGATTACAGGCGCCTGCCATTACACCCAGCTGATTTTTTGTATTTTTAGTAGAGACAGGGTTTCACCATGTTGGCCAGTCTGGTTTCGAACTCCTGACCTCAGGCAATCCACCTGCCTCGGCCTCCCAAAGTGCTGGGATTATAGGAGTGAGGCACTGCGCCCGCTAAGTATGGTTTTTTTTTTTTTGAGACGGTGTCTCGCTCTGTCGCCCAGGCTGGAGTGCAGTGGCGCAATCTCCAGCAAGCTCACTGCAAGCTCCGCCTCCCGGGTTCACGCCATTCTCCGGAGTAGCTGGGACTACAGGCGCCCGCCACCACGCCCAGCTAATTTTTTGTATTTTTAGTAGAGACGGGGTTTCACCGTGGTCTCGATCTCCTGACCTCGTGATACGCCCGCCTCGGCCTCCCAAAGTGCTGGGATTACAGGCGTAAGCCCCCACGCCCGGCCCAAGTATGGTATTTTAAATGTATATTTAGACATGTTCCTCGATCGGAAGTGATTTATCTCTCAGCCATCCTGAAGCTCTTAGTGGCATGCCTCCTGAGGCAAACACAGAAGAAAGGGAGGTTTCTGCAATTAGGAATCCAGGCTCCCTTGGGGTGCAAACCTCAGACTCTTAGCGGTTAGATGAGTTTGTGGCTGGGGGCAGAGAAGAACAGGGGACATCCAGGAACACATGGGAAAGGGAGTGACAAATGGAGAAGGTGACCTCCCAGAAGCAGGGGGAAAAGGGAATTCCTAGTTATTGAACACCTACTATGCGCCAGGTCAGAGATGGCTAACCGGTCACACCTAAGTGTCCACTCACCCCTCTCACCCAGTAGAGACAGCTGGTTGACACCACTCTGGGCAGACAGCACCAGTTATTGAAGTTGCCACCGAGTTGCTGGAATCTCAGTTTCTTGCCCCTTTGGGATAGTGTTCTCCTTTTACGATGAGGAAGCCGAGGCTGAGAGAGATTAAGTCACCTCCCCTAAAGCACTCAGTGGTAAGTGGCAGTGCCAGGATTCAAATCCAGTCTGCCAGAATCCAAAGCCTGAATTCCCCCTCCCTGCTCAAGCCTGGAGACCTGGGATGAGTTCCATGGCAGTGGCCCCTGGGAGATCCACAGTGCTTTTGGAAGAATCTCTTGTTTCCATTCCCATTCCTACCAGTAGAATCGACACCAGGGCCTGGCTGGGGGATAAGGTACCTTTAACTCCTGCTCCTTAGAACAAGGCTGGCAAAGAGTCTCCCCGCCCCCATCTCACACCAACCATCCCCCCCACCCCCCACCCCCACCCCCTGCCGATCTCCTGCTCTCAAGGATCACAGAACTCCTGCAGATGCCACAGAGACAAGTTGGAGTTGGGAGGGGCAGACCACTGCTGCATCCTTGCCTTGACCTCTGGTCTGACCTGGAGCCAACCAGGTAGAAGGGGTAGGGAAGGAGGCTCTTGGGAACTTTCCAGTGAGACTTAGAAGGAAATGCCTCAGCTTTAGGGGAAATTCCCAAGAGAAACAGTTCAGTTAAACTACTTTCTACGGTCCGAGGCCATCGCATGGTCATGACTGGCTGTGAGGGAGATAGAGAAAGGTGAGACTTGGGTCCACATCTTGGAGCCCCCTGGGAAAGAGGATATTATTAACCTATATTAGAATTCTAGTGTGAATGAGTTCCCCTACTCATTTTTCCCAGAAGCTAAGGAGAGAGCTTAAGAGGTTACTTTTTTTTTTTTTTTTTTTTTAGGCAGGGTCTCACTCTGATGCCCACACAGGAGGGCAGTGGCATGGTCTCAGCTCACTGCAACCTCCGCCTGCCAGGCTCAAGTGATTCTCCCACCTCAGCCTCCCGAGTAGCTGGGATTACAGGCTGCCATGCCCGGCTAATTTCTGTATTTTTAGTAGGGACAGGGTTTCACCATGTTGACCAGGCTGGTCTCAAACTCCTGACCTCAAATGATCCACCTGCCTCAGCCTTCTAAAGTGCTGGGATTACAGGCAGGAGCCACTGTGCCCGGCCCAGAGGTTACAATTTGAATTGCAGACGCGTGTGAAAAATCAGGCCTTGGTGATGACCTTGAGCCGCAGGATATAAATAACTCCCACCTGCTTAGCATTCCAATAATGGAACACTAGGCATAAGACCTTCTGGTGGGCAGGTACCATCTGGGAGGCTGCAACAGATTGTGGTTTCAAACACTATTTCTTCCATTTGCCAGCTGAGTGATCTAAGACGAATAACCTGCCCCTTTGAGTCTCAGCTTCCTCATCCCCAAAGTGGGGAAGTGAAAAGTGCGAGGTTGTTTAGACACGGATGGAACTGCCTGAGTGAAGACACTTGGCATGCAATAGGTGCTGGGCCATCCTACTTGCCAGCCTGCTGTTGTAGGACAAAGAGGTGTAGTACCTTTTCCTCACCCATTCCAAGGTCCATGGCCAATACCCCCATGACAAAAAACAGATTAACGAGAGAAAAGCATAACACATTTATTTAATCTAAGTTTTATGTGATGTGAGAGGCTTCAGAAATGAAGATCCAGAGACAAAGGGAAAACTGTGTATTTTTAAGCTTAGGTCCAATAAAGAACAGACAGCCATGTAGAAATGTGATTGGAAAGAGGGTGTGCTCTAATGGTGATAGACTGAAGGCAGAACACAGCAAGGCCTCTTGTTCAGCTTCTCTACGGCCTCTCTGTGTAGCGTTCTTTCCTTCCTGAGTAAGGGGCAGGACCCCTGTCGTATGAGGGTCTTCCAGGGAGATGGGAAGAGGTTAGAGAGTGACCTTTCTAGGTTTCGTGGCTTGCACTGGGGAGAGGAGTTCTAGTTTCTATGACCTCTTTCAGGGGCAATACGGGGTAAGGAGAAAGGAGGGAAAGAAGAAGGAAGGCAGGAGAGGATCAGCAAGACTTGCTTTTGAGGCCCTTCCCATCCCTTCCAGTCCAAATAACTCAGAGTGCTAGAGTGCCATATTTTGGGATATTGTGTTCTGACCCCCAATATTTGCTTGGGTTTTTTTTTTTTGTCCCTCCCTTCCTTCCTTTCTTCCTTCCTCCCTCCCTCAGGCCTGGCAGGCTGAGGAGGCTGCCCCTGCCATAGCTGCTCCACAGCAAGGCCTAGAGAGTAGCCACTGCACCGAGAGCCTTGGGCCAAGCTCTGAGCACCCTGGCTAATACCAAAGCTGGAGCCTAGAGCAGGGTTCCCAGAAGGTTATCTGGGGCTGGCTTTGACCACATTGGCTACAGCATAGCCTGTGGGTAGACACGCTCTGAACAGCTGAGGCTGACCTGAACGTTGGCATCATCAGCAGAATCATCTTCACCAAGCAGGGTTTGAACTTGAGGTCAGTGACCCCAGGCAGTGTGGGGAGAGGGTTCTTCACCTGGCTGTGTCCCATGGATGGACAGCTAGGACTATTCTCTGGGCCCTGCCCTATAGCTCAAGAAACATCCTTTACCCAGAGGAGGCAGAGACATCCCAACTGGTTTTGGGAAACAAATATGAGAGGCTCAGATCATATAAATGAAAGCTTGTTAGGCACCAAGTGAAAGTGGGCAGAACGGCCCCTCCACCTTACAGATCAATAAATCTGACTAAACAGGAGTTCGATTTACACAGCCTGGCCAACATGGTGAAACCCTGTCTCTACTAAAAATACAAAAATTAGCCGGGCGTGGTGGCATGCACGTCTGTAGTCCCACCTACTCAGGAGGCTGAGGTAGGAGAATCACTTGAACCTGGGAGGCAGAGGTTACAGTGAGCCAAGATTACACCATTGCACTCCAGCCTGGGTGACAGAACGAGACTCTGTCTCAAAAAAAAAATTATAATAAAATAAAATTTAAAAATAAAAATGTACTGAAACATTATGATAGTATGAGCTCATGTTGCTAGAAAGTGCGTGTGTGTCTGTGTGTCTGTGTTGAAAAAATACAGAACATGTTCTAAAATATTACTAGTGGTTAGGTCTGAGTAGTGTTAATTGTGGAGATTTGGGGGATTTTGTGTGTTTTTCTGTTTTCCAAATTTTCTTTGAGTATCTTGTCTTTTATAATGAGAAAAAATTCTCCATAAAAAATAAATAAACATATTTTAAGAACAAACCTTCTCCTCGGTCTCTGGCACCCATAACCTTCAGGCTGAATTAGCGTGTGCTGAGTGGTCAGAGTCCAGGGCTGGAAAGCAGGGTTTGGGTTTTATCTGTGGTCAGCCTAAGACTAGTGAAGGCTCTCCTTATCCGCGAGGGTCTTCAGAGCCCAGGCTCCTGGGAGTGACAAGACCTTGGAGAGCTAAAGAGGACAAGCCTTCCCTGAGAGCAAGCATCAGCCCTTGGGTGCACCCTGCAAAGGACGCAGGCCTATGGCCAGAGCCCACTGGCAGGTGAGGAGGTGGTCTCCAAATCACCAGCCTGTCCTCCCTGTGATCTCCTAGTTACTGTCCTTTCCAAGGCTAGTTTGTTCATTTCTTTTGCTTTGGTGAATTACCTGGTAAATTCCTAACACATGTTTTTTTCTTCTTTAAGTTATAGCCCCAGTCAGTTTCTGCTGCTTTCAACCAAAGAACCATCTGTTTCACCATTCAAACAGATTGGAGAACAAGAGAGATGAAGGAAGAAAGGAAGGCAGCTTTTAGTGCAGGCCTACTATGTACAGGCGTTGGGCTAGGTACCCCCCATACATTCTCTCAACTTATTCTGATAACAGCATTTCAAGGCAGGTTTCGTTAGGCCCAGTCTAACAGAGGAGGAAACTGAGGCTTAATGGAGTGAAGTCACTTGTCTATCGCATATGGAGTTGGTGAGAGAACCAGGTCCTAAGAGAACCAAAATTGTCTCATCACAAAGTTCACGCTCTCCCCGATGTCTGAGGCACCTTCCTTTGGCACTTTGCTGATTTTTTAGTTGACAAAAGAGAAGCATTAAAGAGCATTCTATTTTTTCACTCTGGAAGTTGGAAGAGCAGACTCAGATCTGGCCCTGGGCACAACTGTGAGGCAGACGGGTCTCAGGAACCCTTTCTGTGCCTTGTGTTCCCTTCCCACCCACCTCCGGGCACTTCCTGGATACATGTCCTTCTTTGCTTGCCCCACGGAAGCTTGCTCTTGGGAAAGAGTCTTCCTGAATCATTCCCATCCTACTCCCTGTGATGGAGAAGGCTTAAAATGTTTTTATGTTCAGGGAAGCATCAAAGAGAAAAATTTCTAGCTCTGGGATTGCAGGAGTCAGGAAGCAGGGCAGGGCTGTGAAGAGGACAGTTGTACCCTGAAGTCATAGTTCACAGACCTCCTCATGGTGGTCGGCCCTGAGGGGTCAGGGCAAGATGCCCTGAGCAGAGGAGTGAATCAGGAGGTGTGAGACCTGAGCCTGTGAGGAGTGGCCTGTGCTCTGCCTGAGGCCAGGAAAGGCCAGGGCAGGGTGGCTGGCAGGGCTGGCCTCACACCATCCAGGGACAGCCAGGGATCCAGTATCCTGAGTTTTTTTGCCCTGGGTTGGCCCCCTCTGACAGTTACTCTCCCCTAGGGCTACTACATGTCCTTTTGGGGAGATCCCAGGGAGTGAGGAAAGGGCAGACAGGGCCAGAGCTCCTAGGCCTCCAGAAGGCAGTCCGGCATGCAGAGAATTCCCACCAGGACCGGGGGGTTGGCAGGGCCATCATAACAACTGCTACCCACTACTGAGTGTGGGTTGCACGCCAGGTTCACTCAGCACTTTCCCAGCATTTGCTGTGAGTCCTCAGAAGCGGATGTGCCTCCAGTTTCCCAGTCTTCAGGACCAGGATTGTGGGAGGCAGCTCCACCATCTTCCCACTGCCCAGGGCTGCCCCAGAGCCAGTGGGGATGACAGCGTGGGGAGAATATGACTGTTGTCTGAGAGGGATGGGGTTTGATTGTGCTTCCCTTCACTTTTTACTCAAGAAAACAAGACAGAGTAATTTGGCTCTGAACAAACAATTCCCACTTGCCAGGTGTAGGCCAAAACGCCTAAGTTTGAAACCTAGAAGAAGCCTTGAGGTTATCATTCTAGAGCTAGAGAAACCAAGGCCCACAGGTGAAAGGACCGCCTTGACTTGCTGAATCAGGACTTAAACACGGGTGTCTCCACCCCCAACAGGTTGCAATTTCCACTCCAGGAGTTGGAGGGTCTGTTATCTCAAAGGTGTCAGGTTGTAGGCGACAAGAGCCCTGCATGGCTCCTGCTGTGCCCTCCTCTTCCTGACTACATTCCCACTCAGAACAGGTTGCCCCAGGACCACAGGAAATATCTCGATTGTCTCTGGATTGCCACTTTCCTTTATTTTCAAAAAGACTTTTTTTTTTTTTTTTTTTTTTGGAGACAAGCTCTGGTCATTTACCCAGGCCAGAGTGCAGTGCTGTGATCATGGCTCACTGCAGCCTTGACCTCCTGGGCTCAAGTGATCCTCCTGCCTCAGCCTCCACTTGGCTGATTTTTCTATTTTTTGTAGAGATGGGGGGTCTTGCTTTGTTGCTTAGGCTGGTCTTGAACTCCTGGCCTTAAGCAATCCTCCTGCTTTGGTCTACCCAAAGTGTTGGGATTACAGGGGTGAGCCACCACACCAGCCAAAGACTCTTTGCTTCCAGAAAGAAATAAGAAATAACCTTCTCACTGCATTTCATTGAGAGATGCAGAATAAACCACCTCCTGCAAGCTGCTCCATTTTAACTTTTTGTCAAGGCAGATAAATCATTTAATTGTTTCAGATCTATTGAATTGAGTCTTCCCTTGCTTGCTGACTAAAGCAAGGGCTGAAAGATGCATGCCCCTAAATTTGCTGAGCCTCTACATTGAGCACTCTACAATGGTTTGTAGAGTGGCAATGATAAGGAAGCCCACTTTGTAGGCTTGTTGGGGGATTAACCGAGATAACATAAGGCAAAAGGCTTAGAACGCAGTATGGATTTAATAAACATTTACTATTATTCTTCTAATCCCAGCCAGGCCACAAGCGAGGATATATCATCCTAATCTCATTGAAGTCTGAGTTCATTAACTTTTTTATTGTAGTAAAATATAGATAACATAAAATTTACCATTTTAATCATTTTTATGGTCGTGGGAAGCGCTGCCTCTCCACTCTCACCAGCGTCAGGTCCTAGGACCTCTCCAGCCCCTGAGTTGGGTTTCTGGATTTTTCTCGATGGTCTGAATTTACAGTTCTCTTAACATGATGCCCATGGCTTGAGAAGGAGCAAGGGGGCGAAGGAGGTCTCCATTTCTTCTTGGAAAGGTAACAGAAACACTGCCCATACTCAGGGACCAGTGGAAGTTGTTCTTTTCTTTGGTCTTCCCTGCCCCACTAGACTTTCTGTACCCTTCTGCCCACTCCCCAATAGGACCTGTTCCAGCTGTTCCCAATATCCCTCACTCTCCATGGGAATTGCTCCTTTTTTTTGTTTTGTTTTTTGTTTTTTTTTTTTTTTTTTGGAGACGGAGTCTCGCTCTGTCACCCAGGCTGGAGTGTAGTGGCGCGATCTCGGCTCACTGCAAGCTCCGCCTCCCGGGTTCACTCCATTCTCCTGCCTCAGCCTCCCGAGTAGCTGGGACTACAGGCGCCCGCCACTGCGCCCGGCTAATTTTTTGTATTTTTAGTAGAGATGGGGTTTCACCGTGTTAGCCAGAATGGTCTTGATCTCCTGACCTCATGATCCGCCCACCTCAGCCTCCCAAAGTTCTGGGATTCAACAGGTGTGAGCCACCATGCCCGGCCCCTGCTCCCTCTTTTTAACAGGGTTACTGAAACATAATTCACACACCACACAATTCATCCATTTAAAGTGAATGATTCAATAGGTTTTAGTATATTCAACGATATGTGTAACCATCATCGTAGTCAATTTTAGAACATTTTTGTAGCCATAAAGAGAAACCCCAAACCCTTTAGCTATCACTCCCCCATCCCCAGGTCCCCTAGTCCCAAAGTCAACACTGATCTACCTTCTGTCTCTATAGATTTCCCCATCCTGGACATTTCATATAAATGGAATCATATACATGGTCTTTTGTGTCTGGCCTTTTTCACGTAGCATTCTATTTTCAAGGTCCATCTGTGCTATGGGAATCTATGCTTGTGAATGTGTCTTTCTTCTCTGCCTGGGCCATTGAAACAAGGCCATGTAAGCCACAGCAGTTTTCCAAAGGACATGTCCCCCTTTCTTCTCTCTTTTTGACTCCTGCTCTCCACTTCCGTCCTTTGGAGGACTTCCTCTTCTTCCAGCCAGGCTTCTGTTAACCCTTCTGCCAACACTTCCTCTGAGGGCCAGGCCCAGGGCTGGAGGCCTGGGAAAGCTGCCCCCAGCTCCTCTTCCAGTGCTGGGGCTAGGCCTGGGGAATTCTGCTTTGAAGTTGGTTTCAACATGGGGAAGTGAGTGGATAGGGCCTCTAGTCCTGCTCTGAGCTCAGCCCTTGTCATTCAGAAAGCCACAAGGCCTGGGACAGGCCCCTGAAGTCCTTCCTCCTGACCCTACCCCTGACCACACGATGCCTCGAGGGATGCAGATGCTCCGAGGAGCCCCAACCAACATGTGCAGGCCCACACGTACATGCACAGAACCCAGGACTAATGCCAACAATGGAGACCCTTCTCAGTCTGCTTAAAACTCTGAAATCTTATATTCTATTTATAGAATACTATCTTTATTTGATTATGTTTTTAGATTTTAACTTGCAACGTTTGTTTATCCAGGGCTTTTTTTCTGTCTCTCTTTCTCAAAGATGGCCAGTGTTGGTTGGCCATTAGTCAAGTACTGTGCCCATGCTGGGCAAACTAGGCTCCTTTGTCATACTGTGTGGGGAGAATGGGTGTGGAGCTGGCACTTTCCCTATTCCTGCCCAGCCTCAGCCTGGCCCTGGGGACATCTGCCCAGCAAGCCTATGTGGCTGGATCACATGGGTCCCACTACAGTTCACTGCCCTCCAGTCCATGATGAGGTCAATTGCTCAGATTGTCCCCAGGGCTGACTGAGTGGAAAGGTGACTCCTGACAGGGCAGGCCTCCGGGGTTAGTCTCTATGAGATATGAGTCCCCACTTGCCCCAGAACGTCAGCCTCATTGAGAGCTGCTGCAAATGGCCATCTTCCTTTAGGGCTAAGCATCATCCCCTCCCTGCAGGGCCTCACGAGGATGAAGGCGCTGCAAGAGGGCTCTTGGATGGAAGTGACTTGTTGGGAGAGCCCATGAGCTCTCCAGAAAGGACTCCCAGCCTGCAGAAATGTTCTTTCTGTACACATATGACACATGCACTTATATTCACCACCTCTCCTGTGGACGCACCTCCACAGTGTGCCCCTGTGAATCCCAACCCACACTTTAATCCACCTTCTGCCACCATCTCCACATCAGCAGTCTAGAGCTGGCAGCAATGGAGAAAAACACACCCACTGTACAGATAAGATGCCTGAAGTGGAGGGACAAGAGACCTGCCCAAGGTTACATGGGTGTAGGCAGAGCCAGAGTGGGTGCTCAGGCAGCTGTGGTGTGGTGGAAGCACACCACCTAATCTCCTCTCCCCAGCTGTGTGACCTGGGGCAGGTCACTTAACTTCTCTGAGCCTAGAGTCTGCATCTGTGAGACGATAACACCCACTTCAGAGGGCTTCCGTGAGGATCCAGGGAGTCATGTGATACAAGCATCTCCTTACAAGCTATAAAGATGGTGAGAGCTAGTGGACAGTCAGAATTCTGGCCTTTTCCCTTCTTTTGAAAGTTCAGCTGCAAGTTGTATTGGGATATAGGTTGCACATACTTTTTTTTTCCTGTTATATCTTTTAACATTTCATGGTATTGTTTACATATAGAAGTTTGTGATTTGAATGTTGTTAAATTTATTCATCTTTTACTTTAAGGTTTTTTGTTTTTGTGTCTTGCCAAAGGTTATAAGTGAGGAACATTAAAAAAAAAAAAAAAGGACAAATTCCCCAGACAAATCACAGAAAATAGAAAAAGATCTTGAAAATATTTTTAAAAACTCATATAATAAGAGAAATGCTAAGATGCCATTTCACATTATCAGATTAACGGAAGTTGTAAAGTTTGCTAACACGCTGTGTTGGTGAAACTGATGAGGAACAAGCACTCTTGTTCTTTGCTGGTAGATGTATACATTTGTAGAACTCTGATCAAGAGCAATTTGGCTATATTTGTAAAAATTAAAAACACATACCGTTTGATCTACAAGACCACATCTAGGAATTTATCCTCAGATATTACAGATGTATGAAATGACATATGCACAAGGTTATTCATTATAGCATTGTTTATAACAGCAAAGGAAACAACCATCATTAGGGAACTGGTTAAAATATGTTTCATCCATGCAATGAACCACTATACATTTGTAACAAAGAATAAGGAAGCTTTTCTGAACTGATATGGAAAAAATATCTCTATACCCTTAAGTGAAAAAAGCAAAGTGCAGGACAGTATGTATAATAAGCAATTGTCTTACCCCGTGAGGCGCACTGTGGCAACCAGACCTCTGGGTTGTGGAATCAGGTCCTACAGGTCACCGTGGTTGGGGGACAGTGGCAGTTGCTGCCCCCATCTCAAGGAGGCTTGAGCAGCCGGCAGTTTGGCATCATTCTACAGCAGGAGGTTAAGGGCCCCCCTCCCAGAGTGGCGATCATTAAAGCCAAGGCTCCCAAAGGTCAAGCTGCAGAGCAACACCTGGAAAGAATCTGCCACAGCCTTCAGAAGCATCATGCTATTTTGACTTCTATATAGTCAGATAAGTAGGATCACTTGAAAGCTGAATGGGATCAGCCTAATGACCAAAGGTATTGAGACAGCCCTGTGCAAGCAAGAATTAAGAATGCCATGCAAGCGTTTATCATTAACACTGAAGGACAAAACACACGAGGCACACAAACCTGGCGCCTCAGACTGTGAAACATTCCTAAAACCACAATTGGAGATTGCCTAATCAAAAATCAAGTGAATTTGTCAAGTAAGGGTTATGGCTAAGATATTCATATTCCTACCAAATCAATAGCTATTGCTTGTTAATATTTTTTGTTTTATCTATGTTTTGATGGAAAGCAAATGAATATATTGTTCATATTTTGTTACTTTGGTTAAAATCTATTTTGCTTCTTTTGTTGAATATAAAATTGACCCTTGAACAATAAGGATTTTTTGTTTTGTTTTGTTTTGTTTTGTTTTTTTTAAAGACAGGGTTTTGCTTTGTTGCCCAGGCTGCAGTGCAATGGCATGATCTCAGCTCACTGCAGCCTCCCCTTCCTGGCCTCCTGGGTTCAAGCAATTCTCATGCCTCAGCCTCCCAAATAGCTGGGACTACAGGTGTGCACCACCACACTAGCTAATTTTTGCATTTTTAGTAGGACAGAGTTTCACTGTGTTGGCCAGGCTGGTCTCGAACTCTTGACCTCATGTGATCCACCTGCCTCAGCCTCCCAAACTGCTGGGTTTACAGGTATGAGCCACAGCACCTAGGCTTATATACCTTTTTATACTTTAAATTTTTTGAGCCATGTGAATATTTTACCAATGCAGAAAATTAACGCCATTTTGAAATAATAACAGTTTCCCAGAATCCAATCCAAAATATCAAACCAGACACTCTGGGCCCATATATTTTTTAAAAAGTTTCCTAGGAATCTCTTAGGGGAATCCTGGCCTGTCATGGAAGATCCCTAAGAACCTACTGAGCCTTAGATCCAGCAGTCAAGGTCCCAGCCCTTGCAGCACCACCTGGTGGCCTTAGTTACCAAGCCTCCCTCAGAAAAATGTGTGTGGATGGCCAGTGAATGCAGACCAGGACAAAGAGTAACATGGCGCTGTGTCCACAGGCTGGGTGGGGCTGGCCCCAATGGACCCAACATCGACCTCCAGGACTGCCTGTGTCGGTCCTGAGGGAAACGAGGCACAGGTCCTAAAGTTCTACAGCCTCTGTCCCAAGGAGCCACCCAGAGGCAGCCTGCAAGAGCACATACCTGTGGACCTGAGTTCAAACCCCGTCTCCACCAACTACTAGCCTCGTTATCTCATGCAGCATAACTTCTCAGGTCCTCTGTTTTCTCATCTGCAAAATGGAGACAAGTATAAGTCTGTAGACACATCTAGTATAATGCCTATGCTCAATAGGAACTTGATTAATGCTCATTCTCTTCCCTTTTGTTACTTCTAGATAGCTTTACTCCCTGTCCCTAAAGAACCTAGCTGGGCTCATGGGAGTTTTCTGTGGCCTGGGAGGGTTCAAGCATTGGAGAGACTGAGGAAGAAGAAATCCATATGCTTCTTGTCTTTCTAAACCCTCTCCCTCCTCCTTGCCCCTTCTTTAGCTAGCAAGGAATACATTTCAGGCCTGGCCGAGGTGGGGAGGCAGTTCAGGAAGTGGCTGCAGTTCCCACAAGCAGAGTCAGATGGGGTTCCAGTCCTGTGCTATAGGCCTGGGTGCTCCATCAATCAATCGAGTCTTTTGGCCTGGGAGCAAGGCCCAGTCCCTGCCCTCCCTCGGGGAGTGCATTATACTCAGGGAGAGCTGAATAGAACACAAATCACAGTGAATGTGCGGGGGACTAAGGGCACTCAGAGGCACTGATGAAGTTACTAAATTGACCATCTGCTCTTTCAGGTTGTGACACTATTTCTAGAAGCTCCTGATAAAAATGCAACTAGGAGCCCATGAATCCCTCACCCTTTAGTTCAGACTAGCATCTCTGCTTCCCTCCTAGGTCTTCTGGAAGATGGCAGAACCCAAGAGAGATGAGACATTATAAAAACATAGACAAGACATTGAAACATTTTTGTTCGAAGCTGTAGAAAGGAATGTTCAGAGGACAGAGCAGAGCACTCCTAGAAGGGGTGACTGCTAGGTTCCAGACCCCCTGGCAGTGGGAAGACACCAGCCTGGCCAGAGGAGAGCCTCCCAAAGGGAAACTGGGAGATACTGAGATCGCCTGGGTCACAATTCTGCTCTTTGTACCCATGACAGCAGAGGACCTCCAAGAAGTCAGATGCTGGGAGAACAGAGTCCTAACCTTAGGCATTACCCGATACACAGGTGAGGAAACTGAGGACCAGCAAGGGGAGGTGCTTGCCTCAGTCCCATGTGAGTTAATGGATGACGCTGACCTGGACTTCAGGTCTCCTGAGCCCTATTGCATGGTGCAAAGCACTCAGTCTTTGGAGCCAGGTAGAACTGAATTTGAACCCAAACTCCCCTGCTACTTTGCTAGCCATTTGGTTTTAGAAAAGTCATCTACCTCTCTGAGCCTTGGTTTCCTGCCTTTGTAAAACAGACCAGAGCTCTTGCTCAGGAGTGTTGTCAGGACTAAAGATAATATGTGCAAGCCACCCGGCACATGGTAAGTGGGGATGCTACGATTATTGCTTCTCCTACGCAAACCACACCAGCCACAGACAGGCAGGAAGAGGGCTGGCTGCTGCAGCTCTCAGGCACAGCAGCTTTGCACTTGGTGGTGGTCATGGTAGGGGCATGGGGTTCTGGTTGAAGGAGTCAGATGCGTGGAAAGTAGAATGTGCCTTGTGGCTGGGTAGTGAGGCTTCTTCACTAACTCCAGAGTTGCAGAGTATGCAGGCCGTGGGAGCCACACACCCAGCCCATGGCATGCAGAAGCAAGAGGCATGACCCCTTATTCATATGAAGGGCCCTACCGATCACATGCTTTGCAGTCACCAGAGTGGTTGCCAGGGGCAGAACCACTACAGGGGATCTTCCTTCCCCTTTTGCTCCAGGCTCCTCACTTACATGTCTATTTTCACCCTGTACTGTATGCTGTCAATAAGAAGCACGGTTGTTACAGCAGCAACCACATTCCGAGTGCAATGGAACGGGAACTTCACATGCATCAGCTCATTCCATTTCACCCTCACAGAAGCCCTGCGGGAGCATACTGTCATTCCCATTTTACAAGAGGGAGAACTGAGGCTCAGTTCCTTGCTAACAGTTACCCAGCCAAGAAGGTGCCAGAACTGGGATTCAGACCCTGAAGTCCAGTCTAACTCCAAAGCCAGGGTTTCCATGCAGCACCTCCTGCCCAGGTATGATGCTTCTTTCCAGGGAAGGGAGGTTGATAGAGGCAGGGCCTACAGGTTATCATTATTATTGTTGTTGTTTTAAAGATGGGTGTCTTGCTCTGCTGCCCAGGCTAAGTGCAGTGGCATGATCATAGCTCACTGCAGACTCAAACTCCTGGGCTCAAGCAATCCTCCTGCCTGCGGGTTTTGAAGGCTGTAGCAGGACCACCTCCTGGGCAGGTGTGTTGGGAGTAGGGAGCCTCATTTGAGCCCCAGAAAGTTTGCTCACGAGGCAGTCCCGAAAAAGTAGAGAGCACCACAGCAGAAGCAGAGGAAGAGAATTGAAGGAGACATGAGGTTCACCTCCCAGCAGCCATTCCCCTTCTCTTAGCAATGACCAGTTCTCCTCCTTCCAGTTTCGGGGAAGCTAACTCCACCCTAGGCACTAAGGCCTTGGGTCTCAGGCCTAAACAAATCACCCTCATCCATCCCTCAGCCTCCGTGACTGGTCCATGGATAGGGCGTGTGGATCAACAAGACACGGGGAGGGGCTCACTGCGGTCTTCAGAAAGCAGCTGCCCCACTTTTCTGAGCAAGCTTCCATAGGCAGGCTTGCTGTCTGGTGTTTAACAGCTCAGTGAACATGGTAAAGTCACTCTCCCCACCATCCCCTGTATGTGTTGAAGGCAGCTGGGGTGATAAATATAAAGGCTCCTGTTTTAAAAACCTCCACCTGTAGGAAAGGTGGGAGGCTGCAGTGCCCTGAAATCACCCCACAGAGGCCAGAGCCTGGCTGAGTCACCACAGCCTCTCCTCCGATTCCTGGCCCAGAGGAGCCACCCGGGCGCCCAGGCCAGGACCCTGGGTATTTTCAGCTTCCAGCAGCATCAGCAGGGTCAGAGAGACCTCAGCCATATTGTATTTCATGTGTCCGAGGCACCTGGCCAGCGACATGGCCATGGAGAGCCAGCCTTGTATTCTTGTCGCTGGCCTGGGCTCCACCTCCCTTTCTGCTCTGGTCTCCAGAGCCTGGACACAGCAGAGGCTTGTGGGAAGGGCTCCTGCCAGGCACAGCGGGCACCAGAAACGGGTGACAAGAGGGACAGGCAACTTTAGCCACTACAAAGTCCTCGAGGATGGGCTTCAGGGTTGTTGGGAACTCCACCGTTCACCCATTCCCTTCATAAACAACCTGAGCAGTACGTCTTCCTGGGCAGTGTCAGGGCAGGGTAGCTGACTATCCCAGTTTGCCCTGGACTCTCCTGGTTTTAGCACTGAAAGTCCCATGTCCCATGAAACCTCTCAGGTCCCAGGCAAGCTGGGACAGTTGGTTACTGTAGTTGGGAGCATTGTTAGTGATATCTCCTCCCATGCTCGGGTCCATCCTCCAGCTATGATTGCTTTTTGAGGATGCAACAGCACCTGCGGCCTCTTCCAGGCTCCCCCCACCTCCCCTCTCTCCCTCAGCTCTCGGGTTGTTTTTCTAAAGCAGCACATCAGAATCACCTGGAGGGCCCATTAAAGTACCCTCAGAGTTTCTGATCTAGGAGGTCTGGGAGGCAGCTGGAGAATTTGCATTTCTAAGTTCCCAAGTGACCCTAATGCTGCTGGCCAGGGACCACACTTTGAGAACCACCGATCTTAGCCACAGCTCTGATAAAGTCTCATGAAACCTCTCAACCCTCCCCATAGCCTGCTGAGTAAAGGCCTAAGCCTGGGTTGAAGCCCCTCTTTATCTAGCCCCCTTCCCCACCGCAGCAGGCCCCACCCCAACAGGGTGCCCCGCGTCCCCAGGGGATGCCTTGCTCTCTCCTACCTCTGTGTCTTTGCTCAAGCTGTTCCTGGCCTGGACTCTGCAGCCCCCTCCACCCATGTGAATCCTCTTATCTGTGAAGCGCACTCAAAGGCTACTTCCTCTGGAGGCCTGCCTGGGCCCCCATCCCTTGGAACAAAGGACTCCTTCCTCAGCTCCCAGCTTAGCGTCTATTTCATCCTTGTCACTGCACTGTGGATTCCTTGAGGACGTGAACTATCTTTTCCCATCTTTGTCTATATATTTGCTAAATAGATATGACCCCAGAAGACAGAACCAGGACAATGGATGGATCTGCAGGGAGGCAGACGAGCTCAACCTGAGAAAGAACTTGTAACAACCTGAACAGTTTGACACCAGCCCTTAAGGGTCCTGCCAGGAGATCCTGAGCTCCGTGTCACCCCTGGGCATCTTCAGTGGTGTTGGACGAGCATCTACAAAGTCTCTGAAACCCCTGCTTAGACCAAGTACTGACTACCTCAATGTCCCTCCTGGGCCCCTCTCTCTCCAGGAGAACCTGACCCCCCCCATCAAACCCACTGCCCAGCATGCCAGACCCACAAGGCCCCACAGGCTGGCTGGACCTTACTAGAGACCAGTGGTCACAGCGAGTGTGACATTTTGTCGGTGGCCTTCACTGTCTGAATACAAGGAGTGACCAGTGGTGACACCCTCCTGCTCCAGGCCAGCCTCCCTGCCTTCCTCTGATCACCGCCTCCCCAGAAGGACCAACCCCACCTCGATGTACTCACATCGCCTTTCCTTACCTCATCCATACCTCACGTGGCCAGGGGAAGCAGCTCATCTATGGGCAAGCTGAATATCTACAGGTGCGCTCCCAGCTCGGGCTCCTTAGGAACAGGAATATCCTCCTGCAGAATATTCTCCAGTGCCTTGCCCCATGCTGGGTGCATGTAAATGCTCAGATGTTCGTTTCCCGATGTGCGTTTCCCGTCGATGTCCTGCTGGAACCCTTCCCTCACACGTGGTGCTCTCCCAGGTGTGCTTCAGCGGGCAAATGCCTTCCTCACCCCTCCCCATCTGATATTAGGAAAGAACCTGTGAAACCCATTCCAACCAAGAAGCCTGGGACTGAGGCTTTCTGCCCCTGCCATCCCTGGGGGAAACGTTACTGTTTAAATCCGATAAGCGTGAAAGCCTCGCTTGATTGCATGGCAGCTAAGCATACTATGTGTGGTGGTGTTTATTTGCTGATTGGTTGATTTGGAGAGGAAGGAGAAGGATTTTCCAGAGTCTAGACTCTTATGGCTTTGTGGGGCTTTCCAGGGTCAGCATTGATTGTGAAAGTTTGGTGAACTTGGCAGTTTGTATCATTTAAGAAAATCTGCCTGGGCTTCCTCCCCCACCAGGAAGTGTCCCATCAGTTCCAAAGCCCTCAGCTTAGTTATTGGAAAGGCCTGAGAAAGCCACGACCCAGCGGACCCAGCTGGGGAACACCAGGGTCTCAGTTCACCTTCTGCCAACCTCTAGGTCTTACGAGCATTCCTGTTTCCGCTCCTTCCCTGGGCTACTTGAGGTCATGACCTTCTGAAAGAATGCAGGGTCAGCCAGCCTGGCTGAAATTTCCCCTCCGTGGGTGTGAAAGGCGATATGTCCAACTGTGAACACACAGGGCCCACATCCTTATGACTCAGCAGATGCGGCTGTCCTCAACCACATCACCCAGAATGTCACTCTGACCTGCCTCAGAGGTCTGACAGCAGAATAGATTCTGCAAAGCCTGGGCCCAGAAGGCGCTTTCTCCATGAGTCCTTTTGGACAACACACATTCACCCAGACACACACTCAGATGCACACACATACACACACAGACACATCCACTACAGAGACAGATGTGCACACACTGATACCCAAACGTACCCCAAACGCAGACACACGGACATGCACAGACACCCAACACACACATGCACACACAGGCCCCCAGACAGTCAGATACACACACAAAGACATCCACACACACAAACACCCAGACATATCCACACACGTCCACACACCCCACAGAGACATGTCCACAACGGGTGCCTAGGTATGCCCAGAAACACAGTTACCCGAATACAGCCAGACATACACACACACAGACTCCTCCAGAGGACTCAGGAAGAATCAGATCTGTCCTGTATGCCTGACCTTGAATGCCTCTGCCAACCCCAACAGATGGCCACTGGCTCTCCGACAGGGCCCTCTGGTCTCTGACCAAGAACCAGGGTCACAATGGACAGAGAAGGGGAAAATGGTAGAACTACTAATTCACCACCGTGCAGTTAACCCACAGAAGTCTCATTCTTTCCTTTAATTGGTAGCTTTCCAAAGTTCAGCCACGAGAAGGCGTAAGGACAAGCAATCAGAATACTAACCCATAACTTCCTGTCCCTTCTCTTAGCACCCATCCTTTAAGGCCAAATTAAAGTCCACCTTGTTCATATAGTCCTCCAGATTCCCAGAGTTACAAACCGCAGCTTCTCCCATGCGCCCCTCATGTCATGCTTCTTGGTCTCTCTTTTTTTTTTGAGATGGAGTTTCACTATTGTTTCCCAGGCTGGAGTGCAATGGTGCCATGTTGGCTCACTGCAACCTCTGCCTCCCAGGTTCAAGTGAGTCACCTGCCTCAGCTTCCCAAGTAGCTGGGATTACAGTGCCCGCCAGCATGCCCAGCTAATTTTTGTATTTTTATTAGAAACAGGGTTTCACCATATTGGCCAGGCTGGTCTCGAACTCCTGACCTCAGGTGATCCGCCCGCCTCAGCCTCCCAAAGTGATGGGATTACAGGTGTGAGCCACCGCGCCCGGCCCACCATTGATTTTTTTTTTTTTTTAAGACGAATTGAGTACCAACTGCTCTGTTCACAGCTTTCTTTTCCTTTTTGTCTTTCTTTAAGAGACAGGTCTCACTGCAGTGACTATTCACAGATACAATCATAGTTTGCAATGTAGCCTCCAACTCCTGGACCCAAGCAGTCCTCTCGCCTCAGCCTCCCAAGTGGCTGGGACTACAGGTGCACCACTGTCCCCAGCTGACAGCTTTAAGGTGAGTGCAGTGGCTGTGTCAGTCCATGCCTGCCAAAGGAATCACTGGAGACAAAAAGAAGGAGCAAATTCAAACTTTCCTCCTTTTGCCCTCTCTCCTGTGTGGGTTCAGATTCTTCAGGAAGCAGATGCCAAGATGGGATGAGAAGTGCTGGAGACCTGGGGTGCGGGATGAGGAACGCCTGTGAAGGATGAAGGGGAAAGGAAGCAGGAGTAGGCAAGGGAGAGCTTTCAGGCCATGATGTAGGTGTGACACCAAAGGAAGGAGGGTGGGAAGGAAGGAGAGCTGGCTAGGAAGTGCCTCTGATGGCAGAGCAACCCAGAGAAGGGCTCAGCCAGGTGATGAGCAGTCCAGGGGCAAATATTAGAAGGGTCCCATGCTGGGCAGGAATGGCCTGGTTCGAGTACCCGCCGCCTGTCTCCCATCCCGCCATGCTCAATCACTGGCCAAAAGCTGCCTACAGAGAGTGAAGGCCTTGTGACTACTCTGAGAATGCTCTGAGAATACCTGGGCTGGGATTTTTATTCCCCTTTTAAGGAGAAGGGGTAGAATATACCCCTGCCCCTCCCAGCCCTGCCTCCTCAAACATCGCCTCCTCTTGGAGTTTGAGTAAGGACGTGGGTCTGAGGACAACTTCCAAGGCCAACTGGGCTGAGTTTGCCAGCTCATGCTCCAGGTGCCTTCATGTCTCTTTGGACTTAAACCCACAGGCTAGAACAGTATTTGAAAAGTCAGCTGGCACTTAGCAAACTAATACAACACCCTGAAGGGGTGGCAGCTGGGGGCCAGCAGTGAATAGCACTCTTTGCTACGGGTTCTCTCTTGAAGGCACTTCCGGGGCTGCCACACTTCTTATCTCCTTCCCTCCTTCCTTCGTTCCCTCCTTCATTCCCTCCCACCCCGCCTTTCCTCCTCAGATCTTCATACCGTCTGCCAGGCACCAGCACATTGTGGAGCCCCATAAATGAACTGACACAGTCCTTCCCTTCAAAGAGCTCCCATCCAGAGCTTCCTCTTGCACCCACAGACGGGAAGCTTGCACGACCTTCCGTCAGGCTGCCCAGCCCTTCCGGACAGATCTTCCAAGCACCTCCACCACCGTCTGTCTTGCCAGCCAGCCCAGAGACAAACACTCAGTGCCTGCTCACAGGGGCAAAGTGTGTAAATAAGTGAAACAGCCAAAACAACGAAACTCTTTGGCTATTTGAAGTATATTTCTAAGTTTCAATGGCAACATAATTCTTCCCAGCTTTTTCTTCTTTTTTTTTTTTTCTTTTCAAGACAGAGTTTTGCTTTTCTTGCCCAGGCTGGAGTGCAGTGGTGCAATCTCAGCTGCCTGCAACCTCTACCTCCCAAGTTCAAGCGATTCTTCTGCTTCAGCCTCCTGAGTAGCTGGGATGACAGGCGCCCGCCACCATGCCTGGATAATTTTTGTATTTTTAGTAGAGACAGGGTTTCACCATGTTGGCCAGGCTGGTCTCGAACTTCTGACCTCAGGTGATCTGTTCACCTCAGCCTCCCAAAATGCTGGGATTACAGGCTTGAGCCACTGTGCCCGGCCTTCCCAGCTTCTTTCTTACCTTAATCCCCTATGCACCTCACTTTTATCCACTACTGTCTGGAAATTAACAAATACTTGTTGGGATGCGTCATAAAACAGTATTTCATCTATAAAAACGAGTGAAAAAGGCAGATACACACCAACCACAGCAGAGTTACACTGTGGCAATTTTATTTTTTTTTTTTGAGTCGGAGTCTCACTCTGTCACCCAGGCTGGAATGCAGTGGCATGATCTTGGCTCACTTCAACCCCCCCATCCCGGGTTCAAGCAATTCTCCTTCCTCAGCCTCCTGAGTAGCTGGGCTTACAGGCACACGCCACCACGCGTAAGAGGTGAACTATAACGTCTCTATGAAGGAAAAGTCAGGCCCTGGACTCCACAGACAATCAACTCCTGAGTAAGAAAAGAGGCAGGGTGTCCAGTGCCCAAGGGTGCCTGGAATATAAAGCCTACAAAGATGCTTGTCTCTGCCCTGCTGGTGGTTTGGCACACCTGACCTCATAAACCAAAGATAGTCTGTGCCAGGCTGGGCCCATAGCTCCATCTGCCAGGGGTATTCAGAAGCTGGATGTAAAACAGGAAGGCATAGTACTTACTTTTTTTTAAATGAAGAATTAGATTCACATCGGTGTATGGGCTGAATTAGCTCCCCACCAAATTCACATGTGGAAGCCCTAACCCTCAGTACCTCTGAATGTGACTGTATTTATAGAGACAGCCTTCAAAGAGGTGATTAAGTTAAAATGAGGCTGTAAGGGCCCTAATCCAATCTGACAAGGGTCCTTCTAAGAAGAGGAAATATGGACACACAGGGGCACCAGGGACGCACATCCACTGAGGGACCACCATGTGAAGAGGCAGCAAGGAGGCGGCTGTCTGCCAGCCAAGAAGAGAGGCCTCAGGAGAAACTGATCTTGCTGACACCTTAGTCTGGGACTTCTAGTCTCCACAACTGTGAGAAAATTAACTTCTGTTGTTTAAGCCACTCAGTCTGTGATATTTGGTTATGGTATCCTTAACAAACTAATACAACACTCAAAATAAGAAAACGGGGTAGGGGCAGATAGTCAAGTCCCGCACTTAGTTCTTTAAAGAGTTGTTACAGGCTTTGTCTTTTCATTCAGAACCTGTGTTGGGTGCTGAATGAAAAGACAAAGAGCAGGCTGGGTGCAGTAGCTCACGCCTGTAATCCCAGAACTTTAGGAGGTCGAGGCGGGCAGATCACAAGGTCAGGAGATCGAGGCCATCCTGGTTAACATGGTGAAACCACATATCTAATAAAAATACAAAAAATTAGCCAGGTGTAGTAGCGGGCACCTGTAGTCCCAGCTACTCGGGAGGCTGAGGCAGGAGAATGGCGTGAACCTGGGAGGAGAAGCTTGCAGTGAGCCGAGATCACGCCATTGCACTCCAGCCTGGGTGCGAGACTCAGTCTCAAAAAAAAAAAAGAGTTGTTACACGCTTTGTCTTTTCATTCAGAACCTGTGTTAGGGTGCTAAATGAAAAGACAAAGGAGCAGTATACTGTCCTCTCAGCTCCCTGACTCCCAGCAGGCCCTCTCGGAGGGGTGGGAGGAAGACAGCCAGCCAGCTGAGAGGCCCCTCGCTGAGAGTCTCCAGCATCAACGTGATGCTTTCTCCTGTGTTTAAACCACTGCTGAGAGTCTGAGAGGTAAGAGGTGCACTGATCTCCAGGAGCCCTCCGTCCAGAGTCTAGGTAAGCAGTGTTGAGTCTCACTATTGGCCATGGTTGACTAACGTCTACATTTCTCAGAGCTGCTCTTATTGGGGTGCTATGCTGACTGCTTTGAACAAAGGAGACTGAAAGGCCCCAGAGGAAAACTAAGGTCTCTCTCTGACCTTCTCCTTCCCACCCCTCTTTTTCCTCCCTAGGGCAGGGAGGAGCTCCCTCTGAAGTTCCCACCTCTTGACTGAGGAATGGTCTTCCAAAAGGAATGGAATTGTCTCGAACCCCTTCCCCAGGAATCTCATCAAACAATCAGGGAATATTAATAACCACAAGGAGATTAAAAGTCATCACCACCCCCAGACAGGCTATTGCCTATTCTGGAGGGAGTTCCAAAACAACTTTGATTACCTGAGGGACTTGTATTTGCATAAGACACCATTCTCTGTGCAGTTCTTCCCCTTTCCTTCCCATAACTTATCACCACCTCCCCCAAAAGCCTCAAGGCTCTATTCCTTTATGCTGTAAAAACTTCAACCATTGGGTCCCTCTCTGGAGCCTCATTCTTCTATGAGGCTCCTGTGTACAGCCACAAAATTAAAATGGTTTTTCTCCTGTAAATCTGTCTATTGTCAATTTATTTCAGAAGCGACTGTTATGGAATCTTCAGAGGAAGTTGGAGCTTCCTTACACTCTATGCCTATGGTCCCAGAGTGTAACTAAATAGTGTAAAAACAAATTCCTTATGCTTGCCAAGTCCTTCAAAGTTGACAAAGCTCGTTTACAAAATTGGTTTCAACAAGGCACTCATGACAAGTAACACTGATATCACCATTTCACAGATTAGAAAACTGAGGCCCAGAAAGGTTGAATGACAAGGCTAAGTTCCAACAGCTGCAAAGTGGCAGGACTTAGCCCAGGCTTTTTGGATCTGAGTGGTAAAATATAATAAAGACTGTTAAGAACTGGAAAAGGGAATTGAGGGATGATATAGGATCTCCCTGGCTCAATTCCAAAATGAGACGAAGAAACCCAAGTGCAATCCCATCTAGGAGCAGGATAATGGCCCAGCTGACTTTTCAAATGCTGTTCTGGCCTCTGGGTTTAAATCCAAAGAGACATGAAGGCACCAGAGCATGAGCTGGCAAACTCAGCCTTGTCGGCCTTGGAAGTTGTCCTCAGACCCAAGTCCTTACACAAACTCTCAGGGGAAGCGATGTTTGAGGAGGCAGGGCTGGGAGGGGCAGAGGGTATTTCCTACCCCTTCTCTTTAAAAGGGGAATAAAGGCTGGGCGCCGTGGCTCACACCTGTGGTCCCAGCACCTTGGGAGGCCGAGGCTGGCAGAACACGAGGTCAAGAGATCGAGACCATCCTGGCCAACATGGTGAAACCCCGTCTCTACTAGAAATACAAAAATTAGCTGGGCGTGGCGGCGCACACCTGTA
Organism: Gorilla gorilla gorilla; assembly: GCF_029281585.2. NCBI lineage: Eukaryota > Metazoa > Chordata > Mammalia > Primates > Hominidae > Gorilla > Gorilla gorilla. The sequence continues at coordinate 64,672,184 of NC_073240.2, forward strand.
GTCCCAGCTACTAGGGAGGCTGAGGCAGGGGAATCACTTGAACCCAAGAGGTGGAGGTTGCAGTGAGCCGAGATTGCCCCATTGCACTCCAGCCTGGGCAACAGAGCGAGACTCCATCTAAAATATATATATATAATAAATTTAAAAATAAATAAATAAATAAAAGGGAAATAAAAATTCCAGCCAGGTATTCTCACATTGAGTGGTGTGATGACCTCCGATCTAGGTGCTGGTAGAAGAACACAAAAAAAGCCCACCATCGAGTCATGTGAGAAAAACACTGCAGGGAGGGGCACTACGTCCTGTCCCTAACAGAGGCCGCTGCGGCAAATGGTGACCATTAGGATGGACTTTTTTCACTTCATTTCTCCCTTTATCTTTAACATAATATTTGATACATGCAAAAGCATAGACAACTAATATGTAAGTTAGAAAGCATTATAATAAATAGAACTTGCAGGAGCCCACTGTGAACTTAGTGTTGGCTGGAACACTGCCAACAGCCCAGTGCCCACCTTGTCCTCCTCCCCATCTCAGCCACCCAGATGTAAGTTTCATCCAGAATTTTGAGAGTGGTCATTCCCTTGCTTTTAAAATTCAATTTTAGGCCAGGTGCAATGGCTCACACCTGTAATCCCAATACTTTGGGAGGCTGAGGCAGACGGATCACCTGAGGTCAGGAGTTCGAGCCCAGCCTGGCTAACATGCTGAAACCCTGTCTCTACTAAAAATACAAAATCAGCTGGACATGGTGGCATGCACCTGTAATCCCTACTCGGGAGGTTGAGGCAGGAGAATCACTTGAACCCGGGAGGCAGAGGTTGCAGTGAGCTGAGATCACGCCATTGCACTTCAGCCTGGGCAACAAGAGCAAAACTGTGTCTCAAAAATTAATTAATTAATTAATTAAATTTTATCACATTCACATGTATCCTTAAACAACTTATGGCATAGTTTGTGAGCTTTTAAAAAAAGAGTATAATAGTGTACATAGTTCTCCGGGATTACTTTTGCATTGAACACTGTACTTCTCCAGGAAAAGTAGAGAAGAATGTGGATTTGAGGGTAGGCAAAACTGGGCTGGAATCCCGATTCTAAGTACTCCAGCTGTGTGACTGCATGCAAATTTCCTAACTCCGCTGAGTCTCAGCTGTATCATATAGATGGGGCTCTCATTTCCCTTACAAGATTAGGAAGAGGACTAAATGAAATGTATGCAAAACGTTCCTATTGCAGAGCAGATTTTAAACAATTATTATGAGCTTCATTTTCTTTTCTTTCACTCTTCCTCTAGCTTAGGGGTGGAGGATCACTGACCCATAGAGGAAAAAATAATTAAAAAAAATTTCTCCCTAGATAATATAACCAACTGCTTTTTAGATTAAGAACTGGGAATATGAATTTCATTCAATAAGTAAATAAATGACTAAAATATATACTTCAGCTATATATTATGAATTGCTAATGGACGAAGGGGGAGAGAAAAAGAACCAGTGGGAGAGGGAAAAACCGGAGGAGAGAAACTGTTAAGGGGAACTCACCAATGGTGTGTCTGCTTTTTGAAATGTCAATTAACCATTGTTCACAGATCTTCAGCTGCTCAATTCCTAAGCCTATTAATGTTTGCTTAGAATGGGATCCTCTCAGCAGATCACCAAGGAAGACATTTTCCTTTGGGGTGCAGCTACAGTGAACAGAACAATGTCAGGATGAAATCAAGTTGGGGACTCTATGGAAGGAAAGTTCTCCAATCCTGTGCCAGATAGAATTCTCTGTGAGAAACAAGTCCTCAAGTTAGCTCTTTCACGTGTACTTACTTTGATTGTCTGTGGAGTCCAGGGCCTGACTTTTCCTTCATAGAGACGTTGTAGTTCACCTCTTACAGTATGGCCTTCATTTGCTTCCAAAATAAGGTTTTCACGAATAAATATGCGAAGGGAAAAGGCAAATGCAATCTAAGATTTGGAGTCAGGAAAGCTAGTGAGATTGACATCGAAATGCAACACACTAAAATATTTATATGGATATTTGTGAAATATTAATGCAGCATCCAACACTCACATAAGCACACACTCTGGGGCAGGAACCCTCCAGACCTCTTGAAAGAATTGCATTTGAACCGGCATGGCTTTTGTCACTGGAATGTTCCATTTGCCTCTGAGAATGCTGTGGTCTCTTTCAGCCCTGTAAGTGTCAGCTGGTCAACACATCCTTCTTCAGAGCCAAAAGAACACACGTGGCGCCCTGGGCCAGCTGCTGCGCACATCCTCACACCTGGGGGCCGCAGTCGTCTGCTAGCAGAGGCCACAGGGACTGGGCCCCTGTCTGGGAGGCGCATGGGTGCCTGGCTTCTGGCTGCTGGTCCTCAAAGTCATCCTCAAAGGATTGTGCATCCTCAAAGGCCCCCCTCTGCCCACTGCCTGGCCCTGTGCTTCCCAAGGGCTTCTAGGAAACACAGCAGGTGCCATCCAACACCAGAAAGCTGGGCTAAGAAGACTCAGTCAGCAGTGCTTTATATAACCTGGATGAGAAGAGGGCCAGGAGGAGATATGGGCATGATGGAGTCCTGGTTTCCCAGGGCTTAGAGAACGTGGACCCCTTTAGGACAGGGTCTGTGTCTGTCCTGCTCTGTTCCAACCCAGCATCTAGAACAGTGCCAAGCATACAGCAGGAGCCCGATGAATACTGGTTCCCTGACTGCCTTGCAGCCTGTGGGGGTGGGCCGCTGAGATGCCCCCATCCAGGGGCAGTGTCCTTTACTGTGAAAGATGGGCAGAAGCAAGTGTGTCAATTTCTTCCATTTCCAAGAATGAAGGATGAGGCAGGCCACAGTCAAGAATAGATGAGACTCGTTAACAATGAGGCAAAGCGAATGGTTCATCCTTTCCTAAAAGGTCCACTGCAGTTTATCAGCTGAAGAAATGAGCACTGTTACTAGGGGCCAGAAAGTCTGGGCTTTCATTAGATATTTTCACAAATTTGTTGTGTGAAGCACTAGTCACTTCCTCTCTCTAGGCATCGGTTTCCTCTTCAGTGAAACATAGTGGTTGGGCTAGACAAGTTGTAAAAGGCTCTCTGATCAAGACTGGATTTGTCAAAGGTCTTTCCTGCTCTTCTTTTTAGCAGGAGGGCAGCCTCCGCTTTACCATAACTGACTTCCTAGGAACTCCCAGTGAGCCCTGTTCCAGAACACGCCCTGCTGATTTATGTAACCAACCATAGCCAAGAGCCCCTCGCAGGCCCAGGGCCCTTGCCCACAGTTGGCAGTTCTCGGCCTCTGCTATCCTCCCAGGGTGGAGGGAGGCACAGGACTGTTTCTGCCTGAGATCTGGGGAAGCTCAAGAAGTCCAGGTCAGCTGCTAAGCTTTCTGCAACCAGCTTGCGGGCTCACTCCATTTCTGGCTCGACACTTTTCTGAAACTAGGTTGCCTTGCTGTTCCTGGGGGGTCCTTTTGCTCTGGACCCATCAACTGGCTGCTGACGAAGGGAACTGGGACCTCTTTCCCCAGCACCCTTTCCTTTTAATAATAGTTTTCCCCCCTCTCTCCTTCCTGGCTCACTTCCTCAGCTCAGTTTCCTCACCTTCCAAAACTTCTCTTTCAGCCTCTTCCCATGTACTTTCCCAATCTCCTGGCCTCGCCCTGACTTTATTTCTGACTTCCATGGGTCATCTCTTGAGTGCTGCTCAGCAACACTGTTCTTTTGGCCTGAAAAACAGGGCCCACATTTCGATGCCATTGAGTGAGCTTCCCTTGCCATTTCCACCGGAGGGGCCAGGTCATCCGTCTCTTTTTCCTCTCCCTTCTCGCCGTGGATCCTTCTTCGCCCTTCTCCGCCCACATCGTTAGGAATTCTCCTGCCCCCATCTTGGCTGTAGTTGGCAGGTGTGTATTTTGCTAGGGCCGCCATTAAAAAAGTACCACAGACTGTGTGGCTTAAAAGACAGAAGTTTATTTTCTTACAATTTTTGAGGCCAGAGTCTAAGATTGAGGTGTCAGCAGGGTTGGTTTCCTCTGAGGCCCCCTTAGTTTGTTGATGGCTATTCCCCCTCCCACTCCTGGGCCTTCACGTGGTCTTTCCTGCGTGTCCTAACCTCCCCTTCTTATAAGGACACAAATTATATTGCATCAGGGCCCACATCAGTGAGCTCATTTTAATTTAAGTGCCTTTCTAAAGACCCCATCTCCAAATACAGTGATATTCTGTGGTACCGAGGGTTAAGACTTCAACATAGAAATTTTAGGGAGACACACTCAGCTCCTAACAGCAGGAGTGGTGGCAGTGAGGTAGAGGGAGCATGGGCATACTCGTCTCTGGCAACTTTTTTTTTTTTGGATATGGTCTCTCTCTGTCACCCAGACTGGAGTGCAGTGGCGTGATCTCAGCTCACTGCAGCCTCGACCTTCTGGGCTTAAGCAATGCTGTCGCCTCAGCCCCTGGAGTAGCTGGGATGCCAGGTGCCTACCCCTACACCTGGCTAATTTTTTGTATTTTTTGTAGAGACTGCGTTTTGCCATGTTGCCCAGGCTGGTCTCCAACTCCTGAGCTCAAGCAATTCCCCTGCCTCGGACTGCCAAAGTGCAGGGATTATAGGCGTGAGCCACCACTCCCAGTCTCTGGGTGGGTTCTCCTGAACTGGACACCTTCCTGTTAGGGAAGCAAGGAGGAGGCAGGCCCACTGCAGGCCTGCGCGGATGGTTCAGGAGGACCTTCTGAGATTCTGCCCACTCAGCACCCCACTGGGTGACCCCCCAGAGTTACAGGCACACGGGCTAAAGGAAATCAGATGGGCGTAGCCCTAAAAGAAGCCAAGCATCAGGTAAACCAGAAGTTTAATAAAAATGAGCAAAATTACAACATGGCGGGCCAGCAATGGGCTGCTTCAGAAGGTCTGAGGTGTTGGTCAGCCTGACGTCCTGGCTTCCATGGTTTTGGGAGGTCACAGGATTGGTCCCTCACACCCAAGGTTCACTTTCCTTAATCACCCTGTTCCCAGTGGGGAGGACTCTGTCTCTCTGGTGTAATTTTTGGCCAGGCTGGTTCTGAACCCCCTCAGCCTGTGAGGAAGGCTGCCTTAGTCTGACCTTCACCCCGTGATGATGAGGATGTCCTTTATATTGTTTTCCTAAGTCCACACTCCCACCCCAGACTCTGAGGATGGCAGACAGAGGAAAGCCCATTTTATGGAGAATTAAGAGCTTTGGGAATGCTGGAGCCTCCTCCACAGAAGACAGCCACAGCTCCCAGGGTCTCCTGGCTCGCCTGCAAGCTCTTCTGAATTCCTTGGGCCCATCTCTCTTGCAAAGTGCTCAGGACGCCCGGGTGCTGGTGCTGAGCTGGGTCCAAGAGTCTGCACAGAAGGGAGCCCCGCTGGGCCCAGACCTCCCTGGCGGCCACTGCAGGTCAGGCCAGTTAGGAGGTGCTGCTCCTCCTCCGTGGGTGGAGGGCTTTCCTCCTGGCGATGTCCTCCTCAGTGTCACTCTCACAGTTCCTCTGGAGAAAAAAAAGAGAAAGAGGTCCAGGGTAGGAGGATCATGAGACGCCAGGAATGGGGCTGTGCTGGGCAACCTGGGTTGATTCACCTGGACCACGGGACTACAAGCCAGGGAGGTGGGTGGTGAAAGCAAGCCTGCTGATCCATCCAGGGGCTGGGGGATAGGAGGGATCTGAAACGAGGCCAGACCAACTGCTTGGAGGAAGGAAAGCAGCAGGGCATCTAAGGGACACCAGACATCAGGAGAGGCCAAATTATAATAAAGAAAATTACATCTAGTTCCCCTTGTGGCTGCCATATAATCAAGGCCACTTGGCTGGGTGGTCTGTGGCTGCTGGGTCTCCTGAGCTCGGCCTAGAGAGACTGGAGGATGGGTGTGAGCCACAAGGTACTCCCCATGCTCGACAGCCACCATCCCATGCCCCTTCTTCTTTGATGGGCTGCACCTTCAGCTGCCTTGCCGACCAGTGTTTCCAGGGAAATGACTTCTGAGCTCCATTTTTATAAAACAGGAAATGAGTATAAAGTACTGTCTGTCAGTTCCTACATGGCAAACCAGAGCTGAGGCAGCCACCCCGAGGCCGTAATGTCTTTTCATCCAAGTCATGATGATCTAATGTAATTATAAAATTATTAAAAGAAGTACTAATCCACAGTGACTTCATTCCTAAAATATCTGTTGTCCAATGTTCAATTCCAGTGCTTCCTAAACAAAAGGACCTATCATTACTCTTTTTTTTTTTTTTTTTTTTAAGGAAAGTCCCTTTGGGAAAACTGCATAACAGATATCTGGCACCCAACCTTTTTCCACTTCTAGGATGAACCTTTGAGCTGATGGTGCTTGCTATTTGGGTAAAAAGAGTATTATTTAAGAATATGTGTACAAGAACAAAAGTTTGGAAAGAAACTGACATTCTTTTTGGCTGGGCGCGGTGGCTCACGCCTGTAATCCCAGCACTTTGGGAGGCCGAGGCGGGTGGATCACCTGAGGTCAGGGATTCGAGACCAGCCCGGCCAACATGGCAAAATCCCAACTCCACTAAAAATACAAAAATTAGCCAGGCATGGTGGTGCAGGCCTGTAATCCCAGCTAGTCAGGAGGCTAAGGCAGGAGAATCGCTTGAACCCGGGAGGCAGAGGTTGCAGCGAGCTGAGATGGTGCCACCGCACTGCAGCCTGGGAGACAGAGTGAGACTCTGTCTCAAAAAAAAAAAAAAAAAAAAAAAAAATTGACATTCTTCTCAATTACTCTGGTCTTCTCTCCCCACAGATTGTATCTGTCAGGGAAGCAGGGCCAGCGGCTCAGCCTGCGAGGCATGCCCACCATCTGCCACTCATCCTCCCAGGGCCTTTTCCCCTTCCTCCAGCCTGAGCCAGCTGGAAATCCAAGGTCAAGATCAACTTTAGCCAAATACATCCTAGACCAAGCCTGTCTATAACAATAAAAATAACTCAAGCTCTGCTGAATAGCAACTTTTTAGCTTGAGTCAGAGCCAAACAGTAAAAAAAATAAGCTGGGTAAAGTCTGCTTGTCATTATCAGGGATTCTCAGAGGGAGAGCGGTCCAGTGCCCTGTATAGGAGATGAGGAAAGCAGCCAGAGCCGGCACAGGGCTTGGCCAAAGCCACACAGTTGTTTGGGGCCTCTGGGCCATAAATCCTGAAGTGCTGGCAAGAGATCACACTGAAGAGAGAAGACCCCAGGCTGTGTGGAGGGAGTGGGGACAGCAGGGCTATCCTAGGTCTAGCCGTGCATCATGAGGCTGCTCAGCCCTCTTAGGCACCCATCTCCCAGTCGCTCCCTGAGCAGGGCGTCCCCTTCTGTCCTGACCTGTGCCATCCCAGACACTCCTGAGCACCCTACACCACGCTCCATAAGCGGGGGGAGGGGCTGTCCAGGGAAACCCTACCAACTGCATTTTAAAGTCTACAGGAGGATTTTACTTTCTTAATTTTTAAATTTAATTTTCTTTAGAGTTAGGGTCATGCTCTGTCGCCCAGGCTGCAATGCAGTAGTGTGATCATAATTCACTGTAACCTTTAACTCCTGGGCTCAAGTGATCCTCCCACCTTAGCTCCCTGAGTAGCTAGGACTATAGGTGCATGTCACCATACCTGGCTAATTTTTTTGCTTGTTTGTTTGTTTGTTTTTGTTTTGTAGAGTCAGGGTCTCACTGTTGTTGCCTGGGCTGGTCTTTAACTCCTGGCCTTAAATGAACCTCCCGCCTCAGCCACCCAAAGTGCTGGGACTATAGGCACGAACCACTACTGCCAGCCTACAGGAGGGTTTTAAACAATAACAATAATTGCTAACGCTTACTGAGCACTTACATACCAGGCTTTAAGAATACGTCATTATTGGCCTGGCATGGTGGCTCATGCCTGTAATCCCAGCACTTTGGGAGGCCGAGGCGGGCAGATCACCTGAAGTCGGGAGTTCGAGACCAGCCTGACCAACATGGAGAAACCCCATATCTACTAAAAATACAAAATTAGCTGGGTGTGGTGGCGCATGACTGTAATCCCAGCTACTCAGGAGGCTGACGCAGGAGAATCGCTTGAACCCAGGAGGCAGAGGTTGCAGTGAACCGAGATTGCGCCATTGCACTCCAACCTAGGCAATAAGAGTGAAACTCTGTCTAAACAAAAAAAAAAAAAAGAAGAAGAAGAAGAATATGTCATTATTTAATCTTTAGGAGCTATTATTAACCCTATTTTACAAATGATGAAATATCAGCACAGAGAGGTTAAGTAATTTCCTCAAGGTCACACAGTAAGTGGCAGATTTGAATCCTGGTAGTCTGACTCCAGAGGGCACCCTCTTCACCAGTATATTCTGTTATAAGCTACTCCCTTTAAATGTATACAAAATGGCAATAAAGTAATCAAATATAAGATATTGTCTAAATATTATGATGATGGTAATCTGAAACAAAGCAGAAATAGAAATACGGAAAAAAGAATGTAAAGCTCCCATTCTAAAGCAGCTTTTGGGTTGTCAGAAATACATTTTGGGTTGTCTGTGGTCAGCCGGCAGCAGTGGTTCCTCTGAAGGCCCACCAGGAAAGGATGGGAGATCCTCCAGGAGTTCATGCTGCCGCATCAGTGCTCCCCTCCCGGCACCACCCAGAGGTCCCCAGAACACACTCCTCTGAAGATCACACTTCAGCCTTCAGGGAAGAGGAGGACTGGGCCAGCAGAACTGGCTGGAAACAGTGAACACCCACCTGCCTTGTGAGGGGAAAGGGAACTCACCCATCCCTGAGCTCCAGGCTACCCCAGAATTCTGCCCAAGAAGAGGGCATGCATTTACCCACCAGGTCCTCATCCGGCCTCAGGTGCACCTTCTTCATCAGCGAGCGGGTGAGGTGGTTGCACAGGGACACGATGCTGAAGGAAAGCTGAGGGAGGCAGAGGAAAGGAACCCCCAGGTGAGAACGTGCATGGAGACCCTGGAGAGCCAGAAACCCCACCCTAGCCCCCGCCCTGTCCCCCGCCGCCCCAACCCTGGACACACCTTCCACCGCCTGCGGACATACTGCTTCCTGAAGTTCTCCAGATTGACCACAGACTCCCTGCGCACCATGGCTTGCTGGTTGTCCACCGGCTGAGAGACAAAGCAGAGCACGGCAGCTAATGCTGGGCTTCAGACAGCAGCCACCCTCCTCGCCGCAGAACCCCCCACCCACCGCATGCCCACCGCCCTTGGCTTGACCCTGGCATCTCCCCGCCAGGCGGGGCACACCGTGGGAGCATCACAGTCAGGGCAACAGCTACACATGTCTCAGCTGTTCAGGAGTTGCCTCTCAGCTATTATTACCACAGCCTGACACACACGCAGCCTTGGCTGGAGGCTCAGCAGCTCCTGAAGGGGAACAGCAGGAGGCAGGCCCTCCAATCGCACATCACTTTGGGGAGAGGGTCATTTTACAGCAGTCTGGGATCCCCTCTGGGCACTGGGGTGATTCTGGGCTTAGCAAAACAAATGCCTTGTTGGTAGACGGGGAATTCATACTCCATTAAAAAATAAATGGAAGGAAATAAAGGCTTTGATGAAAGTCAAGAGGCAACAGGATGTGCAGTTGCTTTTCACAGCCTGGCAGTCAAAGCTCAGCTTAAATTTTGACTTCTCCAAGAAGCTTGGGATGGCTTCTCTGAGCCTCAGTTTCCCCATCTGTAATATGGGGATAATAATATCATGTCACAGGGTTGTTAAGGATTATATGATCATGCATATATAAAGTGCTTAGCCCAGCACCACTCGATAAATAGTAAGAAGTTATTGTGAGCTTTCCTGCGTTCTCCATTCCCTCTTCAACACCCCTCTTTTGTAAAATAAGGTTTTCTGAAATCAAGAGATAAGTTTCAGGGGTTCTGTGAACAAAATGTGCCTATATATCCATACAAAGGAATATTAGTCAGAAATACTATTCATAAAAAATTGAGTCCAATACATTTTACAACACGGATGAACCTTAAAAACATTATGTTAAATGAAAAAAGCCAGACACAAAAGGCTACCTGCTGTATGATTCAATTTATATAAAATGTCCAGAACAGACATATCCGTAGAAACAAAGCAGATGGGTAGCTGCCAGGGGCTAGGGAAAGGGGAAAACAGGGAATGGCTACTAAAGGGTATGATATTTCTTCCTGCGGTAATGTAAATGTTCTGGAATTAGATAGTGATAATGGTTACACAACCTTGTGAGTATACTAAAAACCACTGAATTGTACATTTTAAAATGGTGAACTTTATGATATATAAATTATAACTCAATTTTTTAAATTTAGTGTGTATGTATAGACATGCATTTCTTTGGAGGAGAGTCAATAGCTTTTATCGATTCTCAAAGGCCCCCATGACCTCAAGAAAATGAACTGCCTAGAATGATTCCAAAGGTCCCGGGCAGCTCTGGTTTTCTCTCTGCTCTGACAGCCTTCCTGCCGCAATGCCTCATTCACCTGGTGAATGCTAAGCGAGGGAGCCTATTGATTCCCAAGCGTGGGTCTTGTCTCCCAACCATGCTCGGAGCACACCTCCACGCTTGATTTTTCATCATGGCATCAGGGACCGGAAGAAAGCCAGTGCACACCGCTGGCCACACTGCTCTGGAGCTGGCAGCCTCTGGCAGGAGGTCCATCCCATGGCAGCCCCTGCTGCCCATCCCCCTGGAAGGCCTTCAAGTATTTCAAAGCACAATTCAGACATGATCTCCTCCAAGACAAATTCCAGAAAATCATGTCTCCCTCCCTGACATGAACAAGGCACATGTGTGCTCCTTTATGAAGTCCAGCACCTCTCAGAACCAGCCTTGCAGAGGCATCACCCCACTCCTGGAAAATGACTGGAGGGCACAGACTTTCTTCCTGTCTATGTCAATGCCCTGCCCTACTCTCCTCCCAACCCGGGACCTACAACAGTGAGTGCTTAATAGTTGTATGGTTAAGTCATTTCCCTGAGCTGTTGGAGAGACAAGTTGGAATGAAATCCCAGGACCTGGGACCTACTCACTCCCACTGATGAGGGGCCCAGGTCACCTGGTCAGCCCAGTCACACCACCTTGAAAGGGTGTCAGGGCACAAAGGCTCCCCATGGCTCTGCCCAGGAGTCAGTAGGATGTACAGCTCCAGGGCGGGGGGTGGGGTGACCCAAAGCTGGAGGGGGAGTGCATGCAACCTGGAAGTGGATAGGAGATGAGAAAACCAGGGGCTATTCACCCTCTGAAACTGAAGCACAGTGCTTTTGGCCAAAGAGTACAGAAGAAAAGAGAGGAGGGGAAGGAGAAAGACAAGGAGTGGGAAGAGAAAAGGACAAGGCTGCCGGAGGAACCACCAGGCCATGTCCAGCCCTCTAGATCCTGTCTTTAACTGTCTGTCACCCACTCTGTGCACCTGCAAGCCCAGCCCTGGGTCTAGTCCCCCCCTGGAAGGGAGGCACAAAAGTGGATGGAGGGTGACCAATCTGTGCTGAAGACCTTGCCTTTTCCCTTCTCCAAGCCTTCCAGTGGCTTCCCTGTGCCCTCTATACATCCCCACGAGCTCATGGACACCCTCAAGGCCTGTACCCTCCACCCTGATTTTCTACCTCTCTCCTTCCTGTCCATTTGGCTCCCATCGCACAGGTCCACTTGCTGGTCTGTGAATCCAAAGTCTCCGGGTCTTTGCCCTTGCTCTCTCCTATACTCACTTTATCACCTTGTTCAAGTCTTTGCTCAAATGTTATCTCCTAAGGGAAGCCTTCCTTGACCACCCTATATAAAGTAGCAACCCAACTTCCCCCATGATTCACTATGCCGGGGCACTAAATCTTCATTACATGTGGTGCTACCCAATATTCTATTCTGTATTTATTCACATTCACTCCTCAGTATCCTTGGAGGGTTGGTTCTAGGACTGCCGCAGATACCAAAATCCATGGATGCTCAAGTCCCTTATCATAAAATGGTGTGGTATTTGCATATAACCTACACATACCCTCCCCTAATGCTTTAAATCATCTCTAGATTACTTATAATAGCAAATATGATGTAAATGCTATGTAAATAGTTGTCACACTGTATTATTTGCATTTATTATTGTAATGTTATTTTTATTTTTACTTTTTGCATATTTTGATCTGTGGTTGACTGAATCTGAGGATGTGGAACTTGCAGGTAGGGAGGGCTGACTGCTTGTTTTTTGTTAGTCCTCTCTCCCTTGCACCTCCAAGCTCCTAGAATCTCCTTTCCAAGGTGCTTAGCACCCTCCCCAACCCATCAACCATTTCTAAGTCTAACTTCACTGATATCTGCAATTCCCCTGGGCTTGAATGACCTTTGAGCCTAACCCTCACAGGGGCACCTGCACCTCACAAGGAGAGTTTGCTCAGATGGGATTAGTAGACTCTGGGGGAGAAGAGATTTCTTTTTGCCCACTTACTGATTGGCACCCTCACCCAGGGGAGGAAGAGCTAAGCCCATGGCTGGAAGGTCAACTTGCAGGTGTGGGGAATCTCGTTAATGAGAATCCCACCCTCCTCCTGGCCCAGCAGTGCCAGCCACTGAGCAGAGGGGCCCAGCTAAAATGTCAGGTGAGATCATTCCCAGAGGCTATTAATGGGAGGTGATGCAATTCTTTTGAGGGCCCTGTTTATAGCTACACACAACACCAACCCTGAGGAGGCGGCACGGGGCTATCATTCTGTCAGGCTGGCCTTTCCTAATCAATGGGCCTTCCTGGTTGTTAAGAGCCCCACCAAACGCTGATGCTGACATCTCAGCCTGGAAAGATGTAAATTCTGCAGCAGAGGTGAAAATTCTGCAGCAAAATTGTTCCCAGAGGGAATGTGGCACAAACACTTTTGATTCAACTAGGGGTGTGAGGGGGAGATGGAACTGTGTCCTGCCTTCTCCTGACCCGCCCCTCCCTGCAAACAGAAAGTGCCCGCCTTCTGGCCTTGTGGTCCATCTGTGATACCAGGGAGCCCTGGGTGATTCTGACCAGGCTCCTAGGAGTGTGTTTGGTGTCTTGGAAAAATGTCCAAAAGGGAAGCAAGGAGACAGAAAACTGTGGGGTAGTCAAGTTTTGTTTATGCAGCTGCAAATGCCTTTGAAAAAGTCCAGTGGGGTGTGCCAGGTCAGTACCAACATCCACAGGCAGGGGCAGGAAGCAGCAGCCGCTGCTAAGGCATGAAAAAGGAATCCTGGCTTTACTGAAGAGGCGACTCCCCCAACTCCACCCCCCACAGAACGATTTTCTCTAGATACTAGGCCTCCTTTAGGAACTGCAAGCAGATTGCACCTCCAACCCCCATCTATGCCATCTCTCCAGCCCCTTACTCCAGTGAAAGCCAGGGCACTCTCACACCCACTTCTCTCCTGCCCAGGACCCCTCCCCGCTGCCCTTCCCTCAGTGGAGTTTTATAGGTGGCACCCCTCCACCCCTCCCCTTCACTGGATGTTTTGATGGCTGAAGCCTGGGCTCTGCTGCCTTCACCCACCTGTTTTCCCAGGAAAGGAGCACATGGGGCTTGTGGGAGGCTTGAGGCTCTGCCTCCTCCTAAGTGGGAGGGACAGTTGCAGAAAGGCTGTGAGCCTGAAGGCTGTCCCCTACAGTGAACAAGCCAGTGGAAGGAGGCAGAAACGTTCCTTTCCTTGCTTGGCCTGGTCTCACATTTCTGAGTTAGGTCTTGACGTGGATACGCTCTGTTTTTTATTCTTCTATGGGACCATCAGTTTTCTGAGCAATTTTTTGTCCCCAGGAAAAGCTTCAAAGATTCTTCCTTTTGTACTGTTATAAAACCCAAGAGACTTGAGAGACATAGCAACCAAATGCCACATGTGGACTGTTTGGATCCTGATTTGAACAAACCAGCTGTAATGGGACACTGTTGGGAGTGGTGGGGACATGTGAGTATGGAATGGGAATCCAGATGAGATGAAGGAATTATTGCTGATTTTGTCAAGTGTGATAATGGCATGGGGTTGTATTAAAAAGAAAGTCCTGGCTGGGCACGGTGGCTCATGCTTGTAATCCCAGCACTTCGGGAGGCCGAGGCAGGCAGATCACCTGAGGTCAGGAGTTCAAGACTAGCCTGGCCAACATGGTGAAACCCCATCTCTACTAAAAATACAAAAACTAGTCGGGTGTGGTGGTGGGTGCCTGTAATCTCAGCTACTCGGGAGGCTGAGGCAGAAGAATTGCTTGAACCTGGGAGATGGAGGTTGCAGTGAGCCAAGATCGCGCCATTGCACTCCAGCCTGGGCAACAAGAGTGAAACTCTGTCTCAAAAAAAAAAAAAAAGAAAAAGAAAAAGAAGAAGAAAATCCTTAGCAGAGATTTATGCTGGAGAATTTATGAGTTAAATAAGTCTGAAGTTTGCTTTAAAATACCCCAGAAGAAAAGTAATGGGAGAGATGAATGAAAGAGGACCCGCATGACTTGATTCCTGCTGGAGCGGGGTCATAAGTCCTGGAATCCACTATCCCATTCCTTATACTTCTGTGCAAGTTTTGGCAATTTTCCTGCTGAGGGGACCATAACAAAAAGTTTAAAACACTCTTTTAAATCTGTGTAATCTCCCTCTCTTTAATCTCCATTCAACTGTTCCAAGTTCCTAACCCCAATCTTGGCTCAGCCCCACCCCCCTTCCAGATTTTACTCATGCCTTCCTCAAGGGACACAGCTTGGGAGTGGAGGAGGGTGGTCACTGGTGGGGACAGCGTCCCTGGGAAGGCCTCTGTTCTCTGCCACCCTCTTACCCTTTCTCAATCAGAATTCCTCTCTCCTTTGATTTCTAGGAGATGAGGAAGCTCTATTTTATCACCCACCATAGCTTTTCCAATCTAGTTGGCTGGGGCCCCATCTGCCCCAGACACTGAATCTTTTATTTGAGGATGTCTTGTCCTTGTCTGTCACCTCCCCCTGAGCCAGAGCACAATCAGTGTTTGTTCAATGGCACTGGACCCTTTTGCAACGTGAACATGCCCACTGCGGGGTCAGGAATTTCACAGACCAAGGAAAAAAGGCATCCAGTCCCACAGACATTTACAGAAGATTGACAGTAGGGGTGACAGCTGGGCACACAGCCACCTCCAGCAAGGGCCGGGCCACCTGTGCTGCGTGATGGAGTGAGGTAGGAAGCCACCATCTTCATGATCACCAGCAAGGGAGGGGAGGGGGCCCATGGGGGAGACTCCGGCTCTTTCTGCCATTATTCCTCTGCTCCATCCCTTCACTGCCAGGCTCCCACAGCTGCGGAATCATCGATTACCAAACCATCACCCCACCTTCTAACACACAGTCAGGCAATGCTAGGCTGTGAGCACCTGCCTCACAGCAGGGACAGGCAGCTGCCTTCCCCAAGGGCCAGCTTGCCAGCTTCCTTGAGAATTGTTATTCAGGGTGATGTCATACATTCACTTTCCCCTCCCAAACAGCCCAGGATGGTGTTTGAACAGAGCACAGAAGCCGACCTTTAATTAGCAGTCTGGGCTGGGTGCAGTGGCTCACGCCTGTAATTCCAGCACTTTGGAAGGCCGAGGTGGGTGGATCACCTGAGGTCAGGAGTTCGAGACCAGCCTGACCAATGTGGTGAAACCCCCATCTCTACTAAAAATACAAAAATTAGCCGGGCATGGTGCTGCACACCTATAGTCCCAGCTACTCAGGAGACTGAGGCAGGAGAATTGCTTGAACCTGGGAGGCAGAGGTTGGAGTGAGCCGAGATCATGCCACTGCACTCCAGCCTGGGCGGCAGAGTGAGACTCTGTGCGCCTCCCCCCACCCCCCAAAAAAATTGAAATTTGGTGAATTAAAAATCCTCAATGGCAGAGGGGCCTGCCCACAGAGCAGGACCCACAAGCCTTCCTTCCTCTAGGCACCAGCGAAACAGTCCATTCTCACAGCCCTTCCCGCCATTGTTAGCCCTCCACACTGTTGTAAAAAGTCAGCTGAGGGCGTGTGGGAAGTAGAGATAAGCAGGTCCTATGGCTGCATCCCACAGGCCCCCGGGCTCCCCCAGCATCAGGTTCCAATGCCATGGAAGGACGGGACTTCAGCTGGCCAGGACACAGAGGAAGGTCATGGTCTCCTCTGCTTTCCCCAAAAGACTTGGGGGCATTTCTCGACTCTCTTTCATTTGTCTTTAGAAGCTCTTTGTACAGAAAAAGGTCTGTTTACGACACGTCTAAGTGAGAAACAGTTACAATGACTGGACATGAGCATAGAGAGGATGATGTCACTGCTGTAAGGAAAACCACTTAGAGTTTGGAGTCCAGCTCACGGCCAACTAAATGGGTGACTCTCAGCACTGTGTATAGCTGATCATGATTCTAAAATAACCACTTCTCCCTCATTTTTCCCAATTTCCCCCATTCAAATCATTGCCAACATTTTACTCTTTTACTGTAGTCTATTTTTTATTTTTTTGAGACAGTCTCACTCTGTCACCCAGGCTGGAGTGCAATGGCGTGATCGTGGCTCACTGCAACCTCCGCCTTCCATGTTCAAGCGATTCTCCTGCCTCAGCCTCCCGAGTGTCCTGAGTAGCTGGGACTACAGGCACCCACCACCATGCCCAGCTAATTTTTATATCTTTAGTAGAGACAGGATTTCTCCATGTTGGCCAGGCTGCTCTCACACTCCTGACCTCAAGTGATCCACCCACTTCAGCCTCCCAAAGTGCTGGGATTACAGGCATGAGCCACCACACTGGGCCTGCATTCTATTTTGACCTTCACTAAAAAGCTTGCCCTGTGTTGCCCCATCAGTGGCTTCCTCTCCTTAGAAACCTGGCTGTGTGAAGGTCAAGGTCTGTTAACATGGCCAAAGTGACATTTAATACTTGCAGTGTCTCAGCACCAAACAAGTATACAACTTCCCGTGACAGGGCAGGTAAGACCTTGGAGAGACTGTAGACAGGTCATTTGAACCAATTCTCTGGGGTAAGATGTAGGAAATGGAGCTTTTGCCATCTTTCATTGGTTCCAAGATATACATTTTTGGATCTCTGAAGTCAGGAGGCATCTCCCAGATGATGGTATCATATTCTTACTGTTGGCCCGGACAGAAGGCAGGTGCTCCGGGAGAGGATAGTACTGTTTTTGCCAGCCATCCAGGGCCACCCAGCCTCAGACTGTTGGACATTACACTCTCTGCTTGATGTTCTTTTGGATTACACTGATTGTGCAAATTCAGAAAGCAAACCTGCATGAGTACCACCGGCTTGGGACTCCTGTTCTCAGGGAAGGATTTTTCACCCCCTGTCAAGGTTGAGACAGAGAGATAGTGTCAAGGTTGAGACGCATGGGTTTCCTTGCTCCCCGTTTCTGCACGGTGGCTCTATTTCTCATTTACCTTCTCACTGAGGGCATCACAGCTTTATGTGGTGGGGGTAGAGAGAGTTTCCTATTAGACTCCCCATCTTGGGCTTTTTTTCTTAGTGGTCCATAAAATGATGATGCATCTTATCACCACGGTTTCTCATAGCTGATGAAGAAAGTTTCTGTTACAAATATTGTATATGATATTTGAAATGATCCTTCATGCATATAGAAAAGGAGACAGGATTCTGAAGAAATGGTTTCATGAGATGAAGCTTTCCTGTCTTGTCCTAAACCACTTCCTGTCTGAGCTGTTCACGGGGCATTCCCTCCCCAGCACCTGGAACCCGCTGGCTTCTCATGACTTTCGGGATAAGGGCAGAGCTCTTCTACATGGCCAAAGCCCTGCTGGTCCTGCCTGTTCTCCGGTCATTTCCACACTGTATTCCTATTCTCTCCCCTCCAGCTTTCAGTCCTCATATTCTCAACCTTCCACACTGCCTCTCATCACAGAGCCCTGGTATGATGGCTCTGTTGGGAAACTTCTGTCTCCCTGGTTGGCTTAGCTGACCTCCGTTCCAGTGTCACTGCTTCAGGACGCTTCCCCTGATGCTGTCAGACCCTGACGGCAGGCCCCTGCAGTGCTATGTGCTTCTCTCCCAGCATGAACACAAGCTGCAGCTCTATCTCTCTGTGATTCTTGATCAATGTTCAAATCCTTCGCTGGACTGAGCACTCCGTGAGGCAGGAATCAGGCCTATTTTTACTCAACATTGTATCCCCAGAGTCAAGCTGGGCATCTGGAAGTTGGTTGGTGCCTAAGTATAATTTGTAAATGGATGGATGAATCCAGGTGTGAGCTGCCCCCACAAGCAGGGAGTAAACTTCTGGAGCCTGGCGCAGCCAGGGGAAGCAGAAAGAGCAACAGACTTGTCATTAGAAGGTCTCTACTTTTGCCATAATGATGTGACCTTGGGAAAATCCCATCCTCTCCCTGTTTCCTCAGCTCTAAATTGGGAATATCGTTTAGTCTGCCTCTAAGATAGGGATGTTTTGTGAGGCCATGAAGACACTTTGAACTATACAAGTTATGCCCCTACCCACAAGCTTCTAGCTCAGCACTAGGCTCATATGCCATGCTCTGTTGACATGAGTTGGTTGACTGTCCCCTCCCCCAGAGAAAGGGAGATGAGATCTTATAATCCTTGGGGAGGGGTGCTCAAAGCTTTGGGTCATGAAACGACCATGTGGCCTTGCGCTTCCCCATCTTTATGTTTGCCCTTTTCAAAAACCCTCATGGAACTTCTTAGGCCTTCAAGGCCCAATGGCCTAGGTACATAAGAAAAGGAACCTCCTGTTGAGGACCTTCTGGCCTTTATTCTCGACACAGAGTTGGGGCCGTTAGCCAGAAGAGGAGAAAGGGTGGAGAATGGGAAGACTCCTTCTTTCCTTCTCTCCTGCTTGCAGGCTGGTCTTCAGACAGAGACAGGGCTGGGTAGGGACAATGACTTTGCCTTCTGGGACAGAGCTCCTGGGACAATCATCTGCAGGTGTATGCATTCCACCTACACCTGGCAGAATACATGAAGTTGCTTACTTTGCCTCTGGGACCTGGACTTTAATATTAAGGTAGATATTTACAGCAAAGCCTTACTACTTTCTCCCATATACCTCATCTTAGAGATGGGCATCCTGGGTTTCTGTTTCATCTGTATTGATTGACTATATCATTTTCCCTCTCTGAGTCAATTTTCTCATCAGTTACATGTAAATAATAATAATAATAATGCCACCCACCTTCCTATCTCACTGAGTTCTTTTAAGGACCAAGTGAGGTCATTTGTCAGACATGAGTGCTTGGTAAGTGAAAAATCAATGCAAACGAAAGGCAATATTATTTTCTCTATGCATTTTAAATCCCTGCTTCTGTAGCAGGAAAGCACCATGCTGACTTAGTTATTCCTAATTAACTCAAATATTACCCAAGATCTACAGTCCATAAGGTATGTAGGCAGAAAGTGAGATATGAACAAATCCTTCATCACAAATCAATTCTCAAGCATCTCCCCAGGGCCAGCCATCCTCCCTCTGGAGAAGGGGACCCTGAGGGGTACTCATTCTCTAATTGTTTTAACAGCTTGGCTGCCCTGCCAGCGCCCTCCCAGAAAACCAGATTGGTGAGGGGAGGCACAGAATGAAGAATTAACTGGCACCTCAGCAATTCTGGATTCTGTGGAGGGGGTGGAAGGCTATACTACAGACACACACCCCTGCAGGATAATTCTAGCTGGATGCCGCAGCAGGGTGGATGAGAACATGCTTCTGCAAACCTCTTGGGATGCATCACTGACTGGATTCTGGCGATTAGAGCTTCCAGCCGGCCAGAACTTCCTCAGTGCATGATCTGCTGAGCAGCTCTGATAGGGATTCACTGGTGTCCTGGTAGAATGCGGAGCCCAGGCCCTCGGAGCTCCCACTCTCCAGCTGGAAGCTGCCCACCAGCTCCTGAATCCACTGCAGGTCTGTGGAGAGCTCCTGCCTCAGAATCTCAAACTGGGCTTGCAGATGGTCCAGTTTCCTGGCCACGCTTCCGAGGCTACATCCCGTGGCCTGGATGTCTCCTCGCAGCAGCTTCTTCAATGACTCCACCTTGCGGAACTCATACCTGAGCTGGGACAGGTCGTGCCGGGCACTCTCATTCTCCTCTCGGTACCAAGCTTCCTTCTCATTGAAGATGGAGACCAGGGCCTCCACATCGTCCTGGATGGTATCGTGGGCCTCCACCAGGGCACGGCATCCCAGGTCCACCCGAGCCACGTCTTCCACCACACAGGCAAAACGCTCGAAGTTGACATAGGAGTTGTTGGGAGGCATGCTTGAGTGGCATTTGAGAGTGTACTCTCTCAGGTGCTTGGTCTTCAGCTGGGTGGGCTCTGTCTTCCACTGTTCGGGGGCTCTGCCTTCTCCTTTTGACTGGTGGGTGTTCAGACAGAAGAATCAGAGTGTTAATTTGCTGCCCACCCCAGAGGGCAGTCCAAGGGGTAGGCAGAAGGTACACAAGCAGCCTCTGGCGTTCACTGCATGCGTCAGGCCATGGGGAGAACCAGGGTGGGATGAGCACCCCCTTAGACCATAAGTGAGGTCAAGGAGTGTGGGGGTGCTGTCTGCATGCTCATTCAGGGCAGAAGGGTCCACAGCCATTAGAGAGAGCTCCACACACATAGCATTTAAGGGGTGCTCACACAGACAAGCAGGCTGCAGCCAGGACTCCACAGGCATCTGCGCAGGGCTGGAGCACGCAAGGTCAGGGCTCACACAGCGGGGCTGAGGAGCATCTCCCCTTCAGGGCTCCTTGGGCCTTCCCCCATCCTTCAATGAGCTGATGAAGCTAAGCAGATGAAGCTGACCTCCTCCCAGACGACTCCAGCCCTCCCTGTTCTGTCTTCCACAGGCCTCACCTTCTCTTTGTATTGATTGATTGATTATTATTTTTTAGAGAGATGGGGTCTCAGCATGTTGCTCAAGTTGAACTCCTGGGCTCAAGTCATCCTTCTGCTGCCTCGGCCTCCCAAAGTGCTGGGATTACAGGCATGAGCCACTGCACCTGGCCTGCCTCACCCTTTCTTATCTCCACCTTTCTTATGGTCATTTCATCCTTGCTGGCCTTCTCACATAACAGTTAAGGTGAATGGGAAGTCTGGTGACGTCCCTGGGTGTGCATAGCTGGTCAGTCAGCAGAATTAGGGCCTGAATCCTGCTGAGTCCCACCCTCTCAAAGTGCTCTTCACTACACCAGACCGCAAGAGCCTCTGGAAAGCCAGCAGCTGACTGGAAAGCCAGCAGGAAGCCCGACTGCAAGGCGAGTTAGGCAGGGATTCATTTTTTTGCCCTGACTCTCCCCAGAGGGAACAGAATTGCCCTAACAGTGGCTGTCTCTCTTCCCCACCAGGCCTCCGTCTCAGGCCCCATTCCTCAGGGCCTGAGGAGGTGGGTGGCTGATTTAAGTGTCATCCTTGACTTAGAGCCCCAAAAATCAGAAGGAAGGAGGCCTGGTCACAAAGTGGGGGTTTTCAATTGTCATCTATCTTTCTACACCTGGGGAGTCCTGATTTCCACTTGGAGAAGTGGCAGTGACATACCCTTCAACAAAGAACACTGTGTAAGTTGGCCCCAAAGAAAAAGGGTTTCAACTGTGGTTTGTGAGGGTTTCATTTCATAAGTTACCTGAATTTGAGACACACAAACTTAAAATAGCAAGCAAATAAACCTATTCGAATAAGCCCAGGCCCTCTGGGGCCCCTGGCTAGCTTTCATCTGTGCCCAGGGTCAGTGTTTAAAGCAAAGGCCTCTCCATGGGCCCTCTGCATCTGGCTGCCCAGGCCAACCCTGGCGACAGAGCAGGGACCCTTTGCCCATTGGAACTCATGGCTGTGCCCTTACCGTGATCCAGGGGTGTCTGAGAGCCTCTTGGATTGTGAGCCGTTTCCTGCAATGAGGATTGGGAAACAGTGATGATCCATGAGGACAGAAGTTGGGAGCAACCATCTCCGTTCTCACTCTTTTTAGACCTATATTTTGGCATTATTTGGCCACTGCCGTCAAACCAGTGGAATGGAGGATGCAGAGATGGATGGGAACTGGCTGCAAATCCTGCACTCCAGGGGAAGGAAGCAGTCCAGGCAGACCCCTCAATAGAGTGGCTTTGTTACCTACACCCATACTATTAGTCCCAGAGCTGAAAGGCCTAAGAAGAGTCATAAATGCTCCAATGAGCTTCCAGAATCTTCCAAAAGCCAACTTTCCATTGCTAAGTCCCTGGTCTGTTTTTCTGTTTGCCTCCTGGATCCGTTCTCTGCCTTTCGCTGCTCTGTACCCAGGTAAGCAACTCTCCCTAGCACTGTTCTTAGACAGGAAAATCAGGGACCTTGCACTCCAGACAACCCCACTCTGGCCCTCTCTGAAGTCTGTGGGATGGAGAGGACATGGTGTTCTAGTCTGTGGACCTTTCTTCCTGCCCCATCCAGAGCATGCTCTGGGTACCCAGCACCCTGCAATTCCCTGCCTATTTCCTTCTTTGACCCCACAGCCATGGGACTCACCCTGGCCCCTGGAGAAGGGATAGGGTTAGCATGTCTTCCACCATCCCACTGTACTGACCTCTCTGAGCCTACCAGCTCCTACTACCAACCTGAACTGGCTTGAAAACCCTGCCACTTAAACTTTTCAAATCTGAATTCCAGGTGCCTTTGGGACAGACTGCACAAGGTAATGAGCCCTAAAGAAACCCAGGCTGACTTGTAGCACACACACACACACACACACACACACACATTATTTACATTTCAACAGGAGAAGAAAGCAGAAAGACTTGAGCAAACAAGATGAATGCCACGTCTTGGCTAGGCCATACTTTCCAGCACCTGCCCGGATTAGACCACAACAGTGCAGATGACAGCTATGTCAAAGTGGGGACATACTGACAGGTCTTTGACAGAGGCGACAGGAAGGGATCAATACCTGAGAAACCAGTGGCTTCTCTGTCCTCTTACCGGGTCTCTTTAACCAGAAGCTTCCGAATGAAGTCCTTGGCCAGCTCGCTCGTCTGGCTGAAGAATTCCTCATCAAAGTCGTAACTCACTGCTGTGATATTGGCCAGTGTTTCCTGCTTCGTGTCTCCCAGGAAAGGGGATGCTCCACTTAAGCTGAGTACGACACAGAAGCAATCAAATAACTAAGGGAAAGTAGGTGGAAATGGGGATGACGGACTCGGGGAACCCTGCCCCATGACTGCTGCAGGGAGCTGGAAGGCTCCCAGCAACACAGCCTGGCCCCTCTGGGCAGCCAACCAGCAGCCTGTTCAGCTGAGTCCAATTCAATACATGTTCACGGAGCTCCTCCTAAGCACCCGACAGAGAGAAATTGTGTCTTCAAGGGACTCAAAAGCGGAGGGGAGAGAAACACAGAGACATGTCTCTTTGTGATCCCCAGCAGGACAAAGCAGAATATAATGGAAGGCCAGCCAAAGGATAGGGGAGCACAGGAAAGAGGGAGGCCCAGTGCAGCTTCACGGTGGCACAGATATTTGCATCGTTTGTGTCTTGAAAAATAAAGAGGTTGTCAGCAGTCAGAGAAGGAGACGGAAAGGCCTTCTGGGTTACAGGAGCAACTTGAGCAGAGCCCACAAAGTTTGGAAATAGATGGGCAATTAGGGACAAGAAGGGTCTGTGTGGTTCCCCAACAGGGTTTGTCAAGGATGTCATACAAATAATGACTCCTACATCTACTATCTCCTGACTCAGATTTCAGTTGTTCATGGGATGCCTTGGTAGAGGCATGATCCAGCAGTGTCTGGATCAGATGTGCCATTGTCCCAAACTCATTGTGTCCAAACCCATTCCAAGCACTCCCTTGATGAATGACATTACTTTACAAATGTACCCAAGCCAGAAGCACAGGAGTCACCTTGGACTCTTCTTTCTATTCCCTTGCCACATCTGACTGGCCAAAAGCTTCCTTGTCGGTTCCATTTACTAAATATCTCTTGAAAGTCATCCCCATTTCCACAGCCACTTTCTTAGCATGGTGGCAGCAAGGTGCACTGTACAAATTTTGGTGTTGCAATCCTGGGTTTGAATCCCAGCTCAGCCACTCATTAGCTGTGTGAAGCTAGAACCCCTTGTGTAGTTTCCTCATCTGCAAAATGAAGAAAATAAAATTCCCACCTCATGTGATTGCTGTGAAGAATACATGCATACAAAAGCCTTCATGCAATCTTGGCCCACACTAAGGGCTCTGGAATTAATGGCCATTATTATTGTCATTGTGAGAACACAAAAGCCCTCTATGACTTCCCATCTTCTACAGGATCACATCTAAACTCTTGAGCAAGGCATCAAGAGTTGGTCCTTACCCCACGCTTGGTACATTTCAGCCACACTTAAGGTTTACCGTTCCTTTTCTCACGCCATTTCTTCAGCCAGCACAGCCCTTCCCTCCTCCACCCACAGAATTAACTTCATTCCCTAAATCCCAGTTCAAACTGATCCATCAATCATGTGCTGTCTCTATTTCTCTCTCAATAAACCTTCAGCAGTCCAGCAAACCAGTGGCTCCCCATCTGTGTCTCAAAGAGGCATGTTCATTCCTCCAGCCTAACCTTGGTTCCACTGGGTGTGAGTTAGGTGTATGGTGTGTCTCCCACAGACAGGGAGCCCCAGCAAGCAGGGAAGACCCTCCTTCATGTCAGTATCCTGGTGCCTGGTACAGTGCCTGCCATGGAGCAGACCTCAACAAAGCTGTTAAATTCAAATGAGCCACAAGAAGACTATGTGCTCAGTAGACACTGGGATTCCATTTTTTTTTTTTTTTTCAGACAGGGTCTTGCTCTGTTGCCCAGGACGGAGTGCAGTGGTGCGACTACAGCTCACTGCAACTTCTGGGCTCAAGCGATCCTCCAGCGATCCTCCTGCCTCAGCCTCCCAAGTAGCTGGGACTATAGATGTGTGCCACCACACCTAGCTAGTTTTTTGTTTTGTTTTTTGTAGAGATGGGGTTTTGTCATGTTGCCCAGGCTGGTCTCGAACTCCTGGACTTAAGCATCTGCCCACCTCAGCCTTCCAAAATGCTGGGATTACATGGGATCCCTTCATAGTTCAAATCAGAGTCCTGAAGAAATCAAAGTTTCAAGAGCCAACATCAGACTGTTCTGGCTCTGATCTGAAACTATAGATCCATGGTTCTCAGCCTTCTCTTTGCATCAAATTCAGCTGGAGTTTTAAAAGAAACAGATACTAAGGCCCTACCCCTAGCAATTGTGATATAATAGATCTGGGGTGGGGCCTGGGCCATGGTGGGTATCAAAAGCTCTGCTGTGCAGCCAGGGTTGAGATCTTCAGCTGCAGCTCAGGGGGATCCACCACGTCACACAGGGCTCCTAGTCCAAGTGCTGCTGGGAGAATCAGAGACCTGGCTCATAGGGATCATTGAGAGAATAATCCCCTCAGGTGCTGAGCACTGGTGCCCCCTGCCCCATCTGGTTGACTCTTACTCCAGTGTGCTATAAAAATAGCATTTTCCATGCGTGCCATGAAGGCAAAATGGTTGGGAAGGGCTGATGGAATGAATACTCACTAGCCCACTGTTCATGTGCCAGAGTCAGGGCTAGGAGACTTGCGCATGTTGACTTATTTAGCTTTCACAACACACCCATGGCAGGAAGTTTGTGGTTCCTATTTTTCTCATGAGAAAAACAAGCCCAGAGGTTAAGTCCCTACCCAAGGCCACAGAGATGGAAAGTGATAGTATCATGGGACTCCAGCCCCAGAGGTAACTCACTACACACTGGAGCTATGCAGGAAATCTCTGTCTAAGCAACTGAGTACTTCAGGGACAGGCAAAGAGGAAGGAGAAAGGAGGAGAGAGACAGTGAGAGGAAGAAAAGGGGATCTGGGGAAAAGGGGAAAGAAAGAAGAGGCAAGATTGGGGAGGGCATAAGTAGCTTCACAGGGCTGTCCCAAGAGTTCTGAGTGAAGGGCTGGGCACAGTGGCTCACACTTGTAATCCCAGCACTTTGGGAGGCTGAGATGGGTGGATCACGAGGTTAGGAATTCAAGACCAGTCTGGCCAACATGGTGAAACTCTGTCTCTACTAAAAATACAAAATTAGCCAGGCGTGGTGGTGGGTGCCTGTAATCCCGGTTACTCGGGAGGCTGAGGCAGAAGAATTGTTTGAACCTGGGAGGTGGAGGTTGCAGTGAGCCAAGATCACGCCACTGCACTCCAGACTGGGTGACAGAGCAAGACTCTGTCTCAAAAAAAAAAAAAAAAAAAAAAAAAAAAAGAGTTCTGAGTGAAAAGTGACATTCTCCAGTATACCTCAGTCTGGGGGAGGGTGAGCAGGGGAGCCCTGGCATTCCACAGGAGGAATGCAGACACAGGTTGTGCAGAGTGGAGAGCCTGAGGCTGCTCCCCTGGATGCCTATTCAACCTCAATGCCAGGGTCAGATGGATGAAATGGACCTACAGCACTTAGCCTCAGGCTTGCTGTGTGGACTTAACACATCTGGATTATGGTGGGTGCTTAGTAAATGTCAGTCTATCAGCCTGCCCCTCTCTCATTCCTTCTGGTTCCCCCAGATCTAAGCTGAGCCAGAGCCCCTGGATCAGGGATACTCACAGGATGTAGGTGATGACGCCTATGCTCCTGCAAAATAAAGAACAGTCAAGTCAGGGCCACCTGGGTCCCATCCCCGACCAGCAAGGGACACCCTCATGGATCTAAGGGGAAGAGGTCACTTGCCTCCTCCACAACAGACCCTGGATGCCGTCTCATGCTCCACACCCCTCTCCATCCTGCTCTTCAGCAGCAGCCCGGGGTGTGTTTGGAGTCATCCAGCTCTGAACCCTGAGTCCGAAGACCCAAGTTCAAGATCAGACTCCTGCACTTGCAGGCTGTGTGATTTAGGTAAGTCCCTTACCACCTCGGAGCCCTTTCCCCCTTGTAAAATGAGGATAATGATAACTACCTCACAGGACTGTTGGCAGGATTTTAGAAAACCAGGTAACAAAGGTGCTTGGCCAACTGTAAAGCAGCGTCCAAATGAAACGAGTCCCATCTGTGCAGAGAACTAATCCCTGCAGTATCCACAGGCCCAGCACAGTGCCCAGAACTCATGGACTTTCAGTGATGACTTGGTTGGCTAACTGAGCGAGCTACTGTTACTATTATATTTAATCCAGCTGGGGCAGGCCCACGGGTGAGTCTGCGCCTCCCCCTTGCCTCTCTTCTTGCTCCTCCATTCCTGACAAAGCTCTGACCTGGCCAGGAGCTAACTGGCCTCAGGTCCAGGCCTAGAGACCTCCAGCTGCCCTGGCCACAGGTCTAACACATCGGGGGAGCAGCCAGAGGCTCTGAACAGTGAGTGTGGAGTAAGGGGCTTTCATGGTTAAGCGGATGTCACCTGGAGCAGGATCTGAGGCCTTCCGCCCTTGGAAGGATCGCTAGGTCACCTGAGTGGCCTATCCAACTTACCACATGTCAGCCTCCAGACCCAGGGGCTCGTAGTTCACAATTTCTGGAGCTGAAAGAAGTCATATTAAATAGTCAACATGAGTGTGAAAATGAGAGGAGAGATGGTTGTAGGGAATTTTAGGGAATTTGGTGCCAAATGTCTCCATCCTGAATCTCCAGGAAAATTAGAGCAGCAGATAAAGGTGATCTGCATCTAAGATTCTGAGGAAAGGAGTTGCCATGGCCCAAATGTTTGTGTGTCCCCAAATTCATATATTGAAAGCAAATCCCCAATGCAATAGTATTAAGAGGTAGAGTCTTTAGGAGGTGATTAGGTCATGAGAATGGAAACCTCACAAGTGGGACTAGTACCCTTATAAAGAGGCCCGAGGGCTGGCTGTGGTGGCTCACACCTATAATCCCAGCACTTTGGGAGGCTGAGGCAGGAGGATTGCTGGAGCCCAGGAGTTGGAGACCAGCCTGGGCAGCACAGTGAGACCCCATCTCCACAAAACATTTTTAAAAATTAGCTGGGCATGATGGCACATGTCTGCAGTCCCAGGTACTTGGGAAGAGGCTGAGGTGGGAGGATTGCTTGAGCCTGGGAAGGTTGACGCTGCAGTGAGCCATCATTGCACCACTACACTCCAGCCTGGGTGACAGAGTGAGACCCATCTTAAAAAAAAGAGAAAGAAATAGAAAAAGAGGCCCGAGAGAACTTGTTTGCCCCTTTGGTCATTTGACAACTTAGCAAGAAGGCACCATCTATGAAACAGGGTGAGCTCTCACCAGAGTCCAAATTTGCTGGCACCTTGACCTTGGACTTCCTATCCTTCAAAACTGTAAGCAATAAATTTCTGTTGTTTATAAATGACCCACTTTAAGGTATTTCATTAAAGCAGCCCAAAAGGACTAAGAAAAGAGTTGTCTGTTATCCTGGTAGAAACCTTTTACAAACAGGCCTTGATAGGAAGAGGAAAAGTACACAGAACACCTGAAAAAGGAAGAGAAGGGCAGGGAGAGGAAGGTACAGGAAGGAGAAATGGGGCCTCGGCTATGCGGCCTGCTTTAGAACTCTCTGGTAAAGACCAGTCATGTCAGTGCTGGAAAGTGATGAAGAAGGCAGAGAAGAACTCCATTTTCCTGAGTCTGGTCTGAAAGAGGGTACCTCCCACCTGATGAGCAGGAGGACATTCCTGGGGGTCCCTGAGACAATGAGCTTGAGGTGCCTGAGGGGCAGCCAGGGGAAGATGTCCAGGGGCAGGCTCCAGGGGAGTGGTCCAGAGCCATCACGTTTGGAGCCATCCATGTACAGGAAGGAGCAGGAGCTGAGCCAACAATGTGATGACCAGGAGAGGGTACGGAGACTAGGAGAGATGGCTCTGCCAAGGAGAGAAGAAGACCAAATGCTCCCCAGAGATCAAGCAGATAATCCCTGGAAAGTGAGTGTTGAATTTCACAGCCCCGCAGTGCCCAGAGTGTCAAGAAGGTACAGGATGGGCATGGTGGCTCACACCTGTAATCCCAGCACTTTGGGAGGCCGAGGTAGGTGGATCACTTGATGTCAAGAGTTTGAGACCAGCTTGGCCAACATAGCGAAATCCCATCTCTACTAAAAATAAAAAAAAATTAGCTGGGTATGGTGGCGGGTGCTTTTAACCCCAGCTACTTGGGAGGCTGAGGCATGAGAATTGCTTGAACCTGGGAGGTGGAGGTTGCAGTGAGCTGAGATCATGCCACTGCACTCCAGCCTGGGTGACAGAGTGAGACCCTATTTAAAAAAAAAAAAAAAAAAAAAAAGGCCGGCACAGTGGCTCACGCCTGTAATCCCAGCACTTTGGGAGGCCAAGGTGGGCAGATCACCTGAGGTTGGGAGTTTGAGACCAGCCTGACCAACATGGAGAAACCCTGTCTCAACTAAAAGTACAAAATTAGCTGGGCGTGGTAGCACATGCCTGTAATCCCAGCTACTCAGGAGGCTGAGGCAGGAGAACTGCTTGAACCCAGGAGATGGAGGTTGCAGTGAGCCGAAATTGTGCCATCGCACTCCAGCCTGGGCAACAAGAACAAAACTCCGTCTCAAAAAAAAAAAGAAGCTACAAAGAAGTAGAGATAAGAGTATAGATGACACTTTTTTTTTTTTTTTTAGATGACACTTTTTAAAAGCTTGGAGATCATGGAGGCAAAAGAGAGGACAGTAGCTTGAGAAGGAGGAAGGACTGAGCCCATTCAACTGCGAATGGAAAAGGTGGAGAGTGGGAAAGTGTGAGTTTATCTAAAACAATATCAAAACCATTGCATCCACAGCCTGTGTCTGCCCTCCTGTCCTCTTGCATCCTACTACTTTAAGACTCAGGGAACTACGCTCCTGGTTTTGCTGCTGTTTTAGCTTTATAAAAATGCTGTCATACTGCATGTGATTTATAGTCACTTTATTTTTTCACTGAACATTTATGCTTCTAGTGTTCACTGATTGTTCATCCATGCTTTTTCCATTTTCACTGCTATATGGTAATCCATCGTGTGAATGTGTATCATTTTTTAGTCATTCTCCTCTCAGAGTTCATTTAAATGGCTTCCATTTTAAACAATTATTGAAACGACATTGCTATGAACTTTTTTTTTGCATGTGTTTCCTAATGTGCACACGAAAGACTTTCTTTAGGTCAGTGATAATTCAAAGTGTTGTCTGCAGACGAATAGTCCACAGACTGTTACTGGTCCAACAAGATAGGCACAGAAATTTGGACTATGCATTTAGAGACTCTGATAGCAATGTGACACTGTTGTGACATCCAAACTGTGGTCATTTTTCTAATAATTTATTTGTTTTTATTTTTATTTTTTTGAGACAGAGTTTCACTCTTTTTGCCCAGGCTGGAGTGCAATGATGCGATCTCGGCTCATCGCAACCTCCACCTCCTGGGTTCAAGTGATTCTCCTGCCTCAGCCTCCCAAGTAGCTGGGATTACAGGTGCACGCCACCACAACAAGCTAATTTTATATTTTTAGTAGAGACGGGGTTTCACCATGTTGGCCAGGCTGGTCTCAAACTCCTGACCTCAGGTGATCCACGCCTCTCAGCCTCCCAAAGTGCTGGGATTACAGGTGTGAGCCACAGCGCCTGGCCTAAGAATTTATTTTTTATTGTATCTTACTGAAGTAGCAGTTCAGGACAGATTGATTTTTTTTTTTTTTTTTTTGAGACAGGGTCTTGCTTAGTCACCCAGGCTGGAGTGCAGTGGCATGATCACAGCTCACTGCTGACTCAACCCCCTGGGGTTAAGCGATCCTCCCACCTCAGCCTCCCAAGTAGCTGGGACCACAGGCATGTGCCACTATACCAGGTAATTTTTAAATTTTTTTGTAGAGATGAGATCTCACTGCGTTGCCCAGGCTGGTCTTCAATTTCTAGGCTCAAGCCTCCGGCCTCAGCCTCCCAAAGTGCTGGGATTACAGGCATGAGCCACCACTTCCAGCTGAATTTTTTTTTTTAAAGCTTTCATCATAGATTGAGAAGCAGAACTCACTTTCTCATGCCATTGATCTGAGATACATACTCTTTTATTTCTGTCATCAACATGCTTTTATTTGTCTTTTTTTTTCTGTGCTTTTCTTTTCCTTTCTTGCCTTCTTTAAAAAATGAAGACTTTTGGTTTTATTGTTTTTCCTCAACTTCTTTTTTTTTTAACAGCTATCTTTGAGACATAACTGTGGATATCTAACAAATTCTAATATAAATCAACATTTTGATGCTCCTCGAACAACCTAAAAACCTCAGAACATTAATTTTAAACACTGCTGCATCTAACATTTTCTTCATGTTCTAGTTTTATCCTGGTTTTGTTTTTTTGTTTTTTTTTTTGAGACTGAGTCTTGCTCGTCACCCAGGCTGGAGTGCAATGGTGCCATCTTGGCTCAACGCAACCTCTGCCTCCTGGGTTCAAGCGATTCTCCTGCCTCAGCCTCCTGAGTAGCCGGGATTACAGGCACCCACCACCACACCCAGCTAATTTTTGTATTTTTAGTAGAGATGGGGTTTCACCATGTTGGCCAGGCTGGTCTTGAACTCCTGACCTCAGGTGATCCGCCCGCCTTGGCCTCCCAAAGTGCTGAGATTACAGGTGTGAGCCATGGCACCCAGCCTATTGTTTTGTTTTGTGTTTTGAGACAGACTCTCACTGTTGCCCAGGCTGGAGTACGGTGGTGTTATCTCAGCTTTCTGCAACCTCCGCCTCCCAGGTTCAAGCAATTCTCCTGCCTCAGCTTCCAGTGTAACTGGGACTACAAGTGTGAGCCATAATGCCTGGCTAATTTTTTGTATTTTTAGTAGAGGTGGGGTTTCACCATGTTGCACAGGTTGGTCTCAAACTCCTGGCCTCAAGTGATCTGCCCATCTTGGTCTCCCAAAAATGCTGGGATTACAGGCGTGAGCCACTACGCCCAGCCATCATCACAATTTTAGGCAGAAAAATGTTTATATTTGCTTAATATTTACTGATTTCTTTGCTTCTATTACTTCTTGCTTTGAGGCCTCCCTTCAGAGTTCATTTCTTTAATTCAGAAGTACATCTTTTAGAAGTTCTGCTAATGATGGTGTATTGGTGGTAAACTCTATATCAATGTTTTGGGGGTTTTTTTTAATTGTTCTTTTTTGTTTTTCTTAAATCTTTGCCTTCTTTTTTTTTTTTTTTTCCTGATACACGGTCTCACTCTGTCGTCTAGGCTAGAGTGCAATGGTGAGATCTCAGTTCACGACAACCTCTGCCTCCTGGGTTGAAGTGATCCTCCCGCCTTAGCCTCCCAAGTTGCTGGGATTACAAGCGTGCGCCACCATGTCTGGCTAATTTTTGTATTTTTAGTAGAGACAGGGTTTCACCATGTTGGTCAGGCTGGTCTCGAGCTCCTGACCTCAAGTGATCCACCCACCTCGGCCTCCCAAAGTCCTGGGATTACAGGCATGAGCCACCATGCCCGGCCTCATTCTTGAGATATATTTTTTCTGGGCACACAATTATGGGTTTACTTTTTATTTTTCCTCAGCTCTTTGAAGATAATATTCCACTGGATACTGGCTTCCATTGTTGTTTTGAGAAATATGCTGTAGATCTAATTATTGTTCTTTTGTAGGTATTTGTCTTCCCTGACTGCTTTGTCTTGGTACCCTTCAGTTTCACTATAATGTGTCTAGGTAAGATTTTTGTTTTTTTCTGCCTGGTATATATTGTCCTTTCTGTGTCTGTGGATGCATGGATGCAGTTCTGAAAATTCTCAGCCATTCTCTTCAAATAGTGCTTCTCCTTTTTTTTTTTTTTTTTTGTATCTATTTCCTCCTTTTAGAATTCCAAAGAGATCTATGGTAAGTTTTCTTTTTATCCTCTTTTGCTTATCCTCTCTTTGATATTTCTATGTCTTTGTCACTCTATGGTGCTCTAGCTAATTTGTTTCACCTCTTTCAATTCTTCAACTCTCTCCTTAGCTGTATACAATCTGCTGTTTAACCCATTCACAGAGTTTTACATTTCAACAATTAAATTATTTAAAGTTCTATTATCCAGTTCTTTTTAAAATTCATCTGGTCATTTTTGACACCTCTTGTTGCTTGCTCATTCTTGTGAGTCTACCTTTTATTTCTATGTATATAAAATGTACTTTAATATTTATATTCCACTAGTGTATATATTCCATCCATCAGATGTTACAGTCAACATCTGATAATTTCAGTATCTTATGTCCTTGAACATCTAAATTTTGCTAGTCTCTAACTGAAGTGGTGACAAGTGCACTTGCCTCTAGTGGAGTTCCTTCTGTTGAATTTTCTTGCTGCTCACTGCTCTAGCTCTAGGTTCAACTCATCAGCTTTTGGGGGTGAGACAGGTGGTGCTGAAGCAGTTACTATGTTTAAAGATTTCTCTGGCCAGGAGCGGTGGCTCGCTGGCTCATGTCGGTAATCCCAGCACTTTGGGAGGCCAAGGCAGGGGGATCACTTGAGGTCAGGAGTTAGAGACCTGCCTGGCCAACATGGTGAAACCCTGTCTCTACTAAAAATACAAAAATTAGCCAGGCGTGGTGGGGGGTGCCTGTAATCCCAGCTACTAGGGAGGCTGAGGCACAAGAATCACTTGAACCCAGGAGGCGGAGGTTGCAGTGAGCTGAGATCACGCCACTGCACTCCATGGGTGACAGAGTGAGACTCTGTCTCAATAAATAAATAAAAATAAAGATTTCTCTTATTTCCTGTGAGACCAGAATTTCATGAAAAAGAAAATTTTTCTCAAGAATCCAGTTTTGTAAGCCGGGCATGGTGGTTCACGCCTGTCACCCAGCACTTTGGGAGGCTGAGGTGGGAGGATCACTTGAATCCGGGAGTTTGAGATCAGCCTGGGCAATACAGTGAGACCCCACCTCAAAAAAATTTTTAAAAAATTGCCAGGCATAATGGTGCATGCCTGTAGACCAAGCTACTCAGGAGGCTGAGATGGGAGGATTACTCGAGCCCAGGACATTGAATCTGCAGTGAGGTATGATTGCATCACTGCACTCCAGCCTGGGTGACAGAGTGAGACCCTGTCTCAAAAAAAAAAAAAAAAAAAAAATCCAATTTTGTAGGAGGAGGGCTTTTCAGAACACCTAATCCACCCTAGTACTAAAAGCTGACACTAATTTTTTAACCCTGGGTCTCAGGTTAGAATATCAAAGGAATGGTGGGAGCAGGGGAAAATGGTTATAACCTGTTTCTCAGGGGTCTTGGGAAAGAAAGTCATCACAATTTAGCCAAGGGGTTGGAGAAGTCATCTTATATATTTTAAGGTAAAACAAAACCAGTGCAAACAAAACCATACTGGCTCACAAAAGCCAATGAGGTATATGTCTTTCCAACTCTGTATTGAGTGACAACATGCCAGTACCTTGAAATTGGCCAATGCTATAAATTAGGGAATTTTTTTTTGAGACCTGGTTATTGGATATTTATCAGCATACCACTGGGCAAAACTCTCCATTGTATAGCCTCGTCCATCAATAACCCACTCACACTAACAGTCTAGTGTGAACTCTCGGCTCCATTTGGAGTGGACAGTGACTTGTCCCTGATAAATGCCTGACTCTGGCCTTACTTCCCTGCTAGGGTATCAGTGAACCTGGGAGGTGTTCCTCCTCTCCTCTGGCTCCCTCCCCACCCCTCTTCAGAGACCTCTCCCACTCCAACACCAGCCCTTTTCCTCTCACTCACTCAAGGCCATGACTGATCCCATTGACTTTGCCAGAGTGGGTATCTCATATGAACAGTCTTTTCAGAACATCTATTTTACTTGCTTTACACTTAATCACATCCTGTCTTGTGACACCTCTTCCTTATTGCTCTCAGTTTCTAGTTGTTTATTGTTATTTAACAATTATAATAAACTTAATAGACATGCATTTTTACCGCATATGTGAATGGTGGGTAGCAACTGCTCTTTCAGACAAAGCTCAAGTCTAGATGTCTGTGCCCCAGGTTTAAGTTGGCTCTGCCACCAACTTGTGACCTTGGGTGTGTCATTCTGAGTATGGCTCCTTAACATCACTGTGTTCCCCATACATCACCTAATATCTGTCATACAGTAGGTGACAAATAACCTGAGTTTACCTTAACTAAAATCCCCCAGCCTGCCATCTCCACATTTGTTAAACTGGACCAGAAAATCTAAAAAGATCCTTCTGGCACTCTTTTTTGATGGTTTGATGCCTTGTTTCTACAACTAAATTGTAAGCTCTTTGAGGGCAGGGTTTTCTTAGAGAGACAACCTGGCATAATGGGAAGAGCACAGGCTTTGCTGTTGGCTGTATCTGTATTTGAATCTCAGCTCCACTGCCTACTGGTTGGGTTGCCTTGAACAAGGCACCTGTTGGAGAAAATAATTAACTCTGCTTCATGAAGCCATTTGGGGATAATTAAGACAATGTTTGTAGAGCATGAGACATAGTGCCTGGCACACAGCAAGGGCTTCCTGCCCTGGGATCTGTGGGGTCTCTGAGCAGCATTCTACGGTGGCTGCAGAGCCTGAAAATCCACCAGGTGGTTGGTCTGACACATTCTTTCTTTTTTATTTGACTGTGGTCAGAAGTTTTAGCACCCAGATTTTGAGGACATCATGCCCTCCCTATCTCCAAGACCACTCC
Organism: Gorilla gorilla gorilla; assembly: GCF_029281585.2. Lineage (NCBI taxonomy): Eukaryota > Metazoa > Chordata > Mammalia > Primates > Hominidae > Gorilla > Gorilla gorilla. The sequence goes on from NC_073240.2 coordinate 64,707,650, forward strand.
AACTCCCAAAGCAGATAAACAGATGGTGGTTCTCAGCGCTCATTCCTTCCCCCTCTACAGGCTATTTCTTCATGACCCCAATCTCCGGCCCAAGCCCTATAAGGAGGCTTCTGGGGTACAGAATGGGCAGGGGCCTGGGCCAAGGGTGACAGAAACAGAGGCAAGAGAAAGCAGCCAGGGCCCCACTGGAACTGGGCACCCCCATGCATGAATAAAGCCAGGCATAGAGGAGAGGCGAGTGGGTGGATGTGGTATTTGGCAGATGATTTCCTTTTTCCTTTTCAGGAAATCAAAAGCTAGTTCAGAGAAGGTTGAGTTTATGGGAATTCAAGAGGGCGAGGTAATTTTAAATCTTCGCAAGAATAAACTCATCTAAGAGCACGAGGTGGGGCCAGCGCTGCAAGGGTTTAACCTTACAGGCTGTAGCCCCACTGAGAGACACTGGGCCCCACTCAGCCCTTGCCTCACTGAGCACTCAAAGCCTACACCTGGGCCCTCACCCCCAGGCCCAATAAGACATTTCCTTCCCCACCCATTAGGTTTCTAGAGATGTCCCAATGCATCATCTCTTTGCTCAGAGGCCATAGCCCCAGACACAGGTTTCTTCCCAGGATCCCTACCTTTGATGCCAGATTCTTAGCTGAGAGAGAAACAGGCCTACAACTCACCAACAAATTCCGGCGTCCCAAAAATATTCTTAAATTCAACTCCATCTTCTATTTCGTGAGCCAGACCAAAGTCAATCAGCTTGATGTGTGGAATGGGAATATTCTTGTCTAACAACATAATGTTTTCTGGCTGGACAACAAAAAGTAGGAAAAAAAAAAAGGAAGGAAGAAAAGAAAAAAAAAGACGGTAATTAAAGGCTGGTTGGTTCGTGTTTTGGCTTTGGGGTTTGGGGTGGGACTTGGTGTTCTTTTTAGGAGACTGAAACAGCATAAACTCTTCCTTGTTTTTGGTCCTCAGTCTTCTCTGTGAACCCAAAGACAGGCAAAGCATTGAGGGCAAGGCCTGGGTTTTACCAAACCTTCTGCTCACAGCAGAACTGAAGACTCCAGCCTTCATCTCCATTCTGTCTCTGAGTGGCAGATCCCTTTAATGCAGTGCCTCTGTTTTCCTATCTGTCAAATGGGGTCAATGAGATACTTGCAGCATTTCCTGTAAACAAACCCAGCACTGCTGTGTGAGTGTGAAAGGAACGGGGACATCCCAGCTTAGCCTCTGTTTATACTCGGCTTACTGACCTTGGTCTTCCTGACCGCCTCTTTCCCCTGGCCAGCCAACTTCCTGTTGACAACATTCCCCTCCTCTAGACTAACCATGTAGCCCACATTTCTCTCTGCGTTTAACTAATTTTGGTCCTCAGCAGGACACAGGAAAAATGCACCCGATTTCCAGGGAAAATACCAGCTGCTCAGGCTATTTCCAGCCCAGCAAGCAGCTGCCAGGTCTGACACAACAATGCAGGTGGGTGCAGGGTAGGGGACAGCCCCTCACACACCCGTGGGCCTGGCCCTCGCACACCCCAGACTCCCAGTGAGGCTGCAATGGAATCCTGAGCTCTCCCTTCTCACTCCCACCCAACCACTCAGACTAGGGTCCCCTCTGCCTCACCCACTTTCTCCCACTCCACACAACTTTCCTTCACTCCACTCTAAAGGAAATGTCCTGAAAACACACATCCACACAAAATATGTATACAAATGTTCACAGCAGCATATTCCCAATAGCCCTGAAGGAGAAACAGTGAATGAATGGATAAACAAGATGTGAACACCCATAGCACATCTTGTATCCACAAGTGAATTCGATTTGGCCATAAAAAGGAATGAAGCCAAAGAAAAAAATAAAAAGGAATGAAGTACTGCTGGGCGCGGTGGCTCATGCCTGTAATCCCAGCACTTTGGGAGGTCGAGGCGGGTGGATTACTTGAGGTCAGGAGTTTGAGACCAGCCTGGCCAACATGGCAAAACCCCTGTCTCTACTAAAAATACAAAAGTTAGGTGGGTGTGGTGGCGCACGCCTGTAGTCCCAGCTGCTCGGGAGGCTGAGGCAGGAGAATCACTTGAACCCAGGAAGTGGAGGTTGCAGTGAACCAAGATCGTGCCACTGCACTCCAGCCTGGGCAACAGAGTGAGTCTCCGTCTCAATAAATAAATAAATAAATAAAATGAAATATAAAAAGGAATGAAGTACTGATACCTGCTACAGCAGCAAGGAACCTTGAAAACATTTATGCTAAGGGAAAGAACCAGTCACAAAAGACAAAAAATATTCCATTGATACAAAATACCCAGCATAGGCAAATCCACAGAGACAGAAAGTAGATTAGTAGTCCCCTAGGATTGGGGGAATGGAGACATGGGGAGTACAAGCTTTCTTTTCTATTTTCTATAAACTATGGTGGTGTTGGTTATATAACTTTGTAAACGGTACACATTAAGTGAATAAATTATATAGTATGTGAATTATATCTCCATAAAGCTATTAAATAAATAAATATTTCAGAAAATCAAACATCCCTGTTTCTTAAAGCACTGAAGGGTTTCCACAGCTTGCACCTTTGTTCACACCATCTGCTCTGCCTGGAAAGCCTTCTGTTCAGTCTCTGTCCATTGAAATCCTAGCTGGGCTTCAAAGTCTAACTCAACCCACTATGTTCTTGCAGACTTTCCTCAGCAACCCTGAGCACCCTCCACCACCCCCAGGAGTGAGCCCCACCCCCCTCCAGGCCCCACCAGGCTTATTTGAACCTTTCTGTGATGACATTTGGCATGCTTTCTCTTGTCCAGTGGTCCTTTGCTGTTTTTATCATAGCTCCCCTACCAGAGCTGTCCTCAGCCGGAAGGAGGACTCAGATCTTTGCATCTTTGCCCCTGCAATGCAGAGCACAGCAGCTGGCATGCTGAGGGTGACCCTAGCTGTTAGCTGCACTGATAGTAAATCTGGACAGATGCCTTCTCCCAGGTCCCCCTGGCTGCCTATGGTCTCTGTGACCTTCCAGCTGGAAAATTCCACTCAAGGGAGCTGGCTGAGGCCTTCCCCGGCTTTTTTTCCTTTTTTTAAAAAAAAAAATAACACATTTCCTTTTGCATTTTTTTGCTTTTTTATTCTTCTTCCCCTCTGGAGATTACTCTCAACACTGTTTTGAAAATGTGTCCAAGTCTTTCCCCAAGGCACCGCAAATTTCCCTAAGGCTGTACAGAAAGGAGCATGAGGGTGGGTGAAGTCAGCTTATGACCTGGAGAGGATCCAGGAAAGTGGCCCCACTCCAGCACCCCTGACCAGCCCACTGGGGGCTGCCCACGGACCCAAGTGTCCTGGCACCCCATGCAGTCAGCTGCAACCTCCCAACTGCCAACTACCTCCCAGGCAGGCAGTTTCACCCTCTTAGGAACTTCTCCTCTCCTCCAGGGAAAAGACCATGAGACATCTCCCTGGGGCTGAAGGGCCATGGCCCAGCCCTCCCGACCACCATAGCTGAGAGCCCAGGACACCATCTCACACCACACGCTGAATGGGGGTGGGAGCCACAGTGGGCAGAGGTGGAAACACCAGACCTGGTGATCCCCAGGACTATGGAGCAGCAGGGATGAGGTGGTGGAGGGGAAGAATTGAGGCTGAAATAAGATGGGAGTCTCCTTCCTCACACAGGCTCACCTCTGTGGCACACAGTCCAGGAGAGATGGTTTCTTCACTGGTCTATAAGAACCTCAGGGCAGGCCGGGCACAGTGGCTCACACATGTAATCCTAGCACTTTGGGAGGCCAAGGCAGGGGGTATCACCTGAGGTCAGGAGTTCGAGACCAGCCTGGCCAACATGGTGAAACCCCATCTCTACTACAAATATAAAAATTAGCTGGGCGTGGTGGCATGCACCTGTAATCCTAGCTACTCAGGGGGCTGAGATGGGAGAATCACTTGAACCCGGGAGGTGGAGGCTGCAGTGAGCCGAGAACACACTGCTACACTCCAGCCTGGGCGACAAAGTGAGACTCCATCTCAAAAAAACAACAACAAAAAAAAACAAAAATAAAAAAACAAACAAAAAAAAGAACCTCAGGGCAGGGCCATGTTTCCCCCGCCCGAGTCTCATCTGTCCTCAGCCCCACCCCAAGCACCTAACACAAAGCAGGTGACTTCTCTCCTGCCTGGAACACTCTCCCTGCACTACCCCAACCCCAAACCTGGCTAGTTCCTATTCACATTTCAGCAAAGGTAGTACCTCCTCCAGAAGGCCTTCTCTGCTCTCTCCCTGCCTACCACCCTCCCCAGTTCCCAAAGTACCCTGTAATACCCGAACACAGTGCTTCTTACTCTGATGAGCTTGTCTGCTGGTCTCCCTCTACTGGGTTGCCCAAGGGTTTTGTTCCTGTCATCTCCCCAGAGGTTGGGATAGAGCCTGATATCCAGCAGCTGCTCAATATATGTGCCCCAAGTGAAGACAGGTGCCACTGATTAAGCCCCTGAAATATACAGGACCCAGTGCTAAGCAAACATGCGACATACTTTACACTTCATTGAACTCTCAACTACCTCACATGGTGGGTGTTATCATTCCTTTTGCAAAAAAAAAAAAAGAAGAAACCAAGACTAGCCAGGTGTGGTGGCTCATGCCTGTAACCCCAGAACTTTGGGTGGCAGAGGCAGGAGGATTGCTTAAGCCCAGAAGTTCAAGACCAGCCAGGGCAACTTGGAGAAACCCTGTCTCTACAAAAAAAATTTTTAAAAATTAGCCCAGCATGGTGGCACACACTTGTAGTCCCAGCTACTCAGGAGGCTGAGGTGGGAGGATCACCTGAGCCCAGGAGGTTGAGGCTGCAATAAGTTATGATTGTGCCACTATACTCCAGACTTGGCAACAGAGTGAGACCCTGTCAAAAAGAAAAAAGAAAAGAAACCGAGACTATAACATTAGTTTGTATTATCCTTCATTAGGAATTTTAACCTTTATCTCTCAGGCCCCAAAGTTTGTGCTCCTAACCGCTAGACTAAATGATTCCCCTTCCTTGCTTCTCAGGGGTCTTATTAATCTAGCCCAGGAGGCCGGGCACAGTGGCTCATGCCTGTATTCCCAGCACTTTGGGAGGCTGAAGTAGGTGGATCACTTGAGGTCAGGAGTTCAAGACCAGCCTGGTCAACATGGTGAAACCCTGACTCTACTAAAAAAAATACAAAAATTAGCTGGGCGTGGTGGCACACGCCTGTAGTCGCCACTACTCAGGAGGCTGAGGCAGGAGAATTGCTTGAACTCGGGAAGCAGAGGCTGCAGTGAGCTGAGATCGTACCACTGTACTCCAGTCTGGGTGACAGAGAGGGACTCTGTCTCAAAAAAAAAAAAAAAAAATCTATCCCAGAGACAAGCAGCAATGCCACTCTGGCCTGGCAACCTGGGGCAACCTCGTGCCTGGCTCAGACACAGCTGTTTTCCTCCTCTGGCACCTGCATCCTACCCCAGGGTGCCTTTTCTTCTGGTGATGCTTCCATGCAAGTGAGTAGCCCCAGAACCCATCCCTGGCCTCAGGAGCTCCTGAGCAGGAGGTCCTCAAGTCAGATGAGAAAACGGAGGTCCTGGCAGGGCGAACACCCAAGCTGGGTCTGGATAAAGGGATGAAGCCTGGGGGTTTCAGGCTGGAAGGTGGCCGTGGGGCAGTAGGAATGCTCTGTTGGGTGGTCAGGACCCAGGTTCTCGTCCCTACCTTCACCACTCACTTATTGGGCCATTTGGACCAGACATACCCATAGACTCAGACCTGCCCTGATTGGGAGTAAACAGAGGCCATGGCTCCCTGCTATCCAGCCATGTTTCTGCTTCCTTCCTAGGCCACCAAGGTACCTATAGGCTGGCCAGGGGATTTGGGCCCCTAAACCTGAAGCTCTACCTGCTTTCAGACAGGCTTCCTTCTTGCTGTCCCAAGCTCCACTATTAGCCTGATGACAGCCAGGACAGAGGGTAGGGACTAACATTTACAGCATGTTTACTAAGCCAAATTTGATGCTAGTGTTCTATGTGATACTTGCAGCCACGCTGAGTGATAAGTACTGTTATAAACTCCATTTCACAGATAAGAAAACGGGGCTCACACAGGGCTAAATGATTTGCCAAGGTGCAACAGCTTGTAATGTCACAATCAGTGGGGAGCAGTGGGGTGGGGACTTCCCTGGCAGTCCAATCCCTTTCTCCCCAACACATCACTGAATCTGGTTAAATATCTTCAGTGGTCCCACTGGCCACCGGAGAAAGTCCAAATGCCTCACCTGATATTTGAGGTAGTCAAGGCACTGACTGCCCCATGCTCTCTTTCCAGCCTCACCACCCATCCCTTGCCTGTACCTGCTCTATATCCCCGCAGGGTGGGCACTACCACTCCACAACGACATCTCAACTCCATCCTTTGCTCTGGCTTGGAATGCCTGTCCTACTCCTCTTCATTTTCAGAGCCTCTTCCCCCTCAACCCTGCCTCCCCTTACTCCCTTACTTAGAGAGAATCTTTTTTTAAAAAAAGAGATGAGATGTTGCCCAGACTGGATTTAAACTCCTGAACTCAAGTGATCCTCCCCGCTCAGCCTCCTGAGTAGTTGGGATTACAGACATGAGCCACCCTGACCACCCAGCTAACTCCCTTACTTCTCCCTGAGCTTCCAACCCTGTGCTCCAACCCCTCTGTGTTGATGACGCTGGCCTGCTGGCAGTCCTAAGCTGTAGGCTGTCTCTCACAGGTGATGCCACTTTCCTGGGTGGCAGCCTTTTCCCTGAGAAAATTCAAATTGGTTTTAGGATTCCTGGTATCCCCTGTGGCGTCTTGCATCCTGCATGTTCCATTAATATTTGAGGAAATGAATTGAAAGAATCCAGGGCCAGAGGCTCCTCCTTTTCTGCCAGGCCCCGCACCACCACTAGGGGCTCCAGAGTGCATTCCTCCTATAGGGCTGTGATGCGGAGGGAGCAGGAAGGAACGGGACTAAGGGAGGGTCCAAAAGGAAGCTAAGGGTCAGCAGAGTGGCAGTTCCCCAGGAATCTGGTCTAAGCTTCTCTGCTTCCTCCCTCCCCAAATAGAGCAGGGTGGTGCAAAAGAGCCCAGGCCTGCAGATTGGAAAACTGCAGGTCCAGCTCCACCACCCAAGGCCATGTGAGCTTAAGCAGGCCACGTCCTTTCTCTGGGCCTCAGCCCCCCAACTGTAAGTCAGGCAGTGGATGGCATCCAAAGCCCCTTCGAGCTCTAGGCTCTGCAGTTTCGAGATGGCACAACCTCCCAAGCTGGCTGTGAAAATTCCTACTGCTTTGGGCTCTAAGGCAGGACGTGTAAAGGCGCAGGTCTCCTGGCCCCAGGTCAGGAAGGAAGAACAGGCTGCTGCAACCACACACTGCTGGGTCCAAGCCAGAGTGCCCTCTGGGGCAGTCCGATCCTATCCATACTCCCCACTCCTGTCATTCTCCTCCAGCTTTATTTACTTCAACCAAATACTTCACCCACATACCTGACATCACCTCCAAAGCACGGCTGGAGGGAGGGGTCACATTCCCACAGGTGCCGCCACTGCCCAGCCCAGGGCCTGCCTGCCACCAGGAGGCAGAAATACCCTTGTCAAAACAAACCCACCCAGCTCATCCCGCCAGGGAGGCACCCATGGGAGAGGCCAACGTGCTCCTTTGTGTCCTGGGGGATCTGGCCAGAGGTGCCTGCTGTGGTGCCGACCAGAAGGTGGTTGTCCGGTGGGGCACCCATGGCCTGTGGGCCCAGCACAGCGTGTCCTGAAGTCTGAGCAGGATGAAGACACCCTTGGGGGGTTATGTCGTGAAGTACAAAAGATAAAGGTAAGTCTGGGTTCAAATCCCAGCTCTGCTGTTCACAGTATGAAAACTGGACAGACACTGGAGCTCTTAGAGGCTCAGTTTCCCATCTATAAAATGGGGGCAAAACCTACTGAGCCACGGGGTTGTTCTGTGATTGAGAGAGATGGTTTATGTAAGGAGCAGCACCCAGTGAGATTTCAGACAACAGCGGCTATGTTTGCTCATTCTTTTCTGGGATGCAGCATGAACAGTCATCCCTGGGAGCTCACAATGTTGGGGCTGCAAGGGACCTCAGAGATCATTTAGTCCCTTCATGTCAGAGCAGCCCAGAGACATCAAGAAACTACCAAGGTCACTGAGCAAGGACCTCCAGCCCAGTGCCCTCTCCAGATGCCCGTGTGGCCTGCCTGCTGCTGGGTGAGGCTGCTCTGCTAAGCAAAGCAGAGGCCCAGCCAGGGCTGTGCTGTGGGGACAAGGAAGCTGCCTACCAATCTTCACTGGCCATGTCAAGCACAGCCCCAGATTATTCAGGCAGTGCTGGGCAACCTGAGAAAGGAAGGCCGCTCCATGCTAGGCCTCTGTGGACAGGTTTTGAAGGTGCTCAGCTCCCTGTCCTCACACACTGCCGATGGGACCACAGCCAGCCCCTCCCCACAAGCCTTCAGTGTGGCCCATGCCCAATATGTGCCTCTGTGTGGCATTCAAGGCCCTGCTGCCCCACCTCCTACTCCCTGCCCGCTTTCCCTCTGCTACCTCTCTGCTACCTCTTCATCACCCCATCCCACCCTGCAGTTCACTCTGCTGGAACAGCCTTCCTGACAAGCTCCTGCTCCCCTTCCCCACCCAGTTCCCACACACACTGGAACTTCTTCTATGATCTCCCTCCCCTCCAACACACAGCTAGTTGTCCCCAGCTTGCACGCACCTCTGGCAGAGAATCAGCTGCACTACAATTCCTTCCTTACATGTCCTGTCCCCACTATACTAAAGCCCCATGAGGAAGGACAAGGGCCTTGCCTTTCATTTCCATCCCCAGCACCCAAGGGTGGCTGGCATTATAGCAGGGCCCAGTTATTGTTTACTGGACAAATAAAGAAATGGGCCAATGCAGTCACATATGCATCTCTCACACATCCTGCTTTTGGAGAATATAGATAATGGCTAAGCATGCACGCCTTGGAATCTGGGTTCAGATCCCAGCTCTGCCATTTATCAGCAGCCTGACACTGGGCAAGTTATTGAACCTCTCTCAGCATAGGTTTCTCATCTATAAATTAGGAATAACAATCATAAAACCTATCTCAAGAGGGTTACTAGGAGGATCAAACAAGGCATATAAAGTGGCCTATAGGTGTTATCATAATCTCTGTGACTATTTCCTTGATGATGTCTCTCCCTCCCAGAATGAGAATCTTTATCATCTGCCTATTGAACTCCTAACCACATTTCCAGGCCCTGCCCAAACCTTCTTTCCTCCAGAAGCATCATTTGGATATGCAGCCCAGCTCTTCTTCCTTCTCCCATCTCCATTCATGCAACAAGCTTGATCCATAGCACCAACCACCACCAAGAGCTCTGTGAGCGAGTCTTGCCTTCCCCACTTGTATTAGTCCATTCTCGAATTGCTGTAATGAAATACCTGATGGGCGCAGTGGCTCACGCCTATAATCCCAGTACTTTGGGAGGCCGAGGTGGGCAAAGCACCTGAGGTCGGGAGTTCAAGACCACCCTGGCCAACATAGCGAAACCCCATCTCTAAGAAAAAACGCAAAAAAATTAGCTGGGTGTGATGGCACACACCTGTAATCCCAGCTACTTCAGAGGCTGAGGTAGGAGAATCGCTTGAACCTGGGAGGCAGAGGTTGCAGTGAGCGGAGATCACACCACTGCACTCCAGCCTGCATGATGGAGTGAGACTCCATCTCAAAAAAAAAAAAAAAAAAAGATTTAACTGGTTCATGGTTCCATAGGCTGTACAGGAAGCATAGCAGCTTTTGCTTCTGGAGAGGCCTCAAGAAGCTTACACTCATGGCAGAAGGTGAAGGGAAAGCAGGCACATCTTACCTGGCCAGAGAAGGAGCAAGAAGGAGAGAGAGGGGAGGTGCCTCACACTTTTAAACAACCTGATCTTGTGAGAACTCACTATCATGAGAACAGCACCAAGGCACTAAGGGGAAAATCCGCCCCCAAGATCCAGTCACCTCCCAACAGGCCCCATCTCCAACACTGAGGATCACAATTCAACACGAGATTTGGGTGGGGACACAGATCCAAACCATATCACTGCTAGACTGCACACTGGCTGAAGGCAGGGCCTGCTTCTCACACTCCTCCTGCGTTCCTCCACACACCCAACATAGAGGTCCGTGTAGAACAAAACTTGTAGCACTTCACAGTTTACAAAGGAGTCACATGTGTCTCATTTTGTCACAGTTTACAAAGAAGTCACGTGTCTCATTTTGTCCTCACCCTGTGAAGCAAGTGCTGTCTTGCTTCTGACCCCTGTAAAACTGACCCGTTTTACAGATGAAGAAACCAAGGCACAAGAGATCGTTTGCCCACACTGCCTCAGCTAATAGGTAATGGAGCTGAGATTCAAGCACAGGCTGACCCCAAATCCTGTGTGCTTTCCACTCTCCCACATGGCCTCCCCTCCTCTAGCTGATGCGGGCGTGCCTTCTGAGATCACCCTTGCCTGCTGGTTTGCCATTTCCAACCTAGCTCTGGTGCCTCATCAGTTTGCTGTGCAGCTCCATGTTTTTCCCAGAAAACCCACAGTTGTGGCTTAGGAAAGGGCCTGAACTCAGTTGCACTTGGATTTGTTAAACCACAGCCTCTGGCTACTCACCCATGACTGCTTCCTCCTCTGGGGTAGGCCACTGTGTGGCTCTGACCTCCTGTTGCCCTACTGGGTAAAGCAGGAAAGAAAACCGCTACCTGCTCTGTCTCTATACTCTCATGGGATAGAGGGAGAGAAATAAAAATTCACTTTCAAGGCCATTCCAGGACCACCGGCTTTCAGTCCTGGGCTAAGCAGCACACTGGCTTTATGGTCTGTGCCACACACCACCAGCATTTGCCTTGGGCTCTCCCTTCCCTTCCCTTTATCAGACCCTCAAAGCCTACGGGTGAGGCTGGGATGGATGTTGCTCCCATCTAACCAGTGAGGAGCCTGGGCCTGGATTCAGGCATTCTGAGCACCTAGCTGTGCTTTAGGGGCCCCCCATCTGTGCTAATTGCCTATCGGAATTCCCAAACCAACTAAATCCAACTCACCAGGAGTTGGCTCCAAGATGCATGACTTCAAAGCAAGCCTGCAAGGAAGTCAAAATCAGTTGGGGTCCAGTGTTTAGAAAACCAATGCTACAGAGGGCCCCATCCTTAGGTAGATAGGAGTTCGATTCCACTTCTACCCATCCTAGCTCTGTGATCTTGGCAAGTCACTCATCTTTTTGAGCCTTGCGTCCCTCAATTGCAAAATGGGAATGTTAATATGGTAAAGCAAATATGGCTGAATGTTGAATGTAAGGAGAGTTTTTAATGATGTCTATTGTATTCTCCCAATTTCTTCAAATGTTCTGAAATTTTTTTCCCAATAAAAAGTTTTGAGGGAAAAAGACTTCCATGCTGTGACTGCTGATAGAAACTCTTTGGTCTGGCCCTGAACCTTTACAGTCTCATCCTAACAGATCTTGCCAGTTCGATTTCTACCAAGTCTTACCTCCACTCCATGCCTTCAGGTTTTAGTATGGAAATAGCTCCAGGCATAAGTTCTACTTTCAAATGTATGCACATTCTATAGCAATTAATAAAATACAAATTAAATTTTTAAGTATGAGGGATAACTTATTAGAAAGAGAAAACAATTTTTTTTTGAGACATAGTCTCACTCTATCAACCAAGCTGGAGTGTGGTGGTGCGATCACAGCTCATTGCAGCCTCAACTTCCTGGGCTCAAGTGATCCTCCCATCTCAGCCTCTTGAATAGCTGGGCCTACAGGCATGTACCACCACATCTGGCTAATTAAAAAACATTTTTTTTTTGTAGAGACTCACTCTGTTACCCAGGCTGGTCTCAAACTCCTGGGCTCAAGCAATCCGCCTGCCTTAGCCTCCCAAAGTGCTGGAATTACAGCCATGAGCCACAGTGCCCAGCCAGAAAGAGAAAACAACTATTAGAAAGAAAAAAACAACTATTAGAAAGAAAAAAACACTGTTTTATTTTTTTTGGTTTTTTTTTTTTGGATTAACTGTGTGTAAAAGGCATAACCTAAGGAAGTAAGAAATCTGTAATGTTAGAATCTGGTAAAATAAAAGTTGGTGACCTCCAGCTTTGTTTAGTGTTTCCTCACTGGCTAAGTTCAAGTCTCAGCCCTGTCACTTAATACTGTGTAATCTTGGGCAAGTTACTAAACCTCTCTGAATCTCCATTGCCTATATGTAAAAAAGTGACAAGATCCTGTACTTCAGTGAGGATCAAATGAGAAAACAGACATGTAAACACGTCATATTCTAGAAAGTTCCACACACATTTGAAGTATTAACATTCTCATGACAGCTTGGCCAGCAGACTTCATCACACATTATTAAAGGACAGCTCGCAGAATGACTCAGGGCATAGAGGAATTTGGATTTTTTGGAATATCTTACTCAAGGATTCATGCCTCTTAACACCGTTTATATAAAGCAATTCCCCCCTCCCCGGGGTTCTGGATTCCTGGCCTGCATAGAATTTTCATCAATTCTCATGACTTGTTATTTTGGCATAAAATACCATCAGACCTGAAAACTTCACCTTCCATTTCTGAGTTCTCAAGTTGGATCAGGCTTGGGTGCAGATTGGGGGTGGAGGAAGGACATACCATTACTCAGAGGGGAAGCTACCAAATCCAAAACAAACACAAAACCACATAAAAATGCCCTCTACAAGGCCTCTGTGTTGGAATCATGCAAGGGGGTGCGGTTCCTGGGTGATACTGAGCCCTGTTAGTGCTACCAGGTACCGAAGGGCAGTCAGCCCCAGTGTCCCTTCCATCTATGTCAAGATAGGTGACATCGTCTATGCACATCACCTCCACCTACCCACATCAGCGGGCTTTCTGTGGTGGATGTACAACACACACCAGGATGATTTCCACTCTGCAGAGACAGAGAGCGCACTCCTTGGCAGCGAGCGTTTGTTTGTGATAATTGGTTACCTTTTATTTCCGATGGCATCCCCACCGAGTCTCACTATGGCCAGCTCCTAGTAGATGATGGGCTCCTGGAAGGCTGGTACCATAGCACATTGATGTTTGTCACTCTACCCCCTGGCATACAGTAGACCTTCAACATATTTTCATATCAGTAAATTGAAATCCACCTGCAATCTCTTCTGTATTTTCCAGGTAAGACATGAAAGGGCCTTGGCCATCTGTGTGTGTGCCTGGTTTTCACTAACGCATTCACTCATTCATTCACCCATTCACTCATTTGTTCGACACTGAGGAACTCAGCATGTGTTGGGCACTAGGTAGCAGAAAGTGACTCATTGTGATCAATGCTCAGCAGAAGTTTGTACACAGGGCCAGGCGTGCTGGCTCATGCCTGTAATCTCAGTACTTTGGGAGGCTGAGGCGGGCGGATCACTTGAGGTCAGGAGTTCGAGACCAGCCTGGCCAACATGGTGAAAACCCATCTCTACTAAAAATGCAAACATTAGCCGGGCGTGGTGACAGATGCCTGTAATCCCAGCTACTCAGGAGGCTGAGGGAGGAGAATTGTTTGAACCTGGGAGGCAGAGGTTGCAGTGAACCGAGATCCTGCCACTGCACTCCAGCCTGGGAGACAGAGCGAGATTCCATCTCAAGAAAAGAAAAAAAAGTTTGTACAAAGAACAACAGAAGCAGAAAGGCAGATTAGTTCTTAGTTATGCTTTTCAGAGGTGGCAAGGATGGTGAAAGTGTTCCGGAGGAAATGGCAGTTCTGTCGGGCCTTGAGTGATTAGCAGGAAATCCATGAGCAGAAAAAAGGAAGAGCAGCAGCATCTGGGATGAGAATAGCACAGAGGAGAAGAGAGGCCAGGGTATGTAGCTGTATCTTGTTGCCCGGGGCTAGGTTTTGGAGAGAGGAACAGTGGATGAGGCCAGAAATAGGGCTAAGGCAGTACAAGAAAGGCCCGAGAATGTCATGCTAAGAGTGGGTTCATTCATCCTATGGCTAACAAGGACTCATCACAGATTTTCGGGCAAGAGCATGCCATGATCTGGTTTTTATTTTTTTTTTTAATTTTTGGGGTACATAGTAGGTGTATATATTTATGGGGTATGTGAGATATTTTGATACAGGCATACAATGCATAATAATCATATCAGGATGAACAGGGTATCCATCATCTCAAGCATTTACCCTTTGTGTAACAAACAATGCAATTATGCTCTTTTAGTAATTTTTAAATGTACAATAACTTATTGTTGGCTATACTCTATTGTGCTATCAAATACCAGATCATCTTCATTTATCTAACTACATATTTGTACCCATTAACCAGTCTCCCTTCCCCCCACCCCTGGCCTGGCCCCTCTACCCTTCTGAGGCTCTGGCAACCAGAAATTTTATTTCCATGGGCTTTGGGGGAACAGGTGGTGTTTGGTTACATAAGTTCTTTAGTGGTAATTTGTGAGATTTTGGTGTTCCCATCACCTGAGTAGTATACAATGAACCCAATTTGCAGTCTTTTATACCTCACCCCCCTCCCACCCTTCCCCCGAGTCCCCAAAGTCCATTGTATCATTCTTGTGCCTTTGCATCCTCATAGCTTAGCTTCCACTTATGAGTGAGAACATACAATGTTTGGTTTCCATTCCTGAGTTTCTTCACTTAGGATAATAGTCTCCAGCTCCATCCAAGTTCTGGCAACCATTTTTCTAGTCTCAATCTCTCATGAGTTCAACTGTTTCAATTTTTAGCTTGCATAAATGAGAACATACAAAGTTTGTCTTTCTGTACCTGGCTTATTTCACTTAACATAATGACCTTCAGTTCCATCCAAGTTGTTGCATATGACAGGATCTCATTCTTTTTATGGCTGAATAGTACTTATTTGTGTATATTTACCACATTTTCTTTATCCATTTGTCTGCTGAGGGACACTTTGGTGGCTTCCAATTCTTGGCAATTGTGAACAGTGCTGCAATAAACACACAAGTGCAGATATTTCTCCAATATACTAATTTCCTTTCTTGTGGGTATATATCTAGCAGTGGGATTGCTGGATCGTTATGTTAGTTCTATTTTTAGCTTTTTGAGGAACCTCCAAATGTTCTCCATAGTGGTTGTATTAACTTACATTCCCACCAACAGTGTACGAGGGTTCCCCTTTCTCAGCATTGTTACCAGCATGTTACTGACTGTCTTTTGGATAAAAGCCATTTTAACTGGGGTGAGATGATGTCTCACTGGAGTTTTGATTTGCATTTCTCTGATGATGTGATGTTGAGCACCTTTTCATACACCTGTTTGCCATTTGTATGTCTTCTTTTTAGAAATGTCTATTCAGATCTTTTGCCCATTTTTTAACCTTTCCTGTGATGCTGATTTTGCCCATTTTTAAATCAGATTATTAGATTTTTTTCCTACAGACTTGTTTGAGCTCCTTATATATTCTGGTTATTAATCCCTTGTCACATGGGTTGTTTGTAAATATTTTCTCCCATTCTGTGGGTTGTCTCTACTTTGTTGATTGTTTTCTTTGCTGTGCAGAAGCTTTTTAACTTGATGTGATCCCATTTGTCTATGTTTCTTGGTTACCTGCGCTTGTGTGGTATTACTCAAGAAATCTTTGCCTAATCCAATGTCTTGGAAAGTTTCTCCAATGTTTTCTTTTAGTAGTTTCATAGTTTGAAATCTTAGATTTAAGTCTTTAATCCATTTTGAATTTTTCTATATGGTAAGAAACAGGGGTCTAGTTTTATTCTTCTGCATGTGGATATGTAGTTTTCCCAATACCATTTATTGAAGAGACTGTCCTTTCCCCAGTTATGCTGTTGGCACCTTTGTCGAAAATGAGTTCACTGTAGATGTATGTATTTGTTTCTGAGTTCTCTACTCTGTTTCTTTGGTCTATGTGTCTGTTTTTATACCAGTACGATGCTGTTTTGGTTACTATATAGCTTTGTCATATAATTTGAAGTCAGATAATGTGATTCCTCCACTTTTGTTCTTTTTTCTCAGGATAGTTTTGGCTATTCTGTGTCTTTTGTGGTTCCATATACATTTTAGGTTTTGTTTTTTCTATTTCGGTTAAGAATGTCATTGGTATTTTTATAGGGATTGCATTGAATCTATAGGTTGCTTTAGGTAGTATGGACATTTTAACAATATTAATTCTTCCAATCCATGAACATAGAATATCTTTCCATTTTTTTGTGTGTCCTCTTCAATTTCTCTCATCAATGTTTTATAGTTTTCATTACAGAGATCTTTCACATATTTTGTTCTTTGGTTAAGTTAATCCTAGGTTTCTTTTTAGCTATTGTAAGTGAGGTTACTTTCTTGATTTCTTTTTCAGATAGTTCGCTGTTGGCATATAGAAATACTACTGATGTTTACATGTTGATTTTGTATCCTGCAACTTTACTGAATTTGTTTATCAGTTCTAACAATTTTTTGGTGGAGTCTTCAGGTTTTTCCAAATATGAGATTATATCTGCAAACAAGGATAATTTTACCTCTTCCTGTCCAATTTGGACGCCCTTTCTTTCTTTCTCTTGTCTGATTGCTCTAGCTAGGACTTCCAGTACTATGTTGAATAACAGTGGTGAAAGTGGGCATCCTTGTTGTGTTACAGATTTTAGAGGAAAGGCTTTCAGGTTTTACCCACTCAGTATGATACTAGCAGTGGGTCTGTTATATACAGCTTTTATTGTGTTGAGATATTTATCATGTGGGGATGTTGAATTCTATCAAATGCTTTTTCAGCTTCAATTGAAATGATTATGTTTTTTTCCTTAACTCTGTTGGTATAATGCATCAATGTTCATCAAGGATATGGTCCATAGTTTTCTTTGATGTGTTTTTGTCTGGTTTTGGTATAAGGATAATACTGGCCTCTTAGAACGAGTTTGGAAGTATTCCCCCCTCCATTTTTCAGCATAGTTTGAGTAGGATTGGTATTAGTTTTTTGTTGTTGTTGTTGTCATTGTTTGAGACAGGGTCTCACTCTGTCACCGAGGCTGGAGTGAAATGGGGTGATCATGGCTCACGTGGCCTCTGCCTCCAGGGCTTAGGTGATCCTCCCATCTCAGCCTCCCAACTAACTGGGACTACAGGCATGCACTACCACACCCAGCTAATTTTTGTATTTTCAGTAGAGACAGGGCTTCTCCATGTTGCCCAGGTTGGTCTTGAACTCCTGAGCTCAAGTGCTCTCCCCACCTCAGCCTCCCAAAGTGCTGGGATTATAGGCATGAGCCACAGCACCTGGCCTGGCATTAGTTCTTATTTAAATGTTTGATAGAATTTAGCAGTAAAGCCATAGGGCCCCAGGCTTTTCTTTGCCAGGAAACTTCATATTACAGCTTTGATCTTCTTGTTATTGGTGTGCAGGTTTTGGATTTCTTCATGGTTCAATCCTGGTAGGTTGTACCTGTCTAGAAATGTATCCATTTCTTCTAGGTTGTCCAGCCTATTGGAAATCATATAGTTGCTCACAGTAGCCACTAATGATCCTTTGAGTTTCTGCAGTATCAGTTGTAATGTCTCCTTTTTCGTCTCTGATTTTATTTATTTGGGTCTTTTTTCCTCTTAATAGGTCTGGTTAAAAGTTTGTTGATTGTACCTTTTCAAAAAACCAACTTTTTGTTTCACTGATCTTTCGTACTGTTTTCTTCATTTCACTTTTATTTATCTCTGTTCTGATCTTTATTATTTCTTTTCTTCTACTAATTTTGGGTTTGGTTTGCAAAAGCCCTCTTAATACTGCTTTCAACATATCCCATAGGTTTTGGTATGTTGTATTCCCATTATCATTTTTTTTCAAGAAATTTTTCAATTTCCTTCTTAATTTCTTCAATAGCCCACTGGTCATTCAGAAGCATATTATTTAATTCCCATGTGTTTGTATAGTTTCCAAAATTCCTCTTGTTATTATTTTTCAGTTTTTTTCCATTGTGGTCAGAGAAGATACTTGATATGATTTCAATTTAAAATTTTTTTTTTTTTTTAGATGGAGTCATGCTCCGTCGCCCAGGCTGGACTGCAGTGGCGCAATCTCGGCTCACTGCAAGCTCCGCCTCCTGGGTTCGCGCCATTCTCCTGCCTCAGCCTCCCAAGTAGCTGGGACTACAGGCACCCACCACCACGCCTGGCTAATTTTTTTGTATTTTTAGTAGAGATGGGGTTTCACCATGTTAGCCAGAACGGTCTCAATCTCCTGACTTCGTGATCCACCTGCCTCGGCCTCCCAAAGTGCTGGGATTACAGGCGTGAGCCACCGCACCTGGCCAAAAATTTTTTAAAGACTTGTATTGTGGCCTAACATATGGTCCATCCTTGAGAATGATCCATGTGCTGAGCAGAATGTGTATTCTGCAAGTATTAGATGAAACGTTCTGTAAATATCTATTAGGTCTATTTGGTCTATAATGCATATTAAGTCCTGTGTTTCTTTGTTGATTTTCTGTCTGGATGATCTGTCCAATGCTGAAAGCAGGGTCCTCCAATGTTGGATGCATATATATTTACAACTGTTATATCTTCTTGCTTAACTGACCCTTTTATCATTATATAATGGCTTTGTCTCTCTAAAGTTTTTATCCTGAAATCTATTTTGTCTGATGTAAATATAGCTACTCCTGCTCTTTTTTAGTTTCCATTGGCCTGGAAAATCTTTTTTCATCCCTTTATTTTTAGTCTATGTGTGCCTTTGTAGGTGAAATGCATTTCTTGTAGGCAACATATCATTGGGTCTGTTTTTTTTTATTATTATTATACATTAAGTTCTAGGGTACGTGGGCACAATGTGCAGGTTTGTTACATATGTATACATGTGCCATGTTGGTGTGCTGCACCCATTAACTCGTCATTTACATTAGGTGTATCTCCTAATGCTATCCCTCCCCCCTCCCCCCACCCCATGACAGGCCCCGGTGTGTGATGTTCCCCACCCCGTGTCCAAGTGTTCTCATTGTTCATTTCCCACCTATGAGTGAGAACATGCAGTGTTTGGTTTTCTGTCCTTGTGATAGTTTGCTCAGAATGATGGTTTCTAGCTTCATCCATGTCCCTAGAAAGGACATGAACTCATCATTTTTTTATGGCTGCATAGTATTCCACAGTGTATATGTGCCACATTTTCTTAATCCATTCTATCATCGATGGACATTTGGGTTGGTTCCAAGTCTTTGCTGTTGTGAATAGTGCCGCAATAAACATATGTGTGCATGTGTCTTTATAGCAGCATGATTTATAATCCTTTGGGTATATGCCCAGTAATGGTATGGCTGGGTCAAATGGTATTTCTAGTTCTAGATCCTTGAGGAATCACCACACTGTCTTCCACAATGGTTGAACCAGTTTACAGTCCCACCAACGGTGTAAAAGCATTCCTGTTTCTCCACATCCTCTTCAGAACCTGTTGTTTCCTGACTTTTTAATGATTGCCATTCTAACTGGTGTGAGATGGTATCTCATTGTGGTTTTGATTTGCATTTCTCTGATGGCCAGTGATGATAAGCATTTTTTCATGTCTGTTGGCTGCATAAATGTCTTCTTCTGAGAAGTGTCTGTTCATATCCTTTGCGCACTTTTTGATGGAGCTGTTTTTTTTTTCTTGTAAATTTGTTTAAGTTCTTTGTAGATTCTGGATATTAGCCCTTTGTCACATGGGTAGATTGTAAAAATTTTCTCCCATTCTGCAGGTTGCCTGTTCACTCTGATGGTAGCTTCTTTTGCTGTGCAGAAGCTCTTTAATTTAATTAGCTCCCATTTGTCAATTTTGGCTTTTGTTGCCATTGCTTTTGGTGTTTTAGTCATGAAGTCTTTGCCCATGCGTATGGCCTGAATGGTATTGCCTAGGTTTTCTTCTAGGGTTTTTATGGTTTTAGGTCTAACATTTAAGTCTTTAATCCATCTTGAATTAATTTTTGTATAAGGTGTAAGGAAGGGATCCAGTTTCAGCTTTCTACATATAGCTAGCCAGATTTCCCAGCACCATTTATTAAATAGGGAATCCTTTCCCCATTTCTTGTTTTTGTCAGGTTTGTCAAAGATCAGATGGTTGTAGATGTGTGGTATTATTTCCGAGGGCTCTATTCTGTTCCATTGGTCTATATGTCTGTTTTGGTACCAGTACCATGCTGTTTTGGTTACTGTAGCCTTGTAGTATAGTTTGAAGTCAGGTAGCATGATGCCTCCAGCTTTGTTCTTTTGGCTTAGGATTGTCTTGACAATGCAGGGTCTTTTTTGGTTCCATATGAACTTTAAAGTAGTTTTTTCCAATTCTGTGAAGAAAGTCATTGGTAGCTTGATGGGGATGGCATTGAATCTATACATTACCTTGGGCATTATAGCCATTTTCACAATATTGATTCTTCCTACCCATGAGCATGGAATGTTCTTCCATTTGTTTGTGTCCTCTTTTATTTCATTGAGCAGTGGTTTGTAGTTCTCCTTGAAGAGGTCCTTCACATCCCTTGTAAGTTGGATTCCTAGGCATTTTATTCTCTTTGAAGCAATTGTGAATGGGAGTTCACTTGTGATTTGGTTCTCTGTTTGTCTATTATTTGTGTACAAGAATGCTTGTGATTTTTGCACATTGACTTTGTATCCTGAGACTTTGCTGAAGTTGCTTATCAGCTTAAGGAGATTTTGGGCTGAGATGATGGGGTTTTCTAAATATACAATCGTATCATCTGCAGACAGGGACAATTTGACTTCCTCTTTTCCTAATTGAATACGCTTTATTTCTTTCTCTTGCCTGATTGCCCTGGCCAGAACTTCCAACACTATGTTGAATAGGAGTGGTGAGAGAGGGCATTCCTGTCTTGTGCCAGTTTTCAAAGGGAATGCTTCCAGTTTTTGCCCATTCATTACGATATTGACTGTGGATTTGTCATAAATAGCTCTTATTATTTTGAGACACATCCCATCAATACCTAGTTTATTGAGAGTTTTTAGCATGAAGGGCTGTTGAATTTTGTTGAGGGCCTTTTCTGCATCTATTGAGATAATCATGTGGTTTTCGTCTTTGGTTCTGTTTATATGATGGATTACGTTTATTGATTTGCATATGTTGAACCAGCCTTGCATCCCAGGGATGAAGCCAACTTGATTGTGGTGGATAAGCTTTGTGACATGCTGCTGGATTCGGTTTGCCAGTATTTTATTGAGGAGTTTTGCATCGATGTTCATCGGGGATATTGGTCTAAAATTCTCTTTTTTGTTGTGTCTCTGCCAGGCTTTGGTATCAGAATGATGTTGGCCTCATAAAATGAATTAGGGAGGATTCCCTCTTTTTCTATTGATTGGAATAGTTTCAGAAGGAATGGTACCAGCTCCTCTTTGTACCTCTGGTAGAATTCAGCTGTGTATCCGTCTGGTCCTGGACATTTTTTGGTTGGTAGGCTATTAATTATTGCCTCAATTTCAGAGCCTGTTATTGTTCTATTCAGGGATTCAACTTCTTCCTGGTTTAGTCTTGGGAGGGTGTATGTGTCCAGGAATTTATCCATTTCTTCTAGATGTTCTAGTTTATTTGCGTAGAGGTGTTTATAGTATTCTCTGATGGTAGTTTGTATTTCTGTGGGATTGGTGGTGATATCCCCTTTATCATATTTTATTGCATCTATTTGATTCTTCTCTCTTTTCTTGTTAGCCTTGATAGCAGTCTATCAATTTTGTTGATCTTTTCAAAGAACCAGCTCCTGGATTCATTGATTTTTTGAAGGGTTTTTTGTGTCTCTATCTCCTTCAGTTCTGCTCTGATCTTAGTTATTTATTGCCTTCTGCTAGCTTTTGAATGTGTTTGCTCTTGCTTCTCTAGTTCTTTTAATTGTGATGTTAGGGTGTCAATTTTAGATCTTTCCTGCTTTCTCTTGTGGGAATTTAGTGCTATAAATTTCCCTCACACACTGCTTTAAATGTGTCCCAGAGATTCTGGTATGTTGTGTCTTTGTTCTCATCGGTTTAAAAGAACATCTTTATTTCTGTCTTCATTTCGTTATGTACCAAGTAGTCATTCAGGAGCAAGTTGTTCAGTTTCCATGTAGCTGAGTGGTTTTGAGTGAGTTTCTTAATCCCGAGTTATAGTTTGATTGCACTGTGGTCTGAGAGACAGTTTATTATAATATCTGTTCTTTTACATTGGCTGAGGAGTGCTTTACTTCAAACTTTGTGGTCAATTTTGGAATAAGTGTGATGTGGTGCTGGGAAGAATGTACATTCTGTTGATTTGGGGTGGAGAGCTCTGTAGATGTCTATTAGGTCTGATTGGTGCAGAGCTGAGTTCAATTCCTGGATATCCTTGTTAACTTTCTGTCTTGTTGATCTGTCTAATGTTGACAGTGGGGTGTTAAATTCTCCCATTATTATTGTGTGGGAATCTAAGTCTCTTTGTAGGTCTCTCAGGACTTGCTTTATGAATCTGGGTGCTCCTGTATTGGGTGCATATATATTTAGGATCGTTAGCACTTCTTGTTGAATTGATCCCTTTACCATTATGTAATGGCCTTCTTTGTCTCTTTTGATCTTTGTTGGTTTAAAGTTGTTTTATCAGAGACTAGGATTGCAACCCTTGCTTTTTTTTGTTTTCCATTTGCTTGGTAGATCTTCCTCCATCCCTTTGTTTTGAGCCTGTGTGTCTCTGTACGTGAGATGGATCTCCTGAATACAGCACACTGATGGGTCTTGACTCTATCCAATTTGCCAGTCTGTGTCTTTTAATTGGAGCATTTAGCCCATTTACATTTAAGGTTAATATTGTTATGTGTGAATTTGATCCTGTCATTATGATGTTAGCTGGCTATTTTGCTCGTTAGTTGATGCAGTTTCTTCCTAGCACTGATGGTCTTTACAATTTGGCATGTTTTTGCAGTGGCTGGTACCAGTTGTTCCTTTCCATGTTTAGTGCTTCCTTCAGGAGCTCTTGTAAGGCAGGCCTGGTGGTGACAACATCTCTCAGCATTTGTTTGTCTGTAAAGGATTTTATTTCTCCTTCACTTATGAAGCTTAGTTTGCTAGATGTGAAATTCTGGGTTGAAAATTCTTTTCTTTAAGAATGTTGAATATTGGCCCCCACTCTCTTCTGGCTTGTAGAGTTTCTGCTGAGAGATCTGCTGTTAGTCTGATGGGCTTCCCTTTGTGGGTAACCCGAACTTTCTCTCTGGCTGCCATTAACATTTTTTTCCTTTATTTCAACTTTGGTGAATCTGAAAATTATGTGTCTTGGATTTGCTCTTCTCGAGGAGTATCTTTGTGGCGTTCTCTGTATTTCCTGAATTTGAATGTTGGCCTGTCTCACTAGATTGGGGAAGTTCTACTGGATAATATCCTGGAGAGTGTTTTCCAACCTGGTTCCACTCTCCCCGTCACTTTCAGGTACACTAATCAAACGTAGATTTGGTCTTTTCACATAGTCCATATTTCTTGGAGGCTTTTTTTGTTTCTTTTTCCTCTTTTTCCTCTAAACTTCTCTTCTCACTTCATTTCATTCATTTGATCTTCAATCACTGATACCCTTTCTTCCACTTGATCAAATCAGCTACTGAAGCTTGTGTATGCATCACATAGTTCTTGTACCAGGGTTTTCAGCTCCATCAGGTCATTTAAGGACTTCTCTACACTGTTTATTCTAGTCAGCCATTCGTCTAATCTTTTTTCAAGGTTTTTAGCTTATTTGCGATGGGTTCGAACATCCTCCTTTAGCTCAGAGAAGTTTGTTATTACCGATCGTCTGAAGCCTTCTTCTCTCAACTCGTCAAAGTCATTCTCCGTCCAGCTTTGTTCCATTGCTGGCGAGGAGCTGCGTTCCTTTGGAGGAGAAGAGGCCCTCTGATTTCTAGAATTTTCAGCTTTTCTGCTCTGATTTCTCCCCATCTTTGTGGTTTTATGTACCTTTGGTCTTTGATGATGGTGACGTACAAATGGGGTTTTGGTGTGGATGTTCTTTCTGTTTGTAAGTTTTCCTTCTAACAATCAGGACCTTCAGCTGCAAGTCTGTTGGAGTTTGCTGGAGGTCCACTCCAGACCCTGTTTTACTGGGTATCACCAGCGGAGGCTGCAGAACAGCAAATATTGCAGAACGGTAGATGTTGCTGCCTGATCCCTCTTCTGGAAGCTTTGTCTCAGAGGGGCACCTGGCTGTATGAGGTGTCAGTCAGCCCCTACTGGGAGGTGTCTCCCAGTTAGGCTACTCGGGGGTCAGAGACCCACTTGAGGAGGCAGTCTGTCCGTTCTCAGATCTCAAACTCCATGCTGGGAGAACCACTACTCTCTTTAAAGCTGTCAGACAAGGACGTTTAAGTCTGCAGAAGTTTCTGCTGCCTTTTGTTCAGCTATGCCGTGCCCCCAGAGGTGGAGTCTACAGAGGCAGACAGGCCTCCTTGAGCTGCAGTGGGCTGCACCCACTTTGAACTTCCCGGCCACTTTGTTTACCTACTCAAGCCTCAGCAATGGCAGATGCCCCTCCCCCAGCCTCACTCCCACCTTGCAATTCAATCTCAGACTGCTGTGCTAGCAGTGAGCAAGGCTCTGTGGGCATGGGACCCTCTGAGCCAGGCACGGGATATAATCTCCTGGTGTGCCGTTTGCTAAGGCCATTGGAAAATCGCAGTATTAGGGTGGGAGTGTCCCGATTTTCCAGGTACCATCTGTCACGGCTTCCCTTTGCTAGGAAAGGGAATTCCCCGACCCCTTGCGCTTCCCGAGTGAGGCGATGCCCCGCCCTGCTCCATGGGCTGCACCCACTTTCTGACAAGCCCCAGTGAGAGGAACCTGGTACCTCAGTTGGAAATGCAGAAATCACCCATCTTCTGCGTCGCTCACACTGGGAGCTACAGACTGGAGCTGTTCCTATTCGGCCATCTTGGAACCTCTTAACCGTTTTTTGTTTTTTAATCCATTCAGCCAATCTATGTCTTTTGATTGGAGAATTTAGTCCATTTACATTCAATGTTATTACTGATAAGTAAGGACTTACTCCTGCCACTTTGCTTTTTTATTTCTGGTTGTTTTGTGGTCTTCTTTTCCTTCTTTCCATCCTTCCTGTCTTCCTTTTAGTGAAGGTAATTTTCTCTGGTGGTAAGTTTTAATTTCTTGCTTTTTATTTCTTTATATCTCTGCTGTAGGTTTTTTGATTTGAGGTTACCATGAGGCTTGCAAACACTGTCATATAATTCATTATTTTAAACTAATGACAACAATGCTGATTGCATGAACAAGCTAACAAGCAAAGAGAAAACTAATAAAAACTCTACACTTTAACTTTCTCCCCTCACTTTTTAACTTTTTGTTTCTATTTATATCTTATTGTACTGTCTATCTTGAAACATTGTAGTTATTTTTTTATCAGTTCATTATTTAGTCTTTCTACTCAAGATACAAGTAGTTTACACACAATTACAGTGTTATGATATTCTGTGTTTTTCTGTGTACTTAATATTACCAGTAAGTTCTACACCTTCAGATGGTTTCTTATTGCTCATTAATGTCCTTTTCCTTTAGATTGAAGAATTCCCTTTAGCATTTCTTGTAGGACAGGTCTGGTATTGATGACATCCTCAGATTTTCTTTGTCTGGGAAAGTCTTTATTTCTCCTTTATGTTTGAAGGATATTTTTGCTGGATATACTATTCTAGAATAAAGGTTTTTTCCTCAGCACTTTAAATATGTCATGCCACCCTCTCCTGGCCTATAAGGTTTCCACTACAAAGTCTGCTGCCAGACATATTGGAGTTTCATCGTATGTTGTTTCTTTTCTCTTGCTTTTAGGATCCTTTCTTTACTCTTAACTTTTGGGAGTTTGATTATTATTTGGGTTTAACCTGCTTTGTGTTCTATAACCTTCCTGTACTTGAATATTGATATCTTTCTCTAGCTTTGGGAAGCTCTGTTATTATCCCTTCGAATAAACTTTCTACCTCTATCTCTCTACTCCTCATTGGGGCCAATAACTCTTAAATTTGCCTTTTTGAGGCTATTTTCTAGATCTTATAGGAATGCTTCATTCTTTTTTTTTTCTTTTGTCTCCTCTGTGTATTTTCAAATAGTCTGTCTTCAAGCTCACTAATTCTTTCTTCTGCTTGATCAATTCTGCTGCTAACAGACTCTGACGCATTCTTCAGTACATCAATTGCATTTTTCACTTCCAGAATTTCTGTTTGATTTTTTTTTAATTATTTCAATCTCTTTGTTAAATTTATCTGATATAATTCTGAATTCCTTCTCTGTGTTATCTTGATTTTCACTGAGTTTCCTCAAAACAGCTATTCTGAATTCTCTGTCTGAAAGGTCACATGTCTCTGTCTCTCCAGGATTGGTCCCTGGTGCCTTATTTAGTTCATTTGGTGAAGTCATGATTTCCTGGATGGTTTTGATGCTTGTGGACGTTTATTGATGTCTGGCCATTGAAGAGTTAGGTATTTATTCTAGTCTTCAGTCTTAGTTTGTTTGTACCCATCTCTTTGGGAAGGCTTTCCAGATATTTGAAAGGACTTGAGTGTTGTAATCTAAGTTTTTGGTCACTCCAGCCAAATCTGTATTAGAGGACACCCCAAGCCCAGTAATGCTGTGGTTCTTGCAGACTTGTAAAGGTACTGCCTTGGTAGTTTTGGATAAGATCCAGAAAAATTATCTGGTTTAGGAGGCAGAGACTCTTCTTCTCTTCCCTTACTTTCTTCCAAATAAATGAAGTCTCTCTCTGTACTGACCTGCTTGGGGCTAGGGGAGGGGTAACACAAGCACTCCTGTGGCCATCACCACTGGGATTGTGCTGGGTCAGACCTGAAGCCAGCATGGCCCTGGGTCTTGCCCAAGGCTTATAACAGCTGCCTGGCTACTGGCTATGTTTGCTCAAGGCCCTAGGGCTCTACAATAGGCAGGTGGCAAAGCCAGCCAGGCTTGTGTCCTTCCCTCAGGGTGGTGAGCTTCCCCCCCTTGGGTGGTCCAGAGATGCCATCTGGGAGCCAGGGCCTGGAGTTGGAAACCTTGGGAATCTACCTGGTGCTCTATTCTAATGTGGCCCAGCTGGTATCTAAGCCAGAAGACAAACTCCTTCCCACTCTTCCCTCCCCTTTCCACAAGCAGAGGCATCTCCCCCCATGGCCCCCACTGCCCCAGGCCTATGGCAAGTACTCCCTGACTACTGCCAGTGCACATTCAAGGCCCCAAGACTCTTCAGTCAGCTTGTGGTGAATGCTGCCAGGCCTGGGACTCTCCCTTCAGGGCAGTGGGCTCCCCTTTGGCCCAGGGTAGGTCCAGAAATGCTGTCCAAGAGCCAAGGCCTGAAATTGGAAACCCGAAGAGCCCACTTGGTTCTCTACCCCACTGTGGTCAAGCTAGTACCTATGTTGCAGGACAAAGTCCCCTTTATCATTCCCTTTCCACTTTCCATAGCCACCACAGCTGGGAATGTGCTGGGTCACACCTGAAGCCAGCATGTCTCTGAGTGCACGTCTCTGAGTGATACACTGGATGTCACTGCTGACTATTCAGGGCCCAGGGCCTCTGTAGTCAGCAGGTGATGAATCCTGCCATGACTGGGTCCTTCCCTTCAAGGCAGTGGATTCCCTTCTGGCCCAGAGAGTGTCTAGAAATGTTGTCTGAGATCTAGGGCCTGGAATGGGGGCCTCAAGACTCTGCCTTGTGCCCTATCTTACTGTGGCTGAGCTGGTATCCAAATTGCAAGATGAAGTCCTCTTCACTTTTCCCTCTTTTCTCCTCAAGTGGAGGGAAGGATTCTCTCCTGGAGTTGCAAGCTGTGCTGCCAGGGGCTGAGGGAGGTGTGGTACAAGCACTTCCTTGGCCATCCCAACTGATGTCTCACTAGGTGTACCCTCCAAGTCCTCTGGCTCCAAGCACAGCACAGGACCAGGACTTGTCCAGGAATTGCAGTCCTTGTGGCCTAGACTTCCTTTCAAGTTTACTTAGAAACCCAGAGCACTTTAGTCTGCAGTGGTGAGGCTTGCTGGAACTCAGGTTCTGACCACTAGGATGAGCAATTCTCCTCTGTCTAGGGCTAGTCTAAATGCTCCTTCCATGGGTTCCAGCGGGGTTCTGCCTGGTATTGCTTTCTGCTGTGACAGGGCAGCACTGAGTTTCAATGCAAAGTCCCACAATTGCTGCACTCTCCCTCCCCCAAGTGCACAGGTTCTTTCTCCATGCAACATGGCTGCTGCCAGAAGATGGGGAAGGGGTGGTATAGGTGATTCAAGACTGTCTTTCCTACCCTCTTCAGTGCCTCTTTCTGTGATATGAAATTAAAACCAGGTACTGTGGGCCGGGCGCAGTGGCTCACACCTGTAATCCCAGCACTTTGGGAGGCCGAGGCGGGCGGATCACGAGTCAGGAGATCGAGACCATTCTGGCTAACATGGTGAAACCCCGTCTCTACTAAAAATACAAAAAAATTAGCCGGGCATAGTGGTGGGTGCCTGTAGTCCCAGCTACTCAGGAGGCTGAGGCAGGAGAATGGCGTGAACCTGGTAGGTGGAGTTTGCAGTGAGCCGAGATTGCACCACTGCACTCCAGCCTGGGCAACAGTGCAAGATTCAGTCTCAAAAAAATAAATAAATAAAATAAAATAAAACAATAAATAAAACCAGGTTCTGTGACCTCTCACCTGGTTTTTGGTTCTTACAAAGGTGCTTTTTTTGTGTATGGATAGTTGTTCAATTTGGTGTTCTTGGAGGGAGGGTGATCAGTGAAGGCTTCTATTCGGTCATCTTGCTCTGTCTCCTGTTTTTACCAATACTGCTTATCTCATATTAATTTGTCCATTTGGACTGGGTATGGTGGCTCATGCCTATGATCCCAGCACTTTGGGAGACTAAGGTGGGTGGTGGGGATCACCTCAGGTCAGCAGTTCAAGACCAGCCTGGCCAACATGGTGAAACCCTGTCTCTACTAAAAACACAAAAATTAGCTGGGCGTGGTGGCAGGCGCCTGTAAACCCAGCTACTAAGGAGGCTGAGGCAGGAGAATCACTTGAACCCAGGAGGCAGAGGCTGCAGGGAGCTGAGATTGTGCCACTGCACTCCAACCTGGGCAACAGAGCGAGACTCTGTCTCAAAAAGAAAAAAAAAAAAATCCATTTGTCTGCTCCCTGCAACCAGGCTAGGAGCATGTGGTGAGCAGGGACAGAGCCTGACTGTCCATTGCACAATGGCTGAACATAGGAGAAGCTGATTAAATACCAGCCTGAAGAGAGGTTGTTCACATTCCAAAAGTAGGCAAGGGAGTGAACCCTCTTCTATTACCTGCCCCTTCAAGCTGGAAGGTGTGCATAGAGAACAGGTTATGGGTAAGGGTGTGGAGACAACATGCTGGCTGTGTTCCTGGGGCAGTAAGGACCCTGAGCTTGGGAAGGAGTTAACAGAATATAAGCAGGAGAGGAAAGTGAAAATCCATCATGGAGAATGAAAATCAGGAAGAAAAATGTGGATTTTATATGGTGGGAAACAACACAGAACCAAGAAGCCTCCTCTAAGCTACCAGCTGGATCTTAATTGCATGATCCCCTCCAGGAGACAGAATGGTCCAGCCAGGAGGCATGCATATCCACATTCTGGCTCCAGGAAACATGTACCCAATCATGAGGTAATCCTTCTGAGTTCCAGCTACTCATCACTTCCTGAAGTTGCCCAGGTGGGCCTAGGCCAAGGGACCCACGGGTGGAAGAATCAGAAAGCTCAGGTCCTCACAACTCTAAGGATACCTGGCCATGGTGGGGACTGGCAGCATCCTCACCTCACATGCATCCAGAGAAAACCCAGACTGTTTCCAGGTAATGGAAAATGTCCAGGTTAGCCCCGGAGCCTCACCAGCCCTCGCCAGCAGTTCTACCTAGCAACCAGCTCAGCTCTCTGCTGGACAATTTATTAACAGAACTGTACTCACAGGGTTTGTTTTCCTAGTCTATGGGGCCCACAACACTGTAACAAAAGTTCTATTTCCTTTTCCTCTATTCCGAGAAGGGGAATAACAATAACAGCTACTATTACCAAGCACCTATTCCATATTTGGCACTTAATGCTTCTCTCTAACCCTTACAGCTCTGCCAGGTAGGTATTATTTGCATTGAAGCTGAAAAGCTGAGGTTCAGGTGTATCATGGTACATGGTAACCCAGCCTGGCTAACTCCAAGCCAGTGCTCTCCCCACCACAGCGAGCTGCCATAAAGGCAAGCCAAACATCACGAACCTGCTGCAGTCATTGGTGCCTGTTGGGCTCCAGCCACTCCTCCTACCAGACCCATTCAAGAAAAGACAAAGGAGCCCATTTTGAAGCAGCTCTCCTGGAGCCAGCAAAGACACAATAAAACAACAAGTTAATTGTCCACAGCAGTACCAGGAAGTCACACAGGTGCAATCAAGGCAGACCATTTCCTGCTGTTACTACCCTGAGGTCCAAAGGCCTGCCCAGGCCTCACCATCCTTGGTGACCCCCATTTTTACCCTGTGACGCCTCAGTAAAACTCTGGAAGACTTCTGTTGGAGGTATTAAAAAATACCGTGACAGCCAGGAGCAGTGGCTCATGCCTGTAGTCCCAACACTTTGGGAGGCTGAAGTGGGCAGATTGCTTGAGCCTAGGAGTTGCAGACCAGCCTGGGCAAAATGGCGAACACCCATTTATACAAAAAAATACAAAAATTAGCTGGCCATGGTGGCATGTTTCTGTAGTCCCAGCTACTTGGGAGGCTGAGGTGGGAGGATCACCTGAGCCTGAGAGGTCAAGTCTGCAGTGAGCTGAGATCACGCCACTGCACTCCAGCCTGGGTGTCAGAGTGAGACCCTGTCCCCCCCAAAAAGAAACACCAAAAACAAACTGTGACAATCATGGCCAGATGCAGTGGCTCATGCCTGTAATCCCAACACTTTTGAGAGGCTGAGGCGGGTGGACCACTTGAGCCCAGGAGCTCAAGACCAGCCTGGGCAAACATGGCAAGACCCCGCCTCTACAAAAAATACAAAAATTAGCCAGGTATGGTGGCACACGCCTTTAGTCCCAGCTATTCAGGAGGCCAAGGCAAGTGGCTAGATTGAGCCCAGGAAGTCGAGGCTGCAGTGAGCTGTGATCACACCACTGTGCTCCAGTTGGGTGACAGAGCGAGACTATCTCTATTAAAAAAAAAAAAAAAGTGACAGTGAGCATAAGGAAGGGGGACCATGCTAAGGGGACTCATAGAAGGTCACCCTATCAGGCAGAGTAGAGTAAGAGCTGGGGTAGGGACTCATATGGGAACTGAGCCCATACCCTGGCATAGCCACTGTGAGATAATGGACATGCCAGACCCTCTCTGGGCCAGGGGCATAAGCCAGAACTTGGGTGTCATCCAGAACCCTGTCCCCTCCTTCATCTCTACCTCTAATTAGGCACCTAATCAATCCTCAGATTGACCTCTGCAAAAGATCTTGACTCTGTCCTCTCCTCACATCTTACCTAGATTATTGCTTTAGCCTCCTAGCTGAGCCCCAGCCTCCAGGCTGTCTCCAGCCTAACCATCCTCCCAGCCAGAGGGATCACTCTGAAACAAGTACATGCTTACCTCACTTCTCTGCTCACCTGAACCCTTATCTCTCAGGGTAAAATGCAAGCTCCTTGGCTTAGCTCCCAGACCCTTGTGTCTGCTTCCTGCACTGTTCCTGGCTTCTTCCCCAGCCACTCAGCACACACTTCCCATGCCTGTACTTCCCTGAATGCATTGCGCTGTTTTGTGACCATGTATTCTGCTGGCCTTTCTTCCTTATAAGGCCCTTCCCTTCTTCTATTTCCTACCAATCCTTCAGAACTCAACTAAATAGCACTTCTTCCAGGGAGCCCTCTCTGATACCCCGGTTGGACTTAGATGTCCCCTTCTTTAGCCTCCCCACCCACCCTGGGCTTCCATCTAGCATAGTACTTAGAGTTGCTGGTTTTTCTATCTCCTACACTAAGGTTCCTGGAAAAGATGAAGTAATCTCAGACAGGGCCTCAGTGAATTTTGTATCTGCAGCAATACCCAAGCACCCAGCACCATGCTTGAAAGACCACAGGGATTTCTGGATAGAAAAATGAAGGGATCTCCCCAGCAAACAGGTCATAGAATTGATCAAAGTTAGAGGACCTTTACACATTAAGTATCTGTATAGGCTCACCAGTTTATGCAACTGAGCTCAGTTACTAAGGGAACTGATCCTTCTACTTTGACCACATTCTTGCTTTATGAAGTCCTATGTGGTCACAGCGAACTCTCTCAGTCGTGAATACCAGTCACCATAAATGATCAGTGGCCCCTACAAGCAGTTTTATGGCCACAGTTTGGAGCACAGTAGGGGTTGTGAGTGGGGGAGGGCAGCCAGTGGTCCCTGGGCGCCAGGATTTACAAGCTCTGGTCAAGGGATGATGGAGGCTGCACTATGAATGGGTCTGGCGAGCCAGCCAACTTCAGCAATCCTCCAAACATTTCTAGTTTTTTGTTACTGAAAAGTTCAGTCTTGTGAAAGGTGTTTGGTTTCAAGTTTCCTGTCACTGGTCTACTTATTTAGAAAGTGTTCCCCCCTGCTCCCTGAAATAAATAAGGTGCCTGAAGTCTGATTTAAGCAGCTTCTTGCAGTCAGCTCCAGTGTGCAGAAAACCTGTTATGAAAAATGAAACTGAGAAGGTGGACATTTCCGTGGCATCATCTCTTTCCCATGAGCTCAGGGTTTTTCACTGTAAGATGAGAAAGAAGGGCTGGTAGGCACTGGGCCCATCCTGGGAAAGACACCAGGAGGGACTAAGCCTCTTCTTCCTAAACTTGATTCTTTTCCCTTTCTCCCCTTACTGACCTTGAGATCAAAGTGAGCAATTTTCTTTGTGTGAAGGTAGTTCACCCCATCCAGGATCTGCTTAATGAAGCTAGTGGCCTCCTCCTCACTCAGTGACTCCTTCTGGGCCAGGAAATCGAAGAGCTCTCCTCCAGACACTCTGTAAAACACCAGCGGGGGGAGGGGAGGCCCAGGCCCAGTCAGCTCTGCATGTCATGAGGCTGGGCTGATGGGTACAAGCCCTCATCCTGACCCCCCAGGGACCTTGTATGGCAGAATCCCCCTTGCTTATTTCTGGGGCTTTGTCTGTCCAGTGCCAGGGACTGACTTTGCTCCTATTTGCTTTGTTCTTTCTTTTGGATCACAAGGGCAGGAATCACCCTGGAGGTGTTGTCAGAAGAGCCTCTGCTCCCACTCTAGGCCCTGGTCCCAGTCACCCTGGAGGTTGCCCTCTCCCCTCCATATGCCTGAGATGGCAGGGGACAAAAACAAGCAGATTATTTAGCCTGAATGTTTGCAATCCTCCAAGTTCATATTTTGAAATTCTAACCCCCAAGGTGATGGTATTAGGAGATAGGGCCTTTGGGAAGTAATTAAGTCATGAAGTTAGAGCCCTCACAAATGAGATTAGTGCCCTTATGAAAGAGACCCCAGAGGGCTCACTTTCCCCTTGCACTATGTGAAGTTACAGTCAAAAGACAGCCATCTATGAGGAAGTGAACCTTCATCTTGATCTTAGACTTCCCAGACTCCAGGACTGTGAGAAATAAATTTATGTTGTTTGTCAGCCACCCAGTTTATGGTTATTTTGTTATACAGCAGCCTGAATGAACTGAGAGAGGAAATTGGTACCAAGTGTGGAGTGCTACTGTAACAGATACCTAAAAATGTGGAAGCTGCTTTGGAATCAGCTAACAAGTAGAGGCTGGAAGAGGTTTGGGGTGCCAACTAGAAAAAGCCTACATTGCCATGAATGAATGGACTATAAGGGTGGTTCTGGTGAGGGATCACAAAGAGAGGAGATTCTCAATCTTCTTAGAGAATACCTAAGTGGCCATCAACAAAATATCTGTAGAAATACAGATGGAAAGGCCATTCTGATAATGTCTCAGATGGATAGGAGGAACATGTTACTGGTCTGGTCAATGGAGGAAAGGGCATCCTTGTTATAAAGTAGCAGAGAACGTGGCTGAATTGTGTGTGTGCCCTAGTGTTTTATAGGAGGCAGAACTTGTAAGCAATAAAAATGGAATATTTGGCTGAGGAGATTTCTAAGCAAAGTGTTGGAAGAGTGTCCTGGTTCCTCTTGACTACTTAAAGTAAAATATGAAAAGAAATGGTTTAAAGACAAAATTGTTACTCAAAGGGAAGAAAGCTTAAAAGTATGCAAAATTCTTAGCCTCCTCATACTGGAAAACATAAGGAAACCTGTTTGGGAAAGAACAAAGGTATGACCAAGCAACCATTTGATAAAAAGGTTAATATGGCTCTCCAGGGAAGCCAGGTGCTATTCATCAAGACAATAAGGGGATTAGTCAGCCATCTAAACAGAAGCCAGGACCTATTGTCCAAGACAATGGAAGAATAACCCTGAAGTCATTTCAGAGATTATGGGGTTGAAAAGAGGGGTGTCCCTCCCATCACAGATTCATAGTGCCAGAGCTTAGAGGGCAGAATGATATCAAAGGAGGGGCCTCCACTGCCCAGTGCTGCCTCACATTGTGGGCTTTGCTCTCCAAACTCTGTTGCCATACTCCTCAGACATACCAGGTGTGGCTCCTGGAGGGCAACAGTGTAGCAAGCTCTGTGCCAAGCAAAGCTGGTGGGTGTGTGGCTGCCTTCACCTGGATTTCACAAGATGCCTTAGAGAGCTGGTGGGCCCCTGGGCAGAGAACTGCCTTTGGTGTGAGGGCCAATGTTTGGAGAGCAAAGCCTTATGGGCAGGGTTGCTCAAAACTGCAGGGGCAAGACCTCCATTCCACCCCCATGGGCCTGGAGGGCAGAGCAATGAGCCAAAGATTATTTTCAATGTTTTGTACTGGCTCAGAACCTGTCACTCCTTTATTCTTTCCCATTCTTCCTTTTAGAATGGGAATGTGTATCCTCTGCCTGTCCCACCATCATATTTTGTAACACGACATGTTTGATGTCATTGGTTCACAGCTAGAGAGCAACTTGCCTCAGAATGAATCATACCTTGAGTCTCACCCACATCTGATTTAGATATTTAGATGAGACTTTGGACTTTAAACTTTGGAGTTGATGCTGGAATTAATTAAGAGTTTTGGAACTATTGGAATGGAAGGAATGTATTTTACATTTGAGAAGGACATTAATTGGGGTGGGGGGCAGAGACAGAATGCCGGAGTCTGAATGGACTAAGACAGATGACAAAGAGGAACAAATGCTGTGCCAGAAACTAAAGACCTAGGTTCCATTCCAGCCTTGCCACTGACCTTGGACAACTCATTTCCCTTCTCCAGGCAGGCCCTGGTTTCATTACCTACAAAAGAAGCAGACTGAGCAAGACAGCCCCAAAGCCCCCTTTCTTCAATTTTATAAAAGATGGCCCCTTTATGGGGCTCAAGAGAATCTAAGTATGGCCCCTAACTTAAGCATAAGACCCCATTAATTATATTCATTTTTAAAGACTCTAGAATACTGTTTTTGATGTTTGATACTACTTTTTCACACTCTACATTCTTGCTTCCTATAGTTGATGTGACAGAGCAAAAAAAAATCTCCCCTGAGATTTAGGATTGCCAGATAAAATAGGTTTTTACTTGCTAAATCTGGCAACCCTACTTGGGCTTATTTATCCTGTCAACAAAAAGAGTCAAACTCTGTAAAATATTTAAAGATGTTTATTCTGAGCCAAATATTAGTGCTCAAGACCCATGACATAGTCCCAGAAGGTCCTCAGAACATGTGCCCAAGGTAGTTGGGTAACAGCTTGATTTTATACATTTTAGGGGGACAGAAGTTACAGGCAGAATCAATAAATGTAAGGTGTACATTGGTTCCATCTGGAAAAGTGGAACAACTTGAAGGTGAGGATAGGGGGTTGGGAGGGCTTCTAGGTCACAGGTGGATTTTCTGATTGGCAGTTGGTTATTATTGAAAGACCTGGAATCAATAGAAAAGAGTGTCTGAGTTAAGACAAGGGTTATGGAGACCAAGGTTTTTATTATGTAGATGAAGTCTCACAGGTGGCTGCCCTTGGAGGCAATAGATAGCAAATGTTTACTATTCACATTCTTAAAAGGTGCTAGACTCTCAGCTAATCTCTTCAGGATCAGAAAAAGACATGGAAAGGAACAGAGATTCTCCACAGAATATAGATTTTTCCCACAAGAGTCAGCTTTGCAGGGCCATTTCAAAATATGTCAAAAGATTTATTAGGGTAAAATACTTCTATTTCTTTCAGGGCCTGCTATGTGATGTTATAGTAGAGTCAGGTTGGAATTTATTATCTTATTGCTGCAAAGAGTCTGTTTTGTTAGGCTTAAGTTCACTGTTTTCATATTAATGCTGGTCACTTGTGCCCGAATTTCAATGGGCAGAGAGTATAATGAGGCATGTCCAACCCCTCTTCCCACCATGGCCTAAAGGTTTTTCAGGTTTACTTTGGAATCTCCTTGGCTGAGAGAGGGGTCTATTCAGTTGGTTGGGGGGGCTTAGAATTTAATTTTTGGTTTACAATCCTCTGACAGAAGCTGGGGTATCCAGCCAGCATGTGCTCCACTGGGGCTGAAATAAAGCCATGGGCCCAAAGGGAAAGATCTCAGGAAGGGTTCTAGACCAAGGGATCCAGGACCTTGGGATCACTTGGAGAACTTGTTTTAAAATGCAGATTTCCAGATCCCACCATAGACTTTAACAAATTAGATTCTCCAGCAGTGAGGCCTTAAAACCTGTATTTTTACTATAACAACATAATAATAGTAATTAATATTCATTGAACACATACTCTATGTTACATGCCTTATGCACATTATCTCATTTAATCATCACAATATCCTATGATCTAAGGACTAACATTTTTCTATTTCACACTTAAAGAAACAAAGGCTCAGAGAGGTTAAGCAACTTGCCCACAGTCCCATAGCTAGTAAATAGAGTCAGGATTCAAACCCAAGCAGAACAGCTCTCAACCACTACAGCATACTGAGTATTGCAGATGATTCTTTTCTTTTCTTTTCTTTTCTTTTTTTTTTTTTTTTTTTTTTGAGACAGAGTCTCATTCTGTTGCCCAGGCTGGAGTGCAGTGATGCGATCTCAGCTCACTGCAACCTCCACCTCCGAGGTTCAACTGATTCTCATGCCTCAGCCTCCTGAGTAGCTGAGGTTACAGGCACATGCCACTACGCCCAGCTAATTTTTGTATTTTTAGTAGAAATGGGGTTTCACCATATTGGCCAAGCTGGGACTCCTGACCTCAAGCAATCTGTCCACCTCAGCCTCCCAAAGTGTTGGGATTACAGGTGTGAGCCATTGCGCTCGGCTCCAGATGATTCTTATATGGCTAAAATGGCTCTGACCCAACTTTGGGGATCATTCCCTGCCCCCTAGTCCATCCTAAATAAAGAACATCAAAATCTTCTTTTCTCCTTTCTTTAAACATTTCCAGAAGCACACCTGGACCCACTCAATAATCTTAGCATCATGAAAAGTAGAACAACCGGACATAAAATAGTGACATAGAAAGTACACAGCAACACCTATGATATGCTGTGACTTACAAAATGGAACCTAAATCCGCTTAAGCCTCTTGTTCAGCACTATCAACAGAACTTTCTGCAATGATGAAAATGTTCTAGATATGTGCTGTCCAATAGAGTAGCCACTAGTCACATGTGGTTACTGAGCACTTGCAATGTGGCTAGTGTAATAGAGGAATTGAATTTTAACTTTTATTTAATTTTAATTAATTGTAATTTAAAAACTGAAGTGGTATAAAATATTTTCCATTAAATACAACTTTATTGTTTCAGTAGAATTGCATTTCACTTTAACCGTTGCATTGCTTTGCGTAAGAATTGAAATGTGGACTGGGCACAGTGGCTCACACCTGTAATCTCAGCACTTTGGGAGGCTGAGGCAGGCAGATCACTTGAGCCCAGAAGTTCAAGACCAGCCTGGGCAACATAGTGAGACACTGTCTCTACAAAAAATACAAAACTTAGCTGGGCATGGTGATGTGCACCTGCAGTTCCAGCTACTTAGGAGGTTGAGAGGATCACCTGAGGTCGAGGCTGTAGTGAGCCGTGATTGTGCCATTGCACCCTGGGCAACAGAGTGAGATCCGGTCTCAAAAACAAACAACAACAAAAAAAAACAGGTTGAGATGTGCTGTAAGTGTAAAATTCACACTGGATCTTGAAGACTTAGTTTGAAAAATAGAATGTAAAATATCTCATTAATAATTTTAAATAAAAATATTATTAAAATCAATTCACCTATTTCTTTTTGTTTAGTCAGTGTGGCAACTAGGAAATTTAAAATTATGTATGTGGTTCACATTACATTTCTATTGGACAGCGCCAATAGGCAGGGTATCTCCTCTAGATCTAACTACTAGTTACAGGAAATACAGGGAACAGAGGAATGAGTTAAAGAACACCATGAGGAAGGAACAAGTCTAATCCAGACTGTGAAACAGGACAAGTGGCCTAGTTTTCCAACATATCAATGGCATCAAAAAAGAGGCAAAAAAAAGAGAAGGGGGAAGGGGGAAGGTGAAAGGGTGAAGAGAGACTGAGATAAGATGGCACATTTGAGCATATGTACCATCTCCCATAGCTGCAGCGCCCCTCTGCTCAGGGTTGAGTAGGGTGTGGCCTAAGGTGGCTGCCTTGGTGTTGGGGACCAGGCTGGTGCACTATTTTCTCAGTGTCTCATGGGTGAGGCCATCCTGTGCCCCATTCTGACCCTTGCCCCCACCTTGGGCAGGTGCTGGAAGCTGGAGCACCCTCCCAGCTGCTGGAGTAACCCTGGGTCTGCTCTGCAGGCTGGGGTCAAAGGGCCAAGATGATGGCTCCAATCCTTTAGTAGCAAAGATACAACTTTCACCTTGGGGTGGGACATGTGAGAGTTCTAGGGCTCAGCTTTTCTTCTTGTGAAACAGGAGTGAAAAAAATAATGCTTTCATTACCAGCTTTGGATGTGAGGGTGGGAGTAAGAGGAATCTCTATGAGATTCTTGATAAAGTCCTTGACATAAACACCGTACATGGTGTCATCATCACGGGTGGCAGTGGTGGAAGGGGGCTTGATTTAGAGTTTATTTGAAGTTTGCCACCGGTGCAATGTGCTTTCCCAAACATTCCCTCACTTGAGCTTGATATCCACCCGGAGGGCATCCTCATTCTCAGATGAGAAAACTGAGGTCTCAGGAGAGCAAGTGACTTGCCCAAGATCACATAGCTAGTAAGTGGCAGGACCAGGATTTAGACCCAGATTTTCTCAGCCCCAGTTCACCATGTGTCCCTCTCACCACAACCCTTCCACATTACAAAGCCTGAGGTGCTAATGCAAAATGGAAAGGCTCAAAGCAGCCCCAGGCACTGGGCAGTCCTCTGATATCCCTGTTCTGCTGCATCCACGCTCTCCTCACAGTGGGCTTCACTATCTATCTTTCTCTCTCCCCAGCTAGATTATTTTTGCTTCCACAGCACCTAGCGCAAGAAAGACATTCAATCAGAAGTTTGGTGAATAAAAGAACAAAGAAAGAAATAAAACATTAAAAATAACAACATGATGTAGAATATTCTGTATCATATAGACAGTGAAGCCTTGGTATTTGTGAAAGATCTGTCCAGAGCTCTCTGCAAATTTTCACATCTGCAGTGCCCCCTCTGAAACACACAGAACCCAGCTCCACCCTTAGTCTGCCAGCCCCTGCCAGGTTGTGTGGGCCTGTGACCTTGGGCAAATATCTAAATAAATAATAACCCTGCAATTCCTACTTTAAATAAAATGCTGCATCAGTGTAAAAGCTTCTTAACTTAGCATTCCCAAAAGCCACTGACACGAAGGCTCGGGTTGAGGGAGGACTTTGGGGTGCAGTAATCAGTCATCTGTTTGAAGGTGAGATCTGGGCAGGAGACCTGGTGAGACATGGTCTCCTTGGGGTGAAGAAGGGAACAGCCACTGTGCCCCCTAGAATCTCCCCCAGAAACTCAGAAAGGTGGGAGGCTGATGACCTGCCACTGTCTAGGCCCTGGATACCCAGGCTGGGACATTCACATTAATGCTCAGTCACCTCTTTTCAAAGCCTAATCAAGGAGCCTGAGTGTCATTTCTTTAGCCTCTAAGACCTCTGCCCTGGAGCCACCCCCCATCTCCTTCCAAGTTTCTTTCCTCTTACATCCCACATCTCTTTAGCTTTAAGATGAAAAACAAAGCCTAACGACCTGGCCTCATCTCTTCTCCTAGTGTTCCCAGGATCATCCCCTTCCTGCAAATCTGACCTTTGCCTCCTTCCTCCCTGCAGGGTGGCATGCCTGCTGGAAATGCTTTTCAGACTCTTCTGGAAATGTATACATGAATGACCTGCACAGGCAGCGATAGGGGAAAAATGCTGCCAGAGCTGCTGGGCCCAGGAAGCTGGGCTTAATTCAGGAAACTGGGAAGCATCACTGCCACCCTGGAGCACTCTGCCAGGCAGTTCTCTGGTATGCAACCACTGCGGTATCGCTTTCCACAGGCTTGGAATCAAGGAGGCCCCAGAGCAGTCAGGGGCCTGTGATGGGAGGCCAGCCCAACCTTCACAGGGAGACTTACATTTTTCAGGGCTAGTTCCACATGTGACATGAGTTAAGCTACTGAAATTTTGAATATATTCTATACCCCATACAGAAGTCAACTTATATGGACAATTAAATCCTTCCCAGTCCTGCCTTCAAGAGTCATGACCAGAGGCAGCTGCTTCTAGGGAGGTCACAGATGGGATAATAACAACTGAAAGGGATTTAGATCAGGGCCAGGCATGTCCTCCTAGTGCTGGCCACTTGAGCAGAAAGCAGGAGGAAGTCCTGCACCAGACAACAGTTGCTGAGAGGGGCAGTGGGATCAGGGTAGACTCATTCATAAAACCTGCAACTGGGCAGCTTTCAACTGAGTAGGTGGATACTAACACTTACTGGGCAAACCCACTAACCTGTTAGGGCACAGTGAGGACCAGGAGGCCAAGACTTCTGACCAGCCTAACAGGAGTCACTAAGTCTAAGCAACAAAAGCCCATGAGGCCGGGTGTGGTGGCTCACGCCTGTAATCCCAGCACTTTGGGAGGCCAAGGCGAGTGGATCACTGGAGGCCAGGAGTTCAAGACCAGTCTGGCCAACAGAGTGAAACCCCATCTCTACTAAAAATACAAAAAAAATTAGCCAGGCATGGGGGCACATACCGGTAGTCCCAGCTACACAGGAGGCTAAGGCACAGGATCACTGGAACCCGGGAGGTGGAGACTGCAGTGAGCCGAGATCACACCACTGCACTCCAGCCTGGGTGACAGAGCAAGACTCCATCTCAAAAAACAAACAAACAAACAAAAACAAAAGCCCAGGAACTCCTCTCCTGGGAGGTCCTCCCTCTCAGAACCTGGCCATACATGGGTTAGGGACAGTCTTGGAACGCTTGGGTCTTCTCCAATCTCATAAATTCTTAGCAGTCCATAGACAGGCACCCTGAGAACAATGAGACAGCTTGGAAGTGAAGGGGGAGACAGAAACGGGACAGAACTTAATAAGCACAGAGGCCCAAGCAAGTCATGGGAGCACCAGCGTGATAACTGATGTTACGGATGGTGCACCTGAGCTCACAAGAAGCCGGCACATAACTGGCTGACCATGAGCCCTGTTGGGAAAAACACAGACATCTCAAGAGCATTTACCTGCCACATCCCCGCCACCGACTCCTAGGGTTCTACAAACAGGAAGAAGCAGGCAATTTCCCCAGCAATTAAAGGCATGCCAATTATAGTAAGAAAGTATCAATTTATAGCTATAAAGATCAATAAATAATGAAACACGTTTCAAAACAAATGACCCAGGGCTGGCATGGCTGCAGGCACACAGCAACACTCCTACGTTGTGGTAGTAATGGTTAACCAGCACCATCTTTGAAAAGTGAGGATATTGAGTCCCAAAAATGTCAGCCTTTGGCTTAGTCATCCCATTCCTGGGGATGTTAGCTAAATCCTCAGGACTTTGCTGAAAGAATTAATTAAAAAGAAAAGGGGAAAATCATGAGAAGAAAGTTGTTTTATCAGTAAGATTTGTAATGGTTAAAAGCTAGGAAATAAAAACCATGTGTCCAACAATAAGGATGCTATGGTTTGACTATTTGTGCCCTACAAACTCGCATTGAAATTTAATCCCCAATGCGGCCGTATTAGGCAGTGGGACCTTTAAGACGTGATTGGGTCGGGGTGCGGTGGCTCATGCCTGTAATCCCAACACTTTGGGAGGCCAAGGCAGGCGGATCATCTAAGGTCAGGAGTT
Organism: Gorilla gorilla gorilla; assembly: GCF_029281585.2. Classification (NCBI taxonomy): domain Eukaryota; kingdom Metazoa; phylum Chordata; class Mammalia; order Primates; family Hominidae; genus Gorilla; species Gorilla gorilla. The sequence goes on from NC_073240.2 coordinate 64,749,926, forward strand.
CGAGACCAGCCTGGCCAACATGGAGAAACCCCATCTCTACTAAAAATACAAAAATTAGCTGGGTGTGGTGGTGGGTGCCTGTAATTCCAGCTACTTGGGAGGCTGAGGCAGGAGAATAGCTTGAACCCAGGAGGTGGAGGTTGTAGTGAGCCAGGATCGCGTCATTGCACTCTAGCCTAGACGACAGAGCGAGACTCCATCTCAAAAAAAAAAAAAAGAGGTGATTGGGTTATGAGGGCTCTGTCCTTATGAATGGATTAATCCATTCATGCATTAGTGGATTAACAGGTTACATGGGTGGGACTGGTAGCTATATAAGAAGAGAGACCTGAGATATCCCACTCTGCCCCCTCACCGTGTGATGCACTGGGCTGCCTTGGGGGACTCTGTAGAGAGTCCCCATTAGCAAGAAGGTCCTAATCAAATGTGGCCCCTCAACCTTGGACTCCTCAGCCTCCATAACTGTAAGAAATAAATACCTTTTCCTTATAAATTAACCAGTTTCAGATATTCTATTATAAGCAATAGAAAATGGACTAAGACAAGGGAAATACTGGTATGCAATTCAGTGAAACATATACTCAGTTAAAAGAGAAAAGCCAATTTTTAGAATTATGTTAATTGCGGAAAAAAGTAGAGCAGGAAATTATACAAGTACAATGATTGTATACAAATAGAAAAAGATTGAGAGGAACCACAGAAAAACATAAATAGCTGTGTTTGGGTTGTAGGATTATAAATGTAATTTCTTTTCCATTCCTGCTTAGTTTTTTTTTTTTTTTCTCCCCATAATAAACTTTTTAAGAAGTGGCTCGGCCTTTCCAGCAAGGTGCGCTTGTCACTCTCTGCTGGGAATCAGGATGCCGACTGCGGACCCTCAGCTTCTCTCTGGGTCACGCAGGGCAGGCATCCAGTAGCCCAACCAGCTGGGAGGCCCGTGGGAGAAACATGGAGGACACTGGGAGCTAGCGAAGGGAAGAGCACAGGCAATTCTATACATTTAAACACTGAGATGGATAATTTAAGAATCAAATGCAAGAGTATGCAAATGTCCATCTGCTAGTTAAATCTATATCCTGCCAATACCAGAGCATAGTTCTCAAATTAGAATGATCTCAAATATCAGGTGGTCCACCGAGTCTGTAGGCAGGTTAAGGATGGCTGCCTGCTTTACAGATGAGAACTAAAGCTCAGGGAATTGAGGTGACTTGCCCAAGGGCACAAAATCAGGGATTCCTGAGAGATTCTATCACTCCCGCTACCAGGCAGGTGTATACATGCTTATGAGCCTCAGAACATTCTTTTTTTTTTTTTTTTTTTTTTTCCGAGATGGAGTCTTGCTGTCACCCAGGCTGGAGTGCAGTGATGCAATCTCGGCTCACTGCAACCTCCGCCTCCCGGGTTCAAGCGATTCTCCTGCTTCAGCCTCCCGAGTAGCTGGGATTACAGACACCTGCCACCACACCTGGCTAATTTTCGTATTTTCAGTAGAGATGGGGTTTCACCATGTTAGCCAGGCTGGTCTCAAACTCCGACCTTGTGATCTGCCTGCCTTGGCCTCCCAAAGCGCTAGGATTACAGGCATGAACCACTGCACCAGGCCAGAACATTCTTTATATAGGCCTTGCTGCTTGACTGGACACAGCCACTGTAACTTGTCCACAACCCAACTCAAACTCTATTGTTTATCAGAGCCCCACCTGCCCAGGAGGATACCAGCGTGGCCAGCCAAACCCTAGAGTCTTGAGGTCCTCTATCCAAATTCCATCATGAACTGTGAGGTCTTCTTCCTCTGCTAAGCCAGCATAAGGCCAACCCACCTCACACTCATAGCTGTCTGCACAGGCCGTGTGGACTCAAGTCCTGGTCCTGCCACTTCCTGGCTATAGGCTCCTGTAAGTGTCCTGGCCTCTCAGTGTTCTTGTCTGTAAAATGGGGATAATAAGAGTGTCTGTGTGACAGCATTGTTATGAGGATTAAATAAGGTACAGAAGTACTTGGCTTGCACAATGAATACAAAATAACCTGTCTGCACTAGTAACATATTTCCCTCATCACAGTCTTTAAAGATTGAACAAGACGACAGATACAAAGCGCCTAGCAAATTCTTGGCTTACAGTAGGACTCTCTAAATAATAGCTATTATTATAACAATAAAGGTGTCAATCACAGCACAAATGCAGTGGACCTTCCCCAGGAAAGGGCTGGAGAAGGGCTTCGCAGAGCCCAGAGATGTTTGTACTTCCCCTCCTCATAGTACACAGCCCTCCCTGACAGCCTCCCCTGGCCCCACCCCACCCTCTGTCCCACTCACCCTCCCACATGCTTCTCCAGCCAGGAAAAGACCCCAGTGCAGTCATTTCTTCCCTTTGATCTCCAGGATCCAGTGAAAGCCAGACTTAGGCCATTGCCCTCTGCCCCTGCTATTCAGCAAGCTTGCCCCTCCTTTGGCTCAGTTTCAGGAGGAGGAAGCGGGTAAGGAGGAAGGGGGTAAATGAGACAGAGGGGATCTGCCCACCACTGACTTCACCTCCTCTGGGCTGAGCTTAGGCCTGGTTGCTGCTGCCCCCTGGGGCCTGTGGCTGGAGTTTCCACTGCCCTGCCTGCCCCTGCTGCCCCCCAACCCTGTGGGTCCTGGGGACCCCACTCACAGCTCAAGGATGAGCACCACGTCGGTGCGGTTCTCGTAGACGTCGTGCAGCGTGATGACATTGTGGTGCAGCACCTGCCGCAGGATGCTCACCTCCCGCTCGATCTCCTCCCGGCTCACACCGCGCCGGCTCGCCTGGCTCTGCCGCTTCTTGATGAACTTGGCTGCATACTCAAGCCCCGTGCTCTTCTCCCGGCACTTCTTCACGATGGCAAACTGGCCACTGTGGGGACACAGACCCATAAGATTAGGTCATCACTGTGGTCATTGGGGAAATGACCCCACTGTCAGCTACCAGGTCACACAAATTCAGAGTGATTCTGCCAGGACAGGACAAATCATGCCACCAGTCTGCATCCCCACCTGACGACAACCTGTGGATGAGATGGGGCAGGGACTGGGCTTCCCTTCTGTCCACTCCTTCTATGAGGAATGAATGTTAGTATTCTTAGTCCCAGTGTACAGAGGTGAGCACTGAGGCCCAGAAAGGTTATTGATCAGGATGACATAGCCTTATCATTGCAAAGTCTCAGCTAGAACCCAAGTCTAGGACCCACCAGATGAAATCACAATGTCCATAAGCAGACTGGGCTGGTGGGGATCCGGGTTTGGGTAGAGTTTGGAGAGGAGGCAGCCTAACAAGGTTAATCATCATAGTGGGGGAGCATCACAGTCAGAGGACTTGATATAAACAGAAAGTTGTACAATTAGGAAACTGAGGCATAAGGATAGGTCATGTGACTCGCCTGAGGTCATTGCAGAGTTAATGGCAAAGCCAAGCCTCAAAGTCAGATACCCAACCGGCTGTCCACAAAGCCTCTGAGATAGTTAGAGCAGTCTAGACCATTATTAGTCCCCTTCAGGCACTAGTACCCAGGGCTGGGCTCAGAAACCCTTTACTCCAGGGACAGAGACAGCAACCATGAAATGGAGTCCATGGCAGAGTGGCAGGCAGCCCTGAGCTGGCAGCCCTGAGCCAGCTTCCCTGAGTGCTCCAGGGGCCCTCCCCACAGGGAAGGGCACCAACCACCTGCTTCTGCACCTCAGTTCAGTGACCAGCAAGAGCAGATCTAAGTCCTCAGAGATTTCCCAGTGACCATCTTGCCCAGGGGTCCTCCCGTCCCCTTACTGCCATTTGCCATCGTTGCCCCATGTTTTCTTGTCACCCAAAATACCCACTGCTTGAGTAACTCAGAAAGTTTTCTGGTTCAGCTTAATGGCTCAATAAGGGGCCAGCAGACTCCAGACTTAAGAGGTACACTCTTAGTGGCTCTGGGTTAAAAGCTACATACAGGGAAATGCCTGGGATATTTGCCCCAAATGCAGAAAATAGCAAAATAGCACTGCATCTGAACCACTCCATCATTAGCATCATCCTCAGTGAGACTGTCTTCAAAATACCCGGAGTGGCAATAACAACAACAAAGTCAAGTTCAGCAAGCAACAGATAGATAGGCCAACACTTAGATAGCATTCTATGGCAGCCACTTCAGAGACGTTCCCAAACACAAACTCATGCATCTCTCCATTGCCTTAATCTCCATTCAATCAACACTGTCTGGGCATCCACTCTGTGCCAGGATCTGTGCTAGGCACTACGGGGCAGGGACCAAAGGCACAGACAACAGGTACAGATGGAGCTCTAGGGAAAGAGAAGACCCTGGGGGCTGGACTGGGCAGAGAAGGCTTTGTGGAGCCAAATTTATCTTACATCGTCCACTGACTCTAAATTTTTAGCTATTTCAGTTCCAAATACTGGCTCTGAGCTGTCCACACACTAAGGGCTGACGCAGGTGGAGTGGAGCCAGGCCTCCCAGAGCCAGAGTGAACACATTCAGTGTGAACTCTAACACATATGGTCTCTTGGAGCCACTCTGGGCCTCGAGGACAGCGGGTGCCTTGGTAGGTGCCAAAAAACACTTGACCGAGCTTCCAGGCCCGGGTGGCTCTGAGTCTCAGTGTCAAGGCAGCCACACGCCTCTCCTCTCTGACACCTCAAGCAGCTGCTGGCAGGGCCTGGCATTTCAGAGTCCCTGTGACCTTGTCACAGAAGCCCTGAGTTCCTACTTGACCTGTGGGGAAAGCAAAGCTTAAGGGTGGTAAGGGATACACTTAGGTTTACAGAGCACATATGTAGTGGCGCAGGGCTTGGCTTGGCATCCAAATCCCCCAGCTCCCAGCCCCGCACTGTGTTGACAGCCTTAGGACTTGTGAAAGGGCAGAAGAGCTTTTGTAAACTAGAGCTAAACATTTCAGGCCACCTTGACGTTGTTTCCCCTTCGTCTTATGAGGGAAACAGTGGCATTTTTTTTTCTATATCACATGCCTGAAAAATTCCTCAAACTCTCAAAAAGCAAATGAGTGTTTGCTTTTCCTGCCTGAGTTTTCTCTTTGCGAGACAGCTGTGGCAATGAGTGGTGACCGGGGCAGGCCCACTGCACAGGCATCTTTCCCTCCCCAAACGGAGGTATTTTGAGAGTGGGTGACTAAGATGGCGCCAAATACCACACACCACCACTCATCTCACCTGTCTTCACTCAGGCACAGCCCTCTGCTCAACCTGTAGAGGGGAGCCTCAGAGGGAGCCAAGGCCGCTGGCTGGTGTCCCCCACTCCTTGGGCTGTTTCCAGAAGAGTAGAGAACACCCTCCACCAGACCCAGCCCCCAGGCTTCAAGATCAGGCAGGCCTGGCCTCAGAGACTTATGCTTTCACCTGCTCTGAACATAGATTTGCTCATCTGTCAAATGGGAATCAGGGTTCCCTGCTAGAGAATTGTGAAGACTGGAAATATTTGTAATGTTGGCCCGTGGTACTCAAAAGTGGTTCATGTGAAGGCTGAGCAAGAGACATCCAGAGACATAAGTCACTGATTCAAATGGTCTGGAATGTGAAACCAAGGAATTGGTTTAATTTTATTTATTTTTAGAGATGGGGTCTGGCTCTGCTGCCCCGGCTGGAGGGCAGTGGTGTGATCATAACTCACTGCAGCCTCAAACTCCTGGGCTCAAGCAATCCTCCCAACCTCAGCCTCCCGAGTAGCTGGGACCACAGGTGCGTGCCACACCACCCAGCTTCAGTTTAATTTTAAAAGCACCACCCTACCCCTCCAATGATTCCCACGCACAGCCAGATGTGAAAATAGCTCTATTCCAAGCAAGTAGCCAACTCTTTAAATCCTAGAGCAGTGGTTCTCAACCCAGGCCACACATTGATATTGCCTGGGGAATTTTAAAACTCCTAGTGTTTAAGTCTCACCCTGAGAGATTCTGATCTCCTGGGTTTGGGCCTGAAGATGGGGCTATTTAAAAGCCCGCTGGGTAACTGACATGCAGCCAGGGCTGAGAACCACTGACTTACAACAGCTTTCTGATTATCTCCATTTCACAAATGAAGAAACTATACCACTGTTACTCATACTAGTTCCTCATTTTCAGTATTACACTTCCCCATAGTTCTCTGATCTGATCATTTCAGGAAAGGAGTAAAGAAAGGGAATCAGAGGGGAGGGGTTGTCTCTCCCATCAGCATGATTTTTGCTTGAGGGGTTCACCAGTCTAACTGCTGTGTTATGAATATGCAAATCAAGGCAGAAGATTACTCCAGCTTTTGGAGGATAACAGGAGTGAAAATTTGCAGTCAGGCACTCCCTGGCCACTGTACTCAGCAGATGCACAAAAGCAGAACCTGAGATGGCTCTAGTATGCCCATCAGAGGGCCCAGCCAACCCAAGGGCAGGTGAAGACAGTGACAGCAACAGGCCTTTTTCTGCACACAGAAGGCTCTGCAGCCAGAAGTTGAGGCCCCACAGTGCAGGAGTCGCCAGCTAGGCTACAGGGATGATGGGTGGGAGGCGAGGGCCTGTCTACTTTAGGACAGAGCCACCCAGAATGTCATCCAGGGAGGGAGCAGAAGCAAGCAATTCAACCTCTAATGAAGGTCATTGCTAACACTAAATCAAAAATGATGGGAATACTGGAATCTGGTATACATATGCAAAGCACACATATTCCAGTATCTCTGCCCCCCATAGCAACAATCAATACCTATGCATGGTCTACTGCAGCACGGGCTGGTAGGAGGCCCGATTCCTGGTCCTAATCTGCTATCAAAGTTTCGTGGGCTTGACAGGGAGCTGCCTTTTCAGTTCATGTTTCTCCATCTGCCACCCCAGGTCTCATCTTAGAAAGCTTCCTGTCAGAAAGCTCCAAAGAGCCTTGGACAACTCTAAACAGGAATGAAGCCCTTTCTCTTCACTCTCCAAATTCCTAACTCTGGGCTGGTGTCAGGAGACTGGGAGTCTAGTCAGAGCCCTACCACTAACGAGCCAGGACCCTGGGCAGCCTGTTCAACTCCCCAGGCCTCAGTTTCCTTCTTTGTCACATGGGGACGATAATACATGCCCTGCCCACTTCCCAGGGTTGTTTGGGAAATCATGAGGTAATGTCTGAGATAGGACTTTACCATCCAGCCTTGCAGAAGAGCACGAGGTGTGGGTGGGTGGGAACTCTGTGCCTGAGACTGGCTTGCAAAAGTCACGTAGGATGGTTTCGTGAGGGACAGTAAATCCTCAAGATACAGAAAACACCCCGCTTCTGCCAGCACACTCTCCTGCAATTCTGTCAGGAACACACCCCTCTTCCCAGGCAGAGGACTCAGCTCCTCACTCACTCAGCACCTGGGAGGACAAGTGGGCTGTGTCAAGATCAGTGTCACTGGCAGATGGGCCTCATTTCCAAACTTGTCAGGCCCCCAGGTGCCACCTCATAAGGGCTCTCTAGTTGTCTGCCCAGGACTCACATGAAAAGGGGTATACCTAGAACAGCTTCTCAGTGCTCAGAAATGTCCCCAACCTCAGCTCTTAAGGTTCATGGAGGAGCCTGGCTTAATCCCCACCACCCAAAGTCTTCACTGTCAAGGGTAAATAAACAGGGCATGAACCAAATGTCACACCACGGGATCGATTTTGTATAGCAATGTGAACATTACAACATTTACATCCAGCTTTTCCTTTTTTTTTTTTTTTTGAGATGGAGTCTCGCTCTGTTGCCCAGGATGGAGTACAGTGGCGCAATCTTGGCTCACTGCAAGCTCCACCTCCTGGGTTTAAGTGATTCTCCTGCCTCAGCCTCCAGAGTAGCTTGGATTACAGGCACCCGCGACCATGGCTGGCTAATTTTTTTGTATTTTTAGTAGAGACGGGATTTCACCATGTTGGCCAGGCTGGTCTTGAACTCCTGACCTCAAGTGATCTGCCTGCCTCAGCCTCCCAAAGTGCTGGGATTACAGGCATGAGCCACCGCGCCCGGCCAGCTTTTCTCTTAATGAGCTAACTTCATATTCATTCTCTTTTTCAATATTTGCAAGTATCATTTTTAGTTCCATTTCACAGATAAGAAAACTGGAGAGGTATAGTGGCTCACATCTGTCATCCCTTTGGGAGGCTGAGGCGGGGGGATCACTTGAGGCCTGGAGTATGAGACCAGCCTAGCCAATATGGTGAAACCCTGTCTCTACTAAAAATACAAAAATTAGCCAGGCATGGTGGTGCAAGCCTGTAATCCCAGCTACTTGGGAGGCTGAGGCACGAGAATTACTTGAACTCAGGAGGCAGAGGTGCCAGTGAGCCGAGATCATGCCACTGCACTGCTGCACTGCAGCCTGGGTGACAGGGTGAGACTTTGTCTCCAAAAAAAAAAAAAAAAAAGCCAGGCAAGGTGGCACAACCTGCAGTCCCAGCTACTCAGGATGCTGAGGTGGGAGGATGGTTTTCAGCCCAGGAGTTTGAGGCTACAGTGAGCTATGATCATACCACTGCACTTCATACCACTGCACTTCAGCCTGGGCGACAAGCAAGACTCTGTCTCTAAAAAAAACCCAATAAAAAAAAGAGAGAGAAAACTGGGCTTAGAGAAGTAAAGTGACTGGCAATTGGGCCAGGGAACAGGGCTAGGACACAGATCCATGTCACTGACTCCGGCTACAATGAGGCTCTCGAGGTAACTGAGCAGTAGTGTGTACCAAGTAGTGAGGAGAGGGGCCCATCCCAGAAGAGAACAGTATTCGACATTGTTTCAAATTGCTGGCATGTGGTGATAGTAAAAAGCAGACTGATTTTTACTCGATTTTATTATCGGTTTGTTTGATTTATTTATACATACATACATACATACACACACACATACACACACATACATACATACACACACTCATACATAGTCTCGCTCTGTTGCCCAGGCTGGAGTGTAGTGGTGCAATCTCAGCTCACTGCAACCTCCACCTCCTGAATTCAAGCAATTCTCCTGCCTCAGTCTCCCAAGTAGCTGGGATTACAGGTGCGCACAATTATACTTGGCTAATTTTTGTATTTTTAGTAAAGATGAGGTTTCACCATGTTGGCCAGGCTGGTCTTGAACTCCTGGTCTCCAGTGATCTGCCCGCCTCGGCCTCCCAAAGTGCTGGGATTACAGACATGAGCCACTGCGTCGGGCCTATTATTGGTTTTAAATTCTCAAAAGGCAATATACCCCTTACGGCCTGCATCAAGGTAGACCACTTGCACTGCCACCCACCCTCACCCTCTGTGGTAAGCCACAGCCAACCAGACTTGTTCTGTCAACTACCAGGGCCAAGCTGCTAAAGGCTTTGAAAGGTCTATGGGCTGGGTGTGGTTGTTGTAATCCCAGCACTCTGGGAGGCGGGAGGATCACCTGAGGTCAGGAGTTTGAGACCAGCCTGGGCCAACAGGACAAAACCCCATCTCTCCTAAAAATACAAAAATTAGCTGGGCATGGTAGTGCACACCTGTAGTCCCAGCTACTCAAAGGGTGAAGCACAATAATTGTTTGAACCTGGGAGGTGGAGGTTGCAGTGAGCTGAGATCACATCGCTGCACTCCAGGCTGGGTGACAGAGCAAGACTCCACCTCAAAAAAAAAAAAAAAAAGAAAAAGAAAGGTCCATGGATTGAGTGGGTCTACCTCATTCCCTCTCTTAGTCGATACTAAAGTGTCCACAGATTGAGTGATGTACCCCTAAGTCGCCAGTCTATCCAGGTGGAAATGAGGCAGAGCTGCATAGAACGCAGGGCCCCAGCCAAGGGACAAGATGCCACCAGAGGTGAGAGGTACCAAATGGGAAGTGTTCCAAAGCAGAGGGTCGCGGAGACTGGCTTCCTCCTCCTGCTTCCCCACCGCAGACACTGCAGTTCCTCTTTCCACACTGGAGAACAATGAGCCGTGATTCCTCTGGAATTACCCTGCGAGGTTTCAGGGCCATAGGGCAGGGATAATGCTTAGGAACTTCCAGCCAAGGACCTTCAGCCAATGTGTCTCAAAGGCAGGAGCAGCTCAAAGCCGTAGTCCACAAGAACCAGGTCAGCCTGATCCCGGAGGACCCATACCCACATCCCACAGCCACAGCCTGCCTGGGGATGATGTCACTGAGCCCCCTCGCTACTCCTCTGCCTGGCCAGGCTCCACTGTGGAGCCTCTGTGGCTGACCCTGTCCTTATTTCCCACCCTTTCCCAACACATCCATCTTCCAGCCAGGCCACTCCGAATCCCATGAACAAGAGGCAGAAAACACTTGGGGACACATTCCCCAAGGTCAGAGCAAGCAAGGGACCAGATATTCAGGAAACCAAAACAGAGTGAAGAAATATAACGTTATCTGAGGTCAGAGCAGGAAACAGGTCAGGGTTTTAGGCCAGAGAGACAAGGGTAAGGAGGAAAAGTTTACCAAAGCCAGGTGGGCAGTGCGCTGGGAACTAGATGGGCATGACAGGAGTGAGAAACACGCAGGGAGCAGCAGCAAAGTCAGCAGCAAGTGGAGAGTCTGGAACAACAGAAACGCCAGCCAAGAACCTGCAAACAGAAGAGGGCACAGGGCTGCCCAATATGACTCTTCTCCCAGCTAATGACCCAGGCCCCTCGTTTCACGAGCCTGTTTCCCCTCCCTGACCTTGTTGCTACTGTCTTTCTAGTTCCTTGACAATGGCTTTGAAATTTGAGGTGTGGAACCCTCTCTCAAATCTTTCACCGAAGTCCAATATGTAAAACAGATGAAAAGCTGTGCTTCTTTTGGAGAGGCATCCAGAGCCCACCCACTGACCGCCCCCACCCATGAGGCCTAAAGGGGCTTCAGGGAACCCCAAAAGCTCCAGGGAACACAGTTTGAGAAGTACTGCTCTATAGCATGGAAGCATAGCATGCTCTAGATGATCCCAAAGAAGTTTCAAATCATAAATGAAAATGAAAAACAGAACATGCAGATGCTTCTCAGTATTATCTAGTCTTTTAGGAAGTCACTCCAACCAAGCCGAACTCAGGGTCAGCGGTGAGGAGCACATGTAGGCTAAGTACCAGGAGCCAGAGTCTCCAGGGAACTGACTCCTGACCTATAAATGGCCCCTGTCCACAAAGTCACAGGTGGCTGCTCTGTATGGGCCTGCAGCAGCTGCTTTTAGAGGCTGGCTTGTTTCATTCCCAGGTCCTACAGACTAACTTCCTTCCTCTAGACATTTTTTTGTTGTTGTTGTGGGGGACAGAGAGTCAGAAAAACTAAAGCACAAAAAGGAAGGAATCACTTAGCAGGGCCAAGTTGGGCTAAAGTATGACAACTATTTTTTAACTTAAGTACATTTTTGATGCTGTTGTCAAAAGAGCTCAAGCCTGCAAGTCTAGGACCTGAAATAAGTTAGGCTCAATTAAAGTTTGACTTGGCTATGTAAAGAAAGATTTTCACTGAAAATATAGCTCAGTATCCTCTGATATTTCCCTTAGTCTAGAGTCTAGATTCTAGACACTAAACATGATGTAGGTTACTGAGGAAATGCTGGGCTTGGAAGGTACCACCCACCACCCACCCACCTGCCCATGTACTCACCCAACCATCCACCCATGCATCCTCCTGTCCACTCACCTATCCATCTGTCTCTCATTTACTGATCATTGTCCTAAGTGCTGTAAACAAGACACACCTCACAACTTGAAAGGCTTATATAGTCTATTGCAGAGATTAGACAAACGCAGATGAAAAGGAAATATAGCCTGGGCATGAAAGAACTATCTGCAACAGCTGGAAAGGCAGGGAGTGATACACAAACGCTTCATTCTGTGGAGGCCCCAAATAACCTCTCACCTTCACTCCCTCCCTATCAGGTTGTGGCCACTTTCTCAAGGAAATACATCAGGAAGCTGAACCTGCCCTTTCCTTTCCTCCTTGTGGGAGCACAGGGAAGGAGAGAACAAGCAGTCAAGGGACCAGTCATGCTCAGTTGGGTCAGGCACCCTTCCCACCATCTGAGTTCCTGACAGTCAGATGTATGTTTAACAAAAGAACTTCAACAGAGCAGGTCAGTTTGCTCCCTCCTAGAAATGCCAGCCAGGCCCATAGCCTGGGCAAAGCCCAGGAGACAGAACCAAAGGATAATACCTTAAAAACAAGCTTGTGCTGCCATGCAGGAAAAAGACTGCAGAAAGAAGATGGGAAAATCCAGGATGGTTTGAGGCTCTCCTATTACTGTGGGGGTACAGGATTACCCCTCACATAAAATGGTAAAGTGAACCATTCATGTTCTAGAATACCTCCCTCCCCACTTGCCCTCCCCTCTCCTGCATCCAGCCCGCCTCCTGTGAACTTTCCACCTCTTCCTGGCCCACAACCCCCTGTGATCCTTCCCATAATTCATGTAAGGTGACAAAGGATCCCTAAAGGTTATCCTGACCTCCCTCCAAAGAAACACCTTCACAGTTTAACACTATTTGTGACCAAGAAGGGGCTTTAATAGTGGCAAGTTTAGGCACACATGGGGCAAAGTGGTAAGATGACTTGGAGATAGAAAGGTCTTTTTACTTTCCCAAGATTCACATTAAACAGGTGGCTCTGCAGAGGGCCATGTGTATCTGTGTATGTGAATATGGATGGTGTACAAATCATAACCAGTTATTTCTTGCCCATTTTTTTTCTGTCCACCAGGATCTTAAGGCCTGAGAGATTCTTGATGTAAGAATCTTGTTTTTCACTGATATAGTCAGCTCTTAGCCATCTAGGATGGATGGTCTCTGTTTCTCAAAATGTTTGTGAATTTTTAATCCCATGTTTATTTCTTCACCATGACTTGAAAATGCCCAAGATTGCTTGCCTCTCCCAGACATTCAGGGCTGTGAATGGGGAAGACTACATATCACGGGCAAAGTACAGGGTTAGGGGTCCTGGCTCTACCACCAACTTCCAAGCTTCCTTTTCCCTTGGGGCCTCAGTTTTCTCATCCAAAAATGAAGGATTGGACCAAGATATCTCTTTCAGGTCCTCATCCCAATCCCTGTTAGAGCCTCTGATGCAGGTCAGTGTGTGACATACTGTATCACAGGTATCATATGTTTCATATTGATACATATGAAACATTCCACAGACACACAGGGTGGTTTCTGGGTTTCCTACCGCACAGGGCCCAGCCATGGGTCCAGGCTACTGACATTGATCTGTCACGTGTCAGCCAACTAAATTTTCAAAGACAAAGGAGGACCAGGGCTTCAGGCAAGGAGAGCAGATCTCAGGGACTATCTTCATGGCCAGGAAAATGCTGAACTCTCCAAACACCACAAAAGTATTTCTATAAGAAATGACCTGGGCATTCATCTTGGCGCTCAACTATCAGCCAGCCTGTAAGAGCCTGGAGAGTAAGAGGTGTTATCTTCATAACTCATACAGGGCCCACCTCAGCACCTGGCACAAAACAGGTATTCAGCCAGTGTTTGTAGAAATGATGATCTAAGCTGAAGAACCGGGAAGTGTGATAAAGGGCCTTGTCACCCTTGGCTGGCCCCCAGTGCAGCAGGAACCCTTCATTGGCAGACTCACTTACAAATAAAACATTCTTGATTGTTTTTGATTAGAAAAAGAAGAATGTTAAAAGAAAAGGAAGGAAGGAAGGAAGCAAGGAAGGAAACACACAAAAAGGAAGCTAAAAAATGTTCCTTAGTCCCACCTTTCTGAGATAACCATCGTTATCATCTTGGTGTCTGCCCCTCAGATGTTTTTCAGCACATACTGAAATCTTTTTTTTTTTTTTTTTTTTTTTTTGAGACGTAGTCTCCCTCTGTCGCCCAGGCTGGAGTGCAATGGCTCCATCTCGGCTCACTGCAACCTCCGCCTCCCGGGTTCAAGCGATTCTCCTGCCTCGGCCTCCTGAGTAGCTGGGATTACAGGCACCCGCCACCATGCCTGGCTAATTTTTGTATTTTTAGTAGAGACCAGGTTTCACCACATTGGCCAGGCTGGTTTCGAACTCCTGATCTCAGGTGATCTGCCCACCTCAGCCTCCCAAAGTGCTAGGATTACAGGCGTGAGCCACTGTGCCTGGCCTGTTCTTTTCATTTTTTAATGTAAGTGAGATGGTACTGTAGATACTATTTTGAAGCCTGCTTTTTAAAAATTCTCCCCTTAACAATAGATCATTAACATCTCCTCATATAATTAAAAATTATTTTAATATCTAATTTTAAATGGCTGTATAATATCATATTATATACAGGTAAACCATGGTTTTTAAAGCAAATTCTCAATTTTGGACATTTATATCATTTTCAATTTTTAATATTATGATACTGTTATAAATACACACATGTATAAATCTCTGCATACATCCCTGGTTGTTGTTGTTGTTTTCTTTTTGAGACAGGGTCTCACTCTGTAACCCAGGCTGGAATACAGTGGCACTATCATAGCTCATTGCAGCCTCAGCCTCCCAAGTGGCTAGGACTATAGGCGCCCACCACCACACCCGGCTATTCCTTTTTCTTATTACTTGTAAAGGCTCTTTATGTATTTGTGATATTTAACCTTTTGTCAAATATGTTGAAAAGATTTTCCCTAACTGATTTTCTTATAGGCCAGAGTGGTCATGGGTTTATTGTCTAAAGGAGCTATAGGTCTTTCTCAGCATCAGAAGGTGTTAACAAGTTTTTTCCCTTCACTTCGCCTGCCTGTTACTTCAATCACCCAACTGCTGTGTCTTAGGGCTACTCTGAAGGGAGCAATTCTGTGCCTCAGTGACTCCTGCCATTGCTGGTCACATTGTTGGTCACTCCATGCAGGGTATATCTTCAAACTTACTGCACGACCCAGGGGACCCACTGCCATCCCTTGTCCCCCTGACCTGGTCCTTTCCTCAAAGTCACTGCACTCTTGCTCCGGGCAATGTCCCGCCTGTTAGCTGACTAAAGGAAGGCATGGCATTGGAGGGTGAGCAGGTCCTGCTGCAGAGTGTGCCTGGTGCCCCCAGGGTGGGCCACAGCTGTGAGGCAACCAGCACAAGACCCCTTTAGAGAGGCAAAGCATCTCTCCTGACCCCAAATTATTCAGCATGTGTGTAGTGTCCTTTACAGTAGGACTCACATGTTGACTTTCTTTCAGAAATTACCATAAAGATGTTTGTCTACCTCATATCAGATAATGAAAATGATGTCATCTATCTTATTTCCTTTTTGTTATCTTGGTACCAAATGACAACAACTATGATGACCTAGATGTTGGGTGTATTTCCTCCTTCTTCCTTTGCACCATGGATTCTCAAACTTGGGGGCATATCAGAATCATTTGGGGAGCTGGTTAAAAATCCAGGCACAGCCAGATGCAGTGGCTCACACCTATAATGCCAGCACTCTGTGAGGCTGAGACAGGAGGATCACTTGAGGCCAGGAGTTGAAGACCAGCCAGGGCAACACATCTCTACCCCACCCCCCAAAATTGTTTTAATTAGCTGGGCATGGTGGCATGTGCCTGTAGTCCCAGCTACTCAGCAGGCTGAGGTGGGAGGATCATTTCAGCTTAGGAACAAGAGACTGCAGTGAGCTATGATGGTGCCACTGCACTCCAGCCTGACAACAGAGCAAGACCCTGGCTCTAAACACAAAAATATTAAAAATAAATAAAAATAAATGAGACACCCGGGCCTTATCACACATTTGCTAAATCATACTCTTCTGGAGGGCATCTGGCTTTTGATCTTCCACTTTTATGTTTGCTTTCTATCTATGTGCCTCTCATCATAGGTTGCCTCAAATTCTTAACATGCATGAGCAAGAGGAATCATAAGTGGTTCTGTGCTGCCATCACTGCAGCGTTCACTCCAGGACACGAGCATGGAGAAATACAGTGGGCAGCAGAGCACGCCTTCCAAAATGGAGCTTAGCCCATTTCACAGACGGCTAAAGGGAGTCCCAAAGTGTGAAAGGCTTTGCCCAAGGGAGGACTACTCAAGCAATCATGTACAGCCGATCCTAATGGCCAAGTTCATTGTAGAGCAAAAAGCATTTATCACAGGAATGAAATGGTGCCACCCCCATCCCCCTCTGCCCCCATGCTTGCAGGTGGCCTATTCCCTCATCCCCACCCTCAAAAGATTTGGCTTTAGGTCCACACCCAGCCTTTCTGCCCACAAGCCTGGAGGGCAGGGTGGGAACAGAAGGAACAGGTCCAAGTCCTCTTAGAAGCACATCTTCCTCTACACCTCTCCCATCCAGCCCTACTCCCCAGCAGACGCCAGAGCCTCTGTCAGGCAAGCGGCTCAGAGTGCAACTGTGCCATCTCCTCTGTCATCACCACCCCCAATTAGCAACTCCCAGGTGCCTTCAGGGTTGCCACTCCTGCCCCATTCCTCCAACTCTGCTCTAAGCCATTACAGGCTTTGGCACTGCCTGACAGGTTTCCTTCAAGCCTAATTGTCAGGGCGCAGGAAAGGTATGTGTCAAATCCAACATGATTTATTTGTCCTTTGTCTACCCCAGCTGCAATTTATTTTATTTTATTTCTGAGACAGATTCTCGCTCTGTCACCCAGGCTGGAGTGCAGTGGCACGATCTTGGCTCACTGCAACCTCCACCTCCCGGGTTCAAGCAATTCTCCTGCTGCCTCAGCCTCCCAAGTAGCTGGGACTACATGTGCCTGCCACCATGCCTACTAATTTTTGTATTTTTAGTAGACATGCGGTTTCACAATGTTGGCCCGGCTGGTCTCGAACTCCTGACTTCAGGTGATCTGCCCACCTTGGCTTTCCAAAGTGCTGGGATTACAGGTGTGAGCCACCATGCCCGGCCTTTGCTGCAATTTAAAATGGACCCTAGCCTCTAAAATGGTCTCTTTCCTCTAGAAAACCCACCCATCAAGTCTCCCACACTAACTGCCTCTAATTGCTCTTGTCCTCACCCACACGGCCCACACTGGAGTCAAAGAGGGGCAGAGGTTAACCAGCAGTGCTCTGAGGGCACGGGGGTCTCTGAAAAGGACTCCAGGATAACTCCAGTCCAGTTCCGTTACAAGGTGGCTGTGAGACCCTGGGCGAGTTTCATTATCAGTGAGACAGGAATGAAAACCGCCTCATAAGCTATGATGATTTCATGCACTGATCCACACAAGTGCCCACAATGGCATCCAGCACATGGTAAACACCAACAAATAGGATTTTATCCTTGGTGCTCTGGGCTTCAGTTTTCCCACCTGTGAAATGAAAGTAATACACTTATCTCACAGTCAGTTAAGAAAAAGGAATTTGAGAATTGGGAGAACACAGCACAGAGCCTGACATATCCTTGGTGCTTAGGAAGTGGTTTCTGATTGATGAAGGATGAAGCAGTCAGACAGTGAGTGTCATGGGTCAGAGCAGACATTATTACCCATGGGTGCAGGCTGCCCTTCCCTGCCCCTCAGTACCCCAGAAAATCACCTCCGTCCTCAGGGAAACAGGCCCACAGAGCAGTCATGGGCTCCCACATGGATGTGGGCTGGCCACACAAGCACATTCCTGCCTTGAGAGGTGGCAGGTCCAGGCTTTCCCTCTGGGACAGAGGGAGAAGCCAGGTTGTGTCTCAATATATTAGGGCCCAGGAGAGCCAAAGGATGGACTGTCTGCCTCAGGCTGCCTGTTCCTCCAGGCTGGGGACTCTGCAGGGTCTCTCCTGCCAGAGGCTGGGCCTGGCTGGCAAGCCTCCTCTATACACAGAGAAGGGTCTCCACATATGCCAGGCTCTCTGGCTCCCTGGGTCTCTGCAGGGTGGACCTATGCCCGGAGGAGACCCAGGGGAATCGCCAGGAAGCCCAGGCAGGAGCAGCTGAGGTTGCCATGGCCGTAACAGTAGGTGCTTTCCGTGTGCACAGCTTGGCATCCTCCCCCTTGCAGCTCGTCCTGCCCTGCACTGTTCTGTCTCCTTCCCCGAATCTCACCATGGGCTGTGGTCTCCTGAAAGGAAGGGACAGTGCTGCTTGTTCACTGTTGTGCGTTTGTGCTTGATGAGGATTAGTTGAATAATGAGTCTTGAGAGCAAGCACCGGGAACACAAAGATGAACAAGATGCAGTGCCCATTCACGGAAGAACCACCAAATATTGGAAGAAGGCAGCTTCCTCGCAAATCTTCTCTTTCCTAAAGGAAATATTCTATATATTGACTCTCCTGTGCTCTTGGAGGGCAGGGCTGTTTTGTGAAATTTTCTACCTCCCAATCCCCCACAAAGTACACAGTAGGCGCTTTGACACAAACTAAACTCAGCTCGGGAGCACGGCACGGACGCTGTGCTGGAAACTCGCCCATTCACTCTTCAGCAGTCAATCTCTGTTCTGAGAGGAGTTTTCCCATGGATCCCGGAGGCCAGTAAGAAGCAAACTAATTTGGTCAAAATCTCTCTTCCTCTCCAGCCCAGGAATGATCTGACCAAGCTGGGGCTGGGGGTCAGGACTATCCATGGGCCAGGCATCAGACCTGAGCCTTTCCAGGGCACGTGGGGACTGGGAGGACAGTTCTGCCCCCACAGCTGCCAACAGCTGCTTCTCGTGGAACTGCAGGGTCAAACCACAGGGGAGAGGAAGATCATCTCCCCTCCCATCTCATAACTAAGGAAACACTCACAGCAGCTTGCCCAAGGTCACAAAGCAGTTCACAGTCACACAGCCCAGGACCCCAGGTCTCTTACTTCTATTCCTGTGACTTTCTACAACAGCTAAGATTTCCAAACTTGCTCCATCAGTAGGGGTCTTTTCCTTTTCATTATTTTAAAACTTTTTAGCAGAATAATATACACAAACATGGCTAAGTAAAAATGAGATTGCATAGAAAGCCTTATAATGCAAACAAGAGTCCCCTGCCCCATTCCTCTCCCACCCTAGCTCTGCTTGCCAGAGGCACCATTTTTAAGTCTTCTTGTATTTAAGAATGCTTTTTTCCCTGCTTTTATTTTTTTTTTTTTTTTGAGACAGGGTCTTACTCTGTTGCCCCAGCTGGAGTGCAGAGGCGCAATTACAGTTCACTGCAGCCTCAAACTCCTCGGCTGAAGCTATCCTCCTACCTCAGCTTCCTGAGTAGGTAAAACCACAGTCATGCAACCACTATGCCTGGCTAATTTTTATATTTTCTGTAGAGATGGGGTTTCGCCATGTTGCCCAGGCTGGTCTCGAACTCCTGGGCTCAAACTCCTGGGGCTCAAACTCCCAAGGTACTAGCATTACAGGCATGAGCCACCACACCCGATCAAGAACGTTTTCAAATAAGCCTTACGTAGATGTTTAATGTACAGAATAGATCAAAGCATCTTTGCTTTGGATGAAAGGGGGATGATACAAAGCACTTGCCTGACTACTACTACTACTACTACTACTACCACACACACACACACACACACACACACACACACACACAGCCCCTAGGTCTGCTCCACAGGACTTTGTGTAAAAACCACCCCACTACAGCAAACTCCCCCTTATATCACAGCATCCCGCTTTTACTGGGGCCTGCTTGCTATGGGGCAGAAGAAACCTTTCTCCCTGAACAAATACGTGCACCAAGCATACCTGGACTTTGTCCCCACACCCAGACTCCTGAGGTGTCACCATCTACAGCAAAAGAGACCTCTACAAAGCCTCTGGTTTTCCCTAAAGTATAGGCTATGAATGGGAGGAGAGAACTAGGGAGGAACCCCTGTGTGTCATGACTCACAAAAATGCAACTAATACTGGTTGGATCAGTAGCCATGTATTCCTTAACATGACTGAATCAGACTGCTTTCCTACTAGTTGGCAGAATTCAGGTATGCAGGGGGAAAAAAATGAAATTTCAATGTAATGGAAGAAGGCATGATGCTGGGGGTGGGGAGAACCGTGGTAATTAGGGGGAAGGCAGATCAAGATGGCTGCACAGTAGAGGTCTTTGGGGTGCTGGAGAGTCACATGAGGGCACTCAGAGCCTGGCAAGCTGGGAATAGGTGATGACAAAAAGTGTCTGATGAGTGTAAAATGAAGGTGGTGGGGGCACCCTCTGACTGCTTACTCCCCAATCCTTCCCTTCTTCAAAACACTTGAGTCAACACTTTTTTTTTTTGAGACGGAGTCTCGCTCTTGTCACCGAGGCTGGAGTGCAATGGTGTGATCTTGGCTTGCTACAACTTCTGCCTCCCAGGTTCAAGCGATTCTCCTGCCTCAGCCTCCCAAGTAGGTGGGATTACAGGTGCGTGCCACCACGCCCAGCTAATTTTTGTATTTTTAGTAGAGACAGGGTTTCACCATGTTGGCCAGGCTGGTCTCGAACTCCTGACCTCAGGTGATCCTGCCTCAGCCTCCCAAAGTGCTGCAAGTGCAGGCATAAGCCACCGCACCCGGCCAGAGTCAACACTCTTTAATCACCTCCACTACCTGCCAAAAAAAAAAAAAAATCTAGTCTGCACTGGATTCTGCTGTGCTGTGCCATCAGATGCTGAAGGCAGGCACTGGCTCAACCTGCTATCTCTAGATCATGGTACAGCCATGCTTCCCCAAGCAGCTTGGCCCGACAAAGAACAGTTACCGTATGTGATGGTGCAATCTCCTTCCTTCCTCCTCCTACCCCGAGATGGGGCTCAAGCACTCACAATATACATTTTCTCTTTCCAAAATTCAGAGCAAATACACAGCCTAAGAAGACAACAGCCTCTTCCCACTTGAGGAGGATGGGAAGGAAGTGGGGCTACTAAGCAGTGATCAGAGCTCCCAAGAAGACCTTTCTGGAAATCTCCCCTTATGGCACAAATAGGTCAGCAGTGTGCCCCCCTCCCCACTCTAGGAGCCCTGGGCTGTACTTCCCCTCCTTTCCTCTCAATTGCACCCTTAAGAACATTGCTCCTAAATGTTGTACCAGCGGCATTGACTCCACCTGGAAGCTTGTCAGAAAAGTGGAATCTTAGATCTCATCTCAGCACTACTGAATCAGAATCTGTGTGTTAACATGACTCCCAGGTGATCCACATACACATTAAAGTTTGAGAAGTGCTGTTTTAGAAAATATTATGGCAAGGCCCCAATCCACTGCATAACAGAATCCTAGGCACCCCAATATTCATGCCACATTTCCTTCGGTTCTGACCCTCTTTGCTGAAAATTTGCTTTCCTACCTTGGTAAAGGCAGTATTATGAGCAAACACAATTAATAAATATCTGTTGAGTGACTCCTTCTGTGAATAAAAGTAGCTCTTGAAGAGCAACTTCATGATTTGCAAAGTAGTTTCACATGAATCCTCTCATTTTACACTCTCAAATCATTGGGAGGCTCATTGGGACAGGTATTGCCAACTCCTACTACAGAAGAGCCAAGCTCAGGGCCCTGGGGAGAGTGGCACAGTCAACCTCCAAGGTGGCACCTCTGATCCCCATCTGGTGGAAACATCCCAGCTCAACGCAGATCAACCACAGTGTTGAGAGGAAAGGATGGACTACTTTAAAACATTTTTATTAACAGAGTTCATCAGAAATTCCTTTTTTTATGTAAGTCTTCTTATTGGAAACACAAATGAGCTCTACATGCTCTAGCAATAAACAATATATGTCCTTCAATAAAATACATTTTGAAGATGAACACATTTTGAAAGGTTTTAACAGTTTCTCCTATTGTCCCTGTGTCTTCCATAGCATCTATCAACATAATTTGTACATGATAGTAAAAAATATTTCATAATTAATGGATGGATGGATAGATGACCAACTGGAGGACTTGGCAGAACACATACTAAACTCTCCCAGCTCCAGTTTCCTCTTCTGTAAAATGAGGCTAATATCTACCTATGTCAGGCTTCTATGAGGCTCACATAGCAATGCAAGTGAATATGCTTTGTAAACTGCAAGAGGCCACACACATGCAAGGGATGATAGTATGAACTCCCATCAACCTCACACACAGATACAGTAGGCAGCTATTTGGTAAGAGTTCAGGGGGCCTTTGTGCCCCCAACTCACCCAATAAACTCACTGATATCTCATCTGTAAAGTATCATTCCTTAGAGTCTTGGGTCTTTTAAACAGAGAATCGCCTAATTAATGAAACCAGCAGCAGAGGGAGAAGGAGAGAGGGAGGGAGAGAAAGACTGAGACACTGTGTGTGTGTGTGTGTGTGTGTGTGTGTGTGTGTGTGTGTGTGTGTGTGTGTGTGTGTGTGTGTGTGTGTGTGTGTGTGTGTGTGTGTGTGTGTGTGTGTGTGTGTGTGTGTGTGTCGTGGGACCAGAGGTGGTGGGGTAGTGTTAAGACTGACTCTTTTATTAATTTACCCAAAGCAGGAATTAGCAGGAATGGGACCTAGGCTTGGAGGCTGAGGAAGGTGGGTGGATGCAATGAGGCCACAAGGTAAGGTGGGGAAGAACTGATCTCAGGGGAGACCCCTTGAGGATAGAATGGACAGACAACCCCCTACTGGCTCTTCTCTTCTAACTCTGAAGGCTGGACTTCGGTCCAGAGCACATCTCTAGATTCTGTCCCTTTTCAGTGGCTGAGTGAGGAAAAACTTGGAATAGCAACACTTGCAAAGGGTGTGAAATTAATCTGCATTAGTGGGAAGGTTTAGCAATAGCACTCTATCATAGGCAGTGCATTGCTCTGGCAGAGACCTAGACACACTTTGCAGACTGCAAAATCATGTCCTTACAGGGCATCCAATGCTTCCAGCATCACCAGGATTCGCCTACTTCTTTGCTGACCCATGGTGGCATTACCTGGGTTTAATCAGCTGAGTGATCAAGAGCAAATCAGTCATCCTCTCTTGGGTCTTAAGCTTCTTTTCTTTCTTTTCCTTCCTTCTTTTCTTTTCTTTTCTTTTTGACAGAGTCTTGCTCTGTCACCCAGGCTGGAGTGCAGTGGCACAATCTCAGCTCACTGCAAGCTCTGTCTCCCAGGTTCAACTGATTCTCTTGCCTTAGCCTCCCGAGTAGCTGGGATTACTGGTGTGTGCCATCACACCTGGCTATTTTTTGTGTTTTTAGTAGAGACGGGGTTTCACCATGTTGGTCAGGCTGGTCTCAAACTCCTGACCTCAAGTGTCTGCCTGCCTCAGCCTCCCAAAGCGCTGGAATTACAGGCATGGGCCATGGCACCTGGCCTATCACACCTTTTAAAATTAACAATAATTCGTTAATGTCATCAATATCCATTTGGTGTTCATATTTCCCCCATGTGCCTTAAACTTTTTTTTACAGTTTGTTCCATCAAATCAAAACCCAAGGAAGGTCACATATTGCAAATGATATGTCTCTTAAGCCTCTTTTAATCTTTAGGTTCTCTCTCTCTCTCTCTCTCGCTCTCTCCCTTCCCAGAGCTCCCCTCCATCCCTCCATTTTTCTCTTTTTCTTATACTTCATTTGTCAAAAATACCAGGTCTTTTGACCTATACCATTTCTCACTGTCTGGATTTTATTGGCCACTTCCTCATAGTATTGTTTACATGTTCCTCTGCTCCCTGTATTTCCTGTAAATGAGTAGCTGGATCTAGAGGCTTGATCAGATTCAGGTTTGAGTTTCTTGCAAGACTCCTTCATTGGTGGTGCTGTGTGTTCCCATCAGGAGGCGCCTAACGTTGGCTATCTCTCTTTGTGATATTACCAGCTTCTGATGATCAATGCCTAGATCCATTAATTCAACAGGGGGACCCTCACTTTTTAAAAAAATCCTCATCATAATCTATGGCTTGCCTCATGCTGATACCTTTGCCTGGATGGGGCAGCTTGGTTTAGACAAGTGTTCTGAGGACTTTGAGCACCTTAGTGGGATAGAGACTTTCAAAGACATTACTGCCCCTCTTCAAGGGTGGAGGCAGGGGTCTCTGCTAGGCCTCAATGGAAACTGCTGGCTGGTTTGGTGGGGTCTTTCCCCTCAGCTTGCATAACAATAATTCCACAGTGGGCCCCTTGGTTTGGCAGCGGGCTTCGCACAGGCTCCAGGGCACACATACAAAAGCACTAAGCACGTGCAGCACCGCTCCTGAGTCATCCAAGGACACAACCCAATGATCCTGTAACTCTGAGAGCCACACCCTCCCTTTCAGCAGCCACAGGTTGTTCTCTGACCTTACACTCTTGGCTTCAGTGCCAAAATCAGTGACGACTTATCTTTCCTTTGAAACGTTAATTCCTTCTACTCCCAGAGTTCCTTTGAGATGAGGGTTTTCATGAGCTTTCAAAACACTCTCTTACCTAATCCTCCTAGCACTTAAGTAAGGAGGAAAGGTGACTAGCCGAGAGACCCCACTTCCCAAACAGGGAAACTGAGCCCAAAGCTTAACTGATCCACCTGCTGTTGTGCTCTGGCCTCAGGCCTGCACTTCAGGGTGCAAGATTGCGGGTTTGACAAGACAAAGGCATGTCTTCTGCGTGAATCCAATACCCATCCTTGAGTGGTGCTCTGTCCTGTGGTCTCAGGGAAGCCAAGAGGCTCTTCTCAGGAGGGGTATCCAGTTAGCTCAGGGCAAGTCATCCTACCTAGATTTTCCCAAAGAGCAGTAATTTCAAACCCTTTGATTCACTTTCAGGCTCTGTGTGTGAAGTTGTGTGTTTGATCAAGGGTTTGGTAAGTTCAGCCACCACAGATACTAGATACAAGAGCAGAAACTTACCTTTCCTTGACCTAAGTCATAGATGCCAGCCCAAGAATATCATGTGCAGTTCCGGAAAGATGTGCAGGTGCTGGAGAAGATGTGGAAAGGGAATGTCTGAAACAACTCAGAGGGTGGGAAGACAGCCATGTGCCCTCCCAACATAGGAATGGGCTTGTACCAATCTGCCCAGAGTCCCTCATGCCTAAGGCCAACAGCAAATACTGGGAAACAGATAGCCAAGGTAGGGATGAGCAGGGGAGGAAAACAAAAAACTGTCTTGCCCACAAAGGAGAAGAAGTAAACACAAAGACTAGATCTGGGAGAAGAACCAGATTCAAACCACATAAAACTCTGCAACATGGCTGGGCATGGTGGTGTGTGCCTGTAATCCCAGCTACTCAAGAGGCTGAGGTGGGAGGATCACTGGAGACCAGGAGTTCAGGACCAGCCAGGGCAACATAGTGAGATCCTGTCTCTAAAAAAAAAAATTTTTTTTTAATTAGCTAGGCGTGTTGGCACACATTTGTAGTCCTAGCTACCTGGGAGGCTGAGGTAGAAAGATCACTTGAGCCCAGAAGTTTAAGGCTGCTGCAGTGAGCTATGATCGGATTATTGCAATCCAGCCTGGGTGACAGAGCCAGACCCTGTCTCAAAAAAAAAAAACAAAAAAAACCCCACAGAAAACCCTCTGCAACACGTACAAACCCAGCCAGCTCAAAATGGTTCTCCCTATGGCATCTCCTGGCATCCCATCACTCCTGAGAGGGTGTCAGGACCAACCCACACTGAGTGGTCTCCGCTCACCACACTGGTCCATCCAGCTTTCCCAGACCAACCTGATCCTTCTGCCACCAAAGCAGAACCTGCCACCAAGATGTGTAGCCACCTGAGTTCTGACACATGTAGCTTTTGCCAATTTACCAAAAAACAGTCAGGAGGCAGAATGTCAGCCCTTACCATCAGAGGCCATAAGCCCCCAGACTGACCAGCCAGGGAGCAAAAATGACTTTTTTCTCCTTATATCATGTCCTGGCCTATACAATATATGTCAGCCCTTGGCAACCACCAGCTAAGGACATACAACATCGTTACCTATATTAGGACGCTCAAGAGAAGCAAGAAACTCCCCCAGCTCCATTCCCACTTCACCAAAGCAGGGCAGAAACAACCAAGAAAGACGTCAGAGATCCCCTAGTATACAATAAAACTTGGCAAACCTCATGGAACCATGGAAATAAAAGGAATTTCTCACCGTCACCTCACTTTATAAATGGGGAAACTGAGGCCTAGCAAAGGAAAGGAACTTGCCCACATCACCTATTCTCCCAGGCAGTGACAGATGCAGGACCAGACAGGTCACCTGTCAGGCGGCCCCATTCTCTTCCCTTCTCACCCTGCCTCATGTGTCAGACAACTCATCCTTGGTGCCTGCCAGGGGAAGGCCTGGCAGCTGGAAGAGGTGAGGCCAAGTACAGATTACATCAATCTAGCAGGTAGCCAAGAAGGAAGTAGACATTATTCTTCCCTCCCACCCATAGGGAGCTGGACTCCAGGAAGTCACTGAAATGCAGGGAGGCTCAAACCTTAACTCGGAAAAACCTGCACGGGCTGCAGGGGAGAGGATCTAAAGGCAGTGGTGGGCCCACCCTCACTTTACTGTGCTTTTTCACTTTACAAGTGATCTTTCCACCTCAGCCTCCCAAGTAGCTAGGACTACAAATGTGTGCCAACCTCTCCTAGCTAATTGAAAAAAAATTTTTTTTTTTTAGAGACGGAGTCTCACTATGTCATCCTGGCTGGTCCTGAACTCCTGGTCTCCAGTGATCCACCCACCTCAGCCTCTCGAGTAGCTGGGATTACAGGCACGCACCACCAT
Organism: Gorilla gorilla gorilla; assembly: GCF_029281585.2. Lineage (NCBI taxonomy): Eukaryota > Metazoa > Chordata > Mammalia > Primates > Hominidae > Gorilla > Gorilla gorilla. Next base: position 64,776,322 of record NC_073240.2, read on the forward strand.
GCCCAGCCAACCTTTCTCATTCCCTTTCACACAACCCTTTCTCACTCTTCTCAAAATGACCTAAAGGTACAGGGTCCCCTCAGCCTGTTTTCTGGCCCCCACTCAGTTTCCAGTTCCCCCCAGTCTTCCTTCCTCTCCCCTATCATGGAAATCTGTCCCCTGCTCACATTTCATCTTAGCTCCAGCCAGAGCTCTCCATCCTCCAAGAGCCAGTAGGAAACCTCTCCTGCCTCCTGATCTCCCAGCCTCAGAGAAAGTCAATGCTGGGAAGGCAGGCGCAGGTCCCCTCCTGGAGGGGGACAGGCTTACTCTGCACAGGAGCTTCCCAAAATCCCCTTGGATAGCTCTATGATGCTTCTCCTAACAGTTACCTGATGCCTGCAGTTTGTTTAACTATAAAATTCTGCATAAGGGACTAAGAGTCTGACTTTTTTGGCACATCAAATAGCTTGGAGCATATAACTATGTTTGCTGTGTGCCATTTAGCACTAAATGTCAAGACGATACAGTCCAAATGTTCATCATCTAGTGAATAGATGAACAAAAGGTGGTGTAGCCATACAACTGGATATTATTTGGCAATTAAAAGGAAAAAAGTACTGATCCATGCTATATCATGGATGGACCTTGAAAATACTACGCTAACTGAAAGAAGCCAGTCACAAAGGACCGCATGTTGTATGATTGCACTTTTACAAAATGTCTAGAACAGGCAAATCCACAGACAGAAGGAAGATTAGTGGTTGCCTAGGGTTAGAGGGTTTGGGAGAAGCAGAGAGTGACTGCTAATGGGTAAGGGGGTTTTTTGGTAATGAAATGTTCTAAAATTGACGATGATGATGGTCACACAACTCTGAATACATTAAAGCCATTTAATGGCTTTAATACACTATATGCAAATGTACTAATGGCTTTAGTACACTATAAATGGGTGAATTGTATATAAATTATATCTGTTTTTTTAAAAAAGAACCACAAAAATACTCACATGCTTTCACCAGGTGATATCAACTCTACCCTATATGCAGGTTCTTTATGAAGCACTTTTCATATATTGGCCTCAGACCGTATCTCAACACCCTGCACAGTCAGTGCTATCCCCATTATAGAGATCAGGAAGTTGAGACTCACAGAGTTACAGTCACAGAGCCAATTTGCCACAGATCTAGAACTTAAAGTCAGATTATCTGAGTCCAGGTGCATTGTATTCTGGGAATATGGCCTCTAGAGAGACTTCAAATGAAAGAACATAGTTTCATAGACAGAAAAAGCTGGAAACAAGCTAAGCATTCTCCACTAAGGAACAGCTGTGGCAATCAGATGTTCTGGATGCAATAGACAATTATATAAACATTAAAATAGCAAGTATGAACATCATAAGGGACATGTGTATAAAATAATAAGTGAACATGCACAAATGATATGTATGGTTTGATTCAATTTTTGTATTAGAGAACACAGACGCAAAAGTGCATGAGGATAACAAATAGTTGAGTGAAACTTTTCCTTTTAAAATTTCCTGTGTTTTAAAAGTAAGAAAATGAGAAGAAACACCTGCATAGACATCCCTAACCAACACAGCAGTGCACTGCTGTCATCCAATCAAGGGTGTACTTGAGGGACAGGCCACAGAGCTGCAGCATCACCAAGGGCCTTACAGATGACAGGGGAGGAAAGGGTAGGATCCCCTTTTCAGTCTGCAAACATAAGACCTCTTTGTTTAAAGGAGGCATAGGAAAGTTGGCCAGAATTTATTGTTTAAAGGAGGCATAGGAAAGTTGGCCGGAATTTATTGTCACAGCTGATCCTTCCCTCAAGGTGTCCTGGACATGAGGCCCTCCTCTATTTTCACCTCCTGTGCATACCTCCATCATGGGATTCAGCCCATTTTACTGAAATTCTCTATATATTATTCTCCCTTAGTAGACTGTAATTGTCCAGGCTTGTACCCCCAGGCACCAACTACAGTGGATACACAGTAGATCTGCAGTGCATGTTTTCTGAATGGACTTGGGCTAGTATCTCTTCATTACCTGCCATCCTCTTGAGCTAGACTTTTACAGACCAACACTTAGTACAGCTTCCTGATCAGTGTTCCTGTCTTCAGCCCTCCACCCACACTCCCAATCCACACCCCACATCCCCCAGTATATTGTCCTAAAACGCAGACATCATCATGTTCTCTGCTCAAGATTATTTTCTCCTTCCCATCAAGCCTGAGCTCCTTGGCCAGGCCCCAGGGGCCTTTCACCACCTAGCCTCATTCTACTTGCCCAGATGTACTCTGCTTCCCAGCAGACACACCCCAACACACTCATTTCCACCTCTGGGCTTCTGCTAGCCCTATTTGCCTAAACTAGGAGGTCGTCTGCCTACCCAAATGCTACTCCTGTTTCAAGTTCAAGTTGCAACTCCTCCTGGAAGTCTTCCCTGACCATGCCACCCCCCAGGAATGCTCACCTTGGAATATGTCAGCTCCTAAAGTTCAGTACACTTAATTGTCTCTTTATGTTCATTTCTTTACTGTGTTTGCCTTTCCCCCCGCCCCTAAATTAGGTTAATCTGTTAAGGGCAGGGCAATGTCTTACACTTCATCTGTGTGACCCACCACACCCACTGTAAGAGAGGCACCTTACAGCAGCTCAAGACTTCGAGGTGGTTAGCACTAAAAATCTGAAACACAGTCATGATGAGTAACGACAAAAGCAGTTTCCAGTGGCACAAAGGCTTGTTCTAGGCAGCCAGCACAGTTGGGCTGTGGGTAAGAGGGTTTGTCAAAGGGCCTTAGAATTGTAAACCTATGCCACTGAAACAAACTGAGTTCTCTGTAGCACCTGATGGTATAAACCAGTGTTTCTCTAAGTGTGACCCCAGACCAGTAAGATCAGGATCATCTGGGAACCTGTCAGAAATGCAAATTATCAGGCCCTAAGCTCAGATTCACAGAGTCAGGAACTCTGGGGGTGGGGCCCAGCATCTGTGGTTTGATAAGCCCTCTGAGGATTCTAATGCCCACCAAAGTTTGAGAACCATGAGTTCTCACGCAACAGGAATATCCTGGTATGCCAGAAGGTTCAGTTTCTTCTATCTCTAAAGACGGCCTATAAATATCATTTTTAACATGTCTTTCTGTTTACTACTACTCCCAATAATAATAGTAATAATATAACAACAGTATTGACTGCTTAGTGTCCTCTGCCAACGTTCGCAACTACAGTTTTCAGGAGCAAGAGGTTATCAGCATAGGTATAGGCATGGGGATCCGCATTCTTGGCTTTTTCAATGTGAAGGATGATCCCCACATTTGTCTCTCAGCCTCAAACCAGTTATTTCTCATCACTCCCAAACCCCAGCTGACCACTTCAGGCAAAGTCCCCACCCGCCTGCCTTAATGTCTTGATTTTCAGAGTTGGCACTTTAATTGTTCTGAGCCCCTACTGCAGTTTTGGTCTCTCATTTGTCTACCCTTCCCCACTTCGGAAAACAATGGGTCAGTCTGCTACCAGCTTGGGTTTTATCCCATTCATGAAGACAAGCTTCCCATGGACTCATTCTTCAGCACCTGTCCCAGCTCTGCATGTCAGTGGGTGGGGTGGGTTTGTGTGTAGAACAGCAGCCAAGCTTCCTGTAATCTTGTTTATAAACTGTTGATGCATGTCCTGACCGCATCAGAAGAGGGTTCACAGGGAAGCCTTCAGTCTTGGGGCAGAATCTGCAGGGCACCAGCAACCCCATGTGGAGGTGGTTGACTCATTCTGTGGTCTCCTGTCTGGGGACACAGCAACAACACAGACCCAGAGCTACCTGGCAGAGGGCCCCACTCATGGCAGGCACCCAATCTGAACCCTCCAGATTAGCATAAAGGCAGGACAATGGAACAGATAAAGCCATATGCAAAGGATCAGGATCAACAGCTCAGGTTGGAGTGGAAAAAACACAGGTGGAGGATTGGCTGTGCTTGTGGCTTTGCACCCCCAACTACGTGACTTCTGGCACCAAGTCACCTCTTGCCTGTGAGCCTCTTTTCCCTAAAAGTTAGAGAGTAAAGATGATCTCAAGCTGGGCACAGTGGCTTACACCTGTAATCCCAGCATTTTAGGAGGCCGAGGTGGGTGGATCACTGGAGGTCAGGAGTTCAAGACCAGCCTGGCCAACATGATGAAACCCCATCTCTAACTAAAAATACAAAAATTAGCCAGGCATGGTGGCGGGCACCTGTAATCCAAGCTACTCAGGAGGCTGAGGCAGGAGAATCGCTTAAACCCAGGAGGCAGAAGCTGCAGTGAGCCTAGACTCAAAACACTCAAGCGTTTGTGGAAGTGTTTAGGAGAAAAACAACGCTACAGCCTTATACACTCTAGGCTGATGCTTGGATAATGAAAATGTTCTATATCTGTGCTGTCTAATATGGTAGCTGCTAGCCACGTGTGGCTACTGAACACTCGAAATGTGGATAGTAAAACTGAGAAACTAATTTGCAATTTTACTTATTTTTAATTACATTTAAATTTAAGCAGTCAGATGTTGTTGGTGACTACCACATTGGACAATGCAGCTCTAACTGAATTCATGAAATGCAAGTCCTTGAGAACTTTGTCTCCATATAGTAAGTGAAAAAATAAAACTGCTCCTCCAGTTTGCACATGCTTTACTCTAAGTGGGAGAAATTCCAAGGACCACTTAAAGAAGTCCCAGGAAGCAAAACCCCTCTTCTTGGGCCCTCAGCCCAGCTTGGCCACCAGCCACCTTCATGGAAAGTAATGAGTCTCTTCCAGCCCCCCAGCCTTGATCTCTCTGTGTGTCAGTTCCTTCTGTAAAGTGCAGACCAGACACTCTGATTTCCTCACACAGTTGCGAGAACACACTGCAAAGCTGTACCATAAGGAATCTTAAAAGTCCTGGCAAACATACATTACTGACTGTCACTACCCCTCACTGCTGCAGCAACCTTCCTGAAGCCTCAATACATGACCCATTATCCACTGAGAGGCTGGAAAGAGGTGACCATACTGCGGGATGGGAGAACATCCACTGATTTATCAAACATTCAGTAAAATAGTCTACGTGGCTTATATGCCACATGCATTCAAGAAATGTGATAAATCGATGCACTAACAATTCCATTTTCCAGAATTTATCTGACAATTTTACCAGTACAAGGGTGACACAAGAGTTTGTCTTGTTTACAGTTAAATCCTTAGTGCCTAGAACCATACTTGGTAGACAGCAGATGAGTAAATGAGGTATGCAGATGTATGTAAAAAGATGCGCATTTCAGCAACAACCTAAATGTCTATCAAGACGGTACTGCTTAAATTAATTATGGTCCATCCATAACAGGTGGTCTATGCAGCTTTTAAAAAGATACACATTCCCTGATCTGGGAAAATACACAAGATTAAAATACAAAGTTACAGAACAACATTCTGATCCCATCTGTGTATATAGTCTGTTCTACCTTTTTGAAAGCATAGACTATGCGTATGTATGTTCATATATGCATTGACAATTTCTGGAAGGATATACAAGAAACTTAATGATCACTTATGAGGAATAGGACTAGAGAGGTTCAGGAGGATGGTGGGAGGGAACTTTTAAATGCACTATTTGATTTTGTTATTAACTGATTTTCTTTCTTAACTATACAAGTTAAACATGATCATGTTAAGCATTCTATCTGGGGCACTGCATAGCCAATGAATATATTTACATAGGGAATGACTGTAAAATGTTTACACTACAACATAAATAGGGAAATGGGATATAAATTGTATCTTTGATATGATCATAATGTCAAACAGACAAGAAAGAATTTACAGAAGCAAAACTATGTCAGTCCCTACTAGCCTAGTCCCTGAAAGGAGGCCTGAGACCCCTGCCACCCCAGACCCCCAGACAACCCATAAGGTGGCAACCAAATCATTAAAGAGCCGACTCATTCCACGGTGCATGTGCACAAAGCAGTCACAATAACATTTTGGTTGTTCTGTAAAATGAGACCAGTCTAACTCCCTTGTTCTGCATGGGATTATGGAAATGGGGTAACCTGCCATTATCTTTATACAAGGGTTAAGATCTTGTTCTTCATTACTGAGATTTTAAGCTGGGAGGCTGCAAGTCACAAGACATTAAGTGAATGTGGGCAGTCTTAAGAGGCCAGGAACTAACAGCTTAAACTACACTACATGCCTTTAAGACTTAGTAATTGGGCAGAAAAGTGAAACCAGGAGAGAAGCTTTCAACAGCTATGTCTCTGATTACCTTGCATTCAGTCCTATGGAAGCAAATACCTTAAGAAAACATGAGGAGAAGGGGCAAGAATTTTAAAAGTAGAAAAAACTAAGGGCTAGAAAGGCCCTGAGATACCATCTAGCCTAACCCCCACATTGCCAGAGAAGGAACTGAGCCCCAGATAAGATTGCATTCCTTCTAAAATGATTGCAGACCTGGGAAGGAGGGTGCTATTAAATGAACAGAGTTATAGGTTTCCTGGCAGCGGTGACTGAGAAAGCAAGCTGGATTTGAGAAATTATTCATTCTGGAAAACTACAGTTGGCTGCATATCACATCAAAGCCAGAGGAAACATGGGCCCAGTCCCTGTAAGTGGTCCAGCCTCACATGAATAAATCATGATGCCATTATGAGCAGATAGAAATCTCCTGCTTCAGGACTAATTAGTCATTTCACTTAGAAAATAGGAGAGGCCCCAACCTTCTCTGGGTGTGGCTGGCAGCTGTGCCAGAAAGAAACACCTTCTAGCCAGGGTTCTGGCCAGGAGGCTAGGCTGCCAGAGGCCTTGCTGAGGTTTCACCAACACAGGTCAAGTGTTTATCTACTTGGTTTTCCTCTAACTAGGCTCCCGGATGGACTTTACCTACCCACGGAGAACCTGATCCTTGGGAAATGGGGTTGTCACAGAGAATGCTTTACAGGGAAAAGCATGGGCCATCCTGCAGTTTGGGTTTTTAGGAATACTACCTGTGGAGGCAGCACTGCTGGGACCAGGATCAGGGAATGGGATCTCTGACCCTACCTTGGCCACAGGGAGAACATTTATGTTGGTCCAGGCCCTGGCCTTATCAGACACGAGCCTTCAGAGACCTGAGAGCTGTTGGGACAATCACACAGTGTTCTGCCTGAAAAGGACCTTTGATAGTATCCAATAGTCCAACATTCTGGCTTTCCACAGGAAGAAATGAAAACCCTGGGAGTAGGTCACTTGTTCAAAATCACCCAATGATTTAGGAACAGAGAGGAGACAAGACCAAACACTTTCCTATGCCAGTTGAGCAGCCAAGGAGGCACTGACAGGTGTTTACCAAAGACTGCATGGTACTGCAGGGGGGCTTACATCTAACTGGGAAAACAAGGCCTGATCCCTCAGAAGAGTTAATATTATTACACAAAAATAAGACCTGGCTGGGCTTGGTGGCTCACGCCTGTAATCCTAACACTTTGAGAGGCCAAGGCAGGTGGATCACCTGAGGTCAGGAGTTCGAGACCAGCCTGGTCAACATAGTGAAACCCCGTCTCTACTAAAAATACAAAAATTAGCTGGGCATGGTGGCGGGCACCTGTAATCCCAGCTATTTGGGAGGCTGAGACAGGAGAATCACTTGAACCTGGGAGGTGGAGGTTGCAGTGAGCTGAAATCGTGCCACTTCACTCCAGCCTGGGTGAAAGAGCGAGACTCCATCTCAAAAAAAAAAAAAAAAAAAATCTGACATTGTTGAAGGAGAGAGGACAGATAAAGTACCAGATGCGTTGATAGCCAAGCAGCATGCAGTAAGGAAGAATGCTAAGAGGAGGTGGGCAGGGAATGATGGGGAGGGAGATCTGGACAGAAGAGGAGAGAAGAACAGATTCTGCAGTGTTAAGTAAATGTAAGGCAGCAGGAAAGGGTACCGTGTGGTCAGGAATCTGTGCCAGCTGCAGTCTGGCAGGAGAACAAACAGCCTGGCTGACCCACAGGGCCCTGCCATGCCAAGGACAGCCTCTCTCTTGCTTATGCCACACAGGACAACGACAGCATGTTCGAGGTGGGAATTACCACTCTGACGTTCAAAAGTAGCTAATCCCAGAGCTCTGTGAGCTCTTTATATAAGGTCTTCCCATTGCCTAAAGGTCTAAAGGAGTCGAGAACACTTGACCACAACACTCAGGGCACTGCTATAGGCAGAGCAGAGGCAGCTGCTGTCAGCTCAGTGCCCAGCCTGCAGTGAGTGGATTGACCCCCAAAGTTCTCATGCAACTCCAAGAAGAAACAGGGGTGGGCAGTCATAGTGGGTTGAATAGTGGTTCCCTAAAATATATGTCCATATCCTAACCCCTGGCACATGTGACCATGACCTCATTTGGAAAAAGGGCCTTTGCAGATGTAATTAATTTAAGGATCTTATGATGAGATTATTCTGGATTACCTGAGTGGGCCCCAAATCCAATGACAGATGCCATAAGAGTGAGGCAGGCAGAGATTAGTCAGAGGAGAACTCACAGAGACACACAGGGAGAAAGCAACATGAAGATGGAGGCAGAGATTGGAGTGATGTGTCTACAAGCCAAGAACACAAAGGATCACCAGCAGCCACCAGACGCTAGGAGACAGGTATGGAACTGATTCTGTCTCAGAGCCTCCCCAAGGAATCAACCCTGCTGACACCTTGATTTTGGACTTCCGACCTCTACAACTGGGAGAGAATAAATTTATGTTGTTTGAAGCCACCCAGTTTGTGGTCATTTGTTATGGAGGCCCCAGCAAACTAACACAGCAGGGAAAGGGGGCATAGGGAGGAAGGCTTGGGTTCTTCAGGAAAGCATCCGAGAGGACAAAGCAGCCTCTGCTCTTCAGGGCCCACACAGCGCAGGGAGGGCTGGCTCCAGGGGACTGCAGGTCAGCATGGCCATAAGCAGGAAAGTCCTCCTCTCTCTCAGGTACTGCCGCCACCAGCAGGACACACGGCCTCTTACAGATTCTCTGCCCACAGCCATGGTCCTGTCCACCTCTCCAGCACCTTCCACACCTGACCCCCCTTATCCATGAGTTTCCCAAAGTAACTGGCACTATCCTTCTCCAGCAAGTTTCTTAGAGTCCATTATCACAGAGAGGCAGTGTAGTTCAGTGGAAATTGTTCTGGCTTTGGAGCCAAAGAGACATGGATTTTAATCCCAGGGTGACTTGGGATATGAATGATTTGACCTCAGTGAGCCTCAGTGTTCTCATCTGTAAAGTGGGGTAAATAATCGCTGCCTTGCAAGGTTATTGTGACAGTTAGAAATAGCAAAGGCTGGGTGCAATGTCTCAAGGCTCTAATCCAAACACTTTGGAAGGCTGAAGTAGGAGGACTGATTCAGGCCAGGAGTTCAAGACCAGCCTAGGCAAGTAGCAAGACCCTGTCTCTACAAAATATTTAAAAATTAGCCGGGCATGTTTGCTTATGCTTGTAGTCCTAGCCGCTTCAGAGGCTGAAGCAGGAAGATCGCTTGAGCCCAGGAGGTCAAGGCCACAATGAGCCATGACTATGCTACTGAGTTCTAGTCTGGGTGGAGAGAAGAAAGAAAGGAGGAAAGAAAGAAGGGAAGGGGAAGGGGAAGGGGAAGGAAGGAAGGAAGGAAGGAAGGACGGACATGTAAAATGCCCAGCATATGGCCTGCATACAACAGGAGCACAATAAATGGCAGGAATTTTCATCACCATTATTTACATCGTAACAAAGTTTTTCTAGAACACTGGCCTAAGCCCAACTTGTTCTCATTGCTGTTGTGGATACAAAGAGATCCACAATGTGGGGGCTGTCCTTGGGGGCTCTCACTCAGCAGGGAGTTCTAGGGACCTACTGTGTTCCCTTTTCTTACTTGCCTTCAAGTCTCTTCTTCTCCAGACACTGGCTGTGACCTCAGTCCCCTAGGTACCTTCAGTAGGCACCTAATACATATTTGTTTTGTGACTAATGAATACATGATTTTGAGTGAGTCACCTAACCTCTTGAAACATCAGTTCCCTCATCTATAAAATGCAGCTAATAGTGTCTACCTATCCTGCTGCCTCACAGGGCAGTTGTAAAGACCAAATAGACAACAGCCAAGGAAGGCATAGGAAGAGAGCAAAGCACCACACGAAGCCCCACCTGCACCTCAAAGGCTGTCCAACCCTCCACCGAGGTGGCTCTGCTGGGCCTAGGACAGTCACAGTCAGGTCTCAAGGTGCTTGCATCTCCCTGTGCCTAGAGAGCCGCATTCCAGGACACGGGCAGGTCCACACCTTAACAGTGCAAACCTCCCTGCTTTCCCTGGTCTGGAGTCAGAAAGCCTTGACTCAACTCTGATGCTGCCTCTTCCTAGCTGTGTCTCCAGGCCACTTAACGTCTCCAAGCCTCGGTTTTCTCTTTTGTAAAAAATAGTCAATTATCCCTGCCTAACTAGAAATGTAGCCATGAGCATTGAAACAGACAATGCATGGCAATGTGCTTTGTCGACTGTACAGTTCTGTACAAATTCAGGTGATTATTACAATGATTCCCATTGTGTTGAAAAGCAGCCACACTGGCCTGAGCCTCAGAGGAATACAGACTCCCGGAGAAGGAGGAGAGGACAAACACCACTGCTCCTTGCAATTCCTGTAACTTTGAAACCTGCTCCATAAAATTGCAAAATCCTATATGCCTTTGCCAGGAGACCAAAAATATTCAAGCCACGACTCTAGAGAACCACAAGATGAGCCATTTCTATAATGGGTACTGCTGGGCTTCAATCAACTCAGCTGCCTGGGCCAAAAAAGTCATTTTTTAAAAACACCACACACCACAATTTGGCCTCTCCCCCAAAACATACATCCTTTCTCTTAAGAAATTAAGTGAAATCCAACTTTGATGAAACCCAACTCTGAGGCATTCATTCTCAGAGAGCAGGCCCCTGGTTCCCTGGTGAGGCGGGCAGACAAGCATTCTCAAATGACGGTTTGTAGGTAGACAGATCTCCAGTGGAGGTGGAAGAAATCAGCACTTGGCCAGTCCCAAGGGCTGTGAGGACAGGACCTGTGAGCCCAAGGAAGCAACTGCTTCCTCAGACTCAGAAATTAGCTCCACTAACCCAGCGAAAAAGCTAAACAGCCTTAAGACTCTTTTACTGGTTGTTTTAATCAACCAGGTACGAAGAAGGTGAGAGACCAACTCCTCTTCACCCACAGGCCTGGATGCCACAACCCCACACTCCAACTCCCTGCCCCGCAACAAATGGCCTCCCCCATCACACGGGCAGCCAGCAGACCAAAGTCCCTCCCAGACTGGAAATGGCCACCTGTCCCATGGTTCTCTGGGTCCCACAATCCAGGCCACCTGGCCCCTCTAGGTTGCACCAGGCTGAGGAAGGCAGACACACCCAATCCTGGATTCAGGGCTAACAAGGCCAGGATCCTACCTGTAGCTACTCGCCCAGCTTTTACACCTGGGGCTGCCTCTTACTCCAAAGGTCCTCAGTCCTGGATGGAGATGCAAGCACCTTATTTGTTAGCTCAGGCTCCCTTTAGCAGTTTCTGTTCTCTGTTGCAAAACTCTGAACCCTCTGAGAGACACCCTAGCATGGTAGAAAGAGCAAATGCTTTGAGGCCAGGTTTGAGTCCAGGGCCTGCTGCTGACTGCCTCTGAGGATTTAGAGAAGTGACTTCTCCTGGCCTTGGTTTCCTCCTCCCTAAAAGGTGGCTAATGCCTGTCCAATAAGGCTTTGTAAGGTTATAACAATATGTGGATGGTGCCTGGTGTACGGTTGGTGCTTAACCAGCGGTAATTACTATTATAACGCCATTCTCACCCCCATCCCCACCCCAACATTCCAAATCCTGAGGTCTAGTCAATCCTCCAGAACTGATTGCTCCCACCTTCAGGTCACATGCAACCATTTACCAGAGTGCCCTGTCTCAGACCTGCCCACCTCTGGGCCAAGCGGAGCTAGCTGCTGTGAAGTACAGAATGCACTCAAAGCAGTTAAGTGTCTGTTTACACAGAAAAACATTCTGAAATCTTATATGATTGCAATATTTTCCCACCACATCTGCTTTTATGGATATAAATCAGTGAACACACTTAGATCAGGATTTATTCGGAAGAGTAGCTTCTCTTACATGGACTTTTCTCTTTTGATAACTACGGTACTACCCAGTGTCCAGTAGGCAAAACACAAAGGTCTAAGGTACTTGCATGATTCTGAAAGTTCCTTCAGACTCTTCAGAAAGAATTATCTTATGTCTAATACATTGTCCTTTTCAGATTATAAAAGTAATATGTGCTCATTGTAGACCATGAGGAAAACAGAAAAAGTATATGAAAGTACAAATCTGTGGCAATTTCACTGTTTCTAGAGAATGCCACAGTGAATGCTTCGGTTATTTCTTCTAGCCTTTTTTTCCTACATGCCAGTGTGTATGTAAGTATCCATTCATTTTAAAGCGAACAAATGAATAAGCCAGCCAGACAGTGCAGACAGGAAAGCAGCTGTTAATTGCCCATGGAATGCTTCCTTGTCTTGTTTTCCATTCTCCCTGCCCCCAAACAACTTATTTATTAGTGACACACCTATGCATTGTATAACTACATCTTATCAGAGGTTGGTGAACTTCTATCCTCTGAGTGAGTTGACATAGTCATCTCTGCTTTCCATTTTCATGCCACAGAGTCAATATTTACTAGCCATGTTGCTAAAAACAGGCACTGGTCACAGACTTGGTGCCAAACCACTGTGTCTAATCTCAGCAGAAGCAGTCTCAGTGGCACCCGCAGGCTTTACTGTGCCATAAGCCATGGCTCTAGATGAGTGATTCCTGCCCCAGCTGAGTAGACAGCCCATGGCCCAGTAAGAACACTTCACATAATCATGAAGTTGCAGGACGCTAAGTGCCAGAAGGCACTTATATGCTAGAGATGGGGGAAAGGAAACTGAGGACTTGCCTAAGCACAGGCAGCTCCAGAGCCAAAGCCAGGACCCCTTTCTCTCCCACACCAGCACACTCTTATTGCACTGCCTTGTTGAATGCATCAACATGAAGAAACAGCTGAGAAGGCAGTGGGGGATAGAACCCATTTCATCAGGACTGGAAACTGGGCACTTGCTCTGAAATGGTCAATTTCACAGGGGTCTTCCCCAAGAGTGGCATGTTCTCTTGCAGTAATGATTAAGGTGATACCATGGCATCATCAATTCTCTTGCCTCTTGCTGTCATTTATTCATTCATATCACATATTTTTATTAAGCACCAGCTATGGAAACGTATCGCTTGCTTCACCAAAGCAGCACTACTTTGCCCATCTCCTCTGGGAAGGATTTATAGTTGACAAAAGAGACACACCCATTCGATAGCGAAAAGAAATCTAGGCTTAAAGAAAAATATTTATAGAAAGGAAATGTAGGAGAATCATGGAATGATGTCAGGGTAGCCCCTTGACAGCAGGCCTCTAAAGAAAGTCCCTGTTCCCAAAAGCACCTCAGGTACTAGAAGGAATAAATCAAAAGGGAAAGGATAGGTAACTTGGTGTGATACCAAATGCCTACAGTGTTTCTATGGAGTAATGGAAAGGGCAAAGGACCTGGAGTGCAAAGACCCACATTCAGCTCTCACTTCTGCCACCAAAATGCCTTGTGACCCAGAGACAGAAAGTGCCTTGCCCAGGTGCATTAATGTATTGGTAGCCAAAGCGGGATATGAAGCAAGTTCTTTACTCCAAGTCCGTGGCGATGGGCCAGATGCCACAGATGAGCCTTTCTACCCCTCTTATCATTAGCCTTAAAGAAAGCCACAACCCTGATCTAGAACATCCATGGCAACAGAATTTCCCTTCATCTTTCCCCTCAGTAGAGATCAGACCCTACCCACAAGGGGAAGCCCTGGCATCTTCTCCTGGGAGTAGGCACTTCAGTGGGGTTCAGTCTCAGTCACTTTCGGGAGGAACAGGACAGCGGCCCCCAGGCTCACGTCAGCACAGGATGATACTGCGATGTGGGACGACTCTGGCACATGAAAGGGAGCACGAGTGAGCATTCCGTACAGTTGCTGGGATGTCAAGCAGCTCTGCACACTTGGTCTGTTCCCCTGCCCCACCCCCTCCAGACAAGAAAACAAAGAAGCTCATGTGAACAGGGCCTTGATGAAAATGTTGCTGCTGAATTTCTACCTTCTCCTGGCTTGTAGACACAAGCTCAGCGCCCTTGGGGCCTCAAAGCTGGCTAAGCACAGCTGACGGCTTTACCAGCCCCTGTGCTCGTTGAGTGCCTACTGTGGATCCAGCCATATGCTAGAGGTGGAAGGGACACAAAGAAGGATAAAATGTGGCCCTGTCTTCAATGGGCTCACAATCTGGCTTGAAATACAGAATGAATCCCCAGAAAACCTTCTACTTTGGAGTAATTGTGTAAGAGGCACAGATACTAAGGGCTATGGATGCTCAAAGCTGGAGGGATAGATGGGGCTGGAAGGAAGAACCCATGGGAAGGCCCCAGAGGGAGAGGAAGTATTTTCACTGGACTTGAGAGCTAAGTATAATTAGTTAAGTGGAAGACAAGAAGAGACAGGAAGGAGGAAAAGAACATCTTATAAAAAGGCTTGGACTAAGCAGCTAGAGAGGAGAAAGCTTGGAAGTACTGGGAGGTAAGTTTGGACAGCAGAGTGGGCAAAGCAATGAGACTAAGTTGGTCACATCATTCAGTTTAATCTGCCAGCCACTTTCCTGACTCTGTATCAGACACTGGATAGGGTGGAGATGGCCTAGACGTTGGTCTGGAAGCACTTACCTTGCAAAGAGGAAAGTAGGGTAACAAAAAGGGAAGGGAAACATATTAGAAACACAAACCACAGGCATAGAGTACAATTTTCCTAGGGTAACCATCCAAATGCTGGTTAGTATCAACAAGGGAGCTAATCTTGGCAATGCAAGGGAGCTAATCTTGGCAATGCTACAGGTAGTGGCTATTGGGTGATCTCACAGAGACAAAAGGAAATGTACAACACTGTTATTACTAAAAGAGCACCTGCAATTATTAACATTTAAATAGTTTAGGTTATTTTCTCTGTTAACAGTCATTTTCTTCAAAGCATTAGGCAAAGGTTTCCTAGACTTACTTCTGAGAAGAGCTTCCTAAAGAGAGCATTAGCCGGAATTAAGGCTTGAGCTAGGATACATACAAGTATTCTTCACTTCACCCAATAGACAAGTTCCCTTGTGCATGGTGACTACTTCCGTAAAGAACTGACCACTTAAAATGTTTAAATGATCCTAAAGAGTTCACAGCCCCATGGGCATGGTGGCTCAAACCTGTAATCTCAGCACTTTGGGAGGCTGAGGCGGGTGAACACTCGAGCCCGGAAGGTTAAGACCAGCCTAGGCAATATGGTGAGATGCCGTCTCTACAAAAAAATAACAAAAAATTAGCTGGGTGTGGTCATGTGCATCTATAGTTCCAGCTACTCAGGAGGCTGAAGGGGGAAGATCTCTTGAGCCCAGGAGGCAGAGGTTGCAGTGAGCCAAGATCACATCACTGCACTCCAGCCTGGGTGACAGAGTGAGACCAAGTGAAGAATACTTGTGTGTGTGTATTCTAGCTCAAGCCCTAAAAGAGTTCACAGTCCCTCAAAGGGGGTTAGACAGATGATATCTTGGGGCCCTTCCAGTCTAAATTCTAAGATAGCATGATGAGAAATGACTCTTTCCAAACCCCGTTAGGTTATCTCTGCCAGAAATTTTCTGGCAAAAGTGCTAGGAGACTCACTGCAGGTACCAGTATACAATCCTCACCATCTCTTTACCTTCTCTTTTAGTTGCTGCCATCTTAACTTACTCATCCTTCATTCAGCAAGGGTTTACAGAGTCTCTTCTCTTTGTCAAGGGGCGATATGGAGGAGGGTGGAAGCTGACTCTAAGGCAAAGAATGACAGCAGGGATATCCACAACATGCTGTGGGAACACAGAACAGGCTCGCCCAACCCTGCCTGCAGTAGTCAGGGCAGGCTTCTGGGAGGAAGCAGAACTCGAGTAGGGCTCAATGCATGGGTGAGACCTAGATGAGCATAGGACTCTAAGGAAAAGGTGGCCACTGAAAGGATACACCTATTAGTGGGAAGTAAACCTAGAAGCCATAAAGGAATTGGCTTGTGGAGTCACTGTTGGGTGTGGTACACACACACGGTGGGGGAAGGGCAGATCCCAGCAGGAGTCTAACGTGAGCAAAGGCAAAGAGAGAGAATTCACAGAGCTGGGACAGAGGATAATAAACCGACTCACTCAATCAAGGGAGGAAAGGAATAAACTAACAGCTCTGAGAGCCTCTGATGTGTCTCAAGTACCATTTTGAAGAACTGATGGTGGATCCAGTTGTACATTCTGCTCAAACTGGGGCATATAAAAAATACCGATGCCAGGGCCTCACTGCAACTCCTCCCTGTGAACTCTTCAAAACAACTGATGACCACTGGGCCTTTAAGGAAATGATGTTGCTATCTGCGGCCATTTGCTGGGCACTTCCCACATGCCACGCTATGTCCCTTACATCTGTGGCAGGAATGGAAAAGGTGCTATTTTAAAAAGCTGCTCAAAGCCATTACCATCTGCTACAGGAGGCAGAAGACTGCGTCGTGCGGGGGTCAGAGATGGCTTTTTGTTTAAGAAAAACTTTAAAGGACCTTTGGTTCTGCAAAAGAGAGGCCTGGGGTCCAATCAGGGAGGTGCTGCAACAAGGAGTTTAACTGCCTATCTGAAAGAAAAGGGGAGTCTACCTTGTGCGGTAAGTAAAAAGAATGGTAGCAGATTTGGGGCCTAGGCTGGGGTCCTGGAAGACCCTGGTATCATGGCAGAGGTCAGAAGTCAAAGAAGCAGAGGTTTTGTTACCCAACTTTAAGCCATTTCCTTCTCTGTGCAGCAATTCCTCTCATCAACCCCAGGCCTTAGGTGAAAATCAATTCATCCTTCAACCAGTCTCAGTGGCAAGGGAGGGACTCAGAAATGGGCCAGGGTCCTTGCCTGAGACTCCAAGGTCACAGAGGAGGTGCAGCCTTGTCTCGAAGGAGGAAAGTGATCCTCGAGTTGCAAGGGCCTAGGGCATGGAGGAAGATGTGAGCATGCCCTGGGGAGGCTCAGAAAGCCTGGGTTGGGGAAGAGGACTTCCTGTTGCCTGGAATGGAATGCTCATTCTTATTCGGACATTAAAGGACAGAGACCCCAGAAAGCTGGAAAAGTAGAGACTCAGATTCCACATGTGGTATTTCAACAACCCCATGAGATAGCAACCATCTTACGATGAAGAAACAGAGCCTATGAGTGCAAAGCACCAAGAAGCTCACAGTGGCAGAGCCAGGATCAAACTTGGACCTGGTGATTCCAGTGCCCAGAACAGTCACTGCCAGGCTGTCCCACCCTGAGCCTATCCTTCTGCCTGGGTCTCTCCACTGCCCTTCTTCCCTCTGCCCAGTCCATCTTGTCTCTTAGCCTGCAAAACATAGACAGGGAGGAATGCTTCACCAACTAGAGCCACACCACAGCCCTGAGCAGTCAAGTTCAACTAGTGGGCCCTGCCCCCAGGGTGCTAAATAAACCTCACCCCAATGAGGGAAGGATATTTCATCACCCTTCAAGCCCTGTGGCCAGGCCACCAGGGGCCAGTGTTTCAGGATTCAAGATCAGGGTCCTAAGGCCTCAGGGTTAGAAGCTGCCAGCAAGGAGGTGGAGGTGAGCAGGGAGGCAGTGCCAGCCCTGGAAATGGATTAGACACAGGACAACTGGACTCTCAGCAGGCTCCCCAGTAAACCACCAAGAGACCCAGACACTATTAACAACCACCTTCCCTGTTCTCTGGAGGGGATCCCAGGGTCACAGACAGAAAGAAAATTCTAGGCAACTTGGTACTTCAAAGAGAGCACTGGACCAGGCAGGATTCAGAAGTCATAGGTTTAAATCCCAGCTCAGACACTTACCAAGGTAAGTTAGTTCAGTCTCTAAGATTCAGCTTCCTCATCTGTAAAAAGGGAAAAATACCTATAATCTCACAGGACTGCAAGAGGATGAAGCCAGGTAACAGACCTCAGAGCTTAGTGCAGGGCCAGGTATCGAGGAGACACTTGATCCCCAACATCCAGAGCGTCCTTCCCTTCTTCCTACCCCAGCCACACTCCAAAGAGGGCAGAATTGACCTAGGTGGACAGTGCTTCTGGGCTTCCCAGGGCTCTGAGTCCCTAGAAGGATGTCAGGTCAAGGGGCAGGTGGCCTCTGCTCACCACTGCAACCTCCTTTCCCAACACTGCACCTTCACTTTCATCTGCACCCCAATTCCATCATAAATTACTTTTACAGTTTTGCTGCTTCGATGGTAAACCCTACTGGAATAGATCAGGAGTAGCCCACCTTTTCTACAAAGGATCAGATGGTAAATATTTGAAGTATTGCAAGCCAAGAAGCAAAATGTAGGATATTATGTAGGCACCTATATAACAAAGGAGAAAATCGAATTTCCACAAGTTTTAACGTTTTTAATTAATTAATTAATGAAATTCAAAATATAATAATTGAGTTTTATTTTGTTTTTATAATACAGGTGTTCCGATGAAAAGAATGGAAATATGGACATTGCGGGGGATGGATAACATTTTGCTTAATTGGGGTCTAAAGTTAGCGTTCTCTATCATCAAATTGATTGGAAACATTCCTCTGTAAAAGCCAATCTTAGCTCCAGGGCCACTCACACACAGGGCGCAGGCCAGATTTTGGCTGTAGGGCTATAGTTTTCTGTGCCCCACACTCAACAATGTAGGAGCCCTTGCAGGTGAAAGTTCCTGGTTCTAGACCCTGTGGACGGCTGACTGGGGGTGAGGGGCAATCTTGAGAAGAGAGGCTGGTGGCTGAGCCATCCCCTCTGTGGAAGGCCCTGGAAGCTGCCGGGGTCTCACACAACCTCCCACCTGCCCTACCAGAGCCCTGGGGTGCTTTGCTACAGCTGAGGTGATAGGGTATCTCTTTTTTTTTAATTAATTAATTTTTTTTAAGACAGTCTCTCATTCTGTTGCCCAGGCTGGAGTGCAGTGGCATGAACTCTGTTCACTACAACATCTGCCTTCTGGGCTCAAGCAATCCTCCCACCTCAGCCCACCAGGCAGCTGGGACTACAGGCGCAAGACACCACACCAGGCTAATTTTTGTATTTTTCATAGAGTCAGGGTTTCGCCGTGTTGGCTAGGCTGGTCTCAAACTCCTGGGCTCACGCTATCTACCCACCTCCACCTCCCAAAGTGCTGGGATTACAGGAGTGAGCCACAGCACCCAGCCTGATAGGGTACCTCTTAAGCCTCACTTTGG
This sequence comes from Gorilla gorilla gorilla, assembly GCF_029281585.2. Lineage (NCBI taxonomy): Eukaryota > Metazoa > Chordata > Mammalia > Primates > Hominidae > Gorilla > Gorilla gorilla. Next base: position 64,795,642 of record NC_073240.2, read on the forward strand.
TTTCCCCAGCAAGGTGGAGGACAGAAACTCTCCCTTTTGCCCTCTCAAAAGCACTCCCCATCCCAAGTACCTGCTTCGCCAAATGGTACACTCTCAGAAAACTTCCTGAGAAAATCCTGTGAGCCAGCTTCTAAAAGCAGAGACAAAGGAACAGACCCCTTGGCAGGAGTTCCAGGTCCCTTAAGGACATGTATACTCTATTTCTCAGAGAAGGAAAGTGAAACCATCAGTCTATAGGGAAGAGCTCTGCATTTAGTCCCAACTGGCCTGGGTCGGGTAGAGTCTCTGAGCCTCCTTTTCATCACTTACAAAATGGGAACTATTATGTTGGCGTTACCTACCTTGTGCTGCTATTGGAACTTCAAAATATCCATGAAAATATAATGATGACTTACATAGTGGCTCACCGCCTGTAATCCCAGCACTTTGGGAGACCAAGGCAGGCAGATCACTTGAGCCCAGGAGTTCAAGACCAGCCTGGGCAACGTGACAAAACCCTGTCTCTATAAAAAATATAAAACATGAGGCCAGGTGCGGTGTGGCTCATGCCTATAATCCCAGCACTTTGGGAGGCCAAGGCAGGTGGGTCATCTGAGGTCAGGAATTCGAGACCAGCCTGGCCAACATGGTGAAACCCTGTCTCTACTAAAAATACAAAAAAACTAACCAGGCGTGGTGGTGTGTGCCTGTAATCTCAGCTACTCGGGAGGCTGAGACAGGAGAATCACTTGAACCTGGGAGGTGGAGGTTGCAGTGAGCTGAGATCATGCCACTGCACTCCAGACTGAGCAACAGAGTGAGACTCTGTCTCAAAACAAAAAAACAAAACAAAAAAAACCCCCAAAATTAGCCAGGTATGGTGGCACATAGTCCCAGCTCAAGAGGTTGAGGTGGGAGGATCGCCTGAACCCAAGGAGGTCGGAAGCTGCACTGAGCCATGATCACGCCACTGCCCTCCAGCCTGGGTGACAGGGCAAGACCCTGTCTCAAAAAAAGAAAAGAAAAGATAAAAATGAAATGCAAACACCACGAAGAAAAGTAAAGTGCAGGAGAGAATAAGGTTTGAAATTAAGGGGAAAGTACAGAAAACTTGAACTACTTTAAATTTCCCCACAGTGAAAATGTTAATGTATCTTTACAAAATTCATAAACTACCAAAAATACACAAAAACAATAAAAGAGTATTGGCAAAGCCACAAGGAAATAAGTACATGCTGATGACACTGTAAAGTGATTCACTATTTCCAGTTTAAACCATTATGCAAATCAGTCATAACCTTTGACCTGGTATGCAACCTCTGGGAATACACCCAACCAAAATAATGCAGAGAGGAAATTAAACAAATATGTTCACCGAAACACCAATATTTTTAGCAGTGAGAAACAACAGGGGAAAGTTACCTAAATTGGGCATGCCTGGATAGAATACTATGAAGTTAACAGAAGTACATAAACTCTATCTATCTATCTATCTATCTATCTATCTATCTATCTATCTATTTATTTATATTTTTTGAGATGGAGTCTCACTGTGTTGCCCAGGCTGGAGTGCAGTGGCGCTATCTCAGCTCACTGCAACCTCCACCTCTGCGGTTCAAGTGATTCTCTGGCCTCAGCCTCCCAGGTAGCTGGGACTACAGGTGTGCGCCACCACACCTGGCTAATTTTTGTATTTTTAGTAGAGATGGGGTTTCGCCATGTTGGCCATACTTGTCTCGAACTCCTGACCTCAAGTGATCTGCCTGCCTTAGCCTTCCAAAGTGCTGGGATTACAGGCATGAACCACTGCACCCGACCCTATTTATTTTTTAATTGTCCAGTAATCTTCAAAAATGTTAGTGTCATGAAAATCAAAGAAAGACTGTTCCCAGTTAAAGGAGACTGGAGAGATATAACCACAAGATGCAACACATGATCCTGCCCTGTGTCTTTCACTGTAGGGAGAAAAACTGCTATAAAGAACACTAATAAGAAAATTGACAAAATTAGAGCAAGAGTGATAGCTTAGGTAAAAATATTATATTGGTATTAAATGTCCTGAATTTGTAACTGTATAGCAGTTATGAAAGAGAATGTCCATGTACTTAATACTTCACTAGGAAATCCATAGTGAAGTATTAAGGGGTGAAGAGGCATAATGTCTGCAACCTATTCTCAAATGGTTCGGAAACTAGGATGGATGGATACATAGGTAGGTAGGTAGGTAGGCAGGTAGACAGACAGACAGACAGATAACCCACAGACGAAAAGAAGGAAGGAGGAAAGGAGGCAGGTAGAGAAGGGGAAAGAGAGAGAGAGAAATGACAAAATGTTATAAACTGGTATACATAGGTCAAGGGTATATGGGACTTTTGTTATTCTTACAACTTTATCACATTTCAAATTATTTCAAAACAAAAATATTTTTAAGTATATGAACTCTGGATATGTGAAAAGGTACATATTTAAAAACAACATGGAGTCAAAAAACAACAATCCAACACAAAATGTACACACTGGCAATAAATAAGTAGAAAAGCAAGGATATCCAGAAGATACAGGCCCATGGTGGTTTCCATTTCCCCCACATAAGTACTGCCCCCCGCCCCCAGCTCTTACAGTTTCCATAATGCAGACAGAGCTCAATGAGACCTACCCTTAGGGCAAGCGATTTGCACTGTGTGCTGAGCTTCTAACTCAAGCGTGTGCAATGCGGCCACTTTGTCTGAGTGGCTTTGTGCTTTGTTTTCCTAACAATGGGTGATGAAAGTGCCTCCCTCTCTCATCCACAGCCTCTGCCACCCAGGGCCCCTTGTAGTCATCAGTCCTCCTGGCAGCCCCATCCCTTCACCCTCTCCACATGCCCTCTTGCCCAAGCCTGGGCCTCTGCTCCTTGGTCATGGCAGAGCCCTCACCCTTGAGGTAGTTACCAGCCTGTCTCCTGGATTAGACCTGCCCCACCCAGGGTGATAGCTTCCTCCTCTCATCTCCTGGCACGTGATTTTGGGTCCCACTATTAGCACATAGTCTATCTCATTTCATTTCATTTGTACATCTCATTTCATTTGCTAAGGAGGAGAGTACTCCTGTGCCCCATCTGAGCCTTAGCTCTTCTGGGGCAAGGTCTAGGCCCTAAGTCTCCTCCCCAACACACAGTGGGTGCCCAAGGATATTTATTGTTAACTGTGACAGTGACCTACATACAGTACAGACGTGCACATACTCATAAGCTTCTTCACACACACACATCCACACATACCCACTAACCTTTTAGAAACCACCAGCCTGTCTAGGGTGCTGCTGTGGTGGAGGAGGCTTCCTTGCTTTTAACCAAGTTCATTTTGCTCTCAGTCTACAGCCTGAGTAACAAGAGACCACTGTACTATACCGTTTTGCATCTGGCCAGCTCACAGTTCCCTATCCCCCTCAGGAGGACTGGTGTAGGGAGCCCCTCTCTGACACCCCTCTCTCTAAAGTCTGCTGTATGGCCGCACGCAATGGCTCACGCCTGCAATCCCAGCACTTTGGGAGGCCGAGGAGGGCAGATCACATGAGGTCAGGAGTTGGAAACCAGCCTGGCCAACATGGTGGAACCCAGTCTCTATTAAAAATACAAATATTAGCTGTGCGTGGCGGGTGCCTTAGCCCCAGCTACTGGGGAGGCTGAGGCAGGAGAATCGCTTGAACCCAGGAGGCAGAGGTTGCAGTGAGTCGAGATGACGCCACTGCACTCCAGCCTGGGCGACAAAGCAAAAATCCATCTCAAAAAACAAAAACCAAAAACCAAAGTCTGTTGTGGTGTTGACAAGATCAAAGATGATGTAAATATGATACCCTTGCACCTAGATGTTGACGGGGCTGCTGGCTCCCCTCACCTGCCTCTCCTGTTTGTGGCCACTCTCCAACCCTGAACTGCCATAGTCCTGTGGCTACAAGTCTCATGGGTTTAAGAACCTCATCAAGGCTGCAGGATGGAATCCCACCAAGGGAATTTGGTGGCCTGGTATGGTCGTCACTGCTGCCCTATGTAGAGAATGGATATATCTGCCCTGTCTCCCTTCCTCCCCTTCCAGCCCCTTTTACTGACAAACTCTTTGATCCCCCACCCCTACTCGCCCTCAACCACCCTGAGCCCTGGGCCTTTACTGGAATAGATGACCTCTGAAGAATCTCCTGGATTGATTTTTATTAAATTATAGAATTAGGCTGAGGCGAGAAGATTGCTTGAGGCCAGGAGGTCAAGATCAGCCTGGGCAATACAGTAAGACACCCGTCTCTACAAAAAATTTTAAAATTATCAAAATCTAGGGCACATGCCTATAGCCCTAGCTACTCAGGAAGCTGAGGCGGGAGGATGCGGGAGCCAGGGAGCTTGAAGCTACAGTGAGCTGTGGTTGTGCCACTGTATTCCAGCCTGGGCAACAGAGCAAGACCCTGTCTCAAAATACACACACACACACACACACACACACACACACACACACACACACACACACGGAATTTGCATAGTATAATAGAAACAGTATGAGCTTTGTAATCTGACAGAGCTAGGATGGAATCCTGACTGCCTTGTTTAAAGTGTGTGACCACGAATACTTTATTTAACTTCTCTGAGCCTCATTGTCCTCACCTGGGAAATGGGAATGTGATCCAAGTCCAATTGTTCTGAAAGGGCAGGAAGTACTCAGCACAGATACTCACAGGAGGGCAGATTTTCTTTTTTTTCTTTTTTTTTTCTTTTTTTTTTTTGAGACAGGGTCTTGCTCTGTCGCCCAGGCAGGAGTGTAGTGGTGCAATCACAGCTCACTGCAGCTTCAACTTCCCACGCTCAAGCAATCCTCCCATCTCATCCTCCCAAGTAGCTGGGACTACAGGCATGTGCCACCACACTTGGCTAATTCTTCATGTTTTGTAGAGACAGAGTTTCACATATTGTGCCCTGACTGGTCTCAAACTCCTGGGCTCAAGCAATCCTCCCACCTCGTCCTCCCAAAGTGTTGGGATTACAAGCGTCAGCCACCATGCCTGCCCCAACAGTAGATTCTTAACATATGTCAATCGTTTTCACTTTCCCAGCAGCAGGAAATACAAGCAAGCATGTGTATGATCAGAGAGGCACAAAAATCCCAGGCCAGGGTAGTGAACAGGGCTTTGCCCAGAGGAAGTTTCTGGCCTTTATTTCCGACATTCTTTGAGATTTTCTGTGTCACACAGAGTAGAATTTCCCACTTGGCATCTCCTTGATAAGGTAGGTTTGTATTTCTTGAACCAGTTACCCAAAATTTTGGAGACTGAGTTTTTTCATCTATAAAATGGGAACAACTACTTCACAGGGTGTTATGAGAATTAAACACAATAATGTATGTCCGGTAAATGGAAGTAATTTTTGTGTTTTGTTTCCCACTTTGTGTTTGGGGAATCCTGGACATTCATGAATTCCAGGGCTTATGGGGGCTGTGAGCTTGCTTGGCTGAGGTTTTCTGCCTTAGGTTTAAATTTAACTCAAGGCAGATCCCAGATGCTCTGCAGTTAACTTATGGGTATCTGTGGGTGTTAAGCACTTATCAAGTATAAAAGGCCTGGGCTGGACACCACAGCAGAGGAGACGGACAGATAAAAGCTGATGTACACAGGAGCCCAGCCTGGAAACCTTCAGTCCAGCAGGGAGGACGACCGGGAAAACCCTATGTGTAATATGAGGTATGATCAGAGACGTGGTCCAGAATAAGAGGTAATTAAATCTGACAGAAGGGAGTGGGGTGGATGGGGCAGGGCATGGTGGGTTTTGTCAGAGTCACCGTGTTTGATCTGGACCTTGAAGAAAAAGCATAATTTTTCCAAGAGTGAGGAAACAGCAAGAGCAAAGATAAGTCATATACATTTTGTGGGCCTCTGGCCTCTGTCTCAGTGCTGCAGTGATATTCCAAATAGGAGAACAGCTCTGAACCTGCTTTCAAAGAGTTGATAAACAAGTGCCAGATAAGCCTCATCTCATACGGCCATTAGTGCTGCTCGCCCCAGCCTCTCCAACCTGCCCCTGCTTAGCACTTGGGGGAATGTGAACTACATGCAAATACGTGTGCCACAGTAGTTGCAAAGGGCAGGAAGCCTGTGGGTATGAAAAATACCCCTGCAAAGATTAGTAGGCAAGATTCAGAAATAAAAATAGCCAGGCATGGTGGCTTACACTTATAATCCCAGCACTTTGGGAGGCCAAAACAGGAGGATTGCTTGAACCCAGGAGTTCAAGACCAGCCTGGGTAACATGGTGAAACCCTGTCCCTACAAAAAATTTAAAAATTAGGTGGGCGTGGTGGTTCACGACTGTAATCCCAGCACTTTGGAAGGCTGAGGTGGGCGGATCACCTGAGGTCAGGAGTTCAAGACCAGCCTGGCCAACATAGTGAAACCCCATCTCTACTAAAAATAAAAAAAGTAGCCGGGCATGGTCGTGCACACCTGTAATCCCAGCTACTTGGGAGGCTGAGGCACGAGAATTGCTTGAACCCAGGAGGTGGAGGTTGCAGTGAGCCAAGATGGCACCACTGCACTCCAGCCTGGGTGACAGAGAAAGACTCCATCTCAAAAATAAATAAGTAAATAAATAAATTAGCTGGGCATGGTGGCACATGCCTGTGGTTCCAGCTACTTGGAAGGCTGAGGTGGGACGATTGCTTGAGCCCAGGAGGTCGAGGCTGCAATGAGCCATGATTGAACCACTGCACTCCAGCCTGAGTAACAGAGAGACCCCTGGAGAGGGGGAGGGGGAGGGGGAGGGGGAAGGGGGAAGGGGAAAGGAAGGAAGGAAGGAAGGAAAAAAAAAATAGCTGCTGGGTTAACTCCTGACCTGGTGATCCACCCGCCTCGGCCTCCGAAAGTGCTGGGATTACAGGTGTGATCCACGGCACCCGGCCTTAAATTTATTAATTTAAAAAACCATTCATCCAAAATAAGTCTCACAGATCTACCTGCACTGCTATAAAAAGATACTCAACAGATTTCATTAAGTGAGAAAAGCAAGTTGTTGACTGTTATGGTCGTGTGGTCCCCTCTGTCCACACACACACTTGCTTACCTTAAAAAGGTTCTGAATGGTGACAGAAGAAAATGACCATCGCCGGGCGTGGTGGCTCACGCCTGTAATCCCAACACTTTGGGAGGCCGAGGCGGGTGGATCACGAGGTCAGGAGATCGAGACCATCCTGGCTAACACGGTGAAACCCCGTCTCTACTAAAAATACAAAAAATTAGGTGGGTGTGGTGGCGGGCGCTTATAGTCCCAGCTACTCTGGAGGCTGAGGCAGAAGAATGGCGTGAACCGTGAACCCGGGAGGCAGAGCTTGCAGTGAGCCGAGATGGCACCACTGCACTCCAGCCTGGGTGACAGAGTGAGACTCTGTCTCAAAAAAAAAAAAAAAAAAGAGAGAAAATGACCATCACAGTCTACCTGTGGGGTGTGAGACTCAGCGAGACGGCAGAGGGAGTTCTACTTTTTACTTTATACTCTTCATAACTTTATGACATTCACCTTGAATAACTTCTATAATAAACAAACATCTTTTTAATTTAAAAGGATCATAAAAGCCCCCTTGCTTCAGGGTTAGTCTTAGGAGCTCTTTTGCCAAGGGCTGAGATGAGTAAATCGAACACCTATGTTTGTTGTTTCCTATAGTGCCCAGTGTGGCTAGACGGGGCTATTGAACCCAGCCTGGGTAAATTTAAACTTCACACATTTCCTAGAGGATGTTGTTTCTTTCCCCAAAGAAGTTGTCCTGGCTAAGCTGAATGTGTGGTGGCTGATCCTAACCACAGATGATCCCACTGGGAGACTCCAGTCTGGCTACCCCCTGCCCCCATCAACATGGCTGCCCCACGGAATCTTTGTCCACATTCAGGCAGGCTGAGGGTTTAGTGCAGAGGCTCCTTCCCCCGCCGAAGTCTCTCATCCCCAGGCAAGGAGACTGCAGGTTGGGTGTCTGGCAGGGTGTCTTGCATACATAAGCCTCCTCTAAGTGGTAGCAATTATATGGTTGCTGTCTTCTTCAGGGCAGAGGTGATATGTGGAGTAATGGTAAGGTAAGATCCTTAAGAGAAGTGGGGGCTATGGATAAAGGTTGGATGCAGATTTAAATAAGTTCTTATCTGTTTGTTTGTTTGTTTGTTTAAACCAGCACGGTAGTCGAGAAGGTTCTGACTTTGAGTTCCACTTCCTCCAATGCTTGTTTATGACCTTAAACAAATCACCTCCCCTCTCTGGGCCTCACTTTCCTCATCTATAAAATGGTAGATTTGGATTAAATTTTTGTTGAAATCCAGCTCAACAGAAACATCTTATGATTTTATGTTAATATAATATAAGTAAAGAAAATCTGGCCAGGTGTGATGGCTCACTCCTGTAATCCCAGCACTTCGGGAGGCCGAGGCAGGCAGATAACCTAAGGTCAGGAGTTTGAGATGAACCTGGCCAACATGGTGAAACCCCATCTCTACTAAAAGTACAAAAATTAGCCAGGCATGGTGGCTTGTGCCTGTAGTCCCAGCTACTCGGGAGGCTGAGGCAGGAGAATCGCTTGAACCCGGGAGGCAGAGGTTGCAGTGAGCCGAGATCATGCAACTGCACTCCAGCCTGGGTGACAGAATGTGGCTCCATCTCAAAAAAAAAAAAAATCATCTAAGTAAAGGAAAGTAATCAAAGGATAGGAAACAAGGAATCACTCTTCATTATATGCTGCTTACGTTAAATTACTTTATAACATTGTGCATGCAGTAGTTGTCTATGCGGAAGTTCACAAAACCATCACTGGGCCTACCTACTAGCACCCTCCTCCTGGGAAACATCACTCCTGCCCAAAGGCTCATCCTCCTAACTTTGACCATGCTACACTACCCTCGAGTACAAACAGAAAAGACTTCCTTCCCTTATATTCTCTCCCACTCCTCAGAAGCATTCCGATTAAAGGAAGTAATGACTTTGTGTTTTGTGGGTCCTTATGATGCGGTAGCCAGAGTCCTGGGCTAGGAGTCAGACCACCAGACCCCACCCTGGTTCTATCACCAGTTCACTTCTTCTCCTTTCTGGCCTTAGCCTCATCTACAAAACGAGGAGTTGGATGAGTTTCTCTTTATGAGCCCTGCTCTGATATTTCCCTGCTCTGCTCTACTGATTGCTACCAAGGCTGGGAGATGCCAAACATTTCTGCAAGCCAATATTTCTCCAAACACTCCTAGAAACAGCAGACAACCTCCAGCATCCCAAACAGGCTGATGCCAAAAGTGTGAGCACAGCCAACTGCCTGCACTCAGCACTGGAAGCTAGAAATCAGGCAAAATATGCAGGGCCAGGGAGGGTCCCAGCAGAGTGCAGGATGCTCCAGCCAGGGTATCCTGTTTCCATCCAAAGCTTTTCCTACAGAGATGCTCTTACTCATAGGATAAGGATAGACAAAGCCTCTAAAGGAATGAGAAACATGTGGACCAGGCCAGGGCAAGAAGCTGAGTTAAAGGTTATTTATTTTTTGGGGGGAGGATCACAAGGTCAAGAGATCGAGACCATCCTGGCCAGCATGGTGAAACCCCATATCTACTAAAAATACAAAAATTAGCCAGGCGTGGTAGCACGCACCTGTAGTCCCAGCTACTCAGGAGGCTGAGGCAGGAGAATAGCTTGAACCCGGGAGATGGAGGTTGCAGTGAGCCGAGATCTCACCACTGCACTCCAACCTGGCGACAGAGTGAAACTCCATCTCAAAAAAATAAAATAAAATAAAATAAAAAAAATATATGTGTGTGTGTGTGTGTATATATATATATATATTTTAGTTAAGGTCTAATAAACAGGAAAATGCCCATATGCATGCATGTCTTCATATAAATACTCATAAAATGAACACATCTGTGAAACAGACACCCAGATCAAGAAACAGAATCAGCACCCCAGAAATCCCTTTTGTGCCCCCTTCCAGTCACTAGTCCCCAAAGGATAACCACCATTCAGACTTCTGGCACCACTGATTCCTTTTGCCGTTTTGAACTTTTGCAAATGGAATAAAGCAGTACAGACCCTTTTGAGTCTGCCTTCCTTTGCTCAACATTACATGTCTGAGCTTCATCCATTGTTACATGTAACAAACTATTGTTCATTTTCATTTTTGCACAGTTAAGACTTAATGAAGAGCTAAAATCAATGAGAGGGCCCTGAGTCTACACTAGGGTGCTCACTGACAGCCAAGTAAAGAGGTTTATATTGAGCTCTCCAGACATCAGGATGATCCCCCTGCTCTTCTTCCTGCAGTCCCATGCCTTCCTCCTAGAAGGCTGCAGAGGCAGAAGGTGGGGCCTTGACACCCCAAAACTACTCTAAAGGCTCGATCTGTTCACTGTTGAAGGCCAGAAGCTCTTGATCATGAACACTTACCCCATGCCCAGCTCTGAGAGGGATTCCTGACTCAGCATCTCATTTCATCCCCACAACCATGAGCTAGGTAATGGTACTATTTCTGTCTTACAGGTAAAAAAGCTGAGGCTCAGAGAGGGCAGGTTGTCTAATGTTGCACAGCTAGGACAGGAACCCAAACCCCAACCCATGTGACCCCAAAGGCCAAACCTCTCCACCACTCTGTGTTGGCAGGGAATTCACCACCTGGATCTGGTCCCCACCCATGCCCCCAGCCTCATGTAACGCTGCTTGCCCCTGGCCCGCTTTCCAAGGCCACACTGGCCTCCTGCCGGCTCCCCAGGTCCCAGGCACTTCCCCACTTCAGGGCTCATCCATGCTGCTGACTTTGCTTTTGCATTTACCCTTCAGTTCTCAAATGAACAGTCACTTCCTCAGAGCAATCTTCTCTAACCACCCAGATGGAATTACATCCCCATGCCCCATCATTCCCTTGCAGGGCATCCTTTTCTCTCATTTCTTAGCCCTTAACACACCTTATGGTGATTTATCCTTTAGCATCCACTTGTCTAGTGCCTTTCTCCACCAGCCTGGGGAGCATAAACTGCCAGAGGACAGGACTGTGTCTGTTTTGCTTTCCACTGCTTGGACGGTGCGTGGCACACAGTAGGTCCTCAAGAATACGTTAAATGAAGAACAGGAGGGCAGGAGAGAAGAATAGGACTGTCCCTTCGGAAGCTGAGTGGTCATTCAAAGGCAGCTCTAGTTCTAGCCTGTTCTGTGGCCCCAGGCAAGACCCTTCCCCTCTCTGATCCTCCATTTCCTCAACTGTCAAGTGAGAGGCCTGGAAGAGAGGACCTCTAAAGGCCTTCTAGGTCATCTGGCCTAGACCACAAATCCTAGGACATCTGACCACTCCAAAGGCCCCTGGCCCCTAGTCCCTGGGCCTCCCCTGCTGCCTACTCACCTTTTGCCCCATTAGCACTTTAGAAGAGTAGGGGAGGTGAGAATCACCCCAAGACACCCCAGGCTATGAGCTGCATGGGATCTCCACACCCTGTTGCAAGTGGAGGACCAGGAAACATGAGGTCTCTTCTGGGTCTAATAGCACATGTCCTTGATATATGGAGTCAGGGAGAGATAAGACTAAGAAGGAATTATAAATGCAATCCCCAGGAAACTGCTTCTACTTCCTTCTTCAGAGTCCCGCTCCCCACAACTTCTCAGTTTCTCTGCCCACCCAGACTCTAGTCCAATCCAAGAATGCCCTTGTTAGCATGTGTGTAACTGCCAGGGTGGAGCTCCAGGAAGGCAGAGACTGTCTCATCTTGCTCGTCTTTGTACCCACAGTACTCAGCACAGACCCCTGCATGCAGGACATGGCCAAGTGAGGGCACTGAATCAAGCACCATTGGCAGGGCTGGCCGTGGTTTGTTGCTGAGAATGGCATCTTTCTGCTGGTGCCACCAAGGGCAGGAGAAGAACCTGAGGCACAGAGAACCTGGCTTCCCATTCAGAGGCAGGCTCCAGCTGACCAACCCCAGCCTCTGGTCCTATGTCCTCTTCCTACCCCTTCACCAGGCCCAAGACTGGGAAAAGTCATCCCCCTCTGGGGTCTCTGCAGTTATTTGCTCCCCCACCCACCATCCAGCCAGCCAGGACTAACTCCCTGATCTTGAAGCACCTGCTGCCTTTCATTCTCTTTGGAGTGAAGCTCTTCTGGCTTTGAAGCTCTGTTTTATCTTTGAAAGTTAAAAAAAAAAAAAAAAAACTAAGACAATTAGTTCTGACATAAGAGTTCTATAAAGGGAAAAAAACTTCTGTTTTGCCTGTTGGATACAGTAGACACTTGTGAAAGGAAAATAAATCTTGGGGCCCCCACATCCCTAAGTTAAAGGGAAAAGTCAAGCTGGGAACTGCTTAGGGCAAACCTGCCTCCGATTCTATTCAAAGTCACCCCTCTGCTCACTGAGATAAATGCATATCTGATTGCCTCCTTTAGAAAGGCTAATTAGAAACTCAAAAGAATGCAACCATCTGTCTCTTATCTACCTATGACCTGGAAGCCCCCTCCCCATTAGAGCCTTCCCATCTTTGCTTAGAGTTGGAGTTGTCCCGCCCTTCCAGACCAAACCAATGTTCATCTTGCATATTTGATTGATGTCTCATGTCTCCCTAGAACGTATAAAACCAAACTGTGCTGTGACAACCTTGGGCACAGGTCGTCAGGACCTCCTGAGTCTGTCATGGGCGTGCGTCCTCAACCTTGACAAAATAAATTTTCTAAATTAGCTAAGACCTGTCTCAGATTTTCCGGGTCTACACACTCTAAATTCCCATATTTTCATGCTGCGCTGTGTGTGAAGGGGTGAGGCTAGGTGCTCTGATGAGCATGTGTGAGTGTACAAGTGCCAAGCTCATGGGAGAGGGCATAACAAGTGTGCAGATGCAAAATGGACTGGTCAGAACCTTGGCTATGTCACTCACTCGCTCAGCAACTTTGGGCAACTTGCCCAAATGCTGGACCATAGTTTCCTCATCTGGAAAAGGAGAGTAAAAATAATGCCTATTTCATGCATTGTTGTGAGACTCAAACTTCAGGACTGGTGTTTTGTAATCACTACACTACCACCTAAATATTAGCAGCTGGTAGAAATGGAAGGCAAGAAAAGAGCTTCAGAAAATCTTAATTTCTATCCAAATCGTAACGATAGTACTTTCAGATCTGATTTTCACCCTGGCTGTGTTCTGGGCTCAGCAAACCTGAAAATGCACCAGTAACAAAGATCCCAGGAAAACTTCATGATGGGGCTCGTGTGGCTGGTTACTCAACATAAATCCATTCTCAGGAGGATTACCTCACCTCCCATTCAAGTTCTGAGCTTAAAACAAAACCCTGGGAACCATGGAGAATTCCAAGTGAGACTCAGAAGAAAACCAACAAGTCAGGTCTCCATCCAGAGCCTGGGGGAGCTTTATGAAAAAAGCAACAGATCAAACAAGAATCATGAAGGTTGTCCCTGCCAGCTAGATTATGCTGAAAACACAGAACTCAACAATTCTCGTCCCTTTTACTGGCAAGTCATTATTTCCAGAGCAATGACCATGTGCAAAGTCACCCAGGCAGGTGAATAATCCTCGGGCTCATTTTTAAAGCTTCCCACTGGTCCTGTGGCCCTGCCTTCCAACACCAACTGACAACTGTGCCATAAGAAGCATGACTTTGGCTCCCTCGGCATCCCCCCACCTCTCACAGTCTCCTACCTCCCCAGCTCCTCTCCGATGTCATAAAAGTCTTCCACCTTCTGCTGCTTGAATGGCTCCATGTTTGGACTCCTCATTGAGGCCTGGAACATACAACCCTGAAATGGGAAGAAACCCATGGTTAGGACAGCCATCCAAATTAGCACAAGCCTAAGAGTCTAAGGCCTAAACGTAATTGGCTGCAAGGGAGCTAATAATTTAGTAATAATCCACAGCCTTGGTTCTTCAAGAACTGCCCTGCTCAAGCCTTTTCTCACCTGCAGCTGATGATGTATGGTTCTTATTTGATTTATACGAATTCAAATTTGTTAAGGAGACAGGAAAGGAGAGCTCCTCAGGTCTTCAGATCTGTCTGAAGAAGTTCAGAGAAACATCCATGGTGAACTTCAGCTATTTGTTTTCATTAAATTCAAAACTACTGCAAAAAGAGGCAGCTGTTGTACAATTTTTTTAAAAAATGGCCAGGCACGGTGCTCACAACTGTAATCCCAGCACTTTGGGAGGCCGAGGTGGGTGGATCACTTGAGGTCAGGAGTTCGAGCCCAGCCTGGCCAACATGGTGAAACTCCATCTCTACCAAAAATACAAAAATTAGCCAGGTATGGTGGCACACACCTGTAATCCCAGCTATTCGGGAGGAGGCTGAGGCACAAGAATCACTTGAACCCGGGAGGCAGAAGCTGCAGTGAGCCAAGATCGCACCACTGCACTCCAGCCTGGGCAACAGAAAAAAAAAAAAAAAAAAAAGCACTAGCTTTAAAGTCAGAAGTCCTAGGTACAAGCCCCAGTCTTGCTTGGGTAAGCCACCTAAGCTGCCAGAGACTTAGCTTCTTCATCTGTAAAATGAGGCTAATACTGTAAAATCAACTTCAAGTCATGAAATTATTTTGTAAACTAGAAAATGCTGTTAAAAGGTAAGGGATTATCATGACCTCAGCTCCCTCAGGTGTTGTACCACCCAACTGCATGTCCAAACTAATCTGTAAACTCTCTCACTCATCACCCCCAAAGGAAAGATGGACAGGAGTGAGGCAAATTCCAACAGGCACCAGGAGTCAGGAGCCTGAGGTGCTCGTTCCAGCTTTGTCTACTACTAGCCCTGTGATCTCCTTTCTTGTTAGAAGGGCCTCAGTGTCCTCATCTGTAAAATAGAGCCAACTCTGCCTGCCCCAGGCATCTCACTGAAAGCCATAGGCCAACTCTGAGCCATGGGGAGCACTTACCACTCCACCAGAAAAGACTGTCTGCATCCTCTCCTGGGATCCCTCTGCCCCAACAGGCTTACCCATTCCTGGGACAGCCATGTGCCACTCTGGACAACACCCCACGAGCAGGGCGCAGGGCACAGTCTGCAAATCACAAGAATAAAACCAGCTGCCTGTGGATGTGTCTTCCAAGGGTCTTTAGCAAAGGCCTGTCGGAGCTCATTTTGGTTAGCACTGGCAGCTTTTCTGCTGACTGCCAATCAGATCCCAACCACACATGGGCTCCACGAACCCCAAAAGACTATTTTCACCAGGGTGGGTGGAGGCACCATTACATAAGGGCACATCTCATCAACGCCAAGTGGCTGGAGCTGTCCTAACTCTCAGCAGGTGTATACATTTCACCCTCTTTCCACCACTTTAGCCCCCTGCAAACCAGAGCTTCGTTACCAAGATGCCGCCTGCCTCTCTCCCTTCCACCAAGGCACACAGAGCCTGAAGACCCTCAGGCAGAGCTGGCCTGGTTCCCAGGGCTTACTCTCGTGGTCACCTGCCTGTGGGTGTCCAGGCTCCCTCATGCATCCTCCATGCTTGGCCAGGGCTGCAGCAAGCATGAAATAGTGAAAAGAGTAGGCTCCAGGAGCCCCAGTTCCAGACTAGCGTGAGTGTATATTAGCCCTGTGACCCACAGCAGGTGGGTACCCTCTCTGGGACTCATCCCCTCACCTGTAAACAGAGTGATACTATCTATATCACATACTTCACACATCCATGTGGGGATAAGGATATAAACTACTGTACAAATAAGAAAGATGATTATTACTGTGATTTAACCCATGTTAGGGAGCCCTCTAGCAAGTTTAGCTTGACCATAATCAGAAGCTCGATGCCCCTCATCCCCAACATCCTGGCAAATCTCCCGAGACTGGCCCAGGGAGTAAAGGGAGTGCTATCTACCATCTTCTTTTCACTGAAAAAAAAAAAAAAATTCCTTCCAAATAAACAATTTGGGTCAGGTCCTGCAGCGTGGGGTTACCAATTTCACACAGCTAGAAGCAAGCAGGAAACTCCAAAAAAATTCTGTTGGCAGAAACCCTGAGAGTGGTCCCAGGAACAGCTAAGATTTCCCATTTGGTGAGAGGCCAGCTCCATTTGCTGAGAGCAGGATTCAAAGAAGCCCCAGTTCCCAGCAAAATGGTGAGCCTCTGCCTTGGGCTGTATATCCTGGGTGGCCAGGGTTAGGGGGGCAGGTGAGCCCCTTAGGGACAAACTAGGCCCACCAGTTAGGCTTTCGCTCATCTTTCCAGCCTTTGCCCCCTCCCTTATATGTCCTATATTCCAGCCAAAGTTGACCTTTCCCATTCCCCTAAAACTTTCATCCCTGCTATATCTCGGCTGAAGTGGGGCCCTTGCCAGGGGAGGCCCAGCTGGAAAGCCCTGGAGAGTGGGCATAACTACCCACTTCCCACAAGACCCAGCCAAATGCTACCGTCTCTGTGTGGCTCCATGATCCTTGCCCTCCCAAAAACAGATGACAATTCTCCACCTCTTCAAGCTCTCCCAGAGTGCTCTTCATACATTTTTAGGGTTCAAGTTGATCATATTCTGGCTTATGTTTATGTCTAACCCAGAGGGAGAGAATAGATTCCATAGTCATCATACAGACCTGGGTTTAAATCCCAGCTCTGTCACTTACTGGCACATTGTGCTTAGCTGAGCACAGGATAACTTTTGAGTTTCACATTCCTTCCGTGGAAAATGAACGTAAGACAATGTCTAGTGTTGGTGAGTATGTGCGGCAACTAGAGCTCTCAAACACTGCTGGGAGGGGTATACACTGGGACCACCACTTTGGAAAACTGTTCGGCAATTTCTTTGGACATACCTAAGAGAAATGCATGCAGATGTTTTCCCAAATGATCCACGTTAGAATGGTCACTACAATACTATTAGTAATAACTAAAAATTGGAAACAACCAAATGGTTATCAATAGAAGATTGGATAAACAAATTGAGGTACTATATACCCATACAATGGAATCATTATACAGCAATAAGAATTAACAAACTACTGCTACCTGCAACAACATGGACGAATCTCAGAAACATAATGTTGAATGGAAGTAGACAGACACAAAAGACTGCATACTGTGTGATCCCATTTAGGTAAAATTAATGCATGGTGCTAGACGTCAGCAGAGTGGCTATCCCCTCACTCAGGGGATAGTTGGAACGGGAGCTTCGGAGGCTTCAGAGTGCCAGCAATGTTGTTTCCTGATCTGGGTGGTAGTTAGATGGATATATGGGATGATTTTGTATGTGATCAAAATTTTACATAATTTTTAAAAATGAGACTAATGTGAGACAAATGAGATAACCCATGTGTAATGTTTTAAATGGTCCCTGGATAACGTGAATTCCTTCCCTCCTCTTTGTGACTTGGAGCCCCATAAGGGCAAGAATTGTGACATTCCTACCTCTGTCCCCTTGTCGTAGGCTAGTACACAGTAGGCATTATATAAGTGTTGGCTGATTTTAACTTAGTTCCCCAGCCTCCTTTCTCAAGGCCGCTGCTCAGATGCTCATCAGGTAAAACAACTGATAGCCACTTCAAGCACTTTCCTAACACCTCTCCTAAGGCGAATTTGCATTTTACCAGTTCAGAAACAAACTAAAGGGGTGAAACTGAAGTGGAATTATAGTCACCAGCTAGGACCCAGATGAGGAGCCAGAGGCACAAGGACCTTTCCAGCCTCGAAAAGCTGAAATCACATGGCAGAGGGGAGGGACACAGTTACAACTTTTGGCCAGAAGCACAGGCCATCAGCTCCAGATGCTCCCAGGATGATACCCACCTTAATGCCCACGTTTCTCCTGATGGAGTCCTTGGAATTCAAATTCCTGCCTACAACTCTAATACCAGGCAACACTTCAGGGGGCTACCACAGATTTCCTAGAACCCCATAGATCATCTATTTAGGGATTTTTAGAACAGCTTCAGGATCACCAGGGTGAGAAGGGGAAGCCAGAGCAGTTCCATGTTATCCATACTATATGTTGGCGTTCTGGGTAAGAATTCACTGTGAAACAGAAGTTTGAAAACCACTGCTGTCTGGTCTAACCCACTTGTTTTTACAAGAGGAAGCTGAGATCCAGAAAGGGGAAGGGACTCACTGAGCATCATACAGGTGACCCATCCCGCTCCTCTTCCCAGGGCTTCTTCTGTTGATAGCCACCCCAACTCCTCCAAGATGTCACCAGGGTTGGCAAAGTCAGTGGCCTCCTGAGGGACAAGCTAGGAGGAGGTGTCTAGGGCTGGAAGATCACCTCATAGGAAACTCTCAACACTCAAGAAGCCCTCTCCACCACTGGCCCAGCTCACTCTGCAAAGTGAACTCTCTCAGTTCCTCATCCCACCTCACCAAGTGCAAGTGAGTGAAACGGGACCACAGCAAGAGGGCAGGCAATGGTTGGGCAAAACACACACGACTGTCTCATTACACACACCCCCATTAGGAATCATCACACTCAGGCTCTGGAGAGGCTGCCAACAGAAGGGATGGGGCTCCGGCATTACAGAGCTCCTCTCTACATTCCAGGCTTTGACCCATCACGGTCTCCAATGAGAAAGCTGGGGCCCACAGAAGGTCAGCCACCTGCCTGAGTTGACACAAGAAAAACTTGGTCTCTCTGGCAAAGATCCAGCTCCCTTGGGAAGCCTGCTTGTTCACCCCACAGCTAACAAATCGGGAGGCCTCAAGGAGGTGGGCAGGGTCAGTGCGGGTCTCATTCCTGCCAACCAGGAACTTACCCCAGAGGAGCAGACCTCCAGCCACATCCACACACCCCTGACCCCTCTGCCCAAGTCTCCTCTGAAGGTGCTGAATCATCAGTGGTGCCACTTGAGGGTGCTCAAAAAACATCTTGGGAGATGAGCGGTTTGGGGAAGGACAGGGCTGTGAAGGTAGCTGTGAAGAGGCCAAGGCACTAGGGCCTCTTAGGTCAACAGGACTCTCCCAGGAATATCTTCCACAGAGGCAGTTGGGAATCGCAGTGTCAGAAACCAGAGCGGCTGCCCTCCACAGGATTCCAGGATACAAGATGTCAGGCGCTGTCCCTGCACCTGCCCGCTTGCCCCCGAGGCAGCCAGCTATGGTGCCCTCTCCTCCAGTGTGCACCACTGCCTTACCATTACCTGCACGGCCTCAGCGAGGCTCACCTCTCTGGGCCTTGTTTTCTCTTTTGTAAGTAAGAATACCAATTTCCACCGTGCAGAGTTACGGTGAGGGTTGGCCAGACCTATGCAAGCCTTGGGACGTCCAAAATGCCTAGCCCAGAGTCCTAGTCAACTGTTGGCAACGCCCTTCCAAGCCCTTCCACCCCAACCTGCAGCACACCTGCTGGCCGCCCCCGCGCCCACCCTAGCTCTACCCCAGGCCGGGGCGCCTGACGGCGGGGACCCCAGCTTCATTCAGCCCCAGAGGAAGCTCAGACATCTGAGCACCCTCCTCGCATCACATCCTTGTGCCAGGCGGGAGCAAGAGGTGAAAGAGTCGGCCCAAGCTGAGAAGACTTGGCCGGGAGCCGGGCGTGCTCTGCCCGTTCCAGGGGGCCTAACTCGATGGACGTCTGTCTCCCATCTCCCTGCTGGGTGCTTGGCTCTGCCCGCCGCCTCTACCCGGTCTCCCAGGTCAAAGTGCCAGGCTCCGGAGGGCGCCCCAGGGCAACAGCGGGCAGCTCCCGCGCTCGGGTGCCGGCCACGATGCCCCGGGCCACGGCGTCAGGCTTTGGGGCGGCGGGCCCGGGATCTGCGAGCGAGTGCCCCGGATCTCTTCGCCCCGCCAGCCCCAGACCCGGGCGCTGCTGCCGTCAGGCCGCGCGCCCCGTCCCGCCCGTCGAGCCCGCAGACGGGTGCTACTCACGGCGGGAGGCTGAGCTGCCGCGGCCGCGGCGGGCGCGGCGGGCGCGGCGGGCACGGCGGGAACGGGGGACGCGGCGGGGTGCGCTGGGCTCGGCCCTGCAGTCCTCTCCTCCCAGAGCGCCCGGCGCCCGCCCGCCGAGCAGCCGAGGAGCCGAGGGGGCGGAGCGGCCAGCCCCGTCCCAGGCGCCGGCTGGAGGCGCGCCCTGCTGCCCTGGACGGGGCTCGGGGCGCCCCCTGCTGGAGCCCCCTCCGGACAGTCCCGGGGCGAGAGCCCAGCTTCCCGGCCAGTAGAGGACACCTTAGGGCTCCCAGACTCCCGGGAGAGCGGGGAGAGTCGGTAGCAAGACCCTCTGCGCGTCCCTACCGGCTCTACCGCGCACATGCTGCGTGGCCTTGGGCAAGTCGGCTACCCTCCCCTGGCCTTATCTGGAAATTGATTTGAATGAGCTTATACGTATGACATGGTCTGGCACAATCCTCAGAAAATGGTACTTGTGTGCTCCTCTCCCCACCATACACACCGTGAGCGAGGAAGCCCCACTGAGGAATAGGCCGTCTCCTCCCTCCCAGCCAGAGCGCTCCCTACACCGCAGACTCTCCTGGAAACCTCAAGCCCACAGCGTACAGCAAGGTGGGGGCTGCGATGAGAAGGGCCGCTCTGCTCCTCACTGCCCCCGACCCAGCCTGAGAGCGGCCTGCCCTCGTTTGCCCTTTGTCCTGGCACGGTTGCTGAGTGAAGCCCCCATCTCACCATCACGCCTTCTCTAATAGAGGACTTGGGAATGGGCTCCTCTCTCTGCCCTCTGCCAAAAAATCCCGGAGGAAGAAAGGAATGAGAGTGAGGGGGTGAAGGGAGGAAGGAAGGGAAAACAGAACTTAAGCCAAGTTCATTTGTCTTATTTCAAAACAAGAGGCTGTTTAGAGGAAGCAAATGAGGACCCCTCCAACCCCTGGAATTTCCATCCCTAAGTCACCCATGGGGCTCCTCAAAAGGGCCTTAGATTCAGAGTCCTACCACCAGGTTCAAAGCCCTGCCCTGCCACTCCGCATGTGTGTTCTTGGGCATGGCTCTTTCTTCATCAGTAAAGTGGGAGAAACGCTCCTTCCGGTAGCTCCTAATGAAGCTATGGTGGGGCTGAGATGAGATGGAGTGTGTAAGATGCACCTAGAGGACCTCTACCAGTGTGAGCACACACACACCCTTCAGCCTTTTGGACATTAGGACGAATACAGATGGACCCCGCCCCCCAGCTGAGCAGTGCCTCCGGGTCCAGGACATCCTCGGCAAAGAGTTCCTTGTTTATAAACTTCACAATAATTCAGAACAGCGCAGCCAGCGAGCCTCCTCTCCTAAGAGCAGCATGATATATAGAGTAATATCCAAGACTAGAGGTGGTTTCTGATGTCAATGGACCTAAGGGAATGACACCCACTGGTGAAGTTTCACCAACATGAGGAGTCCCCCACCAAACTATCCCTAAACACCTCTTCCTCCATTTCCATTTACCTATCACTGGTGACAAACCATTACCAGCCTTGGTGGCACAGGACAACAGTTTCACTATGTTCATGCATTCTGAGGGACAGAAGTTCAGACAGCACAGTGTGTATGGCTTATTTCTGCTCTGCAGTGTCTGGGATTTCAACTGGGAACACCTGAATAGCTGGGGGCTGAAATCATCTGGAGGTTTCTCCATTCTCATACCCAGTACCTGGGCTGTGATGAATCCAAGGCTGGGCTCAGCTGACCCTGCTGATCACCTACATGTGGCCTCTCCATCTCTTTCCCTTGAGCCTCATGCTTAATACCTCATTGTCAGCAGCAGCAGCCCCTTGCATGAGTCAAAAGAGACATTCTTGGGTTTAGCAATTGACAAGTTAGTCAAGAGTCCATTGCAGCTGAAAGGGTCATTGTCAATTGACCCTGGCCACTTTTCAGATGAGGAAACTGAGGCTCGGAGAAGGGAGGTGACTTGCCCAACATCACATAGCTGGTGAGAGACAGAGCTAGGATTAGAACCAGGCCTCCTTCAGATTCAGTCTGGTGCCCCTTCCACTGTACCTGCCAGAATGCAACTATCTAGGAAGGTACCATCTGGAGATGCATCTTATGCTTAAGGTTGGGTGAGTTCATCAGACCCTCACCTGAGGGCAGCGACAGGGCACTGAACACAGGACCAAGGTGGCCATCAGCAGAAAAGGGGAGGCCCCAAGGACAGTGGCAATGAAGACACAAATTCCAGAATGAAGCCAGAGGCAGTCCAGGTATTAAGAGCTAAGAATTATCCAACTCAGCTCCAGTCCCTGCATGGTTCCCATGGCTGACCAAATCGAGTGTAAATGCCTCACTCTAGCATTTAAGGCCCCAACCCTTATTTTCCTGCTGTGTATGCACATTCCCTTCCCTCCTCTGCATGCACATCCAGCTCTTTTGCCAGGTTGGATTATTGGCTGTTCCTGCCTCCATGCTTTTGTTCGTTTCCACTACCCTTCATCCCATTCTACAAAATCTTATCTATCCTCTAAGAGCCTTCTAAAGTATCATGTCTTCCACAGAAACTTCCCTGGTCTGCCCTCTAAATACCTCTCTCCTTTGAACCTCACCACTCTTGGTTGGTACCTCTCTTGTCATCTTCCTTCCTCTATTTTAATTAGTGTCTACTTCTCCTTTTCTCAAGGGCAAGTACAATTTCTTGTCCATCTTTGAACCCATACAGTGCTTGATATCCCAAACCCAGTAAAGGTTTCTTAAACTGAATTAAGGAAGGTAAATATCACAAGGGGCCATAGCTGTCTTGTTTTCTATTGTCCCCTAAGAGCACCCAAGCACCTGGCACTTAGTAGATGCTCAATAATCTTACTTCAAGTGCTTCACTTCTAGGGGGATGTCATTATCCTCTTTTACAGATGATGTAACTGAGGCTTGGGAAATTTGATTTGCTCAAACTCATCCAATTTGTAAGTGGCTGAGCTGTGACATGAATCTTGCCTACTGGTCTCTGAAGCTATTCCCTCTGCTGCCTTCCCTCAACTGAAACTTCCAAGATTTCTAAAACGGTGTTAATCTGGAACTTTTCAGTCCAGGCAGTACATCAGAATAACTGTGAATAACATGGGGTGCTTAAAATCCCCCATGCTCAGACTGCACCCTACATCAATTACATCAGAACCTCTGAGGATGGGTTCTGGGTATCAGTTTTTGTTAAACTCCCCAGGTGATTCCCAGTGCACAGGTTGAGACCCAGTCTGTTCATGTCACAGAGACCTAGGGAAATTCTCAACCCCCTCAATGACAAACACATCTGAGTACCTGCTTTGTACAAGACATTCCAAGGGACTGTGAGATGGTAGAGTCACAGGAGCTGTGCTTCCCAGGGATGAGAATACAAGCCCATAGATAAAGATGTAACCATGGCAGGCAGCAAAGGGCACTAGTCATGGTGATATCCTAAAGCATACTTTGGTGTCTGGCAAGTTTACGGAGCCTAAAAACCTCCTGACAAGGGGGCAAGGTGGGGATTAAGATGCTGCATGTTGGCCATGGCAGATGGCACCTGGGTTGGCTTACAGCATGTGTAGTGTGACGGCTAAATGCAGAGACTCTGATGCCAGACTGCCTGGGCCCACACTCAGGCATCCCAGCATGCAACTTACGTGCCATGTGGTCTGGGGCAGGCTATTTGATCTCTCTGTGCCTCATTATCCCCATAGGTCAAATGGAGCTTATAGTAGCATTTATCTCTTGGGTTGTTGTGAGCATGCAGTTACTTTTCAATTCGATCAGTGTCTGGCACTTGGTAAAGTCCGCAATGATTATTAACTGTTATTATTATTCCCTAAATGTCTGGCAGTAAGCTCCCCTGGGGAGGAAATGGATCTTATTCGTCTCTGCGCCCCATCCCACCCCTAGCCTGGCCCAGAGAATTGCCAAATGCAGTCTGAAATGCAGTCTTCTTGACAACGGGTCAAGTCCTGACTCTCAGGCTCTCGGCCAAGGGAGTGCACAGGTGATTCCTCCCCAGAGGGCTTGCCTACTGGGTGGAAGGCCGGCAGGAAGCTGCTTCTTCCCAAACTGACCTGGTGGCCTGGCTTCTCAGCCCTTCCCACTCTGCCCTGTGCCATCTGCCCTCCTAGATGGGAGGTGTGGAGCAGGCTTGGTTTGGCAACCTTTCCTGCTACCCCCCCATCCCCAGGCCCACTGGTTCTTGCAGCCAGAGGCAGCTGCTTCAGCCTCTAGCCTTGCTGGACTCAGCACCACAGGGATGGGGCAGGGAAGGGGAGGAGAGAAGAGAGGAAGGAGCTGGGGGATGGGAGGCCTTGCCTCTCTCTAGAGAACCTGGGGGATGGGGATTTCCTGGACATGTGTACACACTCATTTACTCCGCAAACATTCAATAGTACCTCCTGGGGTTATGTGCTGGAGTAGGGGCAAATAAAGACCCAATGCCATAAAAGGTCAGATCTACTCCAGAAGGAGCCTCCAGAGAAAAAGGAAAGCTTGATTCAAGCTTGAAAGAAGAGTAGGGATCACTGGGAGGAACAGAAAAGTCCACAGTGGGGCAAGGGAGGCAGGGCACATGGGGTGTGAGCAGCTGTGCATGTAAAGGGCTGCAGGTATGAAACCACTTGTCATTCACTGCCCCTATTTCCACCTGAGCCAGCACAGGGCCTACGCTATGGGATCATGACCCATGCATATGCCATTGCCTTCTATTCAGGACAGAGGCTGGTGACACATTGTGTGGCCAGGACCCCTCAAACTATACCCACCTTTAGGGCTACAATATCCAACCACCTTCTTCTTTAGGCTCGGGAATCAGACAGGCCTATTTGTATTCCTGCTCATCCACTTTCTGAGCCTCTGTTATCTCATCAATAAAATGGGAATAATTACATCTTTTTCTCAGGGCTGATGTGAGGACCAGACTCACAAACACTGTGGCAGATGTTTGAGAGAGCACTGGCTCAGGACCATAGGAAAGGTTTGAGAGAGACAGAGATAAAGAGAGAGAGAGAGAGAGAACTGGCACAAATGTCAACCTCCCTCCCAAACCAGATCCTTCCATCCCTCAAGACAGTCGGTCACGTGTGCCCTATCTTTCCAGCCATGTTGTTCCTGCCTCTGTCTCTGAAATGCTTTCTTCTTTTCTCCTTTATCTATCCAAGGTTCAGCTCAATTCCAACTTCATTCATTCTTCAGTCCTTTCTCGGTGCCCATTGGGCCAGACTCTGGGCTGGGCCCTGAAAGAAATGAGGCACTGGCCCTGCCCTGCAGGAACTCAGAGCCAAGCAGAGGAAATACCCTGGGAACAAAATGCCTGGAATCCTGTGTTCTGAGGCCAGATCAGGGGCTAGGCAGATCCCAGAAGGAGCCCAGACATGGGAGGGGTGGACCTTGAGTCCCTGGAAGGTGGGCAGGGAGCAGGGAGACTCCTCAGAGGAAAGGACCTCTTCCTAGATCTCATTAGTTAAGAATTCACAGCCATATCTGCTGAGCTGAAGATATGATTTCACCTTTCTGTGTTTGCTAATGGGTCCCCTGAGTGACCCCTGTCACCCTCCCCACTCTGTGCCAGGGATGTAGTCAGAGTCATCAGGGGCCTTTGGTGGATCCATGCAGGAAGGATGGGTAGGACAGCAGCTCCTTCCACACCCCCGCCTGAGCCCTGACCTCTGTGTGGGCTGGTCCTCCCACTTGGGGCCCTGCTCTGCCTGGGGCCCTGCTCTGCCCTCCCTGACCTGCATGGTGACTCCATTTCAGCTGAGCCCAGGTCCTGACCCAGTTATGAACAGCTGCATCCAGGAAAACAAAGACACAGGAGGCTAAGTTCAACCATCTACAGTGGCCTCTGCCCCAAACAGGACTAGGCCCTGCTCTGCCCCCTCCAGATCTGTTCTCCAAGATAAAGGACTCCAGGCTCCCTCAGCCCTTCTCTTTCACGAGATTTTTTTGGCCTCTTAGCCTTGGTTTCCATCACTCCAACTACATAAAATATTTTCATCCTTCCACCCAGATCAAATCAAAATTTGTAGAGAATTTATCATGAGCCAAGGCACTGTGCTGTTTTCTAATTATCTCATTTAATCCTCAAGCTGAATGCATTTTTGAGACCAATATGAATTTTTTTTAATTATATAGATGGGGAAACAGATTCAATCAAAGAGCATGATGGATATTTACATTTAGTTTTGCTGCCAATTTCCAATCCCTGCTTCCTATCTGGGAGGAAATAACTATGGTGGCTGTGTAAGTGGATATAATGCACCATCCCTCACCACCAAAGTTGAAGGGAGGCCAGGCATGGAGGCACTTTGGGAGGCCAAGACAGGCAGACTGCTTGCACGTAGGATGTCAAGAGCAGTCTGGGCAACAGAGCGAAACCCCGTCTCTATAAAAGAAAATACAAAAATTATCCAGGCCTGGTGGCATGCTGAGGCAGCGGGATTGCTTAAACCTGGGAGGTCGAGGCTGCAGTGAGCTAAGATTGCTCCACTGCACTCCAGCCTGGGTGACACAGCGGCAACACCCTGTCTCTAAAAAAAAGAGCTGAAGGGAGGAAATCTTCCTTCCTCGTGTCCATAAGACTTAGGCATGGCCAATCAGATATTTCTGCCCAGCACTTTGAATCCCAAATAAGTAATGCCAAGATGTTCACAGTGGGGTCAGCAGCAGGCGAGGCCTCCTGGACAGATGATTTTTCCAGCCTCTGGAGCCCCTTTGGTTCCTGCTGCTCCAGCTTCATTGATGCTGTGTCCCTCTCACCCTCCAGCACACCTTTTGTGCTGAGTTGGCAAGAACCTGAATGATACTGGGAGACACAAGAAAGTGCTCAATGCTGAAGGGCCGGGAACCATACATCTTCTTTCACACCCAGAGTAATCCACCTCATCATAGAGCTTCCAACACAGGAGAAAGGTGGACAGAATTCCCAGACTCCCGGGGAAGGGAAGCCTGGCGTACAGCAGGCCTAGAGAGCAATCAGACCCAACAGCCCAGGGGCACAGCAGGCTCCAGGGGCAATGTCTCCAAGAAAAAAGTGAACCTCATACATCAGGCAATCTGTTTTCACCTACTGAGTGGCACTCTTTGAGAGGAAAGTTTGGGGATGAATTTATTGTAAGTACATAGAAAAATTAAATGAATAAATAAAGTGATTATTATTTCTAGAAAAAAACAAAAAGGTGTATAAGTAAGGAAATGTCATCATAATACACTATGGCTCAGCTTTGAGCAGTGAATAATATTTACATGTCATCATCATGTGAACAATAGATTTTTGCCTTGTCTCAATACAGAGAAGGATGGGGTTGGGGAAAAGTATAAGAATTAAGTTGCCAGGCACGGTGGCTCACGCCTTGTAATCCCAGCACTTTGGGAGGCCAAGGTGGGCAGATCACGAGGTCAGGAGTTCGAGATCAGCCTGGCCAATATGGTGAAACCCCATCTCTACTAAAAATACAAAAGTTAGCCGGGCATGGTGCGCCTGTAGTCCCAGCTACTCAGAAGGCTGAGGCAGAAGAATCGTTTGAACCCAGGAGGCGGAGACAGAGTCTGCAGTGAGCCGAGATCATGCCACTGCACTCCAGCTTGGGTGACAGAGTGAGAGTCTGTCTCAAAAAAAGATAATTAAGTCCTCGTCTTTCATAATAGGAAGTCAATAGCTACATGAAATTGAAAAGTCATGAAGCAGTTTTATAATAATGTTTCTTGGAAATAAAAGAAAGAGTTTTCAGTGTTGAAACTGGTGGTCTTGGGGCTCAAGTGTGGAACAAGATGGGCAGGGAATAATGGTTCTTAGTTACAAGACTTATAAAGTTTTTGCTCTTTAAAACAATATAAATATATTACTTGGATAAAAAATAAAAGAAAAAGATAAAAAATGGGTAGGATCAGATTGATTTTTTTAAAAGCACATAAAAATCACAACTCAAGATATCAGAGTTGAGCCGGGCGCAGTGGCTCACACCTGTAATCCCAGCCCTTTGGGAGGTAGAGGCAGGCAGATCACCTGAGGTCAGGAGTTCGAGACCAGCCTGGCCAACATGGAAAAACCCAGTCTCTACTAAAAATACAAAAAAAATTAGCCAGGCATGGTGGTGCATGCCTGTAATCCCAGCTACCCTGGAGGCTGAGGCAGGAGAATCACTTGAACCTGGGAGGCGGAGGTTGCAGTGAGCCAAAATTGTGCTACTGGACTTCATCCTGGGCAACAGAGCAAGACTCCGTCTCAAAAAAAAAAAAAAAAAAAAAAGATAGCAGAGTTAATAATCTTCATACTCACTAATAATAATTCAGCATTTACTGTACACGAATCACTGCATCATAATCCCCACTTTATAGATGAAATCTAGTGAGACTCAGGTAGTTAACATATAACAGAGACAGGATTTAAACCCAGGCAGTCTGACTTAGAGCCCCAATGATAGCATACGCTGAAGCTCCAAACCCTGCATTAAACATTAGGAAGAGCAGAAGACCAGGACTGGGTGGTGACCATCAGAATAGTGCATGAATTGCCATACTAGGCACAGCAGGGTCGGTAGGCTCCTCTCCCTTGTTTCCACCTAACAGTGGCTAGAGGATACAGCTTTGGATTTGGGGAAAAGCTGAATGAGAATAACTCCATGAAGAGGAGAACAACTTGACTAGGGAAACAAATAGGGCGGCTGTAAGAGCCACAGGGAAAAGCAAAACAGAGGTAACTCTGGTCCTCCATGAGGGACAGAGGGGGAAAAAACAAAGACAGCTTCATCTAGAAGGGAGATACACCACAGGGCACTTTACTCAGAGTAAAGCTCTACTTTTTTGGCAGTTTGTCCCCAACCTGTATGCTCCCCACCCAGTCCCCAACAAGAAAGCTAGTCTAACATGCCCAATCCATTCCCAACCCACTTACACAGTTTGTAAACTGGAAAATAAAGAAGTCTCAGGCCAGGTGCAATGGCTCATGCCTGTAATCCCAGCACTTTGGGAATCTAAGGTGGGAGCATTGCTTGAGCCTAAGAATGCAAGACCAGCCTAGGAAACATAGTGAGACCCTGTCATTAATAAAGATTTAAAAAACAAATTAGTTGGGCAAGGTGGCATATGCCTGTAGTCCCAGCTACTCAGGAAGTTGAGGCAGGAGGATTGCTTGAGCCTGGGAGGTCAAGACTGCAGTGAGGCATGATTGCGCTACTGCACTCCGGCCTGGGCAACAGAGCAAGACCCTGTCTCAAAATAATTAAATAATTAATTAATTTTTAAAAATCAAAAAATAAAGAAAAGAAGTCTACCAGAACATAATAAAAAGATGAAAAATACTGAGAAAAATTTTAAAGCATGGAGAATATATCTAGGAAGTCCAGTATTTGTTTAAAATGAATACTACGACAGAGGAGAGAATATTGAAAGAAATAGCAAAAAATATACCAAGAGAAAATTGTCTTTAGCTAAAAAAATAGAAAAATAAAAATAAAAATCTTCAGATTAAAGGACCAAGTGCCAAGTAGGGTTTAGAAGGGTTAAAAAATGTCTATACCAAGGCACATCATGTTGAAATTTCAGAATTCCAAGAATGTAGAAAAAAACAAGAATTAAGAGGGGAGAAGTCGCTTGATCCCAGGAGTTCAAGACCAGCCTTGGCAACATAGTGAGACCTCATCTCTAGTGAAAATAAATAAAAATAAAAATGAAAAACAGGGAAAGGCATCTTGCCTCAAGAATACATATCAGAACAACAGACTTTAGTCAAGCCAAACTGTCTTCTAAGTATGGCAGCAAAATGAAGCAATTTTTATAAAATGGCTCAGAAATTTTAACATACAAAACAGATATAAAAAAATTACTCTAGAAAGTGTAAAAAGAAGTTTAAAGAATCCAAGAAAGAAGGAATGTATATTCAGAAAAAAAGAAGAATCACAGAAAGAGGGTGATATGGGATATAAGAAATAGTTTGGGCCAAATAAGACTCAAGAAAATACAGTTAGAAAGAAAACAGGGGCTGACATTTGGAGGACTCTTAGACAAGCTGCCAAAGTTTAATAGCATGAAATTACATTTCCTTCTTTCTTTATATACCCAATAACATCTCTTCAGAATGTACTAGAATCACTGGGCCCCTTAAAATTGATTCAGAACTTCTGGGGCTGAGAAATGTGAATCTTCAACAGGCCCTGAAGGAGATGCACATCTACAAAAATTTCAGACCCAACGTGTATTTGGTTCTAGAGGGAATATTATACTGTATATATAAAATCATAAAATGAGTCATTCATTGGTTTTTAATTTTTTAGAATCAACCTATGAGCATAAAGGATTGACTAGTTTATAGGCACACATCAAAATGTCATGTTATTAATCTTGACAATGAAAAAAATGTATAGCAAATTTGGGAAGTGGAAAGGGAAAAAGCAATAGAAGGAAGGGAATTTGCTCCAGCTTATGTTATTTTAAATTATTAATGGTAGCCGGGTGTGGTGGTGTGCCTGTAGCTCCAGCTACTCGGGAGGCTGAGGTGGGAGGATCACTTCAGCCCAGGAGGTGGAGGTCACAGTGAGCCGAGATCACACCACTGCACTCCAGCCTGGGCGACAGAGTGAGACTCCTTCTCAAAAATAAATAAATAAATCTAAATTATAACGGAAGTTTCCTAAGGGAAATGGCTGATACCAGGGCTGGAGCAGGAAGAGTACAAAGTAAACTAGAACATCCTGTGCCACAAAGTAAGAAAGTGCTCAAAAATGACAGTAACATGCCAAGAGGACAAGGAAGCCAACTTGAGAGGGCTCTCACTGGCCAGATTAGGAATTATTTCAGTATTGAAATAAATAATGACAGGACCAGATTAGAACACATCAGATAATTTTAGAAGAATCTATGTGTTCCGGCCGGGCGTGGTGGCTCACGCCTGTAATGCCAGCACTTTGGGAGTCTGAGGTGGGTGAATTACCTGAAGTCAGGAGTTCAAGACCAACCTGGCCAACCTGGTGAAACCCCATCTCTACTAAAAATACAAAAAATTAGCCAGGCATGGTACTGGACACCTGTAATCCCAGCTACTCAGGAGGCTGAGGCAGGAGAATTGCTTGAACCTGGGAGGCGGAGGTTGCAGTGAGCCGAAATTGCACCATTGCACTCCAGCCTGGGCAACAAGAGTGACACTCCACCTCTCAAAAAAAAAAAAAAAAAAAAAAAGAATCTATGTGTTCCAATCTATTTAAAAATAAAAATGTTTGGCCAAATGCAGTGGCTCACATCTGTAATGCCAGCACTTTGGGAGGCCAAGGCAGGAGAATTTCTTGAGGCCAGCAGTTTGAGCCTTGCCTGGGCAACATAGCAAGACTCTGTCTCTAAAAAATAGAAAAACTTAGTTGGGAATGGTAGTGCATGCTTGTAGTCTCAGCTACGTGGGAGATTGAGTCAGGAGGATCACTTGAGCTCACAATTTCAAGCTTGCAATGAGCTATGATCACACCACTGCACGCCAACCTGGGTGACAAAGCAAGACGCTGTCTCTATAAAAAATAAAAATAAATACTAAAATAAAAAATGTTTAAATTTTTTAAAGGAGAGGGAAAGAAAGGAAAATGATATTTTCAAGAAACATGCCAACCAATAAGTATAGAAGAAGTAATGGAATTTTAAAAATCACCACTTAAGCAGCACATAGTAATAAGCGATTCAGGCAAGGAGCATCACTGGATAATAAAACCACTGAGGCCAGGCACGGTGGCTCGTGCCTGTAATCCCAGCACTTTGAGAGCCGAGGTGGGTGGATTACCTGAGGTCAGGAGTTCAAGACCAGCCTGGTCAACATGGTGAAACCCTGTCTCTACTAAAAATATAAAAATGTAGCCGGCCGTGGTGGCAGGTGCCTGTAATCCCAGCTACTTGGGAGGCTGAGGCAGGAGAATTGCTTGAACCCAAGAGGTGGAGGTTGCAGTGAGCCAAGATCATGCCACTGCACTCCAGCCTGGGTGACAGAGTAAGACTCTGTCTCAATAAACAACAAAACAACAACAACACTGAGTGAACGATTGTTGGGGAACAGGGTACTCATCTGGTCTCTAGGTATCACCTCACAAATTACTCATTTGTGAGTAATTTGGGAGGAATCTGACACATACATCCTTAAGGAAATGACCAAACTAACTTAGCATCAATTATAATAAGACAAACTGACACCATGTGTCTACCGGTGTGCAGGACCAAGATATCACATGATCTCCGTAGTTCTGCCAAAAATGTAGACTCTGAATCTAATCACAAGGACACAATCGGACAAGTCCAGATTGAGGGATATTCTAAAAAACAACTGACCTGTATCCTTCAAAAATATCAGTGTCATGAAAGAAAAATATGGCTGAAGAGACATAACAAATTCAGTGTCACTTGTGATGAGTGATTGGATCCTGGATTGAAACAAATTATTTCAATAATGTTGAAAGAGACATTATTGGACAATTATGGAAATCTGAATATGGACATTTTATTAGATAATCATGTCGGTGATAACATTTTCTAAGTGGGAGAAGTATATCGTGGTTATTATAGGGGAGAATGTCCTTAATTCTTTTTTTTTTTTTTTTTTTTTTTTTTTTGAGACAGAGTCTCACTCTGTCACCCAGGCTGGAATACAGTGGCATGATCTCGGCTCACTACAACCTCCACCTCCAAGGTTCAAGTGATTCTCGTGCCTCAGCCTTCCTAGTGACTGGGATTACAGGCACCTTCCACCATGCCTGGCTAATGTTTTTATTTTTAGTAGACATGGGGTTTCGCCATATTGGCCAGGCTGGTCTCAAACTCCTGGCCTCAAGCAATCCACCTGCCTTGGCCTCCCAAAGTGCTGGGCTTACAGGCATGAGCCACCACTCCTAGCCAAATATCCTTAATTCTTGGAGCATGCATATTTGAGGAAAAATGGCTCTATGTCTACATCTGTTCCTCAAACGATTCAGCAAAAAAGAAAATTTGTATATATGTACAGTGAGAGAAAGCCAAATATGGCAAATTGTTAACAGTTGATAAGTGAATCTAGGTAAATTTTTGCAACTTCCCTGTAAGTTTGAATTTTTGTTGTTGTGGTGGTGGTTGTTGTTGAGACAGAGTCCCGCTCTGTCACCCAGGCTGGAGTGCAATGGTGCAATCTTGGCTCACTGCAACCTCTGCCTGTCGGGTTCAAGCAGTTCTCTGCCTCAGCCTCCTGAGTAGCTGGGATTACAGGCGCCCGCCACCACGCCTGGCTAATTTTTGTGTTTTTAGTAGAGACGGAGTTTCACCATCTTGGCCAGGCTGTTCTTGAACTCCTGACCTCATGATCCACCCTCCTCAGCCTCCCAAACTGCTGAGATTACAGGCGTGAGCTACCATGCCCGGCCAGTTTGAAATTTTTTTAAATCAAAAGTTGGGGAACATAGGGGTAATCACTCTGTGGTCACCCCCATGTACATGTTAATAAAATTTATATGCTTTTTCTCTAAACAAAAGAAAAGGCCAGGTGTGGTGGCTCATGTCTGTAATCCCAGCACTTTGGGAGGCTGAGGGAGGAGGACTGCTTGAAGCCAGGAGTGTGAGATCAGCTCGGGCAACACAGTGAGATCTCATCGCTACTAAAAATTAAAAAAAAAAAAAGTGGGGGAAAATAAAACATAAAATTTACTACAGTAGGCTGTGCATGGTGGCTCACACCTGTACTCCCAGCACTTTGGGAGGTGAAGGCAGGCAGATCACCTGAGGTCAGGAGTTCAGGACCAGCCTGGCCAACATGGTGAAACCCTATCTCTACTAAAAATACAAAAATTAGCCAGGAGTGGTGGCATGTACCTATAATCCCAGCTACCCAGGAGGATGAGGCAAGAGAATCGCTGGAACCTGGGAGGCAGAGGCTGCAGTGAGCCAAGATCGCACCACTGCACTCCAGCCTGGGCCACAGAGCAAGACTGCATCTCAAAAAAAAAAAAAAAAAAAAAAAAAATTTTACTAAGTAGCAGAAACAGCAAAACTAAAAATTTTTGAAAGTGGTTGTCTCTAGGGATGTCTTAGTCTATTTGGACTGCTATAACAAAATACCATAAACTGAGTAGTTTATAAACAACAGAAATGTATTTCTTACAGTTCTGGAGGCTGGGAAGTCCAAGTTCAAGGCACTGGCAAATTGGTCTGGTGAGGGCCAACTCTCTGGCTCATAGATCGAGCCTTCTCATTGTGTCTTCACATGATGGTAGGGGCAAGGCAGCTGTCCCAGGCCTCTTTTATAAGGGCACTAATCTTTTAAAAGGGCTCTGGGACAGGCACAGTGGCTCATGTCTGTAATCCCAGCGCTTTGGGAGGCTGAGGTGGGAGTGAGAGGTGACAGCATGCTAGCAGCCCTCACAGCCCTCGCTCGCTCTCGGCACCTCCTCTGCCCGGGTTCCCACTTTGGCGGCACTTGAGGAGCCCTTCAGACCACCGCTGCACTGTGGGAGCCCCTTCCTGGGCTGGCTGAGGCCGGAGCCGGCTCCCTCAGCTTGCGAGGAGGTGTGGAGGGAGAGGCGCGGGTGGGAACCGGGGCTGCGGGTGGGAACCGGGGCTGCGGGCGGTACTTGTGGGCCGTACTTGCGGGCCAGCGCGAGTTCCGGGTGGGTGTGGGCTTGGCGGGCTCCGCACTCGGAGCCGCTGGCCGGCCCTGCTGGCCCCAGGCAATGAGGGACTTAGCACCTGGGCCAGCCGCTGTGGAGGGTGTGCTGGGTCCCCCAGCAGTGCTGGCCCACCGCGCTGAGCTTGATTTCTCGCCGGGCCTTAGCTGCTTCCCCGCGGGGCAGGGCTCGGGACCTGCAGCCCGCCATGCCTGAGCCTCCCCTCTTCCCTCGGTGGGCTCCTGTGCAGCCGGAGCCTCCCTGACAAGCGCCACCCCCTGCTCCACAGGGCCCAGTCCCATCAACCACCCAAGGGCTGAGGAGTGCGGGCGCAGGGCACGTGACTGGCAGGCAGCTCCACCTGCGGCCCGGTGGGGGATCCACTGGATGAAGCCAGCTGGGCTCCTGAGTCTGGTGGGGACTTAGAGAACTTTTATGTCTAGCTAAGGGATTGTAAATACACCAATCGGCACTCTGTATCTAGCTCAAGGTTTGTAAACACACCAATCAGCACCCTGTGTCTAGCTCAGGGTTTGTGAATGCACCAATCAACACTCTGTATCTAGCTACTCTGGTGGGGACTTGGAGAACCTTTGTGTCTACACTCTGTATCTAGCTAATCTAGTCGGGAGGTGGAGAACCTTTGTGTCTAGCTCAGGGATTGTAAAGGCACCAATCAGCACTCTGTCAAAACAGACCACCCGGCTCTCTGTAAAATGGACCAATCAGCAGGATGTGGGTGGGGCCAGATAAGAGAATAAAAGCAGGCTGCCCCAGCCAGCAGTGGCAAGCCACTGGGGTCCCGTTCCACAGTGTGGAAGCTTTGTTCTTTCGCTCTTTGCAATAAATCTTGCTGCTGCTCCCTCTTTGGGTCCACACTGCCTTTATGAGCTGTAACACTTACTGCGAAGGTCTGCAGCTTCACTCCTGAGCCAGTGAGACCACGAACCCACCAGAAGGAAGAAACTCCGAACACATCTGAACATCCAAACATCAGAAAGAACAAACTCCGGACACGCCGCTTTTAAGAACTGTAACACTCACTGCGAGGGTCCACGGCTTAATTCTTGAAGTCAGTGAGACCAAGAACCCACCAGTTCCGGACACTGGAGGATTGCTTGAGGCAGAAGTTTGAGACCAGCCTGGGCAACATAGCGAGACCCTCTCTACCAAAAAATTAAAATTAGATGAGCATAGTGGTGTGCACCCATAGTCCTAGCTGCTTGAGAGACTGAGACTGGAGGATTGCTTGAGCCCCAGAGTGTGTGGTTTCAGTGAGCTATGATTGCGCTACTGCACTCTGGCCTAGGAGGCAGAGTGAGACCCTGTCTCAAAAAGAAAAAAGAAAGCAGGGGGTGGAAAGTGGGGGTATGCTCTGCTCTCATGACCTAATCAACACCTACCTCCTAATACTCATTAATAAGTTCTCACCTCCTAATACCATCACTTTGGGCGTTAGGATTTCAACATATGAATTTGGAGGGTACATAAACATTCAGATCACAGTAGTAAGTATCACTGGGTTGGGCCAAAAGGGGTACTTCTAGTTTTCATCTTATATTTTTTGAACTTTTTTGGTTTTGCTATATTTCTGTATTACTTCTATGATTAAAGAAAACTAGGTTAATTAATAAAACAAAATATCTACAACAGAAGCTGTTCTGAGGATGGTAAGCTTATATCCATGGGGGTCTCTTCATTCCAGAAAAAAAATGAACAAGCATTGCATTTAATGCCCATTAAAGCTCATTAAGTTTTTAGACCTATTAGTGAGTGCTGAGGTCCTTAGAGCTCATGCAGATTTCCTCGGCTTCATTTCTGTTCAACAACAGCACTTAGTAAAGGATAATGTATTCTTCTGCGAAATCTTGCTAAGAGGAAAATAATTGCCAAGAGCATCCAACATTGCTAATGTGAAGACACATTAAACTGTAAATATCCTTCAGAAAATGATGAAAATGGCAAAATGAGTAAAATCATATCTTGATTATTGTGTCCAGCAACGTCTCATTTATTTCACCAGGAAGTTCTATGTCTGTCAATCTACCTGGACCCTATTTTCAATCCACAAAATAGATAAGGAACCTAGAAAATTTTGCATTGTGTTCTGTTAATTCACTTTAATCAATAGGGAAAATGACTTGCCCAAATCACGCTGCTGATTTTTGGCAAATGCTCGACTGGAAATCAGGCCTCTTCCGGTATATCCTAAGCCCATACGTCCTGACCCCATGGCCTCTGATTCTTCCATGCTATGTGAGTATGGACACGTCACTCAACATTTCCTGGCCTCAGTGTTCTTACCTGTAAAATGAAGTTGGAGAATTAGATTAACACAAAATTAGCCCTCACTGTCCCTGATGGTAGCCACGTTTTTCAGTGGGAGAAATGTAGGTCTCACAAGGCTCTGCAACTTGGTAAGTTTCACCTTGCAAGGCAATCTTGCACACATATTCACTTTACATTCTGTCTCATCTGAATAGACTCAGCTTAATGTAGCCAAAAAAAACAAAAACCAAAACAAAAAACACCCACAGTTGTGACAGCCTGAGGCATCCAGCTACAAGAAAACTCAGTTGACAGGACCCAGTTTAGCTAAATTTGCTTAATCAGAACAACAAAAAAAAGCCTAGGAATCATAACACTCCTTAAAAAACAAAAAGCAGATCAGTAGCGGTGGCTCATGCCTATAATTCCAGCACTTTGGGAGGCCCAGGCAGGCGAATCACGAGGTCAGGAGTTTGAGACCAGGCTAGCCAACATGGTGAAACCCCATCTCTACTAAAAACACAAAAAATTAGCTGGGCGTGGTGGCGGGCACCTGTAATCCCAGCTACTCGAGAGTCTGAGACAGGAGAATTGTTTGAACCCAGGAGGTGGAGGTTGCAGGAAAAAAAAAAAAAAAGCAAACACACACACACACACTCACACACACAGAGATTTATTAAGCTAATAAGTTTTGGTAAAAGGTCATGATCATTTTTAATTCTGCATGAATCAGTGGATTAGCAACTGTAGACCAAACTCAGTATTAATCTCGTTTGTTGTTAATGATGCTAAATGATCCTCGGAACCCCTAGAAAGCCAACATTCACTGTGGCTTCTATAGTTAGACATTCAAAACCAGAAGGAACTTTAGAGATCACCTAACACATTAACTTTATAGAAGACAGAAGGAGGCCCACCAGAGCAAGAGTGACTTACCCAAGTTCACACTTGCCTGGGGCAGAGCCAAGATTAAAGGTCAGGCCTCTTGACCCCCAGCTCAGTGGATATTCCTCATGTGAAATGCTAAAGGCTGAAGCCCTGGGTAAAGCCAGATCCACTCATTATGACCAAGGTGAGCCTGAAATAATTCAACAAGAAATGTTGGAAGGCCAATATGCAAAAAACACACCAGTAGCTGTAGGAGACACCTGAGGAGACATGAAATAGAAAACACATTAGAGATAGCCAAGAATGTGAGCAGTGGGCTACAGCTCCAGCCCCCAAGAGTTTGGATAAAATCAAGGGAAACTTTCCCAAGAGAGAAAATACATTGTATTTCCCACCTTAAAAATATATTTTTAAAAATGGTTTTATAAAAGACACATATACCACAAGAGGTGTTTTGGTTTTGTTTTAAAGACAAGGTCTTGCTGTGTCACCAAGGTGGGAGTACAGTGGTGCAATCACAGCACACTGCAGCCTCGACCTCCTGAGTTCAAGTGACCCTCCGCCCTAGCTTCCCTAGTAGCTAGGATGGCAGGCACATGCCACTATGCCCAACTAAGTTTGTTTTTAATTTATTTTCGTAGAGACAGGGTCTTGCTATGTTGCCCAGGCTGGTCTCAAACTCCTAGCCTTAATCAATCCTCCCACCTTGCCCTCCCAAAGTGCTGGGATTACAGACGTGAGCCACTGTGCCCTGCGTACATGAGTCTTTTTTGGTGTTTTAAATAATATTTATTAGGGGTTATCAACTTATCAAAAGGAAATATTCATTGCAGATAAACTTTTTAAAAGACAGAAATAAAATACTCTTAAAATGTTGATATTTCTTCTATTTTTATACATAAATACACTCTTGTTTTTAATTGGGATCACTTGGCATATATTATTTTGTATCTTGCCTTTCTGTCTTAATTTTGTCTTGAGAATTTCCCATGTAATTAAAGAGTCTTTGAAAACATCAAGATTCCATTAAATAAGTGTAGTATCAATTATTTAATGCCTTACATGTTGTTAGTCATTAAGTTGCACATTTTTCATGATAAAAAATAATGCTGTGATCATCATATGATTCATAACGTAGGGTTTGAAAATAATGGTCATGGATAAGATAAACTATTCAATAAGGGATGTCAAGACAATAACTAGTCATCTGGATACAAAACTGAGTTGGTTCAGTATTTATACCAGTATAAATTCTCAGTAGTCTGTACTGAGTATTTAGTAAATTATACTGAGTACTTATGCCAGTGTAAATTCCAAATGACTCAAAGATTGAAATGTTTAAAAATAAAATCATAAAAGTATTAAAGGGAAGGATAGGAAAAATATTCCCCTAGGAGAGGGAAAGACCTTTCTAATTACGACCAAAAAAATCCAGGATACATAAAATTAAGGAATGACAAATTAAATCCCATAAAAGTATACTTATGGCAATTAAAAAAGAGAAAAAGTAAAAAAGGACAAACTGGATAGGATGGTGGCTCATACCAGTAATCCCAACACTTTGGGAGGCCGAGGCAGGAGGATTGCTTGAGGCCAGAAGTTCAAGAGTCTGGACAACACAGCAAAACCCTGCCTCTACAAAAAATTTAAAAATTAGCCAGGCATGGCGGCCCATGCCTGTAGTCCCAGCTACTTGGGAGGCTGAGGTGGGGGAATTGCTTGAGTCTGGTGATTGTGCCACTGCACTCTAGCACAACATATGCTAAAATGTAAGCAAAAAAGGAGCATATGTGTTTGTACTGGCGTTTACAGGCATAAAAAACTCTGAAGCTACAAGAGTGATTAATCATGAAACCTACTGGAAAAGGATGTGAACTAAATCGGGAAGGAGTCTTTTCACTGTATACCTTTGAATGCTTTTTGATGTTGAACCACCTGTGGTTCATTCAAAAACTAAATAAAAGCCAGGCATGGTGGCACGCAGCTGTCATCCCAGCTACTTGGGAGGCTGAAGCAGGAGAATCGCTTGAACCCAGGAGGCAGATGTTGCAGTTAGTGGAGATTGCACCACTGCACTCCAGCCTGGGCGACAGAGCAAGACTCCGTCTCAAAAAAAAAAAGAAAGAAATGAATAAAAATATAAAAATCTCAGCTACTTGGGAGGCTGAAATGGGAGAATCACTTGAGCCCAGGAGTTCAAGACCAGCCTGGGCAACATAGCAAGACCTGATCTCTACAAAAAACAAACACACAAAAATTAGCTGGGTGTGGTGGCTTGCACCTGTAGTCCCAGCTATTCAGGAGGCTGAGACAGGAGGATTGCTTGAGCCCAAGAGTTAGAGGCTGCAGTGAGCTATTATCTTGCCACTGCACCCCAGCCTGGGCAACAGAGCGAGATCCTGGTATCTTAAACAAACAAAAAACCTGAATAGGGTCAAACATGTTTACACAACAAGAAAATAGGAAATATATTTGCAGTATATGTGACAGAAAATGCTAATATTTGTATTGTATAATTAGCTTTTTAAAACATGAACATTGCAGTAGAGGCCAGGCACAGTGGCTCACACCTGTTGTCCCAGCGCTTCGGGAGGCTAAGGCTGGAGGATTGCTTGAGCCTAGGAGTTTGAGGCTGCAGTGAGTATGAAAGCACCAGCGCACTCCAGCCTGGATGACAGAGAAAGACTCTTATCTCAAAAAAAAAAAAATTCTACATGTTTAACCTTACAAATAGATGCTAATGAAAAACGTTTTCAAAATCCTCCACCTTGGGCAAATATTTTTTAAAATAATAATACCCAATATTACTGTAGAACAGGAACACCTACCCCACTCTTGGTTGGGTATCAATTGGTACAATTTCTCCAGAGGCCAATTCAACAATATGTATCAAAGCCTCAAAATCATTCATAATCTTTGGCAAAGAGTTCCATATCTAAGAAAGTCTTCAGTGATGGGCCATGCGCCGAGGCTCACACCTGTAATCCCAGCACTTTGAGAGGCCGAGGCAGGCAGATCACTAGGTCAGGAGATGGAGGCCATCCTGGCTAACACAGTGAAACCCCATCTCTGCTAAAAATACAAAAAATTAGCCGGACGTGGTGGCGTGAACCTGTGATCCCAGCTACTCAGGAGGCTGAGGCAGGAGAATCGGTTGAACCTGGGAGGTGAAGGTTGCAGTGAGCTGAGATCACATCACTGCACTCCAGCCTGGGTGACAGAGCAAGACTCCCTCTCAAAAAAAAAAAAAGTCTTCAGTGATAATCACTCCAGTCAGAACAAAGGCACAGGCTGCAATAAGTCCATGGTGGTCTGGTACCACTTAGTGCAGCCCGGTTAGAGGGGGAGTGAGTGTGCCCTCAGGGCCTTTGGGAAAACCCAGGGCAGCTGATGCAAAGTGGGTATGCTCTGTCACTAAGAAATAATGCTTTGCTGCCATCTGGTGTTCTCCCAGATAATCGCACCCACCCCAGAGGAAAAACTCTCCAAGTTAGCACCAAGCAGCCCTTTCCTCTATTCTCCCCTACCCCGGAAGATGGGGGTCTCGCTCTGCCACCCAGGAGGGAGTGCAGTGGCGCAATCAGGGTTCACTGCAGCCTCAATATCCTGGCCTCAAGCGATCCTCCCATCTCAGCCCCCCAAGTAGCTGGAACTACAGGTGTGCACCACCACGCCCTGCTAATTTTTTGATTTTTTGTACAGACGGGGTCCCGCTATGTCGCCTAGGCTGGTCTCAAACTCTTGAGCTCTAGCCATCCACCCACCTTGGCCTCCCAAATGTTGGGATTACAGGCGTGAGTCACTGCACCTGGCCTTCTCTATTTTTAACAAACCCTAATAAAGCATTTACTAGGCTCCAGGCGTTGTGCTCAGCACTTTACAAGCATTCCCTTTTTTAGTCCTCATAAGGGCCCCATGAAATAGGTAATTTTATCATCCCCATTTTACAAATGAGGGAACTAAAATACAGAGAAGCTAGGTAACTTGCCCAAAGTCACACAGCTACTAAGTGACTGAGTATTGGATTAGAACAAGATGGCAGTTTGGCACCAGTGTCTGTGCTCTTGACCACATCCTTTGTGAAGAGGATCCAGGGTCTGTGTGGTGCTAACAGCACTTGGAGAGAACCTGACAGCCCATACAGCAACATCCTCTCCACATCCAGTACATCTGCCCCAAATAAGTCCATATCAGAACTGGGTTCGCTCATGAGCTATAGGCAGTCTAACCTGAGTCATGGACAACCACCAGTTCAGACTAAATCCAATGAAGTTTTTTGGAAAAATCTTTACTCGTATTTCATATATACAAAAAGATATCAGAAATAATGTGGCTGAGCGCAGCGACTCATGCCTTTAAACCCAGCACTCTGGGAGACCAAAGTGGGAGGATCGCTTGAGCCCAGGAGTTTGAGACCCCCTAGGCAATATAGTGAGACCTCATCTCTACAAGAAATTTAAAAATTAGCTAGCTTTGGTGGCGTGCATCTGTAGTCCCAGCTACCCGGGAGGCTGGGGCGGGTGGATAGCTTGAGCCTGGGAGATAGAGCCATGATCGTGTCACTGCACTCCAGCCCCGGTGACAGAGTGAGACCATGTCCCAGAAAAAAAAAAAAAAAGAGTATTAACAGTAGTGGTGCATCAGTAATGAGTTTGAACCCCGAGAGTTCACTGGCTTGTTTTCTACCATGGTATTAACACATGCAGAAAACCACCTGGGATATGAGTGCAATGAGACTTTTATAGCAATCCTACCCCTTCCTAGTAAACTGGCCCCCACTAACTACGGTTAATTGTGTCCTGCTGGACACATCTGCAGTTTTGGTAGCAGTTGCTTCATGGTGGAGCTGGGAAAGCTGCTTTTTTTTTTCCTTTTTTTCTTCCTTTCTTTTATTTTTTTCTTTATTTTTTGAGACAGCATCTCACTCTGTTGCCAAGGCTGGAGTGCAGTGGCGCAATCTTGGCTCACTGCAACCTCCGACCCCCAGGTTTAAGCAATTCTCTGCCTCAGCCTCCCGAGTAGCTGGGATTACAGGCACGTGACACCACGTCCAGCTAATTTTTGTATTTTTAGTAGAGATGGGGTTTCACCGTCTTGGCCAGGCTGGTCTTGAACTCCTGACCTCGTGATCCACCCGCCTCGGCTCCCAGAGTGCTTGGATTACAGGCGTGAGCCGCTGCACCCAACCTAAGCCACCATGCCCGGCCATAAGCTTCTTATTTGTAACGGTCTAAGAAAGCAGTGGATAAATAATTAGTTGAACGTGGTAGCTCTCATCTGTAGTCCCAGCTTCTTGGGAGGCTGAGGTGGGACAATTGCTTGAGCCCAGTAGTTTGAGGCTGCAGTGAGCCCTGATGGTGCCTTTTCACTCCAGCAGGGGCAACAGAGAGCGACCCTGTCTCAAAAACAAAAACAAGAAGGTAGTGGCTCCTACTGGGGCTCAGAAAGCAATAACCCAAAATATGGCTCCTTGGTGTGCTGTGAATTAAAGGAGAATAGAAAGCCTCAGAAGCAGCCTCAAAAGCAAAGACTCTCTCTGACCATATCCTGCCCTGCTGTCTCCTGCCCCTTCCTCCTCCAAAGGGAGTCATAGAAAACAGAATCTCTCTTCCCCAAGGGAGGTAATAGAAACCAGAACCTCTTTTCAAATCAAGCCATACCAGTCTGGGAAACATGGCAAAGTCCCATCTCTACAAAAAAATACAAAAAAAAAATTTAGCTGGGCATGGTGGTATGCACCTGTGGTCCCAGCTACTTGGGAAGTTGGGGTGGGAGGATCACTTGAGCCTGAGAGGTTGAGGCTGCAGTGAGCCATGATTGTGCCACTGCACTCCAGCCTGGGCAACAGAGCAAGACCATCTCAAAAACAAAAACAGTAACAACAACAACAAAAAGCAAACCACAAAACCTAGAAATATTACTCTAACTTTCCCCTGCCTTTCTGTGCATGAGCTGTCCATAAAGAAATTCTCTGACCTGCCTTATCTAACAGTAGGTCATAAGACTGCCCCATACCCAGGAGGAAGGAATGCTACACAGAAAGGCCAAGAAGAATCTGAAGAGATAGTCCTTGCTGGGTTTCCCCACTTAGTCCATTACCATTAGATCGCACTCTTTTTGTCCAATCACATTTCTACACAATTGTCCACTCTTCATCAAACCTGAGCAGAAAAATAAGACAGTTTTCCCTGGGTCTTTGGATTCTTCCTATCTGAAGCCTGCTGTGTCACATAAAACTTGGATTGACCACATTTGTTATGCTTTTCTCTTGTTACCCTGTCTTTTGTCACGGGGGTGTTGGCCATGACCTTTATGATGGGTGAGGAAAGGTATCACACCTTCTGCCCCTATACTCCCAAAGTTGTGAACCCTCAGGGCTCTGGGGGGTTATTAAAGGAGGGGGAAGCCCAATGCTCAGCTAGCATTACTTGTAAAGCAGTTATTAACCCGGGGTCCACTGGCTCCTTAGCAAGTCTGTGAATGTCCTGGAGTCACATGCAGTTTCATGTGAGTGCCTTTTTCCCCCTAGGGAGAGGGCCCATTCCACATCTTTTATCTGATTTTCCAATTGGTCTGACTTTTCAGAAAGGATAATCATTCTTGTAAATCAGGAGTTTGCTAATGGCACACAGGCCAAATCCAGCCCAATGCTGGAATTTTGTACAACCCACAAGCTAAGATGGTTTTTATATTTTTAAACGGTTGAAAAAATTAAAAAGGAAAATAGTAATTCATGACACATGAAAATTATATGAAATTCAAATTTGTGTCCATAAAGTTTTCTTGGAGTGCAATCATGCTTATTTGTTTACAGATTATCAGCTGCTTTTGTGCTACACGGGCAGAGTTGAATAGTTACAACAGAGCATATGGCTTGAAAAGCCTAAAATATTGCCTATGTGGCCCTTTTCCAAAAACGTTTCCTAACCTTGCCAAACATGGACTAGATAACACTGCTTCTGACTATATATGTACCTCTATTTTTCACTTCTATGTAGATACCATTATGATTAATAAAGTTTAAATTCATTTTCTAATATAATTAATGC
Source organism: Gorilla gorilla gorilla (assembly GCF_029281585.2). Taxonomy (NCBI): domain Eukaryota; kingdom Metazoa; phylum Chordata; class Mammalia; order Primates; family Hominidae; genus Gorilla; species Gorilla gorilla. The sequence continues at coordinate 64,840,207 of NC_073240.2, forward strand.
AGTAGATGTTAGTTTTTTGACCCCTCTCACTCTACTATAGAATTCCCACCATGTGAGTCTTGCTGGGGGGACAGAGTCCACCTCCCCACACCAAAGGTCAGATTTTCTTTTCTCCCGCCTTCTTGGCAGCCAGGACATGGACATGTGACCTGAGATCAGCCGACTAGAGATCTCAGCTAGGACTAGGAAGCTGGAGTGAGTCACACAAAAATGACAAATCACTCTGGCAGTAGCGGAAACAACAGAAGTCACATCTAGCTTCCAGGAGCAGCAGGGCCAGCAGTTCAGGTGACTCCTGTAGCAATGATCCACTTGGAGTTGCATGTCAGTAGTGTCCTCATCAGACAGTCCCTAAGGCATGGTTTTGTCTTTGGACCTGCTGCCCGGCTTCTGTTTCTACTCGGCCAGGACGAGCTCAGGCACTAGATAAAACTGAGCCCGAATCACTCACTGCCTGGAGCAGAGAGAAGCCGAAGGTCCAGGCTAATAAGTATGAACTCCAGGAGGACAGACAATGGCTGATGTATCTTTGTGTCCTTGGCACCCAAGATAGTGCCTGGGTCCAGACTTTGGGAGCTAGGCAGTTCTGGATCAGGAGTTCACTCACATGGTTTGCAAATTGGTGCTGGTTGTTGTTGGGAGGCCTCAGTTGCACTCTGTGTGGAATTCTCCACAGGGTGGCTTGAGTTCTCGTGACATAGCAGCTGGATTCCTACAGAATAAGCAATCCAAGAGCCTAAGGTGAAAACAGCAATACTTTTTATGATCTAGCCTCAGAAGTCACCCATTGTCACTCTGCCATTCTTTATTAGCCACACCCATCAGCTCCAATTCAATATGGAAGTTAACTATACAAGGGCATGAATACCAGGAAGTGAGGATCATGGGGGCCATGTTGGAGGCTAACTATACTTCACATGACCATTAACCCCTAAAACAAACCAAATGAAGGACAGATAAAGTGCGGACCATACATTTAGGTTGGTTTAATCAAAACTTCTTTGGTGGACTTCTTGATCTTCAAAATTGTGTATGCCATCTAGCCTTCTCCACATTTGTTCCTTATCTATGAAAGGGTCCAGGACTCTCCTTGGAAGGAAGGTAGGCCCAATCTTAAGGGTTCCTTTTGGTTCTCAGATCTCTGATTCTACAAAATAATCAGCAAAAATAAAGCTTTGAAGATATATTTTAGGAGTTGACATTTACACTGGAATTTACAATTCAATAAAAACAGTGAGTCATTATAAGAATCATCTGCTTATTTATTTTACAGAGTAATGATTTAAATTGAGTACATTTGGGCACAGTAGATATTTGACACGCAAAGTAGTTGTATCAGAATGAGCATCAGAAAAATAGCAACTCATCTTACACATAATAACTAGAAAATATTATTCTGTCTGATCATTTAAGTGTTACAAATCCTGAGAATGTTATATATTGAACAAATTAGGTACTACCTTATAATTAAATCTCGCTTGGAAAGAATCCTTTAAAAAATGCTCTGAGGTACAAATCACCTATGTATTAAACATGAGTCTCTGACATTATACAAAGAGTTTAAACAAATACATCAAACAATTACAGGCCAGTGGCTCTTAAAACAGCTATCAGTCAGGTTCAAGGACACACTGTTCCACAATTTCCCGTAAGTTGGGGTTTTCCATTGCAGCTGCCACTCGCTCTTTGTCATTTATCTGCTTATTGACTGAAAAATACACAGACAAAAGTTAGCAGAAGAACTGTGTCAATATACAGCGCCGGACAGTATTTTTATTAGCCTGCTGAAACAAAAACTTTAACTCCTTGAGAACTTAAACCTGTTTTTGGCTCATTACTCATAATGTAATTTCCCATCTAGAAGGCAGACTTAAGAGAAAAATATCTACTAGAATTCTACTACTTACCACATCTATTTTTTTCTTTCCAGTCTTTGTCCATACACATATTTTTATACAGTTACATTCAGAGTAAATACAATTTTGAAAATTGCTATATTTTCCCCCATAAGCCTATATTTTAAACTACAGGGTTATTTAACATGGTAAAAGTCTTAAGTGTTCTAAAGTAATTATGAAGACTATGCTACAATGAATACCTTTAAACATATAGCCTTCTTTTTGGAAATATTCTCAAAAATGGGATTATTTTTAAGAGTATGAATATTTTTATGGTGCAATTGATATCATTGATTTACTTCCCAAAATTACTCACCAGTTTATATTGTCAACACCAATACATGAGCTATCAGTTTGGCAACAATACCTGGTATTATTATCATTGTTATTATTATTCTTTGAGACAGGGTCCTGCTCTGTCATCCAGGCTGGAGTACAGTGGTGCAATCATAGCTTACTGTAACCTCCAACTCCTGGGCTCAAGATCCTCCTGCCTCAGCCTCCCACAGGCATGAACCACCACACCTGGCTAATTTTCAAATATTTTTGTAGAGACAGGGTCTCACCATGTTGCCCAGGCTAGTCTTGAAATCCTGGCCTCAAACTCCTTCCCTCAAGGCATTCTCTCGCCTTGGCCTCCCAAAGTGCTAGGGTTACAGGTGTGAACCACCATGCCCGGGCAATAGCTGGTATTATTTAATAAAAACAAATACACATATATACATACATAAAACAGGAGATGGAAAACGGCTCAATATTATTGTTATAATTTGCATTTCCTTGACTAATAGGAAAATAGAACATTTTCCATGTGCATATATTAGTTCTTCTTGCATGAATTTCCTGTTCATGTCTCTTTCTATTAATCTACTAGATCTTTTTTTAAAATTAGTTTGAATGGATCTTCATATAATAAAGGTATTGGCCCATTATGTTTTCTGTAATTAGCTAACAGCATTCTTTTTTTTTTTTTTTTTTTTTTTTTTTTTTTTTTTTTTTTTTTTTTTAGATTTCTTATACACCAACAACAGACAAACAGAGAGCCAAATCATGAGTGAACTCCCATTCACAATTGCTTCAAAGAGAATAAAATACCTAGGAATCCAACTTACAAGGGATGTGAAGGACCTCTTCAAGGAGAACTACAAACCACTGCTCAAGGAAATAAAAGAGGATACAAACAATTGGAAGAACATTCCATGCTCATGGGTAGGAAGAATCAATATCGTGAAAATGGCCATACTGCCCAAGGTCATTTACAGATTCAATGCCATCCCCATCAAGCTACCAATGACTTTCTTCACAGAATTGGAAAAAACTACTTTAAAGTTCATATGGAACCAAAAAAGAGCCCGCATTGCCAAGTCAATCCTAAGCCAAAAGAACAAAGCTGGAGGCATCACACTACCTGACTTCAAACTATACTACAAGGCTACAGTAACCAAAACAGCATGGTATTGGTACCAAAACAGAGATATAGATCAATGGAACAGAACAGAGCCCTCAGAAATAACGCCGCATACCTACAACTATCTGATCTTTGACAAACCTGAGAAAAACATGCAATGGGGAAAGGATTCCCTATTTAATAAATGGTGCTGGGAAAACTGGCTAGCCATATGTAGAAAGCTGAAACTGGATCCCTTCCTTACACCTTATACAAAAATCAATTCAAGATGGATTAAAGATTTAAACGTTAGACCTAAAAGCATAAAAACCCTAGAAGAAAACCTAGGCATTACCATTCAGGACATAGGCGTGGGCAAGGACTTCATGTCCAAAACACCAAAAGCAATGGCAACAAAAGACAAAATTGACAAATGGGATCTAATTAAACTAAAGAGCTTCTGCACAGCAAAAGAAACTACCATCAGAGTGAACAGGCAACCTACAAAATGGGAAAAAATTTTCGCAACCTACTCATCTGACAAAGGGCTAATATCCAGAATCTACAATGAACTCAAACAAATTTACAAGAAAAAAACAAACAACCCCATCAAAAAGTGGGCGAAGGACATGAACAGACACTTCACAAAAGAAGACATTTATGCAGCCAAAAAACACATGAAAAAATGCTCATCATCACTGGCCATCAGAGAAATGCAAATCAAAACCACGATGAGATATCATCTCACACCAGTTAGAATGGCAATCATTAAAAAGTCAGGAAACAACAGGTGCTGGAGAGGATGTGGAGAAATAGCTAACAGCATTCTTAATAGAAGAGTTCAAAAGACAGACGACTATATTCTTAATGTGGATTGAGTTTTCTGGGCTGCTGCTAAAATGTCTCATGTAGAAGACACACAAACATACACATATTCCTATGAAAATATTTTCAATTTAGTTTCTTCCTACTACAATGTAGGCTCCACAAAGGCAGGAATGTATCTCAAAGGCTGAACTGTACCCACACATAGAAGGCACTTAATAAATACTTACTAAATGAAAAACAAGAATCATAAGACTTAATACTATTGCTGCTGTAAAATCCTACCATTCAAGGAATTTCAAAACGATAACCTGAGTGGATTTAGGGTACCTAAACTCTTATTTTTCTAAATTACAGGTAGAAGCCCTCAGCTCGTGGGGTTTAAAGAAATTCAGCCCACAAAGAGTATAATAATCTACATGTCTAGAACTATAAATAGGGCATGGTTTTTAACAGTTTTCATGACAGTACCTAAAAAGTTTCCTGGATAGGCTGTTCCTCTGGAAGCAGCAGGCTTCCCTCTCTATAGCTCTCTTTTATGTAGGAGATTTTGTGTCTCTCTCCAGCCCTGTGTATGCCTTTCTGAGTCTTCTTGGTATCTATCTCACTGTTGCTCTTCCTCTATTATCTCTTTCTTCCATTCCTCTGCTATTTTTTCCCACCTTCTCAATTTACTTAGTGATGAAACTTAAGTACAACATGCCTTTTAAATGTATTTCTCATTATTTGCACTCTATCATTTGTAGATTAAAAACATTAAAATTATGTTTTTAATGTAACACAGGGATCATACAGAACATTTTGTTTTTTGCTTTTCCCAAACCCCACTTCTGCTATTTTTAAGTAGCTACTGATTGATTTCTCTCTGTAGGCCAGAGGTCCTCTATATAAAAAAGGTTCCCCACTCCCATTCTAATATACTAACCCAGAGAGACAGCACCTACCCCAAGATTCACTAAAGCTCTACTTGCTAGACCTTCAATTTCAAGTACACAGCTCTCTATCCTGTCACCAAAGAAAAGAAGCCTACTTAGAGCTCATAAGTCAAGGTCCCTAGTACTGGATATTCTTTACAGATGTGTAGCCGCTGGCCTAAACCAGTCAACATCCGTGGGCTCTAGTGTACTCGGAGTCCACTGCAAAAATTACTTCTTTGAAATGCCTAGGTTTCCTCACCTAGGAAGGAAGAGCCAATAACCAATTGTGCACTTTTTTGAAAGTAACCCAGTAGATTCTTGGCTGGCGGAAGAATCCAGTATCCAAGATAAAATACTATCTGAAGTTGTTTTTCAATTATGTTTCAACATTCACTTACTGTCTTCTTCTGTTGAGTGGGTTCCTTCAGAAATGTAGATTTCCAACTGGAAAGTGGGAAAAAAAGTAAAAGAAAAAACATTAACGCATTCTAAGATAAGAGAGTGAACTGAAATGTACAGTAAATTCAAATATCTAGGGATGAGTGCCCAAATCCTGTTTCTTTTTTTTTTTTTTTTTTTGAGATGGAGTCTCACCCTGTTGCCCAGGCTGGAGTGCAGTGGCATGATCTCGGCTCACTGCAACCTCCACCTCCTGGGTTCAAGCAATTCTCCTACCTCAGCCTCCCAATAGCTGGAATTACAGGCACACGCCACCACACCCAGCTAATTTTTGTATTATTATTTTTTTTTTAGTAGAGATGGGGTTTCGCCATGTTGGCCAGACTGGTCTCAAACTCCTGACCTCAGGTGATCCGCGTCGGCTTCCCAAAGTGTTGGGATTACAGGTGTGAGCCACTGCGCCCAGCGCCCCCCAAATCCTGTTTCTAACATCAGAGACATAGGGACAAATCCCCCCACATCCTTCTCTAAAAAAAAAAAGGACTGAAATGAGTAGGATTTTTTATTTTGTTCACCTGGAAAAGGCCTGCAGGTGGTATTTCCATTAATTTTTTTATGAATACACAAAAATATAATTTTACACAAATGAGATCTCATATGTGTGGTTTTACTTAAGAATATCTCTTTTCTGCACTCTACTTCTTCCCAGCTTGGTATCTAAGCTTCCTCCTGCCCTGCCACTGACTCAGGAAATCTACAATAACAATCTAGTGTGGTTTCTTCCATATTCTTCTCTTTACCCACATAATCTTACACAGATTTTACACACACACACCCCCACATATCAGGGTTGGATGTTTCTTCACATTGCTTGTTTTACAAAAATGGGATCACAATATAGTTTTCAGCATCCTTCTTTTCTCATTCATTATTATCATGCTAAATTTATTCTCAAGTATAATACTGGTTAAGCTATCCCTCCTGGCCCTGCTGCACCTATAGATATGAGCTACCCTCCAAGACCCAGAGCTTTTAAGACAACCTACAAAATTATTGCAAATCCTGTGGTAAAGAGAGTATGCTGTAATAAAGACGTCTACTTTCCAGAGAACACTGGAATATATGAACTAATTTTTATTTACTTATTTACTACTGAGATAAACATTTCTCATGAGTGAGAAAAATCATAACTTATTATAGTCAAAAGGGACCTTAAAGGTCATCTAGTCCAATCTTTTTTTTTTTTTTTTTTTGAGACAGGTCTTACTCTGTCGCCTAGGCTGGAGTGCAGTGGCGCGATCATGTCTCACTACAGCCTCGACTTCCTGGGCTCAGGTGATCCTCCCACCTCAGCTCCCACACTCCCACCCCTCTCCTCCCTCGTCTCTATTTTTTTGTAGAGACAGGGTGTCGCCATATTGCCCAAGCTGGTCTTGAATTCCTGAGGTTAAGTGATCTGCCCATCTAGGCCTCCCAAAGTACAGAGATTATAGGCGTGAGCCACTGCACCTGGCCCCAATCTCTTTAAAAAAACAAAACAAGCCGGGCGTGGTGGCTCATGCCTGTAATCCCAGCAATTTGGGAGGCCGAGGCAGGCGGATCACGAGGTCAGGAGATCGAGACCATCCTGGCTAACACAGTAAAACCCCAACTCTACTAAAAATACAAAAAATTAGCAGGGTGTGTATTACAAGCTACTCAGGAGGCTGAGGCAGGAGAATCCCTTGAACCCGGGAGGCGGAGGTTACAGTGAGCTGAGACTGCGTCACTGCACTCCAGCCTGGGTGACAGAGCGAGACTCCGTCTCAAAAAACAAAACAAAACAAAACACCTTTCTCCTAGTAGCAAAACACTCTTATTCTAGACCTCAAAGCAACAGGTATAGAATCACTCTATACTGACTTACTTCAGTTTAAAATTACGCAGGACTCATTATTCTAAAAGTGATAAAGGGGAAAAGGCAGCATTTATGCAGCTATTCCTATATGAACTATACTTCAGGGTAACCAAACAATTGATGAGGGGAGCTGTTACCAATAATGGGACAAACTGAATTTATAGGCCTCTGATGTGATGCAATGAGAACACATTTATTCAGTATTCTTGCCAAAAATGCACAAACTGAATCTAACCAGGAAACATCAGAAAACTCAATTTGAGGGACAATCTATAAAATATCTGGTTTACATTCTTCAAAAATATCAAGATCATGAAATAAAGGCTAAGGAACTACTCCAAATTAAATGAGACTAAAGAGACATGACAACTAATGCAATGTATGATGGGGGAGAGGAGCAGAGCCAGGAGGAGGGACCGCCATGAAGGATGTTACCCATTGGAATACGTGCTGTAGATTAGATGACAGTACTGTATCAATGTCCTGGTTTTGAAATTTATACTGTGGTAATGTAAGAGAATGTCCTTGTTTTCAGGAAATACATCCTATAGTATTTAGAGTAAGGGGGCATTACAAATGCACTCAAACATTTCCAAAAAATATGTGTATGTGTGTGTGTGTGTGTGTGTGTACATATATAGAGAGAAATTAATGATAAACCAAATGTGGCAAAATGTTAACAATTAGTGAATCTGAATCTGGGTGAAGGATATATGGAATTTCTTTGTACTATTCTTCACTATTTTATTTCTTTTCTTTCATTATTTTCATTTCAAATAAAAAGTTAAACATTGTAATTAAAACAGTTAAAAATGAAAAATAAAATTTACAGGGCATCATAAACCACTAGTATCATAATTTATTAATTTACTCAATTTAAGACATATTTATTGAGCTCCAAATATGTATAAGATCATAGCAGGAACACAGAGATGTATCATATATGAATCTTGACTTCAAGAAGCTGACAGCTGGTCAGGCATGGTGGCTCATGCCTGTGATCCCAGCACTTTGGGAGGCTAAGGCGGGTGTATCACCTGAAGTCAGGAGTTCAAGACCAAACTGGCCAACATGGCAAAACCCTGTCTCTACTAAAAATACAAAAATTTAGCTGGGTGTGGTGGTATGCGCCTGTAATCCCAGCTATTTGGGAGGCTGAGGCAGGATAATCGCTTGAACCCAGGAGTCAGAGGCTGCACTGAGCCGAGATCACACCACTGCCCTCCAGCCTGGGCGACAGAGCGAGATTCCATCGCAAACAAAAAAAAAAAAAAAAAAAGAGAGAGAAGCTGACAGTCCAGGAGGGAAGATGAAAAACAAACAGAACACAAGTTAGAAAAGGACACTCTCTACATCAGAAAACAAAGAAAGAGCCAAGGGGCTGGGTGCAGTGGCTCACGCCTGTAATCCGAAACACTGGGAAACCAAGGCGGGAGGACTGCTTGAGCCTAGGAGTTCAAGAACAGCTTGGGTAACATAGTGAGACTCTGTCACTACAAAAAATAAAATTAGCTGGGCATGGTGGCATATACCTGTGGTTCCAGCTACTTGGGAGGGTAAGGAGGGAGGCTCAGTTGAGCCTGGGAGATCAAAGGTTCAGTGAGCTGTAATCATACCACTATATTCCAGCTTGGGCAACAGGGTGAGACCCTGTCTTTAAAAAAAACAAAAAGAAAGAAAAAAGAAAGAGCCACGGCAATTCAAAAAAAGAAATAGCTTTAGTTACGGAAATCAGGACTAGTAGTATGGAAAGGTGAATACAAAAAATAAAAAATAAAAATTTAAAAGATAAATAAAAATTCATCTTAAAAAGAAGAAAGAAATCAGGACTGACATCATGGAAAATAAAATAGTATTTCACTGGGCCTTAAAACGTGGGTAGGATTTGGCCAGGCCCAGTGGTTCATGCCTATAATCCCAACACTTTGGGAGGCCAAGGCAAGATGATCACTTGAGCCCAGGAGTTTGAGACTAGCTTGGGCAACAAAGAGAGACCTCATCTCTACCAAAAATTAAGAAAAAATTAGCCAGGCATGGCGGTGCACGCCTGTAGTCCTAGCTACTTGGGAGGCTGAGCCTCGGAGACAGAGGCTGCAGTAAGCAGCGATCACACCACTGCACTCCAGCCTGGGAGACAGAGCAAGACCCTGTCTCAACAGCAAACAAAAAAGATGTGTAGGATTTGAACATATGAGATGGGAGGAAGGGAACTCCAAGTAGACAGGGTACTCTGTGTAAAGCCAGGTAGAGAAGGCATAATTGCCCAGCAATTACAAGAGGCAGTAAGAGACAAGGCCAAATCATTCACGAGCTATAACCAATTACTATGAATTAACTGTGATATCCATATTCTTGCTCAATAGTAGGGTTAAAAACATCTTCCTCAGATTATCACACCAAAAGCACAAGTTAAAAAATTAAAAACAAATTAGACTTTATGAAAATTTAAAACTTTTGTACTGTAAAGGACACCATCAAGAAAGTGAAAAGGCAACACACAGAATGGGAGAACATATTTGCCAATCATATCTGATAAGGGACTTGTATTTAGACTATATAAAGAACTCTTATAATTCAATAATAAAAAGACATCCTTATTTTAAAATGGGCAAAGGATCTGAATAGACAGCTCTCCAAAGATACACAAATGGCCAAAAAGCACATGAAAAGGTTCTCAACATTATTAGCCATCAGAGATATAAAAATCACAACCACCATGACAGCAGGGTGCAGTGGCTCATGCCTATAATCCCAGCACTTTGGGAGGCCGAGGCAGTGGATCACTTGAGGCCAAGAGTTCAAGACCAGCCTGGCCAACATGGTGAAACCCTGTCTCTACTAAAAAATAAAAAAAAATTAGCCGGGAATGGTGGTACATGCCTATAATCCAAGCTGCCTGGGAGGCTGAAGCATGAGAATCGCTTGAACCCTGGAGGCGGAGGTTGCAGTGAGCCGAGATTGCACCACTGCACTCCAGCCTGGCGACAGGGCAAGACTTTGTCTCAAAAACAAAAACAAGGTCAGGCACAGTGGCTCACGCCTGTAATCCCAGCACTTTGAGAGGCCGAGGCGGGCGGATCATGAGGTCAGGAGTTCAAGACCAGCCTGGCCAATATGGTGAAACCCCGTCTCTACTAAAAATACAAAAAATTAGCTGGGCGTGGTGGTGGGCACCTGTAGTCCCAGCTACTCGGGAGGCTGAGGCAGGAGAATCGCTTGAACCTGGGAGGCAGAGGTTGCAGTAAGCTGAGATGGCGCCACTGAACTCCAGCCTGGGTGACAGTGAGACTCTGATTCAAAAAACAGAAACAAAAAACCATCACTTCACACCCACTAGAATGCCTATAATCAAAGATAATAATAAATGTTAGCAAGGATGTGGAGAAGTGGGAACGCAGAACGGTGCAGCCACTGTGGAAAACAAACAATTCCTCCAAATGTTAAACACAGAGTTACCATAGGACCGGGCGATTCCACTCACAGGTGGAAAAGAAATGAAAATATATGCCTACACAAAAACTTATACATGAATGTTCATAGCAGCATTACTCATAATAGACAAAAAGTAGAAACAACCTAAATGTCCATCAACTGAGTAACAGACAAGCAAAAACCACTGAATTGGTACACTTTAAATACGTGAATTGTGTGGTATGTGAATTATATCTCAACAAAGCTGTTTTACAACAACAACAACAAAAATACATCTTTCTTACCTTATGTTTAAATGGTAAACATCGCTGAAGTTTTACTCTTAAGCACAGCCCTGTGGAGGGAAAATCACACCTCCAATTATCTCTTTATTGCTTCTTACTGGTTCTTGAAAAAGCATACAACTGCGTTTATGTGCCCCCATACAACACAGTTGCTGAAAACAGCTTTGGCTCAATCCAGAGCAGAGCTCCTTTGAGGCTGGCACCACGCTAGGAAATTTAATATATAATCTTACATATTCCTTAGGATAATCCAATAAGCTATTACTAATCCCCTTCTACAAATTATTAAACCAAAGTCACAATGTAACTTCCTCAAGGTCACTGAGTTACAATAGTGGCAGAATTGGGATTGGAACCTATGACCACTGGAAAGCCCAGGCCATTTTTACTACATCAGTTGGCCTTCCAGCAAAAGTCAATTAACTCATTAAGCTTTTTTTTTTTTTTGAGACGGAGTCTTGAACTGTCGCCCAGGCTGGAGTGCAGTGGCATGATCTCGGCTCACTGCAACCTCCGCCTCTCGGTTCAAGCAATTCTCCTGCCTCAGCCTCCCAAGTAGCTGGGATTACAGGCGCACACCACCACACCCAGTTAATTTTTATATATTTTTGGCACAGATGGGGTTTCACCATGTTGGCCAGGCTGGTCTCAAACTCTTTACCTCAAGTGATCCGCCTGCCTTAGCCTTCCAAAGTGCTGGGATTACAGGCATGAGCCACCCCACCCGGCCAATTCAATTAACTTTTTAAAATGCCCCACAACAGGCCAGGACACGCAAAAAAATAAAACAAGTCAAAGCCATTTTAAAAGGGCCACATAAAACCTCTCAAATTTGTAATCCTTTATGCCTGCAAGGTACAAATACAGTAACTTCTTTAAAACAAGTTCCACTGAAGTTCAGTTTATCATCCCATGCTAAGACACATCAACAAAACCTCAAACCATACAGCAATACAGCAAGATATAATTGTTAGACTACCTATCTTTTAGGGAGGTAATAACTTGGTTTTGGTTTTCTAAGTACCATTTGGTTTTCTAAGAGAATTTTTTGAAAAATCCCAAAACAGGGAAAAGGATTAGATGAGATATAATGAGATGGTGCCTGCCACAGGGTCTTTATTTACTTATTTATTTTTTTGAGACAGAGTCTTGCTCTGTCGCCCAGGCTGGAGTGCAGTGGCGAGATCTCAGCTCACTGCAACCTCCACCTCCTGGGTTCAAGAGATTCTCCTGTCTCAGCCTCCTGAGTAGCTGGGACTACAGAAGCACGCTACCACACCCACTAATTTTTGTATTTTTAGTAGAGACAAGGTTTCATCATGTTGGCCAGGCTGGTCTTGAACTTCTGACCTCAAGTGATCTGCCCACCTCGGCCTCCCAAAGTGCTGGTATTATAGGCATGAGCCACCGCGCCCGACCTTATAGAGTCTTGAACACAGTAGTTCTATAATAAATATTAGAGAATTCTAAAGAAAATATATCATTTCCTTAAGAGGGTCTCTCTTCAGAGGATCTGCCTTAAAGCATATCTGGGAGAGTTCCTCTTTTCCTGGCCCCACCACTGTCTCCTTAATTTGTTATTTGTGTACTGTCTGAATATCCTCATGTATTTTAGTCACTATTGGTAGGTGTTTTACAATTCGCAAAGCACTTTTTTGAGCATCATTATCCTCAAGAGAGGTAGTACAGCATAACTGAGATACTTTGAGTTTCAAAAGTAGCTTCACTACATACTCGCTGTGATCCTGCATAAGTTACTTAACCTCTCTGAGCTTCAGTTTCCTTATCTGCAAAACAGGTATTATAGTATCATCTGGGCAAGGTGGCTCATGCCTGTAATCCCAGCACTTTGGGAAGCCAAGGCAGGAGGACTGCTTGAGCCCAGGAGTTCAAGACCAGCCTGGGCAACGTAGCAAGACCCCATCTCTAAAAGTAATAATAATAATAATAATAAAACATTAAAAATATATATAATAATATCACAATATATAGGGTTGCTATGAGGAATAACCTGTTATGCAATGTGTTTAAAACAGTACCTGACACATAAGTGTACAATAATAGTATAAAAATAATTACTATAAACAGTAAAAAATAATAGTATAAAATATTACTATTTTATACTATTTTATAATTTTCATTTTACAGCCAAGAAACCAAGGTAAGTGATTTAACATTACTTAGCTAACAAGTGGCAGAGGTAGAACCCAAACCTACACCTTCTGACCTCCAAACCCTAAGACCCTTCCCATTGGACCACAGCTGCCTTCAGCCATTCTTGTCTGGAATAAGTCACCACAAATGATTATCAACTTGTTTCCCTGCCTTACCCTCTTGTTCCCTTGGAGTCTTCCTTGTCAATCACTTACCAAGGTAACATTGAGTAGGTGATACTCTTACTCAGGCACCTTTCCAGGCTAGGACTACCCGCTCGGGAGGAATATCTGTTAACACATCAGACAGACGAAGGCCTCTCTCAAGTTTTCCAGCTGTGTTGACTGAACAAAACTACTATGATACACTATTATACAATTCTCTAAAAAGCCAATAGGCCGGGCGTGGCAGCTCACACCTGTAATCCCAGCACTTTGGGAGGCCGAGGTGGGCGGATCACTTGAGGCCAGGAGTTTGAGACTAGCCTGAGTAACATGGAGAAACCCCATCTCTACTGAAAATACAAAAAATTAGTTGGGCATGGTGGCACGCGCCTATAATCCCAGCTACTTGGAGGCCGAGGCACGAGAATCGCTTGAACCCAGGAGGCAGAGGTTGCAGTAAGCCAAGACAGCACCACTGCTTTCCAACCTGGGCAACAGAGCAAGACTCTGTCTCAAAAAAAAATAAAATAAAATAAAAATAAAAAATAAAAAGCCAATGGTCTTAGCTGAAATGCATAACAAAAGGGCTAAGACAAAATTTCTAGAGGAAGTGTACAGATCTGAAACATCAACTATAATCTAATGTTAGCACCCTTACAGAACAGTTTTTATTTCATGCACTCTCCTGATATTTGTCCACGTACACATTTTTCTATAACTGCAATCACGATGCAATTTGAACTTATTCAAGCTTTTTCATGTTTTTTTTCTTTTTTAAGAGATTGCTGGTTTCAAACTCCTAGGCTCCAGTGATCCTCTCGCCTCAGCCTCCCAAAGTGTTACAATTACAGGTGTGGGCCACCACGTCTGGCGAATATTTTCTTCTATAAAATTAGTTCCCTAACTCCTGCGTCAAACAGTATAAACTTCCAAATAGGGATTTACCAATATATACCATGAGGCTTCAAAATACTTACATAATCTAACCCAATTATTCCACGTATAGGAATTTATCCTGACACAATAATGAGATATATAAAAATATTTATATAAGGCCAGGCCCGGAGGCTCACCCCTGTAATTCCAGCACTTTGGGAGGCCAAGGCAGGCGGATCACCTGAGGTTGGGAGTTAGAGACCAGCCTGACCAACATGGTGAAACCACATCTCTATTAAAAATACAAAATTAGCCAGGTGTGGTGGTGCATGTCTGTAATCCCAGCTGCTTGGGAGGCTGAGGCAGGAGAATCGCTTGAACCTGGGAGGTGGAGGTTGTGGTGAACCAAGATCATGCCATTGCACTCCAGCCTGGGCAACAAGAGTGAAACTCCGTCTCAAAAAATAAATAAATAAAAATATTTATATATAAAGTTGTTTGGTCAGGCGCGGTGGCTCACACCTGTAATCCCAGCACTTTGGTAGGCCAAAGAGGGCAGATCACTTGAGGTCACAAGTTCGAGACCAGCCTGGCCAACATGGTGAAACCCCATCTCTACTAAAAATACAAAAAAAAATTAGCCAGGCATGGTGGCGGGCGCCTGTAATTGCAGCTACTTGGGAGGCTGAGGCAAGAGAATCGCTTGAACCTGGCAGGCGGAGGTTGCAGTAAGCCAAGATTGCACCATTGCGCTCCAGCCTGGGTGACAAGAGTTAAACTCCAGCTCAAAAAATAAACAAATAAATAAATTTGCTATAGGTTCTTGAACTCTCCATTTAAGAACTCTTTCTTATATGTCAAAATATTTTAAGACACCCACTCCACAACACCCACAGCAGTACTTTCAGTATCTGTTCATTCACAAATTGTCCAATGACCAAAAATAACCATGCATTCAACATTCAGTAATGCTTTTTCTAGCAATGGGATTTTTTTTTTTTTTTTTTTTTTGAGACAGAGTCTTACTCTGTTGCTTAGGCTGGAGTGCAGTGGCGCAATCTCAGCTCACTGCAACCTCCACCTCCCATGTTCAAGCGATTCTCCTGCCTCAGCCTCCTGAGTAGCCGGGATTACAGGTGCGTGCCACCACGCCCAGCTAATTTTTGTATTTTTAGTAGAGATGGGGTTTCACCATGTTGGCCAGGCTGGTCTTGAACTTCTGACCTCAAGTGATCCACTGTCTTGGCCTCCCAAAGTGCTGGGATTACAGGTGTGAGCCGCCATGCCAATGGGAATTTTTTTTTTTTTTTGAGATGAAGTTTTTGCTCTTGTTGCCCAGGTTGGTGTGCAATGGCATGATCTCAGCTCACTGCAACCTCTGCCTCCCAGGTTCAAGTAATTCTCCTGCCTCAGCCTCTCAAGTAGCTGGGATTACAGGTGTGTGCCACCATGCCTGGCTAATTTTGCTTTTTTTTTTTTTTTTTTTTTGGGAGATAGAGTCTCGCTCTGATGCCCAGACTGGAGTGCAGTGGTGCAATCTCGGCTCACTGCAAACTCCGCTTCCCGGGTTCACGCCATTCTCCTGCCTCAGCCTCCTGAGTAGCTGGGACTACAGGCACCCATCACCATGCCTGGCTAATTTTTTGTAGTTTTAGTAGAGACAGGGTTTCACCATGTTACCCAGGATGGTCTCCATCTCCTGACCTCGTGATCTGCCCGCCTAGGCCACCTAAAGTGCTGGGATTACAGGCATAAGCCACCGCGCCCGGCCTAATTTTGTATTTTTTTTAGTGGAGATGGGGTTTCACCATGTTGGTCAGGCTGGTCTCAAACTCCTGACCTCAAGTGATCTACCCACCTTGGCCTCCCAAAGTGCTGGGATTACAGGTGTGAGCCACCACGCCCGGTCACCAATGGGATTTTAATAACCACAATAATACCTATGGATTCACAGACCTCCAGTCCCTCAAGATGTGGCCTATATGGTGGAAACCACTAGTAGAGGGAACCCAGGTCAACCAGTGAGAAAAGACAGAAATCACAATAGTGGAAATAATAACGAAATAGCGACCTTTTCAATCTTTTTTATAAACTTGTTGCTTTTTTATAGGTGAGATAGTCCCATGGTTTGAAAATGTAAAAACATAAAAAGGTATAAAGTCTCCCTCCCACCCTTTCCCCCATCTGCCCAGCTCCCACCACCACTATTACCCGCTAACACCCTTATAGCTATTCATTTATGTATTAATATTATTCAGGCATATGCAATCAAATACAAATGTATGTTTTTGCTTTTTTTACACAAATGATAGCAAAATGATACTTGCTTTTATTTCTTAACAGTATGTCATAGAGATCTCTCCATATCAGTACATGCAGAGCTTCTTCATTCTTTTTTATAGCTCCATAGTATTCCACTGTTTATATTCACCATCAATGATTATTTAATCAATCCCCTACTCATGAACATTTGGTTTGAAATAAAATCCCTTTATAACAAAGCATATGTTCAAAGACATTTATTGTACCTGCTAACAAATCCAAAATACTGGGAATCCAACCTCCTACCAGGACTTCTACCCATACTATGTAGAAGCCAGAAGAGTCACTGAAAGGAGATGGTGATGAAAGCAATGCTAGTCTGACACCACCCACTCCAACCTCCAGAACTGAGGAAAAGCACTGGCCCACATGCACTCTCCATTAATTGTGGGCATATATACCTGGGAGGGACAGCCTGACATAACTAAAGGAGAAGCAGATTTGGAGTCAGGAGACCTGGGTATGAGCCTTAGTTTCACCATTTCCTGGCTACCTGATTCTGTGCAAGTCACTTAAACTCTCTGAGCTTCAGGTTCCTCATCTGCAAAATGGAGATAATAATATTTTAACTCAACAAGCTAATTGTGAGGACTACAGAAGATGAATACACGAACATACTCTGTAAACCATAAAGTGTAATACATACACTGTATGGTTTTTCAACAATGATGCAAATTGTTATTATGGGTCAATATCAGCAAGAATAACTTAGAATTTATATAAATATACATGTATGTACATAAAAACTTACCAATAAGAGTCGCCAAAGAGCAATGAGGTACTGTTGGCGTGAACCTGATAATAACCAGATATTCTTCTTCATTTATCTCCTGAACTTCCACACAACTTTCCGAGACCACTTCCAGTTCTTCTAAAGTATTGGGCTTTTCTGGGTCCCGGATAGTTCTAATCAAATCTAAAGAATCATTAGAGATAAGATATTCTATTAAAACATGACTATTCTAAATAAAGATGATTTTGCCAGGCCTAATTTAAGCACTGACTTCTCTTACGTTTAAGCAAATACTACAGCAACTCCCAGGTTTCTGACAGAAATTTTCACTACTGGTTTCCTCTTGAGAAAACTGTTTTCTTGGATTATTATAAGACCATATCCAGTTTCTCTAATCGGACATTGCAGAGAAAATATAATAAGAATGGAAACAGTGTCATGGAAGCTCAAGAGGAAGAAATAACTTTCAGCTTGAAAGAATGTGGTATCAGGCTTTATAGGAGTGGAATCTGAATCAAGCCTTGAAAAATAGGTAACATTTCAATATTTGACATTTAAAGTGAAGGAAAGTAGCTGGGCATGGTGGCTCACACCTGTAAACCAACCACTTTGAGAGGCAAAGGCGGGAGGATCACTTGAGCTCAGAAGTTCGAGACCAGCCTCAGCAACATAATGAGACCCCCGTCTCTACAAAAAATAGACACAAAAATTAGCCGGGTGTAGTGGTGCAGGCCTGTGGTCCCAGCCACTCAGGAGGATCGCTTAAGCCTAGGAGGCAGAGGTTGCGGTGAGAGCGGAGATCGTGTCACTGCACTCTAGCCTGGGCAACAAAGCGAGACCCTGTCTCAAAAAAAAAAAAAAAAAAAAGTGAAGGAAAGTAAAGTAAAGAAGAACCCTAGTTTGCCTGGAAGCAGGCATAAGTGAAAGGTGTTTTAGAGTATGAGATTTGGGTCTGACCATCAAGTGTCTTTTACAGCCAGCTACCGGCAATAGCAAATCCTCAAGAGGTTTGAGACAAGTGACACGGACAACACTGTGCTGTCAGCTGGTAACTCATCATCAGCTGCTAGACTCAGACTAAAAAGCAGAACCAATGATACCAGCTAAAAACACCAGGTCTAAAATAGTATCTAGGACAACACTGGCAGAACTAAAAGAAACAGAACGGGGAAGAAATTTGGGTGGGGCATAGAGCAGATGAGTTCAGTTTCACACAGAATGATTTTGAGATGTTTAAGGGGTTATCCAATGGAGTTTTCTAGCAAGCGGTAAACTGTAGCATAGGGTTTAAAACAGCATCAAAGCTAGAGTGGTTGTCAAACCCACAGGATTCACAAAGAATAAGTAGAACCTTGGCTGAACATTGGAATTACCAAGAATGTTTCAAAACAAACAAACAAGGCCGGGCGCAGTGGTTCAGGCCTATAATCCTAGCACTTCGGGAGGCTGAGGCGGGTGGATCGCCTGAGGTCAAGAGTTCGAGACCAGCCTGGTGAACATGGTAAAACCTCATCTCTACTAAAAATACAAAAATTACCCAGGCATGGTGCCGGGCGCCTGTAATCCCAGCTACTTAGGAGACTGAGGCAGGAGAATCACTTGAAACCAGAAGGCACAGGTTGCAGTGAGCCGAGATCCCGCCACTGCACTCCAACCTGGGCAACAGAGCAAAAACTCCATCTCAAAAACAAAAACAAACAAACAAAAAAACCTGATGCCTGGGCCCCAATTCCAGAGACTCTGATTTAATTGGTTTGCTGGCCTTTGAGTTTTAAAAATTTCTCGGGTTGTTCTTAGGTACAAACCAGTATGAGAATCAGTGGTATAAAGAAAAAAGAGACCCAACAGATCCATGCGAAGCACCTAACTTAGGGATCAGAATGAGAAACAAAAGCAAAAAGAACTAGAGAAGGGAAGAGAGGGATGGTTAATAACATTAAATGCTGCAGAAAAATTCAGGCTCATGAGAGCTAAAACAGGTCTTTCATTTGTCACCCCAGCCAGCTGTAAGAAAGCAGTTTCAGTAGAGAGGGGGTGGGCTGAAGCCAGCTTGCAAAAGGGGAAGCAAGTAGGAACTGAAAATGTCTTCCTAGGGCCTTAGCTGGGAAGGGAGGGACAGGAAAAGGACAGTGACTTTATAAGGAAGCTAGAACAATGACAAGGGTAAGGGCAACCTTGAGAAGAGAAATTGAAAATATAAGTTGGGAGGAGGGGAGACTGGTAAAATAAGCAGAAGGGAGTGGGATCAAATATTTAGAAGTCTTGGTTGGCCTTGGAGAAGACAAGATTTCTTTCTTACTCTGAGGCTGGAGAAAGAGATGAAGGAAAGGAGAACAATAAGGAGAAATGGTGAGGTAGAAAGGAAAGAAGCAGAATTTTACATAGAATGTGCTTGAGGTTCTCAAATCTGAAGTTTTGTTTTATTATTTATCACACAAAATTATATGTAATCAGAAATGCAACTGGGAAAAACAAGAACAAATTCTATTTTCTCTTTAATTTGCTCCTGGGCTTGTCACTTGATTAGAAACAGAATTTTGCCAAACATGATGGCTCATGCCTGTAATCCCAGCACTTTGGGAGGCTGAGGCAAGCGGATCACCCACCTGAGTTCAGGAGTTCAAGACCAGCCTGGCCAACATGGCAAAAACCCGTCTCTACTAAAAATATAAAAATGAGCCGGGTGTGGTGGCATGTGCCTGTAATCACAGCTACTCAGGAGGCTGAGGTAGGAGAATCACTTGAACCCAGGAGGCTGAGGCTGCAGTGGGCCAAAATTGTGTCACTGCACTCTAGCCTGGGTGACAGAAGAGACTCTGTCTCAAAAAAAAAAAAAAAAAAGAAAGAAGCAGAATTGGAAAACATAGGCAAGAAAGTCGACAAAGCTTCTCTTTCACAGAGCTGTGTTATCATGGGACTTAGGGAAACAGTTTTCTGAAAAGGAATTTTCTGCCTCTCATACTAGGCTTTCTCCCCATAAGGCTCATTTAATTGTATTATATTCTTTATATGCCACTAAACCCTGAAATTAAATATCATCCTTATTAAATTTCTCTAGTTTTCTAGTTTCTAGATTTGAGAGGTTTGGCTTTACTTCTTTAAAAAGAAAGAAGGGCCGGGTGTGGTGGCTCATGCCTGTAATCCCAGCCTTTGGGAGGCTGAGACAGGCAAATCACTTGAGCTCAGGAGTCCAAGACCAGCCTGGGTAACATAGCAAAACCTCATCTCTACAAAAAAATACAAAAATTAGCTGGGCATGGTGGTGCATGCCTATGGTCCCAGTCAGTCAGGAGGCTGAGGTGGGAGGATGGCTTGAGCCCTGGAGGTGGAGGCTGCAGTGAGCAGTGATTGCACCACTGCACTCCAGCCTGATTACCAGAGTGAGACCCTGTCTCAAAAAAAAAAAAAAAAAAAAAATTTAAAAGGAAGTTCTCCTCATATTACTCCCTACACTAACATTCTTCCACAGCCCTGCACTATTAAAATTCTTCATTTATATTTAAAACCTTCAGTATCCAACTGCATCCCACTACCTAGAACAATGTTCAACCACATCTCCACCTTTAACCACAAACCCTATCCTATAGCCCCATCTATCTGTCATTTCCTGTCTTCTTACCTCCATGCTTTTAAGTTTCCTCTTAGTATGCCCTCTGATGCTCTACATATCTTGATCCTAATTATTCTTTGAGGCCCAACTCAAGTGGCTCCTTCTCTTTATTTCAAAGTCTTTCTAGATCCCCTCAGTCAGAGACTAGTATCTCCCTTTCTCTGAATTTCTGTATCTCTTATTCAGTCTACGGCCTTCTATTACATACTCTATTTTTGCATATATGGGTTTCCTTCAATATCAGTTTGAAGACTAGAGTCACTCTCTTCCAAAGTTGTATCTCCAGTGCCCTACCATCCCTAGATTATGTGGACAGAGATCTGGCAGGACAGGGATGTGGTCTGCTTTGTGGAGATCATTTCACTCACAATTATCATCTGCCTGGAGGCTGATTAGGTAAGTCCTGCCTCTAGTAAGAGAGGTCAACCAGATTAGCTCCCAGAGTATTTCCTAACTCTGGCTTCCTTCTACTGGCCTATAATCCTTACTTGAATTATATTTGTATTCTATGGTTAGATCTCTCAATATTATATCCAGTCTTTTCGGTTTTCAAAAACAATACAACATAATTAAAAAAACAAACAAACAAAAAGTTGTAAGGCAATTGTGAAGTGGTGGAAAGTGCATTACGGTTAGAACCAGTAGGCACAGCCTTTGCTTTTTGGGTCTGTTCCTTACTGGCAGTGTGACCTCCAGGTAGTTCTTTAACCTTTGTTTCCTCATTTGTACAATAAAGATGGCCCCAAGGGTTAAACAGAAAATATTTAATATGCAACATGGAAGAGTGTGTATGTGTGTGTGTGCGTATGTGTGTGTACACAAGGCCTCGCTACAAGAAGCCAATCTCGTTCTCTTCTTTCGGGGACCTCTGCTTACTGACTTTGCCGGATAGAGTGGCTGTGACCTTGGGCCAGTCCCCAACTCGACTGTCACCCACAAGCGCCCTCAGCGGTAGCAAGAGTGCGTGTCCAGGAGCTAGAGAACGATGCTCTAGTAGTGCAATCAGGCCAGCTTTGCTTCCTAACCAGGCACCCTAGACTTGTGGTCTCCCCACAAGTCTTGAAATGGTTACTAAGACGTAGGCCACACGTGGAGAATGAAGCTTTTAAGACCTCTGGGTTCGGCTTGCCCCAGGTTTACGAAGAGCCTAGTTCCCAGAAAGACCCACACGCCCCACGTGACTTAGGACCCCGAAGAAAGCGCCTGCTACGCCCCGGACGAGATCTGGCCAAAAACAAACAAACAAACAAACAAAAACTGGGTCTCCCCTCCCAGCCCTCAGGTGAGGCCATCATCCCCGCACCCCTCAGCTCCGGTCTGCACCTATAACGCCAAATGCTGTGCTGGGTAAAATTAATTACCATAAACCTCTAGCGCTTTCTCTTCCATGATCCGGGGTTGCCGGGCAGCTCCCGGCTCAGAGAGGCCGGAGAGCCACAGGACTCTGCTCAGCGTCCAGGAGAGCAGCCCGGACACCCGCTGCATCTTCACGCTCAGCCATCCCTGGCGACTGTCCCAATCGCGCCACCGTCTCTCAGCAGCCTCGGGATTGATCAACTTCCTGGTCTTCAAATGGGCCGAGACAAGCCTAAAGGTTCAGGAGAGCAGAGAATAGGCGGGGCCAGACGGAGTAGCTCGAAGGACCTAGGGAAGGGGCCTCAAGGACTACAAGTTCCAGCGTGCTTTGCTCGATTTCGGCGGGACAAAAACAATCTTCGCGGCTCGTCAGCACATTGCATGCTGGGATGCGTGAGCGATTTTCTTCGGAAGGCAGCGAATTGTATTCTGGGACTTGTAGTGTCCGCCTGGTAGAAGTGGATGTAACGGTCTGTTAACCGCGACTGACTCACTCAGTATCCGTGATAAGTTAAAGATGAATCCTGAAGGGGTAGGGGAAAGGAGATCTTGAGTTCTAGTGCTGGAGGAGGTTTCCAGCACGGAGACTCTTTACAGTTATTTCTCCGCGGGATCCGCTGACAGCCAACGTCTTTCTTACTTCCTGATCGGACAGGAAGTAGGTTTCAGTTGCTGTGAAAAGGGATGTCATGGGAAGCCAGTGAGGTAGTCAGGCATGGCATGGGGAGGGCTTTTTGGCTTTCTCGTCTCCTAAGGGACTCAGTCCAGCACAGCTTCCCACCTTTGAACGAATATTTCTGCTAATGGCCTCCAAAGACAACTTAGAACATAAGTTTTCCCGTGTCTAATGTGTACAGTGGTGACATAATGGAGATCGCCATCCTTAAAAGCGTATCTTGGCCGGGCGCGATGGCTCACGCGTATAATCCCAGCACTTTGGGAGGCCGAGGCGGGCGGATCACCTGATGTCAGGAGTTCGAGACCAGCCTGGCCAACATGGGCAAATCCCGTCTCTACTAAAAAATACAAAAATTAGCTGGGCGTGGTGGCAGGGGCCTTAATCCCAGCTACTTGGGAGGCAGAGGCAGGAGAATCGTTTGAACCCAGGAGGCAGAGGTCGCAGTGAACCAAGATCGAGCCATTGCACTCAAGCCTGGGGGAGAAGAGCGAGACTTCCCTCAAAAAAAAAAAAAAAAAGTGTATCTTAAGCCCTCTGGTGTTCGTGGGTGTGATGGATGCCAGTAACAAAATCAATTTTATTTTATCCATCCATCCCTCCGATCAAATTTATAGGTACTAATTTGCCATAGGTGATCCATAGGCATGGAAGATACAAAGATAAAACGCTGCCCCTGCCTTCAAACAGCTCACATGACCTGTGAGGGAGTCCATCCCTGAATTTGCAGTTACAACCAAACTAACTAAACCTCTTGTCAAAGTTGGTGACAAATGCCATTTCTATTGAAACGATAGGATTATCTTGCAGAATTGTCCCATGCTAACATGCCCATTTATCTTTAAACTCCAGTCTTGTTTGTCTAGTTAATGTAGGCCTTAGGATCACCGGACAATGAATTGCTTAGGTCCCAAGGAAATTTTGGTCAGGGTTCAATAATTTCCCTGCCGTCTATTCCACTCCACTTACTCCACAGCAATTGAGAGGATAATCCTAACATTTTTCCAGCCAAATCTAGGACACTGAGGTCTCACTTCATCTGTGAGGCCTCCCGACTTCTCCAAGCAGAATTGATTATCTCTTTCCCTGTGCTCCCACAGGACACCATAGCATTGAACATGTCGAGCTGTCGATTAAATACCTGATTTCTGTATCTGAAACTCACAGCAAGGTACCAGGCGTACAGTAGATGCTCAGTATCTGTATTTCTTAATGAATTAACTGAATGTTGCTCAAGGAATAAGTGGTGAAGCTTTCTTCTAGTCTTGTTCAGATACCTCAATCGAAATATTTATTGACTCTCTGTGAGGGCATTGTGCTTGGCATGGGTAGATGGCATGTAGAGGTTTTCAAACATTTTAGTGACACTCCTTCATTCAGACGAACTCTTAGAAGCCTGTTGGATAAAGCTATCCAGAGCACAAAGGGCCCTAGGAACCTGAGCAGCCCCTAACTCCTACTTTTCTGCCCCTTTGGCCCCACTCGTTAATATCTCAGCATCGCGAACCAGGCCTCGGATTTGCTGGGCAGCCTCAGCTGGCCGGGTGCCGCCCCGCCCCCAGCGCCTAAGCCCCGCCCCTACGTCTCCGCCCCTCGGATCCCACGGGGTCCCTTGCGGCCCTCCCACTCCTCGCACCGTTGGATCGCTTTGCTCACGGCGCTATCTCTCGATAAAGTTGTTGTTGCGGCTTCCGCCGCGGGTGGAGGAAGATGGCGTCGGGTGGTGGTGGCTGTAGCGCTTCGGAGAGACTGCCTCCGCCCTTCCCCGGCCTGGAGCCCGAGTCCGAGGGGGCGGCCGGGGGATCAGAACCCGAGGCTGGGGACAGCGACACCGAGGGGGAGGACATTTTCACCGGCGCCGCGGTGGTCGTGAGTTTGCACCCCTCGGGGTAGCAGGCGGGAGGGCACCCCGAAAGGGAAGAGAGGCTAAGCGAGAATCGGGGAGGTTGGGCAGAGTGGGCCCGGTGAGACCTTGCCTCGGTGTCAGCAGTCTGGGCCCCGGGGACCCTGGATGTGCTCGAAGCGGTAGAGCTTGGCTTTCCGGCCCCCAGGCGGGAAGAGTAAAGAATGAGGGTTGTGGTGCCTTCGTCGGCTAGCTCCCTAACAGCCGAGAACCGCCGACGCCGTCCTTTGACCCTGCAGTGTGGTGACACTACACGGATCCACGGGGTTATTTTGCAGGTCGTGTCCTGCCAAGGCAGATTCAGTAGGACAGAATAAGCGAATGGGATGCAGACCTTTCCCCCGTCTTACTGCTTCTAAGATGAATAGCGTTATGTGGACTAGCCTAGGGTGGTGACCCGCCCACCAGTTCTTTCTTTAGCCCAGCATTTACCGATAATCAAAGGCCCTTTCTGGATCTTAGTTTACAAAAGTTATGTTGATTCTTCTGATCTCTAGGAAAATCAGGCCAGAGGCTGGTGGAGAGAAGGCACTGCCAGATAAATCACTACATAGATCAGAAAGCTTTCTCCTTTTTAAAGGGATGTGTTCAAGTGCCCAAGTACCTCACTGGGAGCAAATCTGAAATGTGATGAGGAAATGGTGTTTCCCGTAATGTTACCGGTAGGAGGCCCTTGAGTGTAAGTTGTCGAGGTTCTTGGCATTTTGAACAAATAATTGGACAAAACGCACAAAATAACAAAGGAATGAAACACAAACGAAGCAGCGAAAGCAGGAATTTATTAAAGCGAGAAAGCACCCCACAGGGTGTGAGTGGGCCGGAGCAAGGGGCTCCAGAGCCCACTTACAAAGTTTTCTGGGTTTTAAGTGCTCCTTTTATGGTTCCTATGGGTTACCCCTTATCTGGATGAAGGATTTGGTCTGTGGCTAATTAAAGGCCGAGATGAATTGGCGTCCTGTGCAGATGAACGGATGGTCCCTGCTTGGCCTGCGGCCAGTCTAAGGCACTCTCCCTTTCCATGTGAGACGGGGTGGATGGGGAGGGTTGCAGGGATAGTAGCCTTTGATCCTTTGCCACTCGGGCGTGGGCAGATGGGTTTTTTCCTTTTGGTTTAGCTTTAGGAAGTTGGCCTTAATTGGCCTTAGGTTCCCTGCCCCCAAACCCAGGGGGTTCCTTTTGGGAATTCAGCTTTGGGAAGTCAGCACGAATTGGCCTTAGATTCCTTGCCCCCAGACCTTGGTGTTTTCTCTTTTAGAAAGTTAACGTAAGTTGACCTCAGATTCCCTGCCCCCAAACCTTGGTGTTTTTCCTTGATTCAGCATGAATTGCCCTTAAGTTCCCTGCCTCCAGACCCTATTCTTCTGCCTCAGTAATAAATATCCGGGTCTCTAATAAGAGTTAGGTATTAGAAAAAACTAATCTTTGTAATGTGGAAATCAGTAATCAGTTATGGAACCAGTAGAGATGTTTTGGGCTGTTTTATGAGAATATTTACTCATACCACTTGGTATAGGTTGTTCCAGGCTGTAAAATTCAATGCTGGGTCTGTGAATTTATCTATTTGGCATAATGCTTCTCTTCACGGTAGCTACTCAGTGTGTAACCAACTAAATAAAACAGCTATAAATTCTTTATGCAACATGTGGTCTGAAAAAGTTTGAGGCTTTCCTCATTTGTGTCAGATTTTCCCTGTCCTGTATTCAGAAATTGAGTCCATAATCTCAGCTCATAAGGTGCTTGATAATTCTAATATAACAACTAAAACTGTCAAATGAAGTCTCTTATTCTGAGAAATAATAAGTCTTTGTGACTGTCATAAAACAGGAAACAGTTTTTGTTTGTTTTTAGAGACATAGTCTCCCTATGTTGCCCAGGCTTGTCTTGAACTTCTGGGCTCAATGGATCCTCCCTTCCTCCTAAGTAGCTGGGATTGCAGGTGCATGCCTGAGAAATAATAAATCTTGCCGCTAATTTAGTCCTTCTGTATGTTATTTTAAATAAATATTTAGTCTGTTCCTTTAGTAATTCTTCTATAAGTCATGGAAGACAGCTACTGTTGGTAACTGCTGGAATGATGTGCAGACTGAGAATATGAAAACAGAAACTCTGACACTGAAAGTGATTGGTCACATAGGCAAATGTTGATTTATTTTCCAAAAAGGAACCTGGAAGAGTGAGGAGTTATTTTCTAGAGTTAACCTGAAGCAGTGGCCGAGTGCCATGGCTCACGCCTGTAATCCCAGCACTTTGGGAGGCCAAGGCAAGAGGATCACTTGAGGCCAGGAATTGAGACCAGGCTGGCCAACATGGCAAAACCCCATCTCTACTAAAAATACAAAAATTATCCAGGCATGGTGGCACGTGCCTGTAATCCCATCTAGGGAGGCTGAGGCACAAGAATCACTTGAACCCGGGAGGCAGAGGTTGCAGTGAGCCGAGATTGTGCCACTGTGCTCCAGCCTAGGTGACAGAGCAAGACTCTCTCTCAAAAAAAAAAAAAAAAAGTAGAAATTTAAAAAAGAAATGTAGGAGGCTTCAGTTTGATTCATCTTACCATACTTTATGGAGTTATCAATATCTCTTTTTTGTAAGACTGTAAAAATCCTTTGCCTAATTTCCAGCTAAAAGAGAGTTGAGGAGGTCAGAATGACCTTGTTCTACTGCAGAAAGCATAATTATTTTTATTTAGATATGATCTAGGAAAATTGAGTTGCTAAGGAAACTAAAATGCCACCTATAAGCCATTTTTCAAGCTGCCCATCCTGATGTTAATCTTCAGGATGCCAAGACCCCAAGATAGCTCACTAGTTTAACTGTCTTGTTAAACAGCCATAAAGAACAAATTATAATCCAATAAATGCTTTAGTTGTGAGCCAAAGAAGATAGAGGATTGCAGCACTTGTGGTATTTTAAAGAACAACATTGAAGAATTAAGTAATTAAGAGTGTGGGCTTTGAAGTCTGATTTAAATCTAGGCTCTATGGCTGGCTAGCTTATCCCTGGACATGGTACTTAATTACTCTCTACAGTTTCCTCACGTGTAAAAAGTGAATAATACTAGTATTTACCTCCACCACTATTGTGAAGGTTAAATTAAAATGCCTGTAAAGTGCTTAGAAGATGTTCCCTCCATAATAAACATTTAAAGAGTGCTTACTTTTTGAGGGCATGAGCTGTATTTGTTGGTGAGCATTTTGTAAACTGGAATTACTCTGAAAAAACCCACAAAATCTAATAATGGATTAGAAAAGTTAACATTAAAAATGGGTAATACAGTTGATCAAAGTCAAAACTATTATTAGCCTGGCATGGTGGCATAAGCCTGTAGTCCCGCATACTTGTGAAGCTGAGGTGGGAGGATCACTTGAGCCCAGGAGCTTGAGGCTGTAGTGAGCCGGGATTGCACCACTGTACTCTAGCCTGGGCGAAAAAGTGAAACCCCATCTCAAAACAACAACAAAACTAGTGATATTTATTTGATTAGCTAAAAGCCATCAAATAGACACTTAATGACTTCATTTTTTTGAGACATAGTCTCACTCTTTTTGTTCAGGCTGGAGTGCAGTGGCACAATCTCAGCTCACTGCAGCCCCTGCCTCCTGGGTTCAAGCGATTCTCCTGCCTCAACCTCCTGAGTAGCTGGGATTACAGGCACGTACTACCATGCCTGGCCAATTTTTGTATTTTTAGTAGAGATGGGGTTTTACCATGTTGGCCAGGCTGGTCAGGAACTCCTGACCTCAAGGGATCTGCCTGCCTTGGTATCCCAAAGTGCTGGGATTACAGGCATGAGCCACCATGCCCGACCGACTTCAATAGCATTTTGCTAATTTAAGTTAATCTTCATCTTTTATTTTGTTTCATGTTGGAGACAAAGAGGAGCATTGAAGAATTTTGAAGTTGAGGCATGTAAAGTTAAAACTAATTTATGGTATGCCCGTAATTTCCTGGGCATTGATACAACAACTGCTGCTGTTAATCATCCCATCTGCTCTCTTTTACAGCCCAAGAGGCTTTGTTAGTTCAGTAATTAAAGTGTGGTTTAATTTATACTTGAAAGAGCAGGCTTACACATGCATCTCAGAATCTGTAAACCAGTTACTTAAATGGGAGAGACTTGGCCAGGCGCAGTGGCTCATGCTTGTAATCCCAGCATTTTGACAGGCCGAGGCGGGCGGATCACAAGGTCAGGAGTTCTAGACCAGCCTGGCAACATGGTGAAACCCTGTTTCTACTAAAAACACAAAAATTAGCCGGGCGTGGTGGCACACACCTGTAATCCCAGCTGCTGGGGAGGCTGAGGCAAGAGAATCACTTGGCTTGAACCTGGGAGTTGGAGGTTGCAGTGAGCCGAGATCGTGCCAGGGCCCACCAGCCTGGGTAACAGAGCAAAACTCCATCTCAAAAAAAAAAAAAAGATACTCAAAAAAATTACTGAAATAAATTTGAAGTCATTGCTTTAAAACTACAAATAGTTTAGAGAGTTGTATAAGTTATGTATTAACATTTAGGCAGGAAAGGACATGGTCTTTTCAGAAACTACTCCTAAATCTGTGATCACTATAACATCTTGCGAGAGGAGGCAAAAGCTTTTTATTTGTTTGTTGATAAATAAATACAAGGTTTCTGTCTGTCTCCCAGGCTAGAGGGCAGTGGCACCATCATGGCTCACTGCAGCCTCTACCTCTTGAGCTAAGTGATCCTCTCACCTCAGCCTCCTGAGTAGCATGTGCCACCATGCCCAGCCAATTTTTCCTTTATTTATTTTTTTTAGAGATGGGGGTCTCCCTATGTTGCCCAGACTGGTCTCTTAACTACTGGGCTCAAGTGATCCTCCCACCTTGGCCTCCCAAAGTGCTAGAATTATATGCGTGAGTCACCACGCTTGGCCCAAGAACAATCTTTTTGAAAAAACTGGGGTAAAATTTACATGACAAAATTTACCATCTTAATCATTTTTAAGTGTATAGTTTAGTAGCACTAAGTATATTCACATTGTTGTGAAACAGAGATCCAAAACTTCCTCATTTTGCAAATCTGAAACTCTGTACTTATTAAACAGCTTCCACAGTCCCTGGTAATCAGTCACCATTCTAACTTTGTTTCTGTCAATTTGTCTATTTTTGATACCTCATATAAGTTGGAGTCAAACAGTATTTGTTTTGTGACTGGCTTATTTTACTTAGCACAGTGTCCTCAAGGTTCATCCATGTTATAACATGTGACAAGATTTTCTTCTTTTTTAAGGCTGAATAATATTGCATTGAATGTATATAGCACATTTTATTTATCTGCCAGTGGACATTTGGGTTTGCTTTCTCCTCTTGGCAATTGTAAATAGTGCTGATGTCAACATGAGTGTGCAAACATCTCCTCAAAATCCTGCTTTTAATTCTTTTGGATATATATCCAGAAGTAGGATTCCTGGATCTTGTGGTAGTTCTATTTTCAATTGTTTGAAGAACCTCCATACTGCTTTCCATGGTAGTTGCACCATTTTATGGTCCCACCTCAGCTTTTTAAAACCTGTTTAATTTTGAATCCTAACCAACCTCTGGTAACAGATACCAAATTACAGCTAGATAGGAGGACTGAGCTCTCTTATTCTGCAGCCCTGTAGAGTGAATGTGGTTAACTATATTTATTGTATATTTTCAAAAAGCTTTCTGAAAGAGAGGATTTTGAATGTTTACAGCACAAAGAAATGATAAATGTTTGAGATGCTGGATATACTAATTATCCTGATTTGATCATTGCACATTGTATGCATATATTGAAATATCACTCAGAATCCCATAAACATGTACAATTGTCAACTAAACATAAAAAGAAAAAAATTAAAGAATAATGCTTGTTAAAGATTTTTTGTAGATATCAAGTTTTTTAAAAAGTTTCCTTCTATTGCTGTTTTGATAAAAATTTTAAAATATCTATTGAATTTTATTATTTTTTGACATCCCTTGGTCATGGGGTTTCTGTCTTAAATCTGTTATATGGTGAGCTGCTTTACTGGAGTGGACTCAACATGGTTATTGTATATTGTCTTTTTTGTATTTTTTATTGATATAGTTGTACATATTTTTAGGATACACATGGTATTTTGATATCTGTATACAAAGTGTGATGACCAAATCAAGGAATTTGGGATATTCATCACCTCAAACATTTATCTTTTTGTTGAGAACATTAGAATTCTTCTAGCTCTTTTGGAATATACAATAAATTATTGCTAACTATAATCTTCCTGCTGTCAAATACTGGAACTTATTCCTTCTAATTGTATTTTTGTACCCATTAACCAACTTCTCCTCATCCTGCCCTGCCTTCCCTTCTCAGCTTCTGGGAATCACCATTGTACCCTCTACCTCCATGAGATCCATGTTTTTGGCTCCCACAGATGAGTGAGAACACTTGACATTTGTCTTTCTGTGCCTGACTTCTTTCACTTAACGTAATGACCTCCAGTTCCATCCATGTTGCTCTAAATAACAGGAGTTCATTCTTTTTTATGCCTGAATAATAGTCCATTTTGTATATATACCACGCCTTCTTTTTTTTTTTTTTTTTTTTTGACACAGGGTCTTGCTGTGTCTCCCAGGCTGGAGTGCAGTGGCGCAATCATGGCCCACTTCCCTTGACCTCCTGTGCTCCGGTGATCCTCCCACCATAGCCTCCCAAGTAGCTGGTGCTACAGGTGCATGCCACCATGCCCAGCTAATTTTTGTATTTTTAGTAGAGATGGGGTTTTGCCACGTTGCCCAGGCTGGTCTCAAACTCCTGGGCTCAAGTGATGTATGTGCCCTCCTTGGCCTCTCAAAGTGTTGGGATTACAGGTGTGAGCCACCATGCCTGGCCTATACCACATATTCTTTATCCATTTATCCATTCATGGACACTTAGGTTGATTCCATATCTTGACTGTTGTGAATAGTGTGCTGGAATAAACATGGGCATGCAGAAGAAATATATATGCTTTGATATATTTGCTTTCTTTTGGATACATACCTAGTAGTGGGGTTGCTGGATGCTATGGTAGTTATATTTTTAGTTCTTTTAGTAATCTCCATACTGTTTTCCATAATGGCTGTGCTACTTCACATTCCCACCCACAGTGTATGAGTGTTCCCCTTTCTCCATATCCTTGCCAGCATTTGTTGTTCTTTGTATTTTTAATAATGTATTGTCTTTTTTTATACATTGCTGGGTTTGGATTGCTATTATATATTCTTTTACATCTACGTTCATAAGATAAACCTGTAGTTTCTTTCTCATGAAAATTGTATGGTTTGGGGAATTAAGATTATATGGTACTTTCTTTTTCTATTCTTTCAATAATGTTTATACTATTGGAATGATCTGTTTCTTAAAAATTGGTGGTACCTATAAAACTGTTCAGGCTTGGTATTTTTGTTTATGCTTTATGGAAAGATTGTTAACTATAAACAGTTTATTTCTCTGAGTGTTTATAGAGTTTGGTAGTTTTATTAAAAAGCCATAAGAAAATTGATGGTTAATCTCGCTAATACTTTAATTCTCTGTTCTGTGAAAGATGCATGGTGGTTGTTCCCAAAGATATAACACATCCTCATTAAGTTTCTTGATATTAGCCCTTCTCTGATCTTAATCAGACTTCTGAAAGTGAATCTTTATAACAGTATCTTTAAACAAAGGTGTATCACTTAGTTTGTTTAGTTACTAGTTTTGTCATTTATAGCTAATATTGGTAAAAATTCTAGTGTGTAGTGTTTTCTACAGGGGTATTGCCTCAAACACTTGTTTTTGGAGTTAACATACATCAAGTGGTCACATCTGGTCAAATGATCAGAAGTTGAAATTCTACCTTATGGTAAATATATTCTTGAAAAAAGTGATAGGTATATGCAAGGACTCATTTTAGTGCTCAGCTCAAATAGTAAAGTTTTACTTCTCATAAGTTTAGATTTCCCTGAAATACATAAACTCATTAATTTCTTGATCATTGTATTTTACTGGCAATTAACTTAGCTTTCAGAATTATGGAGGAAAAGCTAATAAAAGTAATTATAGAACACCAGTTTTGGAGTGAAGGGTTTTTTTTTTTTTTTTTTGGGACGGAGTCTCGCTGTGTCGCCCCAGCTGGAGTGCAGTGGCGCGATTTTGGCTCACTGCAAGCTCTGCCTCCCGGGTTCATGCCATTCTCCTGCCTCAGCCTCCCGAGTAGCTGGGACTACAGGCGCCCGCCACCACGCCCGGCTAATTTTTTTGTATTTTTAGTAGAGACGGGGTTTCACCGTGTTAGCCAGGATGGTCTCAATCTCCTGACCTTGTGATCCACCCTCCCCAGCCTCCCAAAGTGCTGGGAATACAGGCGTGAGCCACTGCGCCCGGCCCAGGGAGAAGACTTTTAAAGATGGCTAATAGGCTGGGCACTGTGGCTCATGTCTGTGATCCCAGCACTTTGGGAGGCCAAGGCAGGTAGATCACCTGAGGTCGGGAGTTCAAGAGCCTGGCCAACATAGTGAAACCCCATCTCTACTAAAAATACAAAAATTAGCTGGGTGTGACAACGCATGTCTGTAATCCCAGCTACTTGGGATGCTGAGACAGGAGAATCACTTGAACCCGGGAGGCAGAGGTTGCAGTGAGCTGAGATTGTGCCACTGCACTCCAGCCTGGGCGACAGAGCAAGACTTGATCTTAAAAAAAAAAAAAAAAAAGATGGCTAATAATAACCTGACTTAAAATTTATTTAAAAGTAGGGTTTGGGGCCGGGCATGGTGGCTCACGCCTGTAATCCCAGCACTTTGGGAGGCTGAGGTGGGTGGATCACCTGAGGTCAGGAGTTCGAGACCAGCCTGGCTAACATGGCGAAACCCTGTCTCTACTAAAAATACAAAAATTAGGCAGGCGTGGTGGTGCGTGCCTGTAATCCCAGCTACTCAGGAGGCTGAGGCATGAGAATCGCTTGAACCTGCAAAGTGGAGGTTGCACCACTGCACTCCAGCCTGGGGGATACAGCGAGACTCTGTCACAAAAAAAAAAAAAAATTAGGGGCTTATGAGAGAAACAATAAAGGTTGCCGTCAGACTTCTGGTTTCTGTAAGGGTTGCCAACCCATTGTTTACTTAGGTGGTAAGGCCACTCTGACAACTTGGCCATTTGTAGTTCATTAGTTTGGACTGGAGAAAAGAAAAAAAAAATCTGATATCTCTTCCTTGGTCCTCAAGCTTCTCAGCACTCAAGTAACTTTTGACATAAATAAATCATGAGTAGCTGATAGTTACTAGAGCAAGTAGCCGTAAGTATCTCATCTCCAGGAAAAGCTGTTGCTCAACTTTTTCTGGCTTATTCTTTTGCTTCGTCACGTGGACAGCTGGAGCTTCATTCTGCTTTCAGAGCAGATTTGAACTGGGTTTGCTTTTTCAATTTAGAAGGTAATCCACCCATTAATACTGTGATTCTTCTGCGGTTTTCTGGGCCCTTTCTAAGTTTTGTTAGGTTGAGACCCACAAAGTTTAGTTGGGAAATTAAACCAGAGAATTCAGTAGAATGTCTGAGGCTAAATTTGGGGTCTCATGAGGTCTCTAATGGCCTTGCACGTGATTTTCCTTAATTAGCTCAGTGGTCAGCTTCATGCTATTTTCCCCATCCTTCCAGCTCTCCCTTTTCCATTTTCATTAGTCCCTCTACTCTGTATCTCAGAAGTTCTTTACCTTTTTTGTGCTGTGGGCCAATTGGCAGGCCCTGTAAAGCCTGTGGACACATCCCCAGAATAATGTTTTTAAATGTATAAAATAAAATACATTAAAATATGAAGGAAACCAATTATATTGACATTCAGTTTTAATAAATTAAAATGATTTTACATTAATAACATACTTAAATAGAGATGAGCATAAATGAGACTTTGAGATCTATAAAAACCATAATCTCATATAAGAATATCTAATATCAGTTACAATCTCAGGTACTTCTATTATGGTTTGTTGCTTATCTTTATGATTAATGTATATGCCAAATTTCAGTTCAAGGTTAATGAAAATGAAATTATAATAATTTTATTCCCATCCAAGTTCATAGATTACCCCCTGAAGTATGTGGCTAATGGACCCCAAGATAAGAACCCCTAGTTTAACTCCTTAAGCTATGGAGTTAAACTCTAGTTTGTAGAGTTAGGTACACCCTATTCTGAAATCCAGTGGACATTGAATGTCCATTCTCCCAAGCACAAATACTTTTAGTGCATCTGTGCCAGTTTTGAAACGTGGTGGGAGAGGAGTCACTGTCTGCTGTAGGCTGAATAATGCCCCCCTTCCTTTTCCCAAAGAAGTCCACATCTTAATCCTGCAACCAGTGAGTATGTTAGGTTATGTGGCAAGGGGGAGTTAAGGTTGAAGATGGAATTAAGATTGCTAATCAGCTGACCTTAAGATATGGAAGTTATCCTGGATTATCTGGGTGGGACAGTGTAATCACAAGGATCCTTAAAAATGTAAGACAGGCTATGAAAGACGATATGGAAGAGATGCAAAGAGATGAAATGTTACTGGCTTTGAAGATGGAAGAAGTGGGTCATGAGGCAAAGAACCCTAGAAGCCAGAAAGGGCAAGGAAACAGATTCTTTCCTAGAACCTCCAGAAAGGAACACAGCCCTACTGACACCTTGATTTTAGCCCAGCAAAACCCACTGGACTTTTTCAGAACTGTAAGATAATTTGCATTGTTTAAACTGTTAAATTTGTGATGATTTGTTGCAGCAGCAATAAAAACTAATAGGCTGTCCCACCTCACTCATTTCTCCCTAGAAGTAAAGGTGGCAAAACCAACAGTATTTCATGCTAAGTTCTTCCAGGGTGATTTTTAAAGACTCCATGGAGGCCCGTTTATGATCTGGGTATAGCTCCTGGGATAGATTTACTCCTAATTGTCCTTGTCCTGTTACATTAGTGTGATCACACAACTCCTTAGCTCTATCTTGCCTTACTATGAAATATACTAATTTTCCCTCAAAAAATGAGTTATCTCATCCTCCAAGAGCCATGTTACCTTACCATTTAATTTGGATTTGACCTCTAAATACAGTTATGTTTTAACAGTACCTACGTTTTTGAGATCCTTTGACTGTAATGTAAGGGTTTTGTGTGGAGCAAAGAGCAGTTAAGCAACATGAGGAAGAATCACAACTGGACAACCTAAAGGGAAGTTGCCTAGAATCACAGCAGTGCTTAAAGTAGTGAATGGCTTCGTGAGCTCTGAGGGGCAGCAAGCCCATGTCTGTCCTTCTCTGAGCTAAGAAAATTGTGCTAGTGGCCTGGAATGGCTTGAGGCTGGTAATTGTGGAGAAATACCTGCTCTTAACAAAAGTGCTGTCTCTTTCTGGCACACCTTTCTAGTACCTCTCTGCAAATTAGTATTGGTCTGTCTGTATGCTCTTTTAATTATAAACAGAAACAGTTGAACTCTTAAACAGGCTGATCAGTAGAACCACTGGCTAGAATTAACAGCCAAAGGGAGTAAGCAAGTGTTGGATATCCCAGCTAGGATTTTAGCTGCGAAAAGAAAAAAAAAAAAAAAAAGCAAGGGCGATTCTTTGGCATTATTTACTGTGTCACAAACAGTATTTTCATCACAGAGAATAGTTTCTTGCCTAGAAGTTTAGCCCCTTTCACACAGGTGAATAGTTATGTGACTTACTGACTGCTAAGGAGTTTTTTAAAAATATGGGTTATTGGCCGGGCGCAGTGGCTCACGCCTGTAATCCCAGCGCTTTGGGAAGCCGAGGTGGGTAGATCAGGAGGTCAGGAGATCAAGACCATCCTGGGTAACACAGTGAAACCCTGTCTCTACTAAAAATACAAAAAATTAGCCAGGCGTAGTGGTGGGCGCCTGTAGTCCCAGCTACTTGGGAGGCTGAGGCAGGAGAATGGCATGAACCTGGGAGGCGGAGCTTGCAGTGAGCCAAGATTGCGCCACTGCACTCCAGCCTGGGCGACAGAGTGAGACTCTGTCGCAAAAAAAAAAAAAAAGGTTATAAAGCAATGCTTATTTTTAGTATTGGTTTTGCCATTGAATGTAATCAGTGTGTTTTCCCCTTCCCCCCACAGTAAATTCTTTATAAAATTTTAGCTGTTGATTTAAAATTAGCTTTCTATACTTTAATAATACTAATAAAAATCAGCCTTAATCTTAGACATAGCATATGAAGTGTGTTATAATTTCCAGGTGGCTTTGTATTTTGATAACGTGCTATTATTATGGACTCAAATCTCATGGAAGACTTGTTTTCTTTTAACTGCACCATGTGAATATACGATACCATGAACGTGAGTCCATTTCTTCTTTAAAAGTGGTTCTGCTCAGTTTTTTTAAAAATCTGATTTTAAGTAAAACTTGATAATGTTATTATGCCTCAAAGGCCAACTGTGTGCAAGGTACTCTTCAGCCTTAAAAAACTTAATTTTTCCAGTGCTGGAAATAAATTTGATAAGGACAAAAATAAAATATCAAAAGAGTTGGGCACAGTGGCTCACACCTGTAATCCCAGCACTTTGGGAGGCTGAGGTGGACAGATCACCTCAGGTCAGGAGTTCGAGACCAGCCTGGCCAACATGATGAAACGCCGTCTCCACTAATAATACAAAAATGAGCCAGGCGTGGTGGTGGGCGCCCATAGTCTCAGCTACTCAGGAGGCTGAGGAAGGAGAATTGCTTGAACCTCAGAGGTAGAGGTTGCAGTGAGCCGAGATCGCGTCATTGCATTCCAGGCTAGGTGACAGAGTGAGATTCCATCTCAAAAAAAAAAAAACCAAAAGAGAGAAAGTTGGGGAGGGGTACTGTAAAATATGCGAGAGAAAGGGTTAACATACTTATGTGTAAGAAAAATGCAGACGTAGGGTAGGCGCAGTGGCTCATGTCTGTAATCCCAGCACTTTGGGAGGCCATGGTGGGCAGATCGCTTGAGGTTAGGAGTTTCAGACCAGCCTGGCCGACATGGTGAAACCCCGTCTCTACTAAAAATGCAAAAAAGTTAGTTGGGTGTGGTGGCACGCGCCTGTAGTCCCAGCTACTTGGGAGGCTGAGGCACGAGATTGCTTGAACCCGGGTAACAGAGGTTGCAGTGAGCCAAGACCACGCCACTGCACAATTAAAGAAAAAAAAAGAAAAAGAAAAATGCACACCTAAGTAATGCCAACTTAGCATAGAAAAATAGGTGAAGAACATAAAGACAAGTCACAGATTCAAATGACCAGCAAATGAGTGGAAAGAAATTTTCACTACTCAACCTAGCGAAGATTTTTTTTTTTTTTTTTTTTTTTTTTTTGAGACAGAGTCTCGTTCTGTCATCCAGGCTGGAGTGCAGTGGCTCGATAGCTCACTGCAACCTCTGCCTCCTGGGTTCAAGCAATTCTCCCTGCCTCAACCTCCCAAGTAGCTGGGATTACAGGTACCCACCAACACACCCGGCTAATTTTTGTATTTTTAGTAGAGACAGGGTTTCACCATGTTGGCCAGGCTGGTCTCAAACTCCTGACCTCAGGTTATGTAGGCACCTCTGCCTCCCAAAGGTTGTCTGCCCACCTCTGTCTCCCAAAGTGCTGGGATTACAGATGTGAGCAACTGCACCCAGCGCAAAGATTTTTTAAAAGAATGCTTAATGTTGCTGTGGATGCCGCACTCTTACACACTTCTGGGGGAATGTAAATTGTTGGTCTTTCTGGAAGGGAGCTTAGCAGAGCCTTTGATACCGCAATTCTACTTAAGAATCTATCCCGAGAAAATAATCAGATGTGGATTTATATATAGGATGGGTCTCATAGTAGTATTTGGTGGAACCTGGAAACTCCAGCATTAGGGGAATGATTATGTCATATATCCACAATGGAGAGTTCAGTAACTAAAAGTGGGATTTTTGTACGCTTTTTAATGACATGAGAAAATGCTCAGGCAGTAGAGGGGAAAAAACAGGATACAGAGTTTTACATAGGTAGAAGATTAATTTTGTAAGAGAACTACAGAAAAAAGATTAGGATAGTAAGTATGGTCATGTCTATCTTCAGCTCTCTTAGAACTCAGCCATGTGTGATTTTTGGGATGGAGTCCCAGAGGATATCTGAGAGCAGTTTTCTGTTCTCACAAGTAGTTGTTATCTAGCTTACTAAGGGAACATAAGTCTGTTTTAATCACAGTTTGGGTTTGTTTTGTTTTTGAGACAGGGTTTTGCTCTGTCACCCAGGCTTGAGTGTAGTGGTGTGATCATGGCTCACTGCAACCTCAACCTCCTGGGCTCAAGTGATCCTCCCACCTCAGCCTCCAGAGTAGCTGGGGCTACAGGTGCACACCATCAGGCCAGGCTACTTTTTAAAAATTTTTTTTTCTAGAGACAGGGCCTCACTGTGTTGCTGAGGCTGGTCTCCAACTCCTGGGCTTAAGCAATCCTCCCACCTTGGCCTCCCAAAGTGGTGGGATTATAGGTGTGAGCCATCACACGTGGCCACAGTTTGGGCTTTTGAAAAAAGTTAGGTGGAGGAAGAGAGGTATGAGTACTCTAGTTTTCACTGCAGTATCCCATTTGTGTGTGTCTGTCTCTTGAGGGAAAGATAGACTACTATTCTAACACTGCTCCGGAAAATATTCTTAGTCATTAACCTTCCAAGTTAAGTGGTGGATCAGAAATGGAAAGCTGGCTTTATTCATCTTTATATCACAGGAATGGGTCCTTCTAGGCATTTTTTAAATTGCTAAATTCTAACCTATGCCTTTTCTGTTGTTTTAACCTCCCCCGTGAGCTACTAGTAAATTACATTTGTATACATGTATCCTTAATGTATACTGGATTTTAATCTCTCATAGATCTCCATTTGGAGATGACTGGTGTCAGTAGGAAGTGAATGAAATCAGGTAGCTTCACATGAGATCTATGTACTGTACAAGAGTGTAGGAAGGAAGTAGTTGTGGAAGAAAGTGGTTGGTTATTGGTGATGTGTGAAGCAAAAGGGAAATGCTGCTTTTGTATTTATCCTGTTTCTGTCTTTCTGCAGTGATTTTTTAGTTTTGTTTTTAAGATTGTTAAAGCAGCTAGAGGACAGGACCACTATCTCTAATAGACTTGGAATAACATTGAAGCTTATACAACTAAGTGTTCATGAAACTTCATTAGCAGGGAATAGTTCCAGTAGAAGGATTGTTTGCTCATATAAGTCTAAATATTGGTATGTTTCTTTTCTTGTTCTTTTTTCTTCAAAAAAAATTTTTAAGACTAGTCAAGTGCAGTAGTGAGAAGTGGGGAAATATCAAACAAGGGTTTCGATCTGTAACTGACTGTGAACAGTCAATTGAGATAACTCACTACCTTCAGACCTGCTAACAGTTTCTTTTCTGAAATCTGTCCCCAATATTTAGATGAAGCTATTTGCAAATTTAGAGTACCCACATAGATTGTCATTTCACTTTGTTCTGTTGGGTCAGCAAAGGTCTGTCTCCAAGGAACAAATTCCCTCAGATTTGTTAAGGAAGTGTGTCATAAAAGGTTCCTTAAGCCAGGTCTTGTAACTGATTTGCCCTTAGGGTCTGACTTCAAAACACTGCAGTACCATACCACAGCTTTTGAAGCCAGATTCTCAACTTTCAGTTCATGTTCTGCACAATCCAGCTTTGTTCACTCTGGTACCGGTCTGGGGACCCACCCCACCCTTGTTTGCCGCTGATCACTGAGCTTTGAATAAAGGCTATGGACTGACTGTATTTTCACCATGTGCTCACTAGGCTAAGCATGATTAGTTTTTATTCTCCTAGCTTGACACAGTGTGTTATTGAAAATTGTATTTGTGTAAGTTAAGGATGAAAAGATAAATTTTACTTTTAACAGCATTAGAACGTAGTGTTATACCTTCCTTTGCGTGTCAGATGGGTCAGCAATATCCACACAACTGGGCTTCAGTTAACAGTTTAGCTGAGGCTACAAAGTAAGCATGGGTCAGAGCTTGAGTTCTGGACTCCAGTGTAGTATCCTGGTCACTAGAATGTGCATAGTCAGCATTTGAAAGAATAAAGGTCATCAACTGAGAAAGAGAAATACATTTGGACATGTTCTTTTGAAAATTATCTGTGTGTACACATACCCATGTTGGTATCATGTGCTTTGGGGTAGGGCATTTGAGCGAGGTTATGCTGTTAGAAATTAACCCTAAAATGTATGGACTTATTTTTGCTCTGTCATGACTTGGGCAGCACTTATTTTACTAATAACGATTTGCTGCTTATTGAACTGGCTGACTGGTGGCAACTGAGGGAGGCATTAAAAGTTGCTTTCTAGGCAAGTTGGGTTTGTTTTTCATGGTAATGTTTTATTCAGAGTATCTCTTTGTTTTCAGAGTAAACATCAGTCTCCAAAGATAACTACATCCCTTCTTCCCATCAACAATGGCTCCAAAGAAAATGGGATCCATGAAGAACAAGACCAAGAGCCACAGGATCTCTTTGCAGGCAAGTTTGGACTCAAAAGTTACTCTAGGAACCTCCTAAATGGCTTTGTTAAGTTGCTGAGTTAAAGTCAAAACCAAAAAAAAAAAAAAAGTATTGGGAACATAACTTTATATAAAGTACTTTTGTGGAGGATTCCAAAGTACATGAAATACAGGCCCTGCCATCAAGATTCTTTCAGATTTAGGGAGTAAGATATAAATACACAATTGTTTAAGAAGGTGAGTTAAACTGTTAAACAATAACAGAAATGCAGTTGGAGGAATGATAGAAATACTAAGTCACAGGAGCTCAGAGGAGTGTGAGACCAGTGACTAAAGCAGTGCCTGTAGCCTTGTGTGACCAAGACTAGGAGTAAGAATTGCATTTGGTGTCATAATCCAAAAATGTGCATACTGGTACAAAACAGAAACAAAAGTTTTATTAAATGACTTGCCCTTACTACTTCTAATACAGCCTGAAACTTTCTATTGTTTCCTTTTTCAGTGCTCTTTGCAACACATTGAATTGATTTCACAATCCACCAACAAGCTGTAACCTCCAGTTTGAAAAACACTAGTATAGGACAGTTTCTCAACCTTAGCACTATTAACATTTTGGGCTGGATAATTCTTTGTTGAGTGGTGCTGCACTGTTCTCAACAGAGGGGGTGCTTTTGCCCCCCAGAAGACATTTGGAAATGGTTGGAGACATTTTTGGTTGTCACAGCTGGTAGTACTACTGTTATCTAGTGGGTAGAGGCCATGGATGCTGCTAAACACTCTGTACACAGGACAGGCCCTCACAACAAGGAATTGTTTAGCCTAAAATGTCAGTAGTGCTATTGTTGAAAAAACCCTGTCTAAAGTGATCTTGGGCCAGGCACAGTGGCTCACACCCGTAATCCCAGCACTTTGAGTGGCCAAGGTGGGTGGATCACTTGAGGTCAGGAGTTTGAGACCAGCCTGGCGAACGTAGTGAAACCCCATCTCTACTAAAAATATAAAA
Source organism: Gorilla gorilla gorilla (assembly GCF_029281585.2). NCBI lineage: Eukaryota > Metazoa > Chordata > Mammalia > Primates > Hominidae > Gorilla > Gorilla gorilla. The sequence continues at coordinate 64,882,485 of NC_073240.2, forward strand.
AATTAGCTGGATTCTGTGGCGCACACCTGTGCTCCCAGCTGCTCAGGAGGCTGAGGCAGGAGAATTGCTTAAACCCTGGAGGTGGAAGTTGCAGTGAGCTGAGATTGTGCTACTACACTGCAGCCTGGGTGACAGAGCAAGACTCCATCTCAAAATAAAGAAAGAAAGAGAGAGAGAGAGAGAAAGAAAGAAAGTGATGTTGGAAGAAGCAGGATTTATGCAGGAGAAAAGGAAAAAGGGGCCCCATGGTTGGGCAGGAAGTATAAGGTATGTTTGAGCGGCAGTCAGTAAAGTTGGTGGACCACAGCAGGACATTCTTGGAGAAGTCATGGAAGATAAGGCTGGAAATGTAATTTGGAAACGGATTTGGGAGGACCTTAGACATTAATAATTCGAGTCTGGATTTTCATCTTAATGGCAATTAAAAGCCATTGGCAGCTTTGTGTAAGGAATGTGGTATGGGCAAAGCAATGTTTTAGGAAGACTGACCTAGTGGAATTGGAATTATATTAAATTAGTTGCAGTGGGCAGAGACCAGATAATTTTTAGAAGGTAATCACAAACTAGTTCAAGAATGAAATAGCAAAGACTGAACATAAGGTAATAAAAGCAGGAAAGGAAAGGTGAAAACTTTTCAAAAGGGAAATCAACAAAATCTGATTTTAGTGATTGAATATAATGGATATCAAAAAAAAGTGGGGATTGAAGACAATGTCAAAAGGTTTCAAGTCCAAGGGTTGAGAAGAAAATGGTATCATTATAGAACCCCATTCTAAAGAAGAAACTGGCTTTGGGAAAAAAGTTAGCTTTGGTTTTAGATACTTTAAATTTGAAATGCAAAGGGAAATACCCAGGAGGTGACTTGAACTTTTCTTTCCTACCTGAGGAAAGACAAGAGCTGGACATATGGGAATCATCTTTCTAGAGGTGGTAGTTGAAACTTCCATGTGAACGAGATCCTCAAAAGAGTGAATGGTGAGGAGGGAGAAAGACAAGGGTGGAGGGTAAGATCTTGGGACGACTCTTATGTTAGAACCTTGGTAGGAAATTTAAAAGACATACAAGGAAAGAAGAGATTAGAAGAAAGAATAGAAAAATTGAGATTTTCCACTTCCCTTCATCCCTGAAATTTAAATATACAGTATTTATTCTGATACTGATTATTTTTTGGATAAAATTTCTGGAGGAGGCCAGGCACGGTGGCTCAGGCCTGTAATTCCAGCACTTTGGGAGGCCAAGGTGGGAAGATTCCTTGAGCCCAGGATTTAAGACCAGCCTGGGCAACATAGCAAAACCTCGTCTCTATTAAAAAATAAAAATAAATTTCTGGAGGAGAAGTGATATGAAGGCAAATAATGAATTGTCTTTGGTTATATGGCAGATTGAAAAGAAAGTGAATTTTCTATCTTTGGGACCTTAACATTTATATGATCTTTCATTATAAGAAGACCTGACCTGACAGTTTAGTGTAATAGTTACCCAGTGATTGGGTTTTATACACATGAACATGTAGATCTTTATTAGGGTCATATTTGTTCATAATGAGGATTCTAATTTACTTCATTCCCCTACTAGTTTTTTAAGTAGCCAATACCTGCCTCACTTCTAAGAAAGGAACATAAGATATCTCTAGAATGGAAAGTCTACAATGAGACACTTAGTTTAGGACTTCAGTAGCTTCTCAGTTGTTTTAGGTATTTGACTGTGGAAACTTAAACGTTCTGATATCATTTTTAAATAATAAATCTAGTGATGATCAGAGTCTCTCATGGAGCCTGAATGCTTTTCCAGTACTCTTAACAGGAGTTCAAAGAGAAAAGCATGTTTTAATATAAGTTTTGGCATCTTTGTCACATGAATTTCAGTAGAAGATGCATAGCTCTTCAAAAGGCTTTTTTTTTTTTTTTTTTTTTGAGACAGGGTCTCACTCTGTTGCCCAGGCTGGAGTGCAGTGGTGTGGTCATGGCTCACTGCAGCCCCGACCTCCCAGGCTCAAGTGATCTTCCCACCTCAACCTTCTGAGTAGCTAGGACCACAGGTGGGCACCACCATGCCTGTTAATATTCGCATGTTTGTTTGGTTTTATTTTTTGTAGAGACAGGCTTTTGTCATGTTGCCCAAGCTGGCAAAAGGTTTTTAGTAGCTTTCTAAAGGGCCAAATATTTTAGATGAGTGATACTTCCTGTTTCATTTCCAAACATGTTTGTTAACTGAATTATTTGTGTGGGACCTGCGTGATGTGAATATCCTACACATACTTCAACTGGTTGCTTGTTTCAGAGACTCCTAATATGCTAACATGTTCATTATATGTATAGTTAGTCCTCGAACAATGCAGGCGCAGTCAAAAATTTGTTTATAACTTCCCCAAAACTTTTCTAATAGCCTACTAATAGCCTACTGTTGACTGGAAGCCTTACCAATAAGATAATCAATTAACATGTCTTTTGTATGTTACATGTATTATATATTGTATTCTTACAATAAAGTAAGCTAGAGAAAAGAAAGTTATTAAGAAAATCATAGGAAGGGAAATGTATTTACCTTTCATTAAATGGAAGTGGTTCATCATAAAGGTTTTCATTCTTGCATCCTCATATTGAGTAAGTAGGCTAAGGCAGAGGAGGGGTTGGTCTTGCTGCCTCAGGGTGGCAGAGGCAGAGGAAAATTCATGTATAAATGGACCCGTGCAGTTCAAACCTGTGTTGTTCAAGGGTCAACTGTACTTTTTTGCTTGTTTGTTTTATACTCCCACCCCAGAGTCAGATTATGTTACCACCTTTCTCACTTTCCTGATAGGGATCAGATTTCATTTCTAACAGTGTGGCACCCCTGTTTGCAGACTTGATTCACATTTAGTGATTAGAATACTGATCTGGGACTTGATTATGCTATAGGCATATATGCATAAACCATCATCTCTGGTTTCGTTTAGCCCCAAATGAAAAAGAAGAAGCAGCATTCTTTGTATTTCCTAAGATTAAGATAGAATACTTACTGATCAGACCAAACCCAAATTGACATTTATGTTTTCTGTTACTAAAAAAGAAAAAAAGTTTGGACTGTTTAGGCTTAGAGCATCTAGTTCCATTGCTCCAAGTTGAAAGTGCATTCTTTTTATTTGCATAAAAATTTTAATGCCTAAAAATGGTACATAATGCTATTTTTAAAGTCCCTTCTCTGGAACACTGAGGGAATGAGTCGTTCTGTTCAACTGAGTACTCCCCAGATAGACAAAGGCAGCCCTTAAGCACTGTTTTTTAAACTGTTTTGAGTAGAAAGATTTTCAGATATTACATGTCTTTTTTCGCAAATTGGATAGCATATAGTTAAGTATAATTTAACTTTTACAAGGAGATCTAAACCATTAGGAAAAATTCTTAAACCATGACAAAATAACAGTGCTGTCATCAGGTGTGGAAAAGTGCCCTTTCCCAAATGTTACTGTGCTTGTGTCTTGGCTCCATTTTTTTCTAGCTTATAGTTTTCCTGACACTTCCTTTGACGTCATTTTTTTCCTGTCAGTATGCCTGCCTCTTCTATCATATTGGTGTGTAAAGCAAATATCTGAACTTCTTTTACAAACAATTTTTTTTCTTTTTTGGAGACAGAGTCTCCCTCTGTTGCCCAGGCTGAAGTGCAGTTGCGCGATCTCGGCTCACTGCAACCTCTGCCTCCCCGGTTCAAACAATTCTCCTGCCTCAACCTCCCAGTAGCTAGGACTACAGGCTCAGGCCACCACACCCGGCTACCGTTTTTTTGTATTTTTAGTAGAGACGGGGTTTCACCATGTTGCCCAGGGTGGTTTTAAACTCCTGAGCTCAGGCAGTCCTCCCACCTTGGCCTCCCAAAGTGCTAGGATTACAGGCATGAGCCGCCACGCCCAGCCTTTTACAAACAATTATAACAAGAATAAATAGGGCTCATATAATGTTCTAAAGGAATACTCCGAAGATTAAAATTGACAGACTAAATTAGCTGGCTGTGGTGGTATGTACCTGTAGTACCACCTATTCAGGAGGCTGAGGCAGGAGAATCACTTGAACCTGCGAGGTGGAGGTTGCAGTGAGCCCAGATCGTGCCACTGCACTCCAACCTGGGTGACAGAGTGACACTCTGTCTAAAAAATAAATAAAATTGATAAACTTATTTTGGCTGTGTTGTCTTTTTGCTTATCCTTGGTTCTTGCCTAAATTCTAGGTAGGAGAGGGTAGCCAAGTGGTTGTATTTGGAAAGAAGGAGAGGTTGTTCTACTAAGCCTGTGCTAGAAGAACACTTCCCTTACCTTCCTCCCCTTTTCTCCTTGTAAACATTTTATGACTCTCAGTCTAAGAGCCTCTATGTATTGAGAGTGCTTGCTATTGTTCTTGTAAGTTCTTAGCCTATACAAGTTTAGCCTTCAAAGACTCATTACTGACCTTCATTTTAAAATATCAACTTCATTTTAGATGCCACAGTGGAGCTATCCTTGGACAGCACACAAAATAATCAGAAGAAGGTGCCAGCCAAAACACTCATTTCTCTTCCTCCTCAGGAAGCCACAAATTCTTCGAAGCCCCAGCCAACCTATGAGGAGGTGAGAATCTGTGCTCTTGGTCTTATCGCTTTTAGATATTTAGGACTGTGTACGGCCAGTCTGAAGTGTAGTTGAGTTATGAACCTTGAGAAAATATTTGTTACTCTTGAAGGAGATCTTTATGGTTAATGGACAGCCAGAATCCAATACAGGAGTCTTTCTTGAGCAGAGTATCTATTGCCCAGAGAGCACAAAGGCTTTCAATGGTTACTAAAGATACTTAGTGTGCGAAGCTTCCACGTTCAGGAGTATAGTTTCTCCTCACTCCCTTCCTAGCCTGCGAGAGGCAAGTCTTTCTAAATCTGGCAGTTATTCATTGTCATCAAAATAAGATTTTAAGGGGATACATGTAACAAAGACTTGTAAGCTGGCTCCTAATTTAAAATTTTGAGAGTTGGTACATTGGGATTGTTGGGAATGGACAAAAGCTGAACACTGAAGGATACATCTTGATTTTATTAGATTGGTATAAGGTTATTACAGGGTAAAATTGATAGCTTTTTTTTTCATAACTCTCATGATTTGTCTTTTCTTGAAAAAGCTAGAGGAAGAAGAACAGGAGGATCAATTTGATTTGACAGTCGGTATAACTGATCCTGAGAAGATAGGTAAGTGGTTCTTAGGACTCCTTGTGATGTTAGGATGTGGCTGTGGAAAGCATAGGTAGCTAATTTCAGGATGGCTACCCCCAGAGTTGAACTAGCCAATGTGAAGTACTTCATTAGTATCTTTTCTGTAAAAGTAGACCCCTTGCTATGTTTCTAAGGCCAGAGACTGCAGTTACTCAATGCGTTAGTCAGTCTTTTCTTGGCTTCAGGAAGAAAAATCAGAGTCATCAAATACTACTGGAATCCCTTTTTATTTTTATTCTTTTGGTTTTTTGTTTTTTAGAGACAATGCCTCATTTTGTCACCCAGAATGGAGCACAGTAGCACTATCATAGCTCACTATCATCTCCAGCTCCTGGACTCAAGCAGTCCTCCCGCCTGAGCCACCCCAGCCGCCCAAGTAGCTGGGACTGCAGGCACGTGCTACCATGCCGACTAATTTTTTTTTTTAAGAGATGGGGTCTTGCTATGTTGCCCAGGCTGGTCTCAAACTCCTGGCCTCAAGTGATCCTCCTGCCTTAGCCTCTTAAAGCACCGAGATTACAGGCATGAGCCACCGCACCCAGCTAGAGTCTTTTTAAAAACCCCAACAGGCCAGCCATGGTGGCTCACACCTGTAATCCCAGCACTTTGGGAAGCCAAGGCAGGCAGATCACTTGAGGTCAGGAGTTCAGCCAGGCCAACATGGTGAAACCCCATCTATACTAAAAATGCAAAAATTGACCAGGCATGGTGGTGTGCGCCTATAATCGCACCTACTCAGGAGGCTGAGGCCAGAGAATCGCTTGAACCCAGGAGGTGGAGGCTGCAGTGAGCTGAGATCATGCCACTGCCCTCCATCCTGGGTGACAGAGTAAGACTGTGTCTTAAAAAAAAAAAAAAAAAACACACACACAAAAAAAACATTATCTTCTCCTTCAGAGTTGATAAGACCATTTTACTGTCTTTTGAGATAGTAAATCCAGTGTAAGCACCCTAAAAAATACATGTTTTAAAATTGAGGGACACTGAACTTATTTTTTCCCTCAAGAAGTTTGAAACTGTCATTTATACACATACTTTTGATAACCTTATGAGGTGGGGAAGTCTATCTGTGGGATCCAAGTTGAATTGTACTCAAAATTGAAGTTAGATCTTCAAAAAGCATAACACTTAACTTTGTCTGGACTTGGATTTTTAGGATGGCTTTCCCCTCTACCAAGCTTGCAAGAGTTATCCCTGAGTGGAGAACAATAGGCCTCATCTTTCCTTGTGCTAGCTATAGTCCCTTACGGAAGAGGCTATACAGAACCTGTCTTCCTAAACAGGAGTGGTGTTTATACAGTTAAGAGGACAAATGTAATTCTCAACTCTTGGTCTATTTGGTACTAGGTACAAGAACTTGTTAGACTTTATGCCAAAATGGTTGTCTTTTTTTTTTTTTTTTTTTTTTGAGATGGGGTCTCACTCTGTCACCCAGGCTGGAGTGCAGTGGTATGATCACAGCTCACTGCAGCCTCGACCTCCCCAGGTTCAGGTGATCCTTCCACCTCAGCCTCCTGAGTAGCTGGGACTACAGGTGTGCATCACCATGCCTGGCTAATTTTTTTATATTTTTTGTAGAGACAGGGTTTCACCATGTTGCCTAACCTGGTCTCCGGCCAAAATGGTGGTCATTAAACTATTGATTTTAGGCCAGGTGCAGTGGCTTACATGTGTAATCCCAGCAGTTTGGAAGGCCAAGGCAGGAGGATCACTTGAACCCACGAGTTCAGGACCAGCCTGCCCAACATGGCGAGACCATGACTCTACAAAAAGTAAAAAATTAGCCCTGTCTCTACAAAAAAATAAAAAATTACAGAGGCATGGCGGTACATGCCTGTAGTCCCACGTACTTGGGAGGCCGAGGTGGGAGGATCATTTGAGCCTGGAAGGTCAAGGCTGCAGTGAGCTGAGGTAATGCTACTGCACTCCACCTTGGGTAACAGAGTGAGATCCTGTCTCAAAAAGAAAAAAAATTTTTTTTTAATTTGAACTGTTGAGTTTTACTTTTCCCAGACTGTTGGACTGGTGGGATGTTTTTGAGCGTCTTACACAGTTCTGTCATCTAACAGAAAAGGAAATTGAGGACCAAAAAGGAAGTAACTTTCCTGTTACGGCACAGTGTGGCCCATGATAGATCCTGGACCAGGACTTTGGATTATATGTCTAGATTCTCTCTTGCTTCTCTAATATTTATGGATAGTCTATAAACACATTAAGCTAGTTATTCACCGCTTTAAATCCTTGGTGGAATAAGATGAATGAATGGCACTTATTCTCTTAAAATGTAATAAGTCATGATGTCTGAACCAGGAGAGGGAACATACTGGTTTCCTAAGGCTGCTGTAGCAAAGTACCACAAACTGGTTAAAACAACAGAAATTTCTCACAGTTTTGGAGGCCAGAAATCTCAAATCCTGGTGTCGGCAGGCCATTCTCCCTGTGAAGGTGCTAGGGAAGGACTGTTCATGCCTCTCTCCCAGCTTCTGGCAGTCTCAGGCCTTCCTCGGCTTGTCGATGCATCACTTCAGTCTCTGCCTTTGCTGTCATGTGGCATCCTTCCTAAGCGTCTCCACATTGCCTTCCTTCTATGCATGTCTATCTCTGTGGGCACATTCCCTCTTTAACAAATAAGGACACCAACCTGAGTGGAGTAGGGCCCACCCTGATGTCTTCATTTTAACTCAGTTACATCGGTAAAGACCCTGTAAGATCACATTCTGAGGAACTGGGAGTTAGAACGTAAAACTGACCTATTTTGAAGGGGACACAATTTATCCCATTACAGAGAGTAATTTAAACAGCCCATGGATCAGATGCATTTAAACACAAATCACTCTTGGTGATAAGTTTTCATCTCCTTGCACTGTAGTCTAGATTCTTAGTCATGTTGATGCCAAGAAACCAGCTAATTAAAATATTTTCATATTCAAGGCCTGATCTTTATAACAACACATTCTGTTTGTGTGGGCTGTTTATTCAACATGTGCTTCTTGTTCCTGCACACGTCTAAATAATTTAGAATTCAACTTTTACCAGGATATGCTTTTTAGAGCCTTGGTAATTTGCATATGTTATCTTCAACTCTGAAATTATTCTGGAAATTTACGTAAATTTAAAACCTTGTATTACTAGCTTATTTGCAGATCTGTGTGCTCTCTATGTACATGCAGTATGTCTCTTTTCATGTACATTGCCTAAGTAAAAGCAGCTGAGAAACAAAATATCTGAAGATCCTGCTTTTCTGTTTTCTCTGTGTTTGCATTTAGACTTTCTTAACTGCAGGCACTAAATTATGGGATTGACTTCTTGGACATTTGACCATAACTATTCTGCTGTGAATGAAATTTTGAATATTACTTCTATAAAATAAACTTAGATTTCTTTTTTTTTCTTTTATCAGTAGTAAACATCCTTAGTAGTATTGGGTAATGTTAATAAGGTGGTTTAGAAGAGAACTAAAGTTGGTAATCAGTATAAAATAATTTCTAAAGTTTAGCTTATGGTTTCTGTTTTATATACACCCTTTTGGTAGGGGCTGGGGAAGTATAGCAGACAAGCCCTGTATTCCTGTGTAATCTTCAAATTCTTGGTAAATTTTTCAAAAAGCAGGCATTTCCAGCCATCTTACTGAAACCAAGTTGTAATGTGGGAAGCTGCTGATCCACTACTGCCTGCTCTTCCTTCCCTTGGCCCCTCACCCCTCACCCCAGAACCAGTTCAGGGGCTTAAGCAGCTGGTAACTGTTGACCTAGGTTTTGCTGTTTGATGTGGGAAGGAATCAAGGGTCGGGGAGGCAGGGAACAAAACCAACCCCAAACACCATAGTCCAGCACTGGAGCTGTGTCTGTCTGGATTCCAGAATATGTCTTTTCAGTGCTCAGGATATCAATGGCATCTTTATCTCCTTAAGTGGTCTAGGTCAGGACATCACCACAGAGAAAAACAATAGCTTGAATCCCAAATTATTTAACAGTCAAAGACTTCTTCATGAAAATAATTGCTCCAGGAAAGGGAGATTTGTGTGACATTAGGCAGCCAAAGTGTCTTCCTGCCAGACCCTTTGCTCTTGGTGAACATGCTAGATCAGAGAGGTCAGTGTCCCCCCCGGCACCAATGGAGGGGGTTGTGACGATATTTCTGAAAGAGCAAATCGAGCCCAGAGCTAGCCTAGGGTAGAACTACTTGTTTCCTTTTATATCAGTTGCTTCCTTCTCCTCCTGCTTTATACAGCAAGAGAATTGTTTGGTTTTGGACAGATGTGTGTAACCAGCCCAAATATTGGCATGGTAACAACTGATGGATTGTCAGTATCCAGTGCTGCTTTGTGGAGGGTATAAATGGAGCCTGGCCTGGCTTTGGAACAGAGGGCTGACTCTCTTGTGTAACTCAAACTGGGGCTCAGCCAGCATCCATGGGGGCTTGCTATGTGCCACAGAGGCCCTGAGGCAAAGTAGGAACTGGATTCTAAGATTGCATATAAAGCTTGGAGATGAAACAAGCATCCCTTCTTATCCAGGGTTCCTATGGCTTTTATGATTCCTGGTTAAATGTTAGCTGGATTGGCACTGCTTTGGTTTACAAGATAATCTTCTGCTTTCTTGTTCTCTCACAGGGGATGGTATGAATGCATATGTAGCCTACAAAGTTACAACACAGGTGAGTCCAGGTGACCCTGCTGATGACCATCTTCATAGACTTTGGTGCTTATACCAAGGTCATCATTCAGATTATTTCTGGGTATCTCCTTTGTTTCTTTGCCAACATCTTCATGTTTACTCAAGATGGAGCAAGCCTGCATCCCCTTGGTAATCTCATCTGGGTACTCCAGACTGAGTCTTTTTAATACTCTTCCAGAAAGCTAACATTTCAGTGTGATTCTATTAAGTCGTGGTATATCTGATACAGCCCCATCCCTCTTAGAGAACCATGTGGTTTGGAGCTAGATTCACAGATTGCCCTAAACCATCTTTTAAAATCTTCAATGCTTCTGAGGTTTCAGAGAGCTTTTTTTAATACTTAACCTTTTGCCCCTCTAGTCTGCTCTTCTTTGTATATAATATTAATGCATACAAAATGTACACAATGTTGTATACAAGTTAGGAAGCATAATAAATGAAGCCCTAAACTTACTACTAGTCTTAAAGTTGAGTATCATTGGATCCACCTGCGTGTTTTTCCATCCTATCCCCTGCCTCATACCTTAGAGGTGTCCTTTCTCCTGAGTTGTCTCTCATTTCCTTTGTAAGAAATCTTTACATATATATATACGTATATATATATACGTATATATATATATACGTATATATACGTATATATATACGTATATATATACGTATATATATACGTATATATATACGTATATATATATACATATATATATATGAATGACTGCATTGCTTTGTTTTGAGTTTCATAAAAATAGTATCATGGGGGCCGGTCGCGGTGGCTCACGCCTGTAATTCCAGCACTTTGGGAGGCTGAGACGGGCAGATCACAAGGTCAGGAGATCGAGACCATCCTGGCTAACACAGGGAAACCCTGTCTCTACTAAAAATACAAAAAAATTAGCTGGGCATGGTGGCAGGCACCTGTAGCCCCAGCTGCTCGGGAGGCTGAGGCAGGAGAATGGTGTGAACCCAGGAGGCGGAGCTTGCAGTGAGCCGAGATCGCGCCACTGCACTCCAGCCTGGGCGACAGAGGGAGACTCTGTCTCAAAAAAAAAAAAAAATAGTGTCATGCTGATAATTGTGCTTGCTTTATTTAGCATTGTTTCTCTCATCCATCCTTGATGTTCATGGCTGTAGTTAGTTCATATACCACAAAATATTTATGTTTTCCTGTTGTGAACATTTTCTGCTGTCAACATATTTCTGGTTTTTGTAACTGGGAACTTTCTTGCACGTCTCTAGTGCACACGTAGAAGGATTTCTCTAGAGTATGTAACCAGGAGTAATTCCCGAGGGTCATACATAGGTACTGCAAATATTGGACACAAGGAATACAAACTGTTTTTTAAAGTCTTTGTACCAATTTGTACCCCATCAGCAGTGTATAAAAGTTCCCATTGATTCACTTCCTTGCCAGCAATTGGTGAGGCCAACCTCCTTAAATTTTGCCTATCTGGTGAGTTTAAAGTGAACTCTCATTGTGATGTAGCCCTAACTTTTTTGGTAGAAATCTGCTTTGTATTGTCTCTCTACTACTTGTTGGCCTGCGTCCTGTGAGCTCTAGATTATGATACTTTAGAGGTTACTGTCTACAGCTTAGACATTTCATCCAATTCCCACCCTGCTCATCACCTGCTTCCCCTTCTTAGAAGCACTTTTTGTCTGTCTTTAGTTTGGCTGCTGTAATTCCAGCAGCTAATACCCTTAAATAAGTCAATGAGGCTTGGCGCAGTGGCTCACGCCTGTAATCCCAGCACTTTGGGAGGCTGAGGCAGGTGGATCACCTGAGGTCAGGAGTTCGAGAGCAACCCGGCCAACATGGTGAAACCCCATCTCTACTAAAAAACTATAAAAATTAGCTGGGCCTGGTGGCAGGAGCCTGTAATCCCAGCCACTCAGGAGGCTGAGACAAGAGAATTGCTTGAACCTGGGAGGTGGAGGTTGCAGTGAGCCAAGATTGCACCACTGCACTCCAGTCTGGGTGACAGAGTGAGACTCCATCTCAAAAAAAAAAAAAAAAAAAGGCAGTGAAGAATGAGCTGGGCATGGTAGCGTGTGCCTGTATTCCTAGCTACTTGGGAGGCTGAGGTGGGAGGATCGCTTAAGCCCAGGAGTTTGAGGCTGCAGTAAGCTGTGATCGCACCAGTGCACTCCAGCCTGGGCAACAAAGTGAGATCCTGTCTCCAAAAAAAAAAGTCAATAAAAGATGAATGGGTTACTGGTTACTATAGAATTCTAGCTTTAAACTAGAACTGAACATTTCTTTCTTTAGAATAAGAGTTCTTAACCTGGGAATGAAACTGTATTTGAATTTTTTTTTTCTCAAAGGTCACCATGGCTTCAGATGTATTTGAATTTAATTGATTGCCTTTATAATCCTATATATTTTTTGCATTTAAAATCATTATTCTGAGAAGAGCTCCTTAGGCTCCCAGACTGCCAAAGGGGGAACTATAGTTTTAAAAAGTTTAAGACTCTTTGCCTTGGAGAAAGTTATTTGCCAGGTGACTGAAGGGCAGGGATCTGGGAAATGGGTTTCTTTAATGTCAATAGGATGACTTTCAAGATACCATCCCCTATTTGGAATGAAATTGCCTTGTGTTTTTTCCTGTCCCCAAGACAAGCTTACCATTGTTCAGAAGCAAACAGTTTGCAGTAAAAAGAAGATTTAGTGACTTTCTGGGTCTTTATGAGAAGCTTTCCGAGAAGCACTCTCAGAATGGCTTCATTGTCCCTCCACCCCCGGAGAAGAGCCTCATAGGTAAGCCTGTGGTCTTTCATTCCACTTGGATTGTTTTCCTTTGCATTCTCTCCAAAATTCACTTACTGTTTAGTATATGAGACTACTTCTATTAACAGTCTTGTGGTTAGAAAAGAGACATTTCCAGTGTTTTCCTACACTGGAGGTCTAGAGAAAAATAGCATATTTTGGCATGTTCTCCTTGGGTGCAGTAGGAGCTCTGGGTTTAGCCTCCAGAGATGTTCGTTTGTTTTCTATTGGTCTTCAGGAGTCTTACATGATTGCGGTTGCCTGCAGATTGAAATAGACTACATTGGATTAGGGGTCAGAGGAAGAAACCTCTTCATTTTGTTTGTTTGTTTGGTTTTTTGGTTTTTGTTTGTTTGTTTGTTTTTGGGGTGGAGTCTCGCTCTGTCACCAGGTTGGAGTGCAGTGGCGCGATCTCAGCTCACTGAAACGTCTGCCTTCCGGGTTCAAGAGATTCTCCTGCCTCAGCCTCCCGCTTAGCTGGGACTACAGGTGCCCGCCACCATGCCCAGCTAATTTTTGTATTTTTAGTAGAAACAGGGTTTTACCACGTTGGCCAGGATGGTCTTGATCTCTTGACCTCGTGGTCCGCCCGCCTTGGCCTCCCAAAGTGCTGGGATTACAGGTGTGTGCCACTGCGCCCGGCCAGGAGCCTCTTCATTAACATCAGTTGATGTTTGTACTCAGGGTTCCATGGCCGCCTTTTTAAGAAAATGTTTACTCTGCAAGTCCTAGAGTTTAGAACCTTCAGCACTTAGAGACTAGTTTTCAAAAGTGGCTCTCATGTAAAGAACCTTTTGTTCATCCCTGCACATAACATAGAAGTGGCCTTAGGCTGTGTGCTAGCCTCACTGCCTTTCCTCCTGTTGACACTTAAAAAAAAAAAGATTTATCCTCTTCATGATGATTTATGGTTATTTTGCTTTTTAAATTCCATTCTAGGGATGACAAAAGTGAAAGTTGGGAAGGAAGATTCTTCTTCTGCAGAATTTCTTGAAAAACGGAGGGCCGCTTTAGAAAGGTAAGTGCCATGCAGCCATTTTCCTGAATAATGTGAGGACAAATGAAAAGCTGAAAAGTGAGTCTAAATGACGAGACAGTCCATTGAGTTAGAGATGAAACATGAATAAATTGAAGTTGCACACCTCCATATTATCTCTTAACTTTTCCTGAGTCGCTTATTTTCCCACCTTGAGAATAGACCATCTTCTGTTTTTTCCCCATCCTGAGTGAGCAGGCAGTCATATTCTTAGACAATCAATCAAATATGAATGGCTCTGAGGTTTCTTTCTGACCAGTTATTTTTCTCTCCCTTTTTGGAAATGTCAGGAATGTGAACTTGAATATGCTTACAAGGAGAGACCTACTTAAGTACCTTATCTTAGGGTACTTTAAGTACAAAAAGTACAAAAGACATGGTATCACTGCCAGCACTGTGTGACGCCCAGAACCTTCTGAGGCCAGCTCAACTAACCAGATGATAACTGCTTACCTTTTAGGTACCTTCAGAGGATTGTAAATCATCCTACCATGTTACAGGACCCTGACGTCAGAGAGTTCTTGGAAAAAGAAGAGGTTAGTATTCAGTGCAAACTGAATTTCATAATTTATATCTGCCCCTAGTGAAATGAAACTAGTTCATTCCAAAAATATGTGAGCACTTAACATGCCTAGTACTAGACTGTATCCTAGTTTTGTGTGAACCCCTGAGAGTGACAAGTATTTTTCAGCCTTTGAAATAAAAGAAGCTTTGCCCGAAGTTAAAAGCAGTTGGTTGTTAAGGGTCAAATAGCAGCCTAGTATTGTCTTACTGGATCAACACAGTGATCTATTTGGCAGGTCCTTGGCATGTTGTAGGTTACTTCTTGGCTCAGATTGAATGTATATTTTATGCCAGGCGGGTCACTGGTTAACAGTTACCACAAACCACAGAACTACCATGTAGGAAAAGTGTTGACTGAAGTAGACAGTCTCTTTCACAGGCTATGCGTAGGCTAGTCATGATTGTCAAAAACTGAAAACAGCCCAGTTGCTAACAGTGGAAGAATTAAGTAAAATATATCAATATAACCAAATACTTGATTCTCATCATAAACAAAGTATACAGAAATGTTAGTACATGGACATGTATGTTAAAAGAATTACAAAATTTGAAACATGAAATAGCATATAAATACAGCTGTAGAAACATAAGTCATTAAGGATCAAAAGAAACACTGGAGTGAAATGTTTTATCTCACAGGAAAGCAAACTAGAAGGAAGTAAGTGACTGGGTAGGGCTATCATTTTGCTTTAATTTTTATTTTTAAATTTTTCTTTCATTTGTATGTAGTATGTGTTACTCCAGTGAAGAAAATGATACTAAAATAAATGAGGGGTTTTCTTCTCTAAAATGAAATGTTTTCATTAAAAATTCCCTGTCAAATGCTTCAAATCTTTTAGTCTTTTCTTGTGGATATTCTTAAATCTCTTCTTCCTTTTCACCCTCTCGTCTTTACTCCATACCCCTAAGCAGGGTATGTCTGTAGCAGCACTGTGGACACTTTGGGTCAGATAGTTCTTTGTTGTAGGGGTTGTCCTATGCATTGTAGGGGGTTTTAGCAGCATTCCTGGTACCTACCCACTAGATCCAGGTAGCACCCCCTCCCCAGTTATAACAACCACAATCATCTCCAGACATTGCCAAATGTCCCCTAGGAAGCAAAGTGGCCCCAAGTTTAGAACTACTGCCAGGCCAGGCGCGGTGGCTCTTGGCTGTAATTCCAGCACTTTGGGAGGCTGAGGCAGGAGGATCACCTGAGGTCAGGAGTTCGAGACCAGCCTGGCCAACATGGCAAAATCCTGTCTCTACTAAAAATACAAAAATTAGCTGGTCGTGGTGGCAGGCACCTATAATCCCAGCTACTTGGGAGGCTGAGGCAGGATAATCACTTGAACCCTGGAGATAGAGGTTGCAGTGAGCTGAGATCGTGCCACTGCACTCCAGCCTGGGCGACAAGAGCAAGACTCCGTCTCAAAAAAAAAAAAAAAAGAACTACTGCCATAGAGTCCTGAACACTAAAATCTGACTTTTTAGCATAGTATGCTGTATATGCTGTAGATTTTTCAGCGTCCTTTCCATGCCCTAGGAGAGTACTGGGGAGACTGAACAGCAATCAGATTGTTTCTAAATATTTGGCATGCTTGACTACTAGGTTATCCCTGAAAGTAGCCTTGATCTGAATCAATAATTTTCTTGTCCTTGGATATTTGTTCACTGAAGAAAATTCGAACACAGCACGATTTCAGTGTCTTAAGACTTTTAAGTCTCGTTTTGTACAAAGTATGCTAATCCAAGGGAACTTTTGACTTTTAACAAGAGTATGCTTGGTACTTAAGCAGTTCATGCCTGGGTAGGCAGACAATCTCAATTTGAGGTCACCTGGCCACGTGACACCCCAGTCTACTTTTTTTCTGTATAAAATATCAAAAGCTGAAAATGTTGCTGATTCTTTTTAACATGGTTCTTTGATTTTTCTGTATGGACATGTTAGTTGTGGATTCCTCAGACTGCCTTTGAAAACAATTTACAGTTCAAATAATTCGTCTGGCAAGTTTTGGCATGCCATCTGATGGATACTAATTCTTCTGAACCTAAAATAGGGGCAGCAGATAACTTGCCATCCCTGCCTTCTTGGTCTTGTAGCTGCCACGTGCCGTGGGTACCCAGACATTGAGTGGTGCTGGTCTCCTCAAGATGTTCAACAAAGCCACAGATGCCGTCAGCAAAATGACCATCAAGATGAATGAATCAGACATTGTGAGTAGCCCTGTGCCTCTTACCTCCACCTACACCTCAGGCTTATGGGTCAGAACCCCTAAGGACTCCTGAAATTTCTGAGATTAGAAACTTTTTTATAAGATTTTTCAGTCCCTTTTTGAGAAACAACTGCTAAAGAAAGACTGTACTGCACCCATAAAAGTAATCTCATTAAAGTTCTGGGCTTTTGTGTTTCAGTGGTTTGAGGAGAAGCTCCAGGAGGTAGAGTGTGAGGAGCAGCGCTTACGGAAACTGCATGCTGTTGTAGAAACTCTAGTCAACCATAGGAAAGGTAACAAGCTCTGAAATGCACTTGGAGCTAGGGGAAATTGTTGTCTCTAGTGAACTGGAGATGCGAGGGCATGCCATTCCAATCCTCTCAGCCATCCAAGTTGAAATTCTCAGCCCACCTGGTCCTTGATGTTCTGATAAAAAAAAGGTATGCCCTGCGTCTCCTGGCAGAAAACATGATTCAACCACTGTGGGCATCGTACTTTCTACCTGGGAGGGGTGCAGGGAAGCCTTCCCAGATACAGCATGACCTGGGATATGGGCTTCTGTTGATTTTGAGTTGATGGCTTACATCCAAAATGATGTCATACATGCTTGAGCTACATGGTCAAACCAGCAGTGCGTAAATGCAAGGAAACCACCTGTCTCCTAATCCTTCTGCATCTTTCTTTAGTGAAATTTGCTTAAGAGCCTGTGAAATTTTCCCAGTTTGAATCTTTTCCCTCTTTGCCTTAAACATGCTGATAATTAGAAATTGAAACAGACAGAAGACCCATAGCATGAGGCCAGGGTAAGTAAGGGTTGGCAAAGTATAATCTGGCCCATGGGCCAAATCTGACCCTGGTTCCTGTTGCCATGAGCTACAAATTTAGGTTTTTACATTTTTAAAGGAATGAATGAGGGGAGAAAAGAATCTGTAGCAGACTATGTGTAGCCTTCAAAGTCTAAAAAATTTATTATTAGCTGGTCGCGGTGGCTCACGTCTGTAATCCCAGCAATTTGGGAGGCCGAGGCAGGTGGGTCACGAGGTCAGGAGTTCAAGGCCAGCCTGGCCAAGATGGTGAAACCCTGTCTCTACTAAAAATAGAAAAAATTAGCCAGGTGTGGTGGTGGGCATCTGTAATCCCATCTGCTTGGGAGGCTGAGGCAGAGAATTGCTTGAACCCGGGAGGCGGAGGTTACAGTGAGCTGAGATGGCGCCACTGCACTCCTTTACACAAAGTTTGCCCTACTCTAGAACGTGCAAGACTATACGATGTGCACATATATTCACTCTTCTCTCTTGTACAGAGAGGCTACCACTCATGAGCTTTAACATAAATATAAGAATAGTTTCTTTGGCCTGTTTGTTATTTAACAACTGGGCTTTGGTTCTCCAGGGATATTGGAGCTGCTTCCTTCAGGTAGGCCTAACCCAGTGAAACTCAGGACAGCTGGTGCCTCTCCCTCCTGCTCCTGTGACCAGGCCACATTCTCTTTACTCTCTGAATACAGTTAACTGTGGTGTAAGTGACTGGGTTGCAGAGCCCTCAGTTCCCAGATATGCAGTGGGCGGCATTGCTAAGACATGCCATGCAGTGTCAGCTGATTTGTCCCTTTTCCTTGTGAGATCAGAGAGGCCTCTGCTGTCTTTTTCCTCCTTCCAGAGCTAGCGCTGAACACAGCCCAGTTTGCAAAGAGTCTAGCCATGCTTGGGAGCTCTGAGGACAACACGGCATTGTCACGGGCACTCTCCCAGCTGGCTGAGGTGGAAGAAAAAATTGAGCAGCTCCACCAGGAACAGGCCAACAATGACTTCTTCCTCCTTGCTGAGCTCCTGAGTGACTACATTCGCCTCCTGGCCATAGTCCGCGTAAGCTTCTGTTTCCTTTTCTCCTCCTTCCCTTGATTTGATTTGTTTTTCCTTTGCTGGTCCCCTTGCCAAGACAGTTTCATCCCATTATAGCTTGTAAATAGGTGTCACTTTTTCTACTTTTAAGAGGAAAGGTATCCTATAAACCAAGCAATCTATTCACCTGTTAGCTAGTTATCACTGAATCATTTTGAGCCCCACAGCCAAGATTCCTAGATGGCATTTGGAGAAAAGACCACTCTTGAATTTCCGAATAGGTTGCCCTTTATTGTTGAGGCCAGACAGTGTCTTCTGTGGTCCTTTTTTGAAGCAAGGTTGCTTACAGACCTACTCTCTTGGTCCCCTGGAGCAGTGACTTCCTCAGTCCTTTGGTCTTTGCCTCCTTAACAGTAACTGGTGGCTTTGCCCTGGTTAAGAGCTCTTGCTGACTTCCACTTGTCCTTCCAGTATGGGCAGTCAGGTAACTACATGGAACTGGCTTGGCATTGCATGGAGGAGTGCGGCCAGGGGACTGAGAGAGCTTGTCACCAGAGCCTTCCTGTGCTGTGCCACCCCACACTGGTAACATTCCAGCCTGCCCCTCGTCAAGCACCTCACTCTTTCTCCTGGTGATCAAGCAGTGTGGTTTCCCCGTAAGCACTCCTAGTGATTAAGGTTAAGGAATTTTGACAGTAGTATTAGCTGTCACATGGCCTCCCTAAGACAGAAGAAAGAACCAAGAGGAAGCCTGGCGCCTACACTCTAAGGGCCTAAGTCTGTCCTTGATTTGGCTTGGGATCGGGATGTGTGAGCCTCAGAGTTAGAACAGTGCCCCCCGCTCGTTCCCCGTCCCCAACATATCTCCCATTAGGGAGCTTGTGCGTTGTGTCAGGAGCTGAGCTGCTCCCAGGCTGTCACTTACCCCGTGGTGGAGATGCCTCATAGAGCCTGGGAGGTTGCTCATTGTCCTCTCCCATTGCTATTTGGTTTGCTGCTAACTCCAGAGTGATGAGTCTTGAAAAATAACCTGCTATGTAATTCTTAGAACTGGGCAGGCTACTTAGACTGGAGAGCCAGCCGCAGGAAGGGCACCCTCTGGGGGAAGCTTTCTATGAGGAGCATTGTTTGGGGTCTCTGGAGAGCACAGTTCTTGGATATGGCCCCCAGGCAGAGTGAGCTTGTACCACAGGGGTGAGGGCCTTGCTTAGAGCTACATGGGCTGGGGCTGGGGAAGTGTGCCTCATGGCACATAATTGCGAATGGTCTTTTCTCAGAGACCCTTCATCTGCCTACCTCATGCTTATGAGCCTGGTGGTGGGATTGGAGAGAAGAGCAAAGATTTCTTTTCTGCTCTTCCCTGAGCATGGAGCCAGACCACTGTTAGGCCAGTGGGTTGGGCTTGAGTCTAACTAACTCAGATAAGAGGTTGCCCTTTACCTAATCTTTTGACATTGAGGTGTTAAGATGCTGCAGGGGAGCAGCAGTGACAATCCTGGGGCAGGTGAATTTGGTGGCATTGCATTCCCTAAGGTTCAAGTTTTGGCAAAAGCCTGTGCTAAGGAGGCATAGACAATATGCAGGGAAGGTTGGGGCGTGGTGGCTCACGCCTGTAATCCCAACACTTTGGGAGGCTGAGGCAGATGGATCACCTGAGGTCAGGAGTTCGAGACCAGCCTGGCCAGCGTGGCGAAACCCCATCTCTACTAAAAATACAAAAATTATCTGGGCGTGGTGGTGTGTGTCTGTAATCCCAGCTACTCAGGAGGCTGAGGCAGGAGAATCGCTTGAAACCAGGAGGTGGAGGTTGCAGTGCAGTGAGCCAAGATTGCGCCATTGCACTCCAGCCTGAGTGACAAGAGTGAAACTCCGTCTAAAAAGAAAATATTCGGGGAACTTTTGCAGGGCAGTGAGGGAGCCGCTGGAACCTGGCTGGGCGGCTGGCCCCAGGCACAGATTCTTGATCCAGGCTGCTGCTTGGGGCCTATTAAGCAAGTCCTGGTGGGCGTGGTTAGTCAGGCCAGCAGCTTCCTTCCCTGGAAATGCTGATTGTGGTCAAGGAACTGGAAACAAGGAAAACTAGCAAATAGATTTTGGGGAGCTTCTTGGAGGCCTTGGTAGCCTAGAGCAGGTGAGTGTGTGGTTGGGAAAAAGCAATGTGGCCCTATGGTGGTTTTAGGTGTTGATTTAAAGATTTGTTAAGCTAACCTTGTGCATTATTTGGGTGTCAGTTTAAAGGCTGGGTCCTTAGGGTGGACTTCCCTGACATATTTCCCAGGCTAAGCTAGGCCTCTGGTTTCATGTTATAGTACCCTGCTGCTTTCCCAGTAGTCTGCATACTTGTATCTATTTGTAATTGTAAATGTAATGTTGGCCTTTTCCATTAGATGACAAGTTCCATGAAAATGGGACCATGAGTTTCATCCACTGTATTCTTAGCTCCTGGCACATGGCAGGCACTCAGGGAAAGTATGTAGCCTTATGAACTGACTGATCTGAGGGAGGCACTTTTGTAAGCCATAGTATTGGTCACTGGCATGAGGCCACCTACTGGCTCCCTGCCATCCAGCCCTGGGAGTAGCATGAAGCAGCATGGCACTGGCCTTCTGGAAGCTTGGAGAGGAGTCTTACCCAAGCTTTGCTCCTAGACATTAAACTTCCCAGCTGGGCACTAACATGTGGCTGCAGAACCTGCCCTTGCTCAGTCCGTCCCTGGTGCAGCTGCTGGGAGAGCCTGCCTCGACGCAGAGCCAGCAGAGCTCTTGAAGAGCTGGTTGTGCTCCTCCTCAACCCCACCCCCACAGGCTGCCTTCGACCAGCGCATGAAGACATGGCAGCGCTGGCAGGATGCCCAAGCCACACTGCAGAAGAAGCGGGAGGCCGAGGCTCGGCTGCTGTGGGCCAACAAGCCTGATAAGCTGCAGCAGGCCAAGGACGAGATCCTTGAGGTGAGTCCACTGAGGCAGCCCAGCCAGGGGTGTTCTGCTGGTTCCAAATGAACCCAGGGCCCATCCCACCCAGAGGTTTGGAACTCCACAGGGGGAAGAGCGCTGATTGAGTCTAAAGGGCTGTGGCTGCTGAGGAAGCCTCTGAGAATGACTCCAGGCCTTCCTGAGGCCTAGTCCCCCTGTTCTTTTTCTACTCTACCCAGACTTGTCAAATCAGAATCTCTGGCCCGGCATGGTGGCTCACGCCTGTAATCCTAGCACTTTGGGAGGCCAAGGTGGGTGGATCACTTGAGGTCAGAGGGTTTTTTTGTTTGTTTTTGTTTTTGTTTTGGATGGAGTCTTGCTCTGTCACCAGGCTGGAGTGCAGTGGCGCGATCTCAGCTCACTGCAAGCTCTGCCTCCTGGGTTCACGCCATTCTCCTGCCTCAGCCTCCCAAGTAGCTGGGACTACAGGCTCCTGCCACCACACTTGGCTAATTTTTTGTACTACCGTGTTAGTAGCCAAGATGGTCTCGATCTCCTGACCTTGTGATCCACCTGCCTCAGCCTCCCAAAGTGCTGGGATTACAGGCGTGAGCCACTGCGCCTGGCCGAGGTCAGGAGTTTTAGACCAGCCTGGCCAACATGGTAAAACCCCATCTCTACTAAAAATACAAAAAATTAGTCAGGGCTGGGCACGGCGGCTCACGCCTGTAATCCCAGCACTTTGGGAGGCCAAGGTGAGTGGATCACGAGGTCAAGAGATTGAGACCATCTTGGCCAACATGGTGAAACCCCGTCTCTACTAAAAAAAAATACAAAAATTAGCTGGGCGTGGTAGCACCCACCTATAGTCTCAGATACTCAGGAGGCTGAGGCAGGAGAATCGCTTGAACCTGGGAGGCGAAGGTTGCAGTGAGCTGAGATCACACCACTGCACTCCAGCCTGGCAACAGAGCAAGACTCTGTCTCAAAAAAAAAAAAAAAAAAAAATTAGACGTGATGGCACACGCCTGTAGTCCTAGCTACTCAGGAGGCTGAGGCACGAGAACCGTTTGAACCTGAGAGGCAGAGGTTGCAGTGAGCCAAGATCGCACCACTGCACTCCAGCCTGGATGACAGAGCGAGACTCCATCTCAAAAAAAAAAATCTTGGCAGGAGGGGTCCTGGCTGGGTCTTTGAAAAGCTACCTAGCTGATTCAGATATGCCTTCTCGTGAGAACTAAATTAAGTTTTCCAGGCCTTTCAGCCCTGCTGGTGAGTACCTAAACTGGAGGCTGCTGGCATGTCAGAGCCTTCTTGAAGGACCACACTTGGTCCCAGATGCCTGAAACACAGGCATCTCTTTTCCAGTCAGCCCCTAAAGTAGCCTTCTGCTGGACTCTGACTTACATGTGGAATCTTCTGTGACACCTCATCTTACCCACAGGGACAGACAGACATAATGATCAATTGAGCCCTCATATGTAAAATCGCTGTCCAAATGTGAAGGCTTAATAATGATGCCATAATATGAGGTGATCCTTTCTTTCCTCTTTCTTCCCAGTGGGAGTCTCGGGTGACTCAATATGAAAGGGACTTCGAGAGGATTTCAACAGTGGTCCGAAAAGAAGTGATACGGTTTGAGGTGAGATAGGAAATCCTACTTCTCACTTAGCATGCAGTGCTTGTTTTAGGAGTACTCTTGGTGTTGTCCAACTCTGTTGGGTAAAGAGAGAGGTGCCAGTAACTTGGCAGTTCTCGTGAGCAGGCGTGGCCTTCTTTGGGGGGTGTGTGCTTGATCCTAGGAACAGTGGCAATCTTACACTTGTGGCTGGACCACAGTAGTTAAACACAAATCTTGCAGCTGCCACATACCCTCGGTCCCCTGTCATTTCTCCTCCACTTCCCATCTCCTGCCCTCCAACAAAGCCTTTCAAGGCCTTGGCAGACCCTCTTTGGCTGGAAATTACAGCTGTTCCACCTGCTGCCTCTACTTTCTGAGACTGTGTTTGGCCTTGGTCAGCAATAAACACCACCATCCCATCGAAAGGGAAAGCAAAAACTGGATAGTCAGTGTAGAATCTTGTCTCCTAGAAAGAGAAATCCAAGGACTTCAAGAACCATGTGATCAAGTACCTTGAGACACTCCTTTACTCACAGCAGCAGGTATGTAAGTTGTGTGTGACCTTCATCCTCTACTGCCTGCTCCAAAGGCCAGCTGCCTCCTCGGGGCTTCTGCAACAAGATGTGCAGGCCCTGCTTCTGAGGGGCTGGGCCCTCCTATAGTCCATCATTGAAAATAGGTCCTGCTGCTCTGACATGGAGCATCCAACAGGGTCTTTTACCAAGCAGGAGGGCCCGGGTCTGCTGCCCTCATTCTGAGGTGAGTTAGTTTTTGAGGACAAACCCCATCTCCCTGTAACTGCTTACCCTTCGAGGAGCCACCCCATGGTACCACCTGGCCCTCCTGAGGCTGAGGCCTCATCGGTATGTGAAACAGTGGCCCCACTGTGAGGAACTAACTGAGCCAGGCAAAGCTGTGGCCACCACAGGGGTGCTCCCTCTGGGGTGGAGCCAAGACTGTCTTCAGAGACTGCCCTTGCACTTGGGGCTCAGTAACTGCTGCCTTCCCTGTCGAGAGGGAGGTGTGAAGGTCATGTGGCCTGTGCAGCTGCTCAGAGCCTGCCTTTGTGTGGCAGGTGCTTGGGGAGCGCCAGGGTACTGTGCTTGATTCCTCCCAGGCTGGCTTAGGCTCTGCCACTAGGTGGGGGCACTTGCTTAATGTCCCCACTTCTTTGCAGCTGGCAAAGTACTGGGAAGCCTTCCTTCCTGAGGCAAAGGCCATCTCCTAATGGACCAAGGACCCCAGAGCCCACCTGTGTGACGCTGCCTTTTTATACACTGTCCTCCTCCACCTTGATGGACCCCTAGTGATGCATCCTGCCTAGGCTGGACTTAACCCCTTCCTCCCTGTCCCCACGACCAACTGTCCCCAGTTACTCTAACCGTTATTTCATTTAGCTTCCATATATATTTTCTTACCTAAGAGAATAGTTTCCTGCTTTAAGCAAAAGACCTACAATAGGTGGTGGAATTATGGGATGGGGTGGAGTATTGATATAAATATATAAATACAAATGTATATTTTTCAGGATGTGGTTTAGGAACTGGGAATAACGTTTTCTGTTACTCCTGATGGTGCCATGAAAAGGTTATGTAATAAAATATTTTAAAATCAGGTCACATGACTCAGAATGTTGGTGGTTTTTGCTTAGGCTGGGGAGCAGTTGGGAATCAGGTCTGGAATACTCCTAACCAAGAAGTTGCCCAGGTATAGTAAGTTTTTCTCTACCGTTCACAAGTTTTTTGCTGCTGCTTCCCTCTGGAAATGGGGTTTCTTTCTCTCTGCCTACCTCAGCTACCTGTTCTGAGGGTCTCAATCTGTTTCGTATTCCCACTTCTTTAGGGAAGGAGTTTTAAAAACATCTCTTAAAATAAGAGGAGCAAAATCTATTAAAACCTATTCTCCTGCAAAGGAGGCAGAGACTTTCTCTTTTTTTTTTTTTTTTGGTGTCCCTGTCATTAAGCAAGAGCCTTTCTCTTTTATTCTTCCTGCTTCCCTAAGCTGCTCAGGGTTCTCTGAGTCTTGCCCTCTGATGGCAAGTCTTATATATAACTAAACCTATTTTTGTCACCCATCAAAACACATCCTCAGTAGACTGTGTGAAGGTGTGAAGGTCTGATAATGACTTGATGCTTTATCTCCATAGACATGAAAGCCATGCCCTCTGCCTCTAGATAGGGTGATCCAAGAGCTCCTGAACCTTAGGAGGTTCAAAGAAGCTCTACTGTCTGTGCCCAGGAGGTAGCCTGCCAGCAAGAGCTCCCAGGAGTTGCACACACAGCCAAAGGGTGTTCACACAGATCTCTGCCGGTCTAGCCAGGGGAGGCCAGAGTCTCGTCAGTCAAGGATGGGCTTCCCCCTTAGCTGTGTCCACAGCTGCTCAAGCTATACTGGTCAGAGTGGGCTTTGAAGCTCCTTTGTGAGCTCGAGCTGCTGACTGCCACTATGGGAGCCTTGCCACCTCCAGCCCCTCCATCCCAAAGACGTTCCTGCCACTGGGGCCCCAGGTCCTGCTGTATCAGTTCTCTTTGGTGGGGGGCTGAGGTTTGGGGTGAGGCAACCTGAGACAAGAAAACGCAGTAAACATTCTGATTCCCTGTACACAGACGCAGCACCAGGGGAAGGGCCAGTGGTGCAAGTATTTCTTTTTAACAGGTGAAGTTTTTGGAAAAAGTCACTCTCCCTACCCCTCAGTATCCTTATCATCAACTTTGGTTTTATCCTTCCAGTCTTTATTATATGCTTGCTTTTACGTAGTTGTAATAATATACACATAAAGTATTTTGTATCCTGCTTTTATCATTCAACATTGTACATGTTATAAGCATTTTTCTATATTGTTATATATCTTCACAAAGTTGATTTGTAAAGCTGTGTAATTTGAAGGCATCCATAGGGTGACTGTACCATAATTTTGATTCATCCCTTGTTGTTGGATTCTTGGTCAGGGGTTGTTTGTTTTGTTTTATTGGTAACTTTAAAATTTTGAATACAATTTCAGATTTACAGAAAAGTTGCAGGAATATCACAAAGAACTCCTATATATCTTTTATCCAGATTTACTGAGTGTTTACATTTTATCCCATTTGCCTTATCTATATTTCATGTTGCATTTTCTTAATCACTGGAGAGTAATTTGCACAGATACCCCATTATGCCCAAAACAGTATGCATTTCCCTAAGAACAGGACATTCTCTTCTAAGAGAAGAAGAGAATTACTTTAAGCATTATTCAGTATTTTTTTAAGTATTATTATCAAAATCAGGAAGTTTAACAGTGATTTAATACTGTTATCTAACCCATGATTCATATTTAAATTTTGCCATTTATCCCAATAATGTCCTTTGTAGCCATTCTTTTACCTTGTGCAGGATCATGTTACATTTGTAAACGTGTGTCTCTCAATACTGCAGATTCCTCAGCTTTCTTTTGTCTTTCATTACCATGACATTTTTGAAGAATACAGGCTATTTTGTCGAATGTTCCTCAGTTTGGATTTGTGTGGTGGTTACGCATGACTAGGTGAGGGTTTTGCATTCTGGGTGGGAATATCACAGAAGCAGTGTGTCGTCAGTGCGTCGTAATCAGCATATAATGTCAGTTGGTCTCATTAATGTTGTTAACTCTGTTCACCGCTTAGGTTGGTGTCTGCCAGATTTCATTTTAAATTTACGATTTCCCCTTTGTAATTTACAAGTAATTTGTGGGGAGATACTTTGAGACTATATAAGTATTTTGTTCCTCATTCACTAGTTATATAGTATCAGTTGATTAGTCTTGTCCGAGTTATTACTGTCATGATTGACCAACATGATTTCCTAACTCCATAATGCCTTCTACATTTATTGGTTGACATTCTACATATAAAGAAAAACATCCTTTCTCACCATTTATTTATTCACTTGTTTATCAATATGGATGCAGGGATTCCTATTTTGCTCAGAGTTGCAAGCCATTGCTTTGATTTTATCTTGATTCTCAAATTGTCCCAGATTTATAGCAGCCTCTTGTGTGTTTGTAGCTTGCTCCCATCATGTTTTGAGTACTGTCTTACCTTCTGGCATAACAAGATGTTCCAGGCTCATCTTGAATGTTCCCTGCCCTAGCCCTGGAATCAGCCATTTCTCCAGGGAGTCTTGGTTCCTTATAATGGAGAATGGTATTTATTTATTTTTATTTGATTTGATTATTATTACTATTTTTGAGACAGAGTCTCGCTCTTGTCGCCCAGGCTGGATTGCAATGGCACAATCTCAGCTCACTGCAACCTCCACCTACCGGGTTCAAGCAATTCTCCTGCCTCAGCCTTCCAAGTAGCTGGGATTACAGGTGCCTGCCCCCACACCCAGCTAATTTTTGCATTTTTGGTAGAAATGGGGGTTTTACCATGTTGGCGAGGCTGGTCTCGAACTCCTGACCTCAGGTGATCTGCCCACCTCAGCCTCCCAAAGTGCTGGGATTACAGGTGTGAGCCACCATACCCAGCCAGAGAATGTTATTTAGAAACCAAGATCTGGGTGCCAAATGTGCTTCTTGTTACTGGAATGTCATTGCCTCTAGGCTCTCACCATACAATGCAAAGATATAGATAGATAGATAGATAGATAGATAGATAGATAGATAGATAGATAGATAGACAGACAGACAGACAGACAGACAGACAGACAGACAGACAGACTTATAGAAACAAGATAGGGTAGAGATACCTGACATAAATAGATACTAAAAATCATGAATTCACACTGATGCTTTGAGACCAGCCCTGTAGATTTATTCCAGTCTGCCCCCTTTTCCATGTTGTTAACTCTTTCCTCCAGAGAGACAAAGATTTCAGGTTGCTTTGTTAAGTTCCATCTAATGATCATTCTGACGTAAGTCTGTTTTTCTTATTTCCTTGGAATGATGTCTCCTCTGGTTTCAGAACTTCCTCCTCTGCTTCCTGTATCCTGAGGCTGGCGGGGCCAGTTGTCTTTAGGGCTTGTGCATTTTTGTAAAGAGCTTGGCACGTGTGGAAATCAAGTAGGTCAGTAGTGGGTTAGGGGTACTGAGCCAGAAGCCTCTACAAGGAATAACAGGAGCACAAAGGAAGAAGGTGGTATTCCAGCTGGGGACCCAGGAGGGAGGACTTTGTGGAGAACCTGATGCTTGAACTGAGTCTAAAAGGTGTAAAAGTGTTTGTTGCTTCTGCCTCCCTGTCTGTCTGGCAGGGTGAGGTAGGCGCATCTAGGGAAATGTCAAGTGGCTTGGTGTGGGGTAAAGTCAGTGAGGCCCATGGAGAAAAACGAGCAGGAGCCACATCACGTGGGTGTCTGATAGGACCTGGGAGGCACTTTCCACATTACCATTGTCGCTTCGTGATCTGGACACACCAGAATGCGTGAGACTGGAGGCAGGAAGAGCAGCCAGGCTCATCCCTACCCTCAGGAGAGCTGAAAAGGGCAGGTATGGTGGGGCCAGAGCTCAGGAGAGTTTCGGAACCACTGAGATCGGTCCTTGATTTGATGAGAGGCCTGAGGGGAGAGGGAGGTAGCTAGGATGCCCCGCAGGCTTCTGGCCCAGACACCGGGCAGACAATGAAGCCCTTTGTAACACAGGAGGCAATAGGTTTGGGGCAGATGGGAGGGGAAGCAGTGGTGGGGGCAGTGAGTGCTGAAGGTGTTTTAAGAAGCGGCTCTGGGCCAGGCACAGTGGCTTATGCCTGTATTCCTAGCATTTTGGGAGGCCGAGGTGGGAGGATCACTTGAGCCCAAGAATTTGAGACCAGCCTGGGGAATATAGTGAGACCCTGTCCCTACAAAAATAAAAACAACTAGCTGGGTGTGTGGTGGTGCATGCCTGTAGCCCCAGCTACGCGGGAACATCACCTGAGCCCAGGAGGTTGAGGTTGCAGTGAGCTACAGTTGCGCCACTGCACTCCAGCCTAGGTGACAGAGCAAGATCTTGTCTCAAAAAAAAAGCAGCTCTGGATGGGAAGGGAGGCCAGTTGCTTTAAGTAGGGGACATAAAGTTAAAGGAGGCTTTGTTTTATTTAAAGGTGGGACAAACTTAAGCATGTTAATAAAATTCAGAGAAGAGAAAGAGAATGACTATCAGAGCCATGTTTGGAAGAAAATGGGGTCCAGAGCACAGGAAGGGGACCTGTGTTCAGAGGGTGCCTCACTGCTGAGGCCACAGGAAAGAATCTGTAGGTGGAGGGGAGGCCGAAGAGGGGAAGTTTCATGCTTGATAATTAAAATTTTCTGAGATAGGAATGTCATATTTACCTATTTAAGCCAAGTTTTTTTAGATAAAAGGTATGGAACCTGCTTTCCCCTTGGCTAGTTCAGCGTTTGGGCTCCGGAGTGCTGAAGATGAGGACTGGACTTCGAGCTGGTGTGATCCCAGTATTCAGTGTCAGTACTCAGTGACAAAATAAATGAGAGAAACGGGAATAAGAATTGTCACCTACACAAAAATACCAGCAACTGTTAACTCTTCCCAGAAGATTTTCATTCTGAATGTTCCTGTAGCTGGGAACCCTTAAAAAAAAAAAAAAAAAAAGTCTTTGAAGCAACTCAAGTTTTAAAAAAGGGGAGGAACTCCTGGAAATCTCAGGATGGGGCCAAGATGTGGCTGGAGAGTGTGTGGTGATGGAGGGCGTGTCCTTTGCCGAGCACACTCAGGGCCCACGGGAAGCCCATAGACTTCAAGGACATCAAGCCCCAAGGTGGTGGGATTTTCCCCACCAGTACTTGGCAGCCTAGGGGGAAGGGGAGGGCGGGAGAAGATAATGGGGATCCCTGGCTCCAAACATAGGAGGACACATCTGTGCTACAGTGCGCACATGCCTGGATGTACACTCTGTCTTTGGAGACACTGGCTAAGATTCTCTGCTCCATGTTTGGACAGGATCATGCCTGATCTGAGATAAATGGACAAGAACAACTGAAGCCTGTCTTCTGGTGCATGTGTCACCTGCCGATAACTGCATCTTGTGATAAAGTTGGGTGATTTACAGTCTCCACCAAATGCTAAACTCTGGGGTCTTACGCCTTTATAACCCCATGGGCCCCAGCAAAGGTTCAGGCTCAAAACAGGTGTCAAATAGATAACTGTTGAATGATTGTTCCCCAGTTGCAGGCTCTGCCAGCTGGCGTTCATACTGTCTGTGAAAGGACCCAGCTCACCTTTCCCTCTTTATCTCCCAGTCCTTCCCAACAGCGCCGACACCTCATGGAAACTGATTGCAAATGTGCTACTTCTCACTTCTGTGTGGCCCGAGGAGGCTGGGTTAATGCTGGGCTTGGTACCTTAAGCACCCTTTCTCCCTTCCCCATCTTCAGTCTCAGAATTACACCTGTCTGAAGCAGGCATTTTCCAATGCCCTAGATGGGAATATAAGTGTAAGGAGATGTGAGGCATTTGCCTGTGTGTCAGAACATTCACTGAGGATCCTCATAGGCACTTCTAGAAACCAAATCCTTGAAGATGACTAACCAGAAATGCCTGTCATAGCACTGTTTACAGTTGCAAAAACTGAAGCCAATTGAAATGTCCATCAGGAGGGGATTAAATGAATTATGGTACAGTTACACCGTTGAATATTTTACAGCCATTGAAGATGATATATAGCTATATTCATTGACAAGGAAAACTCATATTTTTGAGTGAAAAAAGCAGGTTATAGAATTGCATGATATTCACATTTATATGAAACTTTATATATGGGAAGGATGTTGATTGAATTGTTAATAACTATGGTCACCTCTAGAGATGGAAGTTTGCATTACCTTTAATTTTTAATACCATTTTGTATTGCTTAAAATTTGTATGTATTATCGTTAAAATAAGAAAAATCAAATAAAGCTATTTTCATTATGGGAAAACAATCCAGTGCATCCTTTGAGGCCCGCGTCACATATCTGTTCTTTGGGCAGCTTCCCCTGATCCGCCCTCTGCCCTACCCCGGACTGGAGTTGGGCCCTGCGTCTGTTGTCCTCTTCAGCCTCTGGTCTTCCTCTCCTGTGTGGTGTCAGCTCTGAGGCGGTCTCTGTAGCCTCCTGAGCTCTGGACTCCCTGGGGTCCTGGGCTGCACTGTCTCTGCTCATCCTGGTGTCCTCCACCACCTGCACAGGAGCCTCCGGGGCAATGGCTGCTCCTCAGCTCAAGATCATTGCCATACAAGCCTGTGGGTCACTGAGGCCAGATCTGGGGATTTTTCAAGAGATCCGGAAATCTGGCCTAATTTGAGGTTTAATAGGCCTCACCGTGGTAGATAAGACTGGTGCTCAGTGTGCTGGGGAAGCCTGCAGGCCCCACAAGGCTTGCCCAGACAGGCCTTTCACCCCTTTGGCCCTTGTCTGTTGTGGAAATGCTCCTCTGGCTCTGATGACCAGACCTCGGGGCAGAAAACTTCACCCACCCAAGGCTGCTCAGAGGAAGCCAGCTGCTCGCCCTCCACAGGATGCTCTTTGTCTGGGTCCAGAAAAGAAACAGAAAAACCCTGTCCAATCCGAGACAGGACCTTCCATAAAGAGATGTGACTGTTTCCAAATGACTGCCCCTTCGGGGCTTCAGAGCTCGCTGCTTCCTCTTCCATTATGAGCTGCAGTGGCGATAGCCACAGGGGCCCAACACGCAGGTTTCACTGGCAGCCTCTCAAGAAAAATAGATGAGGCTCCTGCGGCCAGGAGCATGTTCCGCAGCAGGGGACAGACTGCCCATGACCGCCCCTTCCCACTCGTGGGCCTAATTATTAACTATAGTAAGAACTGCCTCTGGGCCCTGAGATAGCTCACATCCAGCACTGTCACCCTGCAGGGTGCACTCATGACCCACACTAAGGACAGGTTCAGGGAGCTGAAGCAGCTGGCCCAGGTCACACCCCATAGCTAAGATGAACTTAAGCTCGTAGCATGGCCTCTCTGCCACACCCTATCCCACATACTGTAGACATCTAGACGGGGACAGACAAGAGGAACCTGGAAATCAACCCACTAAGTTTTGTTTTTTTGTTGTTGTTGGTTGTTTTTTGAGGTGGAGTTTCGCTCTTGTTGCCCAGGCTGGAGTGCAATGGTGCCATCTCAGCTCACCGCAACCTGCGCCTCCCAGGTTCAAGCGATTCTCCTGACTCAGCCTCCCAAGTAGCTGAGATTACAAGCACGTGCCACCATGCCCGGCAAATTTTGTATTTTTAGTAGAGACAGGGTTTCTCTATTTTGGCCAGGCTGGTCTCGAACTCCCAACCTCACGTGATCCGTCCGCCTCGGCCTCCCAAAGTGCTGGGATTACAGGCGTGAGCCACCACACCCGGCCCTAAGTTGTTTTCTTAAAGACCTGAAGGCATCCACACAGTAGGCCTGTTAAGGACAAGTCCCATTTGGATACCCACCTGACCTGGTAAGCATTGGAGCTTCTCTGACCCCTGCAAGACATTCTTTCCCCAGATGGGCAGGGGTTGCCCAGTGGAGTAGTAGCAGAGGCTGGAAGACAGAAGCATCTTTGGTGAGTAGCTGGGGACCTTAATGGCAGACATGAAAAACTCCACTTGCTGAGAAGCCACCGCCAGCACCCTGGGGACGGCTAGCATATGAGGCAGGGCCGCCTCCCTTCCAGACCGCGAGGCCTGGAGCTCCTGCCCATCCTGGCTTCTGCCTGTTGTCCCCAGTTCTTGGTCCCTCAGCTTTCTTCACAATGAACCTCTGTTACTTGAGGGACCCAAGTGTGTCTTTGTTTCTTGAACCCCAGTGCTTGGCACACCAGAGGGGCCACTTGGTTGATTGGCTGACATGGCTCTGAAAGGCACTGGGAGTTGCTGTATCACCACACGCAGCCTGGAGAGCTGTGCCGTCAAAGTGGTGGGGTGGCCTCTGCCAGCTCTCCCTGTGCCAGACCTGAGTCGTGTTGTCTGAAGCAGCTGAGCTGCCGCTGTCCTATCTGGGCAGGGGACAGGAGACTCCTAGAAGTGACATTGCTGGCTGGAGCCCCGGGTCTGGGGCCTGCCTGTCCTGGACCAATTTTTGCTCTAAGGACTTGGGCAGGACATGCTTGTCAGAGGTGCGTTCTAACAGCTGCTTCCAGTACCCACCACTCCCTCACGCCTCGCTTCCCCCCATTGACAGAAGTGAAGAGTTTGGACCAACTCAGTAACAACGCTTTTTAGTAGCACTCTTTTTAAAAGACATGTTACACCAAAATCTAATAAACATAAAAATGATGTTTTTAAATGTTATATTTATTATTTCAGTTTATAAAATGTACTTATTAACAAGGTAATCAGTAGGAACTCTGTAAACAGTAGGAGGCTGTTTTGATGAACAGCATAGTTGGTGATTTATATCAACCTCTGCTTCCAATTTATTTCTTTACTATTTTTGGTTGCACAATATGGAGGAAATCAGAAAAATCCTTATTGCAGTGTTAGTAGTTGAAATTGTTAATTTTTTTTAAGCTAACCTTGCAGTCTCAGGGTACGGAAGAAATAGAATCTGCTTTTGCTGCCAATGAGTCAGTATCCATCAGGATGAACCATGTCATTGGTAAGACCCTGGCGTTTTTTGCCTACGAAAACGGCAAATTCACATAATTCAGTCAATAATAGCTAACATCTCTCTGCTATGTGCTGGGCCCCATGCCAAACACTGTGGAAGCTGCTGTCATTTAATCCACACACCACTCTCTGTTGTGTGAAGACCCTGAGATAAGGACAGATAAGGACCCTGAGCCTCAGGGGGGTTGTCCAAGGTGATACCGGTGACCAGAGCTGGGCTGGGGTGGAGCAGGCAAGGTTCACCATGGCTCAGACAGCCCCCAGTGGCTGGGCCCCTCCTGGCCAGTCCACCCCTCCGCTGCCGCCCGCCCAGCCTGGGCCCAGAAAAGAATCCAGCCTCTGTGCCCCGTGGCGCCCACAAGCTCGTGGCCCAGGGGCTGTTTGTTTTCTTAACGAGGTTAACCAAACCTCCTGAGCAGCCTTTGTGGCGCAGCAGAAGCCTTGCCGGTGAAAGGGGGCTTTGTGTGACTGCAGTGGAAGCCAGGGCCTGAGCTAAGGCAGGGTCTGTGGGCCAGCCTACCCGTGCGCAGGAATGGGGCGAGTCGGGATACATCTTCACTCCCCAGCCCTTCCTGCCCTCTGCTCCTTGGTTCTATTTCCAAGTGGCAAACTGCCGGCTCTACGCCTGCATAGAGGAGCGAGTGGAGCCAGGCCCCTGGCGGGGCTGCTGCGGTAATCAGGAGACCGGTGCTTGCTTAGTGTGATCTCCAACCAGGAGCTTCAGGACCACCAGGGAGCTTGTTGAAGATGACCGCTTCAGGCTCCACCCCAGCCCAGCAATTAGAAAATCCAGGGCCAGGGCGGCCGGGCATGGTGGCTCACGCCTGTAATCCCAGCACTTCGGGAGGCCGAGGCGGGCGGATCACGAGGTCAGGAGATCGAGACCATCCTGGCTAACACGGTGAAACCCCGCCTCTACTAAAAATACAAAAAATTAGCCGGGCGTGGTGGAGGGCACCTGTAGTCCCAGCTACTCGGGAGGCTGAGGCAGGAGAATGGCGTGAACCCGGGAGGCGGAGCTTGCAGTGAGCCGAGAATGCGCCACTGCACTCCAGCCTGGGCGACAGAGCCAGACTCCGTCTCAAAAAAAAAAAAAAGAAAATCCAGGGCCAGGGCACTCAAATCTGAGATTTCACAGCCCTACAGGTGGTGGTGATGATTGCTAAAGTCTGAGAACTACTATAATCTAGTATTGAAATACAATCCATGTGCTAGATCGTGGTGGAGAAAAGACAAAAGCTTGTATCATAAAACAGCTCATTCTAAAAACAAGTTACTTTGAGGTCTGCACACCCATCATATAGAGTCTGGAACGTGGTGTTCATATGCTGAGCTGGCCAGCACTGAAGGCGTACAGAAAGCAAACTTTCTTTGATTGTAATAACTGCTATGGTATTTACATCATGTCATGCATTCCTCTTTATAGGAAAATACTTGGCCGGGCACTGTGGCTCACACCTATAATCCCAGCACTTTGGGAGGCTGAGGCAGGAGGATCAGTTGAGCCCAGGAGTTGGAGACCAGCTTGGGCAGCATAGTGAGACCCTGTCTCTATGAAACAAAACAAAAACAAAAATTAGCCAGGCTTAATAGTGCATACCTGTAGTCTCAGCTACTTGGGAGGCTGAGCGCTTGAGCCTGGCATGTCAAGGCTGTAGTGAGCCATGATTGTGCCACTGCACTCCAGTCTCAGCAAACGAGTGAGACCCTGTCTCAATAAATTAATACATAATTGATTTTAAAAAATTAGAAAATATTCTCCATACCTGTTTTATCTCCCCAAAGACATCTTAAATGCCTCTGTGTCAAGGATCTCGTTTTTCTTCTTTTGTACCTGCACTCTTGTGCGGTGGAACACTGTGCAATTAGGAGCTGCAGGTTCACGATCACATGTCTGACAAGTCAGTTGCATGGAATCTCTTTCCACAACTGGTGATGAAAATCCACTGATCTGAGGCTTCCTGGAACACCTGAAAATTAAGTAAATGGATAAAGTAGACAATGATCGGCCAAGAGAGAAGAGAGGAGAAGTGTGTTTAATTCTGGAGGTAGGAAGATTCATGTTGTCCCACCATGCAGGCAGCCTTTAACCCTTCAGCAGACGCTGCTCCTTCCCCTCTCTAGTTTTTTCTCAGCATACCCCCACTGCCCATTCATATAGTCTTTCAATCAAAAATATTATCCATATAGTCTTTCAACCCAAATGTTTTTGAGACACACAGTAACCAAACAATAATTGCAGACTGTAATATGTGCATAGAAAAGGTCATATGATAGGGTGGTCAAGAAGGAAGCCTCAGCTGGGTGAGGTGGCTCACGCCTGTTATCCCAGCACTTTGGGAGGTCAAGGTGGGTGCATAGCTTTAGCCCAGGAGTTCGAGACCAGCCTGGCCAACATAGCCAAACTCCGTCTCTACAAAAAATACAAAAATTAGCTGGGTGTGGTGGTGCACACCTGTAGTCCCAGTTACTCAGGAGGCTGAGGTGGGAAAATCACCTAAGCTGCAGTGAGCCCTGTGGTTGTGTCACTGCACTCCAGCCTGGGTGACTGGAGTGAGGCCCTGTCTCAAAAAAAAAAAAAAAAAAAAAAAAAAAAAAAACCTTTTTGAGTTGAGTTTTAGGCTAAGAATTGGAGGATGAGCTCAATCCTTGAAGAGTCAAGGAAGGGTGCCCCCAGGTGGAGCAAACAGCCTAATGCAAAGCCCTGAGGCAGGAAAGAGCTTCTCAGGTTGGAAGAGCCTGGTGCATGATGGGGAGAGGAGAGGAAATGAGGTGGAAGATGGAGGCTGGGCTGGGTTGTTTACAGCTTTGTGGATTGCATAGGGAGAGTGGGTTTTATTCTAAGTGCAGTGGGAAACATTGGAAGGTTTTAAGCACATGCCTTGATAACAGTTTGTGCTGCAGGGTAGAGAATGGACGTTCTATTGGAGATGAAGGCAGGAAAAAATGGAGACTCACAGACAGAGGGGCAGACAGTCATTAGGATGAGGACCAAGAAGTCTGAGGATCCCAGGAGAGGCCTCCCTGGACAGTGGGAGTTGGGGAGGCCCTGTAGGCCAGGGAAAGCTGGGTCCCTGAATGATGGGGCTGTAGGGAGGAAATGAAAGCACAGCACTTCTCCTCACTCTGGGCTGCTTTTCTTCTAGGGGACCCCACTAGAATCTGGGAAGTTTCAGCTTCCTGATTCTGTGGTCCTTGTGTGATGCAATTTGGAAAAAGAGAATGTGGGACATGATATTGGTGAGACCTGTTTGCCCCATTTTGGGGTCCTCATCTCAGCCCTTCTCTGGGGGCAGGGCTGGGGATGGAGGCTTTTTGCTCCAGCTCAGAGGTGTCTCTGCAAAAGCAGGGGAGGGGTGAGTCCCCTCAACCCCAGCCCCGAAGACAGGCACTCTGCTTCCTCCTGCCCACCCCAAGACCTCCCACTACGTATGAGCTTTGGAAGGCAGGGCCTCGCCTCTCTGCATGTCACGGGGCCTTTGTGGGGGAAGTCAGTAGAGTAGAGGACCTGCCATGGTGCTGCTGATAGCAGCTCTCCGACAGCTGAAGGGTGCAGGGCTGAGAGGTGGGAGCAGAGGTCCTTTCCAGCACATGGCCTGAGAGAGTTCTGGATCAAAATCCTGCCACATATCCAGGAAGAACCTGCCCGGAGGGGTGGACAAGAGCAACCTGGTGCCACCCCCCAAAGTCTCTCTTCCCATCCACTGCCCTGTGCCCACTTATCCTAGTCATCCAGGAGAAGCCCAGCCCACAGTCAAGCTGCTGCTCAATGCTTCTGTTAAGGGCCTAACATGAATCATCTCACTTTTTTTTTTTTTTTTTTTTTTTTAGACAGAGTCTTGCTGTTGCCCAGTCTGGAGTGCAATGGTTTGATCTCGGCTCACTGCAACCTCTGCCTTTCAGGTTCAAGCGATTCTCCTGCCTCAGCCTCCTGAGTAGCTGGGATTACAGGCATGTGCCACCACACCTGGTTGATTTTTGTATTTTTAGTAGATACGGGGTTTCACCATGTTGGTCAGGCTGGTCTCGAACTCCTGACCTCAGGTGATCCGCCTACCTCAGCCTCCCAAAGTGCTGGGATTACAGGCGTGAGCCACCGCGCCCGGCCAAATCATCTCACTTTATACACTTGCCTGAAGGAGCCACGTTATCCCTATTTTGCAGATGAGCAAAGGTCTACGGAGCTCCTGAAATCCAGGCAGTCTGATGTCCAAATCGGAGCCTAGGTCCCTAAACTGCCTCTTCCCCACAAACAGCCTGGAGCCCCTTAGGGTTGGAAGATATGAGTGAATGGATGGATGAAAACAACGAATGAATGGGGGGGCCTGTGGATGCTGGGGAAGGGGGCATCAAAGCTGGATTGGGTCCAAGCCTTGCTCAGGTGTGGCCTCAGCCGGGGAATCCAGATCACAATCTCAGGGACCAGGCTGAAAGGAGGGAAAGGCTCGGGAAGGGACTGAGGAACCCAAGACAGGTCCCTGGTTGGGCCCAGGACCGGCGCTGAGGCCCGGGCCCCGCCTCCGTCCGCGCCTGGAGCCACAGGCCGTCCTTGGTAGGCGCTTAACTCAGGATGGGTGACATTTTCGCTCGCCAGTTCCTGGCATCAGTGAGTGCTCCGTCAATGTTTGACAAACGGTTGACTCCACTGCCCCGCGCTGTGGGCGCACTAGACTTGGGGGGCGGCGTCCGGGTCCCGCCTAATCTTCTAGGCTCAGGACCCGCGGCGCAAGGGAACGCCCGGGGCGGGGTCGCCTGGGGGCGGGGCCTGCGGACCGAGGGGGCGGAGCCGGCCGCGCCGGGGTCCTCAGTCCGCTCCGGGAGAGTTAGGGCTCCGAGCCGAGCGCGCGGAGTAGCTGGGGCCCGGACGCGGATGCTGGAAGTTCACATCCCGTCGGTGGGGCCCGAGGCCGAGGGGCCCAGGCAGAGCCCGGAGAAAAGCCACATGGTGAGCGCAGCCCTTGGATGGGGAGGGGCGCCGGGACCCGCAGGATTTCCCCGCTCTGCGCTCAGTGGGGACCCGGGGCCCGGGCCCGGGTGAACGAGCGCTGCGGGCTGGACCGTCGGGGGAAACCTTGTCGAGGGTTTGGGGGCCGCTTGGATTTGCCAGCCTCGCGGACCGTGGTTCGAGCTCTTGAGGGACCCCAGGGCTCCGAGGGGCAGGTCCGCCAGCCCGTTCTCCCAGGTGTGCGGGAGCGGAGAGTCCCTGGGCAGCCGCGGCGCCGCAAGGCCGCTTTGTGCCTTTGAGAGCGGGAGGGTGGGCACGTCGCCAGGCGCAGGTGCTGCGGCGTCCTCCCGCGGGGCCTCACGCGCAGACCCGCTGCCCGCCCGCGCCGCCAGGTGTTCCGAGTGGAGGTGCTGTGCAGCGGGCGCAGACACACGGTGCCGAGGCGCTACAGCGAGTTCCACGCGCTGCACAAGCGGGTGAGGCGGCGCCGACCTCCCAGCGGCCCCGGCCCAGCCTCTGTCCAGCCCCCGCCCAGGCCCTGTGAGGCGGGCGGGCGAGCTCCAGCCCCAGCCTCCGCCACCCCCATTACTGCCTCAGTCCCTGCGCAGCCGGTCAGCCCCCGGGCCTCTGTGGGTGGGTTGGGGCCTTCCTCGCCCTCGGCCGGTCCACCACTCACCAGGGTCTGTCCCAGTAGAGCCCGAAGGCGGGGGCGCGGGAGGGCTTCTGGCTCGGGCGAAGAGGGCTTGAGGGCTCAGTCGGGATGCTGTGATCGCACGCGGTAAACCTCCAGTAGATCAAGAAGCTGTACAAAGTGCCCGACTTCCCCTCGAAACGCCTGCCCAACTGGAGGACCAGAGGGTTGGAACAGCGCCGGCAGGGCTTGGAGGCCTACATCCAGGTATGCGAGAGCACAGTTGGTTGCCCCCCGGCCTGCTGTGCCAGGGGTGTGGCCCAGACAGAGAGGTGTGGGGGCATGGCAGGGAGGGAACCCACAACTTGGGGATGTTATTCACCACCTCAAGCATCAATTTTCTGAGTCTAATATAGGTCCAAACACCCCCCTCTGGCTTGTTGAAAGGACTGAAAGAGGTAACGGACACAGGTAGTCCCAGCTCCATGAAACCCAGGTCCTGTCCCCTCCATGGTGAGGTCCTGTGCTGCCCTCCTGATGGCATGTAGGGTGAGGGTCCTTCCCCCAACAGCAAAGCTATGCCGCGTCATGGGGTACAACCTGTGCACACAGGGCCCAGCGCCCCGAAGGGCCCTGAGCCTGGTTCAATGCTCTGCTGTCATTGTCGTGAAATTCTTTTTTTGGAACAAAGAGCCCTGCATTTGCACTGGCACTGCGCTATGCAAATTAGTAGCTGGGTCTGATTGCAGGTCTCCTTTGTCCTCTCCAGGGCATCCTGTACCTGAACCAGGAGGTGCCCAAGGAGTTACTGGAATTCCTGAGACTTCGGCACTTCCCCACAGACCCCAAGGCTAGCAACTGGGGGTAAGGGGGGCCGATGGCGGGGGCCAGGGGCTGTCAGCAGTGAGCAGGTGAGGAAAGGTGTTGGAGGGCAAGCCCTTTCTTTTCACATCTGCCAGGATCCAGCATGACCGCCCTCACCAGCTCTCTTGACCTGGGTGGAGGGGCTTTTTTCTGGACAGACTTG
This sequence comes from Gorilla gorilla gorilla, assembly GCF_029281585.2. Taxonomy (NCBI): domain Eukaryota; kingdom Metazoa; phylum Chordata; class Mammalia; order Primates; family Hominidae; genus Gorilla; species Gorilla gorilla. Next base: position 64,922,431 of record NC_073240.2, read on the forward strand.
GTTACCCCCGCCACCTCCGGAACTGGGGCTTGTTACAAATAGAAGCAGTGGTCCCCTGGGAGGTGCAGTTCTGCGCTCTGGTGTCTCCACCCCTTCCTCACGCTCCCCCGGCATCCCCAGGCAGCTTACAGTGTTTCTCTTCTCTTCAGCACCCTGAGGGAGTTCCTGCCTGGCGACAGCAGGCAAGTCAAAGCCCTAGCCCGCGCCCGGCCCCTGCTGCCCCCTAGTGGCCATATGCTAGGAGGCAGGCCTGCTGCCTGGGCCTGTCTGGCCTGGGCCCTGAAGTCTGTTTTCCCTTTGGTGCCTCCTGAGCCCATTTCCCACTCACCTTTTCCTTCATGGGTCCCTGGTGATGGCAACCCCGTCTCCACCCCTCTGTGGGATTCTGCCCTGCCTCCCGCACCCATGGTTCATGACCCTCTTTCCTCCCAGCTCCCAGCAGCACCAGCGGCCTGTCCTGAGCTTCCATGTGGATCCCTATGTTTGCAACCCCTCCCCAGGTGAGGAGGTGCCTAGATATGGGGCTACAGGGCTGGGTTGTAGGCTTTGCATTTCTCGGCTCCTGGGACCCTCAGGCAGCATCTCCTTCCTGCTGCCCACCTCTGGAGCCACTACCTCCTGCTTCTGTCCCCTGGAGCCTGCTTTGTAGACACAAGGAAAACAAGTTTGGCTTCCCTGGTCTCCATTTCTTCAGCAGCCTGACTTCTTTACCAAGCTGATGTGAAAAGAATGTGACCTGGGAATGCGGAGGCTTCATTTGGGGTGGACAGCTGCTGTCTGCTGCCTTGGCAGGGGCTCCTACTCCCAAGTGGGGGCTGAGCCCATGAGCAGGAGCTCAAGGAGCTGCAGGTCTGAGGCCAGACCTGTTTAATTCTATCCCACAGAGTCGCTGCCCAACGTGGTGGTGAATGGTGTGCTCCAGGGCCTCTACAGCTTCAGCATCAGCCCAGATAAAGCCCAGCCAAAGGCGGCCTGTCACCCTGCTCCTCTGCCACCGATGCCCTGATCAGTCCAGAGGCCTTTGGCTGCCTCCTAAGAAAGTCATGTGCCTCTGTCCTATGAACTCCATATAAGGCTAGGTCCTCCTTTGGCCTGGACCCAGGACTTAATTACCCAGTGCCCAGTTGTGCCACATTCCCACTCAAGGCTCAGAACTTGGCTCGCATTGGTAGCTGGAGGTGGTAGAATCTGCATGCTCTTAGAGCCCAACAGCCAAGGCAGGGTCAAGAAGATAAGTAATAAAAGAGGAAGTCAGCCAGGCGTGGTGGCTCATGCCTGTAATCCCAGCACTTTGGGAGGCCAAGCTGGGTGGATCACCTGAGGTCAGGAGTTCCGAGACCAGCCTGACCACCATGGAGAAACCCCGTCTCTACTAAAAATACAAAATTAGCCAGGCATTGTGGTGGTGCATGCCTGTAATCCCAGCTACTTGGGAAGCTGAGGCAGGAGAATCTTTTTTTTTTTTTTTTGAGACGGAGTTTCACTCTTGTTGCCCAGGCTGGAATGCAATGGCACGATCTCGGCTCACGGCAACCCCCGCTTCCTGGGTTCAAGCAATTCTCCTGCCTCAGCCTCTCGAGTAGCTGGGATTACAGGCATCCGCCACCATGCCTGGCTAATTTTTGTATTTTTAATAGAGACAGGTTTCACCACGTTGGCCAGGCTGGTCTTGAACTCCTGACGTCAGGTGATCCACCCGCCTCGGCTTCCCAAAGTGCTGGGATCACGGGCGTGAGCCACCGTGCCCGGCCCAAGGCAGGAGAATCTCTTGAAGCCAGGAGGCGGAAGTTGTGGTGAGCTGAGATCGCGCCACTGCACTCCAGCCTGGGCAACAAGAGTGAAACTCCGTGTCAAAATAAATAAATAATAAAGGAAGAAGTCAGCTGGGTGCAGAGGCTCATGCCTGTAATCCCAATACTTTAGGAGGCCAAGGCAGGAGGATGCTTGAGTCTGGAAGTTTGAGACCAGCCAGCACAACATAGTGAGACCTGTCTCTACCAAAAAAAAAAAAAAAAAAAATCAATTTAGAGGTAGGCTATGAAAAAGTACAGATATATCCCTTAACATAGACTGGAGGGTGGTGGCAAGGGGAGCAAATGTGGAGGCGCAGTAGCTGGCAAAGTTTAGAAGCAGGGGGCAAAAGCTCCTGCCTGACTTTTCCTGGGTAGCTCCTGGGTCAAAGTTTCAGGCAGGATCCCAGGGAAGGGGCAGGCACCCATTGCCACAGGAGAGTTGCAGGCATGTTGGGATGTAGGCCTAGGGGAGGTGCTGCAGGCTCAAGAACCAGGCCCACACATTATATATTAAAAAAAAAAAAAAAAAAAAAAACCCACATTTTTTTTTTATTGGTCAGTGTTGGTAGAAGTTTGTTACAAAACTGAGTCCATGGGCCTGTGGAATGTGAGGGGAGTGGGTCCGCTCCACCAGATGCCAGCACCGGGGCCAGTGCAGCTCAGAGCCCTGTGGCAGACTACAGGGCCTGCACAGACGGTCACTCAAAGAAAGACGTCCCTGTGCCCTACTCCTTGGCGATGGCAAAGGGCTTCTCCACCTCGATCTTGCCGCAGTCTGCGATGATCACATCCTTCAGGGGTTTATCCCGGCTGTCTGTCTTGGTGCTCTCCACCTTCCGCACCACCTCCTGGAAAAGAAAGGTGGAAGTAGGAGGGCATGGTGGATCAGGAGGTCCACCGCTCAGGAGAAAGGCCCCAGCATATGGCTCAGGAGGGGTAAGACCCACAAGTGATCAACAGCACACAAAACTGGAGGCACCAAAATTCTAACAGACTCCTGGCCAGAGCAGGGAGAATGCAGATGATTTGACAAGGGGGTACAGGAATTTTGTTCCTTTGAAGTAAGACCCAGGTTGGGCCAAGGGTGAAGAGGAGGAAGAGGGTGACCAGGGCATGTGGCTTCTCAGGGACATTGCATTCAGCTGCACTCTGTATACCTCAGGGGTGGGACCAGCACATCACTGAGTGAATGAGGGGAGGGAGGCACTGGCAGTTGTGCAGCCTTCCTGGCTGGGCTCAGGGGGGGCTGGAAGAATTCAGAACCTTGGAGGCATGGAGGTACAGGGTTTATTCTGGACAGGAGCACTGGGCTGCATCTGTGGGTTGGGTCCTTTTGGGAAAGGGATGGACACATGGAGCTCCTGCCCTGGGGTCTGTGTTGAATCCCCGGTGAGGATTGCCCAGTAGTAGCCCTTGCTTCCACAACTCACCATGCCCTCTAGAACTTTGCCAAACACCACATGCTTGCCATCTAGCCAGGCTGTCTTGACTGTCGTGATGAAGAACTGGGAGCCGTTGGTGTCTTTGCCTGCGTTGGCCATGCTCACCCAGCCAGGCCCGTAGTGCTTCAGTTTGAAGTTCTCATCGGGGAAGCGCTCACCGTAGATGCTCTTTCCTGGGAAAAAAGACAGAGCAGGTCGGGGGCGCTGGATTGCGCCAAACCAAGCAGACATTCGGGGCCAGGACTGAGGGGGCTTAACCTGTCCTCTGTGCCAGGCTAGGCTGGAGTGGACTACAAGGACATAAAAGCAGCGTCCTTCCTATCTTCTGGCCTCAGAGCCAAGCCATGCTGACTGAGGCCAAGTGGGGCATCAGGCCAGGCTGATGTGGTGAACAGCTCACAGAAGGATTACTTCGAGAAGATAGTTTTGTGGCTTTTAAATAAGGCACATGTTATCAGCTCCCCTTAGCTATGGCCCAGGCCTGCCACGGAGGGACTTTGGTGGAGGGAAGTGCCGTGCAGGATGCAGGGGAGTCAACAGGGTCGGAACTCTCCAGAAAAGGAGGACTGCTGTGGCTGACCAGCCTGTTTTCCTATGAGCACAAAAGACACAGGCATAGCTGCAGAGGAGAAAGCAGCCAGAGATGGGTGGGGAGGGGCAGAAAAGAGGGGCTGCCCCTTGGATTCTGGAGAGTCAAAGCCTCTTAACAAGGAATGAACAGGAATAAAAGACAGCTGTGAGTGTGTGTGACGCGTCTGTCCACGTGGGGCTTGGGGACAGATGGCAATCTGTCTGTAAGGGCAATCCGGAGTGATCTCTATGCCGTTTCAGAGATCCTAGTTCCAAAGCTGCTTCCACGAGGAACACCGAAACCCTTCTTTTTCCCTATCACCCCTTGGAGACTGACACTGTGCATTAGGCCCCAAGAAACTCAGCCAAAAATGGGGTCGTTTTCATTTTGTTTTATCTAACACCTTTCAAACATATTTGCATGCAAAACTCTTTTTTCCTTCTCACTGCACCTACCTTCATCCTGTGGTTCCACAGAATGGAACTGAGCTGGGAAACTGTCCTAGACCGATGCCAACCAGGAAGATGTTTCTGATTGGGCAGCAGGTAGGATGACTGAAAACCAAGAATGACCAGACTCTGGCTGGTGGGGACAGGGTGCTTCTGCCTGTGCTCCACCTCTCACCCCAACGCTGGGGAGACTGGACTCTGCCACATGTGCAGTGAGTCCTGGCTGGAGTGCTGGCTAAAAGCCTCCCCCATTTGAGCCAACTGTGGGATTTTGATTATAGTTGTTATCCAGAAAACCCCCAAATCTCCATCCTTAGCTCCAGCCACTCTCCCAAGATACAGGGGTTCAAAACTCAAATGGACATTTCTATTTAAACTCAACATACCTTGTCATCTTTCTCTCCAGACCTCAGTTATTCTTTTGACCCCTTTTCCTCTGCACGTGGCTCAGGTTGTCCCTACCCACTCCCCATGTACTTACTCTTTCTTTCCATTCCCGCCACCACCGCTGCAGTAGGCGAGTGCTTAGGGTGCTCATAGTGTGTGCCAGAGACTGTTCCAAGCATCTTACATATTTAACGATCCACCCTATGAGGAGGAGCTAACTCCACTTCAAAGATGAAGAAACTGAGGCACAGAGAATAAAAGGAGCCCCAGCAGAGCAACAGCGGGGCTAGAGTTCAGACCAAGGTGGTCTGGTCTCGAATCTCTGCTCTCAGCCACCTCAGGATCAGGTCCAAATCTCCCTGCCCAGGGTCAGCGGCACCAATGCCCCCAGCAGCCTGCCTGTCCTAGCCTCCACATCCTGGATCTGCCACCACATGACTCCCCTGGCACCCCAAGCGAGGGGTCATCCTCTTACTCAGCTTTGTGGCCCTGACTCCCTGCAGGCCGAAGCCCAGGCTGCAGGACATCACCCACCTCTCTGCACTCCGGGTACAGATGCCCTCACCCCACCTTTGGCCAAGCTCCTGCCACAGAACAGCACCGGGCTCATGCCCTAACCCTGCCTCTTTTCTGCCCATTCAAATTCTCCTCATTGAGGACCCCACTGAAATCTTTCCTCACATCCACAAGGTCATTCCCCGTTCCCTGGCCTGAGGGGATCCCTCTGCTTGTCAGCACTTCAACAATGGCTGACTTACTAAGCACTCACTGCATGCCAGGCACTTCACACTCCAGATCTAGCCCAATCCTCATGGCCCCACAACTCTCTCCACCCTCACTGTACAGAACAGGAAACTGAAGCTCCAAGGACTCACTTGCCTGAGGTCACAAAACAAGAAGGTGGCAGACACTGATCGAGCCCAACTGCGTCTGACTCCACAAATACAGTTCTTTGGTCTCCTTTGTGAGCCTGAGTCCTAAACGCTGCATCATGGCTCACTTGTACATTTTCAGTTGTTGGAAGTAAAAGGGAGCCACTGCCCCATGGGTCTTTACATCCTCAACCCCCACCACAGAGCCCCACAGACACTCATCGAGGAGTGAGCTGTGTTCTAAGGGAGCAGCAGGCTGTACCTGAGCTCAGTGAGACTCATGCAGGCGTCCGGGGGTCTTTCTGTCCTACGTGTGCAAGTTAATGCCAAGGTGAGGGTCGGCCCTCACAGAGTGGTCTCTGGTGAAAGACTGTCAAGGAAAGTAACTGCTCCCACTCTTTTTTTTATTTTTTTGAGATGGAGTCTCGCTCTGTCACCCAGGCTGGAGGGCAGTGGCGTGATTTCGGCTCACTGCAACCTCCGCCTCCCAGGTTCAAGCAATTCTCCTGCCTCAGCCTCCCGAGTAACTGGGATTATAGGTGCGTGCCACCACACCCGGCTAATCTTTTGTATTTTTAGTAGAGATGGGGTTTCAACATGTTGGCCAGGCTAGTCTTGAACTCCTGGCCTCAAGTGATCCAGCCACCTTGGCCTTCCGAAGTGCTGGGATCACAGAGTCACCACGCCTGGCCCTCCCACTTTTGCTGGGGCTTCCAGGGTAGCCTGGACAGGCTTTGGGCATTTGACCTAGAATCGCGTACCCACATGTCTTCACTTTGCTTCCACACGCCTCTCTCCCCAATCCCCATTCTGAAGAGGTATCAGGAAAGGTCACCAGGCTATAGGCCTGGATCAGCAGGACAGTCACCTGGGAGAGATTCTCTTAGATCTACCATCAGGTCTACCCCATTATTCTCTCTCCTTTGTACTGGGTTCCCTCTTCAAAGAAGGGTGCCGCTGGTCTCAAAGTAGATAAGTAATAAGTAGGCCTGCCTCTAGAGCTGGGGAAGAAAGAGGCCTTGTCTCCCCAGCAGAACCTGGCCCTCCCACTGTGGAGGCTACACTGACATACTCCTTGGCCCAGAGGACCTGTGGTTACCTCCTGTGCCATCTCCCCTGGTGAAGTCTCCACCCTGGATCATGAAGTCCTTGATTACACGATGGAATTTGCTGTTTTTGTAGCCAAATCCTTTCTAGAAAAAGGGAAGAGAAGGTAAGGAGGTGGTATGGGGCAGCAGGAAGACATTACATTAAATAGGCCCCACAGGAACAAGTCCACAACTCCTGCTCGCAGAAGAGACACCACTGCTGACCACTTCGACTGTTTAGTGTGCTACTAAGTGAGTGGGCAGGCACCACAGGACAGGCATGGTGCACACAGATGTGGAAATCCCTCTGCCTCCATACAATTCCCAAGCTTTATACAATTCTACATCACATAATGCTTTTCCCCTCATTTCTTCCACTCATAAGAACAGATACAAGGAAACTGAGAAGAAAGGTCACCTGCTGGCTCAATGGAAAGTTAATATAAACTGAAATAGGGCACTGTTGTTTCCTTAAAACCCACTGCCCTCACCCTAGGTGAAGTCTCCCCAGGAAGCTCTGGACCCCTTACTCTTTTTTATCTCATTTTTTAAATTTTATTATTATTTTTTTGAGACAGAGTTTCTCTCTTGTCACCCAGGCTGGAGTGCAATGGCACAATCTCCACTCACTGCAGCCTCCACCTCCCAGGTTCAAGCGATTCTCCAGCCTCAGCCTCCTGAGTAGCTGGGATTACAGGCATGTGCCACCACAATGCCCAGCTGATTTCTGTATTTTTAGTAGAGATGGGGTTTCACCATGGTGCCCAGGCTGCTCTCGAACTCCTGAACTCAGGTGATCTGCCCTCCTCCGCCTCCCAAAGTGCTGGGATTACAGGCGTGAGCCACCATGCCCGGCCTGTTTTTTTATTTTTTATTTTTATTTTTGAGATGGAGTTTCCCTCTTGTTGCCCAGGCTAGAGTGCAGTGGGGCAATCTCGGCTCACTGCAACCTCCACCTCCTGGGTTCAACAAATTCTCCTGCCTCAGCCTCCCAAGTAGCTGGAATTACAGGCGCCTACCACCACACCTGGCTAATTTTTTGTATTTTTAGTAGAGACAGGATTTCGCCATGTTGGCCAGGCTGGTCTCGAACTCCTGACCTCAGGTGATCTACCCGCCTCAGCCTCCCAAAGTGCTGGGATTACAGGCATGAGTTACTGCGCCCGGCCTTTTATTTTTAATTAATTTATTATTTTTTTTGAGACAGGGTCTCACTCTATTGCTCAGGCTGGAGTGCAGTGGCGTGAACATGGCTCACTGCAACCTCCATTTCACTTCAGCCTCCTGAGTAGCTGTAGCTGGGACCACAGGTGCACCCCGTCACACCCAACTAATTAAAAAAAAATTTTTTTTGGCCGGGCACAGTGGCTCACACCTCTAATCCCAGCACTTTGGGAGGCCAAGGCAGGCGGATCACCTGAGGTCAGGAGTTCGAGTTCAGCCTGGCCAACATGGTGAAACCCTGTCACTACTAAAAATACAAAATTAGCCAAGCGTGGTGGCGCATGCCTGTAATCCCAGCTACTCGGGAGGCTGAGGCAGGAGAATCACTTAAACCCGGGAGGCGGAGGTTGCAGTGAGCTGAGGCCGCACCACTGCACTCCAGCCCAGGCAACAAGAGTGAAACTCCGTCTCAAAAAAAAAAAAAAAAAATTTGCGGGGATAGAGACAGGGTCTTGCTATGTTGCTCAGGTTGGCCTTGAACTCCTGGGCTCAAGCAATCCTCCTACTTTGGCCTCCAAAAGTGCTTGGATTTTAAGTGTGAGCCACTGTGCCTGGTCAGGGCCCCCTTACTCTTAAGAAAGGGCAATACTGTGTTCCCAGGGCAACAGGCAGTCGGTGCTCAGTGAGGTCCACGCTACAGATCGGCTGAACTCTGCAGGTCAGTTTGCTGCCATCCCCAGTGCCAACTTCACTTCATGTGAGTTGACTACCCCTGCTCCAGCCACTTACCTCTCCTGTAGCTAAGGCCACAAAATTATCCACTGTTTTTGGAACAGTCTTTCCGAAGAGACCAAAGATCACCCGGCCTACATCTTCATCTCCAATTCGTAGGTCAAAATACACCTGAGGAAAGAGACCATTTCCAACTTAGCTTCTTTAAAGGGGCGTTGCTAGGGGAGGGAAGGTACAAGAAGCTAACCTGAGGATGGGAGAGAAAATAGAGCCATATTTTTAGAGAAGTGGTTCTGAATCTGATTTTGATGACGGTAAAAATCCTATGAGAATCTAATGAAAGCTCCAGACCCTTTCCTTGGAAAACATGCTTATCTAGACCCTCCTTGGACTACAGGATAACAATATTTGCTCTAAACAGCTAATGGACCCAGATTCTAAAAATTAACATTAGAAAACCCATAAGGAGCGGAGCCTAAGTTCACCACTTAAGTTTGAAGTATACATACTGTGCTTTGTAATTGGAAGTGGCTAAAATTTGGCTTAAGGAGAGAAAGGATTCGGAATCCGGCAGGCGTGATCTTTCACCATCTCCCCAGCACTGAGGGGTGTTTGCAAAAAGGCTGCTCTGAGACTGCCAGTGTCGGCCCCAGATGGGTATCCGGGGATCCAACTAACTCCCTGGGTCAGGGCAGGGGCTGGGGGTGTCGGGGTGGGTCCGGGTCGTTCTCTGGACTGAATGGGCAGGACAGCCCAGACGCCACGAGGCCACAGACAGAAGCCGAGGGAGGAGGGGCTGAGCCAAGGCCAAGCCAAGGCCGCCCGGGCCCGAGCTCCGGCACCGTAAATGCCGCGGACTCCGCCGGACCTTGACGGTGACTTTGGGCCCCTTCTTCTTCTCATCGGCCGCAGAAGGTCCCGGCAGCAGCAGGAAGAAGACGGACCCCGCGATGAGGGCGGCGGCAAGGAGCACCTTCATGTTGCGTTCGGAGAGGCGCAGCATCCACACGCGGAGGCGAAAGCGGCCCAGACAGCTGAGGCCGGAAGAGGGTGGGGCCGCGGTGGCTAGGGAGCCGGCGCCGCCACGCGCGGGTGGGGGGGACTGGGGCTGCTCGCGGGCTCCGGGCGGGCGGCGGGCGCCGTTTCCCCCCTCCGGCTCGGCGCCGGATAGTAGGTCCCCCTGCGGGGCGGGCACCGACGCGGGCTCGTGGGTGGTTGCCACGTTATTGCTCCCTCATTGGGCTCCCGGCCGCCCTCTCCCGCCCACAGGAAGGCCACCGGCGGAAGGCGGCCTCGCAGAGCACGGGCCCGGGCTCCGAGAAGACCACAAGGCCCGGCATGCTCCGCGGCCCGCCCCGCCCGGAGCGCTGTTCCACTGGCCTGCGGTAGGTGGCGCTTGAGGTTAGCAAATACGTGGGCCTGGACAGGGGCACGGGACGCTTGTCACTGTTTTGGGCCAGTCAAGTGTTTGTCACCGCCAAATTGGCTCTAAACGTTGTGGCTTCCAAACACTTCAGGGACATTTATCCTTACCGAGCGTGGCCTTGTACGGCTCCTCCACTTGTCTTGCAAAACTTGCTGCACAACCCACTTCCTTTTTTACTGAGGCCGTCAAGTTACTACCCATTTTTCTCTCCCTTCTGTAATCTTGCTGTGCTTACTGTTGTGTATATCAATGGACATCTTATTGTATACGCTGTTCTTAACTTCCTTTACCTTTTCCCCCAATAGACTACATTTTTTTTTTCTGCGGAAGGGACTGTGTTGCATTTACTCTGTCCACAGCTCCCTCACAGCGCTGCAGTACTGAGTGCCCAACAAGTCCTGGTTGGGATAGCTGCACATCCGCACTGACATGAGAAATAATTTATGCCACGGCCTGAGGATACAATGCCTTTTTTCCAGAGGTCAGGAATAGTTACTAGATGTCCCCACAGGGCTATTTTCGGTCTTCACACACTTAGTGTCGTCCCACTCTACAACATAGATACTTTGGTACTGGGAGTCTTACACACCAAAACAAACCAAAACACAAACTTCCAAAATTTGGACCTATGGCGTTAAAACGTCTTTAAAACTAATTTTCAGCGATTAACTTCGTAGAAATTCCGGGTCGTCACAGCACAGATTATAGGCAGGGCTCCATTTACATAAATTATGCAATGTAGTCTTCATGAGGCGCTGACCTGAGACTGGTTATGCAAGGCCACTGGCATTAACTTTGTTGTTCATTACAGCGGCCTTACACAGGTTGTAGAGCTTCAAGACAGTTCTCTTATTTCCCATCCTTGCACCTCAATTCAGACAACCCCAATCAGGAGGAAGTTTTAAACATTGTTATACTGACAAAGATGATCTTCCAGATCCATCTCTCATCCCTTTTTTTTTTTTTTTTCTCCTATTTTGTTAAGCCTCTTTCTTCACTCACTGGTCTCAGGCTGCCATAGCCAGAGAAAAATGTTTACTAAATCATGTTTTCAAAGTAGCCTCCAGCTGGGCACAGTAGCTCATACCTGTAATCCCAGCACTTTGAGAGGCTGTGGCAGGCAGATGACTTGAGTCCAGGAGTTTGAGCCTGGGCAACATGGTGAAACCTGTCTCTACAAAAAATACAAAAATTAGCAGGGCGTGGTGGTGCGCATCTGTAGTCGCAGCTACCCCAGAGGCTGAGGTGGGGGAATCACCTGAGCCCAGAAGGTCAAGGCTGCAGTGTACTGTGATCGTGAAACTGCACTCCACCCTGTCTCAAAAACAAAGAAACACTCAAAAAACCCAAGTAGCCTCCTGCACATGAGGAGCTAAGGCTAAAATGGCATCACAGCAGCCTTTCTCCCACTCACACTTTCAAAAGAAATCAGGTTGATGGATAAAATGCTCTCAATGTGAAACTTTTCTCTCATGATTCTTCCGCTGCTACCTGCCTGTGAAAAAGTAATTAAAGAGTAGTAACAAACTGGAAGGAGTCAATCATGCCCAGATTGACAGTTGTTCTGTTGGCTACATATGCAGTATGGTTTTACATTGCTCATCATAGTTCTATCTTCTGTCTGGACACATATTCCGCATTTGTAGAGAATTATAAAGCTACTAAAGTTGTTCCACAGAGCAGATCCTGATTTCCTGTGTTCTACCACCTGAGAACAACAGGGACCCAGGAACTAACATATGAGTGATAATGTCCAAATTCTTCCAGGAATATTTATTTATTTGAGACGGAGTCTTGCTCTGACGTCCATGCTGGAGTACAGTGGTGCGATCTTGGCTCATTGCAAACTCCACCTCCTGGATTCAAGCAATTGGCCTGCCTCAGCCTCCTGAGTAGCTGGGATTACAGGTGTGCACCACCACGCCCAACTAATTTTGTATTTTTAGTAGAGACAGGGTTTCACCATGTTGGCCAGGCTGGCCTCGAACTCCTGACCTCAAATGATCCACCCGCCTTGGCCTCCCAGAGTTGCTGGGATTACAGGTGAGAGCCACTGCGCCTGGCCAATATTTATTTTTTTAATTAAAAAATAATTTTCTTCTTCAGCACTCGAAGAGAGACAGCAATATTTATTTTTGAAGTGACTCACAGGAGAAGACAATATTTAATCCAAGGAATGAAACAAGAATGCCAAATTATCAGGCATTTATTTTTGTTCACAGGAGTCTTGAATCGCATCAAAGTTAGTCCTAGCTAGATTGTTAATTACAAATGAGCCGAGGGAGATTAAAAACAGACAAACCAATCAACCAACCAAACAAGCAGAAGTAGCCAAGAAAGGTAAGACATTTTATTTTACATACAAAAAGGGTGCAAACTGAGTCCTTTCCTCCCCAAACTGGGGAAGAGGTATACTTAAAGATCACATTTGTGTTTTCCATGGTGCCCTAGGAAATGGGCTACTCTGAGATCACATATCAGAACCCATTTTCCATTTTCTCCAAAGAAGGCTACTTCCTCTGCAGAGAAGATTTTCCTAATGGTGCACAAATATCTCTCCTGGAGGAACCATTTCAAATACACTTGAAATTGACATTCATGTTTAAAAATACTACAAATTTCATTTTCACAGCTGAGCTTTGTGACCAGTGCCAGGGTTTATGAAACATTATACATCTAAAAAAAAAAAAAGTAAAAAAAGAGACATTTAACAATAGTCAGACACATCCACACATTAAAACTGATTTCCACTGCTGATTTATACATTATCTAGTTGTTTAAAAATCACAATCAACATCCCAACATGTTTTTAAGAGTACAATGGGCAAAGATCAAAGACAGATAAATAATAATATATTAAATTAGAGCATGTAATACATCCTATGGGAATTGCTGAATCAACATTATTTTCCATTGGGGGTATATATTTTTGGTTTATCTTTATCTTTTCTGCTGTTATTTTTTTTCTCTGCTTGATAAAATGGGGCTCATTCCTAAAGCCAGCTTGCTGAGACACTAATTTCAGAAGCTCACTTGTCACTTGTTTACCTCTGAGAATACTCAGGAACACATGGTTCCCAGCAGCTTGGGCTGGGTCTTTATGGAAGTGAAATGCACATAGATGAACACACGCACTCACGTGCGCACACACACCACACACACACACAGACACGCAATCACACACTTCCATCTGTAAATATATTTCTCCCCAAAGAAATGGCTCATCTTTCCTGAGACATTCCTAATAGACTGATAAGCCTTCTAAAAAAGGCTTTTGGTGCAAGGGCTGGCCTAGGATTTGGTCTGGAGCTCATGAACTGAAAATGTCTCACCTGTACTGAAAGAGGGGTGGGTGGGGACATTCAGAACAGCTGTCCTCTTGTGGGTGTTACTGGAATGGCTGCACCACACCCCCACTTATTACCATGAATAATCCTCTGCTCTGAGACCTTATAGATGGTGATGGCACTGGGAAAGTGATTGTGAGGAGTAAAAGAAGAAAAATAAAAGAAATTCTGTCTGCAGAACTGAGGTTTCTTTGTAACATCAAGCTTGGTAATCAAACTAGAAATACAAGGAATACGTGTTCACTTTTTCCCTTGAAAGGTGATTTACAAATACTGGAAGTGGGTTTTCTGGTTGTGTTTTGAGAAAATATGTCAACTACCACTGTGTTATTATCCAGGGAACCTACTCACTATTTTGAATACAATGAGAAAACTATTTTTTGTACTTAGTCACCTGCAAAAGCAGTTAGGAAAAACATTTTTAAGACTGCTTGCTGGATAAAAGACTTTCAAGATTCCTTACTTGTGGCTAAAACATTGCTCAAAACTTTATAAACCCACATAAGGGCCATGGTTGCCTCTTCTTTTTCTTATTCAGAAACAAAATCACCCCCCATACACCAAAAAACAAACTGAAAACCAAAAACAACAAAAAAACAAAACCCAAAACCAAAGGAATCCCAATTTGATTCCTATCAACCCCTCATGGGAAAGACTAGGAGTCTCTGCCATCGACCTCTAGACAGGACTTCCCTGGAGTCTGCAAAAGCAAGAACCCGAGAGATAAGTGCCTGTCACTTACGTGGCCAATTCAGATGGGTTGCCTAATTATCCTCGCTCCCTGAGGGTTTCTGGAATTCATCTGCCCACCATAGGGCAATGGTGGGGATGGTGGCAGTGGCGTGGCAAAGGCAATGTTGGCTGTATGGTGTTGCAGGCTCCCAATCTGAGAAACGAACCCTAATATGGTTCTGACACTGGAGACAATGTTGTTAGGGCAACTCAATGGGAATGGAGAGCTGGTTTAAATGTGAAATGGAAGAGGTGGCTGGGACACAGGAGGCATGTGGGCTTGGGAGATGCATCAAACTTAAGTTCCTCTGAGAAGACGTTTTCTTGGCTGCCATGGAAGTTCTCATTTTTGAGAAATGCAAGCCATGCTTGCTCACTGGGAGGAGGAATGGATTTTATCTTTTACATAAAAAAGTTAAGGCTATAATCTTTAGTAACCACTTTGACGTTACATTATCATTGTTACGTATTTCTGGCATTAAAAGTGGTTACTAGCACTGAAAATCAACACTGAATATGCACTACCAGCATATCTTCCCACTGAACTAAGTTTGGAAATTATTTTAGGGGTGATGGTCACCTTTTCTGGCTAATGGACAGGGACTGTTTTCTAAGTACTTGGAGTTCATTTAGAAAAAAGAGACAATCAACATGTCTAGAAACCTCAGGATCTCTGCTGTCATCTGTAGTTCATGCATTCCAATATAAAATGGGATTTTAACTGGAAGCTAATCTTGTACCTTCCTAGACCCTGTTTATTGCCAGACAGGCTCCATAATAGCAGAAGAATGTTAAATAAGGCAGTCATGAGTGCATACTGGCTGTCAGGATACTCTATCCACCCTTGGGGGCAGTCTGGAGTGAGATCTCTGGAAAGCACCAAGGTGCGTAGAGCAACTTGACCAACTCTTACTGCAGAGACACAAGTGATACCCTGGTCAAAAGGGAGTAGGGGGGACCATTTATGCCTTGGTGGAGTCTTGGCCTGTGTGCCTCAAATCTGTTTAGGATGCAATGTCTGAGGGACTGTAGAGCTTGGGAAAACTCCTAATGTATACTATTAAGGGTTTTTATGAATAGATGCTGAGTTAGCTTTCAGGAAAAACAATTGCATCAATCCTAAAGAAAAAGATCGTTAGGCACCATACTTGTGAAATGGAGAAAGCTCAGAAACTACAGAGCAAGTGGATGGGTGGGGACAGTCAGCGAGCGCATGCCCTAACCCCAAGGATCTGGCTGAGGCATACAGCTAAGGAACTGTAGCAGTAGGGTTGAGGAGGGAGCCCTTATTTGCTGATGGGGCTGAAACAAATGGCCAATTGCATCTAGGGTACTCAGGTTTTTTGCTTATTTTTAAGGAAGATCCCACCAGAATCTCCCAGGTCTGGGATCACTTCGAAGCGCCAATGGCCCTGGAGGGATCACCATTACTCTGCATGCTAAAGAGACCTGGGATTCTTTACCTTTGTTATGAAAACCAAATATCTAGTAAGAGATTTGTGAGGTTGGAAGGTGAGAACAGTGTCTTAGGAAGTACAGTCCCCTACAACTGACCCAGTAAAAATTTTAAGACAAAAAAAAAGTCACAAATCCAGCTGCAAGGCAGCTTGCCCTGCAGCCAAGCTGGTCAGTGCCTTTGCTTTTGTGTGTGTGTGTGTGTGGAAGCAGGGTGAGGGGCTGAAGAGAGGCACTCAGTAGAGTATAGAGTGCCAGGATGCTCCAGGCATTCCCACCATTTCCCTCTGCCCTTTTTTTTTTTCTTTTTAGACAGAGTCTCACTCTGTTGCCCAGGCTGGAGTGCAGTGGTGCGATCTCGGCTCACTGCAACTTCTGCCTCCCAGGCTCAAGTGATTCTCCTGCCTCAGCCTCCCGAGTAGCTGGGACTACGGGAGCATGCCACCACGCCCAGCTAATTTTTGTATTTTTTGTAGAGACGGGGTTTCACCATGTTGGCCAGGCTGGTCTCGAACTCTTGACCTCACATGATCCACTTCCCTTGGCCTCCCAAAGTGCTGGGATTACAGGTGTGAGCCACTGCACCTGGCCCCCCCTCTGCCCTCTCTTGAGAGGCAAGGCATTTTCTATACAGGGGTGAGGAAAAGTTAAACTTTCTATACAGTAAGTTAGCAATGCCCAAATCCCAACTGAGAAACGATGTAAATTTTAGTGATAGGGCTGTAACCACTAGGTAATGGCAAGGACATAAATCCCAATATTCACAGTCCTTGTGGGGAAGGGGTGTGATATTGCATCTCCCTGCCACTCTATGTTTCATATATAGAAACATTTATAGAAATGACATATTACCATCTTTTCATAAGCTAAGCAGGTTTGATGCCAGTGAAATGATATTCCCTAGCCAAGGTCCAATGGAACAGATGAAGCCCAGTACCTCTGATCCATGTTAATGTTATTTCTGCTCTGTGTAAGGTACATCAAGGGAATTTTTCAAGAAATGGCAACTATCAGAAAATATCCCCACACCCTCCAGTCCAAAAGACAGCCCTGCACCTCAAACCAGAGGTGAAGACTTCTATGGTCCACAAACCATCAGACTAAGTCACCCACCAGCCACTGTGCTCCATGGTTAGCTCTCTACTCCCAGATACAAGACCTCTTTCCTGATGTAAATGACCCTTTCTCTTCTGTCACCGCTGGAATGAGGAGTCATTGTTTGGTTAAGCCACTAAACTCAAATGAAAATTGGGCATGAGAAGAGTAACTCCACACATGAAAGACTTGTCAAACAGTGAATGAGGAACCAAGATCCTTCACAGTAGTACCTCATATGAAAACACCATGGGGGGAGGCCTAGGGCATACTGGGAAAAACATGCTTAGAGGCACGGCCACCTTTCTGGAAGAAGTCCAATTGAGAAGATAATTTCAGACCTTTCATTCCAGTCTCCTTTTCCCTGGAATGTTCCAGCACCAAACAATCTTTCCCTCCTTTTAAATGCGGCCCCATATACTGCATCCTAAGCCTACTGCTATGGACCTGCTGGGAGAAGATCTTCATAAGCTTGGTTTCTGATAAGGCAGGCCAGCCCAAATGCTACAGCTCAGCTATTGGGGCAGATAGGATACACCGATTTTCTTTTCCTGGCCCTATAATGCCACACCCTGAGGTCCCTCTGGCAGGTGGAAGGCAGGTTCACTGTCCTCTTTTTTTCCACTAATGGCAATATGGTGGTGGCTGTTTCATCACTAATTTTTCCCCCAAGCCACCAGGACGTCACATGGCTATCTAGTTGGAAGTCCCTGGCAGCATAGGAAACAATTTCAATTTTTTTTTTGTTAAGCATCTCCTTCTCTGGGATGAGCTGTTTCCTGGTCACAGTCTGGCTCGGCTGGCTCATCTCATGTTCTGGAGAGCTAGGTTTTCAAACTGTAAGCTGATTAGGTCAAGATGCTCTGGTAGGGACATTCTTCAGCTGCTGAGAAGATGAATGAAAATTCAAGTATGTTTTCTTGCCAACCTGAGTGTTCACTCAGAATGACACCGAGTTTGGCTTCTCTTCTGGGTGCTGCAGATCAAACTCTTTCCACTGAGAATGTCCTCTGGACCCATGTTCTCTCTGAATGGCTTGGCCGGCCCCATCCCCCTCAAAACAGGTAAAAGTAAAACCCCCAATATAACCAGACACAATATGCATCTGCCATGTTTTTGATTTTGTTTTTTTTAAAAAAAACTAAAAGTGCAACAAAGTCAGTTTTCTTTCCTTTGCTTAGAACAATTTTCATTGTCCTACTACCTGGAGAAAAGAGTTTGTCAAAAAAGCTAAGAACGCCAACACACAGGGACAGTAGACTGCAGATTGCTCACAGCTTGTGTCCTACAGTGTAACTTCACAGGAGGGAGGGAAGGAACGTGAACCCCAAGGCCAGCTGGGATGAATGCTGCACAGGCACAGAGGAAGAGGAAACCATACTGCCAGGCACACCTGGGATACGGAGAAGGTTCTTCTCCAGCCCAGGTCTGCCATTTTCCTCCTACCTTCTTGGCCTTACCCGCAGCCTCTTGATCTCCTTCTGCAGACAAAGCCTTTAGCTCACTAGGTTTTATGCTGGAGAGGGTTGAGGGTGGGGTAAAAACCAGGAGTAAACTAAGGGGAAGAAGGAGAATAGTAGTCCTTGAGTTTTTGTGAATGACACCTTCACTGTAAACAATGGGAAGGAGAGTCAACCAGGCAGCTCTGTGGGCAAGCAGTGGAGGAACAGCAGCTCTGGGACCTGCTCAGAGCCTTAGGCAGGCGGAGATGGCCAATGACCCACTAGGCCCTGGCTGCCCGCACTGGCCCCTTCTGGGGGCATCTGTTTTCTTCTTTTTGGTTTGGATATCCACCCTCCCCCAAAGAGGAGTCCCTTCCAATGAGAAATGGCAGGAGCTGCAGGTACAATTGAGTCAGAGTCCCCAGGGCCTGAGGACTCCTGGGAGGCACTGGTCACTTGTGGCGCTGAGCAGTCTTCTTCCTTTTCCTCTTAAAGAAACAGCAGCACCTGGAGCACAAGGAACATTGCAAGTCAGTGCGGGAGGCCTGCAGCTTCCAGCAGACTTCTGCCTGCTTCTGCTTACTGCAGGGGTGGAATTTTCCCCCTAGCACCCACCCATAGGGACCACCCACCATCTACAGTGCACGCACTGGAGGCAGTGGGCAGTGTCTGCCAGAAAAGCCAAAGGAAATAGCTGCTTGATTTCAATCTGCAGTCATCCTACCTAATTATCAAGATGGTGCAGGCTAGGCAGGGCTGAAATAGGCGTTACTGGAAGGAGGATGAAGAAGGCTCATAGTTTAGCACCCAACCCAGATGCCTCACCTTATCAAGAGTCATGACTGGGGGTCCTCAGGGCTGCATAAAAATAGTCTACATTGTCTACTCCTTGATACTGAGGGCACAATTATTTAATGCAACTCACTGGCCAGAGGGCAGGGAGGCTAAAATAAGGCAAACAAATCCCATGATAAGTATGATGTCTGGAACTCTAGGAGGATCTCAGGATGTTACCAATGAAGGATTAAGGATTCTCTCCATCCCCCTCTCTGTCCTCACCCACCGAAGTAGGCAGGAGAGGCCCTGACTCTAATAATGACTGTGAGCCACATCTCCTGACATCAGTACAGCTCCCCTTTTCATTTGGAGGGGACCACTGTCACAGCCCAAGAGCTGACCATCAGGATGCTCTCACTCCCCAATTTAGGGAGTGAGATACAGGGCACTCCCCAATTTAGCTTCCTGAGACTGCTGCTGTGCCAGATGGGGTTTATGAACTGGCCTTGTTTAGGATGGAGGTGGGATTGGCTCCTTTATGAGTCCTCCAAGTTCTGCTTCCTGGGGACTAGCCACAGTTTCTGGCACATCCCTAAGTCTGAGTATCCCCCCTACTCACTCCTGTCTTTAGAACAGGAAGTATCACTCTTGCTCAGGCAGTCCAGAAGCAGGTGATGAGTGCTGTGGCAAAGTGCACAAGATATGTCCTTTCTGGGGAGCTGACACGTGGGGAATGAGAATAAAAGGGACAGAAGGTGGTGGATGAGTCAAAGATGCCGGATGATGGAGGGCAGTAAAGTTGGAAGCATAGCTCAGACTTGCTAGATCCTTGAAAGAAAACTTTTCTGAAAAAACTATCTTTGAGTCTCTTGCCTAATTATTGCAGGTGTAAAGCCAGCAATATTCATATGGAAATAAAGACTATTACTTACTTCCCATACCCCTAGGTATTCCATTGTAGCCAAGATTCCCTCTCTTTTTAGTTAGACTCTTTGGTATTCCTACATCCAATGGACTAGTTATAAAAAACTGGAGAAAGTTTCTAAGAATGCAGAAACATTTACACAGACCATGATGGGCTTTAATCATATCTGAATGAATCAAACATGAAAATTTTAGAAATAGGACTTTCTTAAGAGGGTCTTTGGAAAGATTTTCTCTGAAAGTATCAATGGCATTTGTGAGGTACTATTAATGGGTGCAAATATATCACTAAGCAAAGTGTCACATGTATTTGGAAACTAAATTCTTTTAAATAAAAGTGACCAACATTTTTGATTGTTAAAAATAATCCTCAGTGGAAACCCTGGATAAGAATTCAAGAACAAATGGTGTTTTTTGGTGTTTTTCTTTCTTTTCTTTTCTTTCTTTTTTTTTTTTTTTTTTTTTTTGAGACTGAGTCTCACTCTGTCGCTCAGGCTGGAGTGCAATGGCGCCATCTCTGCTCACTGCAACCTCCACCTACAGGGCTCAAGTGATTCTCCTGCCTCAGCCTCCTGAGTAGCTGGTGCCCACCAGCACACCCGGCTAATTTTTGTATTTTTAGTAGAGACGGGGTTTCACCATGTTGGCCGGGCTGGTCTGGAACTCCTGACCTCAAATGATCCACCTGCCTCGGCCTCCCAAAGTGCTGGGATTACAGGTGTAAGCCACTATGCCCGGCCCAAATAGTGTTTTTCTATACGTATGCTTTAGAAATGGACATTTTCCAAGTTGAATGTCCTGAAATTAATAATAAAAGAGGCAAATTAAATCTCCATTTCAATAGACTTACCTCTTTTCTTCTGAATCATGATTTTCAGAGGTATTACTAACTTTTAAGTCAACTTCTATTCTTAATCTTTTTGGAGGATGCTAAGATGATGATTTTGTGTTTTTAAGAAAGCAATAAAAAAAGTTTACAATACTGTTTAGGTCCATTTCAAACTGTACAATGACTTCTCTTTTACCTCCTCCAAGGCAAGCCATAAGAATTAATGCCTGCTTAGAAGCATATCATAACTGGATGTGCAATGCTGAACCCACCTAACTAAAAGGGAGTGTGAGCTATGGTTCAAAGGAGTTGGAATATTTCAAATTTAGAGCCCTGGATTTATCTTTGCTAGTTATTGTAGTTAAAGCTTCAGCAGTGGCAAAGGCTTTTAATGATTCTACCTACAAGAAAGCAGGCCCCACAATCTGTTCTTCAACTCTTTGGTGTCTGTGGTGACTACTAGCAACAGGATCTATTAAACTGGGTCAGACTCTAGACCAAGTCCACTGATTGACTTTCAGATGTGTTCCTCTCAGAAGAGAATGAAGGCAGGTGGTGGACCCCTCATGGCTTAGGTTTCCTTTCAGTTGATTCTTTGACTGTTTAGATGACAAGAAGTTCTCAACATGCTGGAGTCAAAATCGATCCAAATCTCCCTACTCTCAAGCCATCTAGTGCTCTTACCCCAGGCCTCTGACCCACTACCTTTTCCATATGGCATTCTTACTAGGTCCTGGCCCTCTCTCTTCAGCTATTCCCTTGCTATGTTCCTTTTCTCTGCCATATGTGTACATTCTTCCTTTCTTCTAATACTTAACTCAAGTCCTACAGTGTTTACAAGGACTTCTTTGACCATCCTGTCCATGGTGACCTCTTGGCCCCTCAGCCTCTCAAGGGCAATAATCTCAATGTCCTGCAGAACTCCTTATCCTTTCATGTGTATGTCTGATCTCTTCAGCTAGATGGTACCCAAGCTCTTTGGGACAAATTTTGTAACCCCCCCCCCCCACCCCACTAGAGTTCCAAGCACAGGGTTGGATAAGCATATAGCAGGCCCTCAGGTATCTGCAGTAAGGATCATGTGACTGACACCTCACAGGAAAAAACAGACCACCACAATGTCGGATTACACAGACACATGTTTGCAAAACAAATAGCCAAAGGTATTCTTTGATCCCCTAAGACGATAAATCTGACCTCCACAAAACCCAGTTGTTTTCTTTAATACATTCCTGTCCCTGAGGAAGCCCCTGTAGGCAATCTGGCTTAGATAGTTAGGGTTCAGAAACCAGTGCCCAACCCAGTCACTGAAGACAAATAGAAACATGGCAGTCATGAAACTAGCAGGCTGTTACCTCCATATAGAGCATGACTTTATGCATGCGGACAATGTGGGAGAGTTACAATTCCAGACTGCAACAGACCAACAAGTTCAGGAGTACCTGGAAGGTCACAGGCAAGAGAGCAGGGGAAGGGGCTATGTCTTGTAGCAAGAATGTTCCTCACCACACATGGATTCTTGAGGGCTTCTCCTTCCATAAACTCCATGTTATTCCTAAAAATACATTCCAGAAACCTTTTCCATGAGTGGAAAAGACAGGCTCCAATATATCAATTAGCTGAGTCAGTCCTTGGCCTACTAAACTCTCACATAGGAATACAGAAAAAGACAATAAACAAAAACAAAACAACTCTCAAAACAACAACAACAAAACATCCACCTCTCCCTGAAGGAGCTCCCCCTTTTTTGAGGTTGCTACTCTACAGAGGGAAGAGCCAGCTGAATCAAAAAGTCAGATTTTCCCAAAGCAGCCAATTTCCAGGTTAGAGACCACATTGCAGAATGAGAGATTATCCAGCAACAACTCACTATCCTTGCGGCTGTGAGTAAACACAACTGCTACATAAAAACTGATACAGTAATCTTGCCCTTTTACCTCTGTCCCTCTCCATATCTGGTTGTATTAATTTGGGAGAAAATTTACTCAGCTAAAAATAGATAATTTTGGATACTGTGGGATACTGTTATGGCAGGAGGAGACAGCGACAAGGTGGGTTTGAAAGAAGGACTAGATTAATTCCTGGGTACAGGCCTGCCCCATCCCCACCTTATGGATCTAGATCCCCAGTCAGGGTGGTTATGGCACAAGGAGTCCTATGGAAGCTATTTAATGTTCCTAAGGCATTTTGTTTGGCTTTGCCAGTCCCAGCCTAGTCTGGTCCACTCCCCTTGCAATGGACTGGAGAGAGGGACTCACCACAGGTTGAGCATTTTCAGGCAGCTACAGAGTATATAAAGAGAAAAACACAGAAAGGAAGAGAGAGAAAGAGAGAGATATTAGTCCACAGAGGTGAAATGGAAGCGACTCCCTGTGAGCCATGCAAACATGCAGTATGTGTCTGTGTTTAGTTTCTTCTTCTGTCAAGGTAGGGTGAGTAGGCCCAGGCCACTTGGTCCCCACGTTAAAGTGGAGGGTTCGGACAGGAGCCTGACGGAAGCATCAAGGTGGGAGCTGGATCTCAGGGGTAAGGCAAAACAGAAAGAGTTGGTGGGAGCTCCAGGGTGGGCTTTCCTGGGCAACTTCTAGGAACGCAGCAGGGGAAAGAGCAAATGACCTTGCCTGTAAGAACTCAATCAAGCACCAGGGGTGAACCATTTTGGTTCCCATATGAAGTCTTACTGTGCAATATTAAGCTAGCCTCTCAAATATTTTGAGGGAAAAAGAAAGTCCCTAGCCTTTGTGCAAGTCCAACATGCCTGATCAAAGCAGCTAGCAGTTAGCTCTTCCTCTAGAGAGGGAGAAAAGGTTTAAGCGACACTTACTTTATCTTATTAGAAGATGAATCAGAGGGAGGAGGGTCACTGCTCTGTATTAAGGTATAACTACCAGAGAAGGACCTAAATTCTACTCTTGTTAATGCTCAGGAGAAATGAGGTTCACATTTGTTAAATTATAGCTAAAGTCTGGATAACCAAAAATTCCTGTATTCTTACTGTAACAAAAATCAACCAAAAAGCTGCCGGCCCTCACCACCCTTTAAACCATAAACAAGGACATATGTCCTGGAGCTAGAGAAAAAGGGAATTCACATGTTCATTTTGTACACAGAACAAAACCTAAGACCCTGTTATTTCTTTCCACCTTTACACTAAACAAGCTGGGTGAGGAACCCAAAATCAAAAGCCTGAAAGTGAGTTTCCCCAGTACTGAGGTGTGTCTCAATATAAGCATCATCCCCCTCTACCCCACAAGCAGGCTGCATGAACAAATGGCATCACAGCTGCGTGCAATGAGGGGCTGTTTGGAACACCTCGTGCTTCTCTAGCTGTGACTTCTTCCCATGAAAATGATCAACCAGGTGGACACAGGGCTACCCTTTCCTTGCCCCCACACACAAAGGCCAAGAAAAATAACACATGGCTGGGCCCTGACAGTTCTCTGGGCAAGATGGATTGATAGCCCATGAAATCACTAAATGCCCTAAGCCATGAGCTTCGGGATGACATCTGGTCAAATATAATTGCTCCCCTATGCTTTCTACATCTTTTAGAAGGTCCAAACCTGAAGCTGGTGGCAAAGAGGCACATTTGTCCTTTTTGCTAAATGACAAGACTTTAAACTCTCCTTACATTCTAGAGGTTAGATTATACCAATACAGAATACACCAGATTGAAATCTCTGTGTGAATGAGCCCATATCTTACACACAGAACACAAATACCACACTCACATACACAATTAGTATACACATTTACCAAAATGAGATGAGATGAATGGGTTCAAAAGATAAACCTGTATAGGGCATAACATAAAACTAAAGCCCATTTGATTACTGCATTCAGAGTATACTATTAAATCCAAAGCTAAACTTCTAGCCTTCAAAGTAATAGCCACAAAGGTGAATTGAGAATGGGGTGGGAGCTGGGAACAGGTACGGCCATCCTTCAAGCTCTGACAATGTTTGGATCAGACCACGCTTGGTACAGTGGTTCTCAACATTGGCTACATGTTAGAATGACCTGAACTTTTAAAATTCCTGATGCTCAGGCTACATTTCAATAAATTAAATCAGAATGCCTGAGGCCAGACTCAGACATTTGTATTTTCTACCATGCCCCAAATGACTCCAAAGTGCAGCCAGTTGAGAGCCCAGAGGGTGGGAGTAACATATTGTTTATTTAAGATAATGTAATTTTGTATGGAAATCGAAAAACTGTGAGTACCATTAATATCTCCAAAGTCCCTGAGAATAGGAGCATGTTTCCTTATTAAAATGGCCTTTTCCTGGCATAACCAGCATAACCCTCACCCCCTTATATATCAGTGCCTTATACAAGCTGGGAGAAGAGCTCTGAAGCTGCCTACAGTTAGCAGGGGCTCAACAAAAGACAGTCAAGTCATCCTCATTTACTTTTGATGTATTGGGTAGGAATCCTCAAGCCCTGGTTTTCCAAGCAAAAATTTTCTTTTTTTTTTTTTTTTTTTTTGAGATGGAGTCTCGCTCTGTCGCCAGGATGGAGTGCGGTGGCACAATCTCGACTCACCACAACCCCTGCCTCCTGGGTTCAAGCGATTCTCCTGCCTCAGCCTCCTGAGTAGCTGGGACTACAGACGCATGCCACCACACCCAGCTAATTTTTATATTTTTAGTAGAGACAGGGTTTCACCATGTTGGCCAGGATGGTCTCAATCTCTTGACCTTGTGATCCTCCTGCCTCAGCTTCCCAAAGTGCTGGGATTACACATGTGAGCCACTGCACCTGGCCAAAAACTTTTTTTTGTGTGTGTGACAGGGTCGCACCTGTCACCCAGATTGGAGTACAGTGACATGACCATAGCTCACTGCAGCCTGAACCTTCCAAGTACCTAGGACTACAGGTGCATACCACCATGCCCAACTAATTTTTAATTTTTTTATAGAGTTGGGGTCTCATTATGTTGCCCAGGCTGGTCTCAAACCCCTAGACTCAAGTGATCCTCCTGCCTCAGCCTCCCAAAGTGCTAAGATTACAGGCATGAACCACCACACCTGGCTAGAAAGGACTTCTTGAAGGTAAAATGAGTTCATCAAATTGACTGGCAGGGCTGGGCACGGTGGTTCATGCCTGTAATTTCATGACTTTGGGAGACTGAGGCAGGAGGCTCACTTGAGCTTGGGGAATAGAGGCTGCAGTTAGCCATGATCGTGCCACTGCACTCCAGCTTTGGCAACAGAGAGAGACCCTGTCTCAAAAAATAAATAAATAAAAAAGATGGGCAGGAGACCAGGGGAATAGGCAGGAAAGACAACAATACAAAGTACATCTGGAAGGTGGAAGAATGCAGGTCTCAGTGGCATCTCACTAACTTACATTTAGAGGTATAAGAGTGTTCTGGCTTGTATTAAGCTACCTGGGGGCTCATGAGACTACTTAGGTACAATATCACTATAAATACATTGTCTGCTTCAGAAAACAACACCCTGGGATATCCTGAAGGTTCTCAAAGGGCTCACAAGAAAGGTCCTCCATATCAGGGATAGCAGCAGTTACTGACTCATGGTGTCTCTATCTCTCCCTACCTGGTATCTTCTTGAAGTCTAAATCTGGATCTAAATTTGGGATGGGGAAAAAAGTGGTAGAAATGCTGCTTTTGCAGCAGAATTGGCAGTTATCTCACCTTCCACCCCAGATTTTAAGAGTTTAAACACAGACCATGCAGCGCACCAAGGGGCTGGTGGTATGGGTGGGGCAAGACATACACATGCAAGAGAAGCAGAAAAGGGTGTGGGGCAACCTCCTTACCCTCCTGAGATGAGTATGACTTCCATTCTTTTCCCACACTCTCATTCACAGATGCAGACTATAATATTTTTCTTGCCTGACTTAGTCTCTCTGAAGCCAGAATCATTTGAGAGTGAACAAAATGGCCCTGAACTCCTTGTTCCATGATTGTACATCCAGTTGCTAGCCCACAATCAGAAATCGAATGCTATTCAGCATGGCCCATGGTTTAACAGCAGATTTTTCTCTATATCCCATATAGAGCAAGAAGCTCCACAGCCCCAAGAAGCTCATGGCTACTATCCACTGTAGCCCTGATAACATGATTCTTTCGGTTCACTATGTCTTTTTCATGTGAACTAGAAAAATGTGACTGTCTTCCCCGAAATCACAGCTAAAGAAGGGCAGTAGCAGCCTTAAGGTACCATGCAAAAATTAAAACAGTTAAGGAAGAAAGCTGTGGTTACAAGCATGAGAAATCCCGTCTGAGACGAGCAGCACACAGAGAGGAAGAGACAGAAAAGATTTTTCAACCCATGACTTAAGAGCCCCCTTGAAAGATGTACGTACTTAGCTTCCTCCACTACCTCCACCTCGGCATGAGCTGTGATTGGTGCATTGGAGTGGGCTCCCGTGGGATCATCAACATTCAGCTCTCCATTGGTTGAGCTAACCACCTGAAACAGAAAGACAGAAGTGTGTGACAGGCACCATGGCAACAGAAATCTCTTGCCAGCGCCAGACAGGGTCGCTAAACAGGCAGTGTCTGGAATGTTTGTTTTCCTGGGTTAAGGGATCAATTTAGGGAAGGTTTCCAGGCCCATATCATGCGAGAACACTAATATCAATGATGTAATCATATAATGATGATAATAACTTACATACTGAGTGCCTGCTCCGTGTCTGACACTCTGCTACATTGTGTGTGTAAATCTAATCCTTACAAAAATCTTATGAAATAGGTCATTTTACAGATGGAAACACTAACAAATGACTTAACCAAGGTTTAGAGTTAATATCTGTGAATTTCCATGAGGAAAATTTGTTCTAAACACAGATTCTTTCATATTGCAAAAACACACACATTACTTTGTTAAGTTAAAAATAACTGCATGGCTGACTTCTAAAGGTAAAATCACTTGGCTCCCTTGAATGTGATGGGTGAAGTCTAGTTCTCTCAGTTTATTATGCTATAATGATATAGACTTAGTGCTGATGTTGAAAGAAAAAGTTCTAAAAAGGAAGTCAACAGTGGGTACCAGAAACTATAAATAATCACACTTTCCTTCAGAAATTTCCTCATGGCTTTGAGCACTGGTTCGAAGTTACAAATAACAAGATTGTCACATCCTCTCCGACAAGAGGGAAGATGGTAAAAAAAACACTCTCCCTTGGAAAGCCAGTCTTATTTCAATGATCTTTATTTCAGGTTCACTGTCATCCCACTTCTCACTGATGGTCCCCGAAATGTAAGTGAAGGCTCTCACTCCTGTCATCTGGTTAATGTGGACCCGATCAGGCTTCTCTTGCATGTGTAGCTGCTTCTGCCACCTGGTTTCATTTCCAGCACATTATTCCTGTTTATGTGAGTGCTGGGAAGTGGGAAAAGGGGCCTCACTGCTGGACAAAACACTCTGCTTGTTAAAGACCTTGGCTGAAACATGGGAGAGAACACAAAATAGGATAAACAATTTGGATATCATATGCCCTTGGATAAGTACTTCCATCTATTTGAGATTGTTTCTTATAGGTTGATGAGAGAATTATACAAGAAAATGTATGAGACTGTCTAGTGTAATACCTAGCATAAATAAGGGAAGCAGCATAGTGTAGAAATTGCCCTAATCAGCCCTAAGTTTGAACCCCAGCTCCACCAGTTATTTGCTGTGGGTCTTTGGGCAAGATCCTCAGTCTATGCCTAAGCTTCCTAATCTCTAAAATGGGAGAACAATGCTGCTTACCTAATGGTGTTTACTGTGCAGACAACCCACAGAAAGTGCTTAGCCCAGTGGCATGAGACATGGTAACAGCTCAATAAGTGGTCATCTTACTGTTATTCTCTCTCCGTAACTGTTTATTCTTATCTGCCTCTAGCTCAGGGGTCCTCACCAGCAGTTAATCCACAAAAATTTCCTGAATAGTCATAAAGAGGAGGGTGGGAGGAAATATATAGCACACGTAGCCTTTGGGACAGATAGGGTGAATACTACTTACTAGCAAGCTATATCCACTATTATTTCTAAACAAGAAATAATTATTGTTCTCATTAGTAACCCTTTTTTATTTTTTTGAGAGAGAGTCTTGCTCTGTTGCCCAGGCTGGAGTGCAGTGGCATGATCTCGGCTCACTGCAACCTCTACCTCCCAGGTTCAAGCGGTTCTCCTGCCTCAGTCTCCTGAGTAGCTGAGATTACAGGTATGTGCCACCACACCTGGCTGTTTGTTTGTTTTGTTTTGTTTTTAGTAGAGATGGGGTTTCACCATGTTGGCCAGGCTAGTCTCGAACTTCTGACCTCAGGTTTTCCACCCGCCTTGGCTTCCCGAAGTGCTGGGATTACAGGCATGAGCCACTGTGCCCGGCCTCCAGCTGAATCTTTATAAAAGACTTTTATTTGTTTAAACACAAGGAGACTTAAAGATTAAAACGGATTAAAAGAGACTAAGACATCATAAAAGACTGATGAGGCATATTGCATTGGTTAATGTGAGGCATGAACCTTGATTAAATCCTGGACACTACAATATTAATTCTGGGGACAACTGGAATTAGGTGGAATGTGACATGAACTGTATATTAGATATTATGAAATTAACTTTCTTAGAATGTCTTCGTTCTTAGAAGATACAGGCTGAAGTACTTTGGGATAAGATATAATGATGTCTGCAACTTACTTTCATATGGTTTAGCAAGCAAACACACACACACACTTTCACTCATAGATTTAAAGCAAATACGGCAAAATCTTAATAATTCGTTCAGCAAGGTTAAAGATATGCAAGAGTTTATTGCATTTCCCTCCCGATTTCTCTGTAGAGTTGAAATTTTCAATACAAAAAGTTGAAGAAAAACCAGCAAAACCAAAAAGTTGAGGAAAGAGGGTATAGGGATTGGAAAACCACAGCTCCTCACTCTAATGCTATCCTGTTAATTTCCTCAGTGCTTCATTTGCTTCTTGTGGACATATTCTGGCTGCATACCAGTGATAATACTGGTAAACTCATTCTGTGAGCAAAAAGGTTACAGGAAACATAGTAAGTTTCTAGTGGACAATTCAGGAACTAGACAAGATGTTAAATAAAATGTCTTGGCTTCTACTCACACGAATGAAACATTAGTAAGCATCACCACTGAGAATTACCTGGTGACTCTGGGTCATGGGGCCTGCTCACAGCGTTTCACATGGCTTATACTTCCTAAATTCTCCTTGCTACAAATTGCCATTTGGGCCATAAGCACTGTCCTTGGGCAATCTAAGGAATAAGAGGTTATCCCCATTTTACAGACTAGACATCTTGTCTGTATCAATGAGCATGTGGTCTCAAATGAATGAGACATAAACAGAGCCTCCATTCTCTACTTTTAAACTTAATTGTACCAAAAACATACCTAAGACTTAAAGGCTACACATCTGGGCCTTCACAGCATCCGTTTAATTATTTCAGGTTGGAGGTCTGGTTTGTCAAACTACTGAACTGCAGGCAGTGGAACAAACACTGTGTAAGTGATGGAAGAGTTGGATTCTAGGCCTTGTTCTACCATTAACATCCTCTGTGAGCCCTATTTTCTAATTCCATAAGACAAGGCAAATGACCATGATCCTATCAACTTCATAAATATGAAGGGAATTAAATACAATGACGTTTAGAAAATAAATTTTAAAGAATTAAAAAGAATCTTATGAATAACAAATTACTGACATTTTAAACAATATTAACTTTATGTTTTTCTTTTTTCTTTTTTTTTTGGAGATGGAATCTCGCTCTGTTGCCCAGGCTGCAGTGCAGTGGCGTGATCTTGGCTCACTGCAACCTCTACCTCCCGAGTTCAAGCAATTCTCCTGCCTCAGCCTCCCGAGTAGCTGGGACTACAGGTATGCACCACCACATCTGGCTAATTTTTGTATTTTTTAGTAGAGATGGGGTTTCACCATATTGGCCAGGCTGGTCTTGAACTCCTGACCCCAAGTGATCTGGCTGTTATTTTTTTTCTATTAAATTTTTAGTATAACTTTATGGCCAGGTGCAGTGGCTCATGCCTGTAATCCCAGCATTTTGGGAGGCCGAGGCGGGCGGATCACGAGGTCAGGAGATTAAGACCATCCTGACTAACACGGTGAAACTCCGTCTCTACTAAAAATACAAAAAATTAGCTGGGCATGGTGGCGCACGTCTGTAGTCCCAGCTACTCGGGAGGCTGAGGCAGGAGAATGGTGTGAACCTGGGAGGCGTAGCTTGCAGTGAGCAGAGATCATGCCACTACACTCCAGCCTGGGTGACAGAGCGAGACTTCGTCTCAAAAAATAAATAAATAAATAAATAAATTTTTAGTATAATGTCATTATAAAAGGTAATAAAAAATAAGCTTCATCATAAAAAGCTTTATTTGCGGCCAGGCACGGTGGCTCGTGCCTGTAATCCTAGCACTTTGGGAGGCCGAGACAGGCGGATTGCCTGAGCTCAGCAGTTCGAGACCAGCCTGGACAACATGGTGAAACCCCGTCTCTACTAAAATACAAAAAATCAGCTGGGTGTGGTGGCGGGCGCCTGTAATCCCAGCTACTCAGGAGGCTGAGGCACAAGAATTGCTTGAACCTGGGAGGCGGAGGTTGTAGTGAGCCAAGATCATGCGACTGCACCCCAGCCTGGACAACAATGCGAAACTCTGTCTCAAAAAAAAAAAAAAAAAAAGATTTGCATACTTCAAATAGACATTTATTTTGTTTTAATCACTATTAAAATTAATAGCTCATTACTCTGGCTATACCAAACAAGACCAATTAATATCTTAAAGCATTACTCATGAGAAAGACTAAGACGAAGGACTGTTTTGACGTTCAGACCTGGTAATATCCCTTTTAGGAGTCTCAATAATTTGGGTTATTAGTTTCATTTCTCAAAATGTCACTGTGAGGAGAAATCAGAGCTGTGTACCAAAGGAAACAGTACTTTAACTCATGTGTCATTCTAAGTCTTATATCCTTACTTGGTCCTGAACATTTCTAAAACCTCCCTAAACATTTTAATTCAGACAACTTTAGAGGAACCTTTTTGAAAGGGAAAATATATTATCTTCTTGTATTTAGGCCTTCCACACATAAAAGATCTGTGGAAATACTGGAAGGATGAGAACCATGGGGGTCTGCCCATTAAATATGTTGGAACAGGAGCCTTCATGTGCCTTATCAGAGCAAACTTTTCTTGTCTTAGCATTCTGCACTCCCTCCCAGGGTCATGGTGTCTGCAAGTCACCCAGGTTAGGCCAAACATGATTTTACTACATTACCTCTGGCAAGTGAGACAACTCAGAAATATGTGGACATCTGTTGTGTTAGGAAAGTATTGTTAATCTGGTTTGCAAAAGGTATGCTAAAAACAGTGTCAGCCCAAAGAGGCCAAAGTAATGAGGAGCAGCAGAGCTGAACATAGTATTAGGTAAATGGTGTAACTGCCTGTCCTCTATCTAAGTGCCAAGGAAGCTGGTAAAACTTAGTTTATAGGGAGTAGAGGAAGTTGCATGTTTCAAAAGAGCTGCCAAAGACACCTCAGTTGGATCCATTTCTAAAGGACACTTTACGAGGTCAGGCACGGTGGCTCACATCTGTAATCCCAGGACTCTGCGAGGCCAAGGCAGGTGGATCACTTGAGGTCAGGAGTTTGAGACCAGCCTGGACAACATGGCAAAAACCCATCTCTACTAAATATCCAAAAATTAGCTGGGTGTGGTGGCACGTGCCTGTAATCCCAGCTGCTCTAGAGGCTGACAGGAGAATCGCTTGAACCCGGGAAACAGCAGTTGCAGTGAGCCAAGATCGCGCTACTGCACTCCAGCCTGGATGACAGAGCAAGACTCCATCTCGAAAAAAAAAAAAAAAAGAAAGAAATATGCTTATTTTGTAATTATAAAAAGACAAGGATAAACCATAATGTTAAAAAGGAAAATACCAAAGAGCTGCTCTTGCAGCTCTGTTTTGAACAAGCTGCTCTCTTCTATTGGTGTACAGATCCCAGGATCTCCTAACTTTATTATTATATTAGGGATTCCCTTTGTTTCTTTCGTGTGCTGTATCTCTGGTTTCCTGGATCCCAGATATTCCTTTCTTTTTATTTTTTTTGAGATAGAGTCTCGTTGTGTCGCCCAGGCTGGAGTGCAGGGGCGCAGTCTCAGCTCACTGCAACTTCTGCCTCCCGAGTTTAAGTAATTCTCCTGCCTCAGCCTCCCAAGTAGCTGGGACTACAGGTACCCACCACCACGCCCAGCTAATTTTTTAAAATTATTTTTTAGTAGAGACGGAGTTTCACCATGGTGGCCAGGCTGGTCTTGAACTCCTGACCTTGTGATCTGTCCACCTCGGCCTCCCAAAGTGCTGGGATTACAGGCATGAGCTATTGCACACGGCTGCTACTCTCTTGTTCTATTAATTCTGATAACACACATCCTCATGTGGCTTCATAAGAAAGTGTGCCTGAGAAATAAAATTGAGAGTTTTTTGTTTTGTTTTGTTTTAAAGAGACAGGGTCTTGCTCTGTCACCCAGGCTGAAATGCAGTGGTACGATCATGGCTCACTGCAGCCTCAAACTCCTGGGCTCAAGCGATCCTCCCGCCTAAGCCTTCCTGGCAGCCAGGACTATAGGCACATAGCACCACACCTAGCCAATTTTTCTGTTTTGTGTAGAGACAATATCTTGCTATATTGCCAGGATGGTCAAGAACTCCTGGCCTCAAGTGATCCTCCTGCCTAGGCTTCTCAAAATGCTGGAATTATAGGTGTAAGCCACTGTGCCTGGCTCCTAAGAGCAATGATTTTTTTTTTCTTTTTTTCTGAGACGGAGTCTCAGTCCATCACCCAGGCTGGAGTGCAATGGCGTGATCTCGGCTCACTGCAACCTCTGCCTCCCAGGTTCAAGCGTTCTCCTGCCTCAGCCTCCTGAGTAGCTGGAACTATAGGCATGCGCCACCATGCCCAGCTAATTTTTGTATTTTTAGTAGAGACGGGGTTTCACCATGTTGGCCAGGATGGTCTCAATCACTTGACCTTGTGATCTGCCCACCTTGGGCTCCCAAAGTGCTGGGATTATAGGCGCGAGCCACCACGCCTGGCTATCCTAGCTAATTTTTTAACTTTCTGTAGAGATGAGCTCTCCCTTTGTTGCTCAGTCTTGTCCAATCCATCATGGTTTTTTTTTGGGGGGGATGGAGCCTCATTCTGTCACCCAGGCTAGAGTATGCAGTGGCATGATCTCGGCTCACTGCAACTTCTGCCTCCCAGATTCAGGCAATCCTCCCACCTCAGCCTCCTGAGTAGCTAGGATTACAGGTATGCGCCACCGGGCCTGGCTAATTTTTTTTTTTTGTATTTATAGTACAGATGGGGTTTCACCATGTTGGCCAGGCTAGTCTTGAACTCCTGACTTCAAGTGATCCACCTGCTTTGGCCTCCCAAAGTGCTGCGATTACAGGAGCTACCACGCCCAGCCTCAATCCATCATTTTAACCTATATGATCCTATGTGGTTTTCTATAGGGCCAAAACTGTCTTTCAAGCTGTGATTAAGATCTTTCCATGAATCACTCCTTGTAACAGCATATCCTAGATGATCAAGGCTACCAAGATGCATTTCTACATGTACAAACCTGTCTGCACCTTTATAAGAATTTATGTTTGACAGCTCTGAGTTCACTGTGTGTCCCAACTGATGGTGTCACTTACCAGTATGAGAACAATATTGAGGCTAAGATTATTAAAAACATTCACATGTAAGACAAGTTAAGAGATACCAGGTGTTCTAGTACTAAACAGAAAAAAGAGATTCAGAATAGCCCAAATGAAATCAGAAATAATTTTCTTAAGATCACATTGATTCCAGGGAGAAAAAAGGAAACAGCCCAACTTCCTGGGTACCCACTCAGAAACAGATGACTTATACAAATTAACATTCTCAGCTTATGCGTTAAGGCACATATCATGGAATGAGCAACATACGCAGTCCTTTAGTCCTCTATTCAAAAAATACTTGTAAGTTTCAGGTCTTTACAATTCACAGACTTGACACTAACACAATCCTACCTTGATGTTATTTTTATGGTTTATCATGAATGCATCAAGGTGGTAGGACTAGGTTAACCAGAAATCAGTATCAGAAATCATATAGATGTTTCTTAGTCAATGACAACAGGAAGTAATCATTTTAACAAGCGACTCTTACCCAAGTCCACCTAGACAGAAAATCTACAGAGATACTCAATTAGCCCTTCCTATAAGCTTCCTTTCTAAAGCTGCCGAAGGTTCAGAAGCAAGCCAACATTCCACCAGCCAAGCTGGAAAGGCCAGGAAAAGGCAATAAAGGCAGTAAATACCTGCACTGATCCCCCATGGCGGTCTGCAGCCAAGTGAGACGTTAGGTATGAGGTATTGGTCTGCCGGCTGGGCTGAATTTCCCACTCTCCTCGGCGCTCTGATGATGCATTCTGCTTAGGCATTAGAAAGCATGAGAGCAAGATATGGAAGGAAAGGTGAAGCAACAGCAAGCAATAACAAAATCAAGTACATTCGTGTCCCTGTAGGCTTTTCTTTTGGTTTTGGATTTTAAACTAACAACCACTGGAAAGCAGTGAGGAAAGTAAGCTTGTCTACATTCATTTTAGCCTTAATGAGTCAATACATGAATCTATATCACACCCTCCTTACCCAGAACCAGAAAACCAATAACGACCAAAAGAGGAGGGAGGGGGAAAAAACACACACGTCAAAGCTGGGATTATCTTTTAGTTTCCATAGAGGTAAAATTTCAGTAGCCACTAAGCAGATCAAACTCAGAATGTTAAGATTGTTGGGAGTGGTGGCATACACCTATAATCTCAGCACTTTGGGAGGCCAAGGTGGGCGGATCATGAGGTCTGGAGTTCGAGACCAGCCTGACCAACATGGTGAAAGCCTGTCTCTACTAAAATTACAAAAATGAGCTGGGCATGGTGGCGCACACCTGTGATCCCAGCTAGTCGGGAGGCTGAAGCAGGAGAATTGCTTAAACCCGGGAGATGGAGGTTGCAGTGAGCCAAGATCGTGCCACTGCACTCCAGCCTGCGTGACAGAGCAAGACTCCATCTCGAAAAAATAATAATAATAACAAAAAAAAATTGCTACATCGTTTGCCTGGTTCCTCTAGCTAACAGCGTCTAGACTGGAATTAGAAAAAGTTTACTTATTAATATGATACTATGAATTATTTTCTTCTGGAAAGCAAAAGGAGGGTCGACCTTCAACTAAAAACCTCTTTGGATTCTGCTTTCACCTTAGTATCATTCAGGCTCTCCTTCTTTACCTGCTTTTTAGATCTGCTACTATTCTGATCTTGCTCATATGTGACTTTTGTCCAGAAGAATCTGTTTAGGTGCCTCTTCCCCTGTGCCAGATGGCTGAGTTGTTAACATCATAATGCTCAGCTGTAACAGTCCTAAGGCTCTACAAAAATGAAAAATGAGTAGTTGGAGAGGCAGCAATGAGGGATTAGTAAATCAAATTTTAATTGCTGCTGATATAAACAGCTGCAGGGGTTACGATGTGATATTGCTGCTCTGCATGAAAACCAGAAAGGACTATAAATCTTACAAATGTTCACAGCTATAAAAGTTGTATTCTATAAAAAACGAAGGGCAAGGAAGTAACGGTTTGAGGGTCTATATTCACTCCCCATATTTCAGTATCTCATTGACAAGAGTTGCTTAAAGCTCACCCGTAAGTCACCAAAAAGGAATTTCTCGTAAAAATCAGAGCTTTGTACACCAGCTACAATTTATTTATTTATTTATTTTTTGAGACGGAGTCTCGCTCTGTCGCCCAGGCTGGAGTGCAGTGGCGCATTCTCGGCTCACTGCAAGCTCCGCCTCCCAGGTTCACGCCACTCTTCTGCCTCAGCCTCCCGAGTAGTTGGGACTACAGGCGCGCAGCACCATGCCGGGCTAATTTTTTTGTATTTTCAGTAGAGACGGGGTTTCACCGTGTTAGCCAGGATGGTCTCGATCTCCTGACCTTGTGATCCGCCTGCCTCAGCCTCCCAAAGTGCTGGGATTACAGGCATGAGCCACTACGCCTGGCCAATTTACTCCTTTTTATTAATGGAATACGAAGTCATACGGACAAGAGTACTATAAAGGATCCTGTTCATATTTTCTCTGCTCTTCCTCAGAGAATAAACATATTCTATGAGAAGGCAGCTGTATGGACTTGCTCTATTACCTTATAAATGAGGGGTTTGATTTTATGCTGCTAGTTATGTTAGAGAGAATCAAAGCTACCCAAAATATTCCCCTACTACAATTATTTCTGCCAAAAGAGGTTCAAATGTTTCATTTTCCAAAATAAGACTGGTGTACAACATAATCATAAACTTATTTTTATTTTTTTGGTTGAGAAGAGTTTCACTCTTGTTGCCCAGGCTAAAGTGCAATGGCGCGATCTCGGCTCACCACAACCTCCGCCTCCCAGGTTCAAGCGATTCTCCTGCCTCAGCCTCCCAAGTAGCTGGGATTACAGGTATGTGCCACCATGCCTGGCTAATTTTGTATTTTTAGTAGAGACAGGGTTTCTCCAGGTTGGTCAGGCTGGTCTTGAACTCCCGACCTCAGGTGATCCACCTGCCTCGGCCTCCCAAAGTGCTGGAATTACAGGCGTGAGCCACCGTGCCGGCCATATTTTATAAACTTACTGACATTGTCTATATCCTCAGAGCACTTAGTCTTATTTATTCTGACTGCTGGAGATCTGAGAATAAACCTATTCTTGTAATATTAGAAGTAATATCTATAACTAAACCTATCAGTGATAGACTTTTTCAGTTCTCTAGAACTTTTTATTTTTTGTAATATTTAAATATAATATTTAAGCTCTTAAACTATTATACAGTACTGTCAGGTTTCTAAAAACTTAAGTGCTTAAAAAAATCCAGACAATGATAAGCCATTTAGTGTTGAGTTCTATGATACATACTAAATGCAATTACATCTCATGAATGCTCTCTGTTTTTGCATTTGTTTTTTTGTTTTGTTTTGTGTTTTTGAGATGGAGTCTTGCTCTGTCACCCAGGCTGGAGTGCAGTGGCACGATCTCGGCTCACTGCAAGCTCCGCCTCCCGAGTTCCCGTCATTCTCCTGCCTCAGCCTCCCGGGTAGCTGGGACTACAGACGCGCGCCACCAGGTTGCTAATTTTTTTATATTTTTAGTAGAGACGGGGTTTCACCGTGTTAGCCAGGATGGTCTCGATTTCCTGACCTCATGATCTGCCCGCCTCGGCCTCCCAAAGTGCTAAGATTATAGGTGTGAGCCACGGCACCCAGCCTGCATTTGTTTTTGAGGCAGATAAAATAGAAAATGGCTGGAAATGTATGTTCATGTATACTCATGGGCTTTTAAAGTTAAGAAAACCCTGGACAGCTGATCAACAATTATTTCCATTTTTACTGACTACACATAAGAACTCTGGTTTTATGCTATTGTCTGATTCACAGGGCTATGTGGTTCTTTATATTCATTCTAGTTCAATAAATAAATTGTTGAAAGATTTAAGATTTTTGTTTAAATGAAAATACCAAGACATTTTTCAAAGGCCTAAAAATCACATTCCATCTCATTTCTCAAAGCAATATGCTATTTATCTTTTAAAGATAAATAGAAAACTAATGTTAACACTCTAGATTGCTTCATAAATGCTTCCACTATGATGAAGGAAAAACACACTATACCATACTACTGCCCGCCAATGCCTTCTGTATCTGTTGAAAACATCAAAACTAAGTACAGATGTGAACCTAGGGGTTGCGGGTTTATTACTTAGGAAACAAGTTTTCGGTAAGATGTTAAACTCTAGGGCTACTGTTTTCTGGAATTTAAGAGCTTGGACCGGTATCTAGAGGATAACATAGTAGAAAGGGCCATTTGCAGTTTTAGAAAGCAACAGAATGCCTAGGAAGTAGATGAAACCAAAGAAAGTTGACAACTACAGAAGTCTGCTAGTGTAACTCTCCGAGAAAGGTATTCTAGGCAATACTGTGTACACAGGAGTTATGATTAGGCCTCATCAGCACAGTAGCTAGTTAGATTAAGCAAACTAGTAGAAGAGATCAGCATGTAAATCCTTCATTCTTAAAGATCACTCATGCATACACATCTAATTAAATGTCACTCAAGAGGTGCATGAGAGAAAAGTCATTCAGCAAAGTCAATTTCTCTGCATTACTTGAAAAGCAGAGGTCCACATGGAGTGTTTAAGTCCCCCAAAGCAGGAGCAGGAATCTCAAGTAGTGGTAACTCCTTGGGGGAACGCTTTAAAATTTTCAGTCGTGATTGCATCACCTTCATGGAAATGATTGGTTTACTATGTAGTAGGTAAATCTTGAAACAAGAAAGTAGCAATCCAGCATAGCATAAATGAAAGGTAAAGGTAACAAAAATACTTGAGAAAACATAGAAGACTGTTGAAAAAGTGAAAACCCCCACCTATGCCCTATGGCAGGGGAGAAAAATCTCTCCCAGCATTCATTTGGCAGGGATTAATGTAAGAGTGACACTAACAAAGTGCCATAATCCCAGCACTTTGGGAGGCTGAGGGGGGCGGATCACCTAAGGTCAGGAATTCAAGACCAGCCTCACCAACGTGGTGAGACCCTGTCTCTACTAAAAATGCAAAAATTAGCCGGGAGTGGTGGCATATGCCTATAGTCCCAGCTACTTGGGAGGCTGAGAACCCAGGAGGCAGAGGTTGCAGTGAGCTGAGATTGTGCCACCACACTCCACCCTGAGTGACAGAGTGAGATCTGCCTAAAAAAAAAAAAAAAAAAAATCACCAAATCCTATTCTTCATAAAAAACTCATTTTAAAAAATTATTTTTGATTACATATACAAACAACTTTATCTACTTCACTTTATGGCTCAAAAAATACCTTAAAAGCTGCCATTTATAAAGAAACATTTTGGCCTCTCATGTAAGTCTTCTCAGCCTCATTAACTGTCTTCAACTATAAACTAACAAGAATGAGACTGAATAGTACCAAAAGGTTAGCAAAGAGAATATACTGGATTACATTCTGGTTTTATCACACTT
The DNA here is from genome assembly GCF_029281585.2 of Gorilla gorilla gorilla. Lineage (NCBI taxonomy): Eukaryota > Metazoa > Chordata > Mammalia > Primates > Hominidae > Gorilla > Gorilla gorilla. The sequence continues at coordinate 64,962,033 of NC_073240.2, forward strand.
CCAATATTAAAATTTCTTTTTTTTCTTTTATGATATGGTGGGGGTAAGATGGAAGAAGAAAAGAATGGAACAGGAGCCAGCTGTGGTGGCTCACGCCTGTAATCCCAGCACTTCAGGAGGCCGAGGTGGGTGGATCACAAGGTCAGAAGATTGAGACCATCCTGGCCAACACAGTGAAACCCCGTCTCTACTAAAAATACAAAAAAAATTAGCCAGGCATGGTGGTGTGCACCTGTAGTCTCAGCTACTCGGGAGGCTGAGGCAGGAGAATTGCTTGAACCTGGGAGGCGGAGGTTGCATGAGCCGAGATCGCGCCACTGCACTCCAGCCTGGGCAACAGAGTGAGACCCCGTCTCAAAAAAAAAAAAAAAAAAAAAGTATATACTTGAACAAAACTAAAAACTTCCTTCTATTAAGCTCATGAAACATAACCAGTTTTCCCATGCCAGACAGGGGTTATGCCATGTAATCTGTCATTTGTGCAGAGATATCCTGTATTCTATAAACCTTATCAAATATGAGGGAAGTCTAAAAATCACTGACAACAACCTGAAAAGGGGATTATTCCCAGGCTCAACACTATCCAGAGACGAGAGTATCAATTCTGTGACGCTTTTAGAAAAATCACGGAAACCACCCTAGAAGTCTGCAATTCTCTATTCAAACTCTGCCCTATCCTTACAATGGTGTAAGATACCTCCCTAGGAAATGTTGGTTTATCTAGATAGGATTACTTCAGAATCACCAAGTTTCCTCCTACAAGGAGCTGGGTTAGAACACAGGTGTCTGCTGAAATACAAAACACTTAATACATACAGAAAGAAAAAAACTTTTAATATGGAATACAGAATTAAGAGAAGAGGTGAGCCGCAGTGACTAGGTGATAGAACAGAAGACGCTAAGGAATCTATTTTCGGTTTTGTACTTGCTTGTTTCAAAGCTCCTCTCAGAGTAAAGGTCCCAGAAATGAGGAGGGGAAGACGTCTCCTGCACTGAGCTCTATGTGGACCTGTGGCCATCCTGTGGCCAGGAGGAGTGTGCAATCTCTGTCTGTGCTCCTACTGGATGGCAGGCAGCATGTTAGGAAACTGCACGCAGGTCAGAAGGAGGCAGATTATCTCTGCGCAAACTTAGCCCCTTCAACTAGCAAACCCTGAGCCTCGGTCAGAACTAAACAGTACTCTGTAAAAAGACAGAAACAGATAACTATATCAGCTTTTTTTTTTAAGGTATTCATTTTATGAAGATAACTGACTACCTTGCCTATTTAGCAATGTGGCCTAATGTTTCCTTTAGAAAAATTATGCTCATAACAAGCTGTAGTCAGTAAGCATGACAGCACTAAGCCACAATATCTTTTTCTTTTTCTCTTCTTTTCTTTTTCTTTTTTTTTTTTTTTTGAGACAGAGTTTTGCTCTTATTGCCCAGGCTGGAGTGCAGTGGTGCGATCTCGGCTCACTGCAAACTCCGACTCCTGGGTCGAGCGATTCTCCTACCTCAGCCTCCCAAGTAGCTGGGATTACAGGCATGAGCCACCATGCCCAGCTAATTTTGTATTTTTAGCAGAGACAGGGTTTCACCATGTTGGTCAGGCCGGTTTTGAACTCCTGGCCTCAGGTGATCCACCGCCTTAGCTTCCCAAAGTGCAGGTGTGAGCCACCGACCCCAGCCAGCCACAATATATTTTTCTAAGGCTTTATGTCCTTTAAATGTATTCCCTTACAGTCTAGATACAAACAAATCCAAAACACTCTTTTACTGGAGGCATATCTTCTTCAGACCTCACATGATTTGACTCTTTTAAATTCTGCGTTTATTTTTCCGTGTATTATAAGGTATTGAGTTAGTTTAAATATGGTTCTTTTGGAAGGATGAGAGATTACCTTTACTGATCTTTGATTCATATTTTCCTAGTCAAATTGGAGAATTTGCAAGGGAACAGTCCACCTAGTACAAAATTACAAAGAATAAATTCTTTCCCTTAAACATATGCTACGCATCTCTTTTCACATGGCGAATGAAAACAAAACAAAACAAAACACCTATGCTACACATACAAAAACACAAAAAACAGTAAGTGACATTTTGGGGTAGGATACCATGTCTGTTACCATTTAAAAGCTTTTAATAGTCAATATGACTCTCTCCAGTGTCAAAATGGGATCTGTTCTCTCTAACCTGCTAGGCTAAGTAGCCCTTCTTTTTCACATACCCACAACAAAACCCACCATAATAAAAGAGGTCAGCCAGAGAAAAAGGAGACGCTATCATAACTCCTGAACCATTGCGGTGTAATGTTTATGTAGCATTTACGTAAGGATTGTCACAAGCTTGGATTTAAAGTACTGAAAGGGCAGGAAGAGTGCTGCTGCATGCACATAGGAGTCAATGCAACAGTCTACATTTACTGTGTTGAACAAGCACACTGAATAAAACCTATTACAGTACAATATGTTGTACTCTAATATCAGATATGTGGATACCGGCAGGACTTACTTCCTGATTGAATTTGATCAGATAATGCAAAGGAAGTTTTGCCAGGTAGAAGCAAGCAGGCAGAACTATTAAGGTTTTCATCCCCTTTCTGCTGGATTGTAATATGCAGTTCTTTAGAGAGGAATCAGACCCATGGCAAGATTTACAACTTTTGGTACTGGGAAAGGACAAACACGAAGTATAAAATGATGGAAAGACTAACTCAACTGGGATCTTTCTGAATGGATCTAGCTTTTAGGAACATTTATTCTATCCAAATTCATAGTTTAATTATAGTTCTCTAGTTAGGTAAAATTTATGTTCAAAAAAATTGTGCTTGGCCAGGCATGGTAGCTCACACTTGTAATCCCCGTTACTTGGGAGGCTGAGGCAGAAGGATCACTTGAGCCCAGGAGTTTGAGACCAGGAGGCCCTGTCTCTACAAAAAATAAATAAACATTAGTCAGGTGTGGTGGCTCACGCCCATAGTCCCAGCTGTTTGGGAGGCTGGGGTGGGAGGATTGCTTGAGCCCAGGAGGTCAAGGTTGCTGTGAGCTATGATCATGCCACTACACTCTATCCTGAGAGATGGAGCGAGATCCCATCTCTATTAAAAAAAAAAAAAAAGTGCTTAAGTATCTGGAATTAAGATAGTTTTAAAAGGCAGATCCAATATATGTGAGTTTAAATGCAGTCCTTTAGGAACCATATTTGGGATTTATTATTGTATATAGATAAACCAAACAGTACTCAATTCAATATACCTAAAATCTAAACGAGCAAAGCAAAATTTTCCCAGAATACAAGGAAAATAGGATTCTTGTTGTGATGGAAAAGAACTAATAAGATCACCTGAACTTTTTTTTTTTTTTGAGACGGGTTTCACTTTTGTCCCCCAGGCTGGAGTGCAATGGCACGATCTCGGCTCACCACAAACTCTGCCTCCCGGGTTCAAGTGATTCTCCTGCCTTAGCCTCCCAAGTAGCTGGGATTACAGGCAGGCACCACCATGCCCGGCTAATTTTGTATTTTTTAGTAGAGATGGGGTTTCTCCATGTTGGTCAGGCTGGTCTCGAACTCTCGACCTCAGGTGATCCGCCCGCCTCGGCCTCCCAAAGTGTTGAGATTACAGGCGGGAGCCACCATGCCCAGCAATCACCTGAACTTTCTTTACCGAAAAAGACTGCTCTGTGTGTGTGTGTGTGTGTGTTTTTTTAAACACCCCTCCCCTTGAGCAGACAATCCAGCCCTACTCTAGCTGTCAAACAGAGGCAAAATGGCTCTTTGTGGAAACAAAAACGAGTAGGAAGAAAAGCTTAAAATTTATTTTTCACTAAAGGTTAAATAAAAATCTATGCTATAAACAAATATCTATTTACATCTGCACCCTTCATTTGGCAGATTCATTCATTCACTCATTCATTCAAACAAGTATGCATCAAGTGCCCACTATTCTAAACATCGGTTTGGGTGTTAGGGTTAATTAAAGCAGTGAACAAAACAACAAAAACCTCTGCTCTTACAAGGCTCCAATTTGAGAATGCTGACACCCTAAATAGGTTAAATGTCCTATGGCCAAAGTTTTGGGATAAGATAAAACCAAGGTCTGAGCTCTTCTTTCTCCTTCTACTGTAAGTATGAGACTAAACAGTTTGTTGAGCCCTAGGCTCAGATTTCCCAGAATAAGGAGACTCTTTAGGCATTATCATCAATGTCATCTCTATGCCTTGACTCCCAAATATCTCTCTAGTTGTCTCTGGAGAACCATCCTCTGCCTGCTAGACCTCTTCAGGTGGAATACATTGCTAGTATTTCAAACTCAAGATGCCTAAATTCAAATTCCAAACAAGTTCCTCCCCCAACTTTGCCATCTCTAGTAATAGTACCACATGCCTCCTAATTATCCAGGCTCAAGATCTCTGCAACAGCTTTGACTCTTCCTTCTCCCTTAATCCTGACATTCATGTGGGCTGCCAATTCTGGTAGATTATATCACTGTAGCATTGTTCAATTCTGTTTCATTTGCCCTGCTATAACCCATCTAGGCTCCCTCTACATCTCAAGGGAATTCACTGCCTGCTTAATGATTTCCATGTTTGCTGCCAGACTAGTACCACATTCTGTGCCAAAAGATTTCAAAAGCAGAGTTTTAATCATATCATTCCTTTGCTTAAAAATCTTTAGTCCCTATTCCTACTTAAAATAAGCACCAACTCGCCAGCCCAGCATTCCAGGAGCTTCACCAAATGGTTTCAACCTACTTTCCTAGCCTTGTCTCCCAGGACTCCTTTACTCGCATCATATATTTTAGAAAACTGAACTAGATAAAACATTTGTTGTTGATCATATATTCTTCTGCTTGGAATGCCTCTTCCATCTCATTTAATTCTGCTAAAAGCATGTCAAATGCAGCTTCTCTCATCAAATTATTTGTCTTGCTCAGACTAGATGAAATTTCTTCTTCCAAACCCAGATGACAATAATTTGCAACTTGGGATGCTTATCTGTTCTGCCTTGTGTTATAGTTATCTGTCCATTTGGCTTATCTATTTGTCAGCTCTTTGAGGACAAGGACTCCCTACTTGGTATCCACAGGATATACTTTTTTTTTTTTTTGAAACAAAGTCTCTGCTGCCCCGGCTGGAGTGCAGTGGCACAGTCTCATGTGCACTGGCTCACTGCACAACCTCTGCCTCCCAGGTTCAAGCAATTCTCCTGCCTCAGCCTCCCAAGTAACTGAGATTACAGGCGCCCACCACCACGCCCAGCTAATTTTTGTATTTTTAGTAGAGATGGGGTTTCACCATGTTGGCCAGGCTGGTCTCGAACTCCTGGCCTCAAGTTATCCACCCGCCTCAGCCTTCCAAAGTGCTGGGATTACACGTGTGAGCCACCTACCCTGGCCCACAGGATACAGTTTCACATAGCAGGTCCTCAGCTCAGATTTACTGAGTCAAAGTTGCTGATGAAAGGTTAGCTGTTCCTAAAGTCAATACCTGTCAATCTCGCTCAAGGAGATACTGTATTTTTCTTTTGCTAATTTCAAAACTTGAAAGGAATTAGTCTAGAAAATCATCTTGTTTTCAATTCTTAGAGTAATAAGAGAGAGATTTGGCTGCAAATTTTCTTAAAAAAAAAAAAAGCATAAGAAAACAACCCTAAAGATAGAAGAAACGTAATATTAACATAGACCAAAGGTTGAACAGACACTAGAAATCCATTACCCAGAGTGCATAGTGCAGAAAGAATTTTACCCAGCAACGATTCAGAATCCTGGTGGGAAGGCGTTATAACATTTACATCAACGTGAAGGAATTCCAATCTCTTAGCAGCCACAGGATACTAAAAACTCTAAAATTAAAAAAATAGGGCCAGGCATAGTGGCTCCCAGCATTTTGGGAGGCAGAGGTGGGCAGATTGCTTGAACCCAGGAATTTGAGAACAGCCTGAGAAACACAGTGAAACTGTCTCTACAGAAAATACAAAAAAAAAAAATTAGCTGGGCGTGGTGGCGTGTGCCTGTAGTCCCAGCTACTCGGGAGGCTGAGGCAGGAGAATTGCTCGAACCCGGGAGGTGGAGGTTGCAGTGACGCGAGGTCGTGCCACCGCACACCACCCTGGGCGACAGAGCAAGACTCCATCTCAAAATAAATAAATAAATAAAAATTTAAAAAAATTCTATCACATTCTAAGAGAATGGAGGTAAAAAAGAATTTTAAAAAATAAAAAATATTCTAAAAAATAGGCACAAGGTGATGGGCATGGTGGTTCATGCCTGTAATTGCAGCACTTTGTGAGGCTGAGGCAGGTGGATCACCTGAGGTTAGGAGTTCCAGACTAGCCTGGCCAACATGGTGAAACCCCATCTCCACTAAAAATACAAAAATTAGCCCGGTGTGGTGGCAGGCACCTGTAATCCCAGCTTCTCAGGAAGCTGAGGCAGAAGAATCACTTGAACTCAGGAGGCGGAGGTTGCAGTGAGCCAAGATCATGCTCCAGCCTTGGTGATAAGAGCTAAACTCTGTCTCAAAAAAAAAAAGAGACACAAGGATATATGTTGACTGTGATATGACACTACTTATCTATTTTTTCTTTACATATATTTTCTACTTAAATGCATTTTTGTTTTTTGAGATGGAGTTTCTCTCTTGTTGCCCAGGCTGGAGTGCAATGGTGCCCAGGCTGGGGTGTAATGGTACCATCTCGTCTCACTGCAACCTCCACCTCCCAGGTTCAAGTGACTCTCCTGCCTCAGCCTCCTGAGTAGCTGGGATTTGAGGCATGTGCCACCACACCCAGCTAATTTTTATATTTTTAGTAGAGACAGGGTTTCACCATGTTGGCCAGGCTGGTCTCGAACTCCTGACCTCAGGTGATCGACCCGCCTCGGCCTCCCAAAGTGCTGGGATTACAGGCATGAGCCACTGCGCCTGGCCGCATTATAGAGTAATAAAACTTCATTTAAAATATTTTAGAATATATTACTACACTTCCAACCCTATTACTGTTAATAATTTTGATCCCCTTCCATTGATTCTGCTTATTTCCCCATCCCGTCCAGCTCACTTTACTATAACCCAGTTTATTCAATAAAGGATGTGAAGTAGATTTATAACCATGCCTTTATAGGTGGATAGGCAGATCATTTCTATATCTCTGCTACCAATGACAATGCAACAGTTTTATGCACATAACCTATACTTTGAGTGGTTTTATTGATTGATTTCAAGAAGTAAGGTATTTCATCAGAGAAGAAAATAACTTGATCAAATTGCTTTCTAGCCAGGCGCAGTGGCTCACGCCTCTAATCCCAGTGCTTTGGGAGGCCGAGGCAGGTGGATGACCTGAAGTCAGGAGTTCGAGACCAGCCTGGCCAACATGGCGAAACCCCATCTCTAATAAAAATACAAAAATTAGCCAGGTATGGTGGTATGTGCCTGTAATCCCAGCTACTCGGGAGGCTGAGACAGGAGATTGCTTGAATCTGGGAGACAGAGGTTGAGGTAATCTGAGATTGCACCACTGCACTCTAGCCTGGGTGACAGAGCAAGATACTGTCTCAAAAAAAAAAAAAAAGAAAGAAAGAAAAAGAAAAAGAAAAGAAAAAAGAAATTGCTTTCTAGAGAATTTGTACAATTTGTAAAATCAACAGCAATATGTCAGTTTAACTGCGCCCTCACCTGCACTAGCTATTAGCTTTTAAAAAGGGAGGGATGGGAGAGAACTGCAGAAGTCAACAGTCTTTTGTTGTCAAACCAGAAGTCAGTCAAATTATAAATCTTAAACAACGACTTTAATTAAAGGATGTGACTATGGACCCAATTAGTGCCCAGAGTTTGCTAAACCCTTTCTTTTTTGCCCACCTATTTTCTCGTTTATATGTACTCTCTAGTAAATGGCTTTCCTCCTTTTACATACTTTTTTCTTACCCACCAAACCACATATTTTGCCAAGAGTATATACTTACTGGTGAGAAAATATATTTGTGGGTGTACTCCATTGGACATATGTGTGTGTGTGTGTGTGTGTTTTTATATACTATTCTTAACCTATATACTTGCACATGTGCATCTATGAAATAAATGTTTTTGTATTTTCTTGTAAAAATGTTAATACAAGAAAGTGAGATCATACGGAGAGGAAATAAGCTAATTTGATATGTGATAATTATTTTAAAAATATGTAATCTGTTTATTATGCTTTGCTTATTTACCTACTGTGGTCTCTGTTTTTCTCTTAGCAATATATTTAATATAAAGATAAAAATCCTATGTCATATTTACTTCCCAAATACATAAGCCCTTTTTAAAAATGTCAAATTTGTTGATTTTTTGGTGTGTGTTTGCCTTATCTGTCTTTAGGCTGAGAGATGTCCCTCACTGAGACCACTAGTTTTCCAAACAACGAACAATGAAGGCCAGATGACATGGCCTAAGCTGAGTCTTCACTGCAGGTCCATCTCAAATCTTGACCAGCTCTATAATTTGCCCAGGTAGAAGAACAAGTGGTGGTGTGGAGGTTCCATTTCATGCCCAAGTCAGTTGGAAGTCCAAAGTACCTACCCTTCTTAACCAGCAAGGAAAAACCAGAACTGGCAAGAGCTCTAGACCAGACTACAGATGAGACCCAAAGTGGGCTACCTGGTACATCCTGTCTGTGCGACAGGTCTTTTTTTTTTTTAAACTGCTCCTTGGCGAGTAGGGCTACTCCACAGGCACTGTGCCCAGAGTAGCCTCCAACAGGTCTTTTGGTCCTATGGTAGATGCCTCTGATCCTAACTTATAGCTAGTTCCCCCTACAGCCAACAGACTCTGACAGGCCCAAACACTTTTTTTTTTTTTTTTTTTTGACATGGTCTCACTCTGTCACTCAGGCTGGAGTGCAAATGCGGAAGCAATCTTGGCTCACTGCTGCCTTGACTTCCCGGGCTCAGGTGATTCTCCCACCTCAGCCTCCAAAGTAGCTGGGACTATAGGCATGTGCCACCATGCCCAACTAATTTTTTGTATTTTATGTAGAGACAGGGTTTCACCATCTTGCCCAGGCTGGTCTTGAACTCCTGGCTCAAGTGATGTACCTGCCTTGGCCTCCCAAAGTGCTTGGATTACAGGCATGAGCCACTGCACTTGGCCAGGCTGACTCTTTAGACTGGATGCTTCATATAAGGCACCTGGCCACATCTCAGTGCAACTATACATGCCCTGAGGGTTGCTTGGAAGTCATACCACACCTGTAAGAAATGGCCAGCATTTGATCTTTATTTTCAGTACATACACTAAAGCGGAGAAGCTGAAGAATTTGGGTTTTAATATTAGCCATGAAGAAGGGCAGTGTCTGAAAGAATGGAGGATCAACACATACCTGATTTCGAAGAGGCTGCTGTTGTGATGGCCGATCCCTATGTGTGTGGCTTTCTCGAGTTATTGCAGATGCACCAGAATCTACGTGAACTGACCCTACTGGAGTAGGCTGGAAAAATGAAACAAAAAGTCAAATGGGGGAAACAGGTCCAACTTGATGCATATGCAAAGGACAGAATCATTCTAATTCTGATAGAGTAGTAGTAATTATTTTCAGCTACCAAGAGCACTTTCAAGTTGTCTTGTCTTCTCAGTTTGCTCATCTGCAAAAGGGAGGCAGCCTGGTCCTTAATAGTTGGTCATTGGAGAGTAGCTTACCTTCGAAAATAAAAAACCAGGGCCGGGCGCGGTGGCTCGCGCCTGTAATCTCGGCACTTTGGGAGGCCGAGGTGAGTGGATCACCTGAGGTCAGGAGTTCGAGACCAGACTGAGCAACATGGAGAAATCCCATCTCTACTAAAAATACAAAATTAGTCAGGTGTGGCAGCGCATGCCTGTGATCCCAGCTACTCGGGATGCTGAGGCAGGAGAATTGCTTGAACCTGGGAGGCAGAGGTTGCGGTGAGCTGAGTTCACACCATTGCACTCCAGCCTGGGCAACAAGAGTGAAACTCCGTTAAAAAAAAAAAAAAAAAATCCTCCACTGATATCTGTTTGGCCCTGTGAACCCCTGACCAGAACAACAAATTCAAAAGCTTCCTATGATGCTGGGTTCCACTGCTACAAAGGTCAAGTACATTAACAGCGCATGTGGCATCAACTTCTGAATCACGGGGCCAGGTGTGGTGGCTCACGCCTGTAATCCCAGCACTTTCGGAGGCCAAGGAGGGCAGATCACCTCAGGTCAGGAGTTTGAGATCAGCCTGGCCAACATGGCAAAACCCCGTCTCTGCTAAAAATATAAAAATTAGCCGGGCGTGGTGGTGTGTGCCTACAATCCCAGCTACTTGGGAGGATGAGGCAGGAGAATCGCTTGAACTCAGGAGGCGGAGGTTGCAGTGAGCCGAGACTGGCGCCATTGCACTCCAGCCTGGGAAAACAAACAAACAAACAAACAAACTTCTGAATCATTCAAATGAAACTTCTCCTAAAAACTGGGCTTAAATTCTGTTATCTTTGGACACACAAGTTATTATCTTCCTATATTACTAGGAAAAAATACTTCCTACTTCTGAACTAGTAAGAGCAACCTATGGCAACACCCAGACAAGGCCAGTAAATATACAGTCTACGATCAAAGGAATATTTTTACCAAAGATTCAAGCAGAAAGACTGTCAAGTAAAGGCATCAGGCAGTGCTGGCTGGAGAAAGGAGGTAATGAGGTAAAAAAAAAAAAAAAAAAAGGGTACTTACAATAGGTCTCCCAACCCAATCATAGGCATAGTCAAAGGTATAGCCTTTCTTTTCAAAGAGGTCTGTGAAGAGGGTCCGTAAATACTCATAATCAGGTTTTTCAAAGAAGTCCAATCGCCTGACATATCGAAGGTAGGTTGCCATCTCCTCTGTTAGGAAAGAGATGAAAGGCCCTGCTCATTAGCTGAATGCTTTCCATAGCAGTTGTGGGGAAGCATTGGGCCACAAAGGGGTTATTTATACAGACAATTTGACACTGATGTTTTCTTTACTGACAAAATAAAAGCGATAAAACCTACTTTGGTCTGTATCACAAAAGGAAATGTTAATTACCTAAACAGCACCCCTATCTAGAGATACCCAGTCATGGACTCTACCTAGTTTCAAAGCTCAGTCACACTGGAATGTCTTTTTAGCATCCCACCTGGAAAGTTCTCACAGAGAGCTTCAATGGGAGTATTCCTTTTGGTGTCACCAATTTTTTGATATCTCTCTTTTAATGTGTCAGCCTGTAGAGAGTAAAGAGAGAAAGTTACTTTAAAAGAGGGCCTAAACATGGGAGATTCAATATGTTTTCGCAGTATTTGTTGGTCTTGATTTTTTTTCTAACACTAACAAATAAGAAATGTAGTAGAAATTATATATTTAGATATATACAAACATCTGCTGTGTTCTGGAAAATTTTACTTGTGAAAATATTTAGTTGTCTCAGATAAACACCATCAAATACAATGGATGAGTGGCTAGGATAAGAAAATAACAATATTATGTGGCAATATTTTCAATATTGCAGAAGCTTAGTAATATCCCATGGCCACCATAATTCAATACGATTCAGCATTCTCTCTTAGATCAGCTCGAAAAGTACTGCTAATCCAGGTGGGGGAAACAGATAAGTAATTCTACTACACATATATTGAGACTTTGAACAGAAAAAAACAATAACTGAAAAATGTCTTTCAACAATGTGCTTCCAGAGGGAAAAAAGTTGTCTATGGTACAGCCATGGCTAACAGGTTTGGTGTATGTCAGTAACTCAAAAGCAGCCCAAGTCTGGTATGCTCAGAGCTATAGCCAGAGGGCTTCTGAACCCTGGATCAACAGTGGGCTCCTAGGGAATTCTTGTCAGGCTTTACCTAGCTTGCTGCACTCAGACTTAAGCAATAGTGTTCTGAAGTAAGTAGGAGAAATTTTAGATCTACAACTACCACTAAAATGATTTATGGGCAACGAGAGAGTTTCAAGCAATTAATAATACACTAATGCATTGTTTGGCTGTATGATGACCAAGTTTGACATGAAACTCTATTTGAAAGCTATAAAAATCAATGAGAAGATGTATATGACAGGAGAGGAATTTAAGAGTGAAGAAATAAAATCTAAAAGGGAACGGGTGGAAGTGTTACGTTTTAGGACAATAGTCTAGAAAGCCTACAGCAAAATGAACCATCCTGCCTTTCTGGAAGAGGGGGTGTAGGAGTACCCCAAACTACTGATTAAGTTTCTTTCCATATTAATATGTTGAAATAAATTACAACCAAAAAATATGTCTTGGGCCAGGCGCGATGGCTCATGCCTGTAATCCTAGCACTCTGGGAGGCCTAGATGGGTGATCACTTGAGGTCAGGAGCTCGAGACCAGCCTGACCAACATGGTGAAACCCCATCTCTACTAAAAATACAAAAAATTGGCTGGGTGCAGTGGCTCACACCTGTAATCCCAGCACTTTGGGAGGCCGAGGCAGGTGGATCACAAGGTCAGGAGTTTGAGACCAGCCTGGCCAATATGGTGAAACCCCGTCTCTACTAAAAATACAAAAATTAGCCGGGTGTGGTGGCGTGTGCCTGTAGTCCCAGCTACTCAGGAGGCTGAGGCAGGAGAATTGCTTGAACCCAGGAGGCGGAGGTTGCAGTGAGCCGAGATTGCACCACTGCACTCCAGCCTGGGCAACAAAGCGAGAGTCCGTCTCAAAACAAAAACCAAAAAATTAGCTGGGCGTGGTGGCATGCACCTGTAATCCCAGCTACTCAAGAGGCTGAGGTAGGAGAACCGCTGGAACCTGGGAGGTGGAGGTTGCAGCGAGCCCAGCCTGGGAAACAGAGCGAAACTCTGTCTCAAAAAAAAAAAAAAAAAAAAAAAAAGGTCTCACAAGATACTAATGGGACTTACAATGGGTTAGAAGCTCACCATTTCCTAGCCAAACAGCCAAAGGCACAGAGTAATGATAATGCTCATAATTATAATAGTAAACTGACATGTAACCACTGTTCTGACACCTACCTAAGGAAGGCTATTTAAACTCTACACATTTTGCAATAAATAGATATTGTCTGAATAGGCATTTATTCAATAATACACTTGAACAGCAATGTTAAACCTGGATTTTCATTTTAGTTCAGGTGAGTTCTTAGCCTACATAGGATAAACAAATATTTTCCAAGTTTTCCTGAGGAGTACACCCTGCTGGCCTTTCTGGTAAAATGTGTAGCAGCTGTTGTCAACAATTTGTTCCAGAAATTCCCTTACATACTGGGAACACTCCTCCTGCTACATAATGGTAGTGGAGGAGGAATACCAACACAGAGAGAAAAGCAGCACTGTCAAGCCTGGGAGGAAATGAGGGAAAAGATCATGGAAAATCCAAGAACAAGGAAAAATTAAGAAAGGGAAGACAAATGTGAACAAAACAGTTTCCAAAGCCCAGGAGAGCATTTATAATGTAGACTAATGTAATTAGTCCCTGTTTCTTATCTCCAGAGCCAATTAGCCAATAATCCTTTTTGTGTGTTGTTTTAAAAAAATATTTATTTGTTTATTTTTAAATAGAGATGGGGTCTCACTATGTTGCTGATCTCAAACTCCTGGACTCAAGCAATCCTCCCACCTCAGCCTCCCAAAGTGCTGGGATTACAGGCATGAGCCACCGCATCTGGCCAGCCCCCTATACATTTCTTAAAAACATGAAGCCAGAGGCTCCTTCATTAATAACTGAGCATTGAAACAAAGCCCTCCACTGAACACTTTCAAGGATACCTTGAGTCCTTGCCAGGGGAGGCTGCCTCGAAGGAAATACATGAACATATGGCCTAGGGCTTCCAAATCATCTCTCCGGCTTTGCTCTAAAAGGGAAGACAGATCACACATTATGTTTGCAGTTATTAAAGCAGAAAGAGGTTCAAAACCAAGTAATCCCTTCAGAAATCCTTCGGCTCTGGAAAGGCTCTGCTTACTAATTACTTGTAAATTTAAACCAAGGATAGTATTTTAGATCAAAACCCTAAACCGATGTGTACTTCCTTTGCCTAGATCTGTTGATGGTAAGTAAATATCAAGAGAAAAGAGCAAATTCTGAATTAAAACCAAGCCCAAATCACTAAACAGTGAATTTCCACCCCTCACTCAATGCTGTCACCTTCCTGAAAGTGATAAAATTTTAATGAAATGCTATTTCCAGTATATGGGCTACAATTACCCTTTAGTTACCACCAGGGAGTGAGCAGCAGATTAAGCAACCCAAACTGTTAAAACAGTCCATTCTGGCTAGGCCTGCAAAGATACACGCTGCAAAATGCCTAGCAAACATGCCAAGTGCTTTTTATTCATCATAAAAATTAACACTTAAAATTAAGTTTCATATCAATGAACATCAGTACATACTCTCTTGGCTCCCATTCAATTTGTACCATGTCCTATAACCTCAAAAACATTTTAAAATTTATTACTAAGGTCCCCTCAAAATTAGATGGGTAAGGCTACACACATCTGTAGTCTCAGCTACTTAAGAGGCTGAAGTGAGAGGATCGCTTCAGCCCAGGAGTTTGAGATAAGCCTGGGCAACATAATGAGACCTCACCCGAAAACAAAATAAAACAAAAAATCAAAGTCCCTGCATTCTGGAAGTGTATCTAAAACAAGTTGCTGGGTTTTCTCTCCTTTTAACTGGGAAGGTGAAGATGACAAAGAACTGCAAAATAGTTAACAAAAAACTGCAACTTCATCTCAGAAAACATCCTACACATTCTTTGATTGTTAGAACCTAAGTAGTACACACCTTCGTTTCTTTATTCTTTTTTACAGACAGAGTCCTTGCTCTGTTTCCTAGGCTTGAGCGCAGTGTTGTGATCATGGCTCACTGCAGCCTCAAATTCCTGAGCCCAAGGGACCCTTCTGCCTCAGCTGAGTAGCTAGGAATATAAGTGTGTGGAACCACACTCAGCTAATTTATTTTTATTTTTTGTGAAGATGGGATCTCGCTATGTTGCTCAAGCTGGTCTCAAACTCCTGGCCTCAAGCAAACCTAACATATCAGCCTCCCAAACTGCTGGGATTACCCATGTGAGCCATTGCACCCAGTCCATGCATTCATTTTGAATTTGCCAATTATGGTTTAGTCTCAGATTTCTTTCTTTTTTTTTTTTTTTTTTTTTTTTGAGACAAGGTCTCGCTCTGTTGCCTAGGCTAGAGTACAGTAGCATGTTCTTGGACACTGCAGCCTCGCCCTCCTGGGCTCAAGTGATCCTCCCACCTCAGCTTCCTCACTAGCTGGGACTACAGGCATGCACCACCATCCCTGGCTACTTTTTGTATTTTTTATAGTTACTGGGTTTTGCCATGTTTCCCAGGGCTGGTCTTGAACTCCTGGGCCAATCAAGCAATCAACCAGCCTTGGCCTCCCAAAGTGCTGGCACTACAGGTGTGAGCCACCACACCTGGCCCATCTCAGACATTTTATGTGTTTATTTTTCAGAATCAAGTTTAGGGCTTTATCTGAATAAACTACAGAAGCAAGACTAAGAGGCTACCTTCAACTTGATTGTGCTTTGTTTGTACAGAAAGTAAAACCCAAGAGAGCCAGAGAAAGCCACTCAGCTAACTCAAAATACAGAAGTGCAACATGTTTAACTATTGCCTTAAATTATAGGGAATTTGCATGAAAAAGAATAGTAGTCTACAGGGTAGATGAAGAAAGAAAAGGCAACTTTTTAAATAATGATTTGATGGAGGTTGTACAAAGATGGTTACTAATGGGAAGGAGAGGTACCCTGACAGAGATAAATAACATAAAACTGAGTTGGTATACATCAATTGAAACAATCTTAAAAAGAATGAAAACAGCATGACCATCAGAATCCTTTGTCTACATGGCTTGTCTGAAGTTTGCAATAAAATATTCATAATTGAAAAAAAAAGCAGTTATACAAAAACAGTTTGTTGACACAACCTAAGGATGCACAAATGAAAAAGAGAAAAGAACAAGGAGAGTTGAGTGGAGGCCTCCCACAAAGCAGGGCAGATAGAGAAACGACTCTGCAGTTTCTCATACTGTATCACACCTACTCATTGTCTCTCCATTTTTATATCCACTTCCTGTAACAAGCCCCTTGGTTATTAAAAATTCACTGGACAAATGTTTGAATTTTAAACAGTTGAGCACTAGAGGGCGAAACTCTCCACATTTTCAATATTGATCAGGCCTACAGAAAAAAGATTTCACAGCAAAATAAATTATGAGATTAATATATTTTTAAAACTCACTGGAATAAGTAATAAAGTAACTTTTCAAATCCTGAGAACTATGAAAAAGAACTATAGAATATGGGACAATAGGAAAAATAAGGGTTCCTAAATCAGGAAGGGTACCTAAATCAGCTCAACGATTTAGGTATCTAGATCTTGGTTTATCCTTTCCACTAATTTAATCCAGTGAAATTAAGCATGGTCAAGTCATCTACTTTGGGTCTCAGTTTCCTCATCTGAAAATAAAGTGTTCAATCTGGGGAGAATTTGAAAAGTCATTTTCCAGCTCTAAAATCCTAAAATAATCTGATAACTTAAGCCTTTAGGGCCTTTCAGGAAAAAAATAAGAGTGAAAACCAGAGCATGCTTTATTTTCATACGACTTTGAACACTCCACACTTGTCCAATTCATTATTTCTACATGCCCTCATTTTTTCATGCAGAATATTTTCATTTTCAAAGAAGAAAGGTTTCCAATACCAGTGAGACCAGCAGGACACAAAATTCTTCAGTTCTTCTGATTGGTTGAAAGCTGTGCTTTCATCCAATCAGAAAGATGTGCTTGGTTTACATGCATAACATCCCTGATTTTAGGTTAAATATATTTGTTGAAGGCAGGGAGCAAGGTAACCCAGTGTTCTCACCCTAATTTCAACCATTAAATAATATAAATTGGGCTTCTCAGTAAAAGCTTAATCAGTGGGAAGGTGGCTACTATGGTCTGGATTTCTGTCCTTCCCCCGGACCCCCCAACACACACAAACCTCACGTTGAAATTTGATCCCAATGTTTGAAGCTGGGCCAAATGGAAGGTGTTTGGGTCATGGGGGTATATCCCTCATTAACTGATTAATGACCTCCCTTAGGGATGAGTTCCCAAGAAAGCAGGTTGGTGAGAAGAGCCTAGCAACCCCCTTCCCATGTGATCTGCACATGCTGGCTGCTCCCCTTCCCCTTACACCATGAGTGGAAGCAGCATGAGGCCCCTGAGGCCCTCACCAGATGCAGATGCCAGTGCCATGCTTCTTGTACAGCCTGCAGAACCCTGAGCCAAATTTAAAGGTCTTTTCTTTATAAAATGACCCAGCCTCAGGTATTCCTTTATAGCAACACAAAATGGACTAAGTAAGTGTGGCTACTCTGATGTGGCAACTAATGCAAGGTTTAGGAGGCTTCTTCTCTTGTCCTCCTCCTCTGTAAAATTAAGAAGTGATTTTCTCAAAGCCATTTGAAAATACACATCTCAGTCATTTCTTCTTCTTTGCAACACAAAAAATGCAACACATTTAAAAACCAATAGCCTTAGAGTTCCTACAAAAACTTCTATCGTTTGAGGCATGGGAAAGAGTTTAAAAAGCAGTGACAACTTTCTGTATGTATTCTCTGTAATGCAGAGAGCACAAAATATGATGACAGGTTAGATTTGACCTGAAAAACTCTGGTACTCAGTAAGCCAAGTCTGGGGGTAAACTCAAAAGTCCCGGCAGGAATGGCAGTACACCAAGAGATGAAACAGACTGATGCACAGTAGATGCTTAAAACAGATTTTGTTGAATAAATAATAATCGGGATAATTACAATACAGACTGATATTACTATTATCAGGCATTATGCTAAACATTTTACATACATTATCTCATAGAACCATATATTACAGGCATAATTATCATACCCATTTTATACATGAGATAACCGAGGCTGAGGGAAGAAGGTTATTGGATCAAAATTACATAGCTATTAAGAAAGAGCGCCAGGATTTGCATCCTTTTTCTTAACCACTACTCTGTATCTTATACAAACATAACATGAACACCCATCCCTTGTCTGTTCTTGTCTTTCCTCTTAAGAACAATAAAATTAGTACACGAATGGCTGAGCCCAGGAAGTGGGCATTAAAACAACTTCTAGAGTGTGTCAGTTAAACCACATAATCTTAAGTTTATTATTTAAGATACAGTTTTTGTTTCCTTGTAAAATGGAAAATTACTTGTCATTGTGAAGGAAGAAGGGGATGCTGAGCACTATGCAAGAGACCTATGTCAGACATGGTGCTTTCACATATATTATCCATTCAACCCTCAAAATATCCCTGTGAAGCATTACCCTCATTTTACAGAGGAGTTTCAGTGAGATTAAGTAACTTGTCCAAAGTAACGCTGATAGTAAGTACCAGAGGACCTCTAGTCTAATTTTAAAGTATTACATTTACTTAAGTGAGGATTTCCATGTGGTTACTGAAAAAATCTTGATAACATCATAATTTCAAATCGAATTGTATCATACTACTTTGTAATGCTATTTTTTACTCTTCACTATCACTTGAATTCCTCAGGTGAATAACCTGTGTAGTTTACTCAATGAGGGAACTTAGTAGATATTACATTAGTCTTTAAAATACTTATTAATGTGCAGGCCAGGCATGGTGGCTCACATCTATAATCCCAGTGCGTTGGGAGGCTGAGGCAACAGGATCTCTTGAAACCAGGAGTTTGAGACCCGCCTGGGGAACACAGTGAGACTCTATCTCTATAAAAAAATTTTTAAAAGTTAGCTGGGCATGATGGCATGCGCCTGTAACCCTAGCTACCGAGGCTGAGAAAGATCTCTCCAGCTCAGGTGACTGAGGTTATAGTGAGCTATGATCACACTGCTGCACTCCAGCCTGAGTGAGAGTGAGATTGTCTCTAAAAATAAAATAAATATGCTGGGCACGGTGGCTCACACCTGTAATCCCAGCACTTTGGGAGGCCGAGGCAGGCAGATCACTTAAGGCCAGGAGTTCAAGACCAGCCTGGCCAACATGGTGAAATCCCGTCTCTATTAAAAAGACAAAAATTAGCCAGGTGTGGTGATGCATGCCTGTAATCCCAGCTACTCGGGAGGCTGAGGCAGGAGAATTGCTTGAACCCGGGAGGCAGAGGTTGCAGTGAGCCGAAATCGTGCCACTGCACTCCAGCCTGGGTGATAGAGCAAGACTACATCTCAAAAAAATAAATAAAATAAAATACATCTTAGTGTGCAATAGTTCATTAATATTTAAGGATATTTTATAATTATTTCTGCCTAGGAGTATGGAATCTGAGAATATTCTGCTTGTCTACTCTCTAGAATGTTGATTTTCAAACATGTTTTTTTCAATCACCTAGGAGTCTTTTCTTCAAATAGAATCTTCCATGGAAGCCCAATATATGAAACATAAAAAAGGGAGGCTTTTTTGAAGCGGATAAGCCTAGGACTCTGCCTGCTTGGTCTCCCCACTGTTCCTTAGGCTTCTCTGACAAATACTCTCCCCCTTGGGCTAGTTCCTCACAGGTAAGGTCTTCTGCCTTGATTAGAGCATTTAACAATATTTGTGCAGGTTGTTTATCCTGAGTAAATTGCAAGACTAATGGTAAACCAAGTATATTTTCACTGAATAAGACAGAAGCTCTTCCTTGAAGACTTCTGTGCAGAACTATGTGCAGTGAACAGAAGTCTACTCCATTTTTAGTGAGGCACTCTTCCCCACTGCTGACCCAGCCTGATGTCCTCTTCAGGACTATCATATATGGGGTCAAACATAAGTAAATACCAAATTCATTACTAAACTCACTAAAATGCTATCCTCTTTTTACAATAATTCAAGTACTCACGCTGCTCAGAAACTAAACATTTGGAAACAGTGTAAAGAATTAAGAACCTATGCATAGTCTATAGGATTCTTTGAAAAGTCATTAACTTACCATCTCAACTTCTCATGTACAAAAATCACTCAACCTTGTGAAACAATAAAAACCACAAGTTGTGATGCACAATGGGGATATAATGTTACAGAAATAATAAACTGTTCTAATGACTCGCCCCTTTCATGGAACAGAAAAAAACACACCTTTGCCAAGATGCGTGTTGATAGACATATATCTTGCAGTTCCAGTTAAACTTTTGTGTTCCCTGTAAGGTATGTGTTTTTTGGTTTCGGGGTCAATGTATTCCTTGGCCAGTCCAAAGTCTATAATGTGTATAACATGCTCTTTCTTATTGCCTTGTCGACCAATCAGGAAGTTCTCTGGCTTGACATCTCGGTAAATGAGGTTCTTTGAGTGCACGTATTCCATTCGAGAAAGCTGAAAGAGAAACAAATGATAGAAATACTCTAAAGAAGTATATCAGGAAAATACATCAAAACAGTTTCTTTAACCAGACCAAGGTTTTAATTATTGAAATAACAGTAAAATTCATCTCCTTTCACCGCCCAGAGTCACTTCACTGACTTGTAAACAAAAAAATATTTTGCTATAAATATGTACACAACAAATATCAAGACTAGGAAAAAAAAGTGGGATAGTACAGGTCTGCTAAAATGATAGCTCGATTTTACCTCATAATGTCACAATTTGCAAATGACAAATGAAATCAGTTGTTTATATGCTACTTCAGAAAATTAAGCATTTGAGACAAAAGAAGTATTCCCAGGTAGGATATCAAACTGTTGGTGACCTTTGAGACAAATGCCACTGCTACATTCACCTTCTGCCCACATCTTCCTATCCTTATTTGGACAAGACTACCCAACCCAGTTTTCGATGTTGTGAGGCCCAGAGAAGTTAATACTGGCCTGACATCACATAGCTAATTAGCAGCAGAGACAGGGAAACAGTTCATTATTATCATTATTATTTTTGAGACGGAGTCTTGCTCTGTCACCCAGGGTGGAGTGCAGCCTCAGCCTCCTGGGTTCTAGCAATTCTCGTGCCTCAGCCTCCCGGATAGCTGGGATTACATGCACATGCCACCATGCCTGGCTAATTTTTGTATTTTTAGTAGAGACAGGGTTTCACCATGTTGGCCACACTGGTCTCAAACTCCTGACCTTGGGTGATCCGTCCTCCTCGGCCTCCCAAAATGCTAGGATTACAGGCATGAGCCACCATGCCTGGCCAAAACAGTTCATTGTTGTTGTTTTAAATTTATTTTCAGATTATTTTTGTAGAGATGAGGTCTATGTTGCCTAGGCTGGTCTCAAACTCCTGGCCTCAAGTGACCCTCCCACCTCAGCCTCACAAAGTGCTGGGATTATAGACAAGAGCCACCATGCCTGGCCAGGGCTATAGTTTTTATGCTGAGTTAAATATAACCAAAAATAATAATCATAAAAGTATTTCAAATTTTATTAAGTATTTCTATCTACTAAGCTTTTCTACTAACTTTTTTTTTTTTTTTTGAGATGGAGTCTTGCTCTGTCGCCCAGGCTGGAGTGCAGTGGCACGATCTCGGCTCACTGCAAGCTCCACCTCCTGGGTTCACGCCATTCTCCTGCCTCAGCCTCCCAAGTAGCTGGGACTAAAGGCGCTCGCCACCACGCCCAGCTAATTTTTTGTATTTTTAGTAGAGATGGGGTTTCACTGCGTTAGCCAGGATGGTCTCGATCTCCTGACCTCATGATCCACCCACCTTAGCCTCCCAAAGTGCTGGGATTACAGGCGTGAGCCACCATTCCCAGCCCTTTTCTACTAACTTTTAGTAGAGAAAGAGAAGCTCAGATACTTGAATTTGGGGCTCAAAAGTCAAAGTCAATTATCTAACATTTCCAAATTTTTATAGGACAGTGGGAGAGACCATTACCATTTCAAACAAATGAAGATATATTTGCATCCTTCCCCAAAGGGCTTGTGACAAACTTCTCAAAGGAACTGTTGGAACTGCTTCTTAAACTGGTATTTGTGTATAATTTGGTAGGAGCTACAAGAGCTGCCTCTTCAGCTGAAATTTGTCTCTGAGAGAACTGGAGGCCTGAGAACTACAGCAAATTCCTAGTCACACAATTTTGAATCTGAGTGTTAGTGCAATGGGTTATAACATCAATCTTTTCTTGGTTGCAACAGTGAAGGGAGAGATAGGACATGACAAAACCTTACAGCTATATTTAAAACACATAAATAGGCTGGGTGCAGTGGTTCATGCCTGTAATCCTAGCACATTGGAAGGCCGAGGTGGGAGGACTGCTTGAGACCAGTTTAGACAAGCCTGGGCAACATAGTGGGAGTCTGTCTCCAAAACATTTTTTTTTTTTAATGAGCTGGCATGGCACCTGCAGTCCTAGCTGCTGGAGAGGCTGAGGCAGGAGAATCGCTTGAGCCTAGGAGTTTGAGCAGTGAGCTATGATCATGCTACTGTACTCTAGCCTGGGTGACAGAGACCCTGTCTCAAAAACGAAAAACAAAACAAAACAAAATCAAATAAACTATTCACATTTTTACAACTCCATCTAATCGACTTCTTTCTCCCTAATCTAAATTATATACTTCCTCTTCAGTTAAGGGCAGAGCATTGCTCCAAGGTGCAAAGTCTTAAAATAGAGCAAATTGCAGATGTAGTGTGACTTCTCTGAATTTACCATTTTTGCCCCAGCCAGCTTCCCAGAATGCCATCAAGCCTGTGAGTACTAATTCTTGATGTGTTGCTACGGCTAGTAAATCACCAAAAGGCCCACAAGGATGTGGCTGAGGAACCAGCTTATTCTCTTCTAGAAGAGCAATTCCAACTTACCAACTGGATGGCTATCATTAACACCGTCTTCAAAGTAAATGTTCGGTCACAGAGGTCAAACAAGTCCTCCAAGCTAGGGCCAAGGAGCTCCAGCACCATGGCATTATATTTCCCACATGGTCCAAAGTAATACACCTGTGGGAGACCTTCACCTGAAAGCAGAGGGGAAATGGGGGTATACAGTGGGAGACACAAAAGCCAAAATATGAGATAACAGTATTAGCACTGAATAAAATATTTTTAAAAGTACAATTTGTGAGATTTCCATTTTCTTTCATAGTCCCTACTGGAAACTTAAACTGAGCACAACAGCTTCAATGGGAACTAATAATGATGGGAAAGGCTAAGTCATTGCACAATACGTTCAAATGAGTAGTTATTTAATACCACAGTGCCAAAAACATTTCCACTGCTATAAGATAGAGAATGGTCCCTGATCCATTGGATCTTCCCAAAAGGATGCCTGAAAGTGCAGTATCATAAAAGGCTCAAAGGATGGCTCACTGAGCTCAAAGGCCAGGCTAACATAACTTGTTACATTAGCTGGTTCATGAGCACTCTCTATGCTTACTGCCATAGCCACATGGGCTATTTGGAACTGTTGCCCTATGGACAACTCAGACTGAAGAGGCAAGGTCACAGAGAGTGCAGCCTGGCCCCAGGCCAGCACAACTGGCCCTCTTTTCACAGGGAGTCTCTATAGTTTTTTGTTTTTTATCAGCTGGAGAAAAGTCAACAGACACTTAGTGTTTGGTTGCTGATAAGTACTGATGAAAGGAGAAGGGGGAAAAAACACAAGGCTGGGTTTTCCCCAGATTTGAAATTCATAACTATTAAGAAGCCAAAATCCAGACTTTCTCACCTAAGTGGCAAATTGTGAATAAATTTCCTTTATAAAGTGCATTGTAAATATGAGGCATTCACTAAATATATAACTGGTACCATGAGAATAGTAGATATTAAATAGGATTACAGACGCCAGGCGCAGTGGCTCATGCCTGTAAGTCCAGCACTTTGGGAGGCTGAGGTGAGTGGATCACAAGGTCAAGAGTTTGAGACCAGCCTGGCCAACATGGTGAAACAGTCTCTGAAAATACAAAAATTAGGTGGGCATGGTGGCACGCACCTATAGTCCCAGCTACTCAGGAGGCTGAGGCAGGAGAATCGTTTGAACTCAGGAGGCGGAGGTTACAGTGAGCTGAGATGGCGCCACTGCACTCCAGCCTGGGTGACAGAGCGAGACTCCATCTCAAAAAAAAAAAAAAAGATTATAGAACACTTAAAAAATTATCTGGTTTCACAGAGCAGAAACATTCCCATCTTATATATTTATGTATATAGTGGTCTACAGTTGCATATGTTGTAGATTATTGTTTGCTTCTGCCTCTAAGTGTTTTAACTTGAGACAAGGTCTCAGTGTTACCCAGGCTGGAGTGCAGTGGTAAGATCTCGGCTCGCAATCTCTGCCTCCCGGACTAACGCGATCTTCCCAGCTCAGCCTCCCAAGTAGCAGCTGGGACTGTAGGCTCGCTCTACCACACCAGACTAAGTTTTTGATTTTTTATAGAGATGGGGTCTCACTATGTTACTCAGGCTGGTCCTGAACAACTCCCAAGCTCAAGCAATCCTCCCTCCTTGGCCTCCCAAAGTGCTGGGATTACAGGCATGAGCTACTGTGTCCAGCCCCACTCCCTTTTTATTTCTATGGGTGGGATATAGACAGATGTACATCTAACACATACTTCTCTCAAGGGTAGGTCTCACATATTTGGAATTAATAACTATTTCATATATTGTATTAGTCTATCTTGATTCATTAAATCCTAAACAACTTTTTTTTTTTTTGAGACAGAGTCTCATTCTGTCACCCAGGCTGGAGTGTAGTGGCGCAATCTTGGCCCACTGTAACCTCCGCCTCCTAGGTTCAAGCAATTCTTGCACCTCAACCTCCTAAGTAGCTGAGATTATAGGCATGGTGTCCACCAATTTTTTTTTGTATTTTTTGGAGAGACAGGGTTTTGCCATGTTGGCCAGGCTGCTCTCGAACTCCCGACTTCAAGTGATCCATCTACCTCAGCCTCCCAAAATGCTGGGATTACAGGCGTGAGCTACCATGCCCGGCCTAAATCCTAAACAACTTGAACATTTTCTTTAAATATGTTTATTCCTAGCTTGTATCCTCTAACATATGTTACTCCTGCTAGTTCAATAAATATCTGTTCAATTGTTTTTGTGGTTGTCTTGATTCTCCCTATCTCCAAAAGAGAAAAGGATTTAATTTGAAGTGTTTTTTTTTTTGACATGGAGTTTCACTCTGTAGCCCAGGCTGGAGTGCACTGGTGCCATCTCGACTCACTGCAACCTCCGCCTCCCGAGTTCAAGCCATTCTCCTGCCTCAGCCTCCTGAGTAGCTGGGATTACAGGTGCACACCACCATGCCCAGCTAATTTTTGTATTTTTAGTAGAGACAGCGTTCCCCCATGTTGGCCAGGCTGGCCTCAAACTCCTCACCTCAGGTGATCCGCCCGCCTCGGCCTCCCAAAGTGCTGGGATTATAGGCGTGAGCCACCACACCAGGCCCCAAAGAGTCTTTTTTTCCCGGTTGTTTTGAAGAAGTCATTTTTCAGCTTTTTAAAAATATATAAAACCCAATAGTTGTTTCCAATGACTCCTGCTGAGACATCCAAAGCAGAACACTCTGTCCTAGAGATTTACTGCTTTTATTAATCAGACACATGGTAAATGCAGTTTGGGGATCTTTTAAATTTATGTCCTATATAAGGATTTAATGCCACTAAAATGTTATTTTCCTAATATAAATATTATATTCTTCAAAGCAGGTTGTGGCAGCGCCTGTTGTTTGCATGCCCAATATCCATTCTCCCTCTTCTTTTTTCTTTTGAGACAGTGTCTCACTGTGTCACCCAGGCTGGAGGGCAGTGGTATGACCATGGCTCACTGCAGCCTCGACCTCCTGGGACCAAGCAATCCTCCTGCCTCAGCCTCCCAAACAGCTGGGAGCACAGGCACATGACACCACATCGGGCTAGTTTCTTAAATTTTTTCCAGAGATGAGCTCCCACTATGTTGTCCAGGCTGTTCTTGAATTTCTGGGCTCAACTGATCCTCCTGCTTTGACCTCCCAAGTGCTGAGATTACAGGGATGCCTCTCCCCTTCTTTTTTTCTTTTTCTTTTCTTTTCTTTTCTTTTCTTTTTTTTTTTTTTTTTTGAGACAGAGTCTCGCTCTGTTGCCAGGCTGGAGTGCAGTGGCATGATCTCAGCTCAATGCAACCTCCACCTCCTGAGTTCAAGTGATTCTCGTGCCTCGGCCTCCCAAGTAGCTGGGATTACAGGCACGTACCACCACACCCAGCTAATTTTTAAATTTTTAGTAGAGATGGGATTTCGCCATGTTAGCCAGGATAGTCTCGATCTCCTGACCTCGTGATCTGCCTGCCTTGGCCTCTCAAAGTGCTGGCATTACAGGTGTGAGCCACCACGCCCAGCCTCCCCTTCTTTTAAAATAACATAACTTTTTTTTTTTTTTTTTGAGACAGAGTCTTGCTCTGTTGCTTAGGCCGGAATGCAGTGGCGTGGTCTCAGCTCACTGCAACCTCCGCCTCTTGGGTTCAAGCCATTGTCCTGCCTCAGCCTCCTGAGTAGCTGAGATTACAGGCACCTGCCACCATGCCTGGATAATTTTTGTATTTTTAGTAAAGACGAAGTTTCATCTTGCTGGTCTGGCTGGTCTTGAACTCCTGACCTCAAGCGATCCACCCAACTCAGCCTCCCAAAGTGCTGGTATTATAGGCATGAGCCACCACGCCTGGCCCAGAACTTCTAATTGTTGCAAATAGCAACTTGCCCACTTATAACTCCAGTCTCCCTTGACAATTAGGAAAGACCAATGAGATGGAAGCAGAAATGAGTGTATAACTCTTTTTTTTTTTTTTTATTCAGAGTCTTGCTCTGCTGCCCAGGCTGGAGTGCAGTTGCATGATCTTAGATCAGTGCAACCTCCGCCTCCTGGGTTCAAGCTTTTCTCTTGCCTCAGCCTCCTGAGTAGCTGGGACTACAGACTCAGCTAATTTTGTTTTTAGTTTTAGTCTTGCCTCAGCCTCCTGAGTAGCTGGGACTACAGACTATGGCTAATTTTTTTTTTTTTTTAGTTTTTGGTAGAGATGAGATTTCACCATGTTGGCCAGGCTGGTCTCAAACTCCTGGCCTCAAGTGATCTGCCTGCCTTAGCCTCCCAAAGTGCTGGGATTACAGGCATGAGCCTCCGTGCCTGGCCACTGAGTGTATAATTCTAAAAAAATTCTTTCAAGAGAGATGGCTAGAATGAAAGGTGAAAGGTGTGACCTTCTAAAGGTCCAGAAGCCATCTAGAATCACCAGACATCTTGACGATGTAAAGTAGTGCCAAGAATAGATGGAGCAAAAAACAGAAGAACCTAAGTCCCTGATGGCTGTGAAGTAACCATGCTAATGTTGGACTTTTCTTCTCTCTGGACTTTTTTTATCAAAAAGAAAAATCAATCTCCACCTTGACTGAGCTACTTGTATTTGGATTTTTAAAAAGCAGCCAACTCTAATCCTAATTAATAAACATATTACTCCATTCATTGGTTAAATTGCAAATCTGGGCATAATATCCTCTTTCTAAAGTACAAGCTAAAAGTCAGGCTTGCTTAGAAATATAATATTGGCATAATTTCCTACACTTGTTGCCAATACTTAAGGTTCAGTTTAAATGAGACAACTGATCTTGTTCTTAATAATCCTTAGTATCAAATCTAGATTATCTTTTGCCAGAAGTTTCCATGTTTACAATGAAGTCACAAAAGGATTTTGAGTAATATCTACAATTTCTAACTATAATGTCACCCATTACTCCTACCTAGGAACTTGGAAGAATTAAGAGTTCCTGCTCGCTGCATTATTGGTTTTATTAAGTACCCTGAGACCTCACAACACACTGGCAGGCTTTGGGATGCTCAAAGCAACTTCTAGACCACTGAGTGGTTTTGAAGCATTTCTAGGAGAGGGTCAAGGTCCGAGATACCAGTGTAGAAAAAGCTCACGTCAGAGTCTTAGATCTAGTATTTGCTTCTGCTTTCAACTCTGGCACATTCCTTAGCCTCTCTGGGTTAGCTTATTCATCTGTAAAGAGGAGGGGGGTTTACACAATGAGATACCATCTCACGCCAGTCAGAATGGTGATTATTAAAAAGTCAGGAAACAACAGATGCTGGCGAGGCTATGGAGAAATAGGAACACTTTTACACTGTTGGTAGGAATGTAAATTAGTTCAACCATTGTGGAAGACAGTATGGTGATTCCTTAAGGATATAGAACCAGAAATACCACTTGACCCAGCAATCCCATTACTGAGTATATACCCAAAGGAATATAAATCATTCTACTATAAAGACACATGCACATGTATGTTTACTGCAGCACTATTTACAATAGCAAAGACATGGAACCAACCCAAATGCCCATCAATGATAGACTGGATAAAGAAAATATGGTACACACACACCATGGAATACTATGCAGCCATAAAAAAGAACAAGATCATGTCCTTTGCAGGGACATGAATGAAGCTGGAAGCCATCATCCTCAGCAAACTAACACAGGAACAGAAAACCAAACACCACATGTTCTCACTCATAAGTGGGAGTTGAACATTGAGAACACATGGACACAGAGAGGGGAACAACACACACCAGGGCCTGTTGGTGGATGGGGGGTCGGGGGAGGGAACTTAGAGGACGGGTCAATAGGTGCAGCACACCACCATGGCACACGTGTACCTACGTAACAAACCTGCACATTCTGCACATGTATCCCGTTTTTTTCTCCTTAGAAGAAATAAAGAAACAACAACAACAAAAAAAAAAAAAAAAAAAAGAGGAGGGGGTTTAGACTGGTTCCTTTCAAAATCCAAATTCTTATGGCCAGGATTTCCTTCTAGCTACCTTCTGGGTTCCTCTTTGTAAAGCCACAGAACTATGAATGAAACTCACCTCCATATGTTATGAAATTACGTGTGGCACCAATTCAAATATAAGCTGGTAGTGAAACTCAACTGGAAGTGTATCTATCAGAAATATCTTTAAAACTTAAAAAAAAAAAAAACCCAAAATGAGATGCAGTGACTTCACCTCCTACCTACTGAGTCAGAATTTCTAGGAGTGGAAGCAAACATTGCTCCACAAGTGATTCTGATGTGTAACCTCAGCTGAAAAACACTATATCTAGAGAGTAGAAATAAAGGGTTTTGCTTTGTTTTATGATTAATATATCATAAGGATTCAGAATACAGTGACAGGTCTCTTTCAGAAGTTATTTCAGATCAAAACAACTGGACTCAATACCTTTTGAAGGAAAGAATTTTAAGGCAAGTTAAAAAGATTTCTCTGTTTAAAGTTTCTTAGTTATTTTCTTACAGAAAATATACCTTTGAGCATAAAAGTTTCTTTGGGAGATGTAGCTGTAATTTATTAGAATTATCTGTTCTAATAAATTAGAAAGCTCCCCATGCAAGTTCTACTCTGAGCCTGGTTTTTCGCAGGAGTGCCCATAAAGTGGTCTGTGCTGGTGGTAAAAGACACAAACACAGGCACACTAAGAAAGTCTGTCTCTTTGGTCAGAGATTACCACACAGTAACGGCTTACCAGCTGGGCTGCATTTAAATGAAAAAAAAAAAAATCCTGTATATTTCATTCTTCTTTTGCAGAGCCATCTCTAATCCACTGCTCAAGAAATTTTAAATTAATCAACATTATGCTATGAAATCCTTTAATGAGACTGGGGAGAAGGGCAGATCCTTAAGTGCAACATAAGGTACACATGCGGTAAACAGGTACTTTCTATAAATAATTATGAGGGAATGGAAAGGAAGTGGGAGACTCAGGCAAGGAAGATATGTGCTGGATTCTTTGATCAATGGTATATTGGAAACTAAGGTATTAATAGTTTTATAATCTCTCATCTGCTCTGGAAATAATGTGCTAATGAGGTCTCCCCTTCCTAAATTGGTAAACTGCATAGAAACCTGGAAACTAAAGAAGTGACTACTGAATTTTCCTTTTCTGAAGGATTTCCAATAGATTTCATTATATTTCCTTTAACTACAGGTTAAATCTCTTATAAACCAAACTGCAAGGTTACATATACAGTACATATGTTATCTTGTATATTTTTCTTAGTACTATGAAACAGCCTTTCCATCATCAATAACATGATGTTATAAACCCTGCCGGACATATGGCTCACACATACATCAAGCTGCACAGAATAGGCAATGAATGTAGAACACTAGAGCTAATTTTCAGTCTGTATGAAGTTTAACTTGAGTCAAATACACCAATTCAAGGAAAATGGCTTCTTTTATCATCCAAGCTGTTATCTAAAAACAATCTACAACACATGAACCGTAACTACTCTAAGTAGAGATATTTTAAAATGCACATCAGGTTGAGAACTGAAATAGAACCACCTCAAAGGTTTTGGTAATTTGATCCTATTATTGCCTAATAATTAGTCTTTCATTCTTTTTTAAAAACTAAATTACCTAACTATGAAGGACAACAACCTTGGCAAGCCCATTCTTTTGCTTTGTTTATATAGTTTATTTTTTAATGTTTAAAGAAAATAGAATAATTTTTCTCCCAAATTAAATTAATTCTCTTCTCAGCCCCATAAATAGTAATAGTTTCTAGCACAACTACTAAATGCTCTGTAATGTTTCTGAGGGATCAGGCAATTATTATTATAATACATGGGCAATTATCATTAAAGAAAATAATATTAAACATGTACCCTTAGCAAGAAATCAGAAATAGGCAGATAAATGAGATGTTATTCCATTGTAAGTAATGAAAGGGAAAAATGGAAGCATAGCCTTTAAAACTCTGAGAATAAACCCATAAAACAATGCATTATTACAAAGATAGGAGATAATACGTAGTATATCTTTTTTAAAAAAGAACAAACAATCCCTCTCATGTCTCTGACTCTGAAAAATGTCTCTTTGCAACATGAACCAGTTAAACATATGAATTTACTCAAAATGCTGGTTTAATAACAAAAACAGCTAGGCCCAGAATTAAGAAAACAGGATTACTTTGTCTGTCCTATAATAAAAAATGTTTTACAATCATCTTGTTTAAAGGCCTCCTGGGAACTGGAATACTGCCAAACATAGGCTGCTAACACGAGCTCAAATTTGTATGGTGGGGGAAGAGGCAGTGAGGAAAGGCAAAAGAAGAGGAATAATTTCACATTTCTGAGCCACAGACATTGAGCTTTAACAGTGTCTCTATTACATACACATAAGTATGAATGCCTTGAGCCTTAAAGCAGGCTTAACATTTTATTTACCCAAAAGGAGTCAGAAAAGAAAGCTCAAGACAGGACAGAGGACAGATTTCTTCTATAGTAGATAGAATCCAAAATACACTTTTCTTTTTTTTTTTTTTTGGAGACAGAGTCTTGCTCTGTTGCCCAGGCTGGAATACAGTGGTGCAATTTTGGGTCACTGCAACCTCTACTTCCTGGGTTCAAGCGATTATCTTGCCTCAGCCACCCGAGTGGCTGGGATTACAGGCATGCACCACCATGCCTGGCTAATTTTTGCATTTTTAGTAGAGCTGGGGTTTCACCATGTTAGCCAGGCTGGTCTCAAACTCCTGGCCTCAAGTGGTCCACCTGCCTCTGAGGCAGGAGAATAGGGTCTGGAAACACTAAACCTAAGGCCAACCTATGGCTGCCTTCTTGGAATTGGACTAAGAGGAAAACCCCACCTGTCCACAACCAAGTCATAACGGGCCAAAGGCCCATCCCTCTCCGAACCTCCCCTCCCCTATGTCAGGAATGGGAATGTCTGGTTTTGGTCCATTCTGGGACCTTCATCTGCATATATGCCATAGGTGAGATGCCTCTGATTGGTCCTGGGCAGAATCTTGATTCTGACTGGTCCTGGACAGAATCCTGCCTCTGATTGGTCTAGGGCAGAATCCTTCATTTCCATAGGGCATAACCTATCAGAAGCACCTAAAGGTACTTAGATGTGTTACCATGATCTTTTGTTGTTGTTGTTGAGACAGAGTTTCACTCGTGTCGCCCAGGCTGGAGTGCAATGGCATGATCTCGGCTCACTGCAACCTCTGCCTCCCAATTTCAAGTGATTCTCCTGCCTCAGCCTCCCAAGTAACTGGGATTCCGGGTGCCTGTCACCACATCCAGCTGATTTTTATATTTTTAGTAGAGTCGGGGTTTCGCTATGTTGGCCAGGCTGATCTCGAACTCCTGACCTCAGGTGATCCACCTGCCTCGGCCTCCCGAAGTCCTGGGATTACAGGCGTGAGACACTGCTCCCGGCTTACCATATTCTTTTAATTCAATAAAAACCCCAAGGAACATTACAATCAGGGCTCTTGAGCCACCTGCTCAAGCCCCCTCCCACTCTGTGGAGTGTACTTTCACTTCAACAAATCTATGCCTTCGTCTTCCATTGCTTTGTGTGTTTTGTTCAATTCTTTGCTCAAGGCACCAAGAACTTGGACAACTCATAGTCAAGACTTTCCATCTGGTAACACCTTGGCCACCCAAAGTGCTGGGCACGTAAGCCACTGTGCCTGGCCCAAAATAAAAACAGGTAAAAGTGTGTTGTGTATTGGAGGTGGGTAGGGGCAGAGGAGTAAAGTCCTTTCCCTTTCCAAAAAGACTAACTCGGCTGGGTGTGGTGGCTCATGCCTGTAATCCCAGCACTTTGGGAGGCCAAGGTGTACGGATCACGAGGTCAGGAGATCAAGACCATCTTGGTCAACATGGAGAAACCCCGTCTCTACTAAAATACAAAAAATTAGCTGGGCGTGGTGGTGCACGCCTGTAGTCCCAGACTAGGGAGGCTGAGGCAGGGGAATCGCTTGAACCCAAGAGGTGGAGGCTGCAGTGAGCCAAGATCTCAACACTGTACTCCAGCCCGGTGACAGAGCAAGATTCCGTCTCAAAACAAACAAACAAACAAACAAACAAAAAAACCAAAAAAAAAAAGGAGACTAACTCAGCTCAGCTCAGTTACTAACAGACTAACTTTACTCAGATGGTAAATTCGTGAGATTAAAAAATCCAGTATTTGACATTTTTCCACCTTCCTTAGTACTGTAGTTACTGTGATTTAAGATAAAAAGATGGAATATCTGAATTTCAAAATCTGCCTCAAAACCTAAGAAAAGACACCTGATTCTTCTTAAAACCCACCTGAACAATTAACAACTAAAAAGTCAAGAAGGTTCTAGCAAGCAGCTAGAAGGAATGAAAAGGGAAAAACGAGGTTACCCAAAGTACAGTGATCCCCTTCCTGACAATCATGCCCTGGTCCCATTACACTTTCTTTATCCATGTGTCTGTCTTCCCTACTAACAGAAGGCTATTTGAAGGCAGCAACTACTGTGTGTTAATTTTTTGTATGTCAGCACCTAGCACTGGTCCAAGCATATGGTAGATATGGTTAAAATAAGTACTAAGTAAATTAATAACTACAACTCAGTGTGATGGCACTTGAGTTTTCCATTTGGAATGCCTAATGCTTTCCTCAAAATGCTGAAATACACACAATACATACAGAGCAAAGCAAATTCAGTGGATTTAAAATGTGCACGGAATACTAACACAATTGATTTTTCTGAGTTCTTGCTTACATTTCATGGGAATACTTTTAAAAGACAGTTCTGCTGGGCAAGCCACAAGTATGAATACTCCAAGTAAATTCAGAGTTGCAATATTTCTACATTGACTTCTGTGTATTTTAAATCTTCCATGATGATTGTAAACGGTATCTACAGTTTATCTTGCTGTTCCCATATGTAGGTAAACAACTATGCAGAATTACTTATTTCAGTTAACAGCACTGAAAACTACACACAAACGTCTTCTCCTCTCTCAAAACAGCACCTGCCCATCCAAACGGATTAAATGACCAAAAAAATGAGACATCTAAATCATCTAATATGAAAGGAAGTCCAGTAACTTCTTCCTACCCTTATCTTCTCCCTCTCAATTTGTAAACAAATTCTTTATTTTGGTCCCATTTAACTTGGAAATACACGGTCTTTTCTTCACCTAAGTAGTCTTTTCCTACCACACTTGAATCTCATGGTCATCCTGTAAGGAAAAACAGGGGAAGTACTAAAGACCCCATTTTACAGATGAAATAAAAACCCTGAGAAATATTGTGTGAAATTTCCTAGGTTCCCAAATAATACAACCAAATCTCTCAATTCCAGATTCACTGTTCTCTTCTCTACACTAAGCTGCCTAAATTCTCTTACTCTTAATGTTCTTTTTCATCTGTGTTGTTGCCAAAATTATTCTCCATGCTCCCCAACCCAACTCTTCCAAACCCTATGTCCTGCCCTTTTGGTTAACATTTTTTTTTTCCACCAATTCTTTATCACCTTTCCAGTACATAAATCCCCCACTATGCTCCATAGGCAGCTTGATTTGTCCTACTCACCCTTTTGGCTTCCCTTATTTTTAATTTTTAAGAAATTTTCTTGCCCTCTCCCCCATTATTTTAAAATCAGCTCCACAAACACTATCTTTTCACCTTTCCTGTCCACCTCTCTGTGGTTCTCAGGCCTTGTCAATTCCAGTCCCTGGTCTCGAACAGGAACCACCTGGGGCATTACTTTTTTAAATTATAAAAGTGATAAATAGACAGATATAGCATGGATATCTATATTACCCATTTTTAGACAACCAAACATAACAGCAAACCAAAAGCAGTAAAAAGCATATAAAGAAAAGGTATTCACACCCGGGCACGGTGGCTCACGCCTGTAATCCCAGCACTTTGAGAGGCCGAGGCAGGTGGATCACGAGGTCAGGAGCTCCAGACCATCCTGGTGAAACCCCGTCTCACTAAAATACAAAGAATTAGCTGGGCGTGGTGGCGCACGCCTGTATTCCCAGCTACTCGGGAGGCTGAGGCAGGGGAATCACTTGAACCCCGGAGGCGGAGGTTGCAGTGAGCCAAGATCATGCCACTGTACTCCAGCCTGGCAACACAGCAAGACTCCGTCTCAAAAAAAGAAAAGAAAAAGAAAAAGTATTCACAACCACAAAGGCACATGATTAAGAACAGTGTACTGCAACTTCATTTTTAATTTAATACTATAGCATGGGCCAGACATGGTGGCTCACGCCCATAATCCGAACACTCTGGGAGGCCAAGGCAGGTGAATTGCTTGTGCTCAGAAGTTCAACACCAGCCTGGGCAACATGGTGAAACCCCTGTCTCTACCACAACTACAAAAAACTAGCCAGGTGTGGTGGTGTGTGTTTGTGGTCCCAGCTACTTGGGAGGCTGAGACAAGAGGATCACTTGAGCTTCAGAGGCAGCAGTTGGCAGTGA
This sequence comes from Gorilla gorilla gorilla, assembly GCF_029281585.2. Classification (NCBI taxonomy): domain Eukaryota; kingdom Metazoa; phylum Chordata; class Mammalia; order Primates; family Hominidae; genus Gorilla; species Gorilla gorilla. Next base: position 64,997,192 of record NC_073240.2, read on the forward strand.
GCTGAGATCACACCGCTGTACACCAGCCTGGGCGACAGAGTGAGACTCTGTCTCAAAAAAAAAAAAAAAAAAAGAAAAAGAAAAATACTACAGAGTGGATATTTTTTCTTATCAACATATAGACCTACCTTATTCATTTTAATAGCTACATATTAATAGTAGTATAATAGTATTCCACCATGTATCATATCTGTTTAACTTTCCCCCTACTGATGGGCATTTATGCTGTTTCCATGTGTTAATTAGAAATATATATTATAGTGAACACCTATTGCTTTTGCCTGGTCTGCATCCTTTTGTTCCTTCTGATAACACCACCTTATTCTTACAGTGGAAAGTACCATTTCCCCAGTGTTACTTCATGTGGTTAAAGTGGGGGCAACCCATCTCCCATTGACATCCCGAGGATGCCACAAGCCCAATTACTCAGAATACTCTATCTGCCTGCCTGGGAAAACTGGCTCAGGAATGGGTGCCATGTCTCTCACGTAACAAGAGTCAACTCTAGGACTTTTTTGGAACTATAGAGAAGGAGGAGTATTCTCTCTCTTTCTCTCTCTCTTTCTCTCTCTCTCTCTCTCTCTTTCCCTGATCGCTAAACTGAAAGCAGCTCAGCCTGGAGTTGCCAGGGACCACCACATGGAGAAAGCCTATTTGAGAATGAAGCTAATGCAGAGAAAGAAGAGGTGAGAAAAAAAGAGAGGCAAATGTATCACATACCTATGGACCAAGGACATTATTAGTCCTGTATCTGGATGACTTGAAGTGAGAATGCTTTTGACTTCTCAGTTCTGTGAGCCAAGAAATTCTCCTCTCCCTCTCTCAAGTGAGCTTGAACTGGGATTCTACTCTTGGCAAATAAAAGCATCTAGACAAATAGGCATGCAATACTACAAAAAAAAAAATCCTTATGCCTATATTTTTGGGCATGTTTGTAAATTTTTTTTTTTTTTTTTTTTTTTAAGACAGAATCTCACTCTGTCGCCCAGGCTGGAGGGCAGTGGCGCGACCTCGGCTCACTGTAACTTCCACCTCCCGGGTTCAAGGGATTCTCCTGTCTCAGCCTCTGGAGTAGCTGGGATTACAAGCATGCGCCACCGTGCCTGGCTAATTTTTATATTTTTAGTAGAGACAGGGTTTTACCATGTTGGCCAGGCAGATCACCTGACGTGCTGGGCCTCCCAAAGTGCTGGGATTATAGGCGTGAGCCACCATGCCCTGCCTGGTAAACATATCTTGAATGTTAATTCCTTAAACAGGAAATGCTGAGTCAAATGCTTGCATAGTTAACATTTTAGTATATAGTGCCAAATTGCCAGTTTTGGTTTTTTTTTTTTTAAGTCAGGGTCTCACTCTATCACCCAGGCTATAGTGCAGTGGCACAAACCATGGCTCACTGCAGCCTTGACTTCCCAGGCTCAAGCAATATTCCAACCTCAGCCTCCCGAGTGGCTGGGACTTACAGACGTGTGACACCACGCCTGGCTAATTTTTAATTTTTTGTTGAGACAGGGTCCCACTAGGTTGCCCAGGTTGGTCTTGAAGTCCTGGGCTCGAGCAGTTCTCCCACCTCATCCTTCCCAAACTGCCAGAGTTCTAAATCTTCTTTGGTCCCTATTCTGACTCTAGGCCTGGGCCTATTTTCAACATTTAGCATGACAGTCCCCATTACTTGAGTACTCAGGTCTGTGGGGGTATTTAAAAATAAAATGGCAGCCGGGCGCAGTGGCTCACGCCTGTAATCCCACCACTTTGGGAGGCCAAGGTGGGTGGATCACGAGGTCAGAAGATTGAGACCATCCTGGCTAACACGGTGAAACCCCGTCTCTACTAAAAAATACAAAAAAATTAGCCAGGCGTGGTGGTGGGTGCCTGTAGTCCCAACTACTCAGGAGGCTGAGGCAGGAGAATGGCATGAACCCAGGAGGCGGAGCCTGCAGTGAGCCAAGATCGCGCCACTGCAGTCCAGCCTGGGTGACAGAGCGAGAATCCGTCTCAAAAAAAATAAATAAATAAATAATAAAATAAAATAAAATCGCAGGTTATATTCCTTTTAGAACATTAATTAAGCCTGGGCATGGTGGCTCACACCTGTAATCTCAGCACTTTGGGAGGCTGAGGCAGGAGGATTGCTTGAGGCCAAAAGTTCGAGACTAGCCTGGGCAACATAGGGAGACCCCATGTTTACAAAAAATAAAAAAATTAGTTGAGCGTGTAATGCATGCCTGTGGTCCCAGCTACTCAGGAAGCTGGGGTAGGAGAATCTCTTGAGCCCAGGAGGTTGAGGCTGCAGTGAGCTGTGATGACACCACTGCACTTCAGCCTAGGTGACAGAGCAAAACCTCATCTCCAAATATATATATATTATATATATATTTATATTTTATATTTTATATTTATATAAACATATATATATTTGGAGATGAGGTCTTGCTCTTATATACGTATATGTATATATATATTAGGATATATATATATACACACACACACATATACATATATATATTAGGTGCTGTGCCTATCTTGTTCACTACTGTATCCCTAAGACTTATCTTAGAATAGTACTTAACCCAAGTGGGATGCTCAAGAATATCTCTTTAATAAATGCATGAACAGAGACATAGCAGCCTCTGGGACTTGGTTTATTTTTTGTACTTGGAAAGCTTTCCTTACTCTTCCATTTTTATATGTTCAAATAAATCATAGTCGTTTTTTAAAGCTCAGCCCTATACATGCCACTCTCTCTATAAAACCTTTTCTCTTTCTCAAAATTAGAAACCATTTTTTTCTTTCAGAACTTCCTCATTTTATATGCATTTTAAAAATATATATAACATTCTACTGTTTTAGCTTGTGTTACAGTTACTTACCATTATTGTCCTACCATTAACCTCACTGTCCTACCATGAACATACTGTAAGCTCAGTAAATATTACATTTTCCTTCCAATGACACTCTAGTGTACTAAAGGGCAGAGATCATCTTATTTATAATTCTTTGGCCCTCAAATTACCCAGCATAGTGGTAGCTATAAACACAGTGATGTGTAGTGTTTTGTTAGTGAAAACTTCATCTCCTTGCATTATCACTAATGTAGAAGAGATTACCTACAGGCTGGCTTAGCCAATCCTCTTCTTAGGAATGTGCAGTTGTGACATAAGGGCTCTACTCAATCTCTGCTAGGGCTTAAATTGAGGAGAAGGGCTGTGCAGGAGGCCTTTTCCCACAAAATACAAGAAGCAGAGAAGGCTGGTAATGTAGACAAAATGATACTGGTAGACGCAAGCTGAGGTAAGAGATTTTACAGCCCTAAGCAGGAGGAGGGTCAAAAAAAGTGTCAGAGACAAGAAGAGTTGAAAAGAAAGCCAGGGACCAAGAGTAGTTGTCTTGGTTCCTAGGAATTATCCAAGTGTTTTGTTCTAATCCCTAGATAGGCCTGTATATTTCCTTTCTTGGTTTCATGACATATCCTGCTGGTCTTCCAGTAAATCTTCCTTTTGAGTTTAAGCTAATTTAAATAGATGCTGTTATTTGCAATCAAAACAGTGTTGACTAAGAACATATATAGCTGCTCTACCTCCTCTTAAACCAACATTTTTTATTGGCTTGTTTCACACAATAGATAACTGGAAAAGCACCCAAACATGAGATGACAAAATGTTTGATGGCAATTTAACACATGTATCAGTAAAATGAAATTTCAGCCCCAAAGTGGGTGTCTGAGAAATCATGGCAAACCAGAGTGATGCCTCAGTATTTCCAAAGACACTGAAAACGAAAAAAACCTCATTGGGCTTTACAAATCAACAAAATATATGTAGCTTAAATCTCTTCTGTATAAATATAGCAGAAGCAGAAAGAGTCTAAAAGTCTAAAAACCCACAAAAAGTTTTTGGGTAAAGGAAAGGGGGTTCTGGATTATCTTCCCCGCAAGGTAGAAGTTAAACTCCTGAGTGGATAGTAACTTAAGGACTGTGTTAATGAGAACATATTTGGCAACGATTGTGCAACTCCGAGGTGACTGAGAAAGATTCAAACACTGAACTCATTTGTATTGTATACATTTATTTTCTGTATTTCAAACATTTCTTAAATACTCACTATGTACAAAATACTACACTAGACGGTTAAGGGAAGAAAGAGAAAAAAGATAAATAAGGTACAGACTCTATCCACAGGGAACATAACAGGTAGAAAACTGTTAGGTAAACAGCTAACATGGTCCTGGAAATATGTAACGTCAACAAAATTAGCTGGGTGTGGTGGCACATGCCTGTAATCCCAACTACTCGGGAGGCTGAGGCAGAAGAATCGCTTGAACCTGGGAGGCAGAGATGGCAGTGAGCTGAGATTGTGCCACCACACTCCAGCCTGGGCGACAGAGTGAGACTCCATCCCAAAAAAAAAAGAAAAAAAAAAGAAAAAAAAAGAAAATAGTGAGGAAAAGTTGAGCTAAACTTTTTCTCACTTCAATTCATGGCTATCTCCACTTATTCACACTATCTAGAATTGGAGATGACAATGTCTAAACCTTCAGTCCTCAAAATGTAATTGCAAGGCTATCCATTCATACTTTTGCACAGCAAAAAAAATAATCAACAGGGAGAGGAGATAACCTGTTGAATGGGAGAAAATAACTGCAACTATTCATCTGACAGGGGACTAATAACCAGAATATACAAGGAACTCAAACAACAAAATCCACCGCAAATAATCCAATTTAAAAGTGGGAAAAGAACATTAATAGACATTTTTCAAAAGAAGACACACATGGCCAAGAGGTTATTAAAAAATGTTCAACATTAGTACTCATTAAAGAAATGCAAATCAAAACCACAATGGCATATCATCTTACTGCAGTCAGAACAGCTACTATTAAATTAAGAAAATAACAGATGTTAGCAAGGATGCAGAGAAAGGGAACTCTTTTACACTGTTGGTGGGAATGTAAATTAGTACAGTCTCTATGGAAGACAATATGGAGATTTCCCAAAGAACTAAAAATAGAACTACTATTGGATCTAGCAATCCCAGTACTGGGTATCTACTCAAAGGAAAAGAAATCAATATATCAAAAAGATATCTGTATTCATGTATTTTTCACAGCACTATGCACAACAGCAAAGATATGGAATTAACCTAAGTGTCCATCAATGGATGAATCAACAAAGAAAATGTGGTATACATACATAATAGAGTAATATTTAGCCACAAAAAGTGTGAGATCCTGTCATTTGTAGCAACAAGGATGGAACCTAAGTTAAAACAAACCAGGCACAGAAAGACAAATACTGTATGATATCATTCGTAAGTGCTAAAAAATAGGTTTACATGAATGTTGAGAGTGGAATTATAGAGAATGGAAATTTGGAGTGGTGAGGGAATGGGAGGGGGAAGGAAGATGAGAAATTGGTTGGTAGGTACACAATGTATGTTATTTGGGTGATGAATACCCTAAAAACCCTGACTTGACCACTGTGCAATCTATGTATATAACAAAATTGCACATGTATCCTCAAAATTTGTACAAATGAAACAGGAAGACAAAATAACTTTTCCCTGAATTTAGGAGTATATGTAATACCTCTAGCAGAGAGACCTCTGAAAAATTTATACATGGCAAGAAAAGATCCAAATTTTACTTTCTTTTACCAGGTTCACTATTTCATCCTTTCTTCCCAGGTTATGTAAATTTTCTACCCAAATGAAGATCAAAAGGTTTCTTCTAAGTTCCCTAAGCACTCCTAGAGGACAACTAAGTTCAGGCATGTTCTTTGTTCACAACTACCTGTGTTAAAAGAGTCCTCTTTAAGTAAAATTCCCATTTTTTCTAATATATCTTCAGAAGTTTGTATTCTTGAATTCTTGTATTCTGTTTCCTATGTTGCTCAGCTTATTTATAATGTACTCCTAAGGATGTTCACAACATTATAAAAGGGTCTTGTCAATATTACACTTTCTTATGACTTCTTCAGATCTATAGTTAATTGCTCTATTGAAACAGAACCATGCTCCTGTTAATTTACAGTTGCCTAGATTCAAAGCTCTTTTGTGGTACCAACCAGCACTGCTTATCTTTTATGAGAGCATATAAAACCATTCCCTCCAAGCAACTTCGAAATTGCAAAGCCTGATAACCTCTATTAACACTTACTTTATTCACACCACAAAGGTTTCAGTGGGTGAAACAGTTTGAATACAGGAGCACTAAGCTTCTCAGTTGTATACATGGCACATGCATTCAACATCAATGATTGATTTACTGTGGGAAAAAAATTTCAAAACCTAAAAAACTCAAGGCCATAAAAGGTTTTGGAAGTAATGAAGGCAGCCTTCTGAGTCACAAAATTAGGGGGCATCATGTGAAACAGGAAATCTTGCTCTTTCACTGGGGGAAATTTCCAATCTTTGCCCCAGTTAAAAGCTTTTATGACTGTCTTCTGCCACTGTTTTAAAATTAGGTAAGGGATAATGTGTGGATGGCTCTAGGAATCTGCTGGGTTTATAGGTATATACGCACATAAAAAAAATCTGTACAAAAACATACAGCCTGGGCAACAAAGCAAGATCCCATCTCTACAAAAAATAAAAAATTAGCCAGGCATGGTAGTGTGCACCTGTATTCCCAGCTACTCTACTTGGGAGGCTGAAGTGAGAGGATCTCTTGAGCCCAGGAGTTTGAGGCTGCAGTAAGCTATGATCACGCCACTACACTCCAGCCTGGGTGACAGAGCAAGACTCTGTCCCTTAAAAAAAAAAAAATATATATATATATGTATATATATATTTATATAATTATATTTTTATAATTATATAATATATATATTTTTATAATTATATAATTATATAATATATATATATATTATATATATAATATATATATATGGAAAAAAACCCACATTCCTAGTGCAGGTTTGCTTACTGTGTGACTTTAGGTAAGTTACTAAAGTTCCTGTGCTCAAAAATGGGAAAAAAAGAAATAACCACATAAAGTGCCTACTAGACTGAGCCCTACTGACTTGGGCTCCTGAATTACAGCTATGGCGTGTATTCTGAATTCAAACCTCCAGAGCACCCATTTTTTCCCTGGAGTTGGGCCAGGGCTGTGCCATGCCCCCCCCAGGGATAGAGATTCACAGCTGGAACCCAACCCCCTGGATCTGGGCTGCTAAAGGTACCTCAAGACCCTGAGCCTAGGATCCTAGTCTCACGGCTGCTTGTAGGCTATGTCAGATACCAAGAGTCTCCCCATTGTGGGGAAAATGAGAACAGGAAGACCCAAAAGTCTTTTCCAACAAGGATATTAACAACCTTCTGCCATCACTACCAAAAAACTCTATACCCTAGGCCACTACGGCATCCACATTTATTCCTGATGTTTAATGTAGTCAAAAAGTTGCACAGAGGCTGTATCACTAAACCTACCTGCACACAGATTCATCACACTCTTCCCAACTGGCACACTAAGACCCAACTGCAGGTGAAAGTCTTTGTCTATCAAAGCCACTCTAGAAAGTTTAAGAGAGTCAACAGTTGCATTAGATGCACAAACATCAACACAGTGGTACAGAAACATGAAAAAGCAAGAAAATATGACACCACCAAAGAAGCATAACTCTTTAGTAATAGACCCCAATGAAAAGAAATTTTAAAACTGCTGGAAAAGGAACTCCAAATAATGATCTTTTTTTGTTGTTGTTGTATGTTTTTTTTTCTTTGTTTTTGTTTTTGTTTTGAGACAGGATCTCACTCTGTCACTCAGGCTGGAGTGCAGCGGCACAAACATGGCTCACTGCAACCTCAACTTCCTGGGCTCAAGCAATCCTCCTGCCTCAGCCCCACAAGTAGCTGGGACTATAGGTGCGTACCACCACACCTGGCTAATTTTTTTTGTCTTTTTCATAGAGATGGGGTCTTGCTATGTTCCCTAGGCTGATCTCAAACTCCTGAGCTCCATCGATCCACTTGCCTTGGCCTCCAAAAGTGATGGGATTACAGGTGTAAGTCACCCATGCCTGACCTAAAATAATAATCTTAAGGAAACTTAATGAGATACCAGAAAATACAGACAAGTAAGTCAACAAAACCAGACAAATAATTGATGATATAAACTAGAAATTCAACAAAGAGATAGATATAAAAAAGAACCAAACAGATTTTCCACAGATGAAGAATTCAATGAATTAAATAAAAAGTACAACAGAAATTCAACAGCAGACGTAAGCAGAAGAAAGTCTCTGAGCTTGATGAGAGGTCATTTGAAACTACTCAGTTAACAGAACAAAACAAAATAAGGCGGGAGCAATGTTTCATGCCTGTAATCCTAGCACTCTGGGAGGCTGAGGTGGGTGGATCACTTGAGGTCAGGAGTTCAAGATCAGCCTGGCTAACATGGTAAAACCTTGTCTCTACTAAACATACAAAAATTAGCCAGGCATAGTGGTGCATGCCTGTAATCCCAGCTACGCGGGAGACTGAGGCAGGAGAATAGCTGGAACCCCGGAGGCAGAGACTGCAGTGAGCTGAGATTGTCCCACTGCACCCCAGCCTGGGTGACAGAGTAAGACTCTGTCTCAACAAACTAAACAAAACAAAACAAAAATAATGAAAAAGAGTGAAGAAAGCTTACAAGACTTACGGGACACCATTAAGTGAACAAATATGCATATTATATGATTTCTAGAAGAAGAGATGAAAAAAGGCATAGAAAACCTATTTAATGAAATAACAACTGAAAATTTTTCATGTCTAAGGAGAGATATGAACATCCAGGTCCAGGGAGCTCAAAGGTTCCCAAATATATTTAACCCAAAAAGGTCCACTTTATATTACAGTCCTAAATTGTGAAAAGTCAAACACAAAGAGAGTACTCTAAAAACAGCAAGAAAAAAGAGTCAAGAAAATTATAAGGGAGTAACAGCAGATTTCTCAGTGGAAACCTTACAGGCCAGGAGAGAATGAAATGATATGTGCAAAGTAATGGAAAGAAAAAAAAAAAACTCGCAGCCAAAAATACTACATATAGCAAAGCTATCCTTCAGAAATGAGAGAGCAATAAAGTCTTTCCCAGACAAGCAAAAACTGAGGGAATCTGTCACCACTAGACTGGACTTACAAGAAATGCTCAAGAGAATCCTGCATCTGGAGGTCAAAAGATGATAATTACCATCATAAAAATATGTAAATCTATAAAACTCACTGATAAAGCAGATACACAAAGGAGAAAGAGAAAAAGAAAAAGAATCAAACCGTATAACTACAGAAAACCACCAAGTTGCGATGATTAACAGTAAGAGAGGAACAAAGAATATATAAAGCAACCAGAAAAAGATTAACAAAATGAGAGGAGTAATTCCTCACCTGTGAAAAACAGCCTTGAATATAAACCGATTATATTCTCCCACTTACAAGATGCAGACTGGATGAACAGATAAAAAACGATGACCCAACTATATACTGCCTACAAGAAACTCACTTCACCTATAACGATATATACAGACTAAAAATGAAGGGATGGAAAAAGATATTCTACACAAATGGAAACCAAAAGCAAGGAGGAGTAGATATATCAAAAGATCTTAAGTCAAAGCTGTAAAAAGCGACAAAGAAGGTAATTATACAATGTTAAAGAGAACAATCCAGCAATAGGATATAACCAACTGTAAATATATGTGTGCTCAACGTCAGAGCACTCAGAAAGATAAAATATTATTGGATCTAATGGGAAAGATAGATTCCAGTATGATAATTGTTGGGGGCTTCAACATCCCATTGGATTTAAACATCACTTTAGACCAAATACACCTAACAGACATTTACAAAACGTTTCATCCAACAGCTTCAGAGTATATACTTTTCATCAGCATATGAAATATTATCCAGGACAGGCCACGTGTTAGGCCTCAAAACAAATTTCAAAAAATTTAAAATAAATGGTATAACAAATATCTTTTCTGACCGTAAGGAAATAAAACTAGAGATCAATAACAAGAGGAACTTTAGAAACTGTATAAATACATGGAAATTCAACAACATGCTCCTGAATAACTATAGTGTCAATAAAGAAATCAAGATGGTGTACAGCAATAAACACATCAAAAAAGTAGAGATTTCAAATAAACAACCTAATGATGCATATCAAGAAACTAGAAAAGAAAAAAAAAACAAGTCTAAATTCAGTAGAAGGAAAGAAATAATAAAGATAAGAGCAGAAATCAACAAAATTAAGACCAAAAGTTGCAAAAGATCAATGAAACAAAAAGTCTTTTTTTAAAAAAAAAGATAGACAAAACCAACAAACCATTAGCTAGACTAACCAAGAAAAAAATGAGAAGACTCAAATAAATAAAATCAGAAACGAAAAAGGAGACATTACAACTGATACCACAGAAATACAAAGAATCATTAGAGACTACTATGAACAACTATATGCTAACAAACTGAAAAATCTAATGGAAATGGACAAATTCCTGGACATATACCACCAACCAAAACTGAACCATGAAAAACACAACCTGAACTAATTATGAGTGATAAGACTGAAGCAGTAACTTCTTCCATCAAAGGAAAGGCCAGAACCTGATGGCTTCTGATATAGTTCAAATATTTGTCCCTGCTCAAATTTCATGTGGAATTGTAATCTCCAATGCTGGAGGTGGGGCTTGGTGGGAGGTGTTTGAATCATGGCGGTGCTGTCTTCATGATAAGTGACTTCTCATTAGATCTGGTCATTTTTTCCCCCACTTTCCCCCAACTCCCAGTCACTCTTGTTCCTACTTTTGTATTGTGATGTACCAGTCCCCACTTTGCCTTCTGCTATGACTGTAAGCTTTCTGAAGCCTCATCAGAAGCCAAGCAGATGCCTGGTGCCACACTTCCTGTGCAGCCTGCAGAACCATGAGCCAATTAAACCTCTTTTCTTTATAATTTATACAGTCTCAGGTATTTCCTCATAGCAATGCAAGAATGGCCTAATACGGCTTCACTACTGAATTCTACCAGATTTATATCAAGAACTAATATAAATTCTTCTAAAACATTAGAAAAGTGAAGAGGAGAAAATTCTTCCAAACTCATTCTGAGTCCAGGATGCCAAAACCAGACCAGGACACAACAACAAAAGAAAACTACATAGCAATATTCCTCATGAACACAGATGCAAAAATTCTTAACAAAATACTAGCAAACCAAATCCAACAATGTATAAAAAAGATAATTCACCATGATCAAGTGGGATTTATTCCAGGGATGCAAGAATGATTCAACATACATAAATTAATATATGAGATATATCTCATGAATAGAATGGACAAAACCATATGATCATCTCAATAGACACAGAAAAGGCATTTGATAAAATTCAACATCCTTTCATGATTAAAAAAAAAATCCTCGGCTGGGCGCGGTGGCTCTCGCCTGTAATCCAAGCACTTTGGGAGGCTTTAAGGAGGGCGGATCATGAGGTCAAGAGATCGAGACTATCCTGGCCAACATGGTGATACCCTGTCTCTACTAAAAATACAAAAATTAGCTAGGTGTGGTGGCGTGCACCTGTAATCCCAGCTACTCGGAAGGCTGAGGCAGGAGAATCGCTTAAACCAGGGAGGCAGAGGTTGCAGTGAGCCAAGATTGCGCCACTGCACTCTAGCTTGGGAGACAGAGCGAGACTCCATCTCAAAGAAAAACAAAACAAAACAAAACAAAAAAAACCCTCAACAAACAAGGTACAGAAGGAACATACCTCAATGTAACAAAGGTCATATAGGACAAATACAGCTAACATCATTTTAAACAGGGAAAAGCTGAATTTCTCCTCAAAAAATTGGAACAAGACAGGATGCCCTCTCTCACCACTCTAATTCAACATAGTACTAGAAGTACTACCCAGAGCAAACAGGCAAGAAAAAGACATAAAGGGCATCCAAATTGAAAAGGAGGAAGTCGAATTGTCCCTATATGCAAGTGACATGATTGTATATGTGGAAAATCCCAAAACTGCCACCAAAAAAATTCTCAAAATGAATTTAAAAATGTAGTCAAGTTGCAAGATACAAAAGCAACATGCAAAAATTACTAGCCATGTGCCTGTAGTCCCATCTACTCAGGAGGCTGAGGCAGGAGGATCACTTGAGCCTGAGAAGTGGAGGTTGCAGTGAGCCGAGATCATACCACTGCACTCCAGCCTGGGTGACTGAGTGAGAACCTGTTTCAAAAAAATAAATAAATAGGCCGGGCATGGTGGCTCACACCTGCAATCCCAGCACTTTGGGAGGCCTAGGCAGGTGGATCACCTGAGGTCAGGACTTCGAGAACAGCCTGGCCAACATGGTGAAACCCCGTCTCTACTAAAAATACAAAAACTAGCTGGGTGTGGTGGTGGGCACCTGTAATCCCAGCTACTTGGGAGGCTGAGGCAGGAGAATTGCTTGAACCTGGGAGGCAGAGGTTGCAGTGAGCCGAGATCACGCCATTGCACTCCAGCCTGGGCGACAGAGCGAGACTCTGTCTCAAAAAATAAAAATAAAATAAGAAATAAATAAATTAGTAGCATCTCTACATCCCAATAACAAACTAGTGGAAAAAAATCAAGAAAGTAATTCCATTTACAATAGCTACAAAAAAAATACCTAGGAATAAATTCAACCAAGGATATGAAAGAGCTCTACAAGGGAAACTGTAAAACACCGGTGAAGGAAACTGAAAAATTAAAAAAAAAAAAAAAAAAAAGAGTGTGGGCCGGGGGAAGACATCCCTTGTTCATAGATTGGAAGAATATTGTAAAAATATTAATAATACCAAAAGCAATCTATAGCTTCAACACAATCCATATCAAAATACCAAACACATTCTTCACAGAAATAGAAAAAACAATCCTAAAATTCTTATGAAATCACAGAAGACTCTGAATAGCCAAAGCAATCCTGAGCAAAAAGAACAAAGCAAGGCCAGGCATAATGGCTCACACCTGTAATCCCAGCACTTTGGGAGGCTGAGGCAGGTGGATCACTGGAGTCCAGGAGTTTGATGCCTGCCTGTGTAACATGGCAAAACCCTGCCTCTACAAAAAATTAGCAGGGCATGGTGAGGGAGGCTGAGGCTGTAGTGAGCCGTGATCACACCACTGCACTACAGCCTGGGTAACAGAGTAAGACCCTGTATCAAGGCGGGGAAAAAAAAAGAACACAGCTGGAGGCATCACCCACTAATCACGCACTACCTGATGTCAAAATATACTACAAAGCTACAGTAACCAAACAGCATGTTACTGGCATAAACAGACAAAGAGACCAAGGGAAGAGAGGAGAGAACCCAGAAATAAACCCACATATTTGGAACCAGCTAATTTTCAACAAAGGTGCCAAGAACATTCAGTAGGGAAAGGATGGTCTGTTTAGAAAAATGAAACTAGACCCCTATCTCTAACTATACAAAAAAAAATCAAATCAAAATGGATTAAAGACTTAGATGTAAGACCTGAAACTATGAAACTACTAGAATAAAACATTGGGGAAATGCTTCATGACATTGGTCTGGGCAAAATCTTTCAGGTAAGACCTCAAAAACACAGGCAACAGAAGCAAAAATAAACAAATGGAATTTCATCAAGCTAAGAAGCTCCTGCACAGCAAAGGAAACAACTGAGTGAAGAGACAACCAGTAGAATAAGAGAAAATATAATATATGCAAACCATGTATCTAATAAGGGATTAATAGCCAGGATATATATGCAATTCAAACAACTCAATAGCAAAAAATAGTAAAAATAATAATCTGATTTAAAAATGGGCAAATGATCTTCACAGCCATTATCAAAATCAGTTTATCAAAAACATGTGTGTACATCCATGTTTATTACAGCTCTATTCATAATAGCAAAGATATGCAATCAACCTAAGTGTCCATTAACAGATAAAGGATAAAAAAAATGTGGTACATATACGCACAAGGAAATACTATTCACCCATAAAAAAGAATGAAATTCACACCTGTAATCCCAGCTCTCAGAGAGGCAAGGTGGGAGGATAGTTTGAGCCCAGGAGTTTGAGACCTGACTGGGCAGTATAGTGAGACCCCGGTTCTCCACAAAAAGGAAAAAAAAAAAAGACACACACACAAAAAAAGAATGAAATTCTGTCATTTGCAGCAACACAGATGGAACTGGAGGCCTTTATAATAACTGAAATAAGGTAGGCAGGGAAAGACAAATATCACATGTTCTTGCTCATGTGAAAACTTAAAAAGTTGATCTCATATAGAATGATGGTTACCAGAGGCTGGGAATGGTTGGGTGTGGGGAGGATGAAGAGAGCTTGGTTAATGGGTACAAATATACAGTTAGAAGCAATAAATTCTAGTGTTGATAGCACAGCAGAGTGACTATAGTTAACAATAATTTATTGTATATTTCAAAATAGCCAGAAGAGTAGATTTGAAATGTTCCCAACACAAAGAAATGGTAAATGTTTGAGGTAATGAGTATCTTAACCACCCTGACTTGATAATTACACATAGATATGCATGTATCAAAATATCACATATATCCCATAAATAGGTATATTATGTATCAATTTTAAAAATGAACCGCCTACTAGGTATTTAACAAGTTAACTGGCTTTCTCTGCCCAATGAGATTTTGTTTTGACTACTGCATTTGTGAAGTTTCAATTAGGGTCTTGTTAAGGCTGGACACAGTGGTTCATGCCTGTGATCCCAGCACTTTGGGCAGCCAAGGTGAGAGGATCACCTGGGGCCAAGAGTTCAAGACCAGCCTGGTCAACATAGTGAGACTCCGTCCCTACAAAAAACTAAAAATATTAGCCAGCTATGGTGCATTGCGCCTGTAGTCCCAGCTACTTGGGAGGCTGAGGCGGGAGGATCACTAGAGCCAAAGAATTTGAGGCTGCAGCGAGCTACGATTGCATCACTACACTCTAGCCTCAGAATCAGAGCAAGAGTCCGTCTCTTTAAAAAAAAAGGGGGGGGGGGAATCTTGTCATTTTTTAATTTGAGGATTAGCTTCTCCTTTTTAAGAGAGCCAAATCAGAAGAGTCACTAGATTACAATAGCTGCTGGGAAGCCAGGATATGGCAGCCTAGACTTAGAAATTTCAGGTTATGTCAGAGACCTCCATTTTCCTGTCATGTACTGCAAAGAATCCTATTATCCTGCCGTTTACCTACCCTCTAAACCCTCAATCCTCTTTCATTTGCTCTGGTCCTTGCTGACTCATCCCCTCCCTCCCTTTTTCCTCCCACTTCAGCTGCATGCTTGGTTCTGGCTTATTCATCTTCTAGTCAATTAACGAACATATACCACGCTGTTGTCATGTGGTCAGCTATGGAGTCATTCTCATACTGTCACTCTTCCTAATACGGATCTGTTTCGGCCACAGACTCTTTCGTATCTCTGCCCCAAACCTCTCATCCACCAAATCTTGTTCCTGTGTGCTAGAATACAAGCAAAACTGAGAGCTATGCTGGAAAAAAGATTTATGGATTGGAAAATTTTTAAATTGATAATGTATGTATCTTCCTAAGTAAAAGACCCTAAGGAAATACTGAAACCTAAAATCATTCCCATAAAAAGAAAAGAAATTAAAACTTGCCTATGGTGACCATAATACAATTAACATAACATTGATGATTGAAGAAAATAAGAAAAATAGTTATAAGATTTTACAATTTGGTTTCTATAAGAAATGAAAAAATGATAGCTAACAGGAAAATAAAATGCTTATTCTCAGTTTCAAGGTTCTCATGGTCCCCTTTACTTTCTTCCCTGATTATCTTGGAGATATCAATTCTTAAGCATTAAGTCTTGAAAATCTTGGTGGTAAAACTGTAATCAAGAAACAAAGCTTGAAAAGTGTGACCACTCCATAGAAAACAAAGTGGAATGGAAGAGAAAGAGTTAGAGATCACACAAGGAAAAGGAGAGACAATGTGGAAGACCTCCAACCAGAACCACATTCACAATTACCCAGTGCTGTCATTTTTGTTCTATCTCTACATAATTAGAGAATTGGTATGAATTTCTAGATCAGGTCATCAATGTGAAACTGGGGTCCAAAAGGCCAAGGTAATGATTAAGAGTTGGGTACTGAAGAAAATGGTCATAGTCCCAGGACAACAAAAAGTTCCTATTTTAGGAATTTAATGTCTCAAGCTCTGGATATCACAGCAATAGGTATTCTTTAAATTCATAATCAATCATTTTTCCCAAATAATTTCATACATTTATTTTATAAGCAATGATTAATTCACTGAACAAACCTAAGTCACAATGGGCTTTTTGTTTAAGTATTTGTTGTCAGGAAATCCAAATATTTTATAATTCACTGGACAGTAATGAACAATGACAGACAAAACACTAGCGAATAAAAACACTAATTATGTTACTGTGGTCTTTGTGTGGCTTTGGCACAAAAGGTTTTATTTACAATGCTGCAACATCACCTTGGTAATGAAAAGAGTGGCATATGTGCACTGGCTGCTCAAATATTAACTACCAATGAGTCATACTTGCAGCTGAGAACTTACTCTGAAAAAAATAGGGGGAGGAATGCTGTGCCTCTAAGTTAAAAACAAGCTCTGGTGTTCATGCTCACATTTACAAGGACACATGGTAAAATCTTGTCTATTTTCTTGTCAATTGATCTTCTTTCAAAATAAATTTCCTTTTTTTAACCATCACAAGGAATATTTTTATTAGTAACATTGGTAAAAATCTAAAAAGGCAAGCTTATTAAATCTTTCTAACTTCTTTCTGCCACTGAACTACTTGCTGACTGCTATGTGACAGAATGACATCACACCAGGCCTTAAGATACGCTTGAGATACAAGGGTAAAGAAGACACAAGGCTTGTTTTCAAGGAGCTTATAATCTTATGGCAGGGAGTGGGGAGAGTGGGACCAATATGCAATTACAATAAAAAAAGTCAATGCCTAATCATCAATAGGATAATATAATCAGGATTTTAAAAATATCCCAATGTTCTTCCTCATCTGGACTCTGGAAAAAATAAAATAAAAAATATGGCTGGGCACGGCGGCTCACGTCTGTAATCCCAGCACTTAGAGAGGGCGAGGCGGGCAGATCACGAGGTCAGGAGATCAAGACCATCCTGGCCAACATGGTGAAACCCCGTCTCTACTAAAAAAATACAAAAAATTGGCCAGGCGTGGTGGCTCACGCCTGTAATCCCAGCACTTTGGGAGGCCGAGGCAGGCGGATCACAAGGTCAGGAGATCGAGACCATCCTGGCTAACATGGTGAAACCCCGTCTCTACTAAAATTACAAAAAAAAACTAGCTGGGCATGGTGGCGGGCGCCTGTAGTCCCAGCTACTCGGGAGGCTGAGGATGAGAATGGCATGAACCCGGGAAGCGGAAGTTGCAGTGAGCCGAGATAGTGCCACTGCACTCCAGCCTGGTGACATAGCAAGACTCCGTCTAAATTTAAAAAATAATAAATATATAAATAAATGGCAAACTTGGGCCTAATATGAAGAACTTCAAATACACTGGACTTTCCCACATTAAATTAGCCTGAAGAGTGGTGAACTCTATGATTAGAACTAAGTAGTCAAGCCGATTTAGATGACTATAAGAAAATCCTAAAAGCAATTGTTACACTAGCAGGTAGGGGTAGCAAGGGGATTTGCAACAGATAACTAAAGCACTTCCTATCTTGGAAAAGTCTGCAGCTACCTTGTTAGTTGCAGGCAAGGGTATTAAGATGATGCCCACTGCAGCTATTTTAGAAGTAGTGGGTGATCTCAAGAAGCAGAAAAGAGGCCAGTAGTCACCACTGAACTGCATATAAGACCTAGAAGGCTTTGTGACCTTTACATGTTTGTTAGAAAAGGTACTGGGAGACAGACCAACGATGGCCAGCCTACCTGACTATGAGTCAACAGTTGGCCTAACCAGTACAACAGAGCCCTCCTATTCCCACTCATGACAATGATGGATGTACCAGTCTCAGAGATTCCAGTTTTTCCTTGCTGCTTAAGTGAAAAGCAATTTGTATAGTCACCTTTCCTCTAATGCCCTCCCTGTTTACTCCTCGTTTTCAGTGCACAGAGAATGCTGAAACTTCAAGAGCTTGCAATTTTCTGTATTTGGGAAGAGTACCAACCCAGCAGCACAGATGTTATTCCTACCTAACAAATACATTAGATTTTTTTTGGCTCTATATTGAAAAGGGAAGATTGGTCTGATTTGGTGGATCTATTTGAAAGGGCTTACAGAGGAAATCCTGAAAACTGGCCTGTCCACTTCCCCACTTAAACTTCTAAGCTGGACTGCATTAAGCATGTTTTTACCTGACCCTTAGATTTATGAGACATATACAAACATGCTTATCATAAATGGGCTGTGACAGTCTTTTCCCTAAAACTTATGAAACCTAGAATAACTTAACAACATTATAAAACCAGGAATGTAAGAGGAACAACAATTAAAATGTAGTCCTGGGGCATCTGGGAAGATAAGCCTCAAGTTATGTATACACCCTGTGAACTCAGTTGCCAGTCTTAAATCTTATGCCAAAAACACTCCAATCAATTAACAAATATATACTGAGAGGCTACTGTGAGCAAGAATTCATATTAAGTTCAATGAAAGATAAGTCCATTGTGGGCTCCCTGGGTTATGACTATAGCTGCATTATTGCTATAGTCAGGGTATAATAAAACTTGAATAACACACAATGACTCATATAATTCTAAATATTTTAGGATGCGGAACTCAAATTCCTTCAGTAGTACCTTCATAGGGTTACTTGAAATAGAAACCAACAGTATGATGGCTCATGCCTGTAATCCCAGCATTTTGGGAGGCTGAAGGCAGGAGGATCACTTGAGCCCAGGAGTTCAAGACCAGCCTGGGCAACATGGCAAAACCCCATCTCTACTAAAAATACAGAAAATTAGCCTGGTGTGGTGGTGCATGCCTACAGTACCAGCTACTCAGGAGGCTGAGGCAGGAGAACTGCTTGAGCCTAGAAGGTCCAGGCTGCAGTGAGCCGTGATCGTGCCACTGCACTCCAGTCTGGGTGATGGGAGTGAGACCCTGTCTCCAAAACAAGAAAGAAAGAAAGAAAAAAAAAATAGAAACCGAGCTTTAGTCATTCACATAAAACCTGTCACAGTGAAGGGGGCATAAAGCAGAGGAAATTCTACTAATGTCAAATAGTGAAAATAGCTCTGAAAGATTTCATCTTCTGAGAGACTTGTCCCTACAGGTAAACATTAGCAAAACATTTTTCTGGAAGCCAGTAAGATATTTGAGAAATTAGAGCTTTTAGGTAAAAACAAACATTTTTTAAAGTGATTAACTTAATTTTTAAAAATTGCCGAAGGTCATAGGTTATTACAATCATATGGATAGCTCTTGCAAATTAATGAGGACAATGGATAAAATGACGGTGCTGTAGTATTTCAGAATGTATATTTTAGTATGTCTTCAAAACAGATAAACCATCTCAGTGTGGTAAAGTATATTTTGCAAATTACCAACATTTCCTCCTTTCTTTTGGTATAAGTAAAGAAAAGAGAATGAACTGCTGAAAAGCAAATCTTTCACACTATGTGTATTTGACAAGTGGACGGCATCTGCAGGTTGGTCTGTGGGCACAGTCATAGCAACACAGTTCCCCTGTCAACTCAACTCCAGGAACCAGAGCGCAAGTAGCTTTGTGGTTGACTATGTTTATTTACCTATCCGGCAAGCAGGGGAGATAGATGGTTTGGTAAAAAGGGTAAACCAGACAAAAAAATTTGTATATTTTAGGGCTTCCAGCTAAGATACATACTAAGTAAGTGGAGAGAAAAGACTTGACTTACCTGCACTGCCAAGCTGTTTATAAAATCTGTACTCTAAATGAAGCTGTGGAGCACGTGATTTTATTGGTTCCTGAAATCCAAAAAGAAAAACTGTGATCAGATTTAAACAAATGGGATTTTTCCATTCTTAAATTTTTGGAGTAAACGAGGGCTAAGATCACCCAATGTTTTAGAGATAATATCCATATATAAGAGCCTTTTCTAACCACAATTGATCTTTGACAGTATAGCTAAGAGAAGATGAAGGTGAACTACATACAAGTCCTTCCATGGATAGTTAAATAAAAATAGACTTCGCATGAGCTATCATTCAAGGATATCTTTCTTGCAATGAAATATTCTCTTGGAATGTATTCTGCCAGGAAACTTAATGCCAAACCTTTAAATAAAAAAATACCAGAATGTATTTCCTGCTTGTTTTGTTCAGAATTTTGGGTGGTTCACGGTTTTATTATTTTTAGAAAAATAATGCACGCTCAGAAGAAAATTCAAATATACAAAAATTAGGAAGAAAGTAAAAATCATCTGTGATCCTGTCACTTTAAAGAGAGGCACTATTAACATTTTAGTGAATGTCTTTCAAAGTATTTATTTATCTATATATGTATTAATATATATAATATAGACTAATGAACTTAATTTTATATAAATGAGATTATAATATATTTGCTGTTCATTAATGTGCTATTGAATTCAACAATGTAATAACATATTCCCATGGCGGTAAATAAACGTGTATAATTTCTTTTTTTTTTTTAAGACAGGGTCTTGCACACTGCAGTCGAAACCTCCCAGGCTCAAGTCATCCTCCTATCTTAGCCTCCCGAGTGGCTGGGACCACAAGTGTGTGCCACCACTCACAGCTAATTTTTAATTTTTTGTAAAGATAGGATCTTACTATGCTGCCTAGGCTGGTCCCAAATTCCTGGGCTCAAGCAATCCTCCCACTTCAGCCACCCAAAGTGCTGTGGGATTATAGGCATAAGCCACTGCACCTGGCTTATATTATTTTTAATGGTTTGAGTATTGCCCTGCATGTGGATATGTATTTATGTATGTATGTATACACACCTTCCCCATAATTTTTGGACACGTGAACTGTTTTCATTTTCCAATATTATGAACAATGCTTTTAGGAACATCCTTATGTATATTTCTTTTTAAACTATTGAGAATTAAAGATTGTAAATGCAATTAAAATATGTAACTTCAATCAATGTGGTGTTCAAGTTTCCAAAAATGGAGTTTTCTAAAAACCTCAGAGATAAAGCAGCCAAACAACCATACTTTGCTCTATACCAATTGAGCAACTGGCTGGCTGATTATTCTAAACTGACAGTGTACTGGGCAACTGGCTAACAAGAAAACCAAACATTACCCTAAACACATTATAATCTCTCTTTAAAACCTCAACAGTAGCTGACATGGTGGCTCATGTCTGCCAGCCCAGCACTTTCAGAGGCTGAGACAGGAGGATCACTGGAGACCAGGAGTTTAAGACCAGCCTGGGCAACACAGCAAAACCTCATCTTTACAAATAAATAAATAAAATAGGACGGGCATGGTGGCTCATGCCTGTAATCCCAGCACTTTGGGAGGCTGAGACGGCAGAACTGTTTGAGCCCAGGAGTTTGAGACCAGTCTGGGCAACATAGGGAGACCTTGTCTCTACCAAAAATTAAAAAATTAGCCTGGCAGGGAGGCACACTCCTGTAGTCCCAGCTACTCAGGAGGATGAGGTGGGAGGACTGCTTGAGTCCCAGAGATCAAGACTGCAGGGAGCTGTGATTGTGCCACTGTACTCCAGCCTGGGCGACAGAGTGAGACCTTGTCTCAATCAATCAATAAATAAAATAAAGCTCAACATCTGCACACCCATTAGGACGGCTATTATCAAAAACAGAAAAATAACAAGTGTTGATGAGGATGTGGAGAAACTGGAACCCTTGTGCACTGTTGATGGGAATGCAAAATGGTGCGACCGCTCTGGAAAATGGCATGGCAATTTTTCAAAAAATTAAACACAGAATCATTATGATTTACAATTCTATTTCTGGATAGATGCTCCAAAGAAGTGAAAGCAGGAACTCAGATTTATTTGTACATCCATGTTTATAGCATTATTATGCACAATAACTAAAAGGTAGAAGCGACCTAAGTGTGCATAATTGGATGAATGGATAAACAAAATTGGGTATATACATAGGGTGAAGTATTATTCAACCTTAAAAAGGAAATTCTGACACATGCTACAACATGGGCAGACCTTGAGGACATTATGCTCAGTGAAATAAGCCAGTTACAACGGACAAATATCGCATGAGTCCACTTAATATTAAGTACCTAGTAGCCAGGCGCGGTGGCTCACGCCTGTAATCCTAGCACTTTGGGAGGCTGAGGCGGGTGGATTGCCTGAGCTCAGGAGTTCGAGACCAGCCTGGGCAACACGGTGAAACCTGGTCTCTACTAAAATACAAAAAACGAGCCAGGAGTGTCAGCGTGCGCCTGTAGTCCCAGCTACTCAGGAGGCTGAGGCAGGAGAATTGCTTGAACCCGGCAGGTGGATACTGCAGCAAGCCTAGATCGCACCACTGCACTCCAGCCTGGGCGACAGAGCAAGACTCCGTCTCCAAAAAAACAAACAATAAAAAAAATTAAGTATCTAGTGTAGTCAAATTCATAGAGACAGACAGAATGGTGGTTGCCAAGGGGTTGGGGGGAGGGGAGAATGAGGAGTTAGTGTTTAACAGATACAAAATTTCAGTTAGGGAAGATGAAAAAGTTCTGGAGATGGATGGTGGTGATGGTTGTACACCAATGTCAATGTACTTAATGCCATTGAACTTTTTTTTTTTTTTTTGAGACGGAGTTTCACTCTTGTTGCCCAGGCTGGAGTGCAATGGCACGATATTGGCTCACCATGACCTCCGCCTCCTGGGTTCAGCGATTTTCCTGCCTCAGCCTCCCAAGTAGCTGGGATTACAGGTATGCGCCACCACACCTGGCTAATTTTTGTATTTTTAGTAGAGATGGGGTTTCTGCATGTTGGTCAGGCTGGTATCAAAACCCTGACCTCAGGTGATCCGTCTGCCTTGGCCTCCCAAAGTGCTGGGATTACAGGTGTGAGCCACTGCACCTGGCCAATGCCACTGAACTTTAAAAAATTGTTATAATGGTAAATTCTGGATATCATCTCTTATTAGATAATATTATTTTCTCCTATTCCTTTCCATGGGTTGCCCTTTTTAGAATTCTGTTGACAGTGTGCAAAAGTTTTAAATTTTGCTGAAGTCCAACTTAGCTAGTTTTTTTCTTTTGTTGTCTGTGATTTTGGTGTCATATCCAAGAAATCACTGCCAAATCCAATGTCATGAAGCTTTTCCCATGTGTATTCTAGTAAAATATTATGGTTTCAATCTTACATTTAGGTCTTTGATCCACTCTGAATTAATTGTTGAATACAATGTAAAGTAAGAATCCAACTTCACTGTTATGTGGGTATCCAGTTTTTCTGGCATCATTTGTTGAAAAGACTGTCCTTTCCCCCAATGAGTAGTTATTTGCCCTTTTTTTCTTTTTTCTTTTGAGATGGAATCTTACTCTGTCACCCAGGCTGGAGTGCAATGGCACAATCTCAGCTCACTGCAACCTCCACCTCCCGGGTTCAAGCAATTCTTCTGCCTCAGCCTCCCAAGTAGCTGGGACTACAGATGCACACCACCACACTCAGCTAATTTTTGTATTTTTAGTAGAGACGAGGTTTTACCATATTGGCCAGGCTGGTCGCAAACTCCTGATCTCGTAATCCACCCACCTCGGCCTCCCAAAGTCCTGAGATTACAGGCATGAGCCACCGCACCCAGCCTATTTGTCTTATGTTTAAGACAGACTCCAAGGAAGGAGATTCCATAACTTCCCTTGACATTTCATGCTGATGTTGAACAAGTTTCATGGTTTGGAACACTTTTATATTATACTCAAATCTCACTACTGAAACTTAAGCCTATTTTTCTTAAGTCCTCAGCAAAAAAATAAAAAAGCTCCTCAATAACCACGAATACTATTAAGTAGCTCTCTTCAAATAACAAAACTTTCTTTTCTCAGGCTTTCCTAGACTTTCTTTTCTCAGGCAAAGTAATTTCAAATTCCTTTCACCTTTCCTCATTGGTCCTAGTTTTTAATTCTTTGATCATCTTTGAAGGCTCTTTCCTGAATCCATTTGAAGTTTTCTGCATTTTTCTTAAGATATAGAATCCATTAATCAAAGAATTCAGAAGTTTCTCCGAAGTTGTCTAGTCTATCCCTCTGCTTCTAGGAAGATTTTCTCTAAGTCAATTCAGGCCAGACTGGAATGTTTGTATCTGTAGGAAGCGCTATGAAGAAAGAACTCATACCCTTGTTTGAGTATAAAATCAGCAATCATTAGAGTTGGACTTCAAGTGTCTCAAGACTTTCAGTAAAAAGAAAAGTACATAACACTAATTACACTGTAGAGTCCCTTTCTTATTTATCTCTTCAGATAGAGAGGTATCATATCACTCTTGTGTCTCCATTTGGTTGCAGATATTCCACTGAATCACTATCAAAGCAGCCAGGTATAGAATTTTTCCATTAGCAAAATAACTAAGAATTCACAAGGAACCAAACAGAAACAGTGATGACAAATCAACATGGAACTAGAAGTTGATCAAAACACTAGAAAAGGGACTATTCTTTCCAGAGAAATCGCTTTTGGATTCTGACAAACCACAGAGGCAATGAATTTTAAAAACCACACATCCTTCCTCAAATATTATACTCTCAATCTTCATGCTGGAAAGCATAATAGAAGATATTCAATCTGATGTTGGATAGCCAAGCTAGTAAATTAAAAATGCAAAACTCCATAGAGTTCAAGGGTTGAAAGGCATACACATCACATATATTCAGACATGAGGGTCTTATTATGAAGACTGAGAGAATTACACACTTCAGCCAACTCCTTAGCACATGGCCATAGCCTGCTCAGCCAATTGGGCTTCAAGGTGCTTTTCTGGAAGCACTATAAGTAGAAGGCATTGCAAAACTCAGTCTACAGACTACAGAAGGCAGCAATATTAGCAGCACAGGAGATTTTTTTTTAAACCCAACTGTTAGAAAACCTCTGTTAAAAAGAACCCTAGAAATGTGGGTGGTGGATAAAGGAGGGGCTCATTACACTATTTTGTTTACTTTGTGTACGATTTTTTTAAAGGTTTTTAGAAATCTAAGAAATCTAAGAAAAAAAGAGTCCACAATGAAGATCCAAACAAAGTACAACAGAAACAGCAGCAGCAGAGCTTCCTTGCATTTCTGTGCCAGATGCTGATTACATTTCCATAGAGGTCTGTGCATTTGCCAGAATATTTACCATATTCTGAAAAACATATGCCTGCCTAAAATCCTAAACAAACAGCAGACAGCTACCTTATAGGAGTGTAGTGCTTAAGGCAAATTTACCATTACAATCCAAAGAGCTCAATTACTGCCTTCATATCTTCCTTTGGAGAACAGAAGCCCAAAAGCAAGAGTGAAAGCCTGTAGACAAAATTGTTATCCTCTAAAATGGCTTTGAGACTTATTTGAAAGAGAAATGCAGTACTGAGTCACACCATACTAGATTGTAAGAGTTCCATTTTTAGCTTTAAATAGTGGCCATACAAAGCAGAATAAAAGTTTTTAAAAAGGAAATGAAATGTAATGATCAATCATGTCAACAATATGTTATGTAAGCTTATCTATACAGGTTGATTGGTATAATCTGGCAGAAGAAATCAAGATGAAAGAACTGTCCCTAACAGAAAGCCTAACAAATATGTAGTAATGTAGCAAATTTTTAAAGTGTTTTAGGAAGTGCTTTGTTCTCTTAGAAGTCCCAAATAATCAAAGATTATTCCAACTTATCAGAATAATAAAACAGAAAAAGTAAAAAAAGCAGGTGTACTAGAGAACACTTTTAAGAATAACCAAATTCCTATAAATTAAAAAATATGGTTAATCCTATTTTTTTGAGACAGGGTATCACTCTGTCACCCAGGCTGAGTGCAGAGGTGCAAGCAATCTCAGCTCACTGCAGTCTCGACCTCCTGGGCTCAGGTGACTTCTTCCACATCAGCCTCCAAAGTAGTGGGGACTATAGGTGTGTGCCAGCATACCTGACTAATTTTTTGTATTTTTTGTAGAGACAGGGTTTTGCCTTGTTGCCCAGGCTGGTCTTGAACTTCTGGGCTCAAGCGATCTGCCTGCCTTGGCTTCCTAAAGTGCTTGGATTACAGGCATAAGCCACTGTGTCTGTTCGGTTAATCCTCTAATATTCAATCTAAGAGGATATTTGACCTGCATTGTTACATGTATTACCTCTCTTCCTGCTCCCATCTATCCAACAAGAGTTCCAAGTCAAAATACAAAAATACTTGGTTTCCTAGAAGGTACCTGCTGCTCTAAGCCCTGCTCCCTGTCCGCCCACCCCTTTGTAGGGAAACAAATCTGGTAACTGTCAGTTCCTCACAAGACAACCCTAACTCCTCCACAAGCAAGCTGGATGAGAAGAACAACCAATCACAGAACAAGTGTGGATGTGGTAAGTGCAATTCATTAGAAAATAACAATGCCAGGCGTGGTGGCTCACACCTGTAATCCCAGCACTTTGGGAGGCCGAGCTGGGCAACATGATGAAATCCCATCTCTACAAAAAATACAAAATTAGCCAGGTGTGGTGGCATGTAGTCTGTAGTCCCAGCTACTTAGGAGGCAGACTGAAGTGGGAAGATTGCTTGAGCCCAGGAGGTGGAGGTTGCAGTGAGCCAAGATCACATCACTGCACTCCAGCCTGGGCAACACTGTGAGACCCTGTCTCCAAAAAAAAAAAAAAGAAAAGAAAAAGAAAAGAAAAGAATAGCATAGATTTCCTTCAATTTCCTTCAACCATTAACTCCTCTGGCTTCCAACTAATAAAACAAAGCTACCTGTAAATCCTGGGACACTTACTATGAGGACAAACACAGAGTTTCAGTGAAACTAGTCATACGAAACATTTCACATGAAAAAATGGTTTTGTTATCAACCTTAAATATAAGATAAAGAATTCTGTCTTTTAAAATTATTAGTCCTCAAAAATAATAAAATTATTACTTTTTTTAATAGGATATCATTTTCTATGACTAGTTTAATTATTCACAAGGTTAGTACTAATATACCAATTGACTTCTTTGCTTCTAATGACCATATGGTATGTTTTCCATGCTTGACAGATTTTTAAGGCCATGATTAGATGATCAGTTATGATTTTCTTCTAAGTACAAAAAATAAATCAGTTAAGTTAGAGAAAAAAACAGTAAAATTTTTGAATGATTTTATCTTTTTAAGATACCTCTGTGAAAGATTAAGTTCACAGAATTACTAGTTCTTCCAGCTTTTTTTAATCAACTAATTTTTGAGTCATCATTTCTAACACTAAAGTTAGTATCATTTAACTATATAGTGTTATATAGTATACAATGATTCATCACTGTTAACACTATAATTGAAGAAAAATGTGGGATCATATACAAAAAAAACCCCAAACCATTAGCAGTTTTGCGAATGAATGCTTAAAACTATTTCCTATAAAAAGATATAAGCAATGGGAGCACCAAAACATTAATTACCACAAACAGATTCTACTCACCAGTTTGATTGCTACATATTCATTGGTGTAGAGATTTTTACCTAAGAGGAAAGCAGAATGTATATGTTTTAGTGACATTTATTCTGGGAAAAGCAAAGCAAAATATTAGCTTACAGGGTCATGAGAAAGGTTATATTCCCAATGCTGTTCACATAAATGAAACTTGATTTATAAGTGAAAAGCTACAGAGATAATGAGATCTAGCAAGGCTAGAACAGCTTGAAAATTTAGAAATTTAAGCTATACCTGAGAATTTTCCTAAAAGAGAAAACAAATCTCTCTTACACACACACACACACACACACACACACACACATGCATATTAATATTTCCCAACTATTAAGCCACAAGGCAATTCAAGAAGAAATGCCAGAATTTCAAAGAGATTTTAGCTCTTGGCACAATAAACACAAACCTTCATTCTTCGAACTAACTGGCAAATAGAATTCTATATATTTTGTCATGGTATTTCGTGTCAACTTTGGATGGCATAAAGGACAGTGTGAATAAAACCAATTATTGCCCAAACCTACTTTTGGAGAATTCATCTACTGCTTGTAAGGAGATGATTCTCAAAGCTGTTTTGACTGTTTACCAGAACAATAGACTTATATCTTTAACTATTTACAGGAAACAGATCTTCAGCTAGACAACACTTACACATCTCGAAGTTCTTCCTGCAATAACGGTTTTTCCTTTAAACTTTCCTATTTCTACAAATGTAATCAATATTCCCAGAGGTTTAGACTAAGAACTTGGAATGATGATGAGGGCCAGAGCAACAACATTCACTTAGTGAACCTGTAATATATGCTGGATACTCAGCTCCTCTCACCTCCCCATCCTCACTAATCCTTGGAAGCCTTAACTTTAATTCCTCCTGAGTGCTTAGTACATATCATGTAGTTCAGCCACTGCACTGAACTTCGCATCTCTTCTTACACGTTTGCCTTCTTATCCAGCTACAGTGTAAATATCTTGAGGATAGGGATTTTAAGTTTTCTCAATACCCTATGGTGCTTAAGACCATGTTCAGCACATATAAAACACTCAAAATCTCGACTGATTAAAAGTTATTGGTACTGTATGTACAGCATAACTATTTTTAAAATATACCAGTAAATGTTATATTTTTGTAATACATAGCGGAATATATGTGCGTGAAAAAGAATATAAGAGGAATATAAAATAGTTTTACTATTTTAGTATTTTCTGATTTTTATATAATGCACATTGTTTTTATAAATAAAAAAACAAGCTGGGTGTGGTGTAATCCCAACACTTTGGGAGGCTGAGGCAGGTGGATCACTTGAGGTCAGGAGTTCAAGACCAGCCTGGCCAACATGGTGAAACCCTGTCTCTACTAAAAATACAAAAATTAGCCGGGGGTGGTAGTGAATGCTTGTAATCTCAGCTACTTGGGAGGCTGAGGTGGGAAGATTGCTTGAAACCACGAGGTGTAGGCTACAGTAAGCCAAGATTACACCACTGTACTCCAGCCTGGGCAACAGAGTGAGACTCCATCTCATAAATAAACAAACAAACACAAAAAGCTGCTTACAATACAAATTCTCATTTACAAACCTCTAGACAACAGAAGGCCCTCTGCAATATAACTACATCATTAAACTTTTCATACTGCCATCAGACTGCGAGTACCTTTACGTGTCAAAGAGTACACTAATTTAGGAATAATTTTTGTCTGCAAGTAAGATAAAAAGAAGACTAACAGGTTGGTTTCTTAGGTCAAACACCTAAGAAACCATAAGATGAATAACTTCTTTTTTAGGGGAGCACAAGTCGAAAATAGGCATTTCTCTCATATATATAGTGTTTGCATTAACCTTCTAAAGGTTACTTTATGTTTCTGATTAATGATCCCACCAAAGCCATTTTAAAATATATTTCATGAAATTATAAAAAGGATAGTAATAAGTAAGAGAGGAACAGATGAGGCAGTAACAAACAGCCAATTCCCAGGCAGATTAAAACTTTAATTTGGCCCAGGACTTCTTGCACACCAGATGTGACTCTGCACAAAGATTTTTCAGGACAGCTCTTCCTGAAATGAAATGAGCATTGCTACTGTGACTTAAAACTAGTTTTAGGGCCAGGTGCAGTGGCTCATGCCTGTAATCCCAGCACTTTGGGAGGCTGAGGTGGGTGGATCACCTGAGGTCAGGAGTTCGAGAACAGCCTGGCCAACATGGTGAAACCCTGTCTCTACTAAAAATACAAAAATTAGCTGGGGGTAGTGGTGGGCACCTGTAATCCCAGCTACTCCGCAGACTGAGGCAACAGAATCACTTGAACCTGGGAGGCAGAGGTTGCGGTTAGCCGAGATCATGCCATTGCACTCCAGCATGGGAGAGAGGAACAAAACTCTGTCTCAAAAAAAAAAAACCAAAAAAAACAAAACAAAACCAACTAATTTTAGCACAGGCTTAACCCTAAGAACTTAATTACAGCTCACACCTGTAATCCCAGCACTTGGGGAGGGCGAGGCAGGTGGCTCAAGAGGTCAGGAGTTGGAGACCAGCCTGACCAACACGGTGAAACCCTGTCTTTACTAAAAATACAAAAATTAGGCAGGCGTGGTAGTGTGCACCTGTAATCCCAGCTACTCAGGAGGCCGAGGCAGGAGAATCGCTTGACCTGGGAGGCAGAGGTTGCAGTGAGCCGAGATCGCACCATTGCACTCCAGCCTGGGCAACAGAGCAAGACTCCGTCTCAAAAAAAAAAAAAAAAAAGCCATTAATACCATTTTTCCCTGTTCCTACTTCCTGTATAATTGCAGAACATCAATGCTATCTTAAAGTTTAAAATGAAAGGTTTTATGACCTGATAAGATCTGTGATTCTGCATGAGCATTGTGAGGTACTACAAGATTAACTAGAAAAATAAGAGAACAGAAGTAGGGAAAAGCATGTGAATATTTAATGCCCATCTCCACAGATACCAGACATCTAAGATGAGCAACCTCAGTTCTCACCCTTCATAGACTGTATTCTAGCTCCTCACACAAGGTCTTGTATGTGGTGGCTCAAAAGTGTGTCAAATAAATCACATGATATAGTGAGTGTTAAAACGAGTCAGTAGAAGAGCTTGGATACGGAGGGTAGTGAATTTGGGCACAAGCAGCACTTGAAGTGAGTCCTGAAGGATGAACAGAGGAGAGAATAAAAGGCATTTTCTATTTTTAAAAAATACTAATTTGAACAATGATATGGATAAATGATAGAAAATGCACAGGATGTGATATACTGTGGGTAGACCCACATAATCGAAGCACATAGTGTGTGGGAAGAAACAGAAGAAAAGCCATAAACATCCACTAAGCCAAGGACAGGTTATGAATAATATCCAATGCCAGGTCCCCACTCTGAGGTATGTACCTGTGGGTACTTGGAAGTGTGCCAAGGCCTTTGTGCACTAAGCTACAGGACAAGTAAAATACACTTTTCTTGGATCCTAATTTTCATTTGAAGATTTGGATAAAGTCCTTTTTTTAATATAAAAACAAACCTACTATATTATAGAAATTGTGCATAGATTTCTTTTGAAGAAAAAGATGCAGTCAGGCACAATGGCTCACGCCTGTAAGCCCAGCACTTTGGGAGACCAAGGTGGGCGGATCACCTGAGGTCAGGAATTCGAGACCAGCCTGACCAACATGGAGAAACCCCCGTCTCTACTAAAAATACAAAATTAGCCAGCTGTGGTGGTGCATGCCTGTAATCCCACCTAATTAGGAGGCTGAGACAGGAGAATAGCTTGAACCCAGGAGGCAGAGGTTGCAGTGAGCGGAGATCACACGACTGCACTCCAGCCTGGGCAACAAGAGCTAAACGCCATCTCAAAAAAAAAAAAAAAAACAGCAAGAGTTCAAAGAAATCCTGGGCACTTACGTATTTGTTTCTTCCACAAGAAGTCTTGAGGAGTCTCATCATTCAGTGTGCAACCTTTTTCTTTTCTCTTTTTTTTGAGACAGAGTCTCGCTCTGTTGCCCATGCTGGAGCGCAGTGGCACGATCTCAGCTCATTGCAACCTCTGCCTCCATGGTTCAAGCGATTCTCCTGCCTCAGCCTCTGGAGCGGCTAGGATTACAGGTGTGCGCCAACATGACCAACTAGTTTTTGTATCTTTAGTAGAGACGGGGTTTCGCCATGTTGGCCAGGATGGGCTCGATCTCTTGACTTCATGATCCGCCTGCCTTGGCCTCCCAAAGTGCTGGGATTACAGGTGTGAGCCACCGCTCCCGGGCTCAGTGTGCAACCTTTTTCTTATTTTTCCTGCATTTAGCTGGGCAGCCGCTTTTCACAGTGCAGTTGACTTTCAACTAAATTTTCCATTTTTAGCCCCTTCTGCATCCCACCTTTGTGAAGTTCCTAGTGTCTCCAATTCCTAAGCCTATCTGGTATATTTTATAGCATTAACCGGCCTGCCCCTTCAGGCACTCAGCCTTGTCTGGAGTGCTAAGTCAGTTACCACCTAACCATCTGTGTTTCAGCTTCCAAAATTTTGTTAACATTTCTCAATCTGTTTTCACTTTCTCTTCCATTTTTTTGGTTCCTTGTGGTTTTATGCCTTTTTGTTTACCAAAAAAAAAAAAAAAAAAGCCCTTTTCTAAATATACTTTCTAGTCTTAAGACTAAGCCAGCACCCAATTTCATAAACTTCTACCTATAATTATTTATGCATATATTTTTTACTTCCACTCGGCAGTAAATTTCCAGAGGACAGTAATGTTTAATTCATCTTTTTATCCCTAGAAACAAACATAGTATCTGACATTCAGTAGGTAAGAGATGCTAAAGTGAACAACTTGACTTGATATATGTAGAAAGTTCTTGTGAGAAAGTTCTTGGGTGATAAAAAAGAAAGGCTAGTTTAGAATAAAATTATAGATAATCCTAAATGCAAATATAGGAGTTTTAACTTCATTCTTTGGTTTGCTTTGAACGAAGGGGAAAAGCAAATGGTGAAAGTTGTATTTTTACAATATTAATCTGACAACTGTATGAGAACAAATGTTTAAAAATCTGAAGAAATGGAATAGTTCCTGGAAACATACATACAACCTACCAAGACTGAGTCAGAAGAAATAGAAAACCTGAAGAGAATAACAAGTAATAAGATGGAAGCAATGATAAAGACTCCCCCAACAAAGAAAAAGCCCAGGACCTGATGGCTTCACTGCTGAATTCTATCCAACACTGAAAGAACAAATATAAATTCTTTTCAAACTATTTCAAAAAACCAAAGAGGAGGGGAATACTTCTAAACTTATTCTGAGTCCAGCATTACGCTGATACCAAAACCAGGCCAGGATAAAACAAAATAAAACTACAGGCCAATATCCCTGATGAAAACAGAGGCACAAATCGTCAACAAAATACTAACAAACTAAATCCAACAACACACTAAAAGATGATTCACCATGATCACATGGGATGTATCCCGGGGATGTTAAGGATGCTTGAATATATGCATATCAATACACGTGACACGTCACATGAACAGAATGAAAGATAAAAAACCATATGATCATCTCAACAGACACAGAAAAGACATTTGATAAAATTCAACATCCCTTCATGATAAAAACTCTCAATAAATTAGGCATAAAAGGAACACATTTCAACATAATAAAGGCCATATATGACAAACTCACAGCTAATATCAGACTGAATGGGGAAAAATTAAAAGCTTTTCCTCAAAAGACTAGAACAAGACAAGGATGCCCACTTTCACCAATTTTATACAACATAGTATTCAAAGCCCTATCCAGACCAATGAGGCAAAAGAAAGGGCATCCAAATAGGAAAGGAGGAAATCAAGCTGTTCCTGTTTGCAGACCACATAATCATATATATAGAAAATCCCAAAGACTCCACCAAAAAACTATTAGAATAAATGAATTCAGTAAAGTTACAGGATACAAAATTAACATACAAAAATTAGTAGCATTTCTAATGCCAAAAACAAACCAGTGGAAAAAGAAATTGAGAATATAATCGGAGCACACAGTGTGTGGGAGGAAATATGGTTTGGCTGTGTCCCCACCCAAATCTCATCTTGAATCATAGCTCCCATAAGTCCCATGTATAGTGGGAGAGACCCACAGGGAGGTAACTGAATCATGGGGTGGGTTTTTCACATGCTGTTCTCATGATAGTGAATAAGTCTCACAAGATCTGATGGTTTTATAAAGGGGAGTTCCCTTGCACATGCTCTCTTTGCCTGCTGCCATGTAAGATGTGACTTTGCTCCTCCTTTGCTTTCTGCCATGATTGTGAGGCCTCCCAGCTATGTGGAACTATGAATCAATTAAACCTCTTTCCTTTATAAATTAGCCAGTCTTGGGTATGTCTTTATTAGTGGCATGAGAACAGACTAATACAGAAGGCAATCCCATTTACAATAGCTTTAAAAAAAAAAAAAAACCTAGGAATAAATTCAACCAAAGGGGTGAATGATCTCTACAAGGGAAACTATAAAATACCAACAAAAGAAACTGAAGAACACACACACCAAAAATGAAATATATCCATTGGAAGAAAATTGGCCAGTCACAGTGGCTTATGCCTATTACTGCCAGCACTTTAGGAGGAGGCCAAGACAGGAGGATCATTTCAGGCCAGGAGTTTGAGAGCAGCTAAGCAACACAGTGAGACACTGCATCTGCAAAAAAAATTTTTTAATTAGCCAGGTGTAGGGGTAAGTGCCTATAATCCTAGCTAGTAGGTAGACTGAGATGGGAAGAATGTTTGAGTCTAGGATCTTTGAGATCATGTCACTACACTCCAGCCGAGGTGACAAAACAAGACCTTGTCTCTTTTTTTTTTTTGGAGACAGAGTCTCGCTCTGTCGCCAGGCTGCAGTGCAGCGACACGATCTCGGCTCAATGCAAACTCTGCCTGCCGGGTTCAAGCAATTCTCCTGCCTCAGCCTCCTGAGTAGCTGGGACTATAGGCATGAGGACCACACCCGGCTAATTTTTGAATCTTTAGTAGAGACAGGGTTTCACCATATTGGCCAGGATGATCTAGATCTCCTGACCTCATGATCCACTGACCTCGTGATCCACCCGCCTTGGCCTCCCAAAGTGCTGGGATTACAGGCACAAGCCACCACACCCAGCCCCTGACCTTGTCTCTTAAAAAAAAATAAAAATAAAAAATCGGAAGAATATTGTTACAATGTCCATTCCACCCAAAGCGATCTACAAGATTCAATGCAATCTCTATCAAAATACCAATGACATTCAACACAGAAAGAGAAAAAAAGATCCTAAAATTCATATGGAACCACAAAAGATTCCAAATAGCCAAAATAATCTTGGGCAAAAAGAACAAAGCCAAAAGAATCACTCTACCCAATGCAAAAATCTCCTAGAAAACTATAGTAACCAAAGCAGCATGGCACTGGCATAAAAACACACAAGTGAAACAGAATAGAGAACTCAGAAATAAATCTCCACATTTACAGGTAACTGATTTTCGACAAAGGTGCCAAGAATATACACTGGGGAAAACAGTCTCTTCAATAAATGGTGCTAGGAAAACTGGATATTCACACATAGAAGGAAGAAAGTAGACCCTTATCTCTCACCTTATGCAAAAATCAACTCAAAATGAATTAAAGACTTAAATGTAAGACCCAAAACTATAAAACTACTAGAATAAAACACAAGGGAAATGCTTCATGACATTCTCTAGGCAAAGATGTTTTGGATGGGACCTCAAAAGAAAAGCAGGCTCATGCCTCTCATCCTAGCATTTGGGAGGCCGAGGTGGGTGGATCACTTGAGGACAGGAGTTCAAGACCAGCCTGGCCAACATGGCGAAACCCCATCTCTACTAAAAATACAAAAATTTAGCTGGGCGTGGTGGTGCGTGCCTGTAATCCCAGTTACTTGGGAGGCTGAGGCAGGAGAATCACTTGAACCTGAGAGGAGGAGGTTGAAGTGAGCCAAGACTGTGCCACTGCACTCCAGCCTGGGAGACAAAGCGAGACCTTATCTCAAAAAAAAAAAGAAAAGAAAAGAAAAAGAAAAACAGCACTGGCAACAAAAGTGAAAACAGGCAAATGGGATTATATCAAATTTAAAAGTTTCTCAACAGAGTGAAGAGACAACCTAGAGGGAAAAAATATTTGCAAATTATTCATCTGACAAAGAGTTAATATCCAGACCATATAAGGAACTTGAACAACTCACTAACAAAAAACCCCAAATAATCCAATTTAAAAATGGGCAAAAAACCAAAATGGACATTTCTCAAAAGAAGACATTCAAATGGCTAGCAGATACATGACAAAATGTTCAACATTACAAATCATCAGGGAAATCAAGTCGAAACCACAATGAGAAACCACCTCACTCCAGTTAAAATGGCAATTATCAAAAAAACAAATGCTGGCAAGAATGTGAAGAGAGGGAAATTTTTATACTCTGTTGGTAGGAATGTAGATTAGTACAGCCATTATGGAAAACAATATGAAGAGTTCTCAAAAAATTAAAAACAAAACTACCATATGACCCAACAATTCCACTACTGGGTATATATTCAAAGGAATTGAAACCAGTATGTCAGCCAGACATGGTGGCTCATGCCTGTAGTTCCAACACTTTGGGAAGCCAAGGTGAGAGGATTACTCGAGCCCAGGAGTTCAAGACCAGCCTGAGCAACATGGCAAAACCCATCTCTACAAAAAAATAAAATAAAATAAATTTTATTTTTTAAATAAAATTGGGGATGGGAGGGGAGGAAACCAGTATGCCAAAAAGATATCTGCCCTCCCATGTTTACTGCAGCATATTCACAATAGCCAAGATATGAAATCAACCTAAGTGTACATCAATAGATGAAAAGAAAATGTACATATATACAATAGAATACTATTCAGCTATAAAAAGGAAGTGCTGTCATTTGTGGCAAAGGGATAAACATGGAGAACATGTTAAGTGAAATAAGCCAGGCACAGAAACACAAATCCTGCATTATCTGACTTATATGTGGAATCTAGGAAAGCTGATCTCATAGGAGAGAACAGAATGGTGGTTATCAGAGGCTGGGGAGGGAGAAGGAAGAGGAATAAGGAAAGGTTTGTCAATGGGTACAAAGTTACAGTGAGATTTTAAGAATAAGTTCTAGTGTTCTATTAAGTAGTAGAATGACTATAGCTAACAAAAGGACCTTAAATAACATCATTTCATGTTATAACACTGATGAGAAAAAAAAATCAATTCCCAGCCAGAACTACCATCTGTGTAGAGTTTGCATGTTCTCCTCATGTCTGTGTGGGTTTCTTCTGGGTACTCCAGTTTCTTCCCACATCCCAAAGATGTGTACCTTAGGTTAACTGCGGTGTTTTGTTTGTTTTTTAGGGAACATACAGGATTTCATTTTTTATTCTTTTTATTTCAATTGTTTTTGAGCTAACTGGGGTGTTTAAATTGTCCCAGGATGAGTGAATGTGGGTGTGTGTGTCAGCATCCCGCCACGGAATGACATTCCTCCAGGGCTGATTCCCACCTTGTGCCCTAAACTGCTGGGATAGGGTCTGGCAACCTGAGACCCTGAACTGGGATAAGTGGGTTGGAAAAATGCATGAATACAAATTATTGTAAAATTAAAATTCTAGTCTATGGTAATCATACATATGCAAGACAATCAACAATGCAGTACAACAGTGCTCAAGGAGCCTGCTATATTTGTTTTTGCACTGCACAGTAGTAGGATAGTCTCCTTACCATTTTTGCTTTGCAAACATTTATTCCTTGATTTTACCCACTACCATTGTGCTGCCATCACTCACTGATTCACCAAAAAAAATGGGTAATTATCTTGTTTTTATTAATCTGTCTTAAATGTATGTATAGCCCACATTTATTTCAATGTTTAACATTACAAGTGTTTTGGGCCTTTATCTAGAAGTTTGGTGATGTTTTTGTGATCAGAAGTATGCCATAGGTCACTCCTCCTCAACTTTTTGAAACAGTTTCAGTAGAAATGGCACTAGTTCTTCTTTACATATCCAGTAGAATTAGGCTGTGAATCCATCTGGTCCTGGGTTTTTGGTTGGTAGCCTATTTATTACTGATTGGACTTTGGAGCTCATTCTTGGTGTGTTCAGGAAATCAATTTCTTCCTTCAGTCTTGGGCAGGTGTATGTGTCCAGGAATTTATGTATCCCTTCTAGGTTTTCTGGCTTGTGTGCACAGAGGTGTTTGTAGCAGTTTCTGATGGCTATTTTTTTTTTTTTTTGAGACGGAGTCTTGCTCTGTGGCCCAGGCTGGAGTGCAGTGGTGCGATCTCAGCTCACTGCAACCTCTGCCTCCCGGGTTCAAGCGATTCTCCTGCCCCAGCCTCCCGAGTAGGTGGGATTACAGGTGCACACCACCACGTCCAGCTAATTTTTGTATTTTTAGCAGAGACAGGGTTTTGCCATGTTGGCCAGACTGGTCTTGAACTCCTGACCTCAGGTGATCCGCCCACCTCAGCCTCCCAAAGTGCTGGGATTACAGACGTGAGCCACCATGCCCGGCCTCTGATGGCTATTTTTATTTTTATTTTTGACATGGAGTCTCACTCTGCCACCCACGTTGGAGTGCAGGGGTGCAATCTCAGCTCACTGCAACCTCCACCTCCCAGGCTCAAGTGATTCTCCCACCTCAGCCTCCCCAGCAGCTGAAATTACAGGTGCACGGCACCAGACCTGACTAATTTTTTTTGTATTTTTAGTAGAGACAGGGTTTTGCCATACTGGCCAGGCTGGTCTTGAACTCCTGACCCTCAAGTGATCCACCCACCTTGGCCTCCCTAAGTGCTGGGATTATAGGCATGAGCCACCACACCTGGCCTCTGATGGCTGTTTGTATTTCTGTGGGGTCAGTGGTAACATCCCCCTCATAATTTCTAATTGTGTTTACTTGGATCTTCTCTCTTTTATTCTTTATTAGTCTAGCTAGTGGCCTGTTTATCAATTTTTTTTTCCAAGAAACCAACTTCTAGATTTGTTGATCTTTTGAATGGTTTTTCATGTCTTAATTTCCTTTGGTTCATCTCTGATTTTGGTTATTTTTTGTCTTCTCTGCTAGCTGTGGGGTTGAATTGTTCTTGTTTCTCTAATTATTTTCATTGTGATACTAGGTTGTTAATTTGAGATCTTTCTAACTTTTTGATGTGGACATTTAGCGCTATGAATTTCCCTGTTAACACTATCTGAGCTGTGGCCGGGTGCAGTGGCTCACGCCTGTAATCTCAGCACTTTGGGAGGCCGAGATGGGCGGATCACAAGGTCAGGAGATCGAGACCATCCTGGCCAACACAGTGAAACCCCGTCTCTACTAAAAATACAAAAAAATTAGCCGGGCGTGGTGGCAGGCGCCTGTAGTCCCAGCTACTCGGGAGGCTGAGGCAGGAGAATGGCGTGAACCCGGGAGGCGGAGCTTGCAGTGAGCGGAGATCGCGCCACTGCACTCCAGCCTGGGTGACAGAGCGAGACTCCATCTCAAAAAAAAAAAAAAAACACTACCTGAGCTGTGTCCCAGAGACTCTGGTATGTTGTACCTTCGTTCTCATTAATTTCAAAGGACTTCTTGATTTCTGTCTTTATTTCATTATTTACCCAAAAGTCATTCAGGAGTAGGTTGTTTAATTTCCATGTAACTGCATGGTTTTGAGTGATTTTCTTAGTCTTGACTTCTATTTTATTTTACTATGTATGTATGTATGTATGTATTTTATTTATTTATTTATTTTTGAGACAGAGTCTCGCTCTGTCTCCCGGGTTGGAGTGTAGCAGCGCGATCTCAGCTCACTGCAACCTCTGCCTCCTGCGTTCAAGTGATTCTCCTGACTTAGTCTCTTGAGCAGAGTAGCTGGGACTACAGGCATGCACCACCACACCTAGCTAATTTTTGTATTTTTAGTAGAGACAGGGTTTCACCATGTTGGCCAGGCTGGTCTTGAACTCCGGAACTCAAGTGATCTGCCTGTCTCAGCCTGCCAAAGTGCTGGGATTACAGGTGTGAGCCACTGAGCTCAGCCAATTTATTTATTTATTTTGAGACAGGGTCTCACTCTGTCACCCAGGCTGGAGTACAATGGCCCCATCTCGGCTCACTGCAACCTCCGCCTCCCCAAGACACAAGCAATCCTCCACCTCAGCCTCTCAAGTAGCTGAGACCACAGGTGCACATCACCACACCCATTTTTTTCTGGCATTTTTAGTAGAGACAGGGTCTCGCCATGTTGCCCAGGCTGGTCTTGAACTCCCGAGCTCAAGCAATCAGCCCACCTTGGCCTCCCAAAGTGCTGGGATTACAGGTGTTAGCCACAGTGCCCAGCCTTGGCCTCCATTTTAATTGTAATGTGGTGCAAGAATGTGTTTGATATGATTTTGGTCCTTTTGAATTTGCTGAGAATTGCTTTATGTCCAAATATGTGGTTGATTTTAGAGTATATGCCATCTGGTGATGAGAAGAATGTATATTCTGTTGTTTTGAAGTGCAGAGCTCTGTAGAGGTCTGTAAGATCCATTTGGTGCAATGCTGAGTTCAGGTCCTGAATACCTTTGTTAATTTTCTGCCTCAATCATCTGTTTGATACTGTCAGTGGAGTGCTTCTATTATTGTGTGGGAGTCTACGTCTCTTTGTCGGTATCTAAAAACTTGCTTTACGAATCTGGGTGCTCCTGTGTCGGGTGCATATATACTTAGGATAGTTAGGTCTTCTTGTTGAATTGAACCTTTTACCACTATGTAATGTCCTTCTATCTTTTTTGATTTTTGTTGGTTTAAAGTCTGTTTTGTCTGAAATTAGAACTGCAATCCCTGCCTTTTTCTATTTTCCATTTGCTTGGTAGATTTTCCTCCATCCTTTTATTTTGAGCCTACGGATATCATTACATGACATGGGTCTCTTGAAGACAACATACTATTGGGTCTTGCTTTTTATCCAGCTTGCCACTCTGTGACTGTTTTTTTTTTCTTTTGAGATGGAGTCTTGCTCTGTCGCCCAGGCTGGAGTGCAGTGGCGCAATCTCGGCTCACTGCAAGCTCTGCCTCCTGGGTTCATGCCATTCTCCTGCCTCAGCCTCCTCAGTAGCTGGGATTACAGGCATCCGCCACTATGCCCGGCTAATTTTTTTGTATTTTTTAGTAGAGACGGGGTTTCACCATGTTAGCCAGGATGGTCTCGATCTCCTGACCTTGTAATGCGCCCACCTCGGCCTCCCAAAGTGCTGGGATTACAAGTGTGAGACACCACGCCCGGCCCCACTCTGTGACTTTTAAATGGGGGTATTTAGCCCGTTTACATTCAAGGCTAGTATTGATAGGTATGGATTTGATCCTGACAATGTGTTGTTAGCTGGTTATTATGCTGGCTTGTTTGTGAGGTTACTTTATAGTTTCACTAGTCTGTATATTTAAGTATGTTTTTGTATTAGCTGGTAGTAGTCTTTCCTTTCTATATTTATTGCTCCTTTCAAGATCTCTTGTAAGGCAGGTCTGGTGGTGTTTTGGAATGGGGTCTTGCTCCATCGCCCAGGCTGGAGTGCAGCGGTGCAATCACAGCTCACTGCAGTCTCAGTCTCCTAGGCTCAAGAAATCTTGGAATGCACCACCACATCCAGCTAATTTTTGTAGAGACAGGGTTTTGCCATGTTGCCCAGGCTGGTCTCAAACTCCTGGGCTCAAGAGATCCACCCACCTCAGCTTCCCAAAGTGCTGAAATTACAGGCATGAGCCACTGTGCCTGGCCTTAACTCTTGTTTTTATCAATTACCCCACTGTAAAATTAGTTTATTTATACATGGTTTCACTTAAAATCACAGTGTCCAAGAACCTAGTGATGAAATTAAGTGAGGACTTACCGCACTGTATAATTCAAGATAGCTAGACAAGAGAATCTTGAAAGTTAT
Source organism: Gorilla gorilla gorilla (assembly GCF_029281585.2). NCBI lineage: Eukaryota > Metazoa > Chordata > Mammalia > Primates > Hominidae > Gorilla > Gorilla gorilla. Next base: position 65,038,655 of record NC_073240.2, read on the forward strand.
TATCACAAAGGAAGGATAAAGATTGAAGGCTATGAACATGCTAACTACCCTTATTTTATTATATAATGTACAGATGTATTGAAACATCACACTCTACCCCATAAGCATGTACAATTATTATGTGTCAGTCATAAACAAAATAAAAAATATTAATCTGGCCCCAATGTATAAAACAGAAGTGAATGAGGTAATTAGAAAGAAGATGAATAAAATGTTTTTATAACAGAACATATAAAGAATAACTATTTCACAGAGCTTTATGAAGATGATAGAATATGTGCAAATATTTTGTAAACTGCAAGGTGCTAGATAAGTCTAATTTTTATTACTTCTATTATTAGAGCAGAGAAGAGGTAATAATTCCTGAGAGGACTAGAATAGGATCTTCATGCAAGGTATTTTGAAGGAAAACCTAACAACGTTTGGATTACATGTAATGTGAGGGATAAGGAAAACGGAAGGGTCTAAATGAGGGGTGTCCAACCTTTTGGCGTCTCTGGGCCACACTGGAAGAATTGTCTTGGGCCACACATAAAATACATGAACACTAACAAAAGCTGATGAGCTTAAAAAAAAAAAAAAAAACACATAATGTTTTAAGAGAGTTTGCAATTTTGTGTTGGGCTGCATTCAAAGCTGTCCTGGGCCACATGTGGCCCACAGGCCACAGGTTGAACAAGCTTGGTCTAAATGATGCTCTTAATTAGCGGAGAACAGACTTAGTTAGGAGAGTAAACAATATCATTCCACGCTACTATGATGCATTCCTCCAAATTCTCACTGAACCTAAAAGTGATAGACAAATTATAAAATGCTTCTTAGCTTCTATTTTCACATGTATATAAAAGAGTATAATCACAGAAGTATAATAAGTGAGACAAGCCTATGTAACACCCAACATAGTGGCTGATACATCACAAAATGCTAGCTTGCGTTTACTTAATTTCTCTAAGGGCACCAAAAGAATCAAATACATGTTACCCTTTTATTATCCTTTTTCTTAAGAGGCACTGGAGGTGACTTGATAATTCTCCTGAGCTAAGCATTGCCTCAAATGAATTTCTTTGCAAGGGCACAAATGCATCATTAAAATTTTACAGGTCAACACAAAATGCAGCCATGTTTCAGAAATTTAGACAATCACTCAGCCACTATCCTAAATAATACACAGTACTCAAAAATTTTGCTCCAGATGAATTTAATTACAAAGATTATGTTAAAACCCTGCCCATTTAAAATAAATAACTGCTTCAGCTAAAAAAATAAAAATAAAAGCATACCAATAACTATGAGGAAGGAAAGCCATTTAATGGACAGAAAAGTATCATTGATGAGCTGGCACAATCCCAAGCACTGAAAGCTTTTAGTATCTGTTGCACAAAATCCACAACGCTTTCCAAGCTCACTTCCTGGCTATTGGTTCCTTTATTCTTAATAGAAAAGGAACTGCATTACACAGTAGTTTTTGGAGCTTTATATTTAAACTCAGCCCTTTCAAAGCAGCAGTCCTGGATGTGATGCTGTCCATAAAACCCTCTGCATGAAGACTTCCTGTTTCTGTAAGTCACCTACAGAGACAACATTCACTGTAAGCTTCATCAGATACTGCATTATTTCAAAGAACCAGGAGTTCTCAGTTCTCAGAGCCATACTGATAAAGGAACATACAGTCTGTTTAGTTAGAGCTCCAGCTGTCACATTTTCTTGCCCTTCAGTGAAAATAGTACATGTATAAATTACTACCTAGAACTTGTAAAAAATCCAGCCAAATGAACTTGAGGCAATTAGTAGTTAAAACAAGTAACTACTTTTATATAACTCAGATGATTACCATGTCTATTTAGGGCAAAGAGGACAGGTTGGCCTATTGCCACCTCCACCCAAAAAGCATCTCTTCTTTTTGTGGAGACACAGTCTTGCTATGTTGCCCAGGCTGGAGTGCAGTGGCGTGATCTTGGCTCACTGAAACTCTGCCTCCCAGGTTCAAGCAATTCTCCTGCCTCTGCCTCCCGAGTAACTGGGATTACAGGTGCATGCCACCACACCCAACCAACTTTTGTATTTTAGTAGAGATGGGTTTCACCTTGTTGCCAGGCTGGTCTCAAACTCCTGACCTCACGTGAGCCTCCCGTCTGGGCCTCCCAAAGTGCTGGGAGGCATGAGCCATCGTGCCCGGCCCAAAGAGCATCTCTTTAAGTGAGCAGTATGATCGGGGTAAGAAGATAACGATAGCAATACAACTCTAAAGAAAAAAAGCAGATAATGTTTTCACTTTTACTAACTTAATAGTATTAAAATATTAGTATACTATGCAGAAACATTTCCCAAATGATTAGCAGTTAAGGCAAGAATAATTTTTTCTTGTGTCAAGTTTTTTAAAGGGCTTACCTATCAATAACAATAAGTATATTATAATAAAAGAAAATCTTATTAAAGCTTAATATCACTGGGATGGTATATACAGCATGTTTATTATTAACAAGACAGACAATGCTCAAATGTTTTCTAAAGTGTAGAACATGATCCATTAGTGGGATATAAAGTAAATACATTCAAATATTGATTTTAAAGAATGTCTTGACCAAATTTTTTAAAGAAAAAATATATAAAATAAAAAGTATCAGAGTACATTATACTCAGTAAGGATAAAATATTATTTCATGAAACTTCATATACACAGACATTAACTATGTGTATATTAAATCACAATTTTTTTTAGTGTGAGTTATGATAAAAGAATAAGAGCCATCAATAAAAATCTTCTAAAAAGCAGTTTCAATTATTTCATTTTGCAATGAAAAGTTGGTCAGTGGCTGGACTAGTTTCTGTATAACTTTCCTAAGGTATTACACATGATATTCTGATTAATCTGTTAGTAAGAAAAATGAGAGTGCTTCTAACACCTGAAAGTCTAAAGTGAGGCTACGTGGAGTGAGGTAAGAGGCAGCAAGAGCCAAAAGAAAGGGAGAAGTTGAAAGTCATTTATAAATAGCATCAAAGCAGGACTCATACTCCATTTTTCAGAAAGTGTCTATGTACTTTCAAGGGCCTATGCTTTACAAAGAAAATTTGTAAAATGTTCTATATTATAGTGGTGGGCAGAAAAACTGGAGTGAATCATTCTAGAAAGTATGATTTTCTGCAGCAGAGAAATACCGAAGTATTTTTGTATTTTTAAAATTTTTATGCATAACTTCAAAGGCATATGATTTTCCCCCATGTAACCTACCCAATTTCAGTAACTTTATTATTTTGAAACAAATCTCAGATGTTGCATCATTTTATCAGTAAATATTTCATTATGGGCCTGAAACAGAATTGAAGTACTTTTTCAGAACAGACGGATCATTTATTATTTGAAGACCTCTACAATATGAATGTGGAAAATTAAAAGATCAAATGGGAACCCATGAAAATGAAAAAGAGTGACGTACCAATGAGATATTTCAGCCACCCAGGTAGGAAAAAAAAGGTCCAACAGTCCTTTGAAAAATAAAAGAGTTGAGGCTGGGCACGGTGGCTCACGCCTGTAATCCCAGCACTTTGGGAGGCTGAGGCGGGTGGATCACGAGGTCAGGAGATCGAGACCATCCTGGCTAACACAGTGAAACCCCGTCTCTAATAAAAAATACAAAAAAATTAGCTGGGGGTAGTGGCGGGCACCTGTAGTCCCAGCTACTTGAGAGGCTGAGGCAGGAGAATGGTGTGAACCCGGGAAGCAGAGCTTGCAGTGAGCCAAGATCGCACCACTGCACTCCAGCCTGGGTGACAGAGCGAGACTCCATCTCAAAAAAAAAAAAAAGAAAAAGAAAATAGTTGGAAGTGAAAAAACAATCATGAACAGAGTTCAAGGTAAAGCAATCAATTACGGAAGAACTAAAACCATGCAACATCAGTGACTTGAACTTGATCATTAGACAAAACAGTCAAATATATTTTCCTGCCAATAAGAATACAGACCTCTATTCTAGACAGTGATGCAAGTTTTGAGAGGAAATATAGATGTTATTAATAAAGTTGTAGGCTGGGTGCTGTGGCGCAAACCTGTAATCCAAAAACTTTGGGAGGTCAAGGTGAGAGAATCACTTGAGGCCAGGGGTTTGAGATCAGCCTAGGCAACAAAGTGAGACTCTGCCTCCACAAAAAAATTAAATAATTAGCCAGGCATTGTGGTGCACCCTTCAGCCCTAGCTACTTGGGAGGCTGAGATGGGAGGATCCTTTGAGTCCAGGAGTTCAAGGTTACAGTGACCTGTGATTGCACCACTGCACTCCAGCCTGGGCAACAGAGTGAGACCCTGTCATTCATTCATTCATATGTACATACATAAAATAATACATATACACACACTTTTACCCCTGCTACAAGTTTTAATATTGTTATTAATATTAAAATAATAAAATTTAATATAATAAAATATATTAATATTAATATATTTAATAATATATTAATATTGATATATTTGAATAATAATATATTAATATTATTTTATTATCTATTAAAATATATATTTTTTTTGAGATGGAGTCTCACTCTGTTGCCCAGGCTGGAGTGCAGTGGTGCAATCACAGCTCACTGCAACCTCCGCCCCCCCAGTTTCAAGCAATTCTCCCACCTCGGCCTCCCAAGTAGCTGGGATTACACATGCCCACCACCACTCTTGGCTAATTTTTGTATTTTTAGTAGAGACAGGGTTTTGCCATGTTGGCCAGGCTTGTCTCAAACTACTGACCTCAGGTAATCCACCCGCCTCGGCCTCCCAAAGTGCCGGGATTGCAGGCGTGAGTCACCACACCCAGTCCAGGGGTAAAAGTATATATGCGTGTGTGTGTGTGTGTGTGTATTTTTTTTTTTTTTTTGGACACAGAGTCTCATTCTGTCACCCAGGCTGGAGTGCAGTGGCACAATTTCAGCTCACTGCAAGCTCCGCCTCCCGGGTTCAAGCGATTCGCCTGCCTTAGCCTTCCAAGTAGTCAGGACTACAGGCACAGGCCACCACACCCAGCTAATTTTTGTATTTTTAGTAGAGACAGGGTTTCACCATGTTGGCCAAGCTGGTGTCGAACTCCTGACCTCGTGATCTGCCCGCCTTGGCCTCCCAAGTGCTGGGATTACAGGCATGAGCCACCGTGCCCAGCCATAAAAGTAGATTTTTATGTAAAATTAGGTACTCAACTAATGTACATATAGGAGAAGCCAGAGTATAATGAGAACTTCATAGATCCCACTGATGCAACTACACCCCACATCTAAAAATTTTTAATCTTTATGAAAGCATTTATGTAAAAAGGAGCAACGTTAACCTATGTGTTTCACTTTTTTTTAAGTCTTGCTTTACTGTTAATTATTTGGACAATTTCCTAAAGAGTCTGGCACATAATTTTCAGCTTTGTTTAGATCCAGTGATTATGAAGCAGCTCCACCTAAGTGGTATGAAGATCACTGACATACACTGTTAACATCAAAAAACAAATTTCAGTCCTCTTGCACAAATGATCTACCTTTTTTTTGTAATTTTGTTTACACCTACTTTTTCTTTTTTACTGAGGTATAACTTACATGCAGTAAAGCACACAAACATTAACTGTAGAGCTCAGTGAATTTTTATATATCCATACATACACCCATGTAACTACCATTTGGAAAGAGAACATTTTCAGCATACCAGTAGGTTTTCTGGTACCTCCTCTCAATGACTAACTCCTACTTATCACAACCAAAGGTAATCTGTTTTGACTGCTATTGTAGGAAATCACATTTGCTTATTTTTGACATCATATGGATGGAATTATCTAATAAGCATTCTCGTGTATCTGCATTCTTTTCCTTGATTACGTCCGTGAGATTCATGCACTTTCTTGCATGCATTAGTAGTTCATACTTTTTCATTACTAGATGGTATTCCATTGTATGAATATATCACAATTTATTTATCTGTCCTACTGTTGATGGACATTTGGGCTGTTTTCAATTTGGGCCATTAGGAATAATGCTGCTATGAATATTATTAAATATGTTTCTTGGTGCACATATATATGCATTTTCTTAAGTGAATACCCAGAGTGGAATTTCTGGATCATAGAGTATTCATACACAGAAACAAACAGGCCAGGCACAGTGGCTCACGCCTGTAATCCCAGGACTTTGGGAGGCCGAGGTGGGCGGATCACGAGGTCAGGAGTTCAAGACAAGCCTGGCCAACATAGTGAAATCCCGTCTCTACTAAAAATACAAAAATTAGCCAGGCATGGTGGCACGCACCTGTAGTCCCAGCTACTCAGGAGGCTGAGGCAGGAGAATCCCTTGAACCCAGGAGGCGGAGGTTGTGGTATGCCGAGATCGCACCACTGCACTCAAGCCTGGGCAACAGAGCAAGACTCCATCTCAAAAAAAACAAACAAACAAACAAACAGAAACAAATAAAATACCCATAAACAAAATGCATAAACAAAATGTGGTATATTCATACACTGGATGAGGACATGACCTAGTTTTACTAAAATGATAAATAAGAAAGCATAAGTTCTCCTACATTAGAGGACCATACTGTTAATTAAAAAGAAGTACACGTATATACGTGCGCACATACACACATAAAGGTTTCAGCTTGTTCAAGCCCTTTCTTTCTGAATAAGGGTAATAAGCTTATCAAATTCACTTTGCATTTCACCAAGCAGCATGTTGAAAAAAGACAGCCCTTCTCAAGAAGTCTTTGGAAGCTGTGAGTTGAGCTGATATAACAATCGTCACTGACCACCCAGGACAACCAGGGCAAAATAGGTAGTCATTCCACTCAGACCTACCTTTTTTTTTTGTTTGTATTGTTTTGTTTTGTTTTGAGACAGTCTTGCTCTGTCGCCCAGGCTGGAGTGCAGTGGCGCAATCTTGGCTCACTGCAACCTTAGCTTCCTGGGTTCAAGCGGTTCTATAAAAATAGCCCAGCTAATTTTTTGTATTTTTAGTAGAGACAGGATTTCACTGTGTTAGCCAGGATGGTCTCAATCTCCTGACCTCATGATCTGCCCGGCTCGGCCTCCCAAAGTGTTAAGGATTACAGGCGTGAGCCACTGCGCCCGGCCCCTTTTCTCATATTTTATCTTCAGAACTGCTGCTTCTCCCTCCAAATCAAAACTCTATTCTGTTGGTGTCTTATGCTAAGCATTCAGAAACAGCCAACTTAGTTCCATTTACAATAGCCCAAAGATAGAAGCAACCCAAATGTCCATTGATGAGTGAATGGCTAAACAAAATATGATATATACATACAATGGATTATTCAACTTGAAAAAGGAAGGAAATTCTTTTTTCTTTTTTTTGAGACAGAGTCTCGCTCTGTTGCCCAGGCTGGAGTGCAGTGGCACGATCTTGGCTCACTGTAAGCTCTGCCTCCTGGGTTCACGCCATTATCCTGCCTCAGCCTCCCGAGTAGCTGGGACTACAGGCACCTGCCACCACGCCCGGCTAATTTTTTGTATTTTTAGTAGAGACATGGTTTTACCGTGTTAGCTAGGATGGTCTCGATCTCCTGACCTCATGATCTGCCCGCCTCGGCGTCCCAAAGTGCTAGGATTACAGGCATACGCCACCATGCCGGGCCAAAGGAAGGAAATTCTGATACATACTATTATCCTTGAGGACGTTTATACTAAGTAAAATAAACTTGCCACAAAAAGACAACTACTGTATGATTCCATTTTTATCAAATATCTGAAGTAGTCAAATTCATACAGACAGAAAGTAGGGGCTGGGTGCAGCAGCTCACACCTGGAATCCCAAAACTTTGGAAGGGCGAGGCAGGAAGATCACTTAAGGCCAGGAGTTCCAGACCAGTCTGAGCAACATAGTGAGACTCCATCTCTATAAAAACAAAAAAAATAAAAAGAGAAAGTAGAGTGGTAGTTACCTGGGAAGAGGGGAAAGTAGGAGTTGTTTAATGAGCATAGAGTTTCCAATTCACAAGATGAAAAAGTTCTAGGCTGGGGGCGGTGGCTCAAGCCTGCAATCCCAGGACTTTGGGAAGCCAAGTCAGTTGGATCACCTGAGGTCAGGAGTTCAAGGCCAGTCTGGCCTACATGGCAAAACCCCGTCTCTATTTAAAAAATACAAAAATTAGCTGGGCGTGGTGGCGAGCACCTGTAATCTCTGCTACTCAGGAGGCTGAGGCAGGAGAATTACTTGAACCTGAGAGGCAGAAGTTGCAGTGAGCCGAGACTGTGCCGAGAAAAAAAAGAAAGAAAAGAAAAAGTTCTAGAGATGTATTTCACAATAATATAACTATACTAAACACTACTGAATTGTACACTTAAAAATGATTGAGATGGCAAATTTTATAATTTTATGGAGTTTTTTTTTTTTTTTCTAAACACAGTGTCTATTCTGTTGCCCAGCCTGGAGTGTAGTGGCGCAATCTAGGCTCAGCGCAGCCTCAACCTCCTGAGCTCAAGCAATCCTCTCACTTTAGCCTCCCAAGTAACTGGGATTACAGGCATGCACCATCAAGCCTGGCTAATTTTTTTTTTTTTAACATTTTTTGTGGAGATGCAGTCTCGCTATGTTGTCCAGGTTGGTCTCAAATGCCTGGCTTCAAGTGATCCTCCTGCCTTGGCCTCCCAAAGTGCTGGGATTACAGGCATGAACCATCATGCCCAGCCTCTACTTTCTATCTCTACACAATTGCCTGACCTAATTTTTTATTTTTTATTTTTTTGAGACAGGGTCTCAGTTGGTTGCCCAGGCTGGAGTACGGTGGTACAATCTCAGCTCACTGCAACCTCAGCCTCCCGGGTTCAAGCAATTAGTGCCTCAGCCACCCAAGTAGCTGGGATTACAGGCATGTGCCACCATGCCTGGTTAATTTTTATATCTTTTTGTAGAGACAGGGTTTCACCATGTTGACCAAGCTGGTCTCAAACTCCTGACCTCAAGAGATCCGCCCGCCTCTCAGTCTCCCATGAATTCTTCATATGAAATGGAATCACAAAATCAATGGTCTTTTTGTTACTGGATCTGTTCATTTAACCTGTTTTCAAGATTCACCTATGTTATAGTAGTATGTATCTTTATTCATTTTTATGGGCTAATAATACCACATTTTGTTGACCTATTTCATCAGGTGATAAACATTTGGGGTGCTGCCACTTTTTGAGAAATTGTCAGACTGTTTTCCAAAGTGGTTATAGCATTTTACATTCCCAAGAGCAGTGTATAAAGACTCAGATTTCTACACTTCCTCCCTAGCCAACAATTGTTATCTGATTCTAGTCACCCTAGAGGGTATGAAATGGTAACTGTAGTTTTGATATGCATTTCCCCAATGGCTAATAATGTTGAGCATCAAGTCATATGTTTACTAGTCATCCTTACATTGTTTCTGGAGAAAAGTCTATTCAAATCTTTGGCCTATAGTAAGAATGATACAATGGACTTTGGGCAGAAGGGTGGGAGGGGGACAAGGGATAAAAGACTACAGATAGGGTGCAGTGTACACTGCTCAGGTGATGGGTGCACCAAAATCTCAGAAATTACCATTAAAGAACTTACTCATGTAACCAAACACCATCTGTACCCCAATAACCTACGGAAAAACAAACAAAAAGTGTATCTAAAGTGATCATTAAAAAAAAATCCTTTGCCTATTCTTAAATTGGGTTGTCTTTTTATGAATGAGTTGTAAGAGTCTTCTATATATTCTGAATACTAGCCCATTGTTAGATACATAATTTCCAAATATTTTTCTCCCATTATGTAGACTGACTTTTAAGTTTCTTTTTTTTTTTTTTCTTTTTGAGACGGAGCCTCACTCTGTCACCCAGGCTGGATTGCAGTGGTGTGATCTTGGCTCACTGCAACCTCTGCCTCCCGGGTTCATGCAATTCTCCTGCCTCAGCCTCCTGAGTAGCTGGGATTACAGAAGCGCACCAACACACCCAGCTAATTTTTGTATTTTAGTAGAGACGGGGTTTCACCATGTTGGCCAGGCTGGTCTCAAACTCCTGACCTCAAGTGATCCACCCACCTCTGCTTCCCAAAGTGCTGGGATTACAGCCATAAGCCACTGCACCTAGCCAACTTTTAACTTTCTTGATGGTGTTCTTTGTCACACAAAAGTTTTAAATTTTTATGAAATCCAATTTATCTGTTTTTTTCTTCTACTGTTTATGCTTTTGGTATCATAACTAAGAATCCACTGGCAAACATGAGGGCAGTAAGATTCATCCTTATGTTTGTTTTTTTTTAAGACTTTCATAGTTTTGACTCTTACATTTAGTCCTTTGATCTACTTTGGGTTAATTTTTTATTTATGGTATGAGGTAAGGGTCCAACTTGAATCTTTTGATTGTGGCTATCCAGTTGTCCCAATACCACTTGTCAAAATAATTATTGTTTCCCCATTGTATCGTCTTGACACACCTGTCAAGTGCAATTGACTAGAGATTCATGGGTAGGTGTCAAATCTATTTTACCGGTCTATATGTCTATCCTGATGGGAGCACCACACTGTCTGCTTTGTAGTAAATTTTGAAATCCAAAGTATGAGTCATCCAACTTTGTTCTTCTTTTTTCAAGATTGTTTTGGCTCTTCTGGGTTTCTTGAAATTCTGTATGAATTTTAGAATCAGCTTTCAGTTTCCACAAAGAAGCCAGCTGAGATTCTGATAAGGACTGTGTTGAATCTGTACTTCAACCTGGGGAGTGCTGCCATCTTAACAATATTAAATCTTGAGATCCATGAATGCGGAATGTCTTACCATGTAGTTAGATCTTAAATTCCCTATGACAATACTTTATAGTTTTCAGAGTATAAATTTTGTACTCATTTTATTAAATTTATTCCTAAGTATTTTATTCTTGATGCTAATGTAAGTGAAATTTTTAATTTTTTTAATTTTTGATTAAATATATATACTTTTGTGTAATATTGATTCAGACCTCTTCTCTCATGATCTATCCCCAGAAACATATTATGTCTTTTAATGAGAATAATATTAGTATCTCTTAAATGTCTACTAGGGAACTATTTTGGCTAAGATATTTTTAATTTTTATTATTATTTTGATTTGTTTCCTAGTCCTCAGCCTTGTTCCAGACAGCTGGAGCTTATTAACACAAGTGATATCATATGAAAGTTTTACTAAGACACAGCTAAAAATTTCAGCAAATATAATTTATAATTCTAATTCATATTACTGTTAACTTATACTGTATACAAATTTTGTGAAAAATTCCACATTTAGCCTTGACTCCTCAATATAAATATTTTAGAGTAGAATAAAACTATTGAAAAATATAGTTGTATCATCAATGTATAAATTTTCTGTGCAATCTATACAAAATAAAATTTATCCAGAAGCTACAGAGGAAGATATATTTCTTATAATAACCTCTATTTTCATGAAAATGTTTATTGTGTTATTTATTATTATAATAAAATCTAGATTTAACTGGAAGCCCAATTTTATGGTTAACAGTTCTAGTACTCCATTTGAAGAAATAGAATGTAGCCATTAAAATTATAATCATGAAAACCACATAGCAATGTAGTTAATAAAAAAGCCGAATCCCAAAGTATATCCAACATTTATATCAAGGTACACACATACCTGAACAAAGTCTTTGTTCTAATTTTTGTGATGACATTGCAATATTGCCTACCAAAAAAAATTGCCCAAACCAACAAAACAAAAAAGCTCCATAAATCTGAATTACCCTAAACCTGTCTATAGTTTAGATGTTCAAATCCAAAAAAACTGTTTATCATTTAGGTTAATCTATTTGCTGAAGTACTTTATAAAATAAAGAAGACTAACAAGTATAAAAAGTAGCATTACAACCCTCAAAAAGGACCCCACTCTGCTGAGATACTGTTAACATGTTAACTTCTAGTTTCACAGTACAAACAAACATTAATCCAAACTACCTGGAATAGTCCTTTAATCAAAAAACATTTAGAATTACTTAAATCACAAAGCATTTACTGTTTCAGCTTTTTGCCCTGATAAACTGGAAAAAAATCCTACTATTCTTTAGATATGAACACCTCTGGATAAAAACAGATTGCTCCATGTTTTCTAAAAGCACAGAAAAACTACATTTTGGAGGAAAGGGGAGTGAGATCACTCTAGTTAATTTATCTTCTCCAAGAAGGGGGAAAAAAAAAACAAACGACGACTTGTAATTCCTTTTTTCATGGCCTACACAATAAAGTCCAAAATCTCTATCATGATCAAGAACAGGCTTTGCTCACATCTCCGGCCTCACTTCCTAATACCAATTCCACTGAACGACCCCTGTGGATCTTAGTCACCCACGCTTTTCAGTAGTGCTGAGGTTCTTTACATTTTCTTGTGTTTCACACCTCCATGCCTTTTGTATGGTGCGGCTTCCTCTTTTGAGAATGTTCTTTCACGTTCTCACCCCCAGACCCCAGCCCTTTCTCCTTACTGCCCAACTCGAGCCTTAAAGGTTCAACTCAGAGTGTCTTATTTGTGCAGGTTTTCTGCCATTTGCCAATTCCAGCAGAGATATCACTCTTTCTAAGCTACATTAGAAGACTAACAAGTATAAAAAGTAGCATTACAACCCTCAAAAAGGACCCCACTCTGCTGATATTGTTAACATGTTATTGTTAACAATATTGTTAACAATATATTGTTAACTCATATTGTTAACATGTTAACTTCTAGTTTCATAGTACAAACATTAACCCAAACTACCTGGAATAGTCCTTTAATCAAAAAACACTTAGAATTATAAATATATATAAGCTAATTATCTTATATATATTTTCTAGTATTTTACTTACTGCATTGCAGTATAGTTACTAATTTCTAAGTATGAATCCCCAAATAATGATCTTGGCAAAAGCAGGATCCATGTCTTATTTATGATCTTTGTACCCCCAGGGCCTAGCTAAATGCCTGCCAAAAAACCAGATGCTCAATACAATTTGTTAAATGAATAAATGGCTAGGTAATTATGGAAATCTACCCCTAGCCTTTTATTTGAAAGAGGCATAGTGTTTATAACATCCTCCACTTTGATTCTGCTCTAAATTTACTTTGCAATAGTATAATATTAAACTCCGCAATAATTAATTTACCAATGTTTTTCCTCCTCACCCCCTGGAAAATTTCTGACGATTAATGTTGGGGATGATCCACCATAAAAACTAGATGGTGTCACTTAAAAGATCATTAGTTATCATTTTATACTTTATTTATATTTCTTTTTCTGGTAACATGTAATTATATTAAATGCTAATGACTATCATCTTTGTATTATAATTAGACATTTATTCTGATGTCCTTTGTAACTATTTTTTTCTGGCTTGTGGTATTTCAACTATACATTTAACCAGTAACTGGTAAGACTACATGGCATATAATAGAAATAGCTACTTGTGATGTCTTGGATCTCGGCTGTAGTTCCAATTCTGTGACAAGCTGGTTGTTCTCCCTAGACCAAGTCACTTAATTTTTAATTTCTCTCATCTTTAAAACGATGACAGTTGAACTAGACAATGCTAAAGTTCCTTATAAGTCTAAAACTTAACTACTTTTGTTGATCTGGACTTCACATATTAAGTTACTCAAAGTTACCATAAACTTTTGGGAAGCCTGGGACCATTCTTGTCTCATTCTAAACTTAGAGTCATCTTTTTCATATTAATTGTTGCTAATCTAGTTGTCAAATCCAAAATTGTACAGTAGAACTGGTTTGTGAACCATGGTCAGGACTTTTGTTCAACTCTTTGCTTATTTAATATAATGCTGAATCTTGATTCTGTTAACCAGCAATACATATTAGCTGCCCCACCCAAAGCACTGTGTTGTGTACAGCTTTCATCAGTATGTTCTTCAAAGGTTTGATCCAATTCACTGTTGAAGTGGATAGGACCAAAATACAGAATTCTACTGTTTAGCATCAATGAGGGCAATGATCCATTAACTTATTCTCTTTTATGAAGATGGTTAAAGGAATGACAAATCTACTTAATTATCTTTTCAGTCACCGCACATTTCTATATATGTTACCAGAATACACAAAAGTATGTCAAATAAATGCCTTGCTGAAATAAAAATGTATAACATAGACATCTAGTTTAACATGGCAGAAAAAAATTGAGACATTTAGCTCTATTTATTTCCAAAACCCCACTGAAAGGACAAAGGAAACAAGAAAGGACAAAGAGAACAGGTGAGGAAACAGTAGACTACAGATGTCAACATTTTGGAAGATGAGAATTGAATAAACAAATGGTAAATGACTTAGCAAAACTAAGCCATCCAGCAGAAAAGGAATCTAAACACAGAATTACCTAATATCATGACAAATTTTTTAATTGTTGGACTTGAGGGAAAAAAATTAATGAAAGGTATATCGATAACTAAGAGTTTTTTTTAAAAATCAAGTATCAGCAATTTTTAATTCTGAGGGAAGGAATGATGGAGTCATACTAAAAAGGAAATACAGTAACAGTGCTCTCATAGATTGGTTATAAACAATACTTCCACAGCCATAAAGCTGTAAATGTAAAAAAATTATTGAACCAAAAAATATGACATAAGTATATTGGGAGAATATGGGCAAGGTATGTACGTCACTAGGGATGGCATGTGTGAGACAATCAATAACAATATCTAATATTGAAAAAATTAAGAAATAATATTTAGAAATAAGGAGGTATCTAGACGACATGGATAAAATAATTGAACCACTTGCCTATAGGATTCAGAACTTTAGAATCTATGTAACCTAGTTATTGGAATTAAAGATAAATTATAAAAAATATTACATATGATACTTTATAAAGTTATATATACATGTGTGTATGTGTGTGTGTGTTTGTGTGCATGTGTATATATATATTTCCTCTTGTCCTAGTAACCCCAACATAGAAAAAAAAAATTGAATCAATCCAGCATCACCTGCTCTTTGAAAGCCCATAACAGCTGGCAGTAAGCTCCACTTTCTTTGACAAAAGCTTTGCCTTCTTCTGGAAAAGTAGGCCATAAGTTCAGACAGTTTTTTCCTTAGGATGCATGATGACATCATGTAAATACTGCTTCTGAATCACCCTCATAAACACATCTTTCTATAAACTTCTGTTGCCCATAACCATCCTACTTTCATAGTCCTCCTCAAAAATTGTGGCCAGACACGGTGGCTCATGCCTGTAATCCCAGGACTTTGGGAAGCCAAGGTGGGCAGATCACCTGAGCTCGGGAGTTTGAGACCAGCCTGACCAACATGGCGAAACCCCATCTCCACTAAAAATACAAAAATTAGCCAGCCGTGGTGGTGCACGCCTGTAACCCCAGCCACTCCAGAGGCTGAGGTAAGGCACGAGAATCACTTGAACCCAGGAGATGAAGGCTGCAGCGAGCCGAGATTGCAACACTGCACTCCAGCCTGGGCGAACAAGTGAGACTCTGTATAAAAAAAAAAATCCGGAATTGTTTGTCAAGCCTGGAAATTTTACCATTACATTCTTCTGGTTAACCATTCAAGATGTCAATGCATAATCTTGCAAGTATTGTATCTGTGACACTTCTAAAATTACCATATTAATGCAAGGCAGACCGTGTGTCACCTAATGTGGTTAGAACTCTTCACTTCTACTTTATTTTGATGGATTATGCTATTGACAGAAATAATTATTCTCCAAGATCTGTTAAAACTGCTTAACCTTAACAAATTGTGCTTAAGTTAAACTAGGGTGTAATTCCAAAAGAAATTTAAACTACGATACTACTACAAACAAGAATCTCATATACATTTGATATTCTTCCAAGAAAATTAAAATGCACAACAAAAACAAAATAGACAAATGGGACTTAATTAAACTAAAAAGCATCTGCACAGCAAAAGAAATAAGAGAGTGAACAGACAACCTGCTGAATGGGAGAAAATATTTGCAAACTGCATCTAACAGGAAACTAATATCCAATTACAAGGATATTATAGTATTTACAATACTAATTGTAAGAATTTACAAGGAACTTAAACAAACAACAACAAAAAACCGTATAACCTCATCTAAAAGTGAGCAAAGGACACGAACATTTTTCAAATGAAGACATACAAATGACTTCATTTGAATGACATTTGAATGACAAATGACCAAGAAGCATATGAAAAAACGCTCAAAAGAACTAATCAGCAGAGAGATGCAAATTAAAACCACAATAAGATATAATTTTATACCAGTCAGAATGGCTATTATTATTATTTTTTGTTTGGTTGGTTTTTCCAATAAGCCTTTTACACTCCTAAGAATGGCTATTATTAAAAAGTCAAAAAATAAAAGATGTTGGCATGGGTGCGGAGAAGAGAGAACACTTATACACTGTTGGTGGGAATGTAAATGAGTGCACCCTTTATGAAAAACAGTATGGAAGTTTCCCAAAAAACTAAAACCACCATTTGATCCTGCAATCTCACTAATGGGTACCTACCCAAAGGAAAAGAAATCATTACATCAAAAAGACACCTGCATATGTTATGTTTATCGCCAAAAATATGGAAACAAGTGTCCCTCATGGATGATTATATATATATATATATATATACACATATATATACACACACATACACACACACCACATTTTACACACACACACACACACACACAGGCAGACAGGCAATGAACTACTATTCCGCCCTTAAAAAAATAATAAAATTTCACGTTTTTTGCAGCAACATGGATGGAACTGCAGGCCATTAACTTAAGTGAAACAACTCAGAAACAGAAAACCAAAAAATGCATGCTCTCACTTATAAGTGGGAGCTAAATAATGTGTACACATGGACACAGAGTGTGGAATAATAAGACACTGAAGACTTAAAAGGGTGGGAGAGAAGTGAGAAATGAGAAATTATTTAATGGATACAATGCATATTATTCAGGTGATAGTTACACAAAAAAACCCAGACTTCACCATTAGGGAATATATCCACATAACAACAAAAAAAAAATTAGAATGCATTTTATCTAAAGTTATAATTTAATTTTATTTTATTTTATTTATTTATTTTTTTTGAGACAGAGTCTCGTTCTTGTCACCCAGACTAGAGTGCAATGGCACGATCTCAGCTCACCTCAGCCTCCCGAGTAGCTGGGATTACAGGCGCCCACAACCATGCCTGGCTAATTTTTGTATTTTTAGTAGAGACGGGGTTTCACCACATTGGCCAGGCTGGTCTCCACCTCCTGACCTCAGATGATCTGTCTGCTTTGGCCTCCCAAAGTGTTGAGATTACAGGCGTGAGCCACCATGCCCAGCCAAGACTCCTATTTTTAATCACTTAAGCAGAAGAATGACATGACTTCTAAAACTTGTTTTAGTTTGTTCCATCCACAGAACCTAAAAATTTGTAAATTTATAAGAAAACTTTAACAAGGTTACAAATATATATCAATGTTTCTGGTTAATTAGGTGTTTGGCTGATACACTTTCATTTGTTTAAAATACCATGATTTTCTAAGAAACTATTAACTTAAAAGCAAAAATTTGATTTTAAAATGGCTTCATTTTGAACTAGAGAAGAAATACCTTTAAATTATGTTACATTTTGGTCTGGGTGCAGTGGCTCACGCCTGTAATCCCAGCACTTTGGGAGGCCGAAGCAGGCAGATCACTTGAAGTCAGGAGTTCGAGACCAGCCTGGCCAACATGGTGAAATCCCATCTTTACTAAAAATACAAAAAATTAGCTGGGTGTGGTGGTGGGCACCTGTAATCCCAGCTACTCAGAAGCCTGAGGCAGGAGAATTGCTTGAACCCAGGAGGTGGAGGTTGCGGTGAGCTAAGATCACGCCATTGCACTCCAGCCTGGGCAACAAGAGTGAAACTCCATCTCAAAAATAAAATAAAATTATATTTCATCTTAAGCCTGCATTCTCTCAGATGATTTTCAAAAATGTTTAAAGCAGCAGAATCATACCTTTCAAACAAAATCTTATTGAACACTCAAATGTATAAAATGTATAAAACAGATAACATGGATAGTTCTGCCTGCTCACTTTTCTTTTCTCATTGACTTGGAGTGGAAAATAATGGATCTAAGACTGTGGGATATAATATGAAATGAACTGCTTTAGATAGTATTCATCTGTAAATTGTTAATAATTACAACTGCCAAAAAAAGAATAGCTAGTAGCAGAAGTTAAAAGTTCCAATAAAAGCAGGGCGCAGTGGCTCACGCCTGTAATCCCAGCACTTTGGGAGGCCGAGGCGGGTGGATCACAAGGTCAGGAGATCGAGACCATCCTGGCTAACATGGTGAAACCTCGTCTCTACTAAAAATACACATATTAAAAAAAAAATTAGTCGGGCATGGTGGCAGGCGTCTGTAGTCCCAGCTACTTGGGAGGCTTAGGCAGGAGAATGGTGTGAACCTGGGAGGCGGAGCTTGCAGTCAGCCAAGATCGAGCCACTGCACTCCAGCCCGGGCAACAGAGCGAGACTCTGTCACAAAAAAAAAAAAAAAAAAAGTTCCAATTTAAGTTCACAAGTGACAGTTCAGTAATTCAGACAAGGAAAGAACAATATGCAGAGCCTGTCATATAAATCCTACATCAATCACAGAAATAAGTGTCTTACTTTAGAAGCCATGCAGGAGTGTCACAGAACAAGCTGCTACCCTTAGCCAATTTATTTACCTTTGTCAGAAGTATCCTGTGTTAATGCATTTTTGCATATTTCATCAGACACCAAAGATGGAAAAGATCAAAAAGGTTAATTTGTTGTGCCTCCATTTTGTTGTATGCAAGTAAAAACATCCTCTTACTCTATCCTACTTCAAAAGGATAATATGAATATTATTAAAATCATATGCCTGTCTCTCTAGTCTAACAGGTCTCCCATAAACATACGTGCACCCCTATGTGGATGTGAAAGAAATATCACCAGCCAGGTGCAGTGGCCCATGCCTGTAATCCCAGCACTTTGGGAAGCCGAGGTGGCTGGATCACTAGCTTAGGAGATAGAGACCATCCTGGCCAACCTGGTGAAACCCTGTCGCTATTAAAAAAATACAAAAAATAATTAGCCGGGCATGGTGGCGGGCACCTGTAATCCCAGCTACTCAGGAGGCTGAGGCAGGAGAACTGCCTGAACCTGGGAGGCAGAGGTTGCAGTGAGCCAATATCACGCCACTGCACTCCAGCCTGGTGACAGAGCGAGACTCCATCTCATAAATAAATAAATAAATAAATATCATCTATCTACTTATTCTTGCAACTAAGAAAAACATCAGCAATTATTTGTACATTGAGGATGTATATTTTCTTAACTCTAGAGGAAAATAATTTTATTTTAATGTTTACATGATTCTTTCCAGGCCTAATTCAGCAGAAGGCTCAAAAGTTTAAAAATGAGAAAGTTCTCACAAGATTCCCCATGTTTTTCAGTTAGTATCAATCTATAAAATCTGTTTTCATCCCATCATGTCCTCCTACCTACACAATCACTATCCATCAATTTTCCCTTCTGTCTTAAATCTTCATAATTCTCCTTTCATTGAGGCAGTACACAAAAGACTCCACAGAAATAATCTTTCCATTGAAAATGAGCAAAGGCCACATAGAAATATTCTTTAAAAAAATAAGCAAATATGTGTAAGTATGTTTAACTTCACCTATGAACACATACACATTTAAGTAATACCATTTTCCCCTATCAGACTGTCATAGATGAAAAGATTCTTGATATTGTTTAAGATTTCTGAAGCACTGGAGGAAATAAGCACAAGGACACACATACACACAAACTGAAACATCTTTTTGGAGGGCAAACTGACAATGTGTAACAAAATTGCAAACGTACATATCCTTTGACACAAAAAGTACGCTTCCAGGATGTAGTCTAAGAAATTAAACCAACTTTAAATACAAGGAGATCGAGTAGACCAGTGCCAGTCCGTGGCCCTGTTAGGAACCAGGCTGCATGGCAGGAGGTGAGCAGTGGGTAAGCAAGCATTACCACCTGAGTGCCACCTGAAAGATCAGTGGCAGCATTAGATTCTCACAGGAGTGCAAACCCTATTACTGTGCATGTGAGGGATCTAGCCTACATCTAATACTTGATGATCTAGGGTGGAACAGTTTCATCCTGAAACCATCCTCCACCCCTGGTACATGGAAAAATTGTCTTCCATGAAATGGGTCCCTGGTGCCAAAAAAGTTGGGGACTGCAGGAGTACTGTATTAATTATAGTATTAAAATACAAAATAATTTGTGTGTATATTGATAATGGCTAAATTGAATACTATAGAAATATTTAAAATTGATGAGATATATTTAGTTGAAACAAGATGTTCATGCTCTGTTAAGCAATAAAAAGAGGCTTTTTTTTTTTGAGATGGAGTCTCACTCTGTCTCCCAGGCTGGAGTGCAGTGGTGCAGTCTCAGCTCACTGCAACCTCCATCTCCCAGGTTCAACTGGTTCTCCTGTCTCAGCCTCCCGAGTAGCTGGGATTACAGGCGTCCGTCACCAAGCCCGGCTAACTCTTTGTATTTTTAGTAGAGATGGGGTTTCACCATGTTGGCCAGGCTGGTCTCAAACTCCTGACCTCAGGTGATCCGTCCACCTCGGCCTCTCAAAGTGCTGGGATTACAGGCATGAGGCACCACGCCCAGCCACAAGAGGAAGCTTAGAGCACAATTTGATTGCATTTCTAAAATATGTCCTAATACACATTTTTGAGCTGTAGAAAATTAAACTATCATTAGTGGTTATCTCCACAGACACCTCTAAAGTAGAATTTAAAAAAATTTTAAGCAATAAGCGTATTTTCTTTTTAAAAAAATTTGCTTTAATGAAATTGTTTTGCTTTGATTACTACTTTTTGCTGATTACAAAATACACATGGCTCATTTAAAAAAGATAGGGAAGGGCCGGGAGTGGTGGCTCATGCCTGTAATCCCAGCACTTTGGGAGGCCAAGGCAGGCAGATCACCTGAGGTCAGGAGTTCAAGACCAGCCTGGCCAACATGGTGAAACCCCGTCTCTACAAAAAATACAAAAAATTAGCTGGGCGTTGTGGCAGGTGCCTGTAATCCCAGCTACTTGGGAGACTGAGGCAGGAGAATCGCTTGAACCCAGGAGGCGGAGGTTGCAGTGAGCCAAGATCGTGCCATTGCACTCCAGCCTGGACAACAAGAGTGAAACTTCGTCTCAAAAAAAAAAAAAAAAAAAAAAGAGGGTCGGGGGTGGCCAGGTGCGATGGCTCATGCCTATAATCCCAGCACTTTGGGAGGCCGAGGTGGGTGGATCACAAGGTCAGGAGATCGAGACTATTCTGGCTAACATGGTGAAACCCCATCTCTAGTCTGGTGTGATTTCTTAATCCCTATCTCAAGCCTAACTTTCTAAGTCTCAGATATGCATTTCTGCATATGTGTCACCCAGTCCTCACATTCACAAACTCTATCTTACCTGCCTTCCCAACCACTCTCCCTAGTCCTATATTTACTATCTCAATTAACTCATTTATGCCTAGTGTTCCATTATTGGAATGCTAGGCTGGTGGGAGTTATTTATATACACTGCTCGAGGTCATCACCAAGGTCTGATTTTTCACAAAAAAATTTGCAGCTTCCGGCATAAATGGGTTTACATCTTCCTCATTTACAAGGTCTCTTCAAGCTGGCACATTTAGTCATCTTTGACTTCTTCCCATCAAATAATTAGTGACTAAATCCTGCCTAAAGTCTATGTCTAAAATTTCTAATTTACCCTGTCCTCTCTCCATCTCACTTCCATTTTCAGAGCTAAGACCAAAGGCCCTGCTACTTCTGACCTGGACAATTCAGCCTTTCTTGAGTACCCATTACATACCACACACAGTGAAAGGAATTAGAATATGAGGACTAAAAAGCAAAGTAATACCCTTACACCTATCTTGGGAGAGAGAAATGGAAAAATAAAGTACAACATGATAAGTATTACAATTAGAGCAAAATCTACAAGATGTCAACTTCTTTCCTATTTGATCTAATCTTACAATACAACCCGAATTCTCTTTCTGGAATATAAACTAGATTATGTCACTCTGTTGTAAAACTCCTGATGATTCGACCCCATTGCCTACAGGATAAAGTCCAAATGCTTTAATATATGCAAACACTTCACAATTTCGTCCCAACTTACCTAAAAGCTTCATTCTATTACTTTTCTTTCACTTCACATCCTATGACCCAGTCATGTATAACTAAATGCTGCTGTGATATGCTGGGCACTTGCACAGTATCTAGTGATTGTGTATCCTCCACAAGCTCTTCTTCCTTATGTTTACCAGCAGAAATCCTGTCCTATCATCAAATCATACCTCCTCTTTGAAGCCTTTATTAACCTTCTCTGCCAATGTAGTTTCTATACAATCTGGTTTTTTGTTTGTTTGAGATAGGATCTCACTCTGTCACCCAGGCTGGAGTGCAGTGATGTGATCTTGGCTCTTGGTAGCATCAAGCTCCCAGGCTCAAGCCACCCTCCCATCTCAGCCTCCCAAGTAGCTAGGACTACAGGTGCATACCACCACACTCAGCTAATTTTTGTATTTTTTGTAGAGACGAGGTTTTGCCACATTGCTCATGTTGGTATTGAAATCCTAAGCTCAAGTCATCTGCCTGCCTTGGCCTCCCAAAGTGCTGGGATTACAGGCATAAGCCACTACACCCAGCCCCCAATCTGCTATATTATCACTTTGTATTGCAATTTGTTTT
The DNA here is from genome assembly GCF_029281585.2 of Gorilla gorilla gorilla. Taxonomy (NCBI): domain Eukaryota; kingdom Metazoa; phylum Chordata; class Mammalia; order Primates; family Hominidae; genus Gorilla; species Gorilla gorilla. The sequence continues at coordinate 65,061,381 of NC_073240.2, forward strand.
TCTCTGTCTACCACTAGACTGTGGTATTTGTAGGGACAAAAACTATATCTTCTTATTTCTATCCTTCCCAGAGTCTAGTATCAGTAAATATTCAAGAAATAGTTGTTAAATGTATGATGAAGGCTGGGTGCAGTGGCTCACGCCTGTAATCCTAGCACTTTGGGAGGCTGACGTGGGCAGATCACCTGAGGTCAGGAGTTCGAGACCAGCCTGGCCAACATGGTGAAACCCTGCCTCAACTAAAAATAAAAAATTAGCCGGGCATGGTGGCACATGCCTGTAATCCCAGCTACTTGGGAGGCTGAGACAGGAGAATCACTTGAACCCGGGAGGCAGAGGTTGCAGTGAGCCGAGATTGCACCACTGCACTCTAGCCTGGGCAAAAAGAGCAAAACTCCATCTAAAAAAAAAAAAGAAAACTGTATAATGGGGTGGAAACATTTGCAGAGAACCAAAATGCACTATCGTTACTTTTTTTTTTTTTTTTTTGCTGTTTGGAACCGATAGGTCTACTATCTACCACCACCCCCATATAAACCTGGAGCCCAAAGAAAGTATGCTTTATTTTCCCCCCTCTTCCTATTCATCAGCTTTTTATCCTTCCATCTCATAAATAACAGTAAACAATACAGAAAGAATCCCTGCCCTTTAAAGGGCTTATATTCAAGTAAGGAGAGGCAATTAATAGGGAAACATACAAATGGTCATTTCAGATAGTGATGAATGCAATGAATAAAATAAAGCAGTTTGACGAGACAGGATATGCTGGAAAAGAAACGTGCTATTTTAAATGAGAATGAGGAACAAGTGATAGAATGTTTCTCTGAGAAGGTAAAACATAAGCTGAGGCCTAAAGGATGAGAAACAACCTGCTATGCAAAATTTTAGGGAAATAATTCTGCAAGCAGAAGGAATTGCAAGTGTAAAGGCTCTGAAGCAGAAATGCACACGGTTGGTCAGGTGTGGCGGCTCACATCTGTAATCCCAACACTTTGGAAGGCCAAGGCAGGAGAATCGCTTGAGGCCAGGAGTTCAAGACCAGCCTGCAAAACATCATCTCTACAAAACATTTAAAAATAAAAAAATTAGCTGGGCGTGTTCTTATGCACTAGCTATTAAGGAGGCTGAAGTAGGAGCATCGCTTGAGCCCATGAGTTGGAGGCTGCGTGAGCTATGATCATGCCACTGCACTCCAGGGCGGGTAACAGAGCAAGACCCTGTCTCTCAAAAAAAAAAAAAAAAAAGAAGAAGAAGAAGAAATGCACTTGGCTGTTTGACAGACTGTGTGTCTAGGAAAGGAAATTAGTTTGGAGAAGCAGAGCTTTGTAGGTGGTAGCCATGATGTAGGCCTGACTGCACCTGCCTTGACTTTGGAATTTTGTAGTTTACAATCTTCTCCTCGCTAATATTAGAACAAGAAAATGACGGAATGGAGTATGCAGCCCACTCTATTGTCAGGAAGATGCCAAATAATTCTGAAAGTATCTTTTCTAGATACAAGGCCATAACAGTATGGTCCCAGGGCTAATGAAAACTTGATAAGCAGAGAAGAGTAAAAGCACATGAAAAGAAAGACAAGTTCTTCTGATTACAGGCAAGTCCAAATGAGAAACATCAAAATTATCTCAGATTCAAAGAGGAAACAAAACACAATACTACTCTGAAAACATATATGGGCTATAAATGTATGCTTTTAACTGAATGAATTTTTCCCTTCCCATGTAAACTTATAATACAAATCTAGACTTCAGTGATTAAACAGATTTCCACTTTTAATTCACCAAGGTTTTTCTTCACTTTCACAGAAATGAAACAATTGTCTGATGTTTTGAGAATTCAAAGATTTAGATGCATTAGAAACTGCCTCTTAGCAATCATTTTGTGGATGTTTATGTCATAATTATTTAATCCATCCAAGTAGTACTGTGATGTTACAGTCAATTTATGACATAAAGAAATATTCACAGAACTATTCATTAAAGCAACTCTGTGATTGCTAGAAAGTAAAGCAGTAATTACACATCTTACTCCTATTGTAAGTAGCATCTGCTGGCTTTGGTAACCCGAACACAATTCTAAATATAAAGATCCTTTCATTATCCTAATTAAGTCCTGAATTTCCAGGTTGTCAGCCTTCTAACAGTAAAAATAAATCCATTCTCATCATTCTTAAATTCAAATGGTCTCTGGCTAGTATAGTGATGTTTCTCCAAGGCTCTCTATGGGGGATCAGAGATAAGATTTTGCCCATGTTCTCTATGCAGGACCATCACAAGTAGCAGAGGTGGTCAGGCGCAGTGGCTCAGCCTGTAATCCCAGCACTTTGGGAGGCTGAGGCGGGTGGATCACTTGAGGCCAGGAGGTCAAGACCAGCCTGGCCAATATGGCAAGAGCCCGTCTCCACAAAAATACAAAAAAAAAAAAAAATAAGCTGGGCATGGTGGCACATGCCTGTAAGTCCCACCTACTCTGGAGGATGAGGCACAAGAATCACTTGAACCTGGGAAGAGGAGGTTGCAGTGAGCTGAGATCGCACCACTGCACTCCAGCCTGGGTGACAGAGCAACACTCCATCTCAAAAAGAAAAAGAAGTAGCAGAGGTAACAAACATAATTACATTATGTTCCCACCCTCCCACCATTCCCCCCAAAGGGCCAAAGTTTCTTACAATGAGTCTTCATATTAATCCACAGTCTCAAGAGCTATGAAGGAAAAGAAAACACTTTAGCCTAAAAGATGACCTTTCCACATTCTCCAGGCTAATTTCCAACTTCATATATTTATACGGCCTTTTATTTTCTCTATCCCACTCATCAAGGGAGAGCCACTAAAAAGTATATAAATGGCCGGGCGCGGTGGCTCATGCCTGCAATCCCAGCACTTTGGGAGGCCGAGGCGGGCGGATCATGAAGTCAGAGGATCAAGACCATCCTGGCTAACATGGTGAAACCCTGTCTTCACTAAAAATACAAAAACAAAATTAGCCGGGCATGGTGGCAGATGCCTGTAGTCCCAGCTACTTGGGAGGTTGAGGCAGGAGAATGGCATGAACCCGGGAGGCAGAGCTTGCAGTGAGCCGAGATCGCGCCACTGCACTCCAGCCTGGGCGACAGAGTAAGACTCCATCTCAAAAAAAAAAAATGTTATATATATATATATATATAAATACCCAATGTACCTTCTTCCCGATCTCACATTTTTAGACAGATTAATTTTGTCATTATTTTCCATCTCACCCATAAATTCATAATTGAAATAGAAAATCCATTGCCTTAGTTGGGAAATAAAATTGCCTAACTTCTCCTTGGAGTTCTAACTTAATTCTAATGCTGGAAACTCCAGGAAGAAACGCAAACAAATTATCTTTTGGAAAATTTCTCCAAACAGGATGTATTGTATATCCTTGCAGACTAAGCCTGGGTATTACTGAGTAAGGATTTACTCTTTTCTTTTCAGGGGCAGAGTCTGAATTAAACCAAGGCCTTATGCCCTTCTTAAAAGACCAACAGCATCTGCATCACCTGGAATTTGTAAAAATATGCAGAATTTGGGGCTCCACCTCAGACGTCCTAAATCAGAGTCTGCATTTTACTGATATCCGTATGCAACTCTATGTTCATCAGAAAATCTCAGAACTGGTAGAAAACTTAAAAGCCCATCGCACACACATAAAGAGAGATGAGCCTTGGATAACAAATAATTGATAATGACCATAGTGCCCCTTCACAAATTATTTCTTAACAACAGGTTCTCCTTAAGAAAAATTTCTTGTAAAACTATAAACGGCTTGTCTTGAAACACACCAAAGCTTATCATAGGTATTGTTGTTAGTAGAAGTCACTGACATAACCAAGTGCTTACCTAATCTGAGCTCTCCGAAGTTCCCACACCCTATCTTCTTGCCAACCCTGAAGTTGGGTCCCACCATAAGAACCCCAGAGGATGATGAGGAGCCAGATGGTCGAGAGCAGTGTGCACTCCTTTGTGCCATGGGTTTAGTTGTCCGTTGTCTTTCATCCTTTTCCCTACTAGGATGGTCCATGATCCTACAGGACAGAGTCTCCTATAGTATAGCAAGTAGCTTCAGTATGTATACCTCTCTTCAATACAAAAGTATGTCCAAATAAATTGTAGTCAGAGAAAGGTAAGGAGTTCTTTTAGCACCATATTTGTTTGTAATGTATCTCCAGGAGATGAAAAACCATTTATTTGTTCCCGTAGGAAATGTAGTCACTAGGTCTCAATCTTAGGTAAACATCTTGTAACCTAGGTAAAAATCAAGAAAACATGTAGTTAAAAATTAAATTTTGAAACAAATTCAGAAAGTCACTACCAATTAGAATGAATCCTATCCAAAGGTGAGCAAAATGCATAGCTTCTGAAATGGGTTTTGGTTTTCTATCCTCCAATAGTTTAACCATCTGGATTAGTTATTCACATGGTATCATAAGCTCAGCAGGCTGCAAACCATAGAAGCTAAGGAAACACACAAGCCTTTAATATAGAATGCTTTCTTCTAGTAATGTATCTATGACCAAAAAGAAAGCCATCACTGGCTAACAGAAATACATAGCAGTGCTAAAATCAAGTTAAAGAAACTGAGGATGATTTAATTTTAAGCTCTTCCTTTTAATTTCGCCAAAACTTATAAGAAATTAGACTATTCACTCCCCCATTCCCCTATCCAAGCATTTACCAAGCACTAGCAAGAATTATGTAATCTTCAGTTACCAATCAACACAGACAACCTCTATGAAGGAACTTCCAAAACTCTATTGGTATTAAGTAGTCCTAAAGTTCTGAAAAGCTAAACTTTTGGTGGTTTTTGCTGTATACTGAGTATGCAATGACAGAGTGCCAAAAAGAGATCCTTTGCAGAACCCCAAAGTGAAAATAAAGCAAAAAAAAAAAAAAAATCTTAAGCGTAGCATTCATCTCTACCAGAATTCTGCAGTGTCCAAATTCAGGACTGAGCCCAACACAAATGTTTGCAATGAGATAATTTTGATGCTATATTTGATTATCCATGTGAGTATTCTTAACAAAAAAAAAATACTGCTATCACCAATCACATACTAAACACACACTTATATTTCACTTTCATAAATGTTTTCCTTAAAACTTAAGGGAAAAGAAGGCCAGGTGCGGTGGCTCACGCCTGTAATCCCAGCACTTTGGGAGGCCAAGGCAGGCAGATCACCTGAGGTCAAGAGTTTGAGACCACCTGGCCAACATGGCAAAACCCTGTCTGTACTAAAAATATAAAAATTAGCTGGACGTGGTGGCAGGCACCTGTAATCCCAGCTACTCGGGAGGCTGAGGCAGGAGAATAGCTTGAACCTAGGAGGTGGAGGTGGCAGTGAGCCAAGCTCGTGCTACTGCACTCCCACCCTGAGTGACAGAGTGAGACTCCGTCTCAAAAAAAAAAAAAAAAAAAGAAAGAAAGAAAGAAAGAAAACTTAAGAGAATTGGAACAAATGTCAAATGTTTGGTTATTATCACCAATTATACAACAGAGCGAAGACACCTATACTCTAAACTTCCTGAGGACCTGTAATTCCCTATTAAAGTTAACAGGTAAAAAGCTGTCAGCTGACTGTACAAGTGGGCACATAATCCAATAATACAATCTGTTTGCTTTATTTATTTATTTATTTATTTTTGAGATGGAATTTCGCTCTTGTTGCCTAGGCTGGAGTGCAATGGCGAGATCTCGGCTAGCTGCAACCTCTGCCTCCCAGGTTCACGCGATTCTCCTGCCTCAGCCTCCCAAGTAGCTGGAATTACAGGTGCCTGCTACCACACCCAGCAAATTTTTTGTATTTTTAGTAGAGACGGGGTTTCACCATGTTGGCCAGGCTGGTCTCGAACTCCTGACCTCAGGTGATCCAACCACCTCAGCCTCCCAAAGTGCTGGGATTACAGGCGTGAGCCACCATGCCTGGCCTCTGATTGCTTTATTATAGTTTAAATAAACTGCTTTTCATTTTTGTTTTCTTTGCTTTACAATAGATTTACATTTATAATGTATATTCTGTAAAGGAAAAAAAATCAAAGCGATGAAAGGAGGTCAGCAACTACTGAACTTCCTACATGAACAACATTAAGAATTCATATTTCCTCATTGTTTCTCCTATTTTCAAGTATATCCACTATCCCGGTTATCCTTGTCTTTTACCTAAATCCCTCAAATGATATTAGAGAGAAAAAAATATCATAATTGTTGGGAGTATGTCTATACATGAGACTGTCAACTATACTTCCTTCCATTATAAGTTAATATGAGGACAGAGGCAGAATGTGTCTTGGCCCAATTCAGTCAATTTGTAAGTATTCAATGAACTCACACATTTTCAAAAATTATCACTACAATAGCCTCATTTATAAGATTTGGAAAATATATTACATTGCCTATTTCTCTTCATATTTTTCATTTTTGCTCACTCTGTTTTTTCCAACAGATGGATGTTATTTTTATAATACTTGGCATTAATTTCTTCCATTGCACTTAGACTAGTATAACATTAGATGGAATAATCACACATAGCCCTCATTATCCATGTTTACTTACATGTATGTATTAGAAGAACACACAGTATTTGTCAGGTTAAAAACCCATAGAAGCCAGGTGCAATGGTATGTGCCTATAGTCTCCAGTTACTTGGGAGGCTGAGATGGGAGTACTGCTCAAGCCCATGAGTTCAAGGCTGGAATGTGCTATTATCATGCCAGTAAATAGCCACTGAACTCTAGCCTGGGCAACACAGAAAGACCCTGTCTCTAAAAAAAAAAAAAAAAAAAAAAAATTAAAAATTAAATTTAAAAATATTAAAAATTAAATTTAAAAAAAAAACCCTATAGAAAGCCAAAAATTGGCTGGGCATGGTGGCTCATCCATGTAATCCCAGCACTTTGGGAGGCCAAGGTAGAAGGACTACTTGAGCCTAGAAGTTTGAAATGAACCTGGGCAACATATGGAGACCCCATGTCTACAAAAAATTTAAAAATAAGGGCCGGGCACAGTGGCTCATGCCTATAATCCTGGCACTTTGGGAGGCCAAGGCGGGTGGATCACCTGAGGTCAGGAGTTCAAGACCAGCCTGGCCAATATGACGAAACACCATCTCTACTAAAAACAAAAAAAGTAGCCAGGCGTGGTTGTGCATGCCTGTAATCCCAGCTACTTGGGAGGCTGAGGCAGGAGAATTGCTTGAACCCAGGAGACAGGTTGCATTGAGCTGAGATCATGCCATTGCACCCCAGCCTGGGTGACAAGAGCAAAACCCCGTCGCAAGAAAAAAAAAAAAATAGCTGGGCATGGTGGCGCATACCTGTGGTCCCAGTGACTTGGGGAGGCTGAAGTTGGAGAATTGCTTGAGCCTGGGAGGTTCAAGGATGCAGTGAGCCATGATCGTGCCACTGCACTCCAGTATGGGTGAGAGCAAGGCCCTGTCGGAAAAAAAAAAAAAAAAAAAAAAGCCAAAAATCTCACTCAGCTGGGGAAAAATGTTCATAACACCTACTTGTAGAACAGAACAATCACTTTACTTCCCACAACCATGACAAAAACTGACACTAAAGGTGCTGTGTCAATTTTCTAATCTATGCATGGGACATAAGCATTGTTCAATCTATAATTATGAAAGATGAGGCCAGGAGCAGTGGCTCATGCCTATAATCCTAGTACTTTGGGAGGCCGAGGTGGGCAGATCACCTGAGGTCAGGAGTTCAAAACCAGCCTGGCCAACATTGTGATACCCTGTCTCTACTAAAAATACAAAAAAAATTATGGTGGTAGGCGCCTGTAATCCCAGCTACTTGGGTGGCTGAGGCAGGAGAATCGCTTGAACCTGGGAGGCGGAGGGGGCAGTGGGCTGAGATCACGCCACTGAACTCCAGCCTGGGCAACAAGAGCGAAACTCCACCTCAAAAAAAAAAAAAAAAAAAAAAAAGAAAGAAAATGAAAGATGAATAATATTCAATGCTACTTTATGTGGCATCTCTCATTTAAGAAATTAAAGTTACTAAGTTTTTTAAAATCCTGTTTCTTTATCACTCTCAATTACAACTGCTCAATTATAAACTGCTCAATTACAAACTCTTTGGCTTATCATTTGAACTCTCTACTTAAATTCATGTAAAACAGTATATGGCAGGTTACATGAAGTCTAAAAGAAAATTAAGTCATATTATAAAAGCATCAAAAAAAGTTTCACTAATTTACTGTTTGTATATTTCAGATTCTCATATATTGGCTTTATCAAAAGTGAGGTACATAAATATTTAAATTTCAAAGTCAAAACACCCTGGGTTTTTGTTAATAATCAAAAGAGAGATTGCCAGGCTTCTAAATCTCTCTTCTTACACAACTTATGATGAAATTGTTTATAGGTATATGACTGCTGGATCATATGGTAAGTGTATGAGAAACTCAAAAGCAAACCAGGCTCTTTCTGATCTACTACTTCTTCATCCACCACACATTGCTTTTGGTCCTCATGCTTGCTGTTTCTTGGTCACAAGTTTCGGCTTCAGGCATCACTTCCCATCCTACTGTCCAAAACAGAAATAATAGGGCAAAACCAAAAATCTTTCTCCTTATAAGTCTTTTTTTTTTAAATTATGTTGGTCAATGATAAAAATTCTTCTAAGAAACACCCCAACAAATTTCCCCTTCTGTTGGGTTGCCACTGGTTTTTGTACCAACATCTGTCATTCCAATTGTAAGCTTTTCAAAGAATGAGATAAAAGCCTAACCTGATGTTTAAAACACAGGGTAAGTTTCAAGAGCAGTATCATACCCAGAATAAGTATTTAGCAAACATTAAGCAAAAATGATATCTGTGTGCTCCAGTGCACACATGAATGTGTGTTTATAAAACTATCAATAACTATAGGACAAATTAAAAGACACTGTAGGACAATTTGAGTACCAATACAAGGCTTGAAATGCATTTAAGCTAAAACAAAACAAAAAAAAAGGCCAGGTGCAGTGACTCACATCTGTAATCCCAGTGCGTTGGGAGGCCACAGTGGGGAGATCACTTGAGCCCAGGAGTTCAAGAACAGCCTGGGCAACGAAACGAGATCCTCTCTCTACAAAATAAAAAAAAAATTGGCCGGGCAAGGTGGTGTACACCTATGGAACCAGCTACTCAGGAGGCAGAACTGGGAGGATTGTTTGAGCCCAGGAGTTCAAGGTTGCAGTGCGCTATGATAGTGCCACTGCACCACTTCAGTATGACCCTGTCTCCACAAAAAAAAAAAAAAAAAAAAATTACTATAAAGCTACAGTACTCAAGACAGTGTGATATTGCAAAAAAAAAAAAAAAAAATACACAAATAAATCAATGGAACAGAATGGAAAGCCCAGAAATAGATTCACACAAATATATTCATACCAATCTTTGACAAAGGAGCAAAGGCAATTCAATGGAGAAAGGATAGTCTTTTTAACAAATGGTGCTGGAACAATTAGACATATACTTGCAAACAAAGAAAAATAATCTAGATACAGACCTTACATCTTTCGCAAAAATAAAATCAAAATGGATCACAACCTAAATGTAAAACACAAAATGATAAAACTCCTGCAATATGCCATAGGAAAAAAATCTAAATGACTTCGGGTTTGACAATGACTTCTTAGATATACCAACAAAAGCATGATCAATGAAAGAAGAAACTGTTAAGTTTAACTTCACTAAAATTAAAAACTTCTGCTCTGGGGAAGGCACTGCTAAGAGAATGAAAAGATAAGCCACTGATTAGGAGAAAATATTTACAAAACACTTAACTTGTTAGAGGCCTGTTATCTAAAATATACAACACTCTTAAAACTCAACAATCAGAAAACAACCCAGTTAAAATATGAGCAAAATATTTGAATCAGACGTCTCTTCAAAGAAGATATACGGATGGCAAATACATATATGAAAATATACTCAATACCATATGTCAGAAGGGAATTGCAAATTAAAACAATGATACCACTCTACACTTATTAGAATAGTGAAAATCCAAAACACTGACAACATCAAATGCTAAGGAAGATATGGAGCAATAGGAACTCTCATTCGCTGCTGGTGAGAATGCAAAATGGTACGGCTATTTTGGAAGAAAGTTTGGCAGTTTCTTATGTAACTAAACATACTCTTACCTATGACCCAGCAATCATATTTCTTGGTATTCACCCAAACGAAATGAAAACTTAAGTCCACACAAAAACCACCACCTAAACGTTTACAGCAGCTTCATTTGTAGTTGTCAAAAAATGAAAACACTAAGATTTCCTTCAATAGGTGAATGAATAAACAAATTTGTGGTATAGCCATGCAATGGAATATCATTCAGCAATAAAAGGAAATGAATTATTGAAAGCTACAAAAAGACATAGAAGAACCTAAAATGCATATTGCTAAGTGAAAGAAATCCATTTGAAAAAGCTAAATACTACATTCCAAATTTATGACATTCTAGAAAAATCCTAACTATGGAGATGGTAAAAAGATCAATGGTTGCCAGATATTCTGGGTGGGGAGGCAGGCGGGTGAACAGGTGGAGCCCAGGGGATTTTTAGAGCAGGAAAACTATTCTGTATGATACCATAATGGTAGATGCATGTCATTATACATTTGTCCAAATCCATAGAATGTATAATACAAATAGTGTAATACATTCTATCTAATGTAAACTACCGACTTTAGTTAATAACGTGTCAATATTGGTTCGTTAACTACTACAAATGTAGCATAGTAATGCAAGACATTAATAATAGGGGAAAACGGGGGTGGAGGAGTGTTAGGGGATATAGGGGAACTCTGTACTCTCCACTCCATTTCTCTGTAAACCTAAAACTGTACCAAAAAAATCTAAAAATAAAGCCTGTTAATTAAAGTAATAATTCTATCTAAAAAAAGCAACAAGAAACTTAGGAAGCTATATTACAAAACCTGTACAAAAATCTATGCTCAAAACTACAAAATATTGGCCAGGCGTGGTGGCTCATGCCTGTAGTCCCAGCACTTTGGGAGGCTGAGGCAGGCGGATCACCTGAGGACAGGAGTTCAAGACCAGCCTGGACAAGGTGGCGAAACCCTGTCTCTATTTAGTATACACTACTGTATTTCATGTACATATATATATACATACACACCACAGTATATCTAATCTTCAGACTACATTTTAGTAGTACACTAAAGTACGGGGACTTATGAAACATCTTGTCAGCAACTTACTTGTTTTTGTTTTTGTTTGAGACGGAGTCTCGCTCTGTCACCCAGGCTGGAGTGCAGTGGTGCAATCTCGGCTCACCGCAAGCTCCGTCTCCCGGGTTCACGCCATTCTCCTGCCTCAGCCTCCCGAGTAGCTGGGACTAAAGGTGCCCACCACCACGCCTGGCTAATTTTTTGTATTTTTAGTAGAGACGGGGTTTCACCGTGTTAGCCAGGATGGTCTCAATCTCCTGACTTCATGATCCACCCGCCTCAGCCTCCCAAAGTGCTGGGATTACAGGCGTGAGCCACCGCGCCCTGCCTGTCAGCAACTTACTCTTATGTGGTCGGGGAAAAAAATGTTCTTTGTCTTCTACTTGCCAAAAAGGCACAGAAAACACTGTCCACTTAATCTATAATACTTATTTTTATCTTATTTCCTTATAATGTTGATCTCTGGAAATGACTGGATCCTACAACTAAAAAGTAAATTATAAATAAAATTTATGTCTTTGGGTTTACACCTTCAGATCCCTTACTTTTTTCAGTGAAAACAACTAATCTCAATTTCATAAATTCATCTGTTCTACCTGTTGTACATTTTTGTTTATTATATTTTTTTGTAGAGACGAGGTCTCACTATATTGCCCAGGTTGGTCTCAAACTCCTGGGTTCAAGAGATCCTCCAGCCTTGGCCTCCCACAGTGTTGGGATTACAGGAATGAGCTACCATGCCCAGCCCCACTAGTTATATACACATTTTTAGAACAGCTGTTCATTATTAAAGTAAGGGAGCCAAAGCAAAATACAGTGGCACTTTGATTTTATTTGCCTTCCAGCCCTCTCACTCATTTACTCTCATTGTACTCATTCTATGATTTCATCAACCTCTGAGGATCCTCAACTCTCTAGCAGCCTCTTCCAGTCTTCCGACTTCCTTTAGGATAAAACAAAATCCTGGCCAGGTGCAGTGGCTCACATCTGTAATCCCAGCACTTTGGGAGGCCGAGGCGGGTGGATCACGAGGTCAGGAGATAGAGACCATCCTGGCTAACATGGTGAAACCCCATCTCTACTAAAAATACAAAAAAATTAGCCGGTCGTGGTGACAGGCGTCTGTAGTCCCAGCTACTCGGGAAGCTGAGGCAGGAGAATGGCGTGAACCCGGGAGGCGGAGCTTGCAGTGAGCCAAGATCACGCCACTGCACTCCAGCCTGGGCGACAGAGTGAGACTCTGTCTCAAAAAAAAAAAAAAAATCCTTATATGGCTTGAGGTCATTCCAGATCTGGCACTTGCTTACCTCTTCCGCTTAATTTCTGTTTAACTGTTCCCTTATATTTTATGTTAATGAATATCAAACTTACTTCAAGGCTTCCAAAAGGCCCTGGACCTGGGTCCTCCTTTCTCTCTGCTCTTCATTATGTTAACTTATGCTCATATTTAGTTTTCACCTTAAATGTCTATTTCCCAAAACAAGCAATTACAGTGCCCCTCTTATGTAGTCCTTTTAGTAACTCACCATAGCAGTAATCACAGTGCACTGTAATTGCTTGTCTACTCACGTATTAGCTCTGTGAAGGTAAAAACTGTTGTCACATTCACCATTTTATTTGCAGGGCCTAGCATGGTAAGTTCTCAAATACTTAGTTAATAAAACACACACACACACACACACACACACACACACACACACAAATAAATGAGTTCTCAATCTTGGTTTTCAACCAATGAACAGATCTCACAAGGCTAAAAAAATCCAAACTCCAGATATCATAATTCTTGCCACCATTCTGAGTAGAAAGAAAAAGATAATCAAAAGTACCATGACTATAGTACCTGTCACAAGTACCCCGCAAATAAAATGGTGAATGTGACAACCTTCACCGAGCTACTAGAGCTACTACACAAGTAAACAAGCAACTACAATGCACTGTGATTAGTGCTATGGCGAGGTGCTAAAAGGAGTACATAAGAAGGGCATTGTAATTGCTTGTTTTGGGAAACAGACATTTAAGGTATATCCTGCCCTAATTATCTGCCATGTGTTATCATTGTGATCACTGTGAAAAAGCAACAGTCATTAGAAAACTATAACCCAAATTTTCACCCATTTTAAATGGCGTGAGAGAACATCAAAAGATGAAAACTTATGGCCAATAAACTGATTTTGGCCTGGTGTGGTGGCTCATGCCTATAATCCTAGAACTTTGGGAGGTCAAGACAAGAGGATCGCTTGAGCCGAAGAATTCAATACCAGCTTGGTCAACATACTGAGACCCCATCTCTACAAACAGACTTTTTTTTTTTTTTAATTAGCAGGGTGGCACATGCCTGTAGTCTCAGCTACTTGGATGGCTGAAGCAGGAAGATCACTTGAGCCCAGGAGGTCAAGACTGTAGTGAGCTGTGATCACACCACTACCCTCCAGCCTGGGAGACAGAGAGACCCTGTCTCTCCCCAAAAAAGGGGTGGGTAGGTTTTGTTTTAAATCCAACTCTAAGTATTCTTATCTGGGTGCTTTCTGGAATTGTCAATAGTCAGCTATTTCATTTTTTCCTGGCCATGAAGAAACAGCCTATTTACAGAGGCACAAAGTAGGTGAGAGGTAGAAAATTAAGGCTAGAAATCTGCAATTTTATTCTCAGCCTCAACATCAATTTACTTCCCTCCACTTGATTCACCTTTTCCAACAGGAAAAGGGACATATGTGAAATGTACTGTATCTTGTACTGCAAGAAAAGAAGATTTAAATAACTGTTTAAAAAAAAAAAAAAGTTTAGCCTGGGCACGGTGGCTCATACCTATAATCCCAGCACTTTGGAAGGCCAAGACAGAAGGACTGCTTGAGCCCAGGAGTTCAAGACCAACCTGGGTGATGTGGTGAGACTGTGTCTCTATAAAAAAAAAAAAAATTAGCTGGGCATGGTGGTGTGTACCTATAGTCCCAGCTACTTGGGAGGCTGAGGTGAAAGGATCCCTTGAGCCTAGGAGTTCGAGGTTGCAGTGAGCTATGATTGTGCTACTACCTGGGTGACAGAGAAACACTCTGTCTCAAAAAAAAGGAAAAGAGGCCGGGCACAGCGGCTCATGCCTGTAATCCCAGCACTTTGGGAGGCCAAGGCAGGCAGATCACGAGGTCAGGAGATCGAGACCATCCTGGCCAATATGGTGAAACCTCGTCTCTACTAAAAATACAAAAATTAGCTGGGTGTGGTGGCGCGTGCCTGTAACCCCAGCTACTCAGGAAGCCGAGGCAGGAGAATCGCTTGAGCCCTGGAGGCGGAAGTTGCAGTGAGCAGAGATCGCACCACTGCACTCCAGCCTGGCAAGAGAGCTAGACTCCATCTCAAAAAAAAAAAAAGGAAAAAAGAAAAACATATATACATATGCATTTTATTTTATTTTTTTTTTTTGAGACAGTCTTGCTCTGTCACCCAGGCTGGAGTGTAGTGGCATGATCTCAGCTCACTGCAACCTCCACCTCCTGGGATTCTCCTGCCTCAGCCTCCCAAGTAGCTGGGATTACAGGCATGCACCACCATGCCCAGCTAATTTTGGTATTTTTAGTACAGACGGGGTTTCACTGTGTTGGCCAGGTTAGTTGCGAACTCCTGTCCTCAGGTGATCCGCCTGCCTCAGCCTCCCAAAGTGCTGGGATTACAGGCATGAGCCACCATGCCCAGCCTACACACGCATTTTAAAATACTACTTCTACATAAATGAATCTTAAAGAATAAAAGCAATTACAGAAGGAGTTTGGATAATTTCCAGGTGTCAAAAAGGAAAAATACAAACCACTACATTTATTCAAAGTGTTCCTAGTTCAATCAACAAATATTTTGTGAAGCCAGGTGTGGTGTCACACACATATATTCCCAGACACTTAGGAGGCTGTGGTGAGAGGCTCACTTGAGCCCACGAATTCGAGGCTGACGTGCATGATGACCACGCCTGTGAATAGCTACTACATTCCAGCCTGGACAACACAGTGAGAGCCAGTCTTTTTTAAAAAAAGTAAAAAAAAAAAAAAAAAAGCCACGGGGTTTGGTAGCTCACGCCTATAAAAATTAGTCAGGTGCAGTGGTGCATGCATGTAATCCCAGCTACTTGGGTGGCTGAGGCACGGGAATTGCTTGAACCTGGGAGGTGGTGGTTGCAGTGAGCTGACATCACACCACTGCACTCCAGCCTGGGCGACAGAGTGAGACCATGCCTCAAAATCTCCTTAAGCTGATAAGCAACTTCAGCAAAGTCTCAGGATACAAAGTCAATGTGCAAAGATCACAAGCATTCCAATATACCAATAACAAGAGAGCCAAATCATGAGTAAACTCCCATTTACAACTGCTACTAAGAGAATAAAATACCTAGGAATACAACTTATAAGGGATGTGAAGGACCTCTTCAAGGAGAACTACAAACCACCGCTCAAGGAAATAAGAGAGGACACAAACAAATGGAAAAACATTCCATGCTCATGGAGAGGAAGAATCAATATCGTGAAAATAGCCATACTGCCCAAAGTAATTTATGGATTCAATGCTATCCCCATCAAGCTACCATTGACTTCCTTCACAGAATTGGAAAAAACTACTTTAAACTTCATATGGAACCAAAAAAAGAGCCTGCATAGCCAAGACAATCCTAAGCAAAAAGAACAAAGCTGGAGGCATCACGCTACCTGACTTCAAACTATACTACAAGGCGACAGTTACCAAAACAGCATGGTACTGGGACCAAAACAGATATATAGACCAATGGAACAGAACAGTGGCCTCAGAAATAACACCACGCATCTACAACCATCTGATCTTTGACAAATCTGACAATAACCAGAAATGGGGAAAGGATTCCCTATTTAATAAATGGTGTTGGGAAAACTGGCTAGCCACATGCAGAAAACTGAAACAGGACCCCTTTCTTACACCTTATACAAAAATTAACTCAAGATGGATTAAAGACTTAAACGTAAGACCTAAAGCCATAAAAATCCTAGATAAAAACCCAGGCAATACCATTCAAGACATAAGCATGGGCAAAGACTTCATGTCTAAAATGCCAAAAGCAATGGCAACAAAAGCCAAAATTGACAAATGGGATCTAATTAAACTAAACAGCTGCTGCACAGCAAAAGAAACTATCATCAGAGTGAACCTACAGAATGGGAGAAAATTTTTGCAATCTATCCATCTGACAAAGGGCTAATATCCAGAATCTACAAAGAACTTAAACAAATTTACAAGAAAAAAACAAACAACCCCATCAAAAAGTGGGCAAAGGATATAAACAGACACTTCTCAAAAGAAGACATTTATGCAGCCAACAAACATGAAAAAATGCTCATCATCACTGTCATTAGAGAAATGCAAATCAAAACCACAATGAGATACCATCTCATGCCAGTTAGAATGGTGATCATTAAAAAGTCAGGAAACAGATGCTGGAGAGGATGTGGAGAAATAGGAATGCTTTTACACTGTTGGTGGGAGTGTACATTAGTTCAACCATTGTGGAAGACAGTGTGGCAATTCCTCAAGGATCTAGAACTAGAAATACCATTTGACCCAGCAATCCCATTACTGGGTATATACCCAAAGGGTTATAAATCATTCTACTATGAAGACACATGCACACGTATGTTTATTGTGGCACTATTCACAATAGCAAAGACTTGGAACCAACCCCAATGTCCATCAATGATAGACTGCATAAAGAAAATGTGGCACATATACACCATAGAATACTATGCAGCCATAAAAAAAGATGGGTTCATGTCCTTTGCAGGGACATAGATGAAGCTGGAAACCATCATTCTCAGCAAACTAACACAAGAACAGAAAATCAAACACCGCATGTTCTCATTCATAAGTGGGAGTTGAACAATGAGAACACATGGACACAGGGAGGGGAACATCACACACTGGGGCCTGTTGGGGGGTGTGGGGCTAGGGTAGGGATAGCATTAGGAGAAATACCTAATGTAGGTGACGGGTTGATGGGTGCAGGAAACTACCATGGCACGTGTATACCTATGTAACAAAACTGCATGTTCTGCACAGGTACCCCAGAACTTAAAGTTTAATAATAATTTTTTAAAAGTAAGAAAAAAAATCTCCTGCTGGGAGAAAAAAAAAAAAACCCCAAAAACCAAGAACTTTTTTTTTAATCTTAAAAATAAAAGTTAGAAGGTTGTAGGTATATGGCAAAAAAAAAAATAATAATAAATAACTATTCAGTGAGTGCCTCCTATGTGCCTAAAACTGGGTTATTCCACTGAGGATATAACAGTGAACTTGACATATACAGCTCCTCTGCTCACAGAACTTCTAGTGTAGAGAGGGCCTCACAAACACATGAATTAAAAAAACACAAATCGGGACGATGCTACATATCAAAGATCTGCTAAACTAAGGATTATGGTGAAATCAAAGAGGAAAGTTTTATTTTATTCATATTTAGAGATGTGTTCTTGCTATGTAGCCCAGGCTGGAGTGTAATGCCTGTTCACAGGTGAGATCACAGTGCAATGCAGCCTTGAACACATGGGTTCAAGAGATTCTCCCACCTCAGCCTCCTGAGAAACTGGGATTACAAGCATGTGTCACCATGCACAGCATGGAAGGGTTTTAGATAGAGGGGTGGGAAGCCTTTTATTAGAAGACACATTTATTTTTTAAAAGTTTAAAAATTGTATGTTGACAATTTATAATTATATAAATGTAAGGGGTACAAAGTAATGTTATAATTTATGAATATAATATATAATAATTAAATCAAGCTAGTTAACATATCCATTACCTTAAATACTTAACATTTTTGTGGTAAGAATATTTGAAATTTATTCTCTCAGCAATTTTAAAATGTACAAAAACTATCTTCACCACACTGTACAACAGAATTAAAAAAAAAAAAAAAAAACATATCCCTCAGCTGAGATTTTGTTCCCTTTAACCATGGTCTCACCACTTTCTCAACCCTCCAGGCTCTGTAACCACCATTCTATTCTCCGCTTCTATGAGTTCAATTGTTTTAGATTCCACACAAAAGTGAGAACACACGGTGTTTGTTTTTCTGTACCTGGCTTATTTTACTTAGCATAATAAAATATTCTCCAATTCCATCCAAGTTGCCACAAATGACATAATTCCTTCTTTAAGGCTGAATATGTATATGTGTGTGTGTGTGCGTGTGTGTGTACATTTTCTTTATTCATTCATGTGTTGAACACTTAGGTTGATTCCATAATTTGGCTATTGTGAATAATGCTGTAATGAACATAAGAAAGCAGACATCTCTTCAACAAACTGATTTCAAATCTTTTGGATAAATACCCAGAAGTGGTATCGCTGGATCATGTAGTAATTCTATTTTTAGTTTTTTGACAAACCTCCATACAGTTTTCCATAATAGGAATACTAACTTACATTCTTACTCTGTCAGATGGCAATTACAAAAAAGACCAAAGATAACAAGTATTGGTGCGGATGAGAAGAAGAGGGAATCCTTGTACACTGTTGTGAAAACATAAATTAGAAGCCACATTTAAACAGTGTCCTCAAGGAAGAGATGGAGCCAACCTTGTCAAGAGCTAGGGAACACAGTTTCCAGAAAGGGAAAAGCAGCAGCCTATCAAGAAAGGCTTTTGGTGAAAGAAGACCAGCAACGCCGGGGATTACAATGAGCAAAGTAAAGAGGTAGCAGGAGTCCATTGTTCAGGATTTTATAGGTCACTGATAGTCCAATAAGAAGACATTTAAGAATGGTACTGACATTTATGCTTAAAGGGATTTAGCTTTACAAAAAGCATTTACATTTTCTAAACGATTGACTCTAGGTGCTGTGTGACCTATTCAGTGGAGTCAAACTGGAATTACTTGCCTTAGTAAAGGCAATTATTCCTTTTCAAAGAGGACGCTGAGCCTCACAGAATTATGTTCACTGACTAGGTCACACTGTCAAACACAGCCAAAGGAATCCAAAAAGCCTGAGCCCTCCTCCCTTCTGCCACACCAACCAAATGATCCTGCCTGCCCACTCACTTACCCATTCATTCCCATTGAGCCAAAAGTACACTGGCCTCACAACTGTCCTCCTGAAACAATTTTCTAAAAAAAATCTGTGCAGTGATTTTAACATGTCCACAAATTTTTTTCAAAGGAGCTAATTATCCCTCCCTCGAGTGACTTAAAATTTCTTCTAACACACTGAATGCTCTTCCTCACTTGAATACTATATTTATGCCCCCTTTCTGGGGCAAAATTTCTCCATGGGTCAAATCTGTGTTTTTTAAAAACAGCTTTATTAAGATATAATTCACCTACTATACAATTTATCTATTTAAAGCACACATTTGGGTTTTGTTGTTGTTGCTTGTTTGTTTTAAGAGATAGGGTCTCGCTCTGTCAGCTACGCCGGAGTGCAGTAGCATGATCAGAGCTCATGGCAGCCTTGAACTCCTGGCCTTTAGCAATCCTCCAACCCCAGCCTCTCAAAGCACTGGGATTAAAAACATAAGCCACTGGCACTCAGTTTTGCTTTTTAAAACAAACAAACAAACAAACAGAAAAAGTTAATGCAGGTTGGGCTCGGTGGCTCACGCCTGTAATCCCAACACTTTGGGAGGTCAAGGCGAGCTCATTACTTGAGGCCAGGAGTTCAGGACAAGCTTGGAAAACAGGGCAAAACCTGTCTCTATTAAAACTACAAAAATTAGCCGGGCATGGTGGCACACGCCTGTAGTCCCAGCTACTTGGGAGGCTAAGGCAGGAGAATCAATGGAACTCAGGAGGTGGAGGGTGCAGTAAGCTGAAATCATGCCACTGTTCTCCAGCCTGGACGAGAGAGCAAGACTCTGTCTCAAAAAAAAAAAAAAAAAGAAAGAAAGAAAGAAAAGAAAAGAAAAAAAGTTAATACAGCTTGTCTATCATAAAGGGAGGAGACCACCCCTCATGTTGTCTTATGCCCAATTTCTGCCTCCAAAGAAAAAAGAAGTAAAAACTAAAAGGCAGAAATGAAATTCACAGGCAGACAGCCCAGCTCTGAGCCCTGGGCCTGGTAGTTAAAAATCAAGCCCTGACTTAACTGCTTGTGTTATCTATAGATTCCAGACATTGTATGGAAAAGCATCATGAAAATCTCTGTCCTGTTCTGTTCCATTCTGAATACCCGTGCATACAGCCCCCAGTCACGTACCCCCTGCTTGCTCAATCGATCATGACCCTCTTACGTGGACCCCCTTACAGTTGTAAGCCCTTAAAAGGGACAGGAATTGCTCACTTGGAGAGCTTGGTTTTTTGAGACCTAAGTCTGCTGATGCTCCCGGCCGAATAAAGCCCTTTGGTGTCTGAGGGGTTTTGTCTCTGGCTTGTCCTGCTACATCATAATTCGTATTATTGCTGCTATTACCATGTCACAGCCTTTAGAGACATGGAACTTTTTTTTTTTGAGATGGAGTCTCGCTCTGTCGCCCACGCTGGAGTGCAGTGGCATAATCTAGGCTCACTGCAACCTCCGCCTCCCAGGTTCAAGCAATTTTCCTGCTTCAGCCTCCTATGTAGCTGGGATTACAGGTGTGCGCCACTACGCCCGGCTAATTTTTCTATTTTTAGTAGAGACAGTGTTTCACCATGTTGGCCAGGCTGGTCTCAAACTCCTGACCTCAGGTGATCCGCCAGCCTTGGCCTCCCAAAGTGCTGGGATTACAGGCTTGAGCCACTGTGCCCGGCCTAAAGTTTTCTATAGAATTTTTGTAGAGTCTTTATCAGATTAAGTTCCTTTTAAATCCTATTGTGAAGGTTTTCCTATTATGAACTATTAGTGAATATTATCAAATACTTTTTTTGTATCCATCAAAGTGATAAGGTTTCTCTCTTTTTTTTTTTTTAATGTGGTGAATTACATTTCATCTGTTTTTACTTATTTGTTTTCAACAGCGTTTCGTTGTGTTGGCCAGGATGGCCCAGGATGGCTGGGACTACAGGGGCATACCATCACCCACCTAATTTTTAAATTCTTTTGCAGAAACGTGGTCTCACTATGTCCCCCAGGCTGGTCTCAAACTCCTGGCTTCAAACAATCCTTACACTTTAGTCTCCCGAAGTGCTGGGATTATAGGTGTGAGCCACCACATTCAGCCTCATGTCTGTTTTTAAAATAATTTTTCAACTGGGAGATTTCAAACGTGGTCTATCTTTAGCCTACAATTAGTGCAATTGATTTTTCTTGAGTTTACCTGGTAAATAATACCAGTTTCTCTAATTGATTCATTCATTTCACCTGACAAAGATGGACAGGAAGCTAGGGGCTTAAGCAACTGCTACATAGCTGGGAAAAGGATTTCGAGACTGCTGCCAATTTTCTCACCTAATGACTTCACTTCTAAACCTTATCCAACTTAGGTGGGGAGTTCTTCCAGGTAGAAGTAAGCCAACTGTGATATTAAGAGCTTTTATCAAAGAGGAGGGACATATATATTTACATAAAAATTTTTACAAATAAATTAATCATATATATATATTTTTTAATGGCTTTGTAGTTGTGGCCTCAAGACACAACTGAATTATATACCCAACTAACTTTCTTCTTCCCGTGACGTTATCAGTAGGGGTTTCTAAATTTTATGTGGTTCTAACAACAGTGTATGCTCAAAAAAAATAGCTGCAAATGATTTTCTTTCCATCTGGTCTAAATAATACTGTTTCTGAAAGACATTTCTAGAAATTTGTGGCATGAGATTAGGGCAGTTACCTGGTTTTCATCACTCTGAAGTTTTCTTTGCTAGTGATGCTTTGGTATTATTGTTTTTTGGTTAATTCATTATATCATATTATTTTGGGAGGGAGGAAAGTTTGAAGGGCTGCTGAGTATAAACTTGTATTTCTTTCTTTCTTTCTTTCTTTTTTTTAAAGACAGGCTCTCACTCTGTTGCCCAGACTGGAGTGTGGTGGCATGATCTTTTTTTTTTTTTTGAGACAAAGTTTCGCCCTGTCACCCAGGCTGGAATGCAGTGGTGCAATCCCAGCTCACTGCAACCTCCGCCTCCCAAGTTCAAGCAATTCTCCTGCCTCAGCCTCCCAAGTAGCTGGGATTACAGGCACATGCTAACGAGCCTGGCTAATTTTTGTATTTTTAGTAGAAACGAGGTTTCACCATGTTGGCCGGGCTGGTCTGGAACTCCTGACCTCAGGTGATCTGCCCATCTCGGCCTCCCAAAGTGCTGGGATTACAGGCATGAGCCATCGTGCCTGGCCAACATGATCTTGGCTCACTGCAACCTCTACTTCCCAGGCTCAAGTGATCTCTTGCTCAGTCTCCGGAGTAGCTGGAACTACAGGCACACACCACTACACCTGGCTAAATTTTGTACTTTTTTTTAGAGACAATGTTTTGCCATGTTGCCCAGGCTGGTCTCCAACTCCTGGGCTCAAAGTGATCCGCCTGCCTCAGCCTCCCAAAGTGCTGGAATTAACAGGCGTGAGCTACTGCGCCTGACCTAAACTTACATTTATAATATCATCTTTTCCAGAGAACTATTTACTTTGGACAAATGTTTCTAATGAGGTTCAAATTTACTGTGATGCTGGATAAAACCTGGTATCATCCAGAGTCTCACACGTTAGACTTTGAGCTGGTTTCTCACTACTTAATAAAATTTGTCCCATTTGATTTTCTTGTCAAATTACATGTATTACTATTATTAAAATGCATCTACTCTCAAAGGATATCAGGCATCCTGAGACTATTCAAAGGAAATATACCTTTTTTTTTCCAAAAATGCTTTGAGTAGCAGCTCCTTCTTGAGGTGATTGCTTTATGGAAGCAATACTTGCCTGAATTTTAAATTATTATAAGCTTATTTCAGTTCGTTGAATTTGTTTTGTTTTGAGATGGAGTCTCCCTCTGTTGCTCAGGCTGGAGTGCAGTGGCACGATCTCGCTCACTGCAACCTCTGCCCCCCAGGTTCAAGCAATCCTCCTGCCTTAGCCTCCTGAGTAGTTGGGATTACAGGCGCATGCTGCCATGCCCAGCTAATTTTGTGTGTGTGTGTTTTAGTAGAGACCAGGTTTCACCGTGTTGCCCAGGCTGGTCTTAAACTCCTGAGCTCAGGCAATCCGCTATCATGCTTCACCCCCTGCATTCGTGTTACAGACATAAAATGTAACACCTTTATTTTGAATAAAGCATAAAAGAAAAATACTGCTTGTATAAAATAAATGACTGCCTAAGTAGACCAGGGCTTTTTTTTTTTTTTTTTTTTTTTTTTGAGACAGGGTCTCACTCTGCTTCCCAGGTTAGAGTGCAGTGATGCCTCAACCTTCTGGGCTCAAGCAATCCTCCCACCTCAGCCTCCTGAGTAGCTGGTACAACAAGTTAGCACCATGACATCTGGCTAATTTTTGTTTAGTTTTTGTAGAGACAGAGTCTCACCATGTTTCTCAGGTTGGGCTCAAGCGATCCACATGCTTGGCCTCCCTAAGTGCTGGGATTACAGGAGTGAGCCACTGCACCAGGCCCTTTTTCTTATTCTCTAGATAATTCCACTGAAACAGGCACACGTCAAAAAAACAAATGCATTAATGAAGAGGTTACAACGCTCAGAAGTACCAGATATTGATTCTTTACTGGGAAGGTGTAGAGTGGCAAAGTGAATAGTGGGTGTCCCACCTAATGGGTACGGCTATTTCTGCTCCTGTTGAATTTTGCCATATAAAAATATGGGGCCGGGCACATCACTTGAGGTCAGGAGTTCAAGACCAGCCTGGCCAACATGGGGAAATCCTGTCTCTACCAAAAATACAAAAATTAGCCAGGCGTGGTGGCAAGTGCCTGTAATCCCAGCTACTTGGGAGGCTGAGGCGGGAGAATCGCTTGAGCCCAGGAGGTTGAGGTTGCAGTGAGCTGAGATCGTGTCAATGTACTCCAGCCTGGGTGGCAGAACAAGGCTCCATCTCAAAAAAAAAAAAAAAAAAAAGAAAAAAAAGAATATGGGTCCCATGCAATGTTGCCAGCTCTGAGTTTTCAGAAGTTGCTTAACACTGAAATTTTAATAAAATCTCCCAGTTTTTATATGTTCGCAATTAATTTTTAAAAAATTTTAAACACTGTCCACACCACCAGTTTGTAACCTCTGGTCTCAAGTTCTTAAAAGTGAAATATGGCTTTTTAAATCTTTAGCGTAAGTGATCTACATTGCCAAAAACAAGGGTGGGAATTCACAAAACACAAAGGAAAATATCCTGTTTAAGATTAAAAAGTATCTTGTTCACCCTACAATACAAATTCGTAATATAAAAGCAAAAGTATGAGATATTTATAATGTTCTCTATAGAGAAATTCAGAATAGTATGATTACTATTGGTAATAAGTTTAATTCATTTCTGTTTCTTATTCAAGAGAAAAATTCCCATTTTTCAATTTCAAATACAAAAAATAACAATTTAATGTATTATTTAAGGAAATGAGCATCACACAAAATAACAGCTTATTACCCACTGAAATAAAAAAAAGCATTTTTTTCTTTTTTTCTTTTTTTTTTTTTGGAGATAGGGACTTGCTCTGTTGCCCAGGCTGGAGTGCAGCAGTGCAATCATGGCTCACTGGAGCTTCAACTTCCTGGGCTCAAGCAATCCTCCCACCTCAGCTTTCCCCGCAGATGGGACCACAGGCACATACCACCATGCCCAGCTAATTTTTCTATTTTTTGGTGGGGGAAGAGACTAGGTTGTGCTATGTTTGCCCAGGCTGGTTTCAAACTCTTGGATTCAAGCGATCCTCCTGCTTCAACCTCCCAAAGGGCTGGGATTACAGGCACGAGCCATCGCACCCAGCCTAATTAAAGCATTTCTATGACAGTTTTATAATATAAAGAGAAATGGCCATAATATATCATGCACAAAATTACTAAAAATCTATGGGCTATTGGCTAATATGAAGACAGCTGCTTCTGATATTGTACTCAACTAAGGAAGCCATGAACACGGTAAATTTAAAAGTGTCTGGTCAAACACCTAACACCAGTATTAATAAAGTTTTCTAATTATGAAATGACCATATTGTTAAATTTTCCCTGAGCAAGACTTTCCTCCACCTACTGAAAGTGGAGAAGAATGGAGGGAGTTAGAGTTATGATTTGGGACATAAAGCCTGAATTATTTTTCTATAGTTCCCGCTAAGCTACTGATAAACCACAGAAGGCAGTAACAAACCTCACAAGAGTGCCTGGTAGGCTCTAATTGGATCTTATCTAACATTTTACTGTATTTTTTCTTTTTTCTTAACTAAATTACTCTAAGTAGTAAATATCTTTTACCTTCTGAAATCAATATTCTGTAATATGTAATATCTTCCTCTCATGGAGCATAAGTAGTAAATATCTTTTGCCTTCTGAAATCAATATTCTGTAATATGTAATATCTTCCTCTCATGGAGCATAAGTAGTAAATATCTTTTGCCTTCTGAAATCAATATTCTGTAATATGTAATATCTTCCTCTCATGGAGCATAAAGTCTTATTATAACTTGAATCCTCCCATATTCATTTCTCTTTCCTAGTTTTGTGCATGAAATACCCACAAAGCAATTTGGTTATTTCTCCTAAAGCTGTTCAACAGTTAAACCTTTTTCCTTTGAAGCACATACTATACTCTCAATTGGTACATGCATGCAAAACAAGTTTTCTTTTCTCTCTTTTTTTTTTTTCAAATACAGACAAGGTCTTACTACATTGCCCAAGGTCTTACTACATTGCCCAGGCTGGTCTCGAACTCCTGGGCTCAAGCAATCCTCCCGCCTTGACTTCCCAAAGTGCTGGTATTACCAGCATGAGCCGCCATGTCTGGCCCAAAGCAAGTTTTTAATCTCATTTAGTACAGGCCAGGCATGGTGGCTCATGCCTGTAATCCCAGCACTTTGGGAGGCCAAGATGGGTTGATCCCTTGAGCCCAGTAGTTCAAGACCAGCCTGGGCAACATGGTGAAACCCTGTCTCTAGCAAAAAAATAAATTAAACAATACAAAAATTAGCCAGACATGGTAGTGCGCATCTATAGTCCCAGCTACTCAGGAGGCTGAAGTGGGAGGATCACTTAAGTCCAGGAGGCAGAGCCTGGAGTGAGCAGGAGACTGTGGCATTACATTCCAGCCTGGGTGACAGAGGAGATCCTATCTCAAAAAATAAATAAGTAAGTAAAATAAAGTCAGTTATTATAAAATTTAAGATAGAGTTCACTTTAATCATAACATTGTAAAATGCACTGCACTTTTACATTCCTCGTTTTGTTTTTGGGTTGTTTTTTTTTTTCCTCGCTCTGTTGCCCAGGCTGGAGTGCAGTGGCACAATCATCTCACTGTAGCTTCAAACTCCTGGGCTCAAGCAATCCTCATGTCTCAGCCCCCTGAGTACCTAGGACTACAGGCTCACGCCACTATGCTGGGCTAATTTTTCCTTTTTTCTTTTTAAAAAATGGAGTCTTAGTATGTTGCCCAGGCTGGTCTTGAACTCCTGGCCTCAAGTGATCCTCCTGCCTTGGCCTCGCAAAGTGCTAGGATTACAAGCGTAAGCTAGCACAACCAGCCTCCTCTTGCTTTTGTGTGGTATTTACTGGCAACCTGAAAAGCTGTGGTTTAAAATCTGCTATGACATTGAATATAATTACTAGTTTACTTTTATTTAACTTTTGTCCAGTCTCAAAAAATTATTTAATTACTGACTATACTTTTTTTTTTTTTTTGAGACAGAGTTTCACTTTTGTTGCCCAGACTGGAGTGCAATGGCACAATCTCGGCTCACTGCAACCTCCGCCTCCTGGGTACAAGCGATTCTCCTGCCTCAGCCTCCCTAGTAGCTGGGATTACAGGCATGTGCCACCACGCCCAGCTAATTTTGTATTTTTAATAGACACGGGGTTTCTCCATGTTGGTCAGGCTGGTCTCAAACTCTTGACCTCAGGTGATCCACCCGCCTCGGCCTCCCAAAGTGCTGCGATTACAGGTATGAACCACTGTGCCTGGCCAATTACTGACTATACTTAAAACATATAAACAATTTCACCCATCCAATTAAAATCTTTAAAGTTATATTTACTCCCCTCCTTCCTTCAAAATGCCATTATCCCCTTATCTTCTCACTCTATAGCTATGTGGAAATGCAAAAGGAACACTAGTGTTCTTAAAACAAAGCCTCTCTTTTCCCAGCTGATTTTACTGTTCCATAAAAATAGTTTGCTTTAAGACATCTGTCACATTGTAGAACAGTAACAACTACACCATCTAAACCTTATTGGGCCTTTATGCACCAGGTACACTTTAAATGATTTAAATATATTAATTCATTAAATCCTTCCACTACCTTATAGATAGTAATACTGTTACTATAATTCTCACTTCACAGATGAGGAAACCAAGTAAGATGCGTAACAAAACTAGAAAGCAGTAGAGGCTCTGACACTTTTGTCAGGTAGATACTTGACATCCTGACTCAAAAGCCCCTGACTTACACTACCATGTATTTATAAACACTACACTGATTATCCAAACCTATAAATACCGAAGCATATGATTGTCCTATGCGATGGTTAATACTGAGTGTCAACTTGATTGGACTGAAGGATGCAAAGTAATGTTCCTGGGTGTTTCTGTGAGGGTATTGCCAAAGAAGATTAACATTTGAGTCAGTGGCCTGGGAGAGGCAGACCCACCCTTAATCTGGGTGGTACCATCTAATCAGCTGCCAAAATGGCTAGAATAAAGCAGGCAGAAGAAGACAGAAAGAGCAGCCTTGCTGAGTCTTCCAGTTTTCATCTATCTCCCATGCTGGATGCTTCCTACCCTCGAAGAACATCTGACTCCAAGTTCTTCAGCTTTTGGTCTCTTGGACTTACACCAGTGGTTTGCCAGAGGCTCTCAGGCCTTCGGCCACAGACTGGAGGCTGCACTGTCTGCTTCCCTACTTTTGAGGTTTTGGGACTCAGACTGGTTTCCCTGCTCCTCAGTTTGCAGATGGCCTATGGTGAGTCTTCACCTTGTGACTGTGTGAGTCAATTCGGCTTAATGAACTCCCCTTCATATATACATATATTCTATTAGTTCTGTCCTTCTGGAGAACCCTGACTAATACACCCTAGGACCACATATTCTTGTTGCCTAATTATAAAGGAACTCCATGAAATTTCTTTAATGGTTCTTAAGAGTCACTGCTGACTGTGCAACAAATGCACATGGTATTATAAGAAAATTTATTCTTTTAGGGAATAAGTACATTTTCATGTAAAATATTCAAGTTTTGAATACATCAATAGAATCCTACTAAATTAGCTTGTATTGTACAGTGAAATTATTACCATACAGTCTGATACTCTGTAATATGTGTTAGCAGGGTAACTATTGAACACATAAAAAGCATCTGAATCATGAGAACTTGATTAATACAGGATTTAATAAAGAATTCTGTTGTTGTTTTCAGTATTTGTGACATCTGGGTAGTGGACACTTTTTCCTATAATCATCCCCTACAGCTACACAGTAATAAAAGTATATTTTAAGGAGAATGGAGCAACACAATTTCAAGTGGTTGTTAGCGATATTTTACCTTCACTGGGATATAGCTACAGTTACATTATCTCACTCATAAGCAGCATAGCAGGCATCCACTTGAATTCTACAAATGTATATGCTCAGCTTTCAGACTCATCTTTCATTATTTTCAGTAAAAACAACTCCAAATTCTATTAATTGGAGAAGGTATACAGGTGGTGAGCTTGCCTAAAAGACAATGCACATATCCTGATAGCTGTTAGCACTGCCTTATTCTCGTATTATAATGGCTTACTTACTTCATACCAAGAGAAACTCTTATAGCCCCAGAATCACAAAAAATTATATAATCATTTCTATAACAAATTTACTCAAATAGCAGAGAAGTAGATTCACAACTACTTTAAATAAAGGTTTTAAAAGCTCCATAATTATAACTACCTTTAACTATTATAACTTTAGGCCTTAAATCACATCTCTAAATTTTTACAGTAATAAGACAAGCATCTTTTAAGTGCCTACTGCATACCAGGCACTATGCAAGACTCTTCACCTGGACTATCTTAATAACTATCCTATGAAAGAGGTATGATTATTATCACTTTACATAAAAGAAAAGATTAGAGAGGATAAGTAACTGGCCTAATACTACACAGCTAAGAAATGGCAGAGACAGAGACGGACAGAGAGACAGAGAGTTGGTTCAAGCTCATATCTGCCCTGATTCCAGTGGTGCTACCCACATCATGTCATATCTTATATTACATCACACTTTACCTCATTAAATGTGAATAAAAACCTTTGCATCTCAGCTTTCAGTTTTGTAGTGTTTTAAGCCATGAACTACAAAAAGAAATAGCTTTTTTGGAAACAGAGTCTTGCTCTGTCACCCAGGCTAGAGCAAAGTGGCACAATCTTGGCTCATTGCAACCTCGACTTCCCAGGTTTCAAGTGATTCTTGTGCCTCAGCTTCCTAAGTGGCTGGGACTACAGGTGTGTGCCAGGATGCCCAGCTGATTTTTGTATTTTTAGTAGAGACAGGGTTTTGCCATGTTGCTCAGGCCAGTCTCGAACTCGTGGCCTCAAGTGATCCACCTACCTCAGCCTCCCAAAGTGCTGGAATTATAAGTGTGAGCCACCATGCCTGGCCCAAGAAAATATTTTTAACATTTAAAAAAGTAGTTTAGGCCAGGCGTGGTGGTTCACACCTGTAATCCCAGCACTTTGAGAGGCCGAGGTGCGCAGATCATCTGAGGTCAGGAGTTCGAGATCAGCCTTGCCAACATGGTGAAACTCCGTCTCTACTAAAAGTACAACAATTAGCCAGGCATGGTGGCAGGCACCTTTAATCCCAGCCACTCAGGAGGCCGAAGCAGGAGAATCGCTTGAACCTGGGATGTGGAGGTTGCAGTGAGCTGAGATCACGCCATTGCACTCCAGCCTGGGTGACAGAGCGAAACTCTGTATCAAAAAAAAAAAAGTAGTTGAAAAATAATTTAAAATTTTTCTTGCTCATATAAGCAAAATATCTTACTTTTATGTTTAAAGTTACATAAAATTTTTTTAAAAGAATTTTTAGAAATGAACAAAGCCCACAAGATAAATGAGATTATGTAAAATGTTCAAACCTAAGAATCACTGGTGTTCCTGAGGGAAAAGAAAAACCAAAAAGTTTGGAAAACTGATTTGAGGGAATAATTGAAGAAAATTTCCCTGACTAGCTGGGAGCAGTGGCCCACGCCTGTAATCCCAGCACTTTGGGAGGCCAAGGTAGATGGATCACCTGAGGTTAGGAGTTCAAGACCAGCCTAGCCAACATGGTGAAATCCTGTCTCTACTAAAAATACAAAACTTAGCCAGGTATGGTGGCGGGCACCTGTAATGCCAGCTACTCGGGAGGCTGAGACAGGTGAATCACTTGAACCCAGGAGGCCAAGGTTGCAGTCAGCCCAGATTGCGCCATTGCACTCCAGACTGAGCAACAAGAGTGAGACTCCATCTCAAAAAAAAAAAAAAAAAAGAAATGCTAAAAGGAGGTCTAAATCTTGAAACAATGGCTAGGCACAGTGGCTCATGCCTGTAATCCCAGCACTTTGGGAGGCTGAGGTGGGAGGATTACTTGAACCCAGGAGTTCAAGACCAGCCTGGGCAACATAGTGAGACACCATCTCAAAAAAAAAAAAAAAAGAAAAGAAAAGAAAGAAAGAAACAAAAGGTCAGTATGTACCAGAATAGAAGCTCCTGAAAGCACAAAACTCACAAGGTCTATAAAATAACATAATGAGGACAACAAAGTGTCTAGGTAACAATCAACATGATGACTAAAGCAGTACCTCACATCTCAGTATTAATGCTGAATGTAAATGGTCTTAAATGCGCCACTTAAAAGGTACAAATTGGCAAAATGGATAAAAAATTGGAAACCAAGTATTTGCTGTCTTCAAGAGGCTCACCTAACACCTAAGGATTCCTACATGCAAATGGAAACCAAAAGCAAGAATAGCTGTTCTTACATCAGATAAAACAGACTTTAAAGAAACAAGTTTAAAAAGACAAAGTCATTATACAATGATAAAAGGATCAATTTAACAAGATTTTACAATCTTAAACATATATGTACCTAATTCTGGAGCATCTAGATTCATAGAACAATTACTACTAGACCTAAGAAAAGACAGAGACAGCAACACAATAATAATGGGGGACTTCAACACTCCACTGATAGCACTAGATAGATAGATCTTTGAGCACTAGATAGATCTTAGAGACACAAAGTCAACAAAGAAACACTGGATTTAAACTGCACTTGAGAACAAATGGACCTAACAGATATTTACTGAACATTCTACCCAAGAACTGCAAGATATACAGTCTTCTCATTACCACATGAATCATTCATTACAGGCATGCACTGACCACCACGCCCAGCTAATTTTTTTGTATTTCAATAGAGATGGTGTTTCACCATGTTGGCCAGGCTGGTCTTGAACTCCTGACCTTAACTGATATGCCTGCCTCGGCCTGCCAAAGTGCTGGGATTACAGGAGTGAGCCACCGTGCCCAGCCTAAAATCTTTTATCTCAGCAGTCCTCAACCTTTTTGGCACAAGGACCAGTTTTACAGAAGACAATTTTTCCACAGACTGGGGGTGAAGGGGAGGGGGGAATGGTTTAGGGATGATTCAAGCACACTAAATTTATTATGCACTTAATTTCCATTATTATTACATTGTACTATGCAATGAAATAATTATTCAACTCACCATAATGTAGAATCAGTGGGAGCCCTGAGCTTGTTTTCCTGCAACTGGATGGTCCTTTCTGCAAGTGATGGGAGACTCTGGCCAATCATCAGGCATTAGATTCTCATAAGGAGCGCATAACCTACATCCCTCTCACGTGCAGTTCACAACAGGGTTCACGCTCCTATGAGAATCTAATGCTGCCATTGATCTGACAGGAGGTGGCGCTCAGGCAGTAATACAAGTGATGGGGAATGGCTTTAAATACAGATGAAGCTTCACGCACTCACCTGCCACTCACCTGCCACTCACCTCCTGCTGTGCAGCACGGTTCCTAACGGGCCATGGACCACTACTGGTCTGTGGCCCAGAGCTTCAGGACCCCTGTTTTATCTAACAGATGACAGCAGTTAAACCTACCTTCACCAAAAAGTGTACTTCTATAACTACCTAATTTAGAGTAAGCTTAGAGACCACAATATTATTTCCATTTGTGGTTTCCCTAATAACTCCAGAAGAGTTATTACAAAGATTCAGATTATTGACTTATTTTGCAAGTACTGCTCAGTTCACATAATCTACAAAGAAAATGAGAATCTGCTGCAAATCTACCTGTCATTTCAGAACACATCCTGTGTGAGAAGGGTAGCCTAATACATGCTTTTAGGAAAAACATATTTCAATACCTGATAAAGAGTTTTGTCTACCTCACTAAAAATTTTTTTAAGCAAAGTTAGGCTAAAACAATAAAAACATAACGTTATCTGAGAAGACGGCTTTCCTTCCCTACTCAAGGAAAATAAATAATAAAACAATCAAGATGAAGCCAGCACTGAGGAGCCACAGACACTTCTTACTGGCATAAAAATAAAGTACCACAAAGGTCCTGATCCTCATTTTTCTTTCAATTGTTATACTTTTTCTTAAAAAAATAAGGGCTTTGATAACTGCACTTTGGTAACAAAGTCAGTCACCATGACTGCCTATAGAAACACAAAAAGGCGGCCTTGATGATTGTCCCAAGAAATTACTGACTTGATTTTTCCATTAACTGCCTCATCACTATCTACCTCCTAAAGAATCAGTATATTTCTTTCATGGATATTTACTTTGTGATTGATGATTTGAATTTTAAGCTTTAATAACCAATTTTAACAATTATTATTTTTTTTAAAAACCCTATCACAAGCTTAGTAGTAAAGAATCATTCTAATGTTGATGGAAACAATTAGAATTTCAACCTTTTCTGTTGATCAAGAAAATACTAGACTGTCATACAAGCTACATCCTCACTTGAGTTCTCTAAGGCTGAAAGTCAACAAATTCTTGCTGTTGTTCCTGTATTGTCCTAGTCATTTCATTTCAAAAACCTAAGAATAAGGAGAAAATAAAATTTACCTGCAACATCCCAGTAATCTCTTTCAATGCAAGCACAAATATTTCCTGTTTGTCACTATACCCCCAGTACCTACACTAGGCCTAACACATAGTATAACAGTTGCTCAATAAATTTATGGAGCATGAATGAATAATATTCATCTTAATTCATATATCCATCTATCGATTTATGTGGCTATTTTTTACCTATCTGCCTACCAAACTATTCTATGGAACTCTATGCGACTAGGGACTGCTCTCTGACTTACGTACCTAAACCGTTCAAAGCACCATGCCCAAAACAGAGTAAACAAATGTAAAATTGAATTGACTGTTTTCAAGTAACTGAAATTTACTTGACAAATTATCTTGATTAACTAGATTCGATCTCTCTCATTTCACTCCTTATTCTATTCACAAGAAAATTACAAAGCAAAACCACAATGTCCTCAAAGTGTATAAGCCACACTCTACATACTTCCTTTCTTCCTTTCTTATTTGTTTTAAAGCCCAGGAATTCTACTGAAGTCAGCATAAATGCTACCTGCACTCAATACTTACCTATGTCACTGAACATGCTTAATTGATAAATTTAAATAACAATTTTGGCAGGTCCTATGGTATGTGCCTATAATCCCGGCTACTCAAGAGACTGAGGTGGGAAGATCACTTTGAGCCCAGGAGTTCATGACCAGCCTGGGCAACTTAGAAAGACTCCATCTCAAACAAAAAAATAACAATAATAATTAATTTTTGATCTGAAAATGTAAGAGATTCAAAATAACTGACATAGATATAACAAACTAGAAAGCATCTATAAGCAAGGAAAATATAACTTTTATTAGAGAGGAAGTTTACAGGTTAGTAACAGTTCATGGAAAACTCAGTTTTAGTCACGATTCTATGGAAAAATCATCTACTCAAGTAATATAAAAATTTTAACTAGTGAGATTTACATTACAGAAAATCCTTCACATAAACATATTTTATAAATATTCACATATGTCTTTTTAACATATTATTTACTTTTTTCTGATTCAGAAACACATGCTTGTTATTTTGAAAAAAGCAGAACTCGGCCGGGCGCAGTGGCTCACACCTGTAATCCCAGCACTTCAGGAGGCCAAGACGGGTAAATCACCTGAGGTCAGGAGTTCAAGACCAGCCTGGCCAACATGGTGAAACCCCATCTCTACTAAAAATACAAAAATTAGCCAGGCGCAGTGGCAGGCACCTGTAATCCCAGCTACTCAGGAGGCTGAGGCAGGAGAATCGCTTGAACCTGGGAGGTGGAGGTTGCTGTGAGCTGAGATCTTGCCACTGTATGCCAGCCTGGGCAACAGAGCGAGACTCCATCTCAAACAAAACAAAACAAAAAAACAAAAGCAAGCAGAACTCATAGAAACATATGACAAAAAAATGAGAGTGAAACTTCATCACCAAAAAAGACTTCTAATAAGTTTTTCCAGTAATATACTAACATTTTTGTCTGTTTTAAGAGACAGAATCTTGCTCTGTCACCCAGGCTGAAATGCAGTCGTACCATGATAGCTCACTGCAGCCTCGAACTCCTGGGTTCAAGCTATTCTACCACTTCAGCCTCCCGAACAGCTAGGACTACAGGTACCACCATGCCTATTTTATTTTTTGTAGAATGGGTCTCATTATGTTGCCTAGGCCAGTCTCAAACTCTTAGCCTCAAGTAATCCTCCCACCTCAGTTTCCCAAAGCTCTGGGATTACAGATGTGAACTCACCTGGCTTTGTTGTTTTACTGTGATAAAATATATATACAACATAATATTTATAATTTAACCTTTTGTAAATGTACAATTCAGTGGCATGAAAACACACTCACAATATTGTGTAACAGTCTCCAGTATCTATACCCAAAATATTCTCATTATCCTCAACATTAATTCTGTACCCATTAAACAACAGCTCTGCTTTTCTCTGCCCCATCAGCCCCTGATAACCTCTATTCTACTTTGTCTTTGAATTTGTCTATCCTAGGTAGCTCATAAATGAAATCATGCAACATTTGTCCTGTGTCTGACTTATTATACTAAGTATGTTTTCAAAGTTCATCCACGTCATAGCATGTGTCAGAATTTCCTTCCTTTGTATGTATATACTACATATTGTTTATCCACTCATCTATCAACAGGCACTTGGTTGGCTATTATGAATGCTGTTATAAAGGTACTGTACAAACATCTGTTTCAAACCCTGTTTTTGATTCTTTTAGATATATGCCTAAGAGAGGACTGCTGGGTCTATATGGTAGTCCTATGTGTAACCTTTCGAGAAACTGCCAAGCTGTTTTCCACAATGGCTGCGGCATTTTATATTCCCACCAGCAATAAATAGAGTTCCAATTTCTCCACATCCTCACTACTTTTTTACTTTCTGTGTGTGTATTTGAATAGCTATCTTAATGGATGTGAAGTGATATTTAGTATGATAGCAAGATTAGGACTTCTACAGATGTGCAAGAACCATTTTCTAAGTAAGCATAGGCATGGGACGTCTAACAACTTGATGGTTAAAAACACTTGAGCCGGGCGCGGTGGCTCACACCTGTAATCCCAGCACACTGGGAGGCCAAGACAGGCAGATCACCTGAGGTCAGGAGTTAGAGACTAGCCTGACCAACACAGAGAAACTCCCATCTCTACTAAAAATACAAAATTAGCTGGGTGTGGTGGTACATGCCTATAATCCCAGCTACTCAGGAAGCTGAGGCAGGAGAATCGCTTGAACCTGGGAGGTGCAGGTTGCGGTGAGCTGAGATCGTGCCACTGCACTCCAGCCTGGGCAACAAGAGTGAAACTTGGTCTCAAAAAAAAAAAAAAAAAAAACACTTCTGGCCGGGCGCGGTGGCTTACACCTGTAATCCCAGCACTTTGGGAGGTGGAAGCTGGTGGATCACCTGAAGTTGGGAGTTCGAGACCAGCCTGACCAACATGGTGAAACCCCATCTCTACTAAAAATACAAAATTAGCCAAGGATGGTGCTGCATGCCTGTAATCACAGCTACTTGAGAGGCTGAGGCAGAAGAATGGCTTGAACCCAGGAGGTGGAGGTAGCAGTGAGCCAAGATCACGCCACTGCACTACAGCCTGGGCAACAAGAGCGAAACTCCATCTCAAAAAAAAAGTACTTCCAAGAAAAGGGGAGAGTTAAAGTGCAGGATTCTGAAGGGAAAAAGTTAAGGAGGAGAGAAAAGGGGCTACAGGAAAAGAATTAGCAGTTACAAGGGATACAATCAAGTGAATGTAATCTCTAGTACAGTGATTCTCAAAGCATTGTCCCTAGGTCACCAGCATGAACATCATCTGCAAATCTGCTGAAAATGGAAATTTGGGGGCCCTACCCCAGATGAGCTGAATCAGAAATTCAGGGGGTGAGGACCAGCAATCTGTGTTTTTTTGTTTTTTGTTGTTATTGTTGTTGTTGTTGTTTTGAGGTAGAGTCTCACTCTCTCGCCCAAGGGGGAGTGCAGTGGCACAATCTCCACTCACTGCAACCTCTGCCTCCCAGGTTCAAGCAATTCTCCTGCCTCAGCCTCCCAAGTAGCTGGGATTACAGGCACCCACCACCACGCCCGGCTAATTTCTGTATTTTTAGTAGAGACAGGGATTCGCCATGTTGGCCAGGCTGGTCTCAAACTCCTGACCTCAGGTGATCCACCCGCCTCGGCCTCCCAAAGTGCTGGGATTACAGACATGAGCCCAGCCAGCAATCTGTGTTTTAACAAACCCTCCAGAAAATTCCAATACATGCTAACATTTTAGAACCACTAGTGTCTAATAAGAGAACTTTAATTATGTAATTAAGATTAAAGCAAAAGAAACATGAGGAGCAGTAGTGCCCACTGACAACTGTCAGAGGACAAATTGCACAAGGCCTTAAATGCGAATATTAAATCAAGAGGAGCGACTGACAGTTCTCAATTTCTGAGGCTCTTTTCCTCTATTAATACCACTGCCCTCAACTAGAGAATGGTCTTTTCAAACTCTCACAGAATATTTATGAAACTTGACTATATGCTATGCCCAAGAACCACTAAGTTGCAACCATCAATTCTGATGTTGTTTTTTTAATTAACATTCAGTGTTATGCATTGGTAAACCTCTATCATTATTTCTTTTGTAACCTCAAGAGTTATCTAGATGTGTTCTTTTACATTTCCAAACATTTTTAAAGGTCATCTTTTAAAAAAACTGAGTCCTAATTTAGTTTGCACTGTCATCGAAGGTTTGGTCTATAGAATACATATTCTTTGAATTTGTTGAGATTTTCAGGGCTACTTTGAAGGTTGTTACCTCTCGCATTACAGAAATTTTGGATTCCACAAAGTAACTACATCTGCAAATAGTAGTAACTGTACGAAACTAATTCTTTAAAACTTGAGTACAATGTTCTATATTCACCCAATAGCTCTGTCTTGTTGTGTTGTTTTAATGATTTTTTTTTCTTTAGCACATCTCTGCTGGCAGGAAGTATTGTTTTAATGTCAAAAACATCTATTCTAATATAATAGTGAATTTATAAATTTCTCCTTGTAGTTGTTATGTAGGTTTATGTATGTTGAACCTGTATTATCTGGTATAAATAACAGAATTCTATTATCTTCCTGGTAAACTAAACCTTTTATTGTTATATGATGTGGTAGAGACTGCAGGTGGCTTTCCCAGAATCACCACTCCCTCAGTAAAGTCCAATTTTATTCTGGGCAGCCTAATTACCTTGCAGCAAAGGGCTAATGAAGTTGCTAGGTAGAACTTCTGTGAAACCACTTTAAGGTCATGTATGTTGGCTCATGCCTGTAATCCCAGCACTTTGGGGGGCCGAGGCCAGAGGATCACTTGAGCCCAGGAGCTCAAGACCAGACTGGGCAATATGGCGAAATCCTGTCTCTACAGATAGTTTTTTAAAAATTAGCCAGGCATGGTGGTGTGTGCCTGTGGTCTCAGCTACTTAGGAGGCTGAGGTGGGAGGATCACTTAAAGCCTGGGTATTTGGTACTGCAGTGAGCCATGATCACACCACGGCACTCCAACCTGGGCAATAGAGTGAGGCACTGTCTCAAAAACACCACCACGT
Source organism: Gorilla gorilla gorilla (assembly GCF_029281585.2). Lineage (NCBI taxonomy): Eukaryota > Metazoa > Chordata > Mammalia > Primates > Hominidae > Gorilla > Gorilla gorilla. The sequence goes on from NC_073240.2 coordinate 65,099,849, forward strand.
CCAGCTAATTTTTATCTTTTTAGTAGAGCCGGGGTTTCACTACATTGGCCAGGATGCTCTCAATCTCCTGACCTCATGATCCACCTGCCTTGGCCTCCCAAAGTGCTGGGATTACAGGCGTGAGCCACGGTGCCCAGCCTGAAATATTTATTAAACTGTCATTTATTTCTTTTGTTGGTTGGTTGGTTGGTTTCAGAGACATCTTGCCCTGTCACTCAGGCTGGAGTGTAGTGGCATGATCAGATCTCACTGCAGCCTCAAACTCCTGGGCTCAAGCAATCCTCTTGCCTCAGTCTCTTGAGTAGCTGAGACTACCAGCTCGTGCCATGACACCCAGCTAATTTTTTTTTATTTTTTATAGAGACAGAGTCTTGCTATGTTGCCCAAGCTGATCTTGAACTCCTGGCCTCAAGTGATCCTCCATAAGCCACCACACTCAGCTTAAACTTTCTTAAGACTAAGATGCTTAGAGAGGGAAAAGTAGTATTACAGTAAGCTTCTTGGGCATGACTTACTCACAGACTATTTACTCTAAAATCTAAAAGACCCTTTTTAAAAGCGGGATGAGGTGACTCTTCTAATTTAGTCAGCATGAGCAAGAACAAACAAAACCTATAAACTCAACTATTAAAAGTTACTTCGAACTTTATACTGAAAAAGCACTATACAAAAATTTCCATCAGTTATTCCTCATGGTCACTTTTACAAGATGGTTTGTTCCCAACTGGCTAAATGACTTCCCTTGTTACCCACTGTATGCACTACTTCCCTTCCGACAGTGACATCCCCTTGCACTCTGTCAAGTAGGATTAAAACTTTTCAGACTCAAGTATTTTCCTTTTTCTCGTGGCTCTCCAGATATTATTAGCTGTTTCTTCAAGAGGCTTTAGAGGCAGAGATTCTTGAGCTTGACATCCTGGCTCCACCACATACCAGCAGTGTGAACTTCAGAAGTAACCTTCCTTTCTCTGCCTCATTTGCTGATCTGTAAAACTGGAATAGCCACACTTCAGTGGCTTGCTGTGAGAATAAAATGCATTTAACATGCCACTTGTTATGTAAACTCTCAATAAATTGCCATCACTATTATTAGTATTATGTTTTCTCACTAATACTTCCCTAGAACAAGCCTTTACTGCTGCTAGATTACATCCACTAGATTATGTCTGCATTTCCTCAACCAGCCCACTTCATTCATATCTTTTAGTAATCCAAAGTATTGTGCAGATCACCATCAGATTTACCTTGAATACATACAGATACTTCCTGTTACTCTCTAGCTTAAGAACCTTTAATGTGGTGATGTCCATCTCATGTCATCCAGGGATAAAGCAACCCTTGTTTATCCCAGCTTGGCTCTTGGTCTGTGCCCATGGCTGGTTCGTGCCTTGGATACATGGAAAATAAGTAAATGATTAAAAAATAGAAATTAAAAATCTTCTATGGATCCCTGCTTATGAGCACATCAAATCTAATTTCCTCTGCCTAACTTTCATTATCCTCTCTTAACAGCAGTTCCCAAACTTTGAGTGTACATCAGAATCATCTGGCATGCTTGTTAAAATACAGATTGCTGGACCCCAGTCTAGAGTTTCCAATTCAGTAGGTATGAGAGCAGGGCCTTAAAATCTGCATTTATAATAAATTTCCAGGAGACGCTGCTGCTGCTGCTGCTGCTGCTGGTCAAGAAACCACATTTTGAAAAGTACTATTCTATCTTGACCAGCCTGACCAACATGGAGAAACCCTATCTCTATTAAAAATACAAAATTAGCGGGGTGTGGTGGCGCATGCCTGTAATCCCAGCTATTCGGGAGGCCAAGGCAGGAGAATCGCTTGAACCCAGGAGGCAGAGGTTGCAGCGAGCTGAGATCGTGCCATTGCACTCCAGCCTGGGCAACAAGAGCAAAACTCCAACACACACACACACACACACACACACACCTCTTCTAAAATAGACCCCATTCTGCCTCTGTAGGCTTATTTCTCCTTCCTCCCCACCTAGCACACACTGCTTTGACTGGATTAATCTTTTCACAGACTATGGCCAATTCTCCCACCCTGTGCTGGCCTAGCACACTTTCTTGCTTTTCCAAATCAAACCCAGCCTTTAAGCCTGTGATTCTTAACACTGCCTGCACATTACAAACATCTGGGAAAGTTTTTAAAACTGCAGATGCACCTCATCCAAGATTCTGATTCATCTGATTTTTGATTAAGTTTTCCCAAGTGATTCTAAGGAGCAGTCAGAGTTGAGATCCACTACTTTAACTTTAATCTCCTTCCTGTCAGAATTGTGAATACTCACTGGATTTTCTCCCCTCTAAATTACTGTAATGTTGACAGATTAGATCAAGTTTTTGCTTCATTACATATCTGTGTTATTCTCTACCTTTCATTTTAAGTCTTGTTTCTTTCAACTTGAAATTGAAGATATAATCTGTATCACCATACTAGAGCTGCGGTAATATAGAAGTTGAAGATATAGTCTATCTATATCTTCAACTTCTATATTACCGCAGCTCTAGTACGGTGATGAATACACAGTAGAAACTGATTATTTCTTCACTGATTGTGAGTTCAAATTAGAATTCAGAGCCTTAAAATATTTTTTGGCTTATTATTTTGACAAAGCCTTAAAATATTTCTAATCTATTGAATTCAGCAAATTACATTCCTTTCTTTTTAAACATGGTTCTGCAACAAACTCATTTTGTTATGGTGAGTCATTTAGCCCCTTCCTTCCCCAATAAATAAATTGGAAAGAAAAATAGTAATGTATAAAAATGCTTTAAAAAATAATAAAATGAATAATAGCATTGTAAGTGGCTTCACAGTTGCTTCCTTAGAGCAATTGGCCTTTTCTAAATCCATTAAAGACTGTTTCAAAACAGTTAAAACAGAATCAAAGTGCACATATTTAAAGATGCTGAAACTCTGAATAGTTCTATGATTTGTTTTCTCAACAGATGTGCATCCTTCAAGCCCTGAATTCACCAGATGCATATTAAATTAATCTGTACTTTTAGTTTTTACATAACACTCTACTCTAGTTTTATAAATACACCACATGAAAGCAGAATTCCATTGTTGCTTTATGGCATTAAATATTAACAGATTATCTCCGCTGTGCAAAAAATACATTAAGATTCATTTTAATGCAGCCAAATGTGTGCTCATTAAATATAGGCTATAATAACTTCACCACTATTTTTAAATTGGCTGATTTCTATCTGGAACGTGAAACATAACAAATTTGCTCATAAAAATCCAGTGACACCTGGTACCTGAAAGAAATATACACATTTCGATTATAAGAAATACTTAATTTAAGTCCACTTAAACCTCCTGGAAAATTTACTTCTTATAAATCCATAATTTCTTCACTAACTGCAATGAAAAAATTAGCACAGTTATATCAGAAGTAAGACTACACTGAATTCCAGTGTGACTCATTAATTAGCTGTACAATCTTGAGCAAGTCACTTAGCCTCTCTGCGCTTAAGTAGTCTCAGCTGTAAAATGAAAGGGTCTAACTAGACCATCTCCATATTTTCTTTTAGCTTTATGATTTCATAATCTACGAAACTCAAGAAACACAGCATTAACCAGATGGATCCCATTAAAGACAAAGTGAGCTTTCATATTGATTGATTTGGAGATAATGTATCTCTGGAGAATCTAAGTGCTTTCACACAGACAGTTCCTAGTTGACTTATTTAACTCGGTGAAAAAACAAACAAAACTCACCAAACAGAGTTATTAAACAATTCTTGCATCATACCCTAGATGACCAGAATATTTAGATGTCATTATACCAATTAAGGTTAAAATGTTTTAGAAAATAGAAGCTGTTCTAGAAGTACAGGACAGGACAGTTATAAAGCCAAGTGAAAGAGGATTCTAGCTAACAATTAGTACTCAGGCTACATGAGAATAAAATGTCTCAGGACAGCATTCTATTACTTTTAGAATCAAGATTCTCAGCCTGAGGCAGAATTGAAAATATTCAGGAAAGTACAGCAATACCCATGGAAGCGCTTCCTACTCAGTTTTTGCCAGCTCAAGCTTCTAGATAGTCTTCAACAAGTGTAATAAGCAGCAGCAAACACTAGAGAGGGTGATCAAAATCTATATAGTTGAAACCCTTCGCAACAATAAAACCCAAGTGACAAAGGCTCTTGTCCTTAGTGACAGTTGAAAAATTCTGCATTTAAATCTCCTATCAAGCCCCTTTACAACCTGAAACATCACATGACTGTGCCACATTTAGCTCATACTTCCTAATACTCTAATACATGTATGAAATAATTAAGCACTTGTCAATTAAGACCTAATAACCTAAAATCAATCTTCTTGAAAGGGAAAACCACACTCTGAACAATGCTTCTAATTACATTCGAGAACATTAGGAAACTCTCATTTAAAAATAACTCCCACAAATTATTTCATTTGTTTTAGTTTCTTTAAGAACATCCTTATTAACACTTGTAGAATAGAAAAAAAAACTTATTTTTTTTTGAGATGGAGTCTCACTCTGTCGCTAGGCTGGAGCGCAGTGGCACAATCTCGGCTCACTGCAACCTCCTACTCCCTGGTTGAGCGATTCTCCTGTCTCAGCCTCCCAAGTAGCTAGGACTACAGGCATGCGCCACCACACCCAGCTAATTTTTGTATTTTTAGGAGAAACGGGGTTTCACCTTGTTGGCCAGGATGGTCTTGACCTTCTGACCTCGTGATCTGCCCACCTCAGCCTCCCAAAGTGCTGGAATTACAGGTGTGAGCCACTGCACCCGGCAGAAAAAATTTGTATAAACCAATTGGTCACGACTGGATGCAGTGGCTCACACTTACAATCCCAGCACTTTTGGAGGCAAAGGTGGGCAGATCAGGAATTCAAGACCAGACTGGGCAATATAGTGAGACCTCATCTCTGTTTATTTTTTTTAATTAAAAAATAAATTTAAAAAAAAACAATTGGTCACCCACGTGCATGCATATACACATATTCCTTACACCTTTCCAAAAAAAAACTAACTTAAAATAAACCTTATAACTAAATGTAAAATACAAAACTATAAAAAAATTCTTGAAGATAAATAGGAGAAAATGTAAGTGACCTTGGGTTTGGAAACGAGTTTTTATTTATTTATTTATTTATTTATTTATTTATTTATTTTGAGACATAGGTTTGCTCTTGTTGCCCAGACTGGAGTACAATGGTGCGATCTCAGCTCACTGCAAATTCCGCCTCACAGGTTCAAGTGATTCTCCTGCCTCAGCCTCCTGAGTAGCTGGGATTACAGACGCACACCACCACACCCGGCTAATTTTTGTATTTTTAGTAGAAATGAGGTTTCACCACGTTGGCCATGCTGGTCTCGAACCCCTGACCTCAGGTGATCTGCCTGCCTTGGTACCCCAAAGTGCTGAGATTACAGGTGTGAGCCACCACACCTGGCTGGAAATGAGTTTTCAGATATAACACTAAAAGCATTATCAATGAAAGAGAAGATTTTAACTTGGACCTTATTAAAATTAAAAACTTTTGCACTACGAAAGGCACTATTAAGAGAATAAAAAGACAAGCCATAGACTGGAAAAAATATTTGCAAAAAATATATCTGATAAAGGATTTGTATCCAAAATACACAATGACCACTTAAAACTCAACAAGAAGCAAACAACCTTATTTTAAAATGGGCAAAAGACCTGAAGAGATACCTCATCCAAAAACGTATAGAAATGTCAAACATACGAAAAGATGCCCAACATCATAGAGAACTGCAAATTAAAACAAGATACTGCTACATATCTATTAGATAACGAGTAAAATACAAAAAAAAAGACAATACCAAATGCTAGTGAGGATGTGAAACAACGGGAACTCTTATTATTCATTACTCGTAGGAATGCAAAATGGTATAGCCACTTTGGGAAACAGTTTGACAATTTCTTACCAAATTAAATAGTCTTACCATATGATCCAGCAATCACACTCCTGGGTATTTACTCAAAAGAGCTGAAAACTTTTAATGATAGAAGAACCTACACATGTATGTTTATACCAGCTTTATTCATCATTACCAAAAACTAGAAGCAACAAAGATGTCCTTCAAATGGTGAAGGGATCAACAAATTGTGGCACATCTATACAATAGAAAATTATTCAGCAATACCAACTGGGTATGCTGGCTTGCACCTGTAGTCCAAGCTACTCGGGAGGCTGAAGCAGGAGGATCGCTTGAGCCCAGGAATTCAAGGCCAGCCTGGTCAACATAGCAACACTCCGTCTTAAAAAAAAAAAAAAGAAAGAAACAAGGAAAGAAGGAAGGAAGGAAGGAAGGAAGGAAGGAAGGAAGGAAGGAAGGAAGGAAGGAAGGAAGGAAAATGTAAAGAAAAGAAAAGGGAAAAGAAAAATTGTCCTGCAATAAAAAGAAATGAGCTATGAAGCCACAAAAAAACATGAAGAGGCCAGGCACAGTGGCTCCTGCCTGTAATCCCAGCACTTTGGGAGGCTGAGGCGAGCAGATCACGAGGTCAGGAGATCGAGATCATCTTGGCCAACATGGTGAAACCCGGTCTCTACTAAAATACAAAAAATTAGCCAGGAGTGGTGGCATGTGCCTGTAATCCCAGCTACTCGGGAGGCTGAGGCAGGGGAATCGCTTGAACCCAGGAGGCGGAGGTTTCAGTGAGCTGATATCCCGCCACTGCACTCCAGCCTGGCGACAGAGCACAACTCTCTGTCAAAAAAAAAAAAAAAAAAAGACACGAAGAACATTCAACGCATATTGCTAAGTGAAAAAAAAAGTCTTAAAAAGCTCTATGTTATATGATTCTAAATATATGACATTTTGGAAAAGGCAATACTATAGAGACAGTAAAATGGTCAGTGTCTGCCAGTAATTCAGGCAGGAGAGGAGGGATGTAAAGCACACAGGATTTTTAGGATGGTGAAACTATGTGTAGGAAACTGTAATGGTGGATACGTGTCATTATGCATTTGTCAAAACCCACAGAATGTACAATGCAGAGTGAACCTTAGTGTAAACCAGATGCTATAGTTAACAATAATGTATCAATATTATTTCATTAATTGTAACAAATGTACCACACTAATGCAAGATGTTAATAATAGGGGAAACTGGAGGATGGAGGAGAGAAGCACACTGAACTCTATGTACTATCTGCTCTCTTATTCCAGAAATCTAAAAGTATTCAAAAAAAAAATTAATGAAAAAAACACAATAGGGCATACACAATCTCAAACAGTAAATATTGCCACTGTAGACTACAGAAATTCTAGCAAAGTGAAAACAAAATTAAGAGATTTTAATCCCCTTGCCTTTTCCTGGCATTAGTCATTTCTCTCTGCTCACCAGCACCCACATCAGAGAGTGACCTCTAGGAAATGGAAAAGAACTCCAGCTGGGAAGCGGCTTGATCACAGCTGTGGTTAGCAATTTATCCTAAAGCTAAAATGAGATCTGGTGATTATCATGGATACTCAAACACCAAAAAAAGGAAGAAAAGAAAAACATTTCACATCATTCATTATGGCCAACAGAGAAATTAAAGTGTATTTTAAAACATATTGGCAAGGCGCAGTGGCTCACGCCTGTAATCCCAGCACTTTGGGAGGCCGAGGAGGGCAGATCACCTGAGGTCAGGAGTTCGAGACCAGCCTGGCCAACGTGGTGAAACCCCGTCTCTACTAAAAATACAAAAAATTAGCTGGACATGGTGGCGGGCACCTGTAATTCCAGCTACTCAGGAGTCTGAGGCAAGAGAATTGCCTGAACCCGGAATGTGGAGGTTGCAGTGAGCCGAGATCACGCCACTGTACTCCAGCCTGGGCAACGAGAGTGAAACTCCACCTCAAAAAAAAAAAGAAAAAAAAAAGTATCAAGACAGAAGAAAATGTATAACTTTCATTCAGGAAGTCGTAAATACCCCTTTTTATAGGCTAAGGAGTTAGAATGTATAAGCAGCAGAAATCCATGGGGATCCAATGCTATTGTTCCCTGGCAAATTTATGTAGCATTTTGATGGAGACATCAAACTCGGCACCCAGGCTTCTCCCTTTTCGTGGCAAGGGCAATGGCTACCTGTTCACCCGACATCTCTGGACAAGGCAAAAACTAAGAGAATATCCCTCTACCCAGTATACCCACACCTCCAATGTGATGGGTGAGAAATTATTAAAGAATAATTCCCATCCCTAGCACCCCAACCCCCACTATAACTACAATGCCCACTTGGAGCTTCTGGGTGAGGGACAGACTACATTAGTGTGGGGACAGTCCATCTGTCTTTCTATCTCATCAGAACATTCCTGCTGCAGACAAAGCATGGCTTCTCTTCTATCCAGATGGCTCTCTCTTTAGGCCATTTCTGGGATACCACACTAGTGCTATTTCAATTTCTCTGAGATGACTGAGTCTTTGTGGTCCGCTAAGTTAAGGTTATAACCTCAGCAAGTTTGGTCTTTTACAGTTTAGTAACCCAAAAGCCTGCCGTCAGAATTTATTAAGATCCAAAATGAACCTAGCATGGTGGTTAGCACCTGTAATCCCAGCTACTCAGGAGGCTGAGGTGGAAGGATCACTTGAGCTCAGGAGTTCAAGACCAGCCTGAGCAACACACTGAGACCCTCGTCTCCAAAAATTTAAAAAAAAAAAATTAAAAATTAAAAAAATCCCAAAGGAAAAGTGCCAACTATGTGCACACATTTAGATGAAAACTAAGCAACTGGCACAGAGGGTAAGATAAAATCCACTACTGAAAGAGTAAATTTAAGTAAGCTTGTTTTAAGTTAAAAATCCTCAGAAGAAGCTTCTTTTCTGGTTTTAAGACATCAAGTGAATAAAGATTTAATCTAAAATATCTTTTTATCAATTTTTTAAGCTTCCATCAACAAGTGGACTATGTTAAATACTACTTATAAAAATGGTTTTATCGGCTGGGTGCGGTGGCTCACACCTGTAATCCCAGCACTTTGGGAGGCCGAGGCGGGCAGATCACAAGGTCAGGAGATCGAGACCATCCTGGCTAACACGGTGAAACACCGTCTCTACTAAAAATACAAAAAGAAAAAAAATTAGCTGGGTGTAGTGGCAGGCACCTGTAGTCCCAGCTACTCGGGAGGCTGAGGCAGGAGAATGGCATGAACCCGGGAGATGGAGCTTGCAGTGAGCCAAGATCACGCCACTGCACTCCAGCCTGGGCGACAGAGCAAGACTCTGTCTCCAGAAAAAAAAAAATTGGTTTATCAAGTGAACAGTGAGAATTAAAAGATGCATGAAGTTACCATTCATATAGTTTGAAATAACAATTAACTTTAAACAGTATCTGTCATCATCCTGTATAACTCAATATAAAAATGCAAGATCTTTGGTTACATGTTCACTGATAGAGCTGATATTATATAACCTAAATCTACTGAGGATTTTTATTTTTACAAAATAATCTGATGAACTCAAAGCCATAAAACATAAAAGGGGTTGGGAGAGAAGGAATCTGAAACAGATGGCATCTAAATTTTTTTTCCTGAGTCCATCTTGAACACAATCCCAATAATGTCAAAATCCAATTTTGCTCTCCAAATAAGTAATCTCCACAACTTAAAATGGTAATTCTGAAGTAAATCCATTCTTTTTCTTTTTTTTTTTCCTCCCAGCTTCTCAGAGCTTCTATATTGGGCAGAAATGAGTAGAGACAAGTTAGCTGTTAAAAAGAGAAAAACTATCATTCCACAAATTCAAAAGTTCTTTCAGGAAAATACACTTATCTAAAACCACTGAAGCAGTTTCTATCAATATGTAGTACTAAAATCTATGACACCAGCCTTTTTTTATATAATGATTATTTATCCTTATTAGAGACTAAATCACAGCTCCATAAAAGAAATATGCTTTAAAATAAAAATGAGCTCTGGAAGAATACTCATTTGGTTTGAGTAAAAAGAAAGCACCGCCTGGACTTTTTAATAACATTTTCACAGTAACTCACTCCTGATTGTATAGCGCCAATAAATTTAGCTATATTTTGTTCATTATCTAATTCTAGTATATGGTACATATATAAACCTTCCCAATCTTTCCTAAAACTTTCTGAGGTCATCCAAGAGATAGATATTAAACAAAGGTTTAGTCATTTTTAGATTTCCTGACAAGCAAATTCCATAACTGACAACTGCAAAGATCCTTGGAACGGCCACAGACTTTGGGAGGAAGTGGTGATTGAGAAATCTCTAACCGTCCCTATTCATTGCACACAATTAAGATAGAATTTTTTACTCTAGCAGCTAGTATACTACCTCTTATATCAAAATTAATAGATTATCGGGCCAGGCACGGTGACTCATGCCTGTAGTCCCAGCACTTTGAGAGGCTGAGGCGGGCCAATCACTTGAGGCCAGGAGTTCGAGACCAGCGTGGCCAACATGGCAAAACCCCATGTCCACTAAAAATACAAAAATTAGCCGGGTATGCTGGCGCACACCTGTAATCCCAGCTAATCGGGAGACTGAGGCAGGAGGGGTGCTTGAACCTGAGGGGCAGAGGCTGCAGTAAGCTGAGCCTGGGCACTCCAGCCTGGGTAACAGAGACTCCGTCTCAAAAACAAAAAAGATTTTAAAAAATATTAATACAGTATTATAGTTTGAGAAGAAGACAGGGGAAAAAGTGGGAGCTTCTGAGAGCTTTACCAAAGCATATGATCTCAACTTTAAGATTTAAAGGATGATAAAAAATGATACGAGAAAACACAGCAGGCCGGGCAGGGCAGTTCACACCTATAATCCCAGCACCTTGGGAGGCCAAGGTGGGTGGATCACCTGAGGTCACGAGTTAGAGAGCCGCCTGGCCAACATGGCCAACACCGTTTCTACTAAAAATACAAAAATTAGCCAGCATGGTGGCGCATGCCTATAGTTCCAGCTTACTCAGGAGGCTGAGGCAGTAGAATTGCTTGAACCTGGGAGGCGGAGGTTGCAGTGAGCCAAGATAGTGCCACTGCACTCCAGCATGGGTGACAGAGCAAGACTCCATCTCAAAAAAAAAATAAAAAGAAAAAAGAAAACACAGCAGAAAGCTTAGATATATACAGACCTTCCACTCTCAGAAGAGCCATTTAGAAAGCTGAATAACCTTACCAAAACTCTGTAACTATCACAAAACATAATTTCAATTCTTCTTTTTTTTTTTTTTTTTTTTTTTTTTGAGATGGAGTTTTGCTCTTGCCCAGGCTGGTAGTGAATGGCACAACCTCGGCTCACCGCAACCTCCGCCTCCCGGGTTCAAGCGATTCTCTTGCCTCAGCCTCCTGAGTAGCTGGGATTACAGGCATGCTCCATCATGCCTGACTAATGTTGTATTTTTAGTAGAGATGGGGTTTCTCCATGTTGCTCAGGCTGGTCTCAAACTCCTGACCTCAGGTGATCCGCCCACCTCGGCCTCCCAAGGTGCTGGGATTACAGGCATGAGCCACCATGCCCGGCCTAATTTCAACTCTTTATAAAACAAAGAGACATGGGGAAGAAATATATTTGAAAATTTCTCAGGGCTGGGTGTGTTGGCTCATGCCTGTAATCCCAGCATTTTGGGAGGCCAAAGCTGGTGGATCACTTGAGGTCAGGAGTTCGAGACCTGCCTGGCCAACATGGCAAAACCCCTTCTCTACTAAAAACACAAAAATTAGCTGGACATGGTGGCACACGCCTGTAGTTCCAGCTACTCAGGAAGCTGAGGTGCGAGAACTGCTTGAACTTAGCAGGCGGAGGTTGCAATGAGCAGACATTGTGCTGCTGCACTCCAGCCTAGGTGACAGAGCAAGAATCTGTCTTTAAAAAAAAAGAAAAGAAAATTTCTCACAAATTTACACAAAACTTATGAACTTCTCAAAAAAGGTCAAACTGAATTGCAAACTTTGTATTCTCACAAACATCTATTATTACAGGAAGTTATTTGATTTTTGTCCTCTGAGTATAAATTACATTTGAAAATAACTAACTATAAGTCACCTCAAAAAGCAAACTACGTTAGCTGAAAATCTGACATATAATAGGTGACACATAACTATATTATTTTAAATCCACAAAACAAACGAGTATAAAGACTTCGGCCGGGCATGGTGGCTCATGCCTGTAATCCCAGCACTTTGGGAGGCTGAGGCGGGTGGATCACAAGGTCAGGAGATAGACACCATCCTGGCTAACACGATGACACTTCGTCTCTACTAAAAATACAAAAAAATTAGCTGGATGTGGTGGCATGTGCCTGTAATCCCAGCTACTCAGGAGGCTGAGGCAGGAGAATCGCTTGAACCCGGGAGATAGAGGTTTCAGTGAGCCGAGATCGTGCCACCACACTCCAGCCTGGGTGACAGAGTGAGACTCCATTTCAAAAAAAAAAGAAAAAGACTTCATGGGCTGGGTGAGGTGGCTCACACCTGTAATCTCAACACTTTGGGAGGGCGACGCAGGAGGTTTGCTTGAACCCAGGAGTTTGAGGCTACAGTGAGTATAATTGCCCCAGTGCATTCATTCTGGCCTAAGTGACAGGGAAAGACCTTGTCACTAAAAATAAATTAAAAACAGACTTCATGTTTCTTGGATTTATTTCTATATCATAATAAGGAATGATTTAAAGGCACAAATTTATTCAATTTTGTTTTCTGAATATTGTATGTTTTTCTAGTAGCATAAATCTAACTGAGATGAGAGGTGCTGCTGATGCTGCTGATTTTTATCTTAAAATTACAAGTAGGCCGGGCACGGTGGCTCACACTTGTAATCCCGGCACTTTGGGAGACCGAGGCGGATGGATTACAAGGTCAGGAGTTCAAGACCAACCTGACCGACATGGTAAAACCCTCTCTCTACTAAAAATACAAAAAATTAGCTGGGTGTAGTGGCAGGCGCCTGTGATCCCAGCTACTCAGGAGGCTGAGGCAGGAGAATCGCTTGAATCCTGGAGGCAGAGGTTGCACTGAGCCGAGATCCTGCCACTGCACTCCAGCCTGGGTGACAGAGCAAGACTGTCTCAAACAAACAAACAAACAAACAAAAAACAAGTACCTTCTATTTTACACCCCAATTTTAATTCTCTTTAAAGAGACATGTGATGTTAAGATTTACATACATTACTTTTTCATGTATTTCGTGTTAATCCATACTATAAACACCAATATGGTGTAGCTGAGAAAAATCTATAAAATATATTTTGCTCATTTCAATAAATGGGCCATATTCTACTTTATTATTTTGAATTTTAAGAAACTACTGATAACTGAATTTCATGCTACCTACGATCAATTTCGAGAAGACACTGAAAGTCCTATTGTATACATTTTTTTTTTCAATATTATCCGGTTGCCTTCCTATCTCAAACCTCGTTTCACAAAACTGGGCTGCCTTGACTGTGTATGATTAATGGTAACAATTTATCTTCTAATTCAAAGGTGGTTCCGTTTAAAATGGGATGTTACTTATAATACAGGTAAGAATTTTAACTCATACCACTTATGAAGAAACAGAAGCTCTGGTAGGTTCCATGACTTGCCCAAGGTCAGTAACTAGCAACTGGCATAGTCTAGGTTCAACCCAAGATTTATCTGCCTGAAAGTCAATACTTCCACTTGACCGCAATTATCTCCTTAAAAGATTAAGACACAGGCTCAACAGCAGAACATTCATTCTCTCTCTGAAAATTCACATATCTATTCTGAGACATCACTACACAGCACCTAGTATTCAGTCACTGATTGAAACAAAAATGAAGAGGATCTTTCTACTTCATTTCAATTAGGGCAGGTTGACTGGCAGGTAAGAAAGAGGCTGGAAAAGCCTTGCCTCAACATGTCTTGCCTAGACCTGTGATACATCTATATGGTTTCCCCAGTCCATTCTTTTTAAATAAACACGTACAACTACTACACAAGACTACACCTGGACTAGCCTATTGTTAAATGCTTTTCAGAATTCCACTTTTCTAAGGTAATTTATACCGGAATTAATATCGAGCTGGGAGACTTGGTTGAATATGTCATTCAGGCACTTTCCAAACATCTTAAGTATCATTTAGGGGCAACAAACCCAGTTCCACTCTCTTTTACATTGTGATGCCTGCCCACTTGGGGGACATTGCTCCTGTAGGACGTGGGGGCGAGGAAACAGTAAAGGAAGAAGTGGGGGAAGCGTACGGAAGTTGGGTAGAGGAAAGTCTCATTACCCACTCTTGTGCCCTAAGCTCCGCCAAGGGCGGCTCCCCGCGGTGCCCAGTCGACTCAGAACCCCCACAGCCTTCGAAGTCCAGCTCTGTCCCAGCGGGGTGGGTAGGGAAAGAGGGCAATGGAAGCACGGGATTGCCCCAGTCACCCTGACGAGATCTGTGCCCTCCTTTTGGCTCCCGGAGGATGCTCCCCCTTTCAGAGTAAGCCCTCCAGGTGGCAAACTCCCAGTCCACACCGGCTAGAGTCAGTTTCTCGGAAGGGGCGCCTCCTCCGCCTACCTCTACCCCGCTAACCGAAACTCTCCACCCGCTGTGTCCCTCAGCCCCTCCATTCCGCCCCCGCAACCCTCCACAGACACAAACGCCAGCCTGCGCCCCACCCGGGATCCCGGCGTCCCCCACCCACAGCCAGGAAAGGGCCCCCCACCAACCCCCTCAGACACACACACACCCCCTCAGACTTCAGCCTACAGAACCCCGACGAAGCCGGGCAGATACCTGGTCCAGCAGTGCTGCAAGGCGCAAATGAGGCGGGCGCGGTCCCCTCCCCGAGGCGCCAAGTGCTTCTCTACCCACCCGCAGCGGTGGTTTCTCTCTTTCCCAGGAGCGGGAGGGAGGGGAGAAGGCGGACGGGAGGGGGAAGGCGAGGAGCCCAGGGGCCGCTGGAGCCGAACCGGAACCACTAGCGCGGCCCCGCCCTCGTCCCGGAGCCGCAGAGTACCCTGGCGGGCCTAATAGGACAAACTTTGGGCAGGCAGCGTTAAACTGACACCATCACTTCCGGGTTATCCCCACGGCTGCCCCCTCCTTAGCAACCGCGTGGGGTTGCTAAGCGGAAGTGCCTTCAAAGCAACCCACCCCCATTTCTTCTGGGACTACCAGAAGATATATCCGGAGCACTAAGCTCTGCTTTGGCAACACGCTCTTACCTTCTGCTCAAGATCTTAGACCAAGTACACGCTTCGCTGCCAGAGGCACGAAACCCATCCCGCTTTTCCCTTCAACTGTACTCCTCCACCAAGCCCCCAGTCTCTATATACTCCTGCTCCCTCCCACCCTTAATCCCGTGGCTGACCCAGTGGCTGTTCCTAAGGCTCCAGGCTCCTCTCTCAGGTCCCTCGAGGGAATTATTTTCTGACGGTTTAGCAAGCATCTCCCTCTTGTGGATTTTTAATTGTGTTTCAACCAGATTTTTAAAATTTCTTTCAATGTTGTGAAAGGTTTTTCATGCACTTAGTTCTCCTGTGACAGCCCATGAAGCCGAATGGTTAGAAAAATGTTGTCTTCACCTACATTTTGTAAGAGCTGCACATGTTTGTGTAAGGTCTGGAATTAACCTAGCCAAATGGAATAGGCAAAAAAGATTCAATGTAACTCGACAGTTATTTTAATCCTTAAAACAGAGAGCAGGGCACATGTTCTCAGGACCTCTTGAGACTGCGCCTCGGGGGCGGGGTGGTGGTGGAAAAAAGACAGAAAACAAAGAAAAAGGCTAAAGGGAGCCCATAATCAAATTTGGGAAGGAAGAAGACTGTCTAATCCTCCACTCAAAACTCAAAATATGCCAGGCGCGGTGGCTCACACCTGTAATCCCAACACTTTGGGAAGCCGAGGCTGGCGGATCACGAGGTCAGGAGATGGAGACCATCCTGGCCAACATGGTGAAACTCCGTCTCTACTAAAAATACAAAAATGGGCCGGGCGCGGTGGCTCACGCCTGTAGTCCTCCTGTAAGCACATTGGGAGGCCGAGGCGGGCAGATCACGAGGTCAGGAGATGGAGACCATCCTGGCCAACATGGTGAAACCCCGTCTCTACTAAAATACAAAAAATTGGCTGGGGGTGGTGGCACGTGCCTGTAGTCCCAGTTACACGGGAGGCTGAAGCAGGGGAATTGCTTGAACCCGGAAGGCGGAGATTGCAGTGAGCCGAGATCGTGCCATTGCACTCCAATGGCACTCCAGCCTGGCGACAGAGCGAGACTCCGTCTCAAAAATAATAAATAAATAAACAAACAAACAAAAATTAGCCGGGCGTGGTGGCGTGTGCCTGTAGTCTCAGCTACTCGGGAGGCTGAGGCAGGAGAATCGCGGGAACCCGGGAGGCGGAGGTTGCAGTGAGCCGAGACCGCGCCACTGCCCTCCAGCATGGAGACAGAGCTAGACTCCGTCTAAAAAAAAAAACAAAAAACAAAACAAAAAAAAACTTTCAAAATAAACTTTCATACCGACACTATGGATAAGAAAAGAGACCTCATTTATTGTGTCTGGGTGATTTGGGGTTTGAAAATATTGGGAAAATGAATGGTTGGGGTAAAAGTCAACAAAGTAATACTCGAAAAAAACAACTCGTATCTGGGGGCCGGGTGCGGTGGCTCACGCCTTTAGTAATCTCAGCACTTTGGGAGGCCGAGGCCTGAGGATCACCTGAGGTAAGGAGTTCGAGACCAGCCTGGGCCAAACTGGTGAAACCCCGTCTCTATTAAAAATACAAAAATTAGCTGGGCGTGGTGGTGGGCACCTGTGATCCCACCTACTCGGGAGGCTGAGGCATGAGAATCATTTGAACCCAGAAGGCAGACGTTGCAGTGAGCCGAGATTGCGCCATTGCACTCCAGCCTGGGCAACAGAGCGAGACTCCGTTTCAGAAAAGAGAAAAAAAAAAAAAAGGAAAAGAACCCATATCGTTATGGCAGGTAAATATTCAGAGAAATGCAGTTGGGCATTCAGAGAAAAATGAGTAAAAATCTTCATTTGGTTTTCCTATCTTAAATAGGTCTTCTTACAAGCAGAATGCTTAACAGTAGCTCCTAAATTTGTTTTCTATTCCATGGCAGTGAATATACTTGCCACGGCAGGCTCTAATTTTATTGGTCACGATAACCTCTTTATAGACACCAAAATTGAACTGTTATCCACCTTAACTGGGGCAGAGAGGAAATGAGCTTTGGTCACTTAAACGAAACACCACGTCTATTGGTTTCCTGTATGCATGAGACAGGGTTAAATTGATTCACCATAGGCAATCACTTCAGCAAAACCTTTAGGAAATCACTTCAAACTCAAATGGGTCAATAGGATGTTTAATACATCTCCACCTCTGCCATTGACATGAATACATGTGGGAGTATATACACATGCACAATTCAAATGGAATTTCAGCTCATCCACTAATTGTTCCTTTAAAAACCTGGGCGGGATGCAGTGGCTCACACATGTAACCCCAGCACTTTGGGAGGCCAAGGAGGGTGGGTCATCTGAGGTCAGAAGTTTGAGACCAGCCTGGCCAACATGGAGAAACCCCATCTCTACCAAAAATACAAAAAAAAAAAAAAATTAGCCGGGCATGGTGGCAGATGCCTGTAATCCCAGCTACTTGGGAGGCTGAGGCAGGAGAATCGCTTGAACCCAGGAGGCGGAGGTTGCAGTGAGCCAAGATCGTGCCATTGCACTCCAGCCTGAGACAGAGCAAGACTCCGTCTCCAAGAAAAAAAAAAACAAAACCTGGCTGAAAGTGACAAGTGATAAACATGTCACCCTGACAAAACAGAGCTTGGTATTTCAATTGCCAAACAGGTTTAAATATCAAAAAACTTTGAAATAGTAAATAAAATGAGCTCAATGAACAACAATATATCTAAAACTATGATAGACTAGGATGTTTCAAAAAATTAAAACATGATTATGGTAAATAATAAATGTGTTCTATAGAAAGAAATGTTTTATTAAGAAAATCAATAGTTATGATTAAATGTGATAGCGTAAGCCAATGTAGAAATGCAAATTCCTATGCATCACTCATTTTACCCACTGCCTGAAGAAAATGATATATAAGCAGCATTTGTTTACATCCTCTCTTCCTACAGCTTTTTTTAAAAACTCCAGGCACTTTTGTATAGGTGTATGAATAACTGGCTTGACTCCTAATTCATCACATGTCCTCTATTCTATTATTTTCAACATACTCATTGCTTTGAGATCTCTAAAAATAGATAGTACAAACCCCACCTAAAATTAGGTATGTGAGTTTAACTACACTTTTGTAATTTTTGTGGGGAATCCATAGTCTCTCTCTTTTTTTTTTTTCTTTTTAGACAGGGTCTCACTCTGTCACCCAGGCTGGAGTGCAGTGGCACAATCTTGGCTCACTGCAGCCTTCACCTCGTAGGCTCAAGCGATCCTTCTACCTCAGCCTCCCAAATAGCTGGCACTACAGGCGTGCAGTGTGCGACCACACCCAGCTAATTTTTGTATTTTCTGTAGAGATGGGATCTCACTATGTTGCCCAGGCTGGTCTTGAACTCCTGAGCTTAAGCAATCCGCTTGCCTCAGCCTCCCAAAGTGCCGGGATTATAGCTGTGAACCACCACACCTGGCTAATTTTTGTATTTTTTGTAGAGAAGGGGGTCTCATTCTGTTGCCCAGGCTGGTCTTGAACTCTTGGAGGCTTCAGCCTCCAAAAGTGCTGGGATTACAGGTGTGAACTACCACACCCGGCCATGAATCCATATTCTTTTTTTTTTTTTTTGAGACGGAGTCTCGCTCTGTCGCCCAGGCTGGAGTGCAGTGGCGCGATGTGGGCTCACTGCAAGCTCCGCCTCCTGAGTTCACGCCATTCTCCTGCCTCAGCCTCCCGAGTAGTTGGGACTACAGGTGCCCACCACTACGCCCGGCTAATTTTTTGTATTTTTAGTAGAGATGGGGTTTCACCGTGTTAGCCAGGATGGTCTCGATCTCCTGACCTCGTGATCTGCCCGCCTCAGACTCCCAAAGTGCTGGGATTACAAGCGTAAGCCACCGCGCCCAGCCCATGAATCCATATTCTTAATATGAACTATAAGGCAGTGCTCTCAGATCTGGGCCAGATCTCAAATAGCCCTCATTAAGTCAGTACAGTACCTTCATCCTACAGATCAATATGGGACTTCCAAACTTTTCTCCCACTCTCTTGAGCTGTCTTCATTTTTTTTATTGCCCTTGGTAATCATTTAAAAACTTAACATATCTAATGTATATTGGGGAAACCCAATATGCTGTAACTCAATTATTAATATTTAAATACTACTACAGGAATTAATATTTAAATATTGTTAGAGTTACATTGGCATCTTCAAACATAAAATACCAGAACTAGGCCAGGCAGAGTGGCTCATGCCTGTAATCCCAACACTTTGGGAGGCCAAGGTGGGTGGATCACTTGAGGTCAGGAGTTTCAGACCAGCCTGTCCCTACTAAAAAAAAAAAAAAAAAAAAAAAAAATACAAAAAATTAGCCGGGTGTGGTGGTGGGTGCCTGTAATCCCAGCTACTTGGGAGGCTGAGGCAGGAGAACCTGGGAGGTGGAGGTTGCAGTGAGCCGAGATCACACCACTGAACTCCAGCCTGGGTGACAGTGCCAGACTCTGTCTCAAAAAATAAAAAATAAAATAAAATAAAATACCAAAACTACAGTCTAACAATTAATAAATGTGTGGAGTCAATAAGAAGAAATTTAGCCAAACTTATCATTTATGTGCCTAAGCAATATACAGTATAAAAGACATAGTCCCTTACACAAGGGACTCAGAGAAAGTCACTTAGGATACATATGACATAAACCATCAAATGTTAATGCTTAGAAAGCTTGAAGACATAACAGCCTTAGGAAGGCTAAAGATATAACAATTATCTAAATAATTGAAGGTTGTGGCCGGGCACAGTGGCTCATACCTGTAATCTCTCTCCCACTTTTATATGCTATTCTCAAAGGTAAAACAAACCATTATAACAATGATGGTTGAACCAAGGCTCAGTTGAACATTTTTTTTCTGAAAGTGAGTTAGCTTGAAGATTCTAAGTACAGTAGAATTTGTAAGCAGTGTACACATGAGAAAAGTGCATTTAGTTTAGGCTTTATATTCCATGTTTTTGTCTGTTGAGATGGGGTCTCCCTTTGTTGAGCAGGTTAGAGTGCAGTGATGTGATCATGACTCACTGCAGCCTCAACCACCTGGACTCAAGCAATTCTACCACCTCAGCCTACAAAGTAGCCGGGACCACAGATGTGTGCCACCATGCCCAGTTAATTTTTTGATTATTTGTAGAGATGAGGTCTATGTTGCCCAGGCTGGTCTCAAACTCCTGAGCTCAAGCGATCCTCCCGCCTCAGCCTCCAAAAGTGCTGGGAGTACAGGTGTGAGTCATTGCACCCAGGCAAAATTCTACTTTTTTTAGAATCTCATGGGAGAGATGAGGGGGAAAAATAATAAGCACCTGACATCTTTTAAATAAGTCTTTGAGCTCTCTTTATAATTTTCTCTTGAGTATTTGCTCTTCCTTTGTAAAACTATGGAAACACAAAATACATATGACACTCACAATGCTCTAGCATTCAAAAATTCCAGAGTAGTTTTAATCATTATCTGGTCAGGAGTAACACTAGCATTAATAATTTGAATAATGCATTAAAAGAAAAAAAACAAGCTGTGAGCAGTGGCTCATGCCTATAATCCCAACACTTTGGGAGGCTGAGGTGGGTGGATCACCTGAGGTCAGGAGTTCGAGACCAGCCTGACCAACATGAAAAAACCTCATCTCTACTAAAAATACAAAATTAGCCTGGCATGGTGGCACATGCCTGTAATCCCAGCTACTCAGGAGGCTGAAGCAGAAGGATCACTTGAACCTGGGAGGCAGAGGTTGCGGCGAGCCAACATCGCACCATTGCACTCCAGCCTGGGCAAAAAGAGCGAAACTCCATCTCAAAAAAAAAAAAAACAGACTAACTTTGTGAAGAAGGGTACAAAATTAAAACCTTGGTTTTGACTGGGCATGGTGGCTCACACCTTTAACCCCAGCAGTTTCGGAGGTTGAGGCAGGAGGATCGCTTGAGCCCAGGGGTTCAAGACCAGCTTGTGACAGAGCAAAACCACATATCTAAAAAAGAATTTAAAATTAGCTGAGCGTGGTGGCGCATGCCTTAGTCCCAGCTACTCAGGAGGCTGAGGCAGGAGGATCACTTGAGCAAGGGAGGTTGAGGCTGCAGTGAGCTGAGATCACACCACTGCACTCTGGCCTGGGCAATAGAGTAAGACCCTGCCTCAAAATCAATCAATCAATCAATCTTAGTTTAACTATCTTCTTAATGGGTAGATTTTACTTTTTAATTCAGCCTCAATGAAAAGAAGGGGTCTATACTTCCCTTCTGTTTAGAAAAGCTAAGTGGCCATGCTACATTTTGAAAATGCTTCGAAAAGGAAACATTATGTATAAATTTGCCTAATGGAAGTGAGACATCATCAAATATATACTTGAAATTTTTTTTTTTTTTGAGATGGAGTCCCACTCTGTGGCCCAGGCTGGAGTGCAGTGGCATGATCTCGGCTTACTACAACCTCCACCTCCCAGGTTCAAGTGATTCTCCTGCCTCAGCCTCCTGAGTAATTGGGACTACAAGCATGTACCACCCTGCCCAGCTAATTTTTGCATTTTTATTATTTATTTATTTTATTTATTTATTTTTTGAGATAGAGTCTCACTCTGTCACCCAGCCTGGAGTGCAGTGGTGTGATCTGGGCTCACTGCAACCTCTGCCTCCTGGGTTCAAGTGATTCTCCTGCCTCAGCCTCCCAAGTAGCTGGGATTATAGGTGCCCGCCATCACACCTGGCTAATTTTTGTATTTTTAGTAGAGACAGGGTTTCGTCATGTTGACCAGACTGGTCTTGAACCCCTGACCTCAGGTGATCTGCCCGCCTTGGCCTCCCAAAGTGCTAGGATTACAGGCGTGAGCCACCATGCCCAGTCTTTTTTTGCACTTTTAGTAGAGTCAGGGTTTCACCATGTTGGCCAGGCTGGTCTCGAACTCCTGACCTCAGGTGATTCACCTGCCTCGGCCTCCCAAAGTGCTGGGATTATAGGCGTGAGCCACTGCTCCCAGACTGAAGTTGAATTTAGGCATGTAATTGTTTCTAAAAAATTTGAATCTTGGCTGGCTGCAGTGACTCACACCTGTAATCCCAGCATTTTGGGAGGCCGAGGCGGGCAGATCACGAGGTCAGGAGATCAAGACCATCCTGGCTAACAGGGTGAAACCCCATCTCTACTAAAAATACAAAAACAATTAGCAGGGCATGGTGGCAGGCACCTGTAGTCCCAGCTACTAGGGAGGCTGAGGCAGGAGAATGGTGTGAACCCGGGAGGTGGAGCTTGCAGTGAGCCAAGATTGCGCCACTGCACTCCAGTCTGGGCAACAGAGTGAGACTGTCTCAAAAAAAAAAAAAAAAATTCCCAGCACTTTGGGAGGCCCAGTCAGGCGGATCACCTGAGGTCAGGAGTTGGGAGTTGGAGACCAACCTAGTCAACATGGTGAAACCCTGCCTCTACTAAAAATGCAAAAATTAGCCGGGCATGGTGGCGAGCACCTGTAGTCCCAGCTACTCCGGAGTCTGAGTTAGGAGAATCGCTTGAACCTGGGAGGCAGAAGTTGTTGTGAGCCAAGGTCAAGCCACTGCACTCTGGCCTGGGTGACAGAGCGAGACTCCATCTAAAAAAGAAAAGAAAAGAAAAATAGCAAATGAAGTGTCAGACCCATTAAAACTTGACTTTAAGATATTTTGTTTAAACTACTCCTTAAAAATAAACCTAATTATCAAATAAGTACTTGGGATTTTAGAAACTCAGCTCCCAATTCAATAACATACTGTTTAATAATATCCACCTCTAAAAGACAAAGCAAAAAATATAATCTACAATCATTCGGACTCAAACAGTTTGGAAGGTGTTAAAATCAGGTCAATGCTCTGATTTGTATTTGGAAAGAATAAAATAGGACATAATTTTAGGAAGCACACAAATGGATAGTGTATTGTAAAAATAAGTATGCATTTATTACAAACGTATTTCAGAAAAATATGCCTACTAAAATATGATTACTTTTGACAACAGCCTGCTGCAAAAAGGGTGATGAGGAATATTATACCCACTTCTTCAATTATACCTCTGGTTATGTTGAAAAATGTCATAGTAGCTCTTAGGAGTTTTGCCATGCCTATGGGTTTATGGCATGATTTGCCTTTCATGTTATATTGACTTCCAACTTTAAAATTATATTTTATGATAGTGAATAAAATGCAAATCCTAGGAAAATTTCTTTTAAGAGATGGGATCTGGTTCTACTGTGCGTGCCACCATGCCAGGCTAATTTTTTATTATTGTTCATATATAAATATATATTTTTTTCTTTTCTTTCTTTTTTTTTTTTTAAGACATTGTCTCACTCTGTTGTTCAGGCTGGAGTGCAGTGGCACAATCTCGGCTCACTGCAACCTCCACCTCCCAGGTTCAAGCGATTTCTCCTGCCTCAGCCTCCTGAGTAGCTGGGATTACAGGCATGTGCCACCATGCCTGGCTCATTTTTTCATTTTTAGTAGTGACAGTTTCACCATGCTGGCCAGGCTGGTCTTGAACTCCTATCTCAGGTGATCCACCTGCCTTGGCCTCCCAAAGTGCTGGGATTACAGGTGTGAGCCACTGCACTCAGCCTTTTTAAAAATTTTTTCAGAGATAGGGTTTCGCTATGTTGCCTGGGCTGGTCTCCAACTCCTGGACTCAAGCAAACCTCCCTCCTCAGCCTCCTGAGAAGCCACTGTGCCCACCATGATTCTATCCTAGTATTTTATCTTTTTTCTTATTGTTGTTGTAGAGGCATTATCAACCGTTTAAACCCTCAAGACCAAATTATCTTTACATTTTTTTAAAGAGAAGATATCCATCCAAGGTTTTCCAACATTGCGTATTTGTCCTCCTTGCCAAAAAAAGGTTAGAATAAGTAATGTTTAATTAATACTGAATTTTTTAATGTGCAAAAATCTAACTCTGCTTTTTAAAGCAAGTAGAAGGAGTGACAATATGGCACCATTCCAATAATCAAACACCAATAAAAATGGCAGCAGTACAACAATCTAAGCAAATCTCAAATACAACAAACTTGTAATTAGAACACAATGCAATGACTTGATTTTAGCAAGAACTAGACACTTAATTTGGTAAAAGAAACCAAACAATGCATTATATTGAATACTAAGCTAAGTTACCATAATTAGTCTTACAAATTCTCAAATTTCACAACTACTTTTGAACATCTAAATTTAAACCTAAATTTTTTAATTAAATGCCTGTTCAACAAAGCTAATTGGAACAAACACATTTATGTAAATTTACATTCTAGAATACCAGGGTAAACAAGGAGACGTTATTCAAAGATGAATGAGAAAGTTCTATTCTTTTTCACCATTTGTGTGATCAGGTTGCAAAGGACATGCTCTGTGAAAAGAAGAGAGAACGTCAATAGCCATCCAAGTATCAACTGTTTGAAAAAAATAGTTACAAACCTATATAAATCAGGAACATTAATTAACAGTGCAGTAGATGTGGTCTAATGACTAGAAATGAAAGAAAATTAAACTTCATTAATTAACAAACACCTACAAATTTCAAGTATTAATGCAACAAAATTTTTAACAATGTATTTGCCTGTTAATTTGCAGAATCAGTGTTTCTCCTTTAGACTACGTTGTCATTTTTATTAAAAAAAGAATCTATTTATATAGCATATTATTTCAACATGTTATTAAATGGATTGATAAACAATATAATCCTTCAGCAAGAACTTTGTGGTAACAAAAAGTAAAAAAACTAACCAATCCACTTTAGCAGAGAAAACATATAGCAAGTTGTCCTTTGACTATATATACTCTTTTGAACCATGTGATTACATTAACTAATTAGGAAAAACCCCAAATTGGCCAGACACAGCGACTTACACTCATAATCCCAGCACTTTGGGAGGATGAGGCAGGAGGATTGCTTGAGCCCAAGAGTTTGAGACCAACCTGGGCAACTTAGTGACACCCCATCTCTACAAAAAATAAAAAATCAGGCCGGGGTCGGTGGATCACGCCTGTAATCCCAGCACTTTGGGAGGCCAAGGTGGGTGGAACATATGAGGTCAGGAATTCGAGACCAGCCTAGCCAACATGGTGAAAACCCATCTCTACTAAAAATACAAAAATAGCCGGGCAGTGGTGGTGTGTGCCTGTAATCCCAGCTACTTGGGAGGCTGAGGCAGGAGAATCGCTTGAGCATGGTGGGTGGAGGTTGAAGTGAGCTGAGACTGTGCCATTGCACTCCAGCCTGGGGGACAGAGAGCCTGTCTAAAAAAAAAAAATAAATTAGTTGGTCATGGTGGCACATCCCTATAGTTTCAGCGACTCAGGAGGCCTGAGGCAGGAGGATCACTTCAAGGTTGCAGTCAGCCATGATTGATTGTGCCACAGCACTCCAGCCTGGGAAACAGAGCAGGTCTCTGTGTCAATAAAACAAAAAAAGAAGAAGAAAAAAGAAAAAACCCAAAATTGTTAGCATAGAACAGTTGTAGCTTTTGAAAAATAATTTACATTATCCCAAAGTCAGGCAGGGCCCTGTGGCTCATGCCTCTAATCTCAGCACTTCGGGAGGCCGAGGCGGGTGGATCACCTGAGGTCAGAAGTTCGAGACCAGCCTGGCCAACATGGTGAAACCCATCTCTACTAAAAATACAAAAATTAGCTGGGCATGGTAGCAGGTGCCTGTAATCCCAGCTACTTGGGAGGCTCAGCCAGGAGAATTGCTTGAACCTAGGAGGCAGAGGTTGCCGTGAGCCAAAACTGAATGATTGCACTCCAGCCTGGGCAACAAGAGCAAAACTCCGTCTCAAAAAAACCCAAAAAAAAAAAAACAAAAAACAAAGTCATTTTGTACCCATTATAGTTTTTTTTTTGAGACGGGGTCTCGCTCTGTCGCCAGGCTGGAGTGCAGTGGTGCGATCTCAGCTCACTGCAACCTCTGCCTCCCGGGTTCAAGCGATTCTCCTGCCTTAGCCTCCCGAGTAGCTGGGATTACAGGCATACGCCACCATGCCCACCTAATTTTTTTGTATTTTTAGTAGAGACGGTGTTTCACCATGTTGGCAAGGATGGTCTTGATCTCTTAACTTCATAATCCGCCTGCCTTGGCCTCTCAAAGTACTGGGATTACAGGCATGAGCCACCGTGCCCAGCCTCATTACACTTTTTATGGAGGAAAAGTCAATTCAAAACTTAATCAAAAACTACTTTTTTTTTTTTTTGGTTTATTAGAGCTGACAAAGATTTGTAAGATCTACTCTAAAATTCTTGGTTTTCAAATTAGATCCAGCAATCCTTGATGGGCAGAACCAGGTAGTGAAAGAAGGAAGTGAAAATGAAGGCACTCAGATTTGGTATAAGATTATCGTTGGCCCGGCGCGGTGGCTCACGCCTGTAATCCCAGCACTTTGGGAGGCCAAGGCAGGTGGATCATCTGAGGTCAGGAGTTCGAGACCAGTCTAGCCAACATAATGAAACCCTGCCTCTACTAAAAATACAAAAAAAATTAGCTGGGCATAGTGACGCGTGCCTGTAATCCCAGCTACTCAGGAGGCTGAGGCAGGAGAATCGCTTGAACCCAGGAGGTGGACTCCAGCCTGGGCAACAAGAGCAAAAACTCTGTCTCAAAAAAAAAAACAAAAACAAAATAAGATTATCATTAACTCAGTATTAGATAACAAAGATATCTTCATTGTATTTTCCTAGAAATTAAATCAAATTAACAAATGAACATTATCATAACCCAGACTTCCTTTGTGCAAGCGCCTGATTTACTTTAGGCATTATGACTCTGTTAAAGGTTTAAGTAGATAGTCTTCCTTGATTCTAACTCTTCCCCCACGCAACTGCTGGGAGTTTACCCTGCCTTTGGGAGAAAAATAAGGCCATGGGAATAACTATATTCCATAGAGAGTTTATATCATAAATCCTTCTAATAAACTCATTTATTATTTCAATAAAGGGGTAATTACAATCCTCCTAAACAATGGCAAATCTAAGAACCGGACCTAAAGAAATAATATAAACCTCTATTACCTAGGTTTATGTCACAGATTTTATAATACCATGGATTAAAGTTCTTTATGAGAATATATGTGTAATCTCTTTTCATATGGTGGGAAGGCTATAATATAGGTTTTATTCCTGTGATGATCAGTGTTATAGTCACATTTGGCTATATTGCCAAATATTTTATTTCCTTGATGTAAGTCACAGGTAATTCAAGAAGTCTGAAATATATTCTAAAGCTAGTCTTGACTATCAGCTTGTTCCTATTGGAAAAAAAACGAGGAAGAATGGTGCCAGACAATGACAGAGAACTAGAAGAAATTTATTGGATCAGGAAAGCAAGCCTATTAAAAAGCTTTATCCAAAATGTATCCCTCTGGGGCCAGGCATCATGGCTGAGGCCCGTAATCCCAACACTTTGGGAAGCTGAGGTGTTAGGATTGCTTGAGCCCAGGAGTTCAAGACCAGCCTAGGCAACATAGCGAGGCCTGGTCTCTACTAAAAATTTAAAATTAGCCAGGAGCAATGGCATGCATCTATAGTCCCAGCTACTCAGGAGGCTGAAGTGGGAAAATTGCTTGAGTACAAGAGGTCAAGGCTACAGCGAGCTATGATCTCACCACTGCACTCCAGCCTGAGTAACAAAGCAAAATCCTGTCTCTTTAAAAAAAAAAAAAAAATCCTGTCTCTAAAAAAAAAAGGGTATCCCTTTGGTTGATTTTTATGGAAACCAGAAATCATGATAGTGATATAACAACAAAGCCTAAGATTTAATTGCTGCTAATCTCACAACATGGATCATAGACACTCAATTACTGTTTACTAAATGAGCTTATGAACAGCACTGAATAATTTCTTTTTTTTTGAGATGGAGTCTCACTTTGTTGCCCAGGCTGGAGTGCAGTGATCTCGGCTCACTGCAACCTCTGCCTCCCAGGTTCAAGTGATTCTCCTATCTCAGCCTCCCCAGTAGCTGAGATCACATGCATGTGCCACCATACCTGGCTAATTTTTGTAATGAATAATTCTTAATATTTTATATGCTTTCATATGTCAAATACGTTGTTTTAATTACTCTTCCAGCCATCTATTTTTATCTAGTTTGTGTTCAATGAAAATCCATTCCAAACACAATGTACAATCCAAAACAGATGTAACAGATATAGAATGTACAAATAAGAAGCAAAAGGGACTGTTCAGTCACACATACCATAGGTCAAGATCTGTTCGATCTGCTTGTTCCCACGCAGGTTTCTAAAGATGGCAAATATTGCCTTAAGACTTATTAAAGCTACTATGGCCATATGGGATACAGGAACAACTAAGCATCAGTGTGTGACCATGTGAACCAAAGATTTCATGGAGTGTCCTTTTTTTTTTTTTTTTTAATAGAAACACAATCTGGCTCTGTCACCCAGGCTGGAGTTCAGTGGCACAATCATAACTCACTGCAGCCTCGAATGCCTGGGCTCAAGCGACTCCCACCTTAACCTCCAGAGTAGTCAGGACTACAGGTGTGCGCCACCATGCCCACCTAATTTTTTTTTTTTTTTTTTTTTTTTTGTAGAGACATGGTCTCATTATGTTGCCCAAGCTGGTCTCAAACTCCTGGGCTCAAGCAATCCTCCCCCTTCAGTCTCCCAAAGTGCTGGGCATGCCTGGCCTCATGGAGTACATATTTCTTTTTTTTTTTTTTCAGACGGATTATCGCTCTGTTGCCCAGGCTGGAGTGCAATGGCATGATCTCGGCTCACTGCAACCTCCGCCTCCCAAGTTCAAGTGATTCTCCTGCCTCAGCCTCTGGAGTAGCAGGGATTATGGGCACCTGCCACCAAGCCCAGCTAATTTTTGTATTTTTAGTAGAGACGGGGGTTTCGCCATGTTGGCCAGGCTGGTCTCGAACTCCTGACCTTGGGTGATCCACCTGCCTTGGACTTTCAAAATGTTGGGATTACAGGCACAAGCCACCGCACCCAGGCTGGAGTGTCTATTTCTAAAAAGGCTTCTATACATCAAGGCAGTTGTAAAAGTTTTACTTACCAGAATCAAGTCCACTTTTGCTTAGGCCCAGGCTCTATCTAAAAATATTGACTAATTATAGAAAGTGTCCCTAATGTAGCTACTCAGACTCATAAAGTTGTTGTTTTTTGTTTTTGTTTTTGTTTTTTAAGTATTTACAGAAAGAGCACAAAAGCATTGTGAATTTAATGCAGACAAATTTCTGGTCTTCACTTTGCAAATACAGAACCAGATTTGTTATTTTGCTTATTTTGCTTATTTCATGTTCTTTTTTTTTTTTTTTTTTTTTTTTGAGACGGAGTCTCGCGCTGTCGCCCAGGCTGGAGTGCAGTAGCGCAATCTCGGCTCACTGCAAGCTCCGCCTCCCGAGTTCACGCTATTCTCCTGCCTCAGCCTCCCGAGTAGCTGGGACTCCAGGTGCCTGCCACCATGCCCGGCTAATTTTTTGTATTTTTAGTAGAGACAGGGTTTCACTGTGTTAGCCAGGATGGTCTTGATCTCCTGACCTCGTGATCCGCCCACCTCGGCCTCCCAAAGTGCTGGGATTACAGGCGTGAGCCACTGCACTTGACTTTTTTTTTTTTTGAGACGAAGTCTCACTCTGTTGCCCAGGCTAGGCTAGAGTGCAGTAGCGCGATCTCGGCTCACTGCAACCTCTGCCTCCCGAGTTCAAGTGATTGTCCTGCTTCAGCCACCTGAGTAGCTGGGATTACAGGCACTCACCACCACGCCCAGTTAATATTTGTATTTTTAGTACAGATGGGGTTTCACCATTTTGGCCAGGTTAGTCTCAAACTCCTGACCTCAGGTGATCCGCCCGCCTAGGCCTCCCAAAGTACTGGGATTACAGGCATGAGCCGCCGTGCCCAGCCCACCGCTTAATTTCAAGATTAATCAAATATGACTTCAAAACAGATCAATTTTTTTTGAGACAGAGTCTCGCTCTGTCACCCAGGCTGGAGTGCAGTGGCGCAATCTTGGCTCACTCCACCTCCTGGGTTCAAGTGATTCTCCTGCCTCAGCCTCCTGAGTAGCTGGCATTACAGGTGTGTGCCACCACACCCAGCTAATTTTTGTATTTTTAGTAGAGACCGAGTTTCACCATGTTCGCCAGGATGGTTTCGAACTCCTGGCCTCTAGTGATCCACCCACCTTGGCCTCCCAAAGTGCTGGGATTACAGGCATTAGCCACCGCACCTGGCCCAGATCAACTTTTTTAACCCACCTCCTGCACAAAAAATGGTCAATTTTTAAGTTGTAAAAATTATTCAACATGTACAAAGTCACCTCTTAATTTCAAGATTAATCAAATACGCCTTCAAAGGAGATCAACTTTTAACCCACCTCCTGCACACAAAAAAATCAGTTTTTAAGTTGTGAAAATTATTTGACATATACAAAGATAAAAAGGCAGTATTCTAAAATTACTTGAAGTCAATGCACTTCTAATTTTTGGAATCCAGTTAAGTATGGTAACTAAATCTGGCATTCTTGTTGAATTGGAATGGGTGATAGGAAATGCCTACTATTTCACTTTTAAGTGTATATGCAAGAATTAGTCATGCTTGGATTTGGAGTAAATTCCAGTCTATCATTGCTCTGGCACACTTCAATTACCACATAGAAAGTAAAATGCAGGGCTGGGTGCGATGGCTCACGCCTGTAATCCCAGCACTTTGGGAGGCCGAGGCGGGTGGATCACAAGGTCAGGAGATCAAGACCATCCTGGCTAACACGGTGAAACCCCGTCTCTACTAAAAATACAAAAAATTAGCCAGGCGTGGCAGTGTGCGCCTGTAGTCCCAGCTGCTGGGGAGGCTGAGGCGGGAGAATGGCATGAACCCGGGAGGCGGAGCTTGCAGTGAGCCGAGATAGCGCCACTGCACCCCAGCCTGGGCGACAGAGCGAGACTCCATCTCAAAAAAAAAAAAAAAAAAAAAAGAAAGTCAGATGCAATGGCAAATCAAATCCAAAGCCCTAAAGAGTTAAGTGCCCTTGGCCAGGCGCAGTGGCTCATGCCTGTAATACCAGCACTTTGGGAGGCCGAGGCGGGCGGATCACGAGGTCAGGAGATCAAGACCATCCTGGCCAACATGGTGAAATCCCATCTCTACTAAAAATACAAAAATTAGCTGGGTGTGGTGGCACGTGCCTGTAATCCCAGCTACTCAAGAAAGGCACAAAAATCGCTTGAACCCAGGAGGCGAAGGTTGCAGTGAGCCAAGATAGCACCACTGCACGCCAGCCTGGGCAACAGAGTGAGACTCCTTCTCAAAACAAACAAACAAAAGAAACAGAGTTAAGTGCCCAAGAGAAGAGTGAAAACTTAGCAATGTAAATCTAGAGCATATCAGCATTAAATTAGGATGGCTGAAACAATACATAGAATATTTACAGTAACATCTGGTAGTTTCTTCCAATGCACATATATAATAAATAGAATCATGGAAGCTTTTTCTATTACCTAATCATTTTACAGCCTTGTAGATTTAACAAACTAAAATGAAAACTGAATCTCCATTCCATAGCTTGCTAAGTAATTTTTGATGTTCTCTTTCTCCTCCGTCTTATACATGAAACTCCAACAGATTTAATATTGGCATTTATCATCTAGTCAAATCCTTCAGATGCTCTTTAAACCAGTCCAGTTTGAGACTCTCAAGCGTTTCTCTGTTAATAAGGAGTGAAATTAGTAGATTTGATGAAGACCTGGTTTTTTTCCTTGCCACATTGAACTTCTAGGCACCATTTGGATTCGGTTTTAGTGTATGGGTTGGAGAACTGTAGCTGTTTCTTGACCTGCCTCTTAATGGTAGAGATGTAGAAGGGCAAGCAAGACCACAAGGAGACCGGCTGTAGGCTGTAGGGCACTGTCGGAGGGCTTTGTGGTTTCGGCTGCAGTAGCTTCCGGCATACTGGTTAAAGGAACAAATGAAGAAACCTGCACGGGTAGGAGCAGCGCCAGAAGTAGCAGACCCAGAATGAGCATCGCCACCATCCCCTTACCCATTTGGATCAGTGTGCCATGTGTCCAGCTTGCTGCTCAGTGTGCTGGAGGATGGGTGGCTCCTGGCTGGTGCAGGGGAGATAGCAAGTAGGGTCTTATATTCAAGGGGCATCATAATGGCAGTGACATCACTCCCTTTCCTCCTACATCCAGGCAAGTACTTTGTTTCGAAACAAAACATTTAAGTTGCTTAGAAAGCCTGGACCTTATTAATTACAAATCTATAAAAAGGCAGGTTTTGAATCTTTTTTTCCCAAGTGGCGTGATTTTTCCCTTGGTTTCTTTTTTTCTGTCCCATATGACCTTCAGAAATTTTTCTTGATTCTTAAAAGTGATGCAAATTTTTTGTTAAAAGTTGTTAGCACAGAGTATGAGAAGAGGTTTTTACCCAGAGATAAGTATTATTGATATTTGGTATATTTTCATATAGTACATATACATGTATTTACACAGTAAAGATTGTACTTTTGTATCCAGAATTTTGGGTTAACAATTATTGTGAGCATTTTCCTGTCATTAAAAATGTAAAAGGTATGGTTTAATTAACTTCTTAAAAAGTTTGTGGCCGGGTGTGGTTGCACTCGCCTGTAATCCCAGCACTTTGGGAGGCCGAGGCGGGCAGATCATGAGGTCAGATTGAGACAATCCTGGCTAACACGGTGAAATCCCATCTCTACCAAAAATACAACAAAATTAGCTGGGCGTGGTGGCGGGCGCCTGTAGTCCCAAGCTACTTGGGAGGGTGAGGGAGGAGACTGGTGTGAACCCGGGAGGTGGAGGTTGCAGTGAGCCGAGATTGCACCACTGCACTCCAGCCTGGACAACAGAGCGAAACTCCGTCTCAAAAAAAAAAAAAAAAAAAAGTTTGCACACTGGCCAGGTGTGGCAGCTTATGCCTGTAATCCTAGCACAGTGGGAGGCCAAGGCAAGTGGATTACTTGAGCTCCGGAGTTCGAGACCAGCCTAGGCAACGTGGCGAAACCTCATCTCTACCAAAAACACAAAAAATTAGCTGAATTCCATGGCACATGCCTGTAATTCCAGCTACTTGGAAGGCTGAGGTGGGAGAATCAATCGAACCCAGGAGGCAGAGGTTGAAGTGAGCGAAGATTGGGCCACTGCATTACAGCCTGGGTGACAGAGTGAGACCCCCATATCAAAAAAAAAAAAAAAGGAAGAAAGAAAGAATAAAAGGAAAAAAGGAATGAGATATTCATGAAATACAACGGATGAAACTTGGAAACTTTTTTTTAAAGGTTGCACACCAAGTTTGGTGTGTGTAGTTTTATCCCTACTTTTTGTTTTTCACTATTCTTACGTACTTACAGAGAAGTTGTAAAGACAATACACCATGGTATTAGTCCTAGTTGGTTCTAGGTGATGGGGATTTCTATATTTTCCAACTTTTCCATATTGGTCATATTTTTATTTTTATTTTACTTGATTTTTTTTGAGATGGAGTCTCGCTCTGTCCTCCAGGCTGGAGTGCAGTGGTGTGATCTCAGCTCACTGCAACCAACACCTTTCAGGTTCAAGCAATTCTCCTGCTTCAGCCTCCCGAGGAGCTGAGATTACAGGCACGTGCCACCACGCCCGGCTAATTTTTTGTATTTTTAGTAGAGACGGGGTTTCACCATGTTGCAGGATGGTCTCGATCTCTTGATCTTGTGATCTGCCTGCCTTGGACTCTCAAAGTGCTGGGATTACAGAGGTGAGCCACTGTGCCCGGCCTATTTTTGAGACAGGTCCTCACTCTGCCACCCATGCTGGAGTACAGTGGCCGGATCTCGGCTCACTGCAACCTTCATCTCCCAGGGTCAAGCAATTCTCCCACCTCAGCCTCCCTAGTGGCTGGGATTATAGGCGGCGCCGCCACCCTTTTGGTAGAGAAGGGGTTTCACCATGTTGCCCAGACTGGTCTGGAACTCCTGAGCTCAAGCGATCTGCCCACTGTAGCCTCCCAAAGTGCTACGATTACAGGCATGAGCCACCGCACACAGCCTGGTTATATATTTCTTGTGGAAGTTGAACTGGTAGTTTTTTAAGGGACAGGATTAATGGAATTCAAGTTATATAAGCCAACAAGGAAATTGCCTTGTAAGAAAAGCCTAAAGGAAAAAGACAGTAAGAATTAAAGACTCAATACACTAAGTTCATGGTTAATGACATAGCACTTATGTGAATGGGAACTGATCCTCTTTGAGAGATTGGGAAGAGTAAAAAGAATACTTTTTACTAATGTTTGAAATTTGCTGGCTGGATGCAGTGGCTCACGCCTGTAATCCCAGTACTTTGGGAGGCTAAGGTGGGTAGATCACAAAGTCAAGAGTTCAAGACCAGCCTGGCCAACAAGGCGAAACCCTGTCTCTACTAAAAATACAAAAATTAGCTGGGCGTGGTGGCGTGTGCCTGTAATCCCAGCTACTTGGGAGGCTGAGGCAGGAAAATTGCTTGAACCTGGGAGGCGGAGGTTGCAGTGAGCTGAGATAGCGCCACTGCCCTCTAGCCTGGGCAACACAGCAAGACTCTGTCTCAGGAAAAAAAAAAAGAAAAGAAATTTGGGAGTGAGTTATAATAAGAAATTAGAAGAAGTTTTTAAAAACTTTTTTTGCATTTTCTTATGAGCTTGAAGAGAAACTTGACTCAGTATCCTATTTGTCCTTTATTTTCAAGATATTTTCTTTATTAATTAATTAATTAATTTTTTATTTGAGACGGAGTCTCACTCTGTCCCCCAGACTGGAGTGCAGTGGCGTGAAAATAAGATACATGTGTAGTACATGCAAGTTTGTTATATAGGTATATGTGTGCATGGTGGTTTGCTGCACCAAGCAATTCTTTTCTTTGAGCCTCCCAAATAGCTAGGACAACAGGTGTGCACCAGCACGCCCAGCTAATTTTGTATTTTTAGTAGAGACAGGGTTCCACCATGTTGGACAGGCTGGTTTTGAACTCCTGGCCTCAAGTGATCCTCCCGCCTCGGCCTCCCAAAGTGCTGGGATTACAGGCGTGAGATAAATATTTTCTTTATATTCCAGAATATAAAAACTTACTTTCTCTTTGCTTTTCCTAAGCCACTGCTTCCTGCCTCTTCAGGAATCTGATTCTCTTTTTCAGAATCTTTAGGGGACAACCTAAAGAATTCTCCAATTCCTTTTTGCCACTTGGGAGTTGGGCGCACGCAAACGGGATTCCCTCCTGCATATTTATTTTCAGCTGTAAAATATAAACAGATGGAACTAGATAAGTGCTAATAATACAATCTCTATTCCTTAAACAACTTAATTCCTTCTTTAACATCAAATTCTCAAAGGTATTAAATAATCTTTATTTAAGATATACAACTTAAAGAATTAGAAAATGTGACACAATAAAGCTGTATTCCACCAATAAACTCAGTGTGATGGTTATCTTAGCAATAACAGTAGCAACAGAATTTTTACAACTGAAAAATATTTTTATATTTTGTCCACAAGCAGAGCTATTTAAATACTCTTGCCGGGTGCAGTGGCTCACGCCTGTAATCCCAGCACTTTGGGAGGCTGAGGAGGGTGGATCACAAGGTCAGGAGTTCGAGACCAACCTGGACAACATGGTGAAACCCCCATCTCTACTAAAAATACAAAAATTAGCTGGGTGTGGCGGCACGTGCCTGTATTCCCAGCTACTTGGGAGGCTGAGGCAGGAGAATCACTTGAACCAGCGAGTCGGAGGTTGCAGTGAGCCAAGATTGCACCGCCACTGCACACTCCAGTCTGGCAACAGAGCGAGACTCTGTCTCCAAAAAAAAAAAAAATATATATATATATATATATATATACTTGTATGTACTGACATACTGAAGTTTGACACTCTTTTTCCTAACATAAGATAGGACCATGTAGTATAAAGTGCCAACATTTTACTTACTAAGGTCATTTAGTTAAAGCACATATAAGAGGCAATGTGAAAGTCTCCACAAAAGTAGATTCCATTTTTCAAAGCACCTGGCTCCTTTTCAGTTCATAAGAGAAGTCCAATTCCTGGTGTTTTTTTGTTTGTTTTTGTTTTTTGTTTTTTTTTCCAGAGTCTAGCTCTGTCACCCAGGCTGGAGTGCAGTGGTGCAATCTTGGCTTACTGTAACCTCTGCCTCCCGGATTCAAGTGATTCTCCTGCCTCAGCCTCCCGAGTAGCAGGGATTACAGGCGCCCGCCACCACGCCCAACTAATTTTTGTTTTGTTTTTGTTTTTTTGGGGGGGAGACAGAGTCTCACTCTGTCACCCAGGCTGCAGTACAGTGGCACGATCTTGGCTCACTGCAAGCTCCGCCTCCCGGGTTCATGCCATTCTCCTGCCTCAGCCTCCCTAGCAGTTGGGACTACAGGCGCCTGCCACCACACCTGGCTAATTTTTTGTACTTTTAGTAGAGACAGGGTTTCACCATGCTAGGATGGTCTCGATCTCCTGACCTCGTGATCCGCCCGCCTTGGCCTCCCAAAGTGCTGGGATTACAAGTGTGAGCCACCCTGCCTGGCCAATTCCTGGTTATTTTTCAACAGTAATATAAGGAGAAATTGAGGAAAAATTATTGCCTTTTTATAAAGTAATGACCAGGAACAAATTATTCAGTTACTGCAAATCTTTTGCTTTAAGCTAAAACATTTGCTTTAACAACTCTAGTTGTTAAAGAATGCTTACAAAAGTTGTTTCCATATAGACTCTGAAGTTATATTGTTTGTACTTATTTATTTACATTTATAAAAATAGCAATGGGGTTTTGCCACGTTGTCCAGGCTGGTCTCAAACTCCTGGCTGAGGCAACCGTCCCGCCTTCGCCTCCAAAAGAAGGAATGGCATATAAAAGATAGTGATCTTTTGGTTCACAATTTTCCCAAAGGAAACTTACAGGAATGCTTTTACTGCTAGAAAACATACAGCAGCAGCTGGGCGCAGTGGCTCACGCCTGTAATCCCAGCACTTTGTGAGGCCGAGGCAGTTGGATCATGAGGTCAGGCATTCGAGAACAGCCTGGCCAACATGGTGAAACCGTGTCTCCACTAAAGATACAAAATGTAGCCAGGCATGGTGGCGCATGCCTGTAATCCCAGCTACTTAGGAGGCTGAGGCAGGAGAATTGCTTGAACCCGGGAGGCGGAGGTTGCAGTGAGCCGAGTTCATGCCACTGCACTCCAGCCTGGGTGACAGAGCAAGACTCTGTCTCAGGAAAAAAAAAAACAAAACATATAGCAGCAACAGGTTCAAACCCAACTCCACTGATTTAGCTGTGTGACCTTTATCAAGTTATATAACCAGAGATTAAATTTCCTTATCTTTAAAATAAGGATATTACCCATTTCATACAACCAATTATTTGGATTAAAAATAGAGATTTTTAAAATGCCTTAAAGGATGCATTTATTCAACATATATTCAGTAAGGGCCTATTTAGTTGGCTCTGGTGATTCAACAGTGGACCAGACGATGAGATGCGGCTCTAATGAAATTTCATCAGGCCAGGCATGGTGGCTCACGTCTGTAATCCCAGCACTTTGGTAGGCTGAGGCAGGAGGATTGCTTCAGCCCAGGAGTTCGAGACCAGCCTGGGCAATGTGATGAAACCCCATCTCTACAAAAAACACAAAAATTAGGCGGGCGTGTGGTGGCATGTGCCTACAGTCCCAGCTACTTGGGAAGAGCCTGAAGTGGGAGGATCATTTGAACCCTGGGGTCAAGTCTGCAGTAAGCTGTGATTGCACCACTGCACTCAAGCCTGGGCAACAGAGTGAGACCCTGTCTCAAAAAAAAAAAAAGAAAAAAGAAAAGAAAAAGAAACTTAGTCTAGTGGTACAGGGTATAAGTTACACTAAAAAAATTCATCAACTTCTATTTCCTTTTATCTGAAGAGATAGAAATAGTAAATGTTTTCTAATGAAATGTTTCAAATAGGGAGAAATTTGAATTGACTTAAAAACCCATGAAGTCCTAAACAGTGTTCACCTTTATGTTCTTAATTAAATCTTGTAGCGTTAAT
Organism: Gorilla gorilla gorilla; assembly: GCF_029281585.2. Classification (NCBI taxonomy): domain Eukaryota; kingdom Metazoa; phylum Chordata; class Mammalia; order Primates; family Hominidae; genus Gorilla; species Gorilla gorilla. The sequence goes on from NC_073240.2 coordinate 65,138,048, forward strand.
CTCCCTGTCTGCCAAATTTCCTACTGAAAGGAATGAGGCACCAGATGGCAGGGCATTTTCTCATCTACTCCACGCACAGAAGGAGCAGCGTGAAGCTATTTCCCTTGCCGGGTTTCACTCCTACTCTCCCAAAGACAGTATTAGGAGCTGCAAAGTTGGAGAAAACCCACAGACATCATACTCAAACAAACAAACAAACAAACAAACAAACAAACAAAAAAGAGTAAGGAAGAAAGGAAAAACAAGCAAACAAAAACAAAAACATTTTTATTAAAGTTTAGTAGACATTGCAATGAGCACTCAGCACTGTTAACGATTGTTCAAACCCTTAATCTAATAAGGGGGCTTTTAAATAGCCTCTAACAATATTTAAATAGCCTCTGTTATTATTAAGAAAAATAATAGCTGGGCGTGGTGGGTCACATCTGTGTTCCCATCACTTTGGGAAGCTGAGGCAGGCGGATCATGAGGTCAGGAGTTTGAGATCAGTCTGGCCAACATAGTGAAACCCCATCTCTACTAAAAATACAAAAAAATTAGCTGGGTGTGGTGGCGTGCACCTGTAATCCCAGCTACTCAGGAGGCAAAGGCAGGAGAATCGTGTGAACCCGAGAGGCGGAGGTTGCAGTGAACCAAGATCACACCATTGCACTGCAGCCTGGGCAACAGTGCAAGACTCTGTCTCAAAAAAAGAAAGAGAAAGAAAAAGGAAAATACTAAACAAAAAACAGAAATTGATAGGCTGGCTGTGGTGGCTCATGCCTGTAATCCCAGTAGGAGGACTGTTTGAGCCCAGGAGTTTGAGACCAGCTTAGGCAACATAGTGAGACCCCCATCTCTACAAAAAATAGAAAAAAAAGCCCAGCGTGGTGGCATGTACCTGTAGCCCCAGCTACTTTGGAGGCTGAGGTGGGAGGATTGCTTAAGCCCCGTAAGTGGAGGATGTAGTGACCAGTGATTGCACCACTGCACTCCAACCTGAGCGACAAAGAGAGGCCCTGTCTAAAAAAAGAAAAGAAAAGAAAAATAGGCTTGAAGATAAGCTGTGTCGGTCCTTAACTCCAAGGCTTGAAATTCCCTTCCATGAGGCCTCCCCCCCCACCTCTACCCTAGCCGGCCAAAAGGCCCAGCCTCTCTTATTATATCACAGGGCAAGGAAGAAATTCGGGCGTGAGTACCTCAAGAAAAAGAAATTCATGGCAAGCCAGGGGCTTGCAGGTGCCAGGACTGATCCCCTAACTTTAGGAGGGCTCTTCTTACCTTTCCTCGATGAAACTGATGTCGAATTAGTGGCAGAGGTGGAAGAACCAAGCACCTTCCTGGGGGCTCTAGCAGCCACCACTGTGAAGAGAGGCAAAAGAGGGCGTTCAGAAGGGGCAGGAGGGTTCCGACACCGAGTCCTGGACCCCAGCAGCTTGGAGAGGAGAGCCTGGCGATCCAGAACAGCAGGATAACCTTACCCTGCCCCTGCTACTTCCTCTTCTAGGTAAAGGGGCCGGGCGGCTACTCCCTGGCTAGCTAGATGAGTTTGGCGCACAGGGCCCAGGGGGACCTCTGGCGTCTGTCGCCCGCGGCCAGGCTGCCGGGAGGACCCCCCCGCCCTCCAGTACCACACTCGATCGCCTCACCTTTTCTGTAAGTGCCTGGAACACTGTCTGCTTTAGTCCGCACCATGTTCAAACAAGAAGAGAGGAGAGGAGAGAACGAACTGACTTCCCAGCCGAGGGTGTTTCACTGGACAAGGACCCGAAAACTATCCCGCCACAGTTTATATTGGTCTCTTTCCCGCGCGCTCCAAGGTCTCTCCCGAGCCACCGCTCCCATTGGTTCCGCGCCGTTCCCCCTGAACCAATTGCCAATGCCCAGTGGTGACAGCGGCGAGGCTTCTTGCAGCGCGAATCCGTCCATCAACACGCAAAGGCCTAGGATTCGTAGGCGCCCCAGGTGGGCGGTACCAGGACTCTCCAGGGGTACCCGACTAGTGGGTGCTAAGTTTCTGAACTACAGAAATGAGCCTGCTTAGAAAAGAAAACCTAGCAAAGACAGCGAATTACAAACGATCTTCAAAAGTTACTATAGCTTTAAGTCCATAATAATTGACTCCTGGAGGTGAAACCTGAAATTAAGCGGACTTTTTGATGCAAATCAAAATTAAAAGAACTTGAGAACTTTCCTTTAGTCCCCCAGGCATGAACTGTTTGTACAGCATCCATACTAAAACAATTCTATGGAATGGGGAAAAGGAAGCTAATACAACTTGTTTACAAGGGTTTTTTTAAATGTCTTTAGGATGATGTGAGACTAAACAAAAACTAGGGGGATTGTATATACATACACACATAAAAAGAAACTAATAAAACGTCTTCTTGAGAACTGAATGGTGTCAGAGCTCCCAAATAATCTGCCAAATCTGCCAGGAGCGGGGACTCACGGCTGTAATCCCAGCACTTTGAGAGGCCGAGGCGGGCAGATCGCTTGACCCCAGGAGTTCGAGACCAGCCTGACCAACATGGTGAAACCCGTCTCTACAAAAAATATACAAAAATTAGCCGGGTGCAGTGGCATGTTCCTGTAATCCCAACTACTCGGGAGGCTGAGGTGGGAGGATGGCTTGAGTTCAGGAGACGGGAGATTGCTTGTGCCTAGGAGGGAGAGGTTGCAGTGAGCCATAATCACACCATGCACTCCAGCCTGGGCGACAGAGCGAGATCCTGTCTCAAAAAAAAAAAAGAAAGAAAAGAAAAGAAAAGAAAGAAAAGAAAAGAAAAAAGAAAAGAAAGGCAAGGCAAGGCAAGGCAAGGAAATGAAATGAAACGAAACGAAAAGACCCTGCCAAATGTGGTAAGACCACATCGCTGTCACACAGTGAGCATAACTCTAGGATAAAGGGTCATAATTTTTTTCTACCTTTATGCTTACCTTCTAATTACTCACAACACCCCTGGGGAGTGATTTTCACTCTCTAAATACCATACACAAAACAGAATCGGTCAGGCATGGTGGCTCACACCTGTAATCCTAGCACTTTGGGAGGCCGAGGCGGGCAGACTGCCTGAGCTCAGGAGTTCGAGACCAGCCTGGGCAACATGGTGAAACCCAGTCTCTACTAAAATAAAAATAAAAATAAAAAATAAAAAATTAGCCGGGAGTGGCGGCGTGTGCCTGTAGTCCCAGCTACTCGGGAGGCTGAGGCAGGAGAATTCCTTGAACCCGGGAGGCGGAGGTTGCAGTGAGCCGAGATCACGCTACTGCACTCCAGCCTGGGCGACAGGGCGAGATGCCGTCTCTAAAAACAACAACAAAAAACAGGATCAGATGAACTTGCTTTGGGATGTATTCTGTTAAATGCTCACTTGAAAGGCTACCCTAGAAGTGTAAACGCAGCATTAATTCTCTCCAATGAATTGCTTGAACTTAAAATTAGGCTACTCAGTACTTTAACAGAATCAACAACTGCACTCTGTAACACAGATTTAAGGAATCTAGGCAACAGGTTAAATTAACACAATAATAGAAAATGTATTGGCAATTACCTGTAGTTTTGTCTTAACCTTGGCATCTAAGGTTACAGCCAAATCAACCGGAAAAATCCACAAGACCCAGGGCATTCCTTTGTTTTTTGTCCTCATGGCCCATCTCATTGCACAGTGTTCTTTTTTTGTTTGAGACGGAGTCTCACTTCTTCGCCCAGGTTGGAATGCAGTGGCGTGTTCTCGGCTCACTGCAATCTCCGCCTCCCGGGTTCAAGCAATTCTCCTGCCTCAGCCTCCCACGTAGCTGGGATTACAGACACGTGCCAAAACACTCGGCTAATTTTTGTATTTTCAGTAGAGACAGGGTTTCACCATGTTGGCCAGGCTGGTCTCAAACTCCTGACCTCAAGTGATCTGCCTGCCTCAGCCTCCCAAAGTGCTGGGATTACAAGTGTAAGCCACCACACCCGGCCAGCACAGTGGTTCTTAAATGCCATTATTTCCTTTTCAGTTTAAGTGGCTTCTACATAGGTCTGAATTACTTAATTTGAACTTATATTCCAGATTCCTGCAGAAAAAATAAGATAGTCTTTTCTCCTTGCCCACCTGCCAAGCAAGTTGCCAGAAAGAGTATCAAATATATATTTCCACCCGGGGCAGTCTACATATTACTATAGTTGTGTGTTTGTTTTTGTTTGCATGTTTGTCATTTTAAGACCAACGATGATAATGAAGAATGCATGTTAGAGAAAAGAAAAAAGTGCTGATGCCTAGTAAAAGTTCTTCACTGAAATGTTTGCTTTGCAGAAGCAATTAAACACAATTTTTATAATGAAATAAAACACAGAGAGTGGTGTGGAGTGAACCTGAAAATTTCAAAGGCCTAGGGCATTAAGAAAAGTTACAGTATGTATCAATACAATTTCTGCCTAAATTTATTTATTTTATTTATTAATTTTGAGACAGAGTCTCACTCTGTCATCTAGGCTGGAATGCAGTGGCACGATCTCAGCTCAATGCAACCTCTGTCTCCCGGTTCAAGCAATTCTCATGCCTCAGCAGCCCACGTAGCTGGGATTACAGGTATGTGCCACCACATCCAGCTAACTTTTGTATTTTCAGTAGAGACAGGGTTTTACCATGCTGGCCAGGCTGGTCTTGAACTCCTGACCTCAGGTGATCTGCCTGCCTCGGCCTCCCAAAGTGCTGGGATTACAGGTGTAAGCCACTGCAACTGGCCTGCCTACATTTATACCAAAGAAAATCTTGGCCGGCGCAGTGGCTCATGCTTATAATCCCAGCAATTTGGGAGGCAGAGGCAGGTAGATCAACTGAGGTCAGTTCGAGACCAGCCTGGCCAAAATGGTGAAACCCCATCTCTACAAAAATACAAAAACTAGCCAGGCATGATGGCTGGTGCCTGTAATCCCAGCTACTTGGGAGGCTGAGGCAGGAGAATCGGTGGAACCTGGGAGGTGGAGGTTGCAGTGAGCCCAGATCACGCCATTGCACTCCAGCCTGGGTGATGGAGCAAGAATGTCTAAAAAAAAAAAAAAGAAGAAAAGAAAAGAAAAAAGAGATCTTTAAGTCTTGCTAAATGGGTGTGCTTGCATTGCTCAGGCAGAAATGTAATTTAACAAATGATAGTAATAATAAATTGCATTATAATTACATCATAATTAACATATGACTTATGAGAAAAGAATGCCTTTTTCTTTTTTTGAGACAGGGTCTCACTCTGTCACGCAGGCTACAGTGCATTGGTGTGATCACAGTTTACTGCAGCCTCGCCTCCTGAGCTCAGGTGATCCTCTTCCAAGTAGCTAGGAACACAGGAGCTTGCCACCACACCTAGCTAATTTTTAGGTTTTTTTGTAGAGACAGGGTCTCCCGATATTGCCCAGACTGGTCTCGAATTTCCGAGTTCAACCAATCCTCCCACCTCAGCCTCCCAAAATGCTGAGATTACAGGTGTGGGCTACGGTACCCAGCCACCTATGTTATTCTGGAGGATGTACTTATCATAACATGTAAGACATACTAAATTATATTATACGAAAAAAACTTAAGTCATAGTCTCTGCCTTCAAGCACTTAATGTTTTAGTTATGGAGACTGTTATGGTTAATTTTAGGTGTCAACTTGACCAGATTAAGAAATACCTAGAGGGCCTGTAATCCCAGAACTTTGGGAGGCCGAGGCGGGAGGATCACCTAAAGTCGGGAGTTTGAGACCAGCCTAACCAACATGGAGAAACCCCATCTCTACTACAAATACAAAATTAGCCGGGCATGGTGGCACATGCCTGTAATCCCAGCTACTCGGGAAGCTAAGGCAGGAAAATCGCTTGAACCCGGGAGGCGGAGGTTGTGGTGAGCCAAGATTGCACTATTGCACTCCAGCCTGGGCAACATGAGGAAACTCCATCTCAAAAAAAGAAAAAGAAAAAAAAAAGAAAAAGAAAAAGAAATACCTAGATAACTTGTAAAGCATTGCTTCTGGGTGCCTTTGAGGGTATTTCCAAAGGAGACTGACATGTGAGTCAGTGGACTGAGTGGGGCAGATCTGCTCTCAATGTGAGTGGGCACCATCCAATTGACCAAGGACCCAGAACAAAAAAGGTGAGAAAAAATATTTCTTCCTTCTGGAGCTGAGACACTCTTCTCAGACTTCTGCTCCTAGACATCAGAACTCCAGGCCCTCCACCTTGAGACTTGAAGATTTCACAACTTGGACTGAGCCAGCTACCAGCATTCCAGGGTCTCCTGCTTGCAGATGGCCTGTCATGGGTCTTTTCAGTCTCCATAATTTCCTGAGCCAATTCCCTAATAAATCTCCTCATAGATCTGTATCTATATCTATCTGTTATCTATCCTATTGGTTCTGTCTCTGGAGAACCCTAACACAGGGACTGAATAAATAAACAGGTAAATGACTTTGATACCTTACAATTATTATTAAATGTAGTGGAGTTTTACAAAGAAACAAAACTTGTACCCACAATTAATAAACATTCACAGAGTATTTTGTCTTTTTCTTAAAAAAAAACCCTGGAAAATCATATGCTTTCCAAATTAATGATATCTACGACAATCTAAATGGAATGTAAATCAATACACTTATGAGGTTTTGTTTTGTTTTTGTAAAAAGGCCTTGCTCTGTCGCCCAGGCTGGAGTGCAGTAGTGCAATCAGGGCTCACTCCAAGCTTGACCTTCCAGGCCCAAGTGATCCTCCCACCTCAGCCTTTCAAGTAGCTGAGACTACAGGCATGTGCCACCATGCCAGGCTAATTTTTTTCATTTTTGTAGAGATGAGGATTCTCCTTATGTTGCCCAGACTGGTCCGGAACTCCTGGGCTCAAGTGATCCTCTTGCCTCTGATTCCCAAAGTGCTGGCATTACAGGCATGAGCTACCACGCCCAGTGTGTGTGTGTGTGTGTGTGTGTGTGTGTGTGTGTGTCTCCGTGTGCGCTCGGGTGATCCTCCCGCCTCGGCCTCCCAAAGCCCTGGGATTACAGGCATGAGACACTGCGCCTGGCCAATACACTCATGATTTTAATTATAATATTTATGCCAATGAAAACACTAGCAAAAAGGTAAAACAGCTGCCAATTTAATGTGACCACTTAGTCTAAACAGGCTAGTAGAAATGAAGAACTTTTAACCTGCAAATGCAACAAAAAGCCAGAAATGAATGGGAAGACATTATGATCTCCAGAAAAGTTTGGCTAAATTTTCCCCAGCCCATTGTCTTAGCGGGGTAGGGAATTGCAGACAGCCCTTAAATACTGTCATTTTTGGTTGAGAACTCATGTGGAAAGTCCTCAAAGCCAAATTCCAACTCCTGTTTTACTTTTACCCTCGAGCTTGCTGAGTTGTCTTGGCTCTCCTGGAAAATACATGGCTCAAAAAATAAAATAGAAGTTTTAGCGGTGTGAATCTAGTAGTCGACTACAGGAGGTATTAAAAATAAACACTCCATCCCGGCTAACACGTGAAACCGCGTCGCTACTAAAAACACCAAAAAAAATTAGCCGGGCGTGGTGGCGGGTGCCTGTAGTCCCAGCTACTCGGGAGGCTGAGGCAGGAGAATGGCATGAACCCGGGAGGCGGAGCTTGCAGTGAGCCGAGATCATGCCACTGCACTCAAGCCTGGGCGACAGTGCGAGACTCCGTCTCAAAATAAATAAATAAATAAATAAATTAATTAATTAAAAAAATTAAAACCACCACCAGAGCAAAAACTTACAGCGCTTACAATACCTTCCACGTGCTGTTTTATTTTACATAAAAGCATGACGATTAAAAAGCTGGCCTCTCAGCTTTCCGGGTATTGGTTTGTTTTCCCCCTAAACTGTCGTTTTTATAGGCACTTGCACTGTCTTCTCAGCAGAATTGCCAATGGCCTTCCTCGAGTCCTACGTTTAGCGATTGGCAAGAATCACGCACTGACAGAGCTCGACTCCGGACGGCACAAGGAAGTAGACAACAAAGCAGGAAGAAGCAGGAGGCGCACAGATGGGCGGGATCTACACTGGAGGCGGTGCGACCTTGCGGGGCGGTGCAAGCTGGCGGAACCCGCGTGAGCGAGGTTGGTGTTGCGAAGGGAACTAGTCCGGTGCAGGACGTGGGGCTTTTGCAGCTCAGCTGGTTCCGGCTGGGGAAGATGGCGGTGGCTGGGGCGGTGTCCGGGGAGCAGCTGGTGCACTGGTGCACCCAGCAGTTGCGGAAGACTTTCGGCCTGGATGTCAGCGAGGAGATCATTCAGTGAGAACAGTTCGGGTCCAAGCGGGGAAGGAGCTCTGGGATGTGCACTGCCTGAGCGAACTGGGAAGCGGGGAGGACTGAAAAGTTAAGAGAGAAATGTGATAAAGGGGCTGCAGTCTGTAGTCTGTAGGCGTCGAATTTTGGCCTCCACCTTTGTAGTTTAGTTTCTGGAATAGGGTGTCCGGCTCCACAGTTTGCCGGTCGGGCTTTTTTCCTGGGAAGACGCCCAATCTGTAATTAGAACTGCAAGGCTTTCCCAGGAGCCAGTTTCCTTTCTAGAGAGAAGGGGCAGGTCAAACTGTATTTCCTAACTTTGAACCCCTTACTCTTTTATTTATTTATTATTATTATTGTTATTATTGAGACGGAGTCTCTGTCGCCCAAGCTGGAGTGCGGTGGCGCGATCTTGGCTCACTGCAACCTCCGCCTTCCGGGTTCAGGTGATTCACCTGCCTCAGCCTCCCAAGTAGCTGGGATTACAGGCACGCACCACCACACCCGGCTAATTTTTTTAAATTTTTAGTAGAGTCGGTGTTTCACCATGTTGGCCAGGCTAGTCTCCAGCTCCTGATCTCAAGTGATCCGCCCGCCTCGACCTCCCAAAGTGCTGGGATTACAGGCATGAGCCACCGCACCCAGATATACTCTGAACATTTTAGTCGGCCCAGTCTGAGTTGTGTCAGTAGAGCCAACAGGGTCAGCTGTGTCAATAGGACCTAGAATTTAAGTGGAAGCAGCGTGGTAGAGTACAAATAGCTTCTGACTCTGGAGTCTCAGGTTCTATATTCTGTTGTCGTTTACTTGTTTTAGAACCCAGGACAATTTAATTTTTCTCTCTGTGCCCTGGTTTCTTCATTTATAAGATGAATCATTAGTAGAGCTTATCATGCTTTATGACTCCTATGAAATGGAGATGGTGTACATGACTTAATATCTACTTTCAACTGATTGAAGAACATTTGTTGCGCTGCTGTTACACGCCAGGTGCTGGGGTAACAAAAACAAGACAGTTGGGTTCCCCTTCGTTGATGAGTGCTGAGGTTGGGGAAATGAAGGGGCTTGTTGGAGCACAAAATAAAGGATCCTCATTAAGATTTGAAAAACTCGGAAGGTTTATTGGGAAGGATGACTTTCACCCGAGAACTAAGGAATAGACAGAGGTGGCGGTCCAAAGTGTTCAGGCAGGGGAGAAAACTACAAAAATGGGACTTGATCGAAGAACTGAAAGTGTTCCTTCATTTGATTCCTTGGTCACTGATGTTGAAACCTAAATTGCTGTTCTAGGGCTTTTGTAGGAAGTAAGATGAGTTTCTGAGTTTCGGAGAAAATAGACTTTTGGCAAGGAGACAGTTCAAGTAGATTATTTTAATGGATTTTTTTGAGGCCCTAGGAGATGGCTCAAGCCCTTATTCCCAGCACTTTGGGAGGTAGAGGTGGGAGGATTGCTTGAGACTGGGAGTTGGAGACCACCCTGGGCAACATAGTGAGACCCTGTCTCTACAGAAATAAAAAAAGTAAACAACAAGATAAATGATTTTTTTTAACACTAGAATAGACAACAAAACAAAACAGCGAAATCTTATGGTTTGGCTTTACCCTTGCTTGAACGCAGTCAGATTAAGTATTTAGTAGTTTTCAAACATTTTTTAAAGCAGTGGAATGCTATCAAATGAAATAATGAAACTTTGCAATATATAAAACAGAAAAGTGTTTTTTACGAATATAAATTCAAAATTTTCACTTTTTTTTTTTTTTGAGACAGATTCTGTTGCCCAGGCTGGAGTGCAGTGGTGCGATCTCAGCTCGCTGCAAACTCCGCCTCCCACGTTCAAGCGATTCTCTTTCCTCAGCCCCAGCAGCTGGGATTACAGGCGCGCACCACCATGCCTGGCTAATTTTTGTATTTTTACTAGAGATGGGGTTTCACCATGTTGACCAGGGTGGTCTCGAACTCCTGACCTCAGATGATCCAACCGCCTCAGCCTCCCAAAGTGCTGGGATTACAGGCATGAGCCACCACACCTGGCCCAATTTTCACATATTTATTGTAAATATGTGTAATATATTAAATATTAAATATATCAAATATTATATTAAATACATTAAATATTAAATATATCAAATATTATATTAAATATATTAAATATTAAATATATCAAATATTATATTAAATATATTAAATATGTGTATTATATTAAATACGTATTAAAAAAAAGATTGAGGTGGCCAGGTGCAGTGGTTCATGTGTGTAATCTAAGCACTTTGGGAGGCCGAGGCAGATGGATCATTTGAGGTCAGGAATTTCAGACCAGCCTGGCCAACATGGCGAAACCCCCACTCTACTAAAAATACAAAACTTAGTCGGGTGTGGTGGAGCGTACAGGTCATCTCAGTTACTCGGAAGGCTGAGGCAGGAGAATCCCTTGAACCGGGGGGCAGAGGTTGCAGTGAGCTGATACCGCACCACTGCACTCTATCCTGGGTGACAGAGTGAGACCTCGTCTCAAAAAAAAAGGAAAAAAGAAAGATTGAGGCTATTTTTGATAAATTAACAATTTGAAATAGGGTAAGAATGATAGGTGTAGTCTTCTCAGTCTAGAATCCAGTTGTATTTTGTTTGGATTACACAGTATCAAGAAAATGCGTTCTCAGGCCAGGCGTGGTGGCTCACGCCTGTAATCCTAGCACTTTAGGAGGCCAAGGCAGGCGGACCACCTGAGGTCAGGAGTTCGAGACCAGCCTGGCCAACATGGTGAAACCCCGTCTCTACTAAAAATACAAAAAAAAATTAGCCACGTATGGTGACGGGCACCTGTAATCCCAGCTACTCAGGAGGCTGAGGCAGGAGAATCGCTTGAACCCAGGAGGCAGAGGTTGCAGTGAGCCAATATCTTACCACTGCACTCCAGCCTGGGCGACAGAGCGAGACTCCGTCTCAAAAAAAAAAAAAAAATTATATTCCACCTGGGAAGGAGGTCAGTGCCCGTCGGCATGTATTACGCTAAGATACTATTTGAAGCATTTGTTAGGTATTCACTAGTATTCCACAACAGGCTATTATGCCATGATGAAAGCATTTGCTGTGCCTTGCCTGGCATTTAATTGAGAATTACCCAGGTGTATGTACTACAGTAATGTACTAACTTGAACAATTTTATATGAGTGGACTGAATTTTTGAAATAGCACAGAGCTATTAACTTTTTTTTTTTTTCTTTTTTGAGACAGAGTCTCACTGTCACCCAGGCTGGAGTGCAGTGGCAGGATCTCGGCTCACTGCAACCTCCACCTCCCAGGTTCAAGCAATTCTCCTGCCTCAGCCTCCCCAGTAGCTTGGACTACAGGCTCGTGACACCGTGCCCGGCTAATTTTTGTATTTTTAGTGGAGACGGGATTCCACCAGGTTGGCCAGGGTGGTCTCGGTCTCCTGACCTCGTGATCTGCCCGCCTCAGCCTCCCAAAGTGCTGGGATTACAGGCGTGAGCCACTGCACCCGGCCTTAACTTTCTAATTAGTGATATATTTATAAGACATAAATAGCTATCCACAGAGTTAACAAAATAAACTTTGGTCCACAATCTGGATGAGTTCATATTATTTTGATAAGATTTGGTATATAACATATTTGGATGAATGTTGTTCTTTATTATACCTTGTTAAGTAGTTAAAATGACATTTATTCAAATGGTTCTGAAACTCTCTTCCCTGGTTGTTTGAAAAATACTCCAGGGTTGGCCAGGTGCAGTGGCTCAACCTGTAATCCCAGCACTTTGGGAGGCTGAGGCAGGTTGATCACTTGAGGTCAGGAGTTCAAGACCAGCCTGCCCAACATGGCAAAACCTTGTCTCTACTAAAAATTCAAAAAATTAACCAGGCGCAGTGGTGCACGCCTGCAATCCCAGCTACTCAGGAGGCTGAGGGAGGAGAATTTCTTGAACCTAGGAGCCCAGAGGTTGCAGTGAGCCAAGATAGCACCACTGCCCTCCAGCCTGGGTGACAGAGTGAGACTCTGTCTCAAAAAAAAAAAAAAAAAAAAAAAAAGCCAGGTGCAGCGGCTCAGCCTGTAATTCCAGCACTTTGGAAGGCTGAGGCGGGCAAATCACTTGAGGTCAGGACTTCAAGACCAGCCTGGCCAACACAGTGAAACCCCGTCTACTAAAAAAAAGCAAAAGCAAAACAAAACAAAACAAAAATTAGCCGGGTGTGGTTGTGCACGCCTGTAATCCCAGCTACTCAGGAGGCTGAGGTAGGAGAATCGCTTGAACCTGGGAGATGGAGTTTGCAGTGAGCTGAGATCGCACCACTGCACTCCAGCCTGGGAGACTAAGTGAGACTCTGTCTCAAAAAACAAAAAAACCCTCCAGGGTTAAATGATCCCTTGGGATTCCTTACAGTTTTGCAAGTCTTTGATAGCAGTTAATCTTTTGGTGGGGACTGGTAAGTTTGGGGATCAAGATGATTAAAATGTTTAAGTCCTGAAAAACCATTGTCTTTTCTAATCCATAGTAATTAGAAGATGCCTGTTTTTGGGGGGGGGGTGTGTATGTGTGTGTGTATTTTTAGTAGAGACAGGGTTTCACCATGTTGGCCAAGCTGGTCTCTAACTCCTGACATCAGGTGATCCACCCGCCTCAGCCTCCCAAAGTGCTGGGAGCCACCATGCCCCACCGTTTTTGCTTGTTTGAGACAGAGTCTCATTCTGTTGCTCAGGCTGGAATGTAGTGGTGCAATCATGGCTCTGCAGCCTTCACCTCTGAGACTCAAAGGATCCTTCCACCTCAGCCTCCCAAGTAGCTAGGACTACAGGAACGTGCCTCCATGCCTGGCTAATTTTAATTTTTCTTCTAGAGACAAGGTCTCCCTATGTTGCCCAGGCTGGTCTCAAACTCCTGGACCCAAGTGATCCTCCAGCTTCAGCCTCCCAAATTGTTGGGATTACAGGCATGGGCTCCTGAACCCAGTCAGAATATTCTCTTAGTGAGGCCCAAAGGCACAAATTTGTTTACCTCTAGAGCATAATTCTGCAATTCCACCATTACACTGTGAAAAGAATGCAGTACATATGATACCAATCATAGGACAATTTCATAATTTTTAAAAAGTTAAAGGATATAGCACTATGGTAATAATTTTTCTTGCATTCTATATCATTGTGTCTGAATTACAGTTTCTATGCTGTTTTCAGTGTCTTGTATGTTAATTTTTTTTTTTTTTTTTTTTGAGAGGAAGTCTCGCTTGCCCAGGCTGGAGTGCAGTGGCGCGATCTCAGCTCACTGCAAGCTCTGTCTCCCGGGTTCACACCATTCTCCTGCCTCAGCCTCCCGAGTAGCTGGGACTACAGGCGCCTGCTACCATGCCCGCCTAATTTTTTTTTGTTTTTTTTTTTTTTTAGTAGAGACAGGGTTTCACCGTGTTAGCCAGGATGGTCTCGATCTCCTGACCTGGTGATCTGCCCGCCTCGGCCTCCCAAAGTGCTGGGATTACAGGCGTGAGCCACCGCGCCCGGCCGCTTATGTGTTAATTTATAAGTAATTTTTATCACTTCTTTCTCTTGTAATGATGTTCACTGTAGAAAACTAAAAAAATCAGAAAAGGATAAAAAAGTAAACTAAAATTACCATAATACTACAACCCAGAAATAAGCATTGTTTCTTTCTCTTTTTTCCCATATATATTATAATGTAATACATTTTAAAAACGTATTTATTGTAGGAAAAAAGAAAATAAAAATAAAACTACCTTTAATTCCATCACTCACTAGTAATCGTTTTGGTGTATAACGTTGTTTTTTTCCTACACATAAGTGTATGTATGCATACATTCATACCAGTTAGGATCGTATCGTATTTCTAGCACCTAGCATAGTACTTGGCTCAAAGTAAACACTCTAATAGATTAATGAATGGTTTTTACTACCTAGATCTCTGTTAAGATTACTGAGAAACAGTGTAAGTTAGTCTTGTTTCAACAACTTATATCTTTGCCTCCTGAGGTACGTTTTGTCAATTGAGAGTGCTGAAGAGATACGAGAATATGTTACTGATCTCCTCCAGGGAAATGAAGGCAAAAAAGGTCAATTCATAGAAGAACTTATAACCAAATGGCAAAAGAATGATCAGGAGTTGATTTCTGATCCTTTGCAGCAGTGCTTCAAAAAAGATGGTAAGTTAATGTAATTATGCAAATGTTGAAATATTGGTAAGTGGGCAGGCTTAAAGAATTATTTTTTATTTTTGTTTTTTTGCCATCTTGTGTTTCTTCACAGCTAACTTAAACAGAATCATATGTATACATATTTTTAGTTCGGTTCTACTCAATCCGTAATGAATATTGCTCTAGTTCTTTTTCAACTTAGAAAATATCACAAAAAGGCCGGGCGTGGTGGCTCACGCCTGTAATCCCAGCACTTTGGGAGGCTGAGGCGGGCGGATCACGTGGTCAGGAAATCGAGACCATCGTGGCTAACACGGTGAAACCCCATCTCTACTAAAAATACAAAAAGTTAGCCAGGCATGGTGGCAGGCACCTGTAGTCCCAGCTACTCAGGAGGCTGAGGCAGGAGAATGGCGTGAACCTGGGAGGTGGAGCTTGCAGTGAGCTGAGATAGCGCCACTGCACTCCAGCCTGGGCGACAGAGCAAGACTCCATCTCAAAAAAAAAAAAAAAAAAAAGGAAAATATCACAAAAAAAGTGTGTTTACAGACACAAATGTGGCTTCAGAATAATTTGAAAAATTTATACGTAAAGAAACATTTTTCAGTCATGTGCATACCTGGATGTAAGTAAAGTGTTGATTGACTATAGTATGAATAGCATTTAGAGATAACTGCTTAAATAGTACAAAAGATAAGCACCAAACTAAATAATCTAAGTTATTATGCAATCTACAATATCAGAATTTTGTTTGTTTTGAGACATGGTCTCACTTTCATTGCCCAGGCTGGAGTGATGTGGCTTGATCACAGCTCACTGCAGCCTCTGCTTCCTGGGCTCAGATGATTCTCCCACCTCAGCCTCCTGAGTAGCTGGGACTACAGGCGTGTATCACCACACCTGGCTAATTTTTGTATTTTTTTCTAGAGATAGGGTCTCACTCTGTTGTCCAGGGTGCTCTCAAACTCCTTGGTTCCAACGATCCACCTGTCTCGGCCTCTCAAAGTGCTGGGATTATGCATGTGAGCCACTAAGCCTGATTTTAGAATGTCAGATTTTAATTTAACTTCTTAGTCCCAGCCACTTGTTTGACTTCTTTTTCATTGACTGCACTCTTGGAAATGATGATTTAAATTTAATTCTGGTTTGACAGGAAAAGATAATTAAAAATCTTCCTGACGATATCTTGACTCTAAATATTAAGCATCACCTTAGTTTATTAGCTATATTAGTTCACCAGGAATCCTCTTATCAATCTGTGTGTGTGTGTATTTTTTTTTTTTTCTATCTTTAAAGAAATTTTAGATGGGCAGAAATCAGGCGACCATCTAAAGCGGGGTAGGAAGAAAGGGAGAAACAGACAGGAAGTTCCTGCATTTACTGAACCTGACACGACTGCAGAGGTTAAAACACCTTTTGATTTGGCCAAGGTGAGTGCTTATAGATTGAAGCTTTTTCTGACTATTGGAGAAGAGGAAGTGACTGACACATTTCAGAGAGCAAAGTGACAAATTGGTCTAGAATGGCAATTTTTCAACAAATGCATGAATTTTAGGTAGAAAAAGTTACATATACTCCTTTCTATATGGTAGATTTTTTGTTTGGCAACCTGATTAGTATTATAAAGACATCTTTGTTTTTTTTTTTTTTTCCCCCAAGACAGAGCCTTGCTCTGTTTCCAGTCTGGAGTGCAGTGGTGCGATCTCTGCTCATTGCAACCTCCGCTTCCTGGGTTCAAGCGATTCTCTTGCATCAGTCTCCCGAATAGCTGGGACTACAGGCATGCGCCACCATACCCAGCTAATTTTCTTTTTTTTTTTTGAGACAGAGTCTCGCTCTGTCGCCCAGGCTGGAATGCAGTGGTGTAATCTCAGCTCACCACAACCTCTGCCTCCTAGGTTCAAGCGATTCTCCTGCCTCAGCCTCCCGAGTAGCTGGGACTGCATGCACACACTGCCACGCCCAGCTAATTTTTCGTATTTTAGTAGAGATGGGGTTTCACCAAGTTGCCCAAGCTGGTCTTGAACTCCTGAGCTCAGGCAGTCCACCCACCTTGGCCTCCCAAAGTGCTAGGATTACAGGCGTGAGCCACCGCGTCCGGCCCTGTTTTTGAACTTTAAATTAATGGAGCTAAATAGTGTGTACTCTTGTATCTAGCTGCTTTTTTTTTTTTTTTTTTTTTTTTTTTTGAGACGGAGTCCTGCTCTGTCACCCAGGCTGGAGTGCAGTGGCGCAATCTTGGCCCACTGCAACCTCTGCCTCCCTGGTTCAAACGATTCTCCTGCCGCAGTCTCCCAAGTAGCTGTGATTACAGGCACACATGCTACCACACCCAGCTAATTTTTGTATTTTTAGTAGAGATGGGGTTTCACCATGTTGGCCAGGCTGGTCTTGAACTCCTGACCTCAAGCAATCTGCCTGCCTTGGCTTCTCAAAGTGCTGGGATTACAGGCGTGAGCAACTGTGCCCAGCCAGTGTCTAGCTTCTTTCAATTTATGAGATTCATCTCTACTCTGGGCAGCTATACTTTCTCATTCTCATTGCTACACAGAATTGTATTAAGTGAATACATCACAATTTATCCATTCTATTATTTGGATAGTTTCCAATTCCAATGCAACAGTGAACATTCTTGTATGTATTTTTGGTGAACATATTTACACATTTCTGTTTAGTATATATCTAGGAGTTGAATTGCTGTGTCATAGAACATGCATATGTTCAACTTCAGTTGATATGAGTTTGCAGTCCTGCCAGCAGTGTATGAGAGGTCTAATTCTTTTGTATCTTTGCTAACACTTCATATTTTCTCTTCAGTTTAGCCATTCTGGTTGGTATTTAGTGGTATTGCATTTTGTTTTCGTTTTTGCATTATTTTGACGACTAATGAAATTGAGCACTTTTTCATATGCCTGTTAGTCATTAGGATATCTTTTGTTATGAAGTTCTTATTACGTTTTTTTTGCCCTTTTTTTTTTGAGATAGGATCTCGCTCTGTTGCCCAGTGGCGTCAACTCGACTAACTGCAACCTCCACCTTCTGTTTTTCTATTGTATTATCTGTCCTTTTCTTATTGGTTTCTGATTAAGTCAACTTTATATTTATTTTTCTTATTTTATTGATGGCCCATATTTCCAACTCTGTGAATATCATCTGCTTTTAGAGGCATTCTTGTTTCTTATGATCTCCAATTTAGCTGTGCTTAAAGATGTCATATAAACAGATTTAACTGCTACATTTACCTTCCACTAGCCATAGTAATGGGCTGAAAGCTACTAGCAGAAAAGACAAGGTAATTATCAGCTAGTTTTTCTAGAGTATAACCTTTCCTCAGAACCTTGATTATAACTAATTTGTATTTCTTCCTTTCACTGCCTTCTTTGTTGGTTCTTGGATAGTATATAAGTTGTTACTGAACAGAACTGAGCATTTTCTCCCTTGACTTTTTACATTGTCATTAATTATTTGATGTTATTTTGATGTCTTTGTACGATAGGCACAAGAGAACAGCAACTCCGTAAAGAAGAAGACAAAATTTGTCAATTTATACACAAGAGAGGGACAGGACAGGCTTGCAGTCCTGCTCCCTGGTCGCCACCCTTGTGATTGCCTGGGCCAGAAGCACAAGCTCATCAATAACTGTCTGATCTGTGGGCGCATTGTCTGTGAACAAGAAGGCTCAGGCCCTTGCTTATTCTGTGGCACTCTGGTAAATTATTTCTTTTCTATTTTATTTTACTGTGCTTTGTGTTAATACACAGAGCCAGTCAGATCTCAAGTAATTTCTCTTTTTTTGTTTTTTTTTGGTTGAGACGGAGTCTCACTTTGTCGCCCAGGCTGGAGTGCAGTGGCACGATCTCGGCTCGCTGTAGGCTCTGCCTCCCGGGTTCACGCCATTCTCCTGCCTCAGCCTCCCGAGCAGCTGGAACTACAGGTGCCCGCCACCACGCCCAGCTAATTTTTTGTATTTTTATTAGAGACGGGATTTTACAGTGTTAGCCAGGATGGTCTCGATCTCCTGACCTTGTGATCCGCCCGCCTCGGCCTCTCAAAGTTCTGGGATTACAGGCGTCAGCCACCGTGCCTGGCCTTCTCTTTTTCTTAGTAAAATTTCTTCCCTAAAATATCCAGTGAACTCGAGTGTCAGGGATATGATTAGTTAGAAACCCAAGGTTAGGCCAGGCACAGTGGCACACGCCTGTAGTCCCAACACTTTGGGAAGCCAAGGTGGGTTTTGGGAGGCTGAGATGGGAGGATCACCTGAGCCTACGAGTTTGAGACCAGCCTGGGCAATGTAGGAAGACCCTGTCTCTACAAAAAAAAAAAAAAAAAAAAGTTTTTAATTAGCTGGGCTGGGTATGGTGGTGCACACCTGTGGTAGCATTTACATGAGGGGCTGAAATGGGAGCTTCACTTGATCCCAGGACGTCCAGGCTGCAGTGAGACAGCGAGTCCTTGTCTCAGAAGAAAGAAAGAACCCCAGGTTATATCCTAGTACTGAGGCCATTTATGAGAAGGGTTTGAGAACATACATTGTTGAGAGATCCAAGGGCTAGGAGCCACTGTGACAGAATCCTCAGATCATTATAGCTTCTATTTCCAGGATTCCACCTTGTCATAGCTCTGCTTTGTCTGAGAGAATGACCTCAAGAATGTAGTGATAATGACTCACAAAAACCCTTAATGAGCTATCTAGAAAGCTAATTTTACCAAGTTGAGCTGACTGTCAGAAGCAATGACATTTGGTGTTGGTAAAGGCATCCATTTTATATTACTTCATTTTCTCCTCTTTTCTGATGGGGCCCTTAATTTTTTCTTTTTTCTTTTTTCCTTTTTTTTTTTTTTTTTTTTTTGAGACGGAGTCTCACTCTGTCGCCCAGGCTGGAGAGCAGTGGCGCAATCTCGGCTCACTGCAACCTCTGCCTCCTGGGTTCAAGCAATTCTCCTGTCTCAGCCTCCCTGGTAGCTGGGACAACAGGGGCACACCACCACGCCCGGCTAATTTTTTGTATTTTTAGTAGAGACAGGGTTTCACCATATTGGTCAAGCTGGTCTCAGAACTCCTGACCTCAGGTGATCCACCCATCTCAGCCTCCCAAAGTGCTGGGATTACAGGTGTGAGCCACCGTGCCTGGTGGGACCCTTAATTTTTTCATATGCTCAGAATAAGCTGATAGACAATGGATGACCTGAAAAATGTAGTGTCTACCAATAAAAATGTCCATTAAATGGCAGTAAATCTCCTCCCATATGGAGCTTTCTCTTTAGAGCAAGCTCTTATAGCTGCTGGCAGGAACTCTGTGTGTCATTGAGGCAACTGCTAGGAAGTATTGTACAGTGTTTTCTCCTAGGTCCCTTGAAGTAATGTAAAGCAGATTGGCCTTGAAGTTTGTTTGTTTGTTTGTTTTTGAGATGGAGTCTCACTCTCTTGCCCAGCCTGCAGTGCAGTGGCTCACTGCAACTTCCGCCTCCTGGGTTCAAGTTCAAGTGATTCTCCTGCCTTAGCCTCTCAAGTAGCTGGGATTACAGGTGCCAACTACCACACCCAGCTAATTTTTGTATTTTTAGTAGAGACAGGGTTTCTCTATATTGACCACGCTCAATTGAACTCCTGACCTCAGGTGATCCACCTGCCTCAGCCTCCCAAAGTGCTGGGATTACAGGCATGAGCCACTGCACCTGGCCCTTGTTTGTTTTTTAGACAGAGTCTCAGGCTAGGCGTGCTGGCTTATGTCTGTAATCTCAGCACTTTGGGAGGCTGAGTTGGGAGGATGACTTGAGCCTAGGAGGTGGAGGTTGCAGTGAGCAGAGATGGTGCCACCGCACTCCAGTCTGGGTGACAAAGCCACACCCTGACTCAAAAAAAAAAAAGAAAAAAAGAAAAAATAATGTACTCTCAAAGGATAAATATTTCTCACTGTTGAGAATACTAGATAAAACATATGTGAATTTACCATAAAAAGCAACCCAGTTCTAATCATGAAGACCAAATCTGACAAGAGAAGTTAATTATAAGAAGATGTCTTATTAGAAAGAACCGGAAGCCAGGTATGTTGGCTGATGCCTATAATCCCATTGCTTTTGGAGGCTGAGGAGGGAAGACTGCTTGAGCCCAGGAGTTCAGGACCAGCCTGGGCAACATGGCAAAACCCCGTATCTACAAAGAAGTCCCAGCTCCTAAGTAGCTGGGACTACAGGCACACACCACCACGCCAGGCTAATTTTTGTATTTTTTTGTTGAAATGGGGTTTGGCCATGTTGCCCAGGCTGGTCTTGAATTCCTGCACTCAAGCAATCTGCCCACCTCAGCCTCCCAAAGTGTTGGGATTACAGTCATGAGCCACTGTGCCCAGCCTTTTTTTTTTTTTTCTAAACCATTAAGTCATTCAGGGACATGTGCAGTGATATAAGTTTTTTGTTTGGGTCATAAAAAAGAAATGGAAAGAGATCTGGAGAAAACTCATTTGCATTTTTATATTTTGGTGTGTTTGGATTAAAAAACACCAATAGTCTCATTATTTTATCATCATCTAGTGTGTAATTTCAGGTTACTTTTAGATATATCAAGAAAACAATATAATTTAACTGTTGGATCACATGTCTTACTCTTACTATTTTACAGGTGTGTACTCATGAGGAACAAGATATTTTACAACGTGACTCAAACAAGAGCCAGAAACTGCTAAAGAAACTCATGTCAGGTAGACAGCAGTCTTGTAATTGGATCACTGGGATGATGGGTACCTTGTTGCGTCTATGGTTGTTTCTCTTTTCTGTATCCTGGAGTGCAAGATGCAGTTTATTCACTCATTCTCAGTTTTTTTGGGGGGGTTTTTTTGGTTTGGTTTTGTTTTGTTTTGATGTGGAGTCTCACTCTTATCACCCAGGCTGGAGAGCAGTGACGCGATCTCGGCTTACTGCAACCTCCGCCTCCTGGGTTCAAGTGATTCTCCTGCCTCAAACTCCCTAGTAGCTGGGATTGCAGGCGTGTGCCACCACGCGTAGCTAATATTTACTTTTTTTTTTTTTTTTGAGATGGAGTCTCGCTCTGTCACCCAGACTGGAGTGTAGTGGCACTGACCTCGGCTGACTACAACCTCTGCCTTCTGGGTTCAAGCAATTCTCCTGCCTCAGCCTGCCAAGTAGCTGGGACTACAGGCACATGCCACCATGCCTGGCTAATTTTTTGTATTTTTTAGTAGAGATGGGGTTTCACCATGTTAGCCAGGATGGTCTTGATCTCCTGACCTCGTGATCCGCCCACCTTGGCCTCCCAAAGTGCTGAGATTACAGGCATAAGCCACCACGCCCAGCCAATATTTACATTTTTTTAGTAGAGGTGGGGTTTTGCCATGTTGGCCAGGCTGGTCTTGAACTCATGACCTCAAGTGATCTGCCTGCCTCGGCCTCCCAAAGCACTGGGATTACAGATGTGACCCACTGTGCCTGGCCTATTCACTCATTCTATAAGCATCTATTTTTTAGAAAAATTATTAAGACTACATAACATTGAACAGCAAAATAAATAATAGTATTACATTATAATCTAAATAAAATTAATATCCATGTGACCATACTTGTATAAATAACTGAATAAGTTAATAAAATGGAGAAAGGACAACTCTTCTTATAAAAGAATTCCAGTTAATAAAGTACAAGAAATGAAAATACTAGAAAATCACAATTAGAACACTACAGTAGTAACTGCCACAAGCACAATCCACCAATGGATGCTGAAATTATTGGTTGAAAGTTTAAGAACAAGAGATTTACAATCTCATGAAAGACAAGAAAAAATTGAAGAAACATCACAGATCGGAGTAGATTAAGGATATATATGACGACTAATTGCAGTATAGATCCAGTATTAGATCCTAGAATAGAAAAATGACATTAATGGGAAAAAAATGTTAAAATCCAAATAGTCTGTCTATAGTGTTATACTAATATTAATTTCTTAGTTTTGATAATTGTACTATGGTTTTGTAAGATGGTAACATTAAAGGAAGCTATGTGAAGGTTATATAGGAACTCTACTTATTTTCTAATTATTTTGTATGCCTTTTATGCTTGAAACACACCTGACAAAAATGGTTAAGGACATTTTTTTTTTTTTTGAGACGGAGTTTCACTCTTTTTGCCCAGGCTGGAGTGCAATGGTGTGATCTCAGCTCACCGCAGCCTTCGCCTCCCAGGTTCAAGCGATTCTTCTGCCTCAGCCTCCCCAGTAGGTGGGATTACAGGCATGCGTCACCACCCTGACTAATTTTGTATTTTTAGTAGAGACAGGGTTTCTCCATGTTGGTCAGGCTGGTATTGAGCTCCCGACCTCAGGTGTTCCACCCACCTCAGCCTCCCAAAGTGCTGGGATTAAGGTGTGAGCCAGCGCGCCCGGCCAACATTTTTTTTTTTTTTCTGAGACGGAGTTTTGCTCTTGTTGCCCAGGCTGGAGTGCAATGGCGCGATCTCAGCTCACTGCAACCTCTGCCACTTGGGTTCAAGTGATTCTCCTGCTTCAGCCTCTCAAGTAGCTGGGATTACAAGCGCATGCCACCTTGTCCAGCTAATTTTTTTGTATTTTTAGTAGAGATGGGGTTCTCCCATGTTGACTAGGCTGGTCTCGAACTCCTGACCTCAGGTGATCTGCCCACCTCAACCTCCCAAAGTGCTGAGATTACAGGCGTGAGCCACCGCACTTGGTCAGTTAAGGACATTATTTTTATTTATTTATTATTTATTTAGTTAGTTTTGAGATGGAGTCTCGCTCTGTCGCCCAGGCTGGAGTGTGGTGGCGTGATCTCGGCTCGCTGCAAGCTCCATCTCCCAGGTTCATGCCATTCTCCTGCCTCAGCCTCCTGAGTAGTTGAGACTGGCGACGCCCGCCACCATGCCCGGCTAATTTTTTTGTATTTTTTTAGTATAGACGGTGTTTCACCGTGTTAGCCAAGATGGTCTCGATCTCCTGACCTTGTGATCCACCTGCCTTGGCCTCCCAAAGTGCTGGGATTACAGGCGCGAGCCACCGCACCCCTATTTTTAATTTTTTTTAGACGGAGTCTCGCTCTGTCGCCTGGGCTGGAGTGCAGTGGCGCAATCTTGGCTGACTGCAACCTCCGCCTCCTGGGTTCAAGCAATTCTCCTGCCTCAGCCTGCCACGTAGCTGGGACTACAGGCGTGCACCACTACGCCCAGTTAAATTTTGTATTTTTAGTAGAGATGGGGTTTCACTATGTTGGTTGGCCATGGTGGTCTTGATCTCTTGACCTCGTGTTCCACCCGCCTTGGCCTCCCAAAGTGCTGGAATTACAGGCATGAGCCACTGCGCCCAGCAGTTAAGGACATTATTAAAAAGAAAAACAATATACTCATTACTCACTACTTACGCAAATATTTCATTTTGTTCCTACCTTGGTTCATAGTAGTTTTTGTTTTATATCGACAGATTGGTTGGGATTATAATGTAGTAATCTGTGTAAAAACATTTGTTTTTCCATTTTCCAACTAATTCATAATTAGCTGCCATTTTGCTATATATTCATAATTGTTTTTAGTAGCTAAAAATAGTCTTTTAACTTGGTTTATTATAGTATGATTATTTCATAATTACTGGATATTTGTTTCCAAATTTTAAATAATATCACAAATTGTCACCTTTATTAACATAGCTTTTGATTTACTTCCTTGTGATAAATTGCTAAGAATAATGTTACTATGTCAAATAATGTGTCTTTTTTTGACACTTGAGATGTATTTGCCAGATTATTTTGTCAAAATATATAAATAGCCGGGCATGGTGGCTCATGCCTGTAATCCTAGCACTTTGAGAGGCCGAGACGGGCGGATCACCTGAGGTTGGGAGTTTGAGACCAGCCTGACCAATGTGGAGAAACCCCGTCTCTACCAAAAATACAAAATTAGCCGTGCATGGTGGCACATGCCTATAATCCCAGCTACTCGGGAGACTGAGGCTGGGAATTGCTTGAACCCCGGAGGCGGAGGTTGCAGTGAGCTGAGATTGCACCATTGCACTCCAGCCTGGGCAACGAGAGTGAAACTCCATCTCAAAAAAAAAAAAATCATATTAATCTATAGCAATATTAGCATTGTACCCAGAATCCTGTTCACTCTTGAGTTTTGACATTTCAAATTTGTTTTAGTTGTAAAAGGCTGTAATTTTATTATTTTTTATTTTTATTTTTATTTATTTATTTGTTTTGAGACAGAGTCTCTGTCACCTAGGTTGGAGTGCAGTGGCGTGATCTTGGCTCACTGCAACTTCTGCCTCTCAGGTTCAAGCAATTCTCCTGCCTCAGCCTCCCAAGTAGCTGGGATTGCAGGCGCCTGCCACCACACCCAGCTAATTTTTGCATTTTTAGTAGAGACAGGGTTTTGCCATGTTGGCCAGGCCTCCTGACCTCAGGTGATCCACCCACCTTGGCCTCCCAAAATGCTGGGATTACAGGCATGAACCACCGCGCCCGGCCTGTAATTTTATTATTAATGAGGTTGCACATGCCTCTATGTTTTTTTCAATTAGATTTTAAGGTAATCATTCTGAGAAAAAATAGTTCTGATTGTACGTACTTTCCTTATTTGTTTGTTTGTTTTTAGACGGTCTCTGTCAGGCTGGAGTACATTGGTATGAACACATTTTACTGCAGCAATTCTCCTGCCTCAGCCTCCCAAGTAGCTGGATCTACAGGCTTGTACCACCGTGTCTGGCTAATTTTTAAATTGTTTGTACAGATGGGCTCTCACCGTGTTGCCCAGGCTAGTCTTGAACTCCTAGGCTCAAGTGATCCTCCCACCTCAGCCTCCCAAAGTGCTGCAATTACAGGAGTGAGCCACTGCACCCAGCCACCTAACCCATTTTGGAGCTTGGGTGTATCATAATCTATGGCTCTCTTTTCTGGGATATATAAATTTACAATATGCTGTCAAAGAAGAAAACACAACCATGGAATCAATGTTGGCTTTAGAGTTATACTCGAGCTCAGATTTTGTTTCTATGGTCTAATTTCTTTTTCTTTTCTTTTTTTTTTTTTTTTTTTTGAGATGGAGTCTTGCTCTGTCGCCCAAGCTGGAGTGCAGTGGCACGGTCTTGGCTCACTGTAAGCTCAGCATCCCAGGTTCACGCCATTCTCCTGCCTCAGCCTCCCAAGTAGCTGGGACTACAGGTGCCTGCCACCACGCCTGGCTAATTTTTTGTATTTTTAGTGGAGACAGGGTTTCACCGTGTTAGCCAGGATGGTCTCGATCTCCTGACCTCATGATCCGCCCGCTTCAGCCTCCCAAAGTGCTGGGATTACAGGCATAAGCCACTGCGCCCGGCCACTGGTCTAATTTCTAACTGTGTGAACTCAGTAAATTTATAGTCATCTCTGAACTTCAGTTACTTTATCTGTAAAATAAAGATAATACAAACTGTCTTACAGGGTTATTGCGAAAATTAAATAATGTATACTAAGTGACTCAGCATTTAGCAGGTTCTCATTAAACTGAAACTGTTCATTTTTTCTGCCCCTTTTGTGAAATTTTTCTTCCATTATTTAGTGTTTAGTTTTGATAATATAAACGTATATTTAGGCTGGCATAGTGGATCATGTCTGGAATCCCAGTACTTTGAGGTGCTGAGTTGGGAGGATTGCTTGAAGCCAGGACTTTGAGACCAGCCTGAGCAACATAGTGAGACCCGCCTCTCTACAAAAATTTAAAAATTCAGACACAATGGCATGTGCCTGTTGTCTCAGCTATTCAGGAGGCTGAGGTGGAAGGATCGCTTGAGCCTAAGAGTTTGAGACTGCAGTGAGCTATGATCACACTACTGCACTCCAGACTGGGCAACAGCATTAGATCCTGTCTTGAAAAAACGTATATTTAAAGGTAATATTGAGCAAATGTTTTTTTCACTGAGAAGGCGTTTTTATGTCACATTCTTAAATACTTTGGTGCCCTTAGTGAACCAAATTTTTGTAAAGGAAGAAAAGATCCCTGCCATTTATTGAAAACCTGTCGTGTCAAGCACTGCTTACTGCTGTACAGGTAAGGCCTGGACTGTGTACTTGTTTTCTGTAGAAATGAAGGCTCCAGGCCATCAGGCCAGAACCAGATCTTCTGATGTTTTGTTCTTTGTTGCACACTGGTACAACTAATTTGTACTTAGAGGCTGACACCATTTGACTTCCTTATTGTATTTCAGGAGTGGAGAATTCTGGAAAGGTGGACATCTCTACCAAGGACCTTCTTCCTCATCAAGAATTGCGAATTAAGTCTGGTCTGGAGAAGGCTATCAAGCATAAAGACAAACTGTTAGAGTTTGACAGAACTAGGTATGAAAGGGTTAGAATAACAAGTGCTACGAAATAAACTGTCCACAGATTCTGGCCATTATTTTGGTACTTGATACCTTCTCAAAGTGGAGTGTGAAAGAGTTTATAGCAAAAGAAGAGCCGGATGCTCTACATAGGAGGCCTACATCTTGTTTTTTAATCCACGTTTGAATAATATAGGCTCCCACGAAAAGAATCCTGTCCTGTAGCATTTTTTGATTCCTGGCAAATGTTAGTATATCCCCTGGACAGTTATGTGAGTTGACAGAATTCACCACTTGTTTTACTTGTAGCCATTCATTCAGTCACCTGTATTAGAGTACCTGTTATTTGCAAACTGTTAGGCTGGGCTCTGGAGAATCTGTAAGGAATTGCCTCTGGGAGAACACAGGTTATGCCCTATCATAGGAAGGCATGATTTACCCTTCTCCTTTACTTTGACTAAATTTGTGTTTTGATTCAATAATCAGCATATTAAAATACAACTAAATTAGCTTTATACTACTGCATTATTATTGTTTAGCCCATTGACTTTTCTTTAGGAGATAGATTTATGATAATTCTGTTTTTGACTTCCTCCTTACTTATATTTTTTTTTTCTTTTGAAAAAAATATTTGTTGAAAACCAGTTAGTGGTAAAAAATGTTTGGATAGGATTTATATGCTCCCTTCTCAAATGACTCTGAGGGTCCTCAGAGAGACCCTGAATCTCTTGTAACCTGAGAGTCTGTTGCTGACATTGTAATCATTTGATGGGACATTCCTGCTACTTCCAAACCATTTGCTATGAATACATGAGATAAGATTTAGAAAACTATTCCTTAAATAAACCCATCGCAAGGTGTATAACTCATATTCACTCTTCATCCTTTCAGTATCACATTTCATCCTACTCAGTAAAACGTATTATTAGAAATAGAAATGGGCCGGGCGCGGTGGCTCACGCCTGTAATCCCAGCTCTCAGGGAGGCTAAGAGGCGGGAGGATAGCTTGAGCCCAGGAGTTCGAGACCTACCTGGGCAATATAGTGAGACCCCGTTCTCCAGAAAAACGAAAAAAAAAAAAAAAAAAAAAAAGACAAAAGAAATAGAAATGGAAGCTGGGCACGGTGGCTCACACCTGTAATCCCGGCACTTGGGGAGGCCGAGGCAGGTGGATCACGAGATCAGGAGATCCAGACCATCCTGGCTAACACAGTGAAACCCCATCTCTACTAAAAATACAAAAAAATTAGCCAAGCGTGGTGGCAGGTGCCTGTAGTCCCAGGTACTCGGGAGGCTGAGGCAGGAGAATGGCATGAACCCAGGAGGCAGAGCTTGCAGTGAGCCAAGATTGTGCCACTGCACTCCAGCCTGGGCAACAGAGTGAGACTCTGTCTCAAAAAAAATAAAATAATAATAATAGAAATAGAAATAGAATGCACTTACTTTTTGATAAACAGAAAGTGGAAAAGGGTCTCTCCCTATTGTTGCTGTTTTGCTGGTGTATTCATGGATACCAGTTTCATTATCTAGGTTTTTGTATAAGACCAATTTCCACCAGGCACAGTGGCTCACGCCTGTAATCCTAGCACTTTGGGAGGCCAAGGCAGACGGATTGCTTGAGCCTGTAAGTTTGAGAGCAGCCTGGGCAGCATAGCAAAACCCTGTCTGTACAAAAAATACAGAAATTAGCCAGGAGTAATGTTACATGCCTGTAATCCCAGCTACTTGGGAGGCTGAGGTGGGAGTATTGATTGAGACTGGGAGGTGGAGGTTACAGTGAGGCGAGATTAATCCAGTGCACTCCAGCCTGGGTGTCACAGCGAGATTGTCTCAAAAAAAAAAAAAAAAAAATTCCTCCAGAGTACTGTTAAAAAAGTTTCTACTCTAAGTCTGCTTTATTTTTGTTTTTTTTTTTTTTGATCTGCCAGCTTCGGCCTCCCAAAGTGCTGGAATTACAGGTGTGAGCCACCGTGCCTGGCCTAAGAAGACAATTTTTTTTTTTTTTTTTTTTTTTTGAGATGGAGTCTTGCTCTGTCGCCTGGGCTGCAGTGCAGTGGCGCCATCTCGGCTTACTGCAAGCTCCGCCTCCCGGACTCACGCCATTCTCCCGCCTCAGCCTCCTGAGTAGCTGGGACTACAGGCGCCCGCCACCACACCCAGCTAATTTTTTTGTATTTTTAGTAGAGACGGGGTTTCACCGTGTTAGCCAGGATGGTCTCAAGCTCCTGACCTTGTGATCCGTCCGCCTCAGCCTCCCAAAGTGTTGGGATTACAGGTGTGAGCCACCGTGCCCGGCTGACAAAATTTTTTTATAATTCTAGCTGAGTATGAAAATTTGAAGCCAATATATGAATCTAACTTCAGTATTTCCCTTATGTCTATTTATGTCACTATTTGTAATTATGGGGAAACTTAATCTTAACTGGATTTATGACATTGGAGTAATCACTCAACTTCTATGAGCCCCAGGTTTATTATATGTAGAATTAGAGAGTTAGACCATCAAGATTCCTTCCAGGTTTTAGTTTCTCTGTCAGTATGATCTTAGAGATAGGCCTGATTGTCATATTTTGGAACTTGGCCCCAGTGCATTAGTGAGAGCCTGCAAAGTGGGGTATAGGTAATGACATATAGTAGTAGGGTAATAGAATGTCTTAAGAGTAAATAGTTGGCCAGGCACAGTGGCTCACACCTGTAATCCTAGCACTTTGGGAGGCCAAGGTGGGTGGATCACGAGGTCAGGAGTTCAAGACCAGCCAAGCCAAGATGGTGAAACCCCATCCCTACTAAAAATACAAAAATTAGCCAGGCATGGTGTTGCACCTATAATCCCAGCTACTCAGGTGGCTGAGGCAGAGAACTGCTTGAACTGAGGAGGCAGTCACACCACTGCACTCCAGCCTGAGCGACAGAACGAGACTCTGTCTCAAAAAAAAAAAAAGGTAAATAGTTAAGCTACAGAACTGAGACTTCAGCATAGAACTCCAGTAAGCAAATAAGCCTAGCAAGAATAGGCTGGATCCCAGTTACAGAGGGACTAGGATATTTAGTAAGCTGTCAAACTTGAACTCAGATGCAGCAAAACCAGGCTGAAGCCCAGCTTTCAGAAGGTAGAGGCTGGACTAATATGAAAGGTAGAAGGAAAATGGATTATGGTGCTCTTTTCTTGCCTGAGGTTGAGATAAGTTCTAGGAGCTGAGCCTACACTGGAGATAAAACATGCAGAGCTTGACCTGATTTTGGAACATATTTGAGATATTAAGTTACCTTGAAACTGTTTTCCAATAATCGGTCCTTATTTGTCAACAGATGACCTAATTACCATGTGTTCCCTTTTTCTCAGTATTCGAAGGACCCAAGTCATTGATGATGAGTCAGATTACTTTGCCAGTGATTCTAACCAATGGTTGTCCAAACTTGAGCGGGAAACCTTGCAGAAGCGAGAGGAGGAGCTGAGAGAACTTCGACACGCCTCTCGACTTTCTAAGAAGGTCACCATTGACTTTGCAGGAAGGAAGATCCTGGAAGAAGAAAATTCACTAGCAGAGTATCATAGCAGGTAAGTGAGCAGCACTAGAAAGGGTCTCAAAGAAGGAATAGGTTGACCATAAAGGATTTTCCCTTTCTAGTGGATCTTTTATTTTTGTTGATTTAAAAAATGTGTTTATTTGGAACAGAAAACATGTTAAGAATAGCTAAGAAAAAATGTTTAAATGAACACTCCTACCAGATAATTACTGATTTTTGTGGGTTTTTTTTTTTTTTTTTTTTTTTTTTTTGAGGTGGAGTCTCGCTTTGTTGCCCAGGCTGGAGTGCAGTGGCCTGATCTTGGCTCACTGCAACCTCCGCCTCCCAGGTTCAAGCCATTCTCCTGCCTCAGCCCCTTGAGTAGCTGGGATTACAGGTGCCCACCACCATGCCCAGCTAATTTTTGTATTTTTAGTAGAGACAGGTTTTCACCATGTTGGCCAGGCTGGTCTCAAACTACTGACCTCAAGTGATCCGCCTACCTCAGCCTCCGAAAGTGCTGGGATTATAGGCATGAGTCACCATGCTCAGCAAAAAAAAGTTTTTAAAACAATGAGATATAGTATGGGCACAGAAATAGATCAATGAAACAGAATCCAGAAAGAGATTGGTATGTTTACATTGTGTTTGTATGTGTGCACGGGTGTGTGTATATATGTATGTGAGTTTAGTAATCAATAAAGCTAACATTTTTAATCACTAAAGAAATAATTAAATATGTTATTTTGGGATAATTGCCTGTTTAGAAAAAAATCTAGGTAATGTCTTTATCTCAGACCATTCTATGATGCTGTAATAAGTTTCACTAAAGAGTTAAATATAAACAATATAAAGGGATCAGAAAGAAATACAGAATTATAGGAGAATATAATTATAGTCTTGGTGTGATAAAGCTCTTCCTAAGCAAGATACAAAATCCTGAAGTCATGAAGATATAAGATATTTTAAATAAAAAAGACAGTACCAAGTTGGAAGAAAATATTTTAAGTGGTTTTAACAGTCAAAGGAACAATATCCATACTATATAAGTAAGAACTCTTGCAAATTAAAAGAAAACGACCAAAAACTCCAGCAGAAAAATGGACAAAAAACTAAAAACAATTTACAAGTGGGGAAGTACAAATAGCCAGTAACATTTGAAAAGATGTTTAACTAGCAATCAGGAAATACAGATTTTAAAACAATATATCAATTTTCTTTGGCTCATCAAATTTGGCTTAAATTTTTTTTTAAAAGATAATATTGCATATTGTGTGGGTATAGAAAAATGGGGATATTCTGTTACTGTGAATGGGAGTATTAAAATGATGCAGCCTACATACTGTATGATTTTAACTATTCAGTAGTTCCAGGGATTAGAAGAGAGGGAGGAATAAATAGAAGGAGCACAGAGAAGATTTTTAAAGCAGTGAAACTACTCTGTATGTAGTTATAATGGTAAATACATGTCATTATAAATTTGTCCAAACCCATAAATTGTACAATACCAGGAGTGAACGCTAATGTAAACTATGGCTTTTGGGTGATAATGATGTGTCAATGTAGGTTGATCAGTTGTAACAAATGTACCACTCTGGTGAGGGATGCTAATAATGGGGGAGGCTATGTATTTGGGAGGTCTCGGGGAATGTGGATAACCTCTGTATATTACTCTCAATTTTGCTCTGAACCTAAAACTGCTCTAAAAAATAAAGCCTAAGGCTGGTTGCGGTGGCTCACAACTGTAATTTCAGCACTTTGGGAGGCCAAGGTGGGAGGATCACTTGAGGCCAGGAGTTCAAGACCAGCCTGGGCAACATATCGAGACCCCACCTTAAAAAAAAGTCTATTAACATAACTACATAAACAAAAAAGTTACAACTTTTTAGAAGAGAATATTTAAATTGTGCATACTTTTTTTTTTTTTTGAGATGAAGTCTCGCTCTGTTGCCCAGGCTGGAGTGCAGTGGCGCGATCTTGGCTCACTGCAAGCTCCGCCTCCCAGATTCACGCCATTCTCCTGACTCAGCCTCCCAAGTAGCTGGGACTACCGACGCCCGCCACCACGCCTGGCTAATTTTTTTTGTAGTTTTAGTAGAGACAGGGTTTCACCATGTTAGCCAGGATGGTCTCAATCTCCTGACCTCGTGATCCACCCGCCTTGGCCTCCCAAAGTGCTGGGATTACAGGCGTGAGCCACCGCGCCCGTCACTAAATTGTGCATACTTTTGACTTATCAGCTACACACCAGATATCAAGATAATTTCCTTTTCCCTTGTCAAAGATATTTTTAAAAATTTGCCATTCTCAGACATGAAAAATAGTATTTCATTCTAATTTTTATTCACATTCCTTTGCTTTAGTTGTATGTTAGTAAGTTTGAGTGTTCTAAAAATGTATTCATTTGCTTTTTTACTATTTCTTTTATAGAGATTCTAGAGTTCTGGATATACTTATCATTATACTGTGTCAAATTTATTCCTCTCTTTCAGACCTCACTCTCCCCATGCTATTTTAGACTTACCTCATCATACAAATTCTTATACTTTTTAAAAGCTTCAGGCCTTTGTTTCTGATTTTTCTTTGGTTTGGAAATTCCTCCCCCAGTCTTTGCATTTCACATACCTACCTCTCCCTTGAACCTACATGATACAACATGTTGGATGATGGAATAATAACCACTAAATGGATTGTGCCTGTTTCATAGTAATTATTACATCCCCTCATGTATCATTCATCATCTATACGGCTTTCTTAAATCTGCCACTTGGATTGAAAGCCTCTTTAAAAAAAAAAAAAAAAGCCTCTTGAAGGCAGGAACAATGTCTTCCCCACCTTTTAAGCTGCCTTATATATGAGATATTCCTAACAAACATATATTGAATTGAATTGAAGGTCAAGTTTAGCCTTTCCTGTTAGTTGAAGCTTTTCATTATGTTGTGCCTCACAATTATTATTGTTATCCACAAACGTTTTGTCAAGCATCCAACAGGAGTATTGAATAGAGTAGCAAGTACTGTAGAGCTATAGAATCAATTAAGATAGGGTTCCTTCAGGGCTTATGATCTCTTACTAACTAACCAGTAGGTTTCCACAATCTTTAAATGAAAATCATCACATTCTTTTATAGGTTTAGAGCCAGATATCCAATGCCAACATCATAGGCATGGGATAACAGGGGATGTATCCAATGATTATTTAGATAGTGGGTACTATAGGACCTTAGAGAAAGGATTAAGCATTTTTGTGCTGGGCCAGTAGGGTACCTCTTTATAACTTCTGAGCCTTCAAGCAAAGATAGAATGCAGACTAGCAAGAAGGAGTGGAGAAAGGACTGCTGAGTAGGCAGAGGAATAACTGTATAGGTTGTATTGAGAAGATGAGCTGCCGTAGAATACTCTTCTGTGGGTCAGGGTATTCCTAGGCAACTTTTTTTTTTCTTTTTGTGACAGGGCCTTATTGACTATTGCCCAAGCTGGAGGGCAGTGGCACATTGAACTCCTGGGCTCAAGTGATTCTCCCATCTCATCCTCCCAAGTAGCTAGAACTACAGGTGTGAGCCACCATGCCCAGCTAATTTATTTTTTGTAGAACCAGGGTCTCTCTATGTTGCCCAAGCTGGTCTCAAACTCCTGGCCTCAAGTGATCCGCCCTCTTTGGCCTATGATAGTGTTGGAATTACAGGCAAGAGCCACCACTCCTGGCCTCTAGGCAGCTTTTCTGGTCTTGGCATGTTTAATGATCTTGTTGAGCAGGTGAATGACTGTAGCGTGCCGTATGTATTTTCTTGGTATTCTGGAACTTTTATTTATTTTTATTTTTTTTAAATTTTTTGAGACAGAGTCTCACTCTGTTGCCCAGGCTGGAGTCCAGTGGCACGATCTCGGCTCATTGCAACCTCCTCCGCAGTTTCAAGTGATTCTTCTGCCTCAGCCTCCCGAGTAGCTGGGACTACAGGCGTGTACCACCATGCTCAGCTAATTTTTGTATTTTTAGTAGAGATGGGGTTTCACCATGTTGGCCAGGATGGTCTTGATTCCTTGACCTTGTGATCCCACCTCCTTGGCCTCCCAAAGTGCTGGAATTACAGGAGTGAGCCACTGTGCCTGGCCATTCTGCGATATTCATTAACTCATATTCCTTAGGGATTTTGGTGTGAGAAGGAAGTTGGAGTGGGGAGTAGGGAAGGTCATCCATAGACTCCTCTTTATATTCCAAATTTTATTACTATTAAAGCATTTTATGTTGGTGGTAAGCATTCTGAGCATAGAACATTACCAATTGTTGCATCCTTTTGGTTTATTATCACAGACTAGATGAGACAATACAGGCCATTGCCAATGGAACCTTGAACCAGCCACTGACCAAATTGGATAGATCTTCTGAAGAGCCTTTGGGAGTTCTGGTAAATCCCAACATGTACCAGTCCCCTCCCCAGGTTAGTGCACTTTTGCTCTAACTGTTAATAAGAAGTTTGGCCCCAATTTTGCCTTCTTTTAAGTATGTCGATTTCATAGACTTTAGACACCAATCAGCTCTCTCAACACACCTGCCAACCTTATTCTCTGGCCCACATTTTTTCCATTTTTATTGCAGTACTTCTGACAAATTGACTTGTTTTATCTTCCAAGTATTTCCCAAGAAAGGGTTTTGTTAAGTACTGTAGAAATTTAGACAGAAATTCCATGGTTCTTTTGTTAATGCTCTTTCTCTTTTTTTTTTTTTTGAGATAGACTCTCACTCTTTTGCCCAGGCTGGAGTGCAGTGGCATGATCTCGGGTCACTGCAACCTCCGCCTCCCAGGTTCAAGCTATTCTCCTGCCTCAGCCTCCTGAGTAGCTGGGACTACAGGTGCCCACCACCACGCCCAGCGAATTTTTTGTATTTTTTAATAGAGACAGGGTTTCACCGTGTTAGCCAGGATGGTCTAGATCTCCTGACCTCGTGATCTACCTGCCTCAACCTCCCAAAGTGCCCAGCTATCAATGGGTTTTATAGGGAAGCTGGCATTCATTAAAAGTAAATATTCACCGGGCGCACTTTGGGAGGCTGAGGTGCGCAGATTGCTTGAGCCTGGGAGTTCTAGACCAGCCTGAGCAACATGGCGAAACCCCGTCTCTACTAAAAATACAAAAATTAGCTGGGCATGGTGGCGTGGTGCCTGTAGTCCCAGCTACTTAGGAGGCTGAGTCGGGAGAATCACCTGAGCCCAGGAGGCAGAGGTTGCAGTGAGCTATGATCATGCCACTGCACTCCAGCCTGGGCGACAGAGTGAGACCCTGTCTCAAAAAAAAAAAAAAGCAAATATTTTTGAAAAATGTATGTTTGGGAATGGTGGAGAAAAAAATTCCAGGCAGAATGAATTGTAGGAACAAAGGCATGTGTACACAAAAACATGGGATATAGATATAGGAATTTCCAAGCACACAAATCTGGAGAGGGAATTTCCAGGCAGAAGGTACAACACATACAAAGGCTCAGCAGCGTGAGAGCATTGCAGGTTTGGGGAATCACAAGTAATTAACTATTGTTATGGACTGATAAGTGTATTAGTTTCCTAGGGCTGCTGTAACAAGGTACCACAAATTAGGTGACCTAAAACAACAGAAATTTATTCTCCCATACCTGGAGGCTAAAAGCCCGAAATCAAGGTGTTGGAAAGACTACATTCCCTCTGAAGGCTTTACAGGAGAATGCTTTCCTACCTCTTTAAGCTTCTGGTGGCTCTAGGTGTCTTTTGCCTTGTAGCTCATCACTCTAATCTCTGCCTCTGTCTTCACATGGACTTCTTCCCCATGTGTGTCTCTGTCACTGTGTGCTCTCTCCTCTTACAAAGATACAAGTCATTGGATTTAGGGCCTACTATAATCTAATATAACCTCATCTTAAACTGATTACACCTGTAAAGATTATTTCCAAATAAGGTTGTATTCACAGATTCCATGAAGGTGGACGTTGATTTTGGGGGGATACTACTCAACCCAGTACAGTAAGCAACATCTGATCATGAAAGATTTTTTGTCTTATGCTAATGAGTTTAGGTTTTGCCCTAAAGTAGGCAAAGAAGGGTTCTGGAAGAATTTTAACAGAAGATTGGCATGGCTTCCATGCCTACATAGAGAATGGATTGGAGGGAAGAGTAAGTAAGATTAGAAGCTGAGAAATTGCCAAGGTAGTCA
Organism: Gorilla gorilla gorilla; assembly: GCF_029281585.2. Taxonomy (NCBI): domain Eukaryota; kingdom Metazoa; phylum Chordata; class Mammalia; order Primates; family Hominidae; genus Gorilla; species Gorilla gorilla. The sequence goes on from NC_073240.2 coordinate 65,174,438, forward strand.
TTGCAATAGCACCATGGAAAGATGATGCCAGCCCAAATTAGTGTTAAAGCACTAGTGGAGCAGTAGAGAGTTATTTAAAGACCAAAAGTGGGAGCCGGGCCTGAGATGTAGTGATACATATCTATAGTCCCAGATACTTGGGAAGCTGAGGTGGGAGGATCACTTGAGACCAGGAGTTGGAGGCTGCAGTGAGCTATGATTAAGCCACCACACTCCAGCCTGGATGACACAGTGAGACCCCATTTCTAAAAAAAAATAATTATCATCATAAAGACAAAATGTAGATGAAGAGACCTGCTGGCAGATTCTTTAATAGTATTATCAAAAGATAATGAGGAATTAATTTAGGAAAGCGGCTGTGTAATTAGAGGGAACAGCTGTAGTAGAAATAGAAAAAATAATTTGGGCCTCAAGATTGTTCACATACCAACATTTTATGAAATTATTTATTTCCAGCCAGGTGTGGTGGCTCACGTCTGTAATCCTAGCATTTTGGGAGGCTGAGGAAGGAGGATCACTTGAAGCCAGGAGGTCAAGACCAGCTTGGGCAACAGAGCAAGACAGTGTCTCAAAAAAATTTTTTTTAAAAGAAATTATTTATTTACCCTATAATGGATCAATTCTTTTTCCTCTTTGGTCCTCTGTAAAAACTTCTATCTCCTATTTCGTATGTAGTCAATTCTGCCTTATGTTTTGAATAGTTATTTATGTGTCTGTCTTCCACTAGGCTTTAAGTTCCTTGCAAGCAAGAACCATATCTTTTTCATATTTTATGTCTCCCTAGTTAATGTGCTTTTCACAGTTAAGTACTCAATAAATGTGTATTTAATTTGTAAAAATGTGTATTTTTAAGATATGCCACAATTGACAAGAATCATAAAATTGTATGGCAGAAAGATCCTTAGAAATTTATTTAGTCCAACTTCATCCTTTTCCAGTTTGAAAAACTGAAATCTTTAGGGGTTAAATGCCTAGGGTTTCGACTACCACTAGAAGTTTTTTCCTATAAGTTATTTTATGTTCATTTTTATTTATTTTTGAGACAGGATATTGTTCTGTCATCCAGGCTAGAGTGCAGTGGTATGATCACAGCTCACTGCAGCCTCCACCTCCCAGGCTCGAGAGATCCTCCCATCTCAGCTTCTCAAGTGGCTCAGACTACAGTAGCCACGTGCCATCATACCTTACTAATTTGTATATTTTTTTGTAGAGAAGGAGTTTCACCTTGTTGCCCAGGTTGGTCTTAAACTTCTGGGCTCAAGCGATCCTCCTGCCTTGGCCTCCTTAAGTGCTGGGATTACAGACATCGGCCATCATGCCTGGCCCTTATTATTATTTTTAAAGACACAGGACCTCACCATGTTGCCCAGGCTGGCCTTGAACTTATGGGCTCAAGTGATCCTCCTACCTCACCTCCTGAGTAGCTAGTGAAGCTACAGACATGCTTCACTGTGTTCAGCTTTATAAATTATTAATTTTTTTAAAAAGATAACCCCAAATATCATCATGCTAATCTTTATTTTTAAATTTTAATTTTGGAGCACATGGAAGAAACATTAACCTTTGCCATTCTCTGTCTGAACTGTTGCCAAGACTCTTCACTCTCCTGTAATTACCTGTACCTTATAATTCTCTATTCTTTTTATGTGATGGGAGCCCTGTTTTAGTAGTCCTCCACCCTCTCTTTCAGGAGACAAGTTCTTCATTTCAGGGTAAGAGAATATTTCATGCATCCAGTAGTCAGAACTGCTGCCTCTGACCTGACAACATCTGTTTGGCTTTGTCATGGTGCCAGCATGTGACACTGCCCCTAAGCACATGCAGAATTGTGGACCAAAATGTTGAACCTTCATTTAGCTCACAGAATTCTATTGGAAAATTATCCAGAACCAAGTATGGATCATTAAGTATAAATTGGAAATAATTATAGCTCTTTTGGTCTGATATTTGTGCTGTTGCTGGAATTAGTAAGCATTGTATGGAGATTTCAACATTCTAATTATTCTTTAAGATGGGCCTTGTTATCATACCTGAGACTTCTACTGAATGTATACTATCTCTACCCTTTTGGCCTTATTGCAGACAAAGATGGGATTATTTTTCATTTGTTGTTGTTGTTGTTGTTCTGAGACAGAGTCTCACTCTCTTGCCCAGGCTGGAGTGCAGTGGCACAATCTTGGCTCATTGCAACCTCCACCTCCTGGGTTCAAATGATTCTCCTGCCTCTGCCTCCTGAGTAGCTGGGATTATAGGCACCTGCCACCACGCCCGGCTAATTTTTGTAGTTTTAGTAGAGATGGGGTTTCACCATGTTAGCCAGACTGGCCTAGAACTCCTGACCTCAAGTGATCCACCCGCCTTGGCCTCTCAAAGTGCTGGGATTACAGGCGTGAGCCACGATGCCCGGCCTGGGATATATTTTTCTAAGAAAAATGTTCCCAATATGATTTCCTCATTATTAGCATTCGCATCATTTTGTCTACCTACCCCAGATTCTTGCCTTATAAGACAGAACTGTATGTTTGTTTTTCTGTGTAGTGGGTTGACCACACAGGTGCAGCCTCACAGAAGAAGGCTTTCCGTTCTTCAGGATTTGGACTAGAGTTCAATTCATTTCAGCACCAGTTGCGAATCCAGGATCAAGAATTTCAGGAAGGCTTTGATGGTGGCTGGTGCCTCTCTGTACATCAGCCCTGGGCTTCTCTGCTTGTCAGAGGGATTAAAAGGTAAGAATAAAAATGAATCTGGGCAGTGGAAGATCTTAGAGTGACATAAATTTAATTTAGAAATATGAATTGGAATTAGTTTTCCTCAATCTAGTGATGATTTATAATACTCTTCAATAAATAGAACTTTGAACAACATATTCATGTTACTGACTTGGTAGCAGTATATTTTAAAATTAATTTCAAAACATTTAAATTGACAAATATAGTAGTAGTTTTTGTACTGAATAGCTTAAACAAACTGAGCATAAAAAAGCTAAGAAACAAAGTCATAACAAAGATAGAAGACTAATTTTTTCATCTTTGGAAGGATATCTATTGAAAAATCTTCTCTTGGCTTTGCTTTGGAATATACTACTAAGCAACCTTAATAATTTGATCCTATTTGAAACATAGTTTAGATGCCTGTTTACTTAGTAAGATACCAGCATAACTGATTTTATTTTCCTGTCCATATATCTAACTATTAATCTGGCTAATAATATTGAGAAACTATTTTATTACAAAATCCTTTTCTACAAAAGTAGGGGAAATTGAGATAAGTAGAGGTATTATACAGCTGAGTTACACCTGTTACTGATAATAATATTTAATAGCTTACTATTCCGTGGTGTCTTGTGTTTTTTTCTTTTCTTTTCTTTTTTTTTAAAGACCGAGTCTCGCTCTGTCGCCAGGCTGGAGTGCAGTGGCGCGGTCTCGGCTCACTGCAACCTCCGCCTCCCAGGTTCACGCCATTCTCCTGCCTCAGCCTCCCAGGTAGCTGGGACTGCAGGCGCCCGCCACCACACCTGGTTAATTTTTTGTATTTTTAGTAGAGACAGGGTTTCACCGTGTTAGCCAGGCTGGTCTCGATCTCCTGACCTCGTGATCCGCCCGCCTCGGCCTCCCAAAGTGCTGGGATTACAGACGTGAACCACCGCACCCGGTGTGTTTGTTTCTTAATTCAGTTTTTAAAAATAGTGTTTTTCTTGGCTTTTACTATCCATGTAAATGGAAAACTGTAAAGCACAGAAAAGTAGCTAGAAAAAGAAAGATTACCTATAATCCCACACCAAGAAACCGCTGTTATTAGCATTTTGGAGTGTTTCTATCTTTCTTTTTTTTGAGACAGAGTCTTGCTCTGTCACCCAGGCTAGAGTGCAGTGGCCTGATCTCGGCTCACTGCAACCTCTGCCTCCCAGGTTCAAGCAATTCTGCAGCCTCAGCCTCCCGAGTAGCTGGGATCACAGGCGCCTGCCACCACACCTGGTTAATTTTTATATTTTTAGTAGAGATGAAGTTTCACCATGTTGGCCAGGCTGGTCTTGAACTCCTAACATCGTGATTCGCCCACCTTGGCCTCTCAAACTGCTGGGATTATAGGTGTGAGCCACTGTGCCTGGCTTCTTTCTTTTTTTTTTTTTTTTTTTGAGACGAAGTTTTGCTCTTGTTTCCCAGGCTGGAGTGCAATGGTGCGATATCAGCTCACTGCAACCTCCACCTCCCGGGTTCAAGCCATTCTCCTGCCTCAGCCTCCTGAGTAGCTGGGATCACACGCATGTGCCACCACGCCTGGCTAATTTTGTATTTTTAGTAGAGACGAGGTTTCTCCATGTTGGTCAGGCTGGTCTCAAACTCCCGAACTCAGGTGATCTGACCACCTCAGCCTCCCAAAGTGCTGGGATTACAGGTGTGAGCCAATGCGCCCGGCTGTTTCTATTTTTCTTGTGTAAATTGTTAAATGGTGAGAGCATGATATATATGTTTGTGTTTTTCTTCTTTCACTTATCATTACAACATATTTCTTTTGCTTCTTATTTCTTTTTTTTTTTTGAAATGAAGTCTCACTCTGTCGCCCTGGCTGGAGTGCAGTGGCGTGATCTCAGCTCACTGCAAGCTCCGCCTCCCGGGTTCACACCATTCTCCTGCCTCAGCCTCCTGAGTAGCTGGGACTACGGGCGCCCGCCACCATGCCCAGCTAATTTGTGTGTGTGTGTGTTTTTAGTAGAGACGGTGTTTCACCGTGTTAGTCAGGATGGTCTCGATCTCCTGATCTTGTGATCTGCCCGCCTCGGCCTCTCAAAGTTCTGGGATTACAGGCGTGAGCCACCGTGCCAGGCCATTTCTTTTTTTTTTCTATTAGAATTTTATATGCCTGGCAATGTCCCAACTCATAACAGTAAAAATACCTTATATTTAAATAGAATTTTAGTTTTCAAGGCAGTAGCTCTATGAAATACACGCATGTGCTGCATAACGACTTTTCAATCAGCAATGGAACACATGTACAACAGTGGTCCCATAAGATTAGAATACCGGCCGGTCACGGTGGCTCATGCCTGTAATCCCAGCACTTTAGGAGGCCGAGGTGGGCGGATTACAAGGTCATGGTGAAACCCCGTTTCTACTAAAAATACAAAAATTAGCCAGGCGTGGTGGTTTGTGCCTGTAATCCCAGCTACTCAAGAGGCTGAGGCAGGAGAATTTCTTGAACCTGGGAGGTGGAGGTTGCAGTGAGCCAAGATTGCATCATTGCACTCCAGCCTGGGTGACAGAGCGAGACTCCATCTGAAAAAAAAAAATTGTAATACTATATTTTTACGCTACCTTTTATTTTCTTTCTTTCTTTCATTTTTTTTTAAGACAGGATCTCGCTCTGTTGCCCAGGCTGGAGTGCAGTGGCATGATCTCGGCTTGCTGCAACCTCCACCTTCCAGGTTCAAGCATTCTCCAGCCTCAGCCTCTCGAGTAGCTGGGATTACAGACATGCACCACCATGCCCGGCTAATTTTTGTATTTTTAGAAGAGATGAGGTTTTGCCCTGTTGGCCAGGCTGGTCTCAAACTCCTGACCTCAAGTGATCCACCCGCCTCCACTTCCCAAAGTGCTGGGATTACAGACATGAGCCACCATGCTCAGCCTTTACTGTACCTTTTCTATGTCTAGATGTATTTACATACGCAAATAGTTAACCACTGTGCTCCAGCTGCCTACAGTATTCTGTACAGTAACATGCTGTACCAGTTTGTAACTTAAGAATAAGAGGCTGCCGGGCACGGTGGCTCACGCCTATAATCCCAGCACTTTGGGAGGCCAAGGTGGGTAGATCACCTGAGTTCAGGAGTTCAAGACCATCCTAGCCAACATGGCGAAACCCCATCTCTACTAAAAATAACAAAAATTAGCGGAGCATGGTGGTGCATGCCTATAATTCTAGCTACTTGGGAGGCTGAGGCAGGATAATTGCTTGAACCCAGGAGACAGAGGCTGGAGTGAGCCGAGATTGCCTGGGTGATAGAGTGAGACTCAGTCTCAAAAAAAAAAAAAAAAGAGCAAGAGGCTATACCATAGCCTAGGTGTGTAGTAGGTTATACTATCTAGGTTTGTGTAAGTTCAGCCAATGAAATTGCCTAAAGACACATTTCTCAGGACATATCCCCATTGTTAAGCAAGATGTGACTGTAGATTAGGCCAGTATTATTATAGTCTTTGACAAATGAGGATAGTGAAGCAGGCAAAGGTAAAATGGATTGCCCTGAAATATGAAGCTAGGTGATGACAGAGATGGAACTAGACTTCTGGTTTTCAGAGTGCTCTTTCCCCTCTACTGTTCAGGCTTCAGACATTTCTCTACTTTACTTAAAAGCAAATGATTATCAGCATTTAGGCATAATCATTTCTACTTTGGTAGTTTCACTATTAGCTGCCATTTCTCTATTGTGTTAAGGTGCACTACACCTTTTCTCCCCTCTTGAAGGTCAGGTTTCCTTGCTTTGGCTCCTAATTCATAGTTCATGTCCGTAAACGCCATTAGAACAAGTGCATGGGAATCCGCTTCTGCTCCAGTATGATCAAACCCTTAGATGTCTGTTTTTCTCATTGAGTTTTCTGCAATTTAGGTGTCTTGCTTTTCCAAAGTAGAAAACTAAACAACTTGCCTTCTGCTAAGGGAATCAGAGTGTTTACATTTCTCTCATCCTATTTGGATCTGTTATTCAAATTTTCTCACAGAAGCGAAAGAATGAGCAGCATCTAGTACACAGTCACTTTATTTTAATCCCACAGAAATAAAGTAGGTGGTTTTGCCACATTTGTGGGACCATTTTCCCAGTAATTCTTCAGGTTATTTGGCCTAGAGGGAAGATAAACATTGGTTCATTCCCCATATCGTGCACCTACTGTGTGCCTGGCACTCTTCCAATTTATCTATATTGGGAAACCAAGGATATGAAAAATTCATGACCCTATTTTCAATTATAAGAATGGGATAAGAGGGATATATTATCAAGGTACTTTATTTAATTTGGTGGGAGGGGAAAGAGAAACATCTTTTTGTAACCCTTGGAAAGTAGCAATTAAATTCTCCCGAGTACATTCTGTTATTCTCTTTACAGGTTTTTTCAAACTAGTCCACAAGTTGTTTAATAATCCCCAAAGAAAACCCCAAATACAATTTAAAAATGCAAATGGAGCCGGGCACGGTGTCTCACGCCTGTAATCCCAGCACTTTGGGAGGCCGAGGTGGGCAGATCACAAGGTCAAGAGATCGAGACCATCCTAACATGGTGAAACCCCATCTCTACTAAAAATACAAAAATTAGCTGGGTGTGGTGGCACGTGCGTGTAGTCCCAGCTACTCAAGAGGCTGAGGCAGGAGAATCGCTTGAACCCAGGAGGCAGAGGTTGCAGTGAGCCGAGGTCGCGCCACTGCTCTCCAGTCTGGCAACAGAGTGAGACTCCGTCTCAAAAAAAAGCAGATGGGTGTGGTTCTAATTGAAGAGTAAAGATAAGCGTTTTTATTTACTTAAATTATTTTAAATAATAAATAAAAAGTAACATTCTTGGGAGTTATGTGTAGATGAGGATTTTTCTGTCAGGTTGGAGAACAAATCAACTAATCTTCTAGGGAAAGGTTAGCCTTTGACTCAAGGGCAAGGATTTCCATATCTCTAATATGATTTATATGCCTTGAAAATATAGGATTTGTATTGTAGAAGCACCAAGACTGGTCAGGGCTCCACATCTGAGTTGTAGGGATCAGGTGAAAAGCAGTCAAGAGTTGAGAGAGATGACTTGTCGCTATTCTGATGGAGGAGAAATTAGTGGACAGAGTTCATCCTCAAGTGAAAGGTATTGTGAGAGAAAAGTGTTTTTGACAAAAGATACTGCTCTTGGAAAGGCATCATCTATAGACCTCTTGGTTCAACTGGATAATTTGCTATAGGATTTGTTATATATTATGGGATATTCCAGGAAACTAGAATTTATATCCTTCCCACTAAATTTCTATTTGTTTAAGGGTGGAGGGCAGATCCTGGTACACCCCCCACAGAGGACGACTTTGGATAGCAGCCACAGCTAAAAAACCCTCCCCTCAAGAAGTCTCAGAACTCCAGGCTACATATCGTCTTCTTCGTGGGAAAGGTAACAGCCGTATATTCTCCTTTCAATTTTACTTTATGGAGAGAAGTCATTGACGTTCATCTTCTTTCACTTCCTTCTTTCTTTGGCTTTTTCTTTGTTAAAAGAGACTTTTAATCTTTGTATATGTTTGTTTGTTTAGTGGTAAATCATTGACAGCGTTCAAAGCATTAATCTGTCAAAACAGTGCAAATAAAAATATCAATTTCCAACACAAGAAATCAACTAGTCTTAATTTTTTTATCTGAGAAAATCATCTTCTTTACTCTAAAGGTAAAATGACTAGTGTAAACTCTGAGATCCTTACATTGGGAAGAACAACCACAAATAGGAATTTTCATTGAGAGTGGCCTAAATAGACACTTACTATTGGATTTGTACAAATCAAAGTTGATTGACTTAAGCAACGTATTTTGGGAATCACCCCAAGAATACTAACTTTGGATCCTTAAAAAGACTTCTGACCTTTGGGCATCCTGTTTTTCCTTTGTGTTGTCCAGCTCATACAGTTGTTTTGAGGGTAGAATAAAAGGACAACTACACAACCATCTTTAAAGGTTTTTAAGAAACAAGGCTTAAAGAATCACTAGGAATAAAAAGTTCATGCTTCCTTAAAAGCACTTTTCTTTTTTATTTTTTTTTGAGACAGAGTCTCGTTCTGTAACCAGACTGGAGTGCAGTGGCGCCATTTCTCCTCACTGCAACCTCCGCCTTCCGGGTTCAAGTGATTTTCCTGCCTCAGCCTTCCGAGTAGCTGGGACCACAGGCGCATGCCACCACACCCAGCTAATTTTTTGTATTTTTAGTAGAGACAGGGTTTCACCATGTTGGCCAGGCTGGTCTTGAACTCCTGACCTCAAGTGATCTGCCTGCCTTGGCCTCCAAAAGTGCTGGGGTTATAGGTGTGAGCTACTGCGCCCGGCCTAAAAGCACACTTCTATTCCTATTGATATGGACTGGCTTGTTTTAAAGACATTCATTCTTATGATTTTAACCACATTTTGATGTTTTTTTTTTCTTGTCACCTGTGATTGCCTTACTTTGCTTCCAAAACTCATCACTGCCAAACTCCAATCTGATCCAATGGCGTATAGTAGAATCGATTTGTATTAGGATGAATTTGTGGGGTCCTTGAACTTTGATGGTATGAGGGCAAAGGAAAAATTTTCTAGCTTAACATGTGGATAGTGGACTAAGCGAGCCACTCACTAGATTTTTTTGCTAAAATGCAAACAGTTGTGCCAAGTAAATTTCACTGTTTTCCTTATGTCTACAAATAGATAATGGAAAAAGTTATTAATGTTTGTTCAGAATTGAAAACAGATTCCTGAGTTCCAAGATCACAAAGAAGGAAATTTATTCAATATTTTTGTTATTCCTGATTCAGATGTGGAATTTCCTAATGACTATCCGTCAGGTTGTCTTCTGGGCTGTGTGGACCTAATTGACTGCTTGTCCCAGAAGCAATTTAAGGAGCAGGTGAGTAAAGAATACTTTTTTTTTTTTAGAGACAGGGTTTCGCCATGTTGGCCAGGCTGGTCTTGAACTCCTGGCCTCAGGAGTGCTGGGCCTCTTAAAAGTGCTGGGATTAGGGCCGGGCGCGGTGGCTCACGCCTGTAATCCCAGCACTTTGGGAGGCCGAGGTGGGCGGATCACGAGGTCAGGAGATCGAGACCACGGTGAAACCCCATCTCTACTAAAAATACAAAAAATTAGCCGGGCGCAGTGGCGGGCGCCTGTAGTCCCAGCTACTTGGGAGGCTGAGGCAGGAGAATGGCGTGAACCCGGGAGGCGGAGCTTGCAGTGAGCCGAGATTGCACCACTGCACTCCAGCCTGGGCGACAGAGCGAGACTCCGTCTCAAAAAAAAAAAAAAAAAAAAAAAAAAGTGCTGGGATTATAGGCATGAGCCACCACACCCAGCCTGGTGCATATAAATATCTGTATAAAAAGCTATTTCCAGGCCGGGCGCTGGTGGCTCAGGCCTGTAATCCCAACACTTTGGGAGGCCGAGGCAGGTGGATCACAAGGGCAGGAGATCAAGACCATCCTGGCTAACACAGTGAAACCCCATCTCTACTAAAAATACAAAAAATTAGCCGGGCGTGGTGGCACGTGCCTGTAGTCCCAGCTGCTCCATAGGCTGAGGCAGGAGAATAGCTTGAACCCGGGAGATGGAGGTTGCAGTGAGCTGAGGTCCTGCCACTGCACTCCAGCCTGGGCAACTGAGTGAGATTCCTTCTGGGGGAAAAAAAAAGCTATTGCCACAATCCAGCTAACAAGTATATAGGGTCTTCATCCCTTACCAAAACCTTGCTTCTTTTGAAGAAAACCTTGATTATCCCTTGAATTATTTTGATTGGGGGGTGGGAATACTAGGATCTGTTATTGCTAATTCTGGAGCTTTTGGTCCAGGCTATTGAACTCATGATAGGCAAATGTATTTGACTCTGATTGCCAGGACTGTGCCATATTTGGGAGGAGGTATGTGTATTTATGTATAAATGTACATATGTATGGATGTACATATGTATGCATTTATATATTTTAATTTTTATCACTAAAGATTGAACTGACAGGTCGGGCGCAGTGGCTTACACCTGCAGTCCCAGCACTTTGGGAAGCCAAAGCGGGTGGATCACTTTAAGTCAGGAGTTTGAGACCAACCTGGCCAACATGGTGAAACCCCGCTTCTACTAAAAATACAAAAATTAGCCTGGTGTGGTGGCACATGCCTGTAATCCCAGCTACTCAGGAGGCTGAGGCAGGAGAATTGCTTGAACCTAGGAGGCAGAGGTTGCAGTGAGCTGAGATCGTGCCACTGCACTCCAGCCTGGGCGACAGAGTGAGACTCTGTCTCAAAAAAAAAAAAAAAAAAAAAGATGGGCATGGTGGCTCATGCCTGTAATCCCAGTGCTTTGGGAGGCCAAGGCGGGCAGATCATGAGGTCAGGAGATCAAGACTATCCTGGCTAACACGGTCAAACCCCATCTCTACTAAAAATACAAAAAAATTGCTGGGTGTGATGGCACGCGCTTGTAGTCCCAACTATTTGGGAGGCTGAGGCAGGAGAATTTCCTGAACCCAGAAGGCGGAGGTTGCAGTGAGCCGAGATCATGCCACTGCACTCCGGCCTGGGCAACAGAGCAAGACTCTGTCTCAAAAAAAAGAAAGAAAAAAGATTGAACTGATGTAACTAAAGTACATTTTTGAACAGCAGAGGGAGCCGAAAGACTTTTAACTTAATTAGAAAATTCCTGAAATGTAGGACCTTTATGTTTAGACACAGAACTAGCAGAAATCCAGAACAGGAAAAGTCCATCCTTGAAGCACAAACAGTCTTACCTATCAGTATGGTTTTCCTGTTCTTTGAACAGTTGCTTTAGATAATAGGGCTTCCACCAGTGTGCTGAAGAAAAAGAGCTTCAGTTTCATTTTTCTCAGCAAATTCTCTTTTTCAGACTTACTTACCTTTCATTACTGTTACTACTGTCTACTGTTTTCCTTTACTGTTCCCAGCCATTTTACCCTCTCTATTCTTTACTCTTTATTTATTTTTTTTGGAAACTGGGTCTCACTCTGTCGTCCAGGCTGGAGTGCCAATCTTGGCTCACTGCAACCTCTGCCTCCTGGGCTTAAGTGATCCTCCCACCTCAGCCTCCCAGTAGCTGGGACTACAGGCACACACCACCATGCCCAGCTAATTTTTGTATTTTTAGTAGAGACAAGGTTTCACCATGTTGGCGAAGCTGGTCTTGAACTCCTGGCCTCAAGTAATCCACTTGCCTCAGCTTCCCAAAGTGCTTTGATTATAGGTGTGAGCCACTGTGGCCAGCCTACTGACTGATTTTAACTAACACTTGTTATCCCTCTAGATTTATGTCTTTCATTTCCTTGTGAGTTACCTCCTCTGCCTCCTCTGATTATGTGTGTGAGTACAATGCATGCATTTTGGTGTGAATTTTGAGTTCTAGCATTTTGTTCTTCCCTTAGTATCTGATCCAGACCTAGGCAAAACCATAGACACATGGAGGCTATCCCCCACACTCTTGTGCCTGCACTATCCCTCTGAGCCTTTTGCCCATTTTTTTCAGTGTCTACTTTCTTCCCCCCCCTCCTTTTTTTTCCCCCAGTCTAGAAGTAATATTATAAAAATACCTTACACTGGTGTAGGCTTTACAGTTTTAGAGATTCACAGTCGTTAACAGCTTAGTATAACATACTGCATTATGTTTTCTTCCTGGGATATGTATTTGCATTCTAAAAGAGAACCCAGGAGCATCTGGCAGTGTGGATGATGGTTTTTGGCAAGCGGCCTTGCTTTATTTTCTCATCTATTGATCAAGCAAACTACCACCTGATACAAGGTCAAATGATTTCAATCTCTAGATAGCCAATCTTCTTTGTGCCACAAATTTGTGTAGAGAAGGGTAGGAAACTATAATCCTGATCTATGGAATACTATGAAGGTTACAGGAATTAGAAATCTAATTAAAACAAGTCTTGTTGATTTCCGAAGGATACCTCTTTTTCATGATACTTCTCCTTTAACTTATACTGTATCTCATTTCCTGAGGTTGCTTTGAACAGCATGTAGAAGTGCAGGAATCCTCCCATATGTTTCCAGCTAGAGGTGCTGGCAACTCTCTTTATGAATGTCTCTGATATATAACATTAAAATATAACAGAAGCCACTAGGCTTCATCAGACATGGGAATCCCATACCCATTTTCCCTATGGTTGGCTTTTCTGTAACTTTTTCCCACTGTTTCTTTTTTCTTTTTTTTGAGACGGAGTCTCACTCTGTTGCCCAGGCTGGAATGCAGTGGTGCAATCTTGGCTCACTGCAACCTCTGCCTCTCAGGATCAAGCGATTCTCTTGCCTCACCCTCCTGAGTACCTGGGATTACAGGCACATACCACCACACCTGGCCATTTTTTTTTGTATTTTTAGTAGAGGCAGGGTTTCACCATGTTGGTCAGGCTGGTCTCGAACTCCTGACATCAGGTGATCCACCCACATTGACCTCCCAAAGTGCTGGGATTACAGGTGTGAGCCACTGTGCCTGGCCTCCGCTGTTTCTTTTCTGTGTTTAAGGGTAGCATATGAATTTATTTAGAATTGATGTTAGCTCTATTTTTATCTTATTGAGTGAAGAGTTTATCAATTTTAAAACTTGTAGCTTTTGGGTTGGGCGTGGTGACTCATGCCTATAATCCCAGCACTTTGGGAGGCCGAGGCGGGTGGATCACTTGAGGCTAGGAGTTCAAGACCAGCCTGGCCAACATGGTGAAACCCCGTCTCTACTAAAAAACTACAAAAATTAGCCAGGCGTGGTGGCAGGAGCCTGTAATCTCAGCTTCTGGGGAGGCTGAGGCAGGAGAATTGCTTGAACCTGGGAGGCAGAAGTTGCAGTGAGCCGAGATTGTGCCACTGCACTCCAGCCTGAGTGACAAGAGCAAAATTCTGTCTCAAAAAAAATAAAATAAAAATAAAAAAAGAAATTTAGTTGTCTAATCTGTTATACCAGCCTCATTCTTGTTTTCTGAATGAATGAGTTGAGAGTTTAGGAATAATGGCTCTTGACTAGCATTTACCAAACTATTCCATGGCATAGGTGTTCTCTGAAACACAAATTTGGGAAATATCTTTGGATTAAACAGATGTTTACTGTAGAACATCTCAGAGCCCTTAATATGCTAGTGTGGATTATGACTCTCTATGAGGTGGATATAACATGCAGTGTTCTCAAAACTTTGAGCATAAATTAATCCCCCACCCGCACATGCACTACCTATTTACATACTACAGAACTGGTATCATGGTATTTACAGTTTAGGAGTGTTAGTCTAAGTATGCTTGATTTTTCTGTATTCTCATAGGTCAACTCACTCACTGAGAGAGAACCATCTAGGAAGTAGTTTCCTAACTGTGACCTGTGTCTTCCTTCAGTATCTCCATATTCATTTATCACTCAGTTGAATTGCATTTTCTTTGAAAACTAATGTGGATCTAGTAATTTTTACTTCAACTGAAACTAACTTCCTGTGTGACTTGGACCACATTTTGCCTTTACATGCTGTTCCTTTTTCTTTTCCCCCCAAAATTCAGTAATTTATTTCTGACCTCACATTCTTGGCCTTTCTTTGATAAGTTAAAATACACTAAACCCTCACTATTTTTGGCATAGTGTGATCATTTAGTCCTCTTAAAAAAAGAAAATCGAAAAGGTTTTGTTAGTGGTTGTTTTAAAATCAAGTGCACTACACTGTTAAATGGCTTTAAAAAATATGTGCTTTCTCCTGAGCCATGAACTAGTCTTCCTTTTTATCTTCTAAGATTAGTATGGCCAACATGACTAATTTGTGCCAGAAAAAATTCCTCTAGATCCTCAACCCTCCTGAGTAATGGCAGAGGATCAGCCTAGAGAAGGTAGAAGTGATATAGAAAAGGCTATGGGTTCAACTCAGGGTAAAAAGGTAGATGAGAGCCATCTCGTTAAAGCTTCTCCTGTGATTCCCCTGGAAGGAGCCCATGCCATTTGCCAGCATTTTATCTGCCAGCAGCAGATGTAAGCTCTCAAAAACAGCAGGGAGGATGTTGACTGCAACAATGCATCAAGGCTGTGGTTTGTAACCTCAATAGTAAGGCAGTTAAAACTTTTTTTTTTTAACAAAGACATTTTGATTGCCAAATCCATAACCATTAGCAGCTGTGGTTTGAACAGTTCTCTAGACCTAACAAGTTTTCAAACAAAAAGTTGAGTTGGTGGCTTTTGTTTCTACGTGTCTGTGTTGTGTTTGTGCTATTTATATCCCTGCCTTCAATAGAAAATCTGATTTGTCTGAAATCTCCAAGGTCATTGATTATTCTGTTTCTTCTGAACTGAATCCATTCCTTTCCTGCCAGCTTACTGACCCTTTAGTCTATTTGATCTCACGGCTTTTACAATAGCCAAGACCCTATCTTCAAGGAATTATGCTGAAGCAGTTACACTGCTGGGTGCCTGTTTCCAATAATTGACGGCAGTAGACTTGTAGTCTTCCAATAGGGAAGAGACTATTACTTGTTCCTTTTTCTAGAAAAGTATCTTCAGGATCTAGGAGAATTTGCTGGAAGAAAAGTAAGCAATTTTTAAAAATTAAAAAAAAAAAGAGTATCCAAGCAACATAGATCTTCAGGAAGATTCCAGGTATCACTTCATTTGTGGAAATCATCAGCTTCTATCACCAATGAATTGTCTGTGAGTCTGAGAGGTGAGAAATTAGAAAATGAAGGATTTAATAGTCAGTATTCAAACCAGGCACTGGAGTTCAAAATGCAGTCCACAAATTCTCTTTTAAAATATGTGAAAATGTCCTGTCTGTTGTTCTGAGAAAATCTGCCAATATATAGACCTCAAAATATTCTGATAACAGCCCTCACGATGAGGGCTGTTATCTGAGACTCAACAAGAAGAAAAATGGTTTTGTTACTAACAACTAGCTTAACCCTGGACAATTCATTAAAATCCCAGCTCACTTGAGTGAGATATAGGGAATGTAGTTTTGGAATTCTCTTGAAGACTGGAACATTGACAGGCTGTGCACGGTGGCTCACGCCTGTAATCCCAGCACTTTGGGAGGCTGAGGCTGGTGGATCATGAGGTCAGGAGTTCAAGACCAGCCTGGCCAACATGGTGAAACCCTGTCTCTACTAAAAATACAAAAAAAAATTAGCTGGATGTGGTAGTGGGTGCCTGTAATCCCAGCTACTTGGGAGGCTGAGGCAGGAGAATCACTTGAACCCGGGAGGCAGAGGTTGCAGTGAGCAGAGATTGCACCACTGCACTCCAGCCTGGGCAACAGCGTGAGACTCCATCTCAAATTAAAAAAAAAACAAAACTGGAACATTGACTAGAGTTTGTAGATCAAAACAGACTGTCTTTAGGGTTATTTGCAGTCTGGGTATTAAGTACCCACTTAAATGGTTTCAGAAACAACCATATATATATAAAATATATATGTAAAATATATATATATATTTTTTATCCAAAGAACAATGTGTTTTCTTTTCTTTTTTTCTTTTTTTTTTTTTTTGAGACGGAGTCGTACTCTGTTGTCCAGGGTGGTGGAGTGCAGTGGAGTGATCTTGGCTCACTGCAACCTCTGCCTCCTAGGTTCAAGCGATTTTCCTGCCTCAGCCTCCTGAGTAGCTGGGATTGCAGGCATGCACCACCACGCCCGGCTAATTTTTGTATTTTTAGTAGAGACAGGGTTTCACCATGTTGGCCAGGCTAGTCTTGAACTCTTGACCTCGTGATCCGCCTGCCTCGGCCTCCCAAAGTGCTGGGATTACAGGCATGAGCCACCATGCCTGGCTGAGCATTATGTTTTCTGCTGTACTTATCCTGAAGAGAGATGGGGAATATTACCACTTTTCCATGTATTTAGTGTTTTGGTTTTCATCTGAAAATAAACATGAAATTCTTAAGATTTTCATATATATTTATTCATTAATAAATACTTGAGCCAGGCGCAGTGGCTTACGCCTGTAATCCCACCGCTTTGGGAGACCGATGCAGGCGGATCACTCAAGGTCAGACTCTTGAGACCAGCTTGACCAGCTTGGTGAAACCCCATCTCTACTAAAAATACAAAAATTAGCTGGGCATGGTGGCGCACCCCTGTAATCCCAGCTACTTGGGTCACTGAGGCAGGAGAATCACTTGATCCTGGGAGGCAGAGGTTGCAGTGAGCCGAGATCATGCCATGGCACTCCAGCCTGGATGACAGAGGGAGACTCTGTCTGAAAAATAAATAAATAAATACAGCCGGGCGTGGTGACTCACACCTTTAATCCCAGCAGTTTGGGAGGCCAAGATGGGCAGATCACAAGGTCAGGAGATCAAGACTATCCTGGCTAACACAGTGAAACCCCTTCTCTACTAAAAATACAAAAAATTAGCTGGGCGTCGTGGCATGCGCCTGTAATCCCAGCTACTCGGGAGGCTGAGGCAGGAGAATCTCTTGAACCCGGGAGGTGGAGGTTGTAGTGAGCCAAGATTGCACCACTGTACTCCAGCCTGGGCAACAGAGCAAGACTCCATCTCAAAAATAAATAAAAATGAATAAATAAATAGATAAATAAACACTTGAGAGCCTATTATAAATCAGGCACTGTTCTAAACACTAAGAGAAACAAAAGGATGAATCAACTGTGGATTCTGTCCTCAGATGTTTGAAAGACTTCTAGGTAGATATGTATATAAACCAAATATAAAATAAAAAGTGAACCTAACTCTTAAAAGAAGTAAAGACTGTCTCTGAGAAAAATAAAGGAGGGAAAGCTTGCTTCTAGCTGGGAAGGATCCCAAAAGACTTTATTTAAAAAGATGGTTTTGAATTAGCTTTGAAGGATAGTAATGAAATCTATCACTTTTTGATCAGTTATTATGTGCCACATTCATCATGCTATTTTCTAATCCTTACAATAATTCCAAGCAGGGTGTCATTTCCCCTCCTTTAGGGATGAAATATCATCCCTAAAGTGTCAAGAGAGTTCAAATAACTTGTGTAATGTCCAGGGTGAGGAGTTCGAGACCAGCCTGGTCAACATAATGAAACCTCATCTCTACTAAAAATACAAAAAAAATTAGCCAGGCGTGGTGATGTGCACCTGTAATCCCAGCCACTTGGGAGGCTGAGGCAGGAGAATCACATGAACCCAGGAGGCAGAGGTTGCAGTCAGCTGAGATCACACCATTGCACTCCAGCCCAGGCAACAGTGCGAGACTCCATCTCAAAAAATACATAAAAAATAACTTATGTAATGTCAGTTAATGGTAGAGTTATGATTTTGCTGTTCAAGTGTTTCTACTGAGATGGTAGAAAAGCATATTACAAGGATGAGGAGTAATGGGAGCAAAGGCACAGAGGTGAAAAGTTATCGGCCTCTATGGAGAATAATGGCAAACCAGTTCATTGAAAGAAGAGTGTGAGTATAGAGCAAGCTTGTTCAAGCTGTGGCCCGTGGGATGCATGTGGTCCAGGACGGCTTTGAATGAGACCAAACACAAATTTGTAAACTTTCTTAAAACATTATGAGATTTTTTGTGTGTGATTTTTTTTTTTTTTAAAGCTCATCAGTTATCATTAGTGTATTTTATGTGTGGCCCAGGACAATTCTTCCAGAGTGGCCCAGAGAAGCCAAAAGATTGAATACCCCTGGTATAGAGGAATAAGCAGCAAACAAAAAATGAAATGGGGAGTCCCTCTGAACCTAATCTGCTTCTGGGACTGCCCAATAAAAAAAAAAATTAAAAAGGGCTGGGCACAGTGGCTCACACCTGTAATCCCAGCACTTTGGAAGGCCGAGACAGGTGGATCACCTGAGGTCAGGAGTTCGAGACCAGCCAGACCAACATGGAAAAACCCCGTCTCTACTAGAAATATAAAATTAGCCGGGCGTGGTGGCGCATGCCTGTAATCCCAGCTACTCAGGAGGCTGAGGCAGGAGAATCACTTCAACCCAGGAGGCAGAGGCTGCAGTGAGTCGAGATTGTGCCATTGCACTCCAGCCTGGGCAACAAGAGTGAAACTCCATCTCAAGAAAAAAAAAAAAATGAAAAGGTAGGTTTGGTCAGATGATAGATAGTTTTGAATGATAGGCATTCAAATCTATCAAATGATAGACATATCAGTTGTGGGATGGGAAAGAGTGTTTTGAAGTTTTTTTGAGGCATTAACATGATCTGAGGCTTGCTTGAGGGAAAACTAATTTGGCAGAAATGTGGAAGATGGAGTGGAGATATTCTGAAGATGGGAAGACTAGTGAGAAGACAGTTGTAGTCCAGGATAGAGATGTTTGAAAAATATGTTCTAGGATAATGCCAGTGAAATGAGGCAAGACAGGAACAATGATGCAAGAGGCTTTATGTAGGTACAATCAATTACTTGATATGATGCCTTCATTTTACCTTTAAGTAAACCAAGGCTTAGAGAAAGTGGTCTATTTGATGTAGAAAGAATATGCTGTAGTGTCGCTGTCTACTTGGAATCTGTTCAGGACTTCTTGGTTTGTCATCTAGTCTACCATGTAAACCAAGTGGCAACTTATCTTCTAATTTAAGATATTATTGGCCATGCATGGTGGCTCACGCCTGTAATCCCAGCACTTTGGGTGGCTCAGGTGGGCAGGTCACTTGAGCCCAGGAGTTCGAGACGAGCCTGGGCAACCTGGTGAAACCCCGTCTCTACAAAAAATACAAAAATTAGCTGGGCATGGTGGCGTGCACCTATAAACCTAACTACTAAGGAGGCCGAGGTGGGAGGATCCCTTGAGCCGGGGAGGCAAAGATTGCAGTGAGCAGATTGCATCAGTGCACTCCAGCCTGAGTGACAGAGTGAGACCCCATCTCAAAAAAAAAAAAAAAAAAAAAAGATGCCGGGTGCAGTGTCTCACGCCTGTAATCCCAGCACTTTGGGAGGCCATGGCGGGCAGATCACGAGGTCAGGAGTTCAAGACCAGCCTGGTCAATGTGATGAAACCCCATCTCTGCTAAAAAAAATACAGAAAAAATCTGCCGGGCGTGGTGGCACATGCCTGTAATCCCAGCTACTCGGAAGGGTGAGGCAGGAGAATCCCTGGAACCTGGGTGGCGGAGGTTGCAGTGAGCCGAGATCGTGCCACTGCATTCCAACCTGGGCGACAGAGTGAGACTCTGTCTCAAAAAAAAAAAAAATATTATTATTGCTTAGAATATTGTATAATCATACATTCATTAAGTATTTATTAACTATCTGTCATGTGCCAGGCACTGTGTTAAATACTAAGGATCCAGAGTTTTAACAACATTATTCCATCCCCTCTAGATCTTTAAGTATACTAGATGAAACTGAGACAAGAAAACCCAACCGTAATAATTATCACATGAATAGTGGAATACACTAAGGAAGGGACCCAACTGTTAACTTTGCATGGCTGGAAGTGGGATAGGAGGGGGAGTGTAAAGGAAGCTTCTTAAAAAAAAAAAAAAGACAAGTCCTGCAGAAGCAATGCTTCCTGGAATACCGTAATGGTAGATTGAAAAAAAAAAAAAAACCTGAAGAAAGTAAAATTTATATTTTCTTCAATAAACCATTCTACATCATGTCACCATGCCCTTGTCCACTAGGACAGCTCCTGCTCATCCTTTAGAACATCTCAGCCTGGGCGGGGTGGCTCACGCCTGTAATCCCAGCATTTTGGGAGGCCGAGGCATTTGGATCACCTGAGGTCAGGAGTTCGAGACCAGCCTGACCAACATGATGAAACCCCGTCTCTACTAAAAATACAAAAATTAACCGGGTGTGGTGACATGTGTCTGTGTTCCCAGCTACTCAGGAGGCTGAGGCAGGAGAATTCCTTGAATCCAGGAGGCGGAGGTTGCAATGAGCTGAGATCGTGCTATTGCACTCCAGCCTGGGCAACAGAACGAGACTCCGTCTCAAAAGAAAAAAAAAAAATCAGCCAGGCACATTGGCTTACGCCTGCAATCCCAGCACTTTGGGAGGCCGAGGCGGGCAGATCACGAGGTCAGGAGTTCAAGACCAGCCTGGGCAGCATGGTGAAACCCTGTCTCTACTGAGAATATAAAAATTAGCTGGGCATGGTGGTGGGCGCCTGTAATCCCAGCTACTCAGGAGGCTGAGGCAGAGAATCACTTGAACCAAGGAGGCGGAGGTTGCAGTGAGCTGAGATCGCGCTACTGCACTCTAGCCTGGGCAACAGAGCAAGACTCCATCAACAAAAAAAAAATCTCAGATGTTACTCTCTGAAGTCTTCCCTAACCCCAGCCCATTTCCTCCCTAACAGGATTAATTTCCTTCTTTGGGCTCCTACTGTGTTCATACTTCTATTACTGCTTTTTTTTTTTTTTAATATATATTGACATGTAGTTCTTTAGGTGACCATCTATGCCTTTTTTTTTTTTTTTTTTTTTTAATAAGGAGTCTCACTCTGTTGCCTGGCTGGAGTGCAGTGGCGTGATCTCGGCTGCAGGTTGTGCGCCACCACACCCAGCTAATTTTTGTATTTTTAGTAGAGACGGGGTTGCACCATGTTGGCCAGGATGGTCTCCATCTCCTGACCTCATGATCTGCCTGCCTCAGCCTCCCAGAGTGCTGGGATTACAGGCATGAGCCTCCAGGCCTGGCCTAGGTGACCGTCTATGTCTTATTCACCTTTATATCAGTGTGCTAACATAGAGCCTGCCATGTAGTAGGTGCACAGTAAGTGGTCATGACAATAAATAGAGAGGGAGACAATGGTAGATATATGAAAAATCTTGGCCGGGTGTGGTGGCTCACACCTGTAATCCCAGCACTTTGGGAGGCTGAGGTGGGTGAATCACGAGGTTGGGAGTTCAAGAGCAGCCTGGCCAACATGGTGAAACCCTGTGTCTACTAAAGATTAAAAAAAAAAATTAGCCAGGCGCATACCTATAATCCCAGCTACTCAGGAGGCTGAGGCAGGAGAATCTCTTGAACCTGGGAGGCAGAGTTGCAGTGAGCTGAGATCGCACCATTGCACTCCAACCTGGGTGACAGGGTGAGACTCCATCTCAAAAAACAAAAAAGAAAAAAATGCCATATGAAAGGATTTGAACTGTGTTCTAAAGATACTCATATAAAGTTGTGTTACTTTGTTTTTGTTTTTTTGAGACAGAGTCTCACTCTGTCGTGCAGGCTAGGGTGCACTGGTGCGATCTCGGCTCACTGCAACCTCCACCTCCCAGGTTCAAGCAATTCTCCTGCCTCAGCCTCCTGAGTAGCTGGTATTACAGGCGCACGCCACCACGTTTAGCTAATTTTTTGTATTTTCAGTAGAGACGGGTTTTGCTATGTTGGCCAGGCTGGTCTGGAACTACTGTCCTCAGGTGATTCGCCCGCCTGGGGTTCCCTAAGTGCTGGGATTACGGGCCTGAGCCACCACACCCAGCCAAAGTCATGTTTGAGGATTGTCCTGGCAGCCGTAGGAAGGATGTACTGGATGGGGCAAGCCTGAAAACAGAGATGATTTAGGAAATTATGGTTGTCCAGGTGAGTTATCATGAAGATCTGCAGTAATGCTGTGTCAGTTGAGTTGAAGAGAAAGGATCTGATGATTGGAATGTTTAGGAGGTAAAGTTTGTAGGACTTAGTAATTTTACTGGATATGAAGGGTGAGAGAAGTCTAGGATCAACTTGGGTTTCTTTTTTGTTCTAAAAGATATGTTATTTGATAAAGGAGTATTGTTGACATTAATAACACCAGATTGCTTGACAATGACCTTACCTTGATATGTTAAGTAAAGTCAAAGATCTCTCAGCGCACTGCCTCAGAAGTTTTCGGTTGAGTCAGACTAGCCATTGGGAAAATAAAATCTAAAATTGGCACAGCCCTTAACTCAAGAGAAGTCTTCAGCATTCTGAGGTAATAGTCTCAGAGTGGACTTTGTTGGTTGAAGACCTTACCATGTACTGTCATTCATTCATTCATTTATTTATTTTGAGTTTCGCTCTTGTTCCCTAGGCTGGAGTGCAATGGCACGATCTCAGCTCACTGCAACCTCTGCCTCCCAGGTTCAAACGATTCTCCTGCCTCAGCCTCCCAAGTAGCTGGGATTACAGGCATGCACCATCACATCTGGCTAATTTCGTATTTTTAGTAGAGACAGGGTTTCTCCATGTTGGTCAGGCTGGTCTCGAACTCCCAACCTCAGGTGATGCACCTGCCTCGGCCTCCCAAAATTGTCGTTAATTAAAAGCAACTTTCTTCTGGTTTTCACTAGTTTAAGTTGGAGTGGAAGCCTCTTATATTAAAATGAAGACCAAAAATAATTGTCATGAGTGGGTGATTCCCAGTTAGGCCTTGAAGAATCAGGCCAGAAAAGTTATGAGGTTAATTTTAGAGAAAATATACTTGTTTGAGTTCTTTTATGTGGAGGTTCTAGCATATGATTCCACAGGGCACAGAAAACCACAGTGGAAATGTTACTGTCGATAAAATGAGACCTGGTTGTAGCTGCTTCAACCAGATTGTCTTCCACAAGTGGCTATAAGATCCATAAGTTTGTGTGTGTCTTATCACTTATTTCTTTCACCTGGTACATATATGGATTGTCTCTGCAGCATTGAGCTGGAAGCCCCTGTCTTAGATACTAGGCATGTGACTTGAATTGGGTTACTGGTATATGGGAGTTCAACTATCCCACTTTGGGCCAAGTGGTATGATGTTTATTCAACCCTAGTCAAATATTCAGTCATCATCTGGTCAAAGTATTATGATCAGTAGGTCACCCTGAAGTAAGAAAACGTTTATCTTCCAGTAGAGTGGGGCCTGGGGTGGTAGTTATCCTGTGACACCTTGAATTGCTTTGAAGGAAAATATAAATGAGAACTGTTTATCACAGAGCACAGTTGCTTGCGGGATATGCTTCCTTGGATCTGTTCTTGCACCTCTTTATCAGACTCATTTCCTTCTCTCTTTCTGCATATTATCACCTCAGTCTTCTTGGAGTTGGTTTTCAGCTAACGAGATTTCAGACCCTGATTTCATGTTCTATCTAGTTCCTCAAAATTCAGACCAAGAATGCCTACAGCAAATATATGTTCTTTGTTAATGAATTCCCTATTATTGTTGCTTTAGTTATTAGTTCTTCAACTAACAATTTATAAATCTTTTTTTTTTTTTTTTGAGATGGAGTTTCACTCTTGTTGCCCAGGCTGGAGTGCAATGGCGTAATCTTGGCTCACTGCAACCTCCACCTCCCAGGTTCAGGCGATCCTCTTGCCTCAGCCTCCCGAGTGGCTGGGATGACAGGTGTCCGCCATCATGCCGGCTAATTTTTTGTATTTTTAGTAGAAACGGGGTTTCACCATGTTGGCCAGGCTGGTTTTGAACTCCTGGCCTCAAGCAATCCACCTGTCTCGGCCTCCCAAAGTGCTAGGATTACAGGCATGAGCCACCATGCCTGGCTAATGTATAAATCTTATATCTGGAGACAGATATAAGATTTACAGATCATCTGGGAATTTGTTGTGAAGAGTGACATAGTTTAGGAGTTATTGATCATTTCAGTACAAGAATGAATAAGAATGAAGGGGAGGCTTGAAGATTTGGTGAAAATGCCCATTTTCCACTGAATCAGTGGTGGTTGACAAAAACTGCTAACCAATTTTTTCTCTTATGAAAATGGCAAAAGAAATTTATATATATATATATATACGTATTTATTTAGTCCTCTAAAAAAATAAAATTAGACAGGTCTGGTGGTGTGCACCTGTAGTCTCCAGTACCTCCTGAGTGGCTTGAGCCCTCCATGTCAAGGCTGTAGTGAGCTATGAACACACCACTGCACTCCAGCCTGGGTGACAGAGTGAAACCTTGTCTTAAAAAAAAAAAAAAAAATTAGCTGGGTGTGGAGGTGCACATCTGTAGTTCCAGCTACTTGGGAGGCTGATTTAGGAGCATCACTTGAGCCCTGAAGGTCCAGGCTGCAGTGAGCTGTGCTCACACCAGTGCACTCTAGCCTGGGCAACAGAGTGAGACCCTATCTCAAAATAATAATTAATTAATAATAAATATAAAATAAAATGTGACATCCAGAGCTTATTCACATTCTTCACCTCCCTTCTCTTATTCTTTCTCTGGGTAATCTGCATTTTAGTTTTCTGACTTTCAGACCAGTTATCCCTTACTTGTGAGGATACAACGTAAGTATATAGTGGCTTGTTAGTATGTAATGTGGTCTTTAGTGTCCAGGCCCTGGTTTTGGGGATTATGGTTATCTTTTTTTTTTTGGAGGTACTGAGGCTCTGCCAAGCTAACTTCATTTTAATGCATTTGATAATGAAAAATAATCTCTTCTTCCAATGCATAGGCTTTACTTTATTCCTTGTAGGCCACTTTGCTTTTCACCTCTGTTTCTTGTAAGCCCCTTGAAGTTCAGTGCTAGTAGTAGGAAAAGGGATATTCACCTGGAACTTTAATTTGAGATTCATCTGGGAAAGTTGATTTTTATGTTTGTCTTTATTGTGAGGCATGATGGGTCCAAGGAACCTATTGTTATTTAATTTGTCCACCATTTTTCCAGTTTTTCCCACTATTTAACATTTACTTACTCTGTTAATACACATCAGGGTGGTTTTTCTTAAACATAGAGCCATATTGACCACTTGCCAAGACACAAGCTTAGGGATAACACATTAAGAGTAATATCTACTTTTACTTAGAGTTGTAGTTCTAAGAGTGTACAATTCCCAGCATGTGTGTATTCACCATGAATAAAATAACGTTAATGCACAAGTTGGTAAATTCATTTTTATTTTTTTATTTTTTGTTTTTGAGACCGAGTCTCGCTCTGTCACCCAGTCTGGATGGAGCGCAGTGGTGCGATCTCGGCTCACTGCAAGCTCCGCCTCCCGGGTTCACGCCATTCTCCTGCCTCAGCCTCCGGCGTAGCTGGAACTACTGGTGCCCGCCACCACGCCTGGCTAATTTTTTGTATTTTTAGTAGAGACGGGGTTTCACAGTTTTAGCCAGGATGGTCTCAATCTCCTGACCTCGTGGTCCGCCCGCTTTGGCCTCCCAAAGTGCTGGGATTACAGGTGTGAGCCACTGCGCCCGGCCAATTCATTGCGTTTTTATTCAACAAGTATTTATTGACTGCCTGCTGTGAACTAGGCATGGTCCTAGATGCTGATGAGTAAACAAAACAAAAATCCCCGTCCTCATGGAGCTTTCATCCTAGTGAGTCGAGACCAAGTAAAAGTTCTAAATAAGTAAATTATATTGTATCAGACGATGGTAAAATAAGGCTGGAGAGGGCCGGGCATGGTGGCTCACGCCTGTAATCCCAGCACTTTGGAAGGCCGAGGCAGGTGGATCACGAGGTCAGGAGATTGAGACCATCCTGGCTAACACGGTGAAACCCCGTCTCTACTAAAAATACAAAAAATTAGCCGGGCATAGTGCCGGGCACTTGTCGTCCCAGCCACTCGGGAGGCTGAGGCAGGAGAATGGTGTGAACCCGGGAGATGGAGCTTGCAGTGAGCCAAGATTGCCCCACTGCACTCCAGCCTGGGCAACAGAGCGAGACTCCGTCTCAAAAAAATACATATATAAATAAAAAATAAGGCTGGAGAGGTAGTTTAAGAGTGCCAAGTTTGTGGGGAATTTGGTGCTCTGATTTTAAATAGGGTTATCAAGAATATTCACTAAAAGTTGACACTTCAACAAAGTTCTGAAGGAAGAGAGGGAAGAAGCCATGGAAATATCTAGGGTGAAAAGCATTCCAGGAAGAAGGAAAAGGCAAGTGCAAAAAACCTGAGGCAGGAACAACAAGGAAGCCAGTGTGGCAAGAGTGGAGTGAAAGTGAAGGAGAGAAGTAAGAGAAGGTATCAGAGAGGAAATGGGGGGCCAGATTGTCTATGGACTTGTAGGTCATGGTAAGCAAGGACTTAGACTTTTATTCTGATTGAGATGAAAACCCGTTGGAGAGTTTTAAGCAGAAGAATGGTGTGATCTGATACCAAAAAAAAAAAAAAATTAGTTCTGGCGGCTGTGTTGAGAATAGACCAAGAGGGAAGTTAAGGGCAGAAACAGACCACTTAAGAGGTTATTGCAGAAGCCCAGGGAGACCTTATGATGGCTTGGACCAGGGAAGTAGCCATTGAAGTCTTAAGAAATGGTGAGATATTGGATATACTTTGGCTTTTCTTTGAGACAGGGTCTCACTCTGTTGCCCACGCTAGAGTGTGTGCCACTATGCTTGGCTAATTTTTTTAATGTTTTATTTTTTGTAGAGATGGGGTCTTGCTATGTTGCCCAGGCTGATCCCAAACTCCTGGGCTCAAGCAGTCTTCCTGCCTGGGCCTCCCAAAGTGCTGGGATTAGAAGTGTGAGCCACCGCACCTAGCCAGAGAAAAGAATCCTATCTTTGGATGGCAAGAGTGAAGATCAAAAAAAAAAAAGAATTCTATCAAGTTCTACTACAGATAGATCAAGTTCTACTACAGATAGATCAATTAAGATGAGAACTGAGCCAGGCACGGTGGCTCACGCCTGTAATCCCAGCACTTTGGGAGGCTGAGGCAGGTGGATTACCTGAGGTCAGGAGTTCAAGACCAGCCTGGCTAACATGGTGAAACCCTGTTTCTACTAAAAATACAAAATTAGCTGGGCATGGTGTTGGACGCCTGTAATCCCAGCTACTCGGGAGGCTGAGGCAGGCAGGAGAATCGCTTGAACCCAGGAGGCAGAGGTTGCAGTGAGCCGAGATCACGCCATTGCACTCCAGCCTGGGTAACAGGGTAAGACTCCATCTCAAAAAAAAAAAAAAAAAAAAAAAAAGATGAGAACTGCGAATTGACCGTTTGATTTAGCAACATGGAAGTCAACAGTGACCTTTACAAGAATGATTTTGATGGAATGATGAGAGTGAAAGCCTACTTATAGTGAATTCAAGAAAAAAGTAGGAGAGGAATTAAAGGCAGGGAGTACAGATAATCTTTTGATGAATTTTGTTGTAATGGGAATCTGAGAAATGAGTAGTAGCTGGAGTAGGATGTGGGATCTGGATAAGAGATTTTGTTTCATGCCAGACATTACAGAATGTTTGTGTGTTAATAGGATTGATCCAGTAGAGAGGCAAAAACTATTGATATGGAAGAAAGAGGAGAGATTGGCTGAAATGGTTTGTGGTGTTGGAAAAGCAGAGCTGTTGATTGTCCTTTGCCTCAGTGGTCTCTAAGCCACAGGGAAGGAAAAATAGGAAAATTAAAGAGATAGTAATTATGACTGCTGCTGCTCTGGTCTCTGTAGAATTAGGTTTGGAGATCTTGATGGCAGCCTCTGGTTTTATTTGTGCCAAAGCACCTCAGCATGGATCTTGTGCAGAGCTTATTTCCTTCTAATACCCAGCAATAACAGCTGGGCCCTGCTTTTCTTTGGCTTCTGAAGATAAAAGGGATAAGAAACAAGAGGGTTTACCTTTGTATCTGTAGCCTTACTTTTCTACCGTGAACATTTGACCCTGCCTATTAATATGATTGTGGCTGATAGTTAATATTAAGTTTGTTTTATTGGCTGGGTGCGGTGGCTCTCTCCTATAATCCCAGAACTTTGGGAGGTTGAGGCAGGAGAATCATTTGGGTCCAGGAGTTGGAGATCAGCCTGGGCAACATGGAGAGACCCCATCTTTAAAAAAAAACAAAACAAAAACAAAGTACATGTTCCACCTCTTCCACACTGAAAGCCATGGTGTATGGGCAGGGCCAGATGCTACTAAAAATCCCTTCTGTTTTCTCTACAGCATCACTTATCATGTAGGACAAGAGTGGTCAATAAAGAAGTTTAACTATTCATGCTTCTAGTTACAGAGAAATTTGAATTTCCTTACTTTTTAAAATGAAACTTTTAGTGGCTGAGACTTTAGAAGGCTTATCTTAGCAGTCAAATAAGGGTGGAAAATACAGGTAATTTCATACTTTTTATGGTAGTTACTAGGAGAAAGTCTTCTCTGGTAATGAAGTCTGACCCAGAAGCCTATGAGTCATATTTGTTGAACGTGCTAAACATAAGACATAGTAAGATAGGAAATAATGAAATTCCAGCTCAGTTAGCCATTGCTAACCCCCAATTGTTCTTAAATTGTGATTGTGTAGCCAGCATAGTCTTACTCTAGGTTCTGTGTCTGTTTTTACAAAAAAAGTAAAAGTCCTAACTATTCACACAGATTTGTTTTTATGATAAGAGATCCAAAGGAGGTTTCTAAATAATTTTCAGAATTGCTCTAACCAGTTACCTTTTCACCCGAAGTAGATCTGGAAAGCATCCAGCAAAACAGCTTTTGCATGTTCATGCCTTTCAGAATGAATCATCTTCCTTCCCTTTAGCTAGAGAAGGGCTATGTGTACTGTTTCTGGCAGAATTTCCACAGATGTTTTATTTTTCTTAAGTCTTCCAGTGCTTCACTTGAGTTGAACCTAGGGGGTACCTGATGTTCCCCAAGGAGATCTCTGAATCTCTTGACTCTTGGTTGTTTGTGATAAAAGAGCAGTCAGTTCTGATTCTTCTGGGAGGATTTCAGGTATCCTTTTTTTTTTTTTTTTTTTTAAATGAAGTTGTTCCCACTATAGGAAATCAGAGATGGCAGGCAATAGACTGTATAATGCTGTACTAAGGATTGTAGAAAGGTGAAGGTTTGTTCTTGCTTGTTGAGCATAATCCTCTTTACCTGTGAAATGGAAAGTACTATCATCAGAATGTTGAGGTGAAATCTGGGACATCTTCTGTTCTCCTTAAATTCAAAGCTTGTCCCAACTAGCCTGAACTTTTTATTTTTATATTTCACAGTTTCCAGACATCAGTCAAGAATCTGATTCTCCATTTGTTTTCATCTGCAAAAATCCTCAGGAAATGGTTGTGAAGTTTCCTATTAAAGGAAATCCAAAAATCTGTAAGTCATGATTTTTTTTTCTTTAAGACTAGTCAAGTGCAGTAGTAAGGAATGGGGAAAAAAGTAGAACAAGGAGTTCAATCTATAACTGACTGTGAACAATCAGTTGAGGTAACCCACTACCTTTGGATCAGCCTGTAAGTCATAATCTTTGATGGTCTAATTTTCTTTTCTTTTTTTTGTCTTGCATCTCACTTGTCTAGATTTTTATAAAAGCTTCCCTTTTGGCCGGGTACGGTGGCTCATGCCTGTAATCCCAGCACTTTGGGAGGCCGAGGCAGGCGGATCACGAGGTCAAGAGATCGAGACCATCCTGGCCAACATGATGAAACCCCCCCGTCTCTACTAAGATTACAAAAAAAAAAAAAAATTAGCTGGGTGTGGTGGCGTGCGCCTGTAGCGCCTGTAGCGCCTGTAGTGCCTGTAGCGCCTGTAGTGCCTGTAGCGCCTGTAGTCTCAGCTGCTTGGAAGGCTGAGGCAGGAGAATCGCTTGAACCTGGGAGGCGGAGGTTACAGTGACCTGAGATTGTGCCATTACACTCCAGCCTGGTAACAGAGCGACACTCAGTCTCAAAAAAAAAAAAAAAAATTATTGTGTTCTGTGTCTCCCTGGTGTTGGAGGCTTAATATAATTATACTTATCAATAACTTTATGTTAGGTTAACTACAGTAAAGCCTTTCCAAAGTATACCTTGATCCACAATTATCGGCATAGTAGGTCGCTCTAAACTTCTATTTCGGATCCTATTACATTAAAATGCTATTTGTCAGCCAAAAGAGTGTTTTGCCCCACTGTACTGCTCATTAAAGGAAGTAGTAAGGCAGTGCAGTGGCAACATTGTCATTTATCCATTTATTCATTGTTCAGTATTCAACTCAAGAATAAGGGCTGGGCGTGGTGGCTCATGCCTATAATCCCAGCACTTTGGGAGGCTGAGACGGGTGGATCATCTGAGGTCAGGAGTTCGAGACCAGCCTGGCCAACATGGTAAAACCCCATCTCTACTAAAAATACAAAAAATTAGCAGGGCATGGTGGTGGGCACCTGTAATCCCAGCTACTCGGGAGGCTGAGGCAGAAGTATCGCTTGAACTCGGGAGGCAGAGGTTGCAGTGAGCCGAGATCACGCCACTGCACTCCAGCCTAGGCAACAAGAGCGAAACTCCATCTCAAAAAAAAGACTTAACATTTTAAGTATTTATTATTGAACATCTATTTTAGAGACACCACTTCCCACATTTCTCTTCATTATTGGTTCCCAGAGTACAGCCTTGGCTCTCTTGCTTTTCATTCCTTTTTAACATTTTTTTTTTTTTTTTGAGACAGTCTCGCTCTGTCTCCGAGGCTGGAGTGCAGTGGCCCAATCTTGGCTCACTACAACCTCCACCTCCTGGGTTCAAGCGATTCTCCTGCCTCAGCCTCCTGAGTAGCTGGGACTACAGGCGTCCGCCACCACTCCTGGCTAATTTTTGTATTTTAGTAGAGATGGGGTTTCACCATATTGGCCAGGCTGGTCTCGAACTCCTGACCTTGTGATCTGCCTGCCTCAGCCTCCCAAAGTGCTGGGATTACAGGCGTGAGCCACTGCACCTGGACTCATTTTTAAAATTTTTATTAGTTAATTGATTGAGACAGGGTCTAGCTGGGACCCATCTTTTCTTCCTCTGTCCTAGAGCAGCCTCTTGTATTTCAAAGCAGTCTCAAAACGCATATAGTGGGCCAGGCGCAGTGGTTCACGCCTGTAATCCCAGCACTTTGGGAGGCCGAGGCAGGTGGATCACAAGGTCAGGAGATCGAGACCATCCTGGCTAACACAGTGAAACCCCATCTCTACTAAAAATACAAAAAATTAACCAGGCATGGTAGCGGGCACCTGTAGTCCCAGCTACTCGGGAGGCTGAGGCAGGAGAATGGCGTGAACCTGGGAGGCGGAGCTTACAGTGAGTCGAGATCTCACCACTGCACTCCAGCCTGGGCAACAGAGCGAGACTCCGTCTCAAAACAAAACAAAACAAAAACAAAAACAAACAAAAAAAACACACATATAGTAGTGGTGTCCTCCCTGCCTAACATCCTTGGAAAAGCAACATCAGCAACTCTCCCATTTGCTCATGTCAGTTACCATTTTGTGCCTCTTTGTCATTGCTTTCCCATTGTGTGAATTGCGTGATTCTAGGGCATGCATTGTCCTCACTGGTGCGAAACTTTCCCTCATCCAATACCTTGGGGACCAACTAGCCATTTTATAAATCTATGCCCTAGAGAAGTACTTCTCAAACTATAATGTAACTAAAAATCACCTAGCAAGCTGTTAAAACACAGGTTCCTCAATCCTGCTCTCAGGTAATACTGATGCTGTTGGCCAGCTGGCTGTACTTTAAGTAACACTGCTTTCAATCACAAAATGAAATGCTTGGAGTAGGAATTTATATTAATGTATATTTACTGCAAAATTCAGGCAACATCTTGATTGATAAGATCCTAAGATTCCTACACATTCGAAGATCTGAACCAAGTTGCCCTTAACTGACACAAATTATTTACTTCAGACGGTACTCCAGTTGGTGGCCCAGTAGCCCTGGAAATCCTTTCTTTTCTCCACTATTAAGGATTTATTTATTTTTGAGATAGGGCCTTGGCCTTTCACCCAGCCTGGAGTGCAGTTGTGCAATTATGGCTCATTGCAGCCTCCACCTCCTGGGATAAAGTAATCCTCCCACCTCAGCCCCCAGAGTAGCTGGGACTACAGGTATGTGCCACCATACCCAGATAATTTTTAAATTTTTGGTAGAGATGAGGTCTCACTATGTTGCCCAGTTTGGTCTCAAGTGATCCTCCTGCCTTGGCCTCCTAAAGTGTTAGGATTACAGGTGTGAGCCACCACACCTGGCCCTGTTTAGGATTTAGATCTCCTTTTACCCTCCCTCTGTTTTGGTTCTAGCAGTCTACCCCTTCCTCCTCCATTTCATTCTCACCTTCCTCTAGGTACTGGTGGCAACACTGGTGGTAGGAGGAAACGGTGGTAAATCCTCTCTCTCAAACTCACTGTTAATTGATCTTTAGTCCTACTTCCCTTTTCGTAGCTTCTTCCCCTGGCTTGGTTTTCATCTGCTGCCTAAAGTCCTGTGAGAAAATGTTCTGTGTAGAGTTTAGCTATTTCTCTGAAATGTTTTACTTTAGTACTTTCTCTACACCTTCAGGACCTATAGGGCCTTCATTTTTCTCCATAAGGTTTTATGATGGTGAGGGGAGTGACATTCTTAGGAGAAACCTTTAATAACTTCCTATCTTTTTCGTATTGTTTCTGTTAGTTAATGGTAGACTAGACAAGGTTAAAAATTGCACAGAAACAATAGGTAGTGAAAATTTTATTTTGAGATGGGGTCTCACTCTGTCATCCAGGTTGGAGTGCAGTGGCACAATCTCAATTCACTGCAACTTCCATCTCCCAGGCTCAAGTGATCCTCCCACCTCAGCCTCCTAAGTAGCTGGGACCACAGGCACGCGCCTCCATGCTTGGCTAATTTTTTGTATTTTTGCTAGAAACGGGGTCTTGCCATGCTGCCCAGGCTGGTCTCGAACTCCTGAGCTCAGGTGATCCATCCACCTTGGCCTCTCTAAAAACCTTCTACTCTGCCAGAACTCTCTTGCCTTAGGTCCTAGGGGATACCTCCAGTAGTTTAAGCTGGAAAAGTCTTTAATCCCAGTTACATTGGGGAAAATACATACCTGCCTCTTAATTTGGAATGGTTATCACATTTTCCCCTAGCTATATTATTACATGAAGTGATTAAGTTTAATAGCAATAATATTAATGCTTGGTCAGGCACAGTGGCTCATGTCTATAATCCCAGCACTTTAGGAATCTGAGGCAGGAGGATCACTTGAAGCCAGGAGTTTGAGACCAGCCTGAGTAACATAGCGAGACCCTGTCTCTACAAAAAAAAAAAAAAAAAAATTATTCCAGTATGGTGGCGTGTGCCTATAGTGCCAGCTACTTGGGAGGCTGAGGCAGAAATATTGCTTGAGCCCAGGAGTTCAAGGCTGCAATGGGCTATGATTGCAATACTGCACTCCAGCCTGGGTGACACAGCGAGACCCTGTCTCTAAAAAAAAAAATTAATAGTCTGGTTTTACTTAAACACTGTGGCTTAAATTTTTTTTTTTTTTGTGGGATGGCTTAGGAACATAGCCACCCTTTACAGATTAGTTCTATGATAAATATATTCGAAATTCCAAACTTTTATTTTTGAGACAGGGGTCTCACTGTGTTGCCTAGACTGGCCTTGAACTCTGGGCTCAAGAGATCTTCCTGCCTGAGCCTCCCAAGTAGCTGGAACTACTATGTAGATATACACTACTATGATGCCCGGCTTCAGGTTCCAAACTTCAGACTTGCAAATAAACTTTCAGAATATGACCCATTTATGTGTTGTATCATATATATATATATATGGATGTATAAATGCCTTAAATTAAAGGTGTATACTTTGATTTGTTTGTTTTTGGAAGTGTAAATTTGAGTTTGCTTGACCTTAAGGTAATTGTGTCTCCTGAAATTGAGATAATTCAGAAAAGAGCAATATACAATAGGGTATCACCTGGCTCTGTGTCTGCTTTATATAGGTTGAATACTCAGATAAAGGAAATTTTTTAAATTTAACAACATGCTCTATAAACTCATGCACCTTATATCTTTTGCAAACCATGTGAAAATTCCTATGAGAGTTATATCAATTGATGACAAATATTTTTTCCCATTTTAACTTCTTGCCCATCTGCTGCACATGCATTTGATTTTATTTTAGGCACTATGATTGAGGATGTGGTTTAACAATGAAACGATTAGGTACTAAATGTAAAAGTATTGGGGAAATACAGAAACTAAGTGTTACACCCTACCATGAAGAGGATGTATTGTATGTCACTATGGTTCACTATCCAGATCCTGATCTTAGAAGCCCAGGGTGGGCTGGGCGCGGTGCCTTACGCCTGTAATCCCAGCACTTTGGGAGGCCGAGGCGGATCACAAGGTCAGGAGATGGAGACCATCCTGGCTAACACGGTGAAACCCCATCTCTACTAAAAATACAAAACATTAGCCAGACGTGGTGGCAAGTGCCTGTAGTCCCAGCTACTCGGGAGGCTGAGGCAGGAGAATGGCGTGAACCCGGGAGGCGGAGCTTGCAGTGAGTCGAGATGGCGCCACTGCACTCCAGCCTGGGCGAGAGTGTGAGACTCCGTCTCAAAAAAAAAAAAAAAAAAAAAAAAAGAAAGAAAGGAAAAAAAAGAGAAAAGAAGCCCAGGGTGAACTAGAACTCAGAGCTTAGAGTTCCTGCAATCTAAGGACAGTCGTGATGACTGCTGCTTTCCACAAGAAGCCCCGGTCCCTTACCATCATTGCCCACAGCTGGCCCAAGAGTTGCCTCTATTGGCAATCACTCTGTTAGACATTAAGGATACAAAATGTCCATGATTGTAAGGAGTTCACAGATTGTTGGCAAATGTCTGATTTTTTTTAGGCAGCCTAGGGGATGAAAGAACGTCTGAATTCCTGGGAATATCCTGGAAATCCTTGTTCCTCTTGTATCTTGTTTCTCCTATTAGCTTTCCATTTTAAACATCATCATTGAAGCCAGAGATTAGTCTGCCTACCATTGAGTGTTTTATTCTGATGGGTTGATCTTACCTGAGCTGGTCTCACTTGAGGGCTTTCATAATCATACTGGAGTTTCCTGAAACGTAAAATAGGAATGTTCTCATTCAGTAAAGCTTTAAGAATGTGAAGAAAATGATATGTCTTTTTTTCTTATGAAGAATCTGAAATAAATAATAATTAAAAGACTTGCCTGGGGTTATATGGTAAATGAAAGGTGAAACTGAAACCATAACTAAGAAACCTAACTCCCAAGCCTCAGCGTAAATAATATAACCACCCTTACTTCTTCAGGAGACTTTGAATTTATGAAGCCCCCCACTTTTTTTTTTTGAGATGGGGTCTTGCTCTGTTGCCCAGGCTGGCATGCACTGGTGACATCTCAGCTCACTGCAACCTCTGCCTCCTGGGTTCAAGCAATTCTCCTGCCTCAGCCTCCCGAGTAGCTGGGATTACAGGCGAGCACCATCATACCCAACTAATTTTTGTATTTTTAGTAGAGATGGGGTTTCGCCATGTTGGTCAGGCTGGTCTTGAACTTCTGACCTCAAGTGATTTGCTTGCCTTGGCCTCCCAAAGTGCTGGGATTACAGGCATGAGCCACACCTGGCCTGAAACACTTTAATATATATTATTTCAGTTATAGGCTGAGCATCTCAAATCTGATCTTTTTTTTTTTTTTTTTTTTTTGGGAGTGGGTCTCACTCTGTCACCCAGGCTGAAGTGTAGTGGTGTGAACTCGGCTCACTGCAACCTCTGCCTCCCTGGCTCAAGTAATTCTCCCACCTCAGCCTCCCAAGTAGCTGGGACTATAGGCCTGCACCACCATACCCGGCTAATTTTTTATTGCTTTTATTTTTATTAATTTTTTTTTTTGAGTTTTACTCTTGTTGCCCAGGCTGGAGTGCAATGGTGCGATCTCGGCTCACTGGAACCTCCAACTCCTGGGTTCAAGTGATTCTCCTGCCTCAGCCTCTTGAGTAGCTGGGATTACAGACACCCTCTACCACGCCCAACTAATTTTTGTATTTTTAGTAGAGACGGGGTTTCACCATTTTGACCGGGCTGGTCTTGAACTTCTGACCTTAGGTGATCTGCCTGTCTCGGCCTCCCAAAGTGCAGGGATTACAGGAGTGAGCCACTGTGCCCGGCCCAAAAAAAAAAAAAATTTTTTTTTTAGACAGGTCTTACTCCCTTGCCCATGCTGGAGTGCAATGGCATGAGATCTTGGCTCACTGCAACCTCCACCTCCTGGGCTCATGCCATCCTCCTGTCTCAGCCTCCCGAGTAGCTGGGACTCCAGGCTTGCACCACCATACCTGGCAAATTTTTCTGGGGGTTGAGGGGGGTTTGTTTTTTTTTTGGTAGAGACAGGATTTCACCATGTTGGCCAGACTGGTCTGGAACTTCTGGGCTCAAGCGATCTGCCTGCCTTGACCTCCCAAAGTACTGGGATTGCAGGCATGAGCCACCACGCCCTGCCACAAATCTGAAAATCTGAAATGCAAAATCTAAACCTTTTTGAGCTTCAACATGATGCTCAAAGGATATGCTCATTGGAGCATTTGGGATTTTGGATTTCTGGATTTGGGATACTTAACCAGTAAATATATATAATGCAAATATTCCAAAATCCAAAAAAATCTGAAATTTAAAACACTTCTGGTCCCACGCATTTTAGATAAGGAATACTGAACCTGTAGTTATTTGATTAAAGAACTCAGTGTACGTGTAATACACGTAGCTCAGTGACTGGTCTATAGAAAGCACTTCATGTTAGCTATAATCTTCTTAATAACTCTGTGTGTTAGTAAGGGCTTTTTCCTCCTTTCATTTTACAGGTTTATGGAAGTTGTTTTACTCAAGTCTTTCTGGCGCAAGGTTTCCTGTTCTTTTCACTGTATCAGATTGCCTCAGGAACAAATTATTCCAATTTACATTTCATTTCTAGAGCACAATATCATAGAGTTGGAAGGAACCTTCAGTATTGTATAATCCAGTTTCCTCTTAGAGTTGATAAAAATTGAGGACAAGAGTGACTAGGTAACATACTCAAGGTTATACAGCTAGGAAGTCTTAGGATTAAAACTGAGTTTTTCAGCCAGGTGTGGTGGCTCACGCCTGTAATCCCAGCACTTTGGGAGGCTGAGGTGGGGTGGGGGATTGCTTGAGGTCAGGAGTTCAAGACCAACTTGGCCAACATGGTGAAACCCTATCTCTACCAAAAAATAAAAAAATTAGCTGGGCGTGATGGCACACACCTGTAGTCCCAGCTACAGGGGAGGCTAAGGCAGAATTGCTTGAACCTGGGTGGTGGGGGTTGCAGTGAGCCGAGATTATGCCATTGCACTCCAGCCTGGGCGACAGAGACTCTGTCTCAATAAATAAAGTCTTTCAACTTATGCAATACAGACAACTGGATGTCTGGAGTCCTAGATGGAATTCTAAATTCTGTCCTAGCTTGTCCTAAAAAGCTGAATGGGACTCACCTCTGGGTACCACCACCTTTACAATCTGTACTCTTACATTTATCTGATATCTGCTATTTGTGGTTACTTAGTACTGTCTATAATATAAAGGTTTTGAAATTTGTAGTGTCTACCTTTGTTTAATTCATTTGGTGAGAGCATTTATTGAGCGTCTACCATTTGGCAGTCACTATGGTAGTGTTAGGGATACAAAGGCTGACTTGCCTTGTAACAGGGCTCTTTGCCAGATGGCTGGCACATGTTCAGGTTTTCAGCCAGGCAGCATAAGGGATAAAAGAACTCCTAAATCCCTGGGAATGCCCTATGCTCTAAAGCCCTAATTAAAATCAACAGCATTGTGATTATTGTTAAATGATATTCAGGGTATCACTTAGTGATGGTTTCTGAGGAAGCCCAGAAAAGGACATAATGTTCTTCTAGAAGCAGGTGTAGCCTAAAAGAAAAGAGAGAGAGAGAGAAACAGACAAAGAGAGATATACAGACAGACTAATGTTGGGCAAGAGGAGATTTAAGTAAACAGAGAAACTTGTTAGGCTGAGGCTAATTTTTCTCACAATCTTACTGTGCCATGTACAAGTATTCTTAACTTAATTGGACAAGTGAAAATACTGAAATCCAGAGAAATTGAATGACTCGCCTAGGTCATACAGCTAGTTAATACCAGAGAAGGGTGGACTAGAACCTGGGTCTTCTGATTTTTAGTCCAGTGCTCTTTCTGTTATGCCCGATTGCTGCAACAAATGAAAATGACAACATATTGAGAGGCAGTGATTATGGGCATGGGCCTGTGGTATACTCAGCTGCCTTTGAAGGGGAAGACTCCTTGTTTTTTTTTTTTTTTTGTTTTCTTTTTTTTTTTTAGTGCTGAGACTGAACTGAATTATGTTTCTATTTTCAGCATAAGCATCACTATTGACTTAGATGAGACTTTTTGTGGGAGAAAGCAAACTGCCAAACTGTTCTCAGGCCAGACAGACAGGAATTCTCTTAAGATTCTCCTAATGAGATGGATGGTTCCTAAGGCTGCTACCACTGAGCCAAACTCTATCCTGGTAGATCTGAGAAGAGGTCAGAGACCACATCAGTAATATACCTTTCATTAGGGTCACCTGGGATGGGAAGGTTGCTTGTTTTCTAAGTTTAACACTTAGAGAGTCATATAGCCTATGACCTTTAACCTTCTTAGCTGGTGATAGGGGCCCTTTGTCAGTAAAGCATTCATGTGGATTCTATTCCACTGTTGCAGGTCACTCCCCCTATTAAGTCTGAGGCAGCAAAGGGGTGTTGAACTGCTTTTCTCACTGTGAAAGTTCATGCATTATGCTCAGCCAGTTAACAGGTCACAGGAATGGATTTCCCACTGTGAAATGCCTTCCTTTATTGCATGTGTATATTCTTAAAAATTTGCCGTAGCATCAAACACCCTTAAAAATGTGATTATTTCTCTTCTAGTAGCTACAAAATTAGAAATAATTAACTTCTTAGATTCTTAGGACAAATACTCATTGTATGCATTTGTGTATCCTTGTACAGTGTTCCCATTGCTTCCTTATTCTTACAGAATGAAACTCTGAAGTTTGGAAGTGTCTGAGTCCTGAAGTAAGATAATTGAATGTGACAGGAACACAGTAACCAGAAGACCTGGGAGGCTGCAAAAGATTTGCATTGCAAATACAAAAATAAATAATGAGACTTATTTTTCTCCCTTACAGGGAAATTGGATTCCAAGATCCATCAAGGAGCAAAGAAGGGGTTAATGAAGCAGAATAAAGCTGTCTGACCCAGGAGAAAAGGAACTATACAGCATAGTGGAGTTTTGTGTACTAAAATTGCTATCTACTGGTCCTTTGGAATTGAAGTAGTAGAAACCTAAAGGCTTGGCGTCAGGCTTGAATATCTCAGAACTTAAACTCTTACCAAAATCTGTATATTTTTCTTAAGGAGTGGGATTCCTACTTTATGTAATGGGTCAAAATCTTTGAATACATTATTTATAAAAACCTGTTTAAAAATTCTAGGTCTTTTGACATTTTTCTTAGAATAGTATCAAAAGAGATTGGACCAAGTTGGAAATTCCTTTCCTTTCTGAGACTTGTATTTGTAGTTAGAAAGTTTTTAACCTAGGTTAATAATTTTTTTTGAGGGTTCCTCTCAGATTTTAAAGTTTCTTATCAAAGGGATAATCTGATAGAGTAATAGGATGTTTGAGGAATCCTGTGCTTAATACAAACCTGTGATGGGACAAAAAGGTTTGTAACAAGTTTTCTGCTCCAATCCAATGTCTCTTAAACAGTCTGAATGAAATGTGAAAAGCCGAGTAACCCTCACTGGCAAATTTTTTTTTTGGAAGGAATAACCTGAAGAAGTGCTTCCACTTCTTGGGTTTGAGAAGCCAGGATATGGATGGTTCAGACTGGGAGGAGATGGAGCCACCTGCTAAAGCACCATGAAGCTGCCCTATTTATTTTGTTGGTATTGCAAAAGCATCACTTGGATGGGGCAATTAGAAACAAACTAAAAAATAAAATCGCCTTAGTAAATGCATCCAAATACCCACCAAATGCTGAACTCAAACCTTTTAAACCATTCACATCCCAGAAAGCTATGCGCTTTGGAAAAAGAAGAGGTTGGTTTGAAATGAGATTTTTGTCAGTCTGGCCGTCCTTAGTGAAACACTTTCTGAGGCTGTTCTGAAGAGCTGTCAGAATCTCAGTTGCTGGCATCCTGAGGAAATTCATGGTCTTAAATGTGTATGTTCTGCTTTTTATAAAACAACACCACCACACTGAGGAAGTTGGACTCCCTCCAGCAGTTGTGTGCATTTCTTAAAAAAGAGAGAGCAAGGGAGAGAAAAAAAATGTGCCCTGTGTTATGAAAAAGATTAATTTCCCCTTTAATCCTTCATATTCAGCGTTTATTTGCATTGAAATGCCTCCACTCATTATGCATTGATGTTCACTCAACTGTGAACCCTGCTTGTTGCATAGCTCTAGGCATTGGTTTTGCAGGGCCTGATCACTCTGGATTCCCAGGGAAAACCCACCCGATTCTTGTTGCGGTGATGCAAACATGTAGTATTCCCTTTTTCTGTTCAACCTCTGGAGAAAGGGGAAAGGACTGCTAATGTCCACTTCTTTGGCAGGGGGCATGTCGGGGGAGTCTCTTTCTGGCTTCCTGCAGACCCTACTATTAATGAAGCCATACTGGGTTCACTATGCAGCTAATAGTTTACTAAGCAGTAGCACCTTGAATTCTATGCTGGAGTTGTCTGGCTCTCTTAATACCAAAATAAAACTAGAAGGCAGGAGGTGAAGAGCCTAGGGAGGGAGGAAAAAAGTTTATTTGAACAACAGCCTGAGCATAGAGGTGTCTGGATTGATTTTTTTCTCCTGGATAGACTGTGTGCATGCCGAAAGAAAAACATCAGGAGCTGTGACAGATCAGGTTATGCAACCATTTTGTGTGCTGAGATAAGACAGTTTACAAGAACTTTACAAGTTTACAAGAACCCACCTCAGCATCCAAAATATGCAACTGGAGCCTCATTAGTAAATGGCAGAATAACATGGAAACTTCTCCTTTTCATGGTTAGACTGTGAAAGTCTGTCTTTAGTTCATATGGTGGTGGTGGTATAAGGTCTCTCTTTTATTTGTGGAGACACCAGGGAGGAAGTGTGGGAGAAACTTGGGGGTAGATGGCCTTCAGTTGCTCAGTGATGAATAGCACAATTTAAAGCCTAGTGGAAATTCTTAGCAGCCTGAGTGCAAACTTGCCCAGGAATAGCCTTTTAGTACTTTACAACACTTTGCTCTGACTGTGTAACTCTGGGACAGTGTGGCCTAAAGGAAGTTTCACATTTCTGAGCTGGTTTTTTGTTGCAGTCTAAATATCTGTACCCCCTTTTGAACAGTTGGGTTCAATTGCTGTCAATTTGTATAGTGCCTAAAGGTTTCAGCTTTTTTGTTTTTGTTTTTGTTTTTGTTTTTCCAGGCAGGACTCAGTCTCATTTATATAAAGTCAGAGTAGGGGGATATATGAAACTGGAGACTTTCTCTGACGGGGTTTAGGAAGCTTTGGCTTTATTGCTTCTTGGCCTTTTGGCTAAGATCAAATGTAGGAAGCCTTGGCTTTGCAGTTAGATGTTTGGAATAGAGTAAGGGTTTTTGTTTGTTTCTTGCTATAGCTAATCTGGAAAAAGAAAACTAGGTATCCCCTCTTTTAAGTCAGAAGTTTATATAAATTCATTTTTTCCTAGGAAGTAAGTGTGAAAAATTTAGACTTCAAAGCCCATTTATGTGGATTTCATTTAATTTAGTAAATTTTAAAAATGCACCTAGCCAAGATCAAGACAGCATGGGAGTTATTCTCAAAAAGTCAGCTCAAAAAGACGAGTAAAAAGCAAGCATCTATTAAACTAAAGAAATCAGTGAACTTCAGTTTGTTAGGCCTGGGGAGGGACAGAAAATCCAATGATGAAGGAATTTTTTTTCCTAGAGATTCAAGTAGCCAAGCATACATCTGCTGCTCTGAGCTTCTGTGAATGTGTTCAGAGGGAGGTGATCCATACCACAGGCACCAGCAGCAACAAGGCATCCAGCATGTGGAGGGCTTTCTACTTCTCTCATGCAGAGAAGAAAGAATACAGCCTCAGTGCCATCCTCTGACACAAATGAACTTGTGTAAATGTCCATTTATGTGTATGTACATAATGTGGTTTAATTCATAGGGTGACAACTGATAACCTGATCCATTTTCAGAGTTCATTTGTGACAATGGAGAGTCCAGAGAGACAACCTAGTAAGTGTACCCTAGCTTGAGGTCAGAAAAATGGATGTGTATATAGTGAGTGGGACTGTGGAACAGTGGGGTGGTGGGGAGTTCCTGAGAATCCATAGAGGAATGTCACAGGAAGGGAGTGAGATAGTGGCATAAGGAGAAAAAAAAAAAACATCAGTACAGAAGATTTAAGAGTCTAGAGCTGTACTGTCTATTATGGTAGCCACTAGCCACTTGTGGTTATGAAAATTTCAATTATATGAAATTAAGGATTCAGTTATTCAGTCACTGTTGACCATATTTCAAGTGCTCGAATAGCTACATGTGGCTAGCGACTTCTGCATTGGACAGCACAGATATAGAACATTTCCATTGCTGCAAAAAGTTCTGTTGGATAGTGCTTGTCTGGAGCAGGGGTTGGCAAACTTTCTGTAAAGGGTCAGATAGCAAATATTTTAGGCTTTACACAGGCCATGCAGTCCTTGTTTCAACTGTTCAACTCTGCTTTTGTAGTAAAAATGCATCTATAGATGATAATGTAAATGAATGAGGTTGGCTAGAGCCAATAAAACTACTTTTTTGTTTGTTTTTTAAGACAGTTTCATTCTTGTTGCCCAGGCTGGAGTGCAGTGGCAAGATTTCGGCTCATTGCAACCTCCGCCTCCCGGGTTCAAGCGATTCTCCTGCCTCAGCCTCTCAAGTAGCTGGGATTACAGGCATGTACCACCATGCCCGGCTACTTTTGTATTTTTACGGGGTTTCTCCATGTTGGTCAGCCTGGTCTCGAATTCCCGACCTCACGTGATCCGCCCGCCTCAGCCTCCCAAAGTGCTGAGATTACAGGCGTGAGCCACCGCACCTGGCCTGAAATTTGAATTTCATATCATTTTCACATCATGAAATAGTCTTTTGATTATTTAACTGTTTAAAAATGTAAAAATCATTCTAGCTCATGGGACATATTAAAACAGGTGGTGAGCCTGATTTGACCTGTGAGATGCAGTTTGCCAACCCTTGGTCTAGAGGAACAGTAAATCAAAACTTAAGGTTTGTTTACTATGTAGGACATCTGATCACTTGAAAATTTTTAGTGGTTCTTCGAGGCTTGAGAACTTTCTCTGGCTGAAACTTGGAGTTCACTGCAGGAATGTTTACCTTCCTTTGTTCCCTATTTTTGCAGTCTAGTTCTCTCCAATGGCAGAGTCATGCTCCTTCAGTGGGAGATGACTACTGGAATGTTTAATCCTTAATTAAATCATGCCTAAGTCTAAAACACTAAACCCTTCTTTGTCTCCACCTGCTAAGTAGCTGAATCCTCACTTGTAACTTTGTCTAGTATACATTGGAAGTTCGCTGTCACCTGGGATCAGTTCTGCCTCTGTACTGTCTAACAACATGACTATTGGTGGACCAAAGAGAGATTATTTTTCCTAGACCAGAAAGGTTTACTTTTTATCTTTAGCTATCAACCCCTCCCCCCACCTTTTTATGACCTCACTTTATCTCCAAGTCACACGCTATCTTGAGTGGCACTGTTGAAGGATGCCTCAGGATAAGGGAAAAAAGGTAAGATAAATGCAAAGCAAAATAAAATGGTCAAGGACACAGGAAGGACATAATAGGGGCTAGGATGTGGGAGGCCTTGAGAATTAAGGTAAATTTGTTTGCTATGGAATGAGATGGAAGTCTTAGGAGGTCGTCATGAATAGATGTTTCACAAGTGAAAGCTGGGTGGGAGGGCTCACTTAAACATGGACTGAATGCCTACTGTGCACTAGATAGTATGCTGGGCAATCAGAGATGAATAGCAGATAAGGAAAAATAAAAGCTACAATCCTTAGAATGGTGGGTTGGAGAAGGACAGAATAAGACTTTTAGATAATAAAAGGCAACAAGATTTAGTGATATAGGATGGTGAGGGGAAAAGGGATAGAGGGATTAGAAATGGGTGCTTTGGGGGAGAAAAGCAAGTGGTAATCCTAAAAGAAAAAGCTGGAGAACAAAGGATAAGAAATTAGGAGGTTGGTACTTTGCTGAACTAAGGGGTAAAATGGATGAAACCA
Organism: Gorilla gorilla gorilla; assembly: GCF_029281585.2. Lineage (NCBI taxonomy): Eukaryota > Metazoa > Chordata > Mammalia > Primates > Hominidae > Gorilla > Gorilla gorilla. The sequence continues at coordinate 65,219,009 of NC_073240.2, forward strand.
TCAGGAGCTGTGATGGCTCTTCTGTTCTTTGTGGATGCCCATGTTCAGATCCCCTACGGCCCTTTCCTCTCTGTGGTTGAAGGACAACTACAGAAGAGGTGTCTTCTGTGTTATAAGGTGCAATACTCCCCCCAGAGACCTCTCGATGAGGAAGTCTGATCCAGCGAGAGTTCTACTGCCCATGAGGGGACAGCGTTAGGTTCGAGCTCTCTAATCCAGGTTTCTTTGAGTTTATCTTGGTTCTAACCGGCACGCCGGGTTTTCCAGCATTCCCTGAGCTAAGACTCCCTAATCTGGGCTCAGGGTGAGCGCGCATTCCGAGACCCAGGATTTCGCTCCTTCATCCAGGTTCCGGGTTTCCCCTGCGCTCACCGGCTCCAGACTCCACACAAGCGCGGAATCCGGATCCGAGGGCCTGGCAGTCCAGTGTCCGCGTCTTCCGGGTGACTCTGGTTGTCCCGGATCGCGGCGGCGGCGGCGGTGGCGGCGGCTGAGGGACCCGCGGCCCCGGACACAGCGGCACCGGCCAGGCGGGGCGGAGCGGCGCGGGGAGGGGGCAGAGAGCCGGAGCCGGAGCCGGAGCCGGGGTGGGGTGGGGGGGAGGGGCCGCGGGAACGGATGGCGGCCTGGGCCCCGTAGCAGCGGCGGCTCTACGGCCCGGGGCCCCGGGCGGGCGGAGGTGGCGGCTCCCGGGACCGGCCGCGCGGTGAGTCCGGAGCTTTGTGTGGAGCCGGGACTAGGGGAGGAAAGAGGCGGCGGCACCGATAGGGCGCGGGGCTGAGGGGATCTGATGGGGGCCGGGGGCGGTGGCGCTGCCTGACGGAGGAAGTGGGGGTTGGGGGGGCTGGGGCGGAGCGAGGGGAAGGTGTGTAGGGGGGGTCGTTGCGTGGGTGGGGGAGGGGGCGTCGAGGGGCGCGGGGTGAAGTTCAAAGCCTGGCCACGGCCGGTTCAGGCTGAGGGTAGGGGTGCCCGGGAGGGGATTAGGGTCTGGCTAGGTTATGGGAGCAGGCCAGAGAGTTTCTGAGGCGAGTCTGGGTATGTTGAGGGCGCTCGGGGCGACTGGGGCCAGTCAGGGAGTTGGCGGGGGAGGGGGGGCGGGGGCGGTGGGGGTTGTTCAGAGCATAGGGTCGGAAGCAGGACGTGTGCGTGACCTAGGAGTGGGGAGCAAGGTGGCTGGGATCCTGCAGTAAGTAGCTTGTGGGTGTGTGCCCCTAACAGTCTTCAGGTCACATTTACTCCTGTCCTTTTCTTCAAGATGGAGGGATCCCTGGGCCTGGACCTCAACTGCTATCCTTGTACCCCCGGGAGGGTTTGTGACCCTATCCTGTTTGGAAAACCCATGCTGCCCTCTTTTCCCTTTATGTGTAATTACGGTTGGATCATCTCTGTGCTTTGCTCAGATTCTCCTTCCTCCCTCTGGGGTTGAGGAGGAGGAGACACATCTGACCAATTAATGTGTGTTTGTGAAACAGGCAGCAGCAAACAGTCATTTCAGCTTCTAGGAATTAGGCTCACACAGGGTGGAGAGATCAGAGCCCTTCAGGGGGAATATTTCTGAACAAATCACGGATGATTAAATTCTCTAAGAAACAGCTCCCTACCTAAATGAGAGTGGGAAAGATGGGGAAGAAAGCCTGTCTGTTTCCAGACATGTGTCCAGAGCCTAAGGGGTTGAGGAGAGTCCCCAAGCCCCTACAGGCCTCCCTTTTCTGTATTAGGCTTTGCTCTGCAGCCTTGAGTTAATTTCACCCCTGCTGCTTTGTCTTGGGGGAGGGAGTGCTGGTTTAGGCTGTTGTGAGGAGATGACTGTTCTGCTGCCACACACAATAGTCGTGTCATTTTATCGGGAGCGCTACCCCAGGGCTGAGAACTGCTGCAGCAGAGATAAACCGGTCCCTCTCACCCGCCTATTGTGTACACAGTGAAGGTCATAGGTTCAAGTCTTGTCTGAGAGCTTTGGATATGCTCCATCTCCCAGGCTCCTCAGTGCCATTTTCTTCCTTTTCCAGACTGGGGCTTGCCATTGGAGGAGGCCAGAGAGAAAGGCTCTTCTTTTTGAGTGAGGAACAATGCAGAGCTCATTGGCACACATTTTTCAGAAGAATAAGGGATGCCAGCCATGTTGTGCCTGCCTCTTTGGCTAGCCTGTACTAAGTTGTGAAGGAATAGTGTCTGGTAGACTCAACTACGATGTTTGTTTCAGACCCTTAAGGAAGAAGACTTCAAGGGAAGGTTCTACTCTTAGTTGAATCATCATATTTAATTCTTTTATGTGAATGGAACACTCATGCAGTGATTTTTGTTTGTTTCCGAATACCACTAAAAACCTGTGCAGGGTTAAGATGGGGAGTCAAGCCCAGGTGTGGTGGCTTATGCTTGTAATCTTGGCACTTTGGGAGAATGAAGCCAGAGGATGGCTGGAGCCCAGGAGTTTGAGACCAGCCTGGGCAACAAAGCAAGACCCTGTTTCTTTAAAAATAAAAAATAAAAAAGTCAAGAACCAAGTACCTTTTTAATGGTGGCTTCCTGGTCAATAATAATAGCACAACAAAAAAGCCACAGAATTTGCCTATCTGGGCAAGGGCTGTGGGAACAAACCTTTCAATATTTATTTTAACTCTAATGAAAGGACATGAGTTGCTCATTGTGCAAAAGTCTATATCTGCCTCTGTATTAAGAAATTTGCCAAAGAAATAAACATTTTTGAAAAAATGTATGGGTCTTAGGGATTATTAGAGAAGGATGAGAACAAACTAGAAGGAATCCTATTGTACATATCTGATAGAAGTGCTCAAATAATATTTATGTACTATTAGTTGTGTAAAAAATTATTTGGGACCAGGCATGGTGCTCACACCTGTAATCCCAGCACTTTGGGAGGCTGAGGCAGGAGGATCACTTGAACCTAGGAGTTTGAGAGTGGCCTGGGCAACATAGTGAGAACCCATCTCTACAAAAATTTAAAAAAATACAGCTAGCTGGGCGTAGTGGCACATGCCAGTGGTCCCAGCTACTCAGGAGGCTGAGGTGGGAGGATCGCTTGAGTTCAGGAGTTCGAGACCAGCTTGGGCAACATGGCAAAACCCCATCTCAACAAAAAATATAAAAAATATTAGCTGGGTGTAGTGGCATACGCCTGTGGTCCCAGCTGCTTGGGAGGCGGAGGTAGAAAGATCTCGTTGAGCCCAGGAGGTTGAGGCTGCAGTGAGCTGTGATTGCACCGCTGTACTCCAGCCTGGGTGATAGAGCAGGACCTTGTCTTAAAAAAAAAAAAAAAAAAAAAAAAATTATTTGGGCCTGGAAAAGAGGTTTCCATTTAGGACATTAAATACAACTTTTCTTTAAAAAGAGATTAGAAGTAAAACTCATTGTGAGTGGGGAATTGTATATAATGTGCTGTGTACACAATAGCCAACCATTTCCCATAGGATAGTGTTGAATAAGAACTTTAGCCTTTGGTTTTGGTAAAGGTCTTTCTGAGGCAATTAGTCTGTCTATGGTGCCTCCCTTATCCTTTTATTTCAGTGAGTTTCTTTAAATGATGGCCTGCCACTGAGGTGTTGGGCCTTTGATAGGAGGGAACAGGTTGTTCTGACCTTTATATATTTTTTGATAACAGAACTGTCTTCAGGCCTTACTGGAGGTGTTGTCTGTCTTTAGACTATTTCCAACTCTGTGTCCTAGGAATATTTGAGTGAAGCCTCAGCTAAACTGAGTCCAAAGCTTTTTGCTCTTGGGCTCTTGGCATTTATTTCTGAATGCTGTCAGGTGACAGTGAAGGCAGAAGCCTCAGATTAAATTTGTCCTGATTAGATTTAGTGGCTTCAGAGTTGGGCCCTTGCCACAAGGAATCTCATGTGAGTCTTCTGATTGTGACCATCATTCAAAGAGTGCTTTGGATTCCCCCCCAACTACCCGTCCCAGCTTCTTGGTAGAAAAAAATTTCCTTGTGATAGAGGTCTAGAAAGTTGGGCAGATTAGTGCTTATTTTGTGAGGATATGGAAGCATAATTTTGGCTCCTGGTAGCAATTATGTTGCAATTAGCATATAGCAACTAAATGACTGGAACACGATAATTTGTTGAGGGGTTTACTGATTGCTCTGTCAAGTGGAAGTGCCACTCCTTATTTATTTTATTTATTTGACTCAGAACACTATTGCCTGAGCTTAGCCATGGAGGCTAAGTATAGCAATGATATGTGTTCTCCAGAAGTTCCCACTCTGCTTCCTCTTTGTAGTTACTTCTTTTCCAGGTACCTTAGTACTTGTACTGCCCTTTTCTCCTACTCTGAAGGTAGCTAAGCAATTGTTATTTCCCTCATGGAAAACTGGTCATGGATGGGAATACTGCCAGGCAGATGGGACTAGCCTGAGATGAGGCAGCCTTATATTGTATGGGAAGTTTTCTTTTCAGTCTCTTAATTCTCTCTTCTACTTGATTTTTCAAAATCAGTTTCCTTTAAAGAAAACAAACAAAAACCCCACAAAATGCAAAATATGGTAATGTATTAAATATGCCTTCATGATACTTCTGTTATAAAAGTTGTCTGTGACAGACAAAATGAAGATAGGTGATGTTGATTGGCAGGTTCTGGGTCCACTAAGTGTCAGTGAAGGACTCTTTTTGCTAGGGAACAGGTAATTCACCAAAGCACCTGCCTAGCTGGGCATGTGGAATTGGCAGCAGCTGTGCAGCTGAAGAGGGATTACTGAGCAGGTGGTTGAAGAATCACATGCCACAGTGACAAGAAAATACTTGGTCTTCCGTGGTTTAGATTCAGTTTGTATGTGTGAAATTGCACTTTGTTTCACATTTCTTAATGCTTGTTTATTTGTTAGTAAGATGGTAATAGAATAGAGAAAGAGATTCTTCTGTAACTGGTTTTTTAGATCACTCAGTAGCATGCCCTAGACATGGCCCTACACGGCTCTATTGTATTTATGGGAGTTCTGGCTTTATGCTTTGTGCATGGGAGGGAAATAGTGGTAATTCAGTGTTTCTAGTACTTGTTTATTAAAGGGAAATGGGAAGGAGAAAATTTCTTGCTTTCAGTATGGTGAAAAAGATTTAGCCTACTGGGTGGATACCTAATAGGTTTTATGCAAATGATGTAATTGACTTTTTGTGTAAGTCTACCTGACATGCCTTACTCAAGACATTTGCATGTGTTTTTATATTATGAATATATTTCCCCACATGAAGTTTGCATCTCTTCGGTTGTTTGTTTCTTTTTTTTTCTTTTTTTTTTTGAGACGGAGTTTCGCTCCTGTGGCCCAGGCTGGAGTGTAATGGTGCGATCTCGGCTCACTGCAACCTCTGCCTCCCAGGTTCAAGCAATTGCTTGCGTCAGTCTCCCGAATGGCTGGGTCTACAGGCGCCCACCACCATGCCCAGCTAATTTTAGTATTTTTAGTAGAGACGGGGTTTCATTATGTTGGCCAGGCTGCTGTAGAGCTCCTGACCTCAGGTGATCCACCCACCTCAGCCTCCCAAAGTGCTGGGGTTACAGGTGTGAGCCATCATGCCCTGCCAGTTGTTTTTTTCAATTTTTAGTTTCTCCCAGTACCTTTGTAACTCTTTTCCCTGACATTGACATTAACATCACTTGTTAGAACCAAGTCATCACCAGAAGAAATGATGTTAAGGAACATCACCACTAAATATTTATCTTAAAAACGGATATAGGCCGGGCGCAGTGGCTCATGCCTGTAATCCCAGCACTTTGGGAGGCCTAGGCGGGCGGATCACCTGAGGTCAGGAGTTTGAGACCAGCCTGGCTGACATGGTGAAACTCCATCTCTACTAATAATACAAAAATTAGCGGGGCTTGGTGGTGCACTCCTGTAATTCCAGCTACTCGGGAGGCTGAGGCAGGAGAATCGCTTGAACCCGGGAGGTGGAGGTTGCAGTGAGCTGAGATTGCGCCATCGCACTCCACCCTGGTCAACAAGAATGAAACCCTGTCTCAAAAAAAAAAAAAAAAAAGAAAAAAGTTAGCGGGGGTTATAGCATTTCCTATAACTTGGGAAAAGACTATTTGAGGTTTTCTGAAAAATCAGATTTTTTAATAGATTATCATCTTCTGTTAATATGATTTTCTCTTTCATATGTTTGTACCACTATAATAGGAATGCCATAGAGCCTAAAACTTGTAAGCAAGTAACTTTGTGTTTATTTTCTGACCTTTTTAGTGCCTTCCATTCATTTTCTATATTAGGCCAACAGGTTGTGTGCCCCTTCTCTTGAAACACATACACACACGACCTAATGGAATTCACAGGGTACTAACTAACGGATGATTGAAGAGAAATGAGCCATATGAACTGTTTTAAAGTTCAGAAATCTCTTTCCCACAGCCCAAGTGGAGTGAAGGCTCTTTGAGGGAAAGTGAGGCCAGACTATGACTCAGGTCAGGGCCTATGGAGCACTGCATAGGTGGGGACATTTGCAGTGATCTACCTAAACCTAAGCTAGCTTTAAGTGGAAGCCTAGCGACAGCAGTTAATTGTTTAGTATTCACTTCTAGGAAAGAATGTCAAGTTCTTGATTTCCTCATATGAAGCTATGGCAGTTTTTTATGTTTGTTTTATTAAAACTGTTCACAAACCACTTATGCTTTCCTAGCACTCTCAGTAGTTTGCTTCCTTTTACCTTTCCCCCATCCCCATCTCTTATCGCACTTCCCTACCCTGAAGACTTCTCTAGCAGCTTGGAAACACTCTAATTACTGTAGCTATTGTAGTCACAACCCAGATCCTCCACCTCCTTCTCTCTCACCCCTTTCTTTCTTCCCCCCTCCCCTTGCTCTAGCAGCAGGAGTTGAACTGCAGTCTCATGAGCACAGTCAGATCTATGAATGAGCTTTATATCTTGTCAAGGCAGAACTCCAGATCCAACAGGGCTAATTTTTCATGGTTCTCTTGCTGTTTGTTCTTGGATCAGAGTCCCAGAAATAAGAGATGGCAAATACCTGTCAGGTCATATCTAGTCCATCACTCAGGGGCAAACCTAGGATTTTTCTCTTGTCTCTGTGAGAAATTTTTCCTTCTTTCTTTTGCAGGTGAGAGCTGTCTGATGCCAGACAAGCTCTGAAACTGCCTTCTTTTTATTGTGTTCTCTGGTCATTAGTGTCTGGCCAACTTCTTTGGGGTTTTTTTTTTTTTTAATCCCATTTTTCAGGAATACTTCCTCCCAGCAATATCTCTACCCCTTCTTCAGTCCTTTCTTCTTGATTGTTGGCATCACCTTTGTGGATTCCTTTTGTACCATCAGTTATCTATGCCAGAAGTATCACTTTTCTGACCTTTGCCACAAGTGTCACTGTGGCCTGCTTTTAAGGAGGTACATTTGATGAAAACACAGGACATAAATTCTAGCAGGTGGTAATTAATAAAATACTTTAGAAAATATGTGCCTTGGCCCGGTGCGGTGGCTTACGCCTCTAATCTAAGCACTTTGGGAGGCCAAGACGGGCGGATCATGAGGTCAAGAGATCGAGACCATCCTGGCCAACATGGTGAAATCCTGTCTCTACTAAAAATACAAAAATTAGCTGGGCATGGTGGCGCACGTCTGTAGTCCCAGCTACTCGGGAGGCTGAGGAAGGATGATTGCTTGAATCTGAGAGACGGAGGTTGCAGTGAGCGGAGATCGTGCCACTGCATTCCAGCCTGGCAACAGAGCGAGGCTCTGTCAAAAAGAAAAAAGAAAATATGTGCCTTAAGTAACCCCTGTACTATATGAACAAATGTTGCTTCTTCTGTTCTAACACTTCTCTTTATGTGGATGAAATTTTATTTTTGTTTGTCTTTGTTACAGTTAAGATATTGTCTAAGAGTGTTATGTTTTCTTTACTAGTATGCTTTTTTTTTTTTTCTTTTTTGAGGCAGGGCCTTGCTCTGTCACCAGGCTGGAGCATAGTGACACAATCACGATCACAGCTCACTGCAGGCTCAACCTCCTGAGCTCAAGCAATTCTCCCACCTTAGCCTCCCAAGCAGTTGGAAGTACAGGCAGGCGCCACCACACCTAGCTAATTTTTTTTTCCTCCCTCCCTCCCCTTCCTCTCCTTCCTCTCTTTCCTTCCTTCCTTCCTCCTTTCCTTTCTTTTCCTTTCTTTTCTTTTCCTTCCTTCCTTCCTTCATTTTCTCCTCTCTCCTCCTCCTCCTGCTTCTCCTTCCTTAAGACAGGGTCTCACTCTGTTGCCTAGGCTGGAGTGCAATGGTGCAATCACAGCTCATTCCAGCCTCAATGCCACCACACCTGGCTAATTTTTTGTGTGTGTTTTTTTGTTTCGCTGCGTTGCCCAGGCTTGTCTTGAACTCCTGGGCTCAAGCCATCCTCCCACCTTGGCCTCCCAAAGTGCTGGGATTATAGGCGTGAGCCACTGTGACCAGCCCAATTTTTAAATTGTTTTTGTAGAGATGGAGTCTCACTATGTTGTGTGCCACTGCACTCCAGTCTGGTTGCCCAGGCTGGTCTCAAATTCCTGGACTCAAGCAGTCCTCCTTCCATGGTTTCCCAAAGTGCTGGGACTACAGGCATGAGCCACAATGCCTGGCTAGTATAGCTTTTCAAAGAACAGAGGGGAAAAAATCATAGAATTGAGAGTCATAAAACCCAGATTCTGATCATTGCTATGCCTCTAATTAGCTGTTTATCCTTGTGCAAGTCATGCCGCTGTTTTCATGTGCCTCATCTGTGAAATAAACACATTAGACAGGATGATCACTGCGGTTCCATTTAGCTGTAGAATATCATGATACCAAGATTGAGAGTCAGGTTGACACTTGTAGTCCTAGCACTTTGGGAGGCTGAGGCAGGAGGATCACTTGAGCCCAGGAGTTGGAGACCAGCCTGGGCAACAGAGAGGCCTCGTATCTTAAAAAAAAAAAAAAAAAAAAAAAAAAAAATTCAGCCTGGCCAACATGGTGATACCTTGTCTCTACTAAAAATACAAAATTAGCCAGGTGTGGTGGCACATGCCTGTAATCCCAGCTACTTGGGAGGCTGAGGCAGGAGAATCGCTTAAACTTGGGAGGTAGAAGTTGCAGTGAGCCGAGATCAAGCCATTGCACTCCAGCCTGGGCAACAAGAGATAAATTCCATTTCAATAAATAAGTAAATAATTAGCCAGGTGGTGTGCACTGTGGTCCCAGCTCCTCAGGAAGCAGAGATGGGAGGATCACTTGAACCCAGGAGGTCGAGGCTGCAGTGAGCTGTGATCTCACCACTGCACTTCAGCCTTCACTTGCACAGAGCGAGACCCTATTTCCAAAAAAAAAAAAAAAAAAAGATTATGGTGGAAGAACAGGACAAAAATATTTGACATAAGTGAGCATTTTTTTTTTTATTGCTGTGTCAAAAATATAGCCAGTATTCAGAAGGGCTAATGAGTGCAATTTCAGTTCCCTGGGGTTTGACTCTCATACTCTTTGATTTGTTTGGAAAGCTGTACTTTTTATTAGGCCATCTTTTTTTGGAGGGTTTTGTAGCCTCATTCTGCAGGCTCACCAGCTTGCCACATATATCTTTTTCTAGTCTTTTTCTAGTGTGCTTAAAACATAGGAGTGGAAATCAGAAAGCTGCAAAAAAGGCTGGCCTGGCGTGGTGGCTCACGCCTGTAATCCTAGCACTTTGGGAGGCCGAGGCGGGTGGATCAGCTTGAGGTCAGGAGTTGAGAAAGCTGCAGAAAAGGAACCTTAGCTTGTGAGAAGGAAGTTGTACCTGGGAGGATTTGCCATCTATCAATAAGAAGTAACTTTGTAAATTCAGTCAAGGATCTAATAATCTATTATATCTGAAATCTGGGAGCTAAATTGGACTGATTATGGAGGTTAGTTGGATATTTTTCCACTTTTGACTAGTCAGTAGAAATTCCACTTTGAATTAACTTCTTGGGACTGAGTACAAGTTGAGTTGCCCACAGTGTTTTGTTCGAAAAATAAAATTATGTTGTTATTTATTTATTTTTGACAGGGTCTTACCCAGCCTTGACCTAGTGGGTTCACCTCAGCCTTCCAAGTAGCTGGGACTACAAAAGTGTGCCACCATGCTTGGTTAATTTTTGTAATTTTTTTTGTAGAGATGATGGTTTGCCATGTTGCTCAGGCTAGTCTTGAACTCCTAGGCTCAAGCCATCCTCCTGCTTCAGCCTCCCAAAGTGATGGGATTACAGGTTTGAGCCACTGCACCCAGCCAATTACGTTATTTTTAATCCTGAAAATGCACGTTGATGACATTTGCTGAAGTATGACAAACAAGGGGGTATCTCTGAAATACCCTCCTAAAAGAGACGAGAAATGAAAAGCTGGTTGGTAAGTGTTTCAGGAACTTTCAGATTGAGAGTAATGTTAGAAAGTATTTGCTTTCAAGCAGTTTTTTTTTTTCTTTTTTTTTTTTTTGAGATGAAGTCACTCTGTTGCCCAGGCTGGAGTGCGTTGGCGCAATCTTGGTTCACTGCAACCTCCGCCTCCTGAGTTCAGGCGATTCTCCTGCCTCAGCCTCCTGAGCAGCTGGGATTACAGGCGTGTGCCACCACGCCTGGCTAATTTTTGTATTTTTAGTAGAGATGGGGTTTCACCATGTTGTTCAGGCTGGTCTCGAACTCCTGACCTCATGATCCACCCGCCTTGGCCTCCCAAAGTGTTGGGATTACAGGCGTGAGCCACTGCACCCGGCCTCTTTCAAGCAGTTTTAAGGAAATAAAATTACACAACCAAGTTGTTAATTCCCCATATTAGGATTTTTATCAGCATTTTTCAGTTAATTATTTGATATGGGACTTCGAGTAGCAGCTATTAATACTTATTGAATAGTAAGAGGATGCTGGTCTTTTAGTCTTTTGTTGTTGTTAACATAGCAAAATCATAGGTTTAATCTACCTTTGAACATTGGAAATAATGTTCACTGTTTTCAGATTTGTACTTAAAACATCTGTTGGTCCAGGCACGGTGGCTCACACCTGTAATCCCAGCACTTTGAGAGGCCAAGGCTGGCGGATCACTTGAGGCCAGGAAGAGACCAGCCTGGTGAACATGGTGAAAGCCCGTCTCTACTAAAAATACAAAAAAATAAGCTAGGCCTGGTGGCATATGCCTGTAATCCCAGCTACTCAGGAGGCTGAGGCATTAGAATCATTTGAACCTGGGAGGCAGAGGTTGCAGTGAGCTGAGATTACCCCCCTGTACTCTAGCCTGGGTGACAGAGCAAAATTGTGTCTTTAAAAAAAAAAAAAAAAAAATTCTGTTGGTCTGGAGTAGAAAAGTTTGGTAGGCAACACTTGTTTGTTTTGGATCATTAAAAAGTCCTGAGAGTGCCTTGCTTTATTCCCAGCCATCTGTAGCACATTACTAATTTTTAGTTCATCTAAAGGTTATTTGGGGAAGTGTTCCACTTGAATGTGAGATTTTAGAATGATTTATATTAGAAATATAAGTAGTTTGTTTTTTGTTTTTTTTTCCCCCCCAAGATGGAGTTTCTCTTTGTTGCCCAGGCTGGAGTGCAGTGGCACAGTCTTGGCTCACCGCAACTTCTGCCTCCCGGGTTCAAGCGATTCTCCTGCCTCAGCCTCCTGAGTAGGTGGCATTACAGGCATGCGGCACCACGCCTGGCTAATTTTTTATTTTTAGTGGAGATGGGGTTTCTCCATGTTGGTCAGGCTGGTCTCGAACTCCCAAACTTAGGTGATCCGCCAACCTCGGCCTCCCAAAGTGCTGGGATTACAGGCATGAGCCACCGTACCCGGCCAATATAAGTAGTTTTTTGTTTGTTTTTGTTTTTGTTTTGTTTGTTTGAGATGGAGTCTCGCTCTGTCACCCAGGCAGGAGTGCAATGGCACAATCTCGGCTAACTGCATCCTCAGCCTCCTGGGTTCAAGTGATTCTCCTGCCTCAGCCTCCCGAGTAGCTGGTATTATAGGTGTCTGCCACCACGCCCAGCTAATTTTTGTATTTTTTAGTAGAGATGGGGTTTCCCCATGTTGGTCAGCTTGGTCTCAAACTCCCAAACTCAGGTGATCCACCCACCTCGGCCTCCCAAAGTTCTGGGATTACAGCCGTGAGCCACCACACCCGGCCTATAAGTAGTTTTTATAGATGGTTTTTAAAAAGTGTGAAGTGCAGCATGGGGGTTGGATTGCAAAGTAGCCAAAGTGGGTACCACGAAACCTTTGGCTATCGTACCACAGCATGAAATCCAGATGAGGCAGTTAGTCCACATTGCATGCTGGTACCACATTTCATGCTGGTACCTATAGTTTCTTAGACTGTAGTTCAGTATTTGTGGAGAAAGACAGCAGTGTCTGCTCTATCCTGTGTACAAAGTACAGCTAGTGTAGTCTTGGGATATTATCAGCAGCATACCTAGCAACATTCCTAGGTGGGCACTTTGTGTCTGGTTGAGATGAATTTTCATTCATATGAATAGAAGTGAATGTTCATGAATATAAGACGGGTGCGGTGGCTCTTCCTTGTAATCCCAACGCTTTGGGAGGCCAAGGCTGGAGGATCACGTGAGCCCAGGAGTTCAAGGCCAACCTGGACAACATAGACCCCATCTCTACAAAAAATTTGAAAACCTGCCATGGTGGCACACTCCTGTAGTTCCAGCTACATGGGAAGTGGATCACTTGAGCTTGGGAGGTTGAGGCTGCCGTGAACTGTGATCATGCCACTTTACTCCAGCCTGGGCAGCAGTGAGACCCTGTCTCAAAAATAATAAAAAAAAATAAAGAGCAAGAATATACCTTGTAAATTTCAGTTACAAATTCTGAAATTCGGTGTAAAGCTCAGCATTTATCTGTTTTGGAACAGATGCTTCTAGAGCAGAGTTCTAAAGAATGGTATCAAAAATGAAACTATAAGAAAAGACATGGAATTGTAAAGCTTATGACATATATATCTGAAGGGTATATAAGGAAGGGAAGAAATTTGTTTCTACTTGGCATATGCTTTCAGATGTACTTCCCGTTCATAATTTGAAACCCGCCTATGCTTTTCTCCTTGAAGCATTGCTGTTCTTCCAGTTGCTTTGGCTTAAAACTTTTGACTCATATTTGGTTCTATTTTTTTTTTTTTTTTTTTTGGAGACAGAGTCTCGCTCTGTCGCCCAGGCTGGAGTGCAGTGATGTGGTCTCGGCTCACTGCAACCTCTGCCTCCTGGGTTCAAGCGATTCTCCTGCCTCAGCCTCCCAAGTAGCTGGGATTACAGATGCCCACCACCATGCCTGGCTAATTTTTGTATTTTTAGTAGAGACAGGATTTCACCATGTTGGCCAGGCTGGTCTCGAACTGCTGACCTCGTGATCTGCCTACCTCGGCCTCCCAAAGTGCTGGGATTACAGGCATGAGCCACGGCGCCTGGCCTCATATTTGGTTCTTTTTTTCGTCCTCACCACCTCATCTGAATCATTCACCAAATTACGTATCTAAGCATTCACTAATTGGATAGCCTGACATTTAGCCTCACTAATTAGCCTTTTTCTTTTTTTTTGAGACAGAGTCTTGCTCTGTCACCCAGACTGGAGTGCAATGGTGCGATATTGGCTCACTGTAACCTCCACCTCCTGGGTTCAAGCGATTCTCCTATCTCAGCCTCCCAAGGAGCTGAGATGACAGGTGCGTTTCACTATGCCCAGCTAATTTTTGTATTTTTTTGAGATGGAGTCTCAGTCTGTCGCCCACACCCCGTCTCAGTGCAGTGGCGTGATCTCGGCTCACTGCAACCTCTGCCGCCCAGGTTCAAGCAATTCTCCTGCCTCAGCCTCCCGAGTAGCTGTGATTACAGGCGCCTGCCACTGCACTCGGCTAATTTTTGTATTTTTAGTAGAGATGGGGTTTCACCATCTTGGCCAGGCTGGTCTTGAACTCCTGACCTTGTGATCCACCCGCCTCGGCCTCCCAAAGTGCGGAGATTACAGGCGTGAGCTACCGTGCCTGGCCAATTTTTATATTTTTAGTAGAGACGGGGTTTTACCATCTTGGCCAGGCTGGTCTCGAACTCCTGACCTCAGGTGATCCTCCCGCCTCGGCCTCCCAAAGTGCTGGGATTACAGGCGTGAGCCACCACACCTGGCCTAGCCTCACTTTTTTTTTTTTTGAGACTGAGTTTTGCTCTTGTTGCCCAGGCTGGAGTGCAATAGCACAATCTCGGCTCACTGCAGCCTCTGCCTCCCAGGTTCAAGCAATTCTCCTGCCTCAGCCTCCCAAGTAGCTGGGATTACAGGCATACACCACCGTGCCTGGCTAATTTTGTATTTTTGGTAGCGACGGGGTTTCTCCATGTTGTTCATGCTGGTCTCGAACTCCCGACCTCAGGTGATCCGCCTGCCTCAGCCTCCCAAAGTGCTGGGATTACAGGTGTGAGCCTGGCCTCACTTTTTAATCTGACCTAGTTCAGGTCTTCATCTTCTATATATTATTGCAATAACCTCATGGTTATTGCCTTTTTCTGTATTGCATACTACATACAACTGCTGTATTATAATTTTTATTTACTCATTTAGGTAATATTTACTGGGCACTTATATGCCAGGCCACACATGGTCTTGTCCTGTTTGGACTTGTAGTCTAGTGGGAGAGACAATTAATGAATTTATGATTATGAACTAAAGTGCTCTGAAAGATAAGAATTTTGTTCTAGAAGAATGTGTGCAAATAAAGCCAGCATAGACCTTTAAAATTACAATTTTGATCATTTTGCTTCTTTCTATAAAATCTTTGATGCTTCCCATTGCCTATATAGGTCAATATTCAAGGTTCTTTATGATTTGACCAAACCTGGCCTTCCTCAACCTTATTTCATATTTTTCATTTTATCCATATCTTTTTTGTTGTTTGTTTTTAAGATACGGGCTCTTGCTATGTTTCCCTGGCTGGCCTCAAACTCCTGGGCTCAAGTGACCTCCTACCTCAGCCTCCCAAATAGCTGAGATTACAGGCCTGTGCTAGCATACCCAGTTTATCCATTTTTTTTTTTTTTTTTTTTTTACAGCTATTCCTTCAAGTTACCCTGCATTTTTCAGTCTCCGTATCTTAGGGTTTTTTTTTCTCTTCTGTTCTGTTGGAATGCACTACCTTGCTCCCAGGACACTTAACTCCCAAATCTAACCATTCCTTCAACTTAGCAAAAAATTTCCTTCCTGAAGCCTTTCTTATCCCACTTCTTCCTATCCACCTGTCTCCAGAATTGATTTCATCTTCCTCTTTATCTCTAACTTTTTGCTGGGATCTCTGTTGTAGTACTTTATCACATGTTGTCTTTTTTTTTTTTTGAGACGGAGTCTTACTCTGTCACCCAGGCTAGAGTGCAGCGATCTTGGCTCACTGCAACCTCCACCTCCCAGGTTCAAGCGATTCTCCTGCCTCAGCCTCCCGAGTAATTGGGATTACAGTTGCCCGCCACCGCGCCTGGCTAATTTTTGTATTTTAGTAGAGACGGGGTTGAGTTTCACCATCTTGGCCAGGCTGGTCTCGAACTCCTGACCTCGTGATCCACCTGCCTCGGCCTCCGAAAGTGCTTGGATTACAGGCATGAGCCACCGCGCCCAGCCCGCATGTTGTCTTTAACTGTAATTATTTGTGAATATATTTTCTTCATCCCTCATTTTAAGCTCGTGAGATACCTGTGTCTCCTCTGTTCCGTAAACTCTTAGCCCAATGCTTCTTTGAATATAACTTTATGCTTAATTAATGCTTGATGAATTGAATTAGAACTTGATTCTTGAAAAAAGAAATTGTGATTTTTTTAGACTTCTTTTTATGCAAAAGTAACGTAACTTCCATTCAACACATTTTATCCCAAGTTGAATAAACTAGGAAAAAGGCAGACGGTGAAAGCCTTGAGAAATTGTTCAGATTCAAGGACAAGCATTTGTTGCCTTTACTGCATATAACTGTACTGTGGTTCCATACATCCGAGCTGATAGAAAACTTGCAGCAGGGGTCTAGTGGTGATGCATGGCAGGTGGAGGTGAGATAAATTTAGTCACAGGAACCAAATTGGTTCTGCTAGGGCAATATAGGCATTGTTGGGCCATCTGGGTGTGGTTGACTTCTGGGAGGTCTTTTTAGTTTTTCTTTCTCACTTCATTCCATAAATATTTATTGGATGCCCTGTTCTAGTTGTTTAAGATCTATCAATGAACAAAATAGACCAAAAAAAAAATCAACCTCATGGATATTATCTTTGAATAGGAGATAGAAATAAACATAATAATATATAAAATTAGGTAATATATGATATGGGGAAAAGTACAGCAGGATAAGGAGAAATGGGAGTGGAAAAGAGGGTTAGGTAGGAGAGGTGGGAGGAGTTGCAACCCTAAATAAGATGGTTAAAGTAGAGATCTTTGAGAAATGTTGTGTTACTGGGTTGTTAGGCACTTCCCCGAGATTAGTGGATTCTCTTCTGCCCAGCAGAGAGAAAGGCAATGTCTACAGTTGTTCCAGAGTCCAGCTGACACTGAGGAGAAATAGCTACTCCTTATGTTCTTTTCTCCTGGCTGCTCCTCTTGCTGGCATCACTGGAAGTTAACTGGGGTGAAAATTGCAGTCAGTCTTGTCTGGAAGACAGCAGGGGTGGAACTAGAGGCCTTCTAACCCAGTTCCCTGAGGGGTGGGATTTACCCTTCTGCTGACTGAGCCTTGGTTGCCTGGAGTGATGGGTGAGGTAGGCTTCTGACTTTTTTCCTTCCTCAAAGGGAGAAGCCCAGTATCATAACCTTCTCTCTTCTTAGTGAGGCCTCAGCAACTTTATTTCAGGTAGCTCTTTAAAAATAAGCTTTCAAAGAGTGTGTGCTATGCTCCTGGCCTAAAGCGTGAATTTTCAGGTTTTTGGTGCTTTGACTTCCTCTCAACACATTAGCTGTGTTTTGGAAGTCTCAGTACCTAATTTCAGCAGCCTAAAGATAAAGTTTTCTTATGTCTAGATGCTCTCTTGTTTGAATTGCGCATTGTAAATTTATTTATTTATTCCCTTGCTTACTCTTTCTTTTTTTTTTTTTTTTTGAGACGGTGTTTTGCTCTGTTGCCTAGGCTGGAGTGCAGTGGCGTGATCTTGGCTCACTGCAAGCTCTGCCTCCCCGGTTCAGGCCATTCTCCTGCCTCAGCCTTCCAAGTAGCTGGGACTACAGGCGCCTGCCCCCACACCCAGCTAATTTTTTGTATTTTTAGTAGAGATGGGGTTTCACCGTGTTAGCCAGGATGGTCTCGATCTCCTGACCTCGTGATCCGCCGGCCTCAGCCTCCCAAAGTGCTGAGATTACAGGCGTGAGCCACCACGCCTGGCCTGCTTTACTTACCCTTTTCTAACGCTTCTACTTCATTATTTTTCTTGTTACCCTTTCCCTTTTCTCCTTTCATGAAGCTGATAGGAAACAGAAGTCCCTTAGGCCAGACAGCTATTTAGGTAATTGGCTAGAAGCTAAAATTTATACCTAATATGCAAGCAATGGAATGGAATGTCTTATTTCCTTTTTTTTTTTTTTCTTTTTTTTGAAACAGAGTCTCGCTCTGTCACCCAGGCTGGAGTGCAGTGGCGCGATCTCAGCTCACTGCAACCTCTAACTCCCAGGTTCAAGCAAGTCTCCCACCTCAGCCTCCCAAGTAGCTGGGATTACAGGCATGTGCCACCGCGCCCAGCTAATTGTTGTGTTTTTGGTAGAAACAGGGTTTTACCGTGTTGGCCAGGCTGGTCTTGGAACTCCTGACCTCAGGTGATCCACCCACCTCAGCCTCCCAAAGTGCTGGGATTACAGGCATGAGCCACTGTGCCTGGCTGAATGTCTTATTTCTGTCCACATGTTATATTGGATTCAGCTTGTGGACATCAAGCTCTCAGCCTGTTACACTGTATGCCATTTAATGTAGCTGAGGATATATTGGGACCCATTTACTCTGTTTTTGGTTATTTATACCACCAGCTTGTGTAGTTTCAGTACACAAGAAGACCTATTTGCCATTTTGTAAAAATGTGGTCTTTTTCATATTTAATTTTAGAATAAAGGTGTGTGTGTGTGTGTGTGTGTGTGTGTGTGTGTGTGTGTGTGTGTGTCTGTTTAAAGAGGTGGGGTCTTGCTGTGTTGCCCAGGTTGGAGGACAGTGGCTATTCACAGGTGTGATCATAAGTGTGCCATGGCCTCAAACTCATAGGCTTGAGCTGTCTTCCTACCTCAGCCTCCCAGGTAGCTGGGACTACAGGCACATGGCACTGCACCTGGCAGAATAAATGAACTTTTTTTTTTTTTTTTTTTTTTGAGACGGAGTCTCACTCTGTTGCCCAGGCTGTGGTGCATTGTTGCGATCTCGGCTCACTGCAACCTCTGCCTCCTGGGTTCAAGTGAGTCTCCTGCCTCAGCCTTCCAAGTAGCTGGGATTACAGGTGCCTGCCACCAAGCCCGGCTAATTTTTGTATTTTTAGTTTTTAGTAGAGACAGGGTTTCACCATGTTGGCCAGGCTGGACTCAAACTCCTGACCTCAAGTAATCACCCACTTCCCAAACTCCCAAAGCACTGGGATTACAAGTATGAGCCACCACATGGCCAGAATAAATGAATTTTGTGGTGAACTCAGATCCATACTAAGGAAAAATCTATTACTTTTAAGCAGACAGAGTTCTAATATTGGGTGGTCTTCTGGGCAGATTTTATATTACCTTTCTCTGGGAGGGTTTGCTGTATATCAAACTTGAAGTCATACATTTCTCCCTACCTGTGCTTAAGTAGTACATAACATATTACTGATATTGTGAATTTTAAAGCCAGCAGCTGTTAATCCAAGTGTATGTTGTTGTTTTCTTTAGTGGTTGAAAGGATATCAGTTTAACTGACCAAACTGTATTGCTTTTATTAGTAAGAGAACTTGAACATAGCTTGTTTGCTGCTGTTTACTTAATAATGTTTCTGTGGTTTGTGTTAGTAGGCCCTTCCAGTTGCAGAGCTAGAAATCTAGGCAATGTGGATTTCAGATGAGTTTCATAACGCTATCTGACACAGTGGGAAGTGCAAGGAAGTATCTGGCAATATTATTTTTCTTATGGAGCCTTTCCATAAGAAAGAAATTCAGTTATAACAAGGTCACATTTGGGTAGGTGACATAATGGTGAAATGACATTTTCTGCCAATAACAAAACCTATATATTGTACCTGTGTGATTTTTTTTTTTTTTTTTTTTTTTTTTTTGAGACAGAGTCTCGCCCTGTTGCACAGGCTGGAGTGCAGTGGCGCAATCTCGGCTCACTGCAAGCTCTGCCTCCCGGATTCACACCATTCTCCTGCCTCAGCCTGCCAAGTAGCTGGGACTACAGGTGCCCACCACCACGCCTGGCTAATTTTTTGTATTTTTAGTGGAGATGGGGTTTCACTGTGTTAGCCAGGATGGTCTCTATCTCCTGACCTTGTGATCCACCCATCTCGACCTCCCGAAGTGCTGGGATTACAGGCATGAGCCACCGCGCCTGGCCCGTACCTGTGTGATCTTAAGCATTTGATTTATTTAAAAGTTAGCAGGGGCCGGGCGCGGTGGCTCACGCCTGTAATCCCAGCACTTTGGGAGGCCGAGGCGGGCGGATCACGAGGTCAGGAGATCGAGACCATCCTGGCTAACACGGTGAAACCCCGTCTCTACTAAAAATACAAAAAAATTAGCCGGGCGTGGTAGTGGGCGCCTGTAGTCCCAGCTACTAGGGAGGCTGAGGCAGGAGAATGGCGTGAACCCGGGAGGCGGAGCTTGCAGTGAGCCAAGATCGCGCCACTGCACTCCAGCCTGGGCGACAAAGCAAGACTCCGTCTCAAAAAAAAAAAAAAAAAAGTTAGCAGGGCTGGGTGTGGTGGTTCACGCCTGTAATCCCAGCGCTTTGGGAAGCCGAGGTGGGCGGATCACTTGAGGTCAGGAGTTCGAGACTAGCCTAGCCAATGTGGTGAAACCCCGTCTCTACTAAAAATACAAACATTAGCTGGGCATGGTGGTGCACACCTGTAATCCCAGCTACTCAGGAGGCTGAGGCAGGAGAATGGCTTGAACCCGGGAGGCAGAGGTTGTAGTGAGCCAAGATTGCACCACTGTACTCCAGCCTGGGCGACAGACTGAGACTCTGTCTCAAATTTAAAAAAAATTAAAAGTGAAAGTGTTATTGGCCAGGAGCAGTGGCTCACGCCTTTAATCCTAACACTTTGGGAGGCTGAGGCGGGCAGATCACCCTGAAGTCAGAAGCTCGAAACCAGCCTGGCGAACATGGCAAAACCCCGTCTCTACTAAAAATACAAAAAATTAGCCTGGCATGGTGGCAGGCGCCTGTAATCCCAGCTCCTCGGGGGGTCTGAGGCAGGAGAATCGCTTGAACCTGGGAGGCAGAGGTTGCAGTGAGCCGATATCGTGCCACTGCACTCCAGCCTGGGCAACAGAGCAAGACTCCATCTCCAAAAAAAAGGTGTGCTGGGCACAGTGGCTCACGCCTGTAATCCCAGCACTTTGAGAGGCTGAGGCAGGTGGATCACCTGAGGTCAGGAGTTCGAGACCAGCCTGACCAACATGGTGAAACCCCGTCTCTACTAAAATACAAAAATTAGCTGGGCGTAGTGGCGGGTGCCTGTAATCTCAGCTACTTGGGAGGCTAAGGCGGGAGAATAGGTTGAACCCAGGAGGCAGAAGTTGCAGTGAGCCGAGATTGCACCATTGCACTCCAGCCTGCACAACAAGAGTGAGACTCCATCTCAAAAAAAAAAAAAAAAGTGTTACCAATAATTTAATTCTCATCTCATATGCTTGATGGAAGGAGACTAACTGTTGAGGTGTAGTACTGCTCTGGGCTATATACCTCATAGGAATGATAGAGGCAGCAAGTGATTATTATAAGGAATAACAAGCAATAGTAATGTTAATTTTTTCCCTATAACCAGGGAAGTAGCATGGAAGTTTGAAAGGCTTAAATCTTTGCTTAAATAAAAATGTCAGTCCTAATCAGAATAATGTGACTGAACTTGAAATGTTAAAGGAATTGGAGAAGCTGCAAAATTAGGTCAGATAGTAATAGAAGGTTTATTTATACATAGATTGATTAAATTCTTCATTGAGAGCAAATGTGGTTTTGACTAAGATAAGCTACTCCCGACAATTGGCAGTTTTAGAACATACAAAGCAAATAAATAACCTGAATTTTACCCGGAGGAACAAATAAGAATTGATTCAGGTTTCTGTAGGTCAGGCATTATTTCATAATAATTATACCATGATTAAGTTCAGCATTCTTCAGAAAGGAGAACAAAATCTGTCATGCGAGGATTCATTTTTAGGAAATTGAGCTGTGATCATGTATATATTAGGGTGAGTGGAAAGGAAGATTTTAAAGAGAAACCTACTGGAAATTTAAAGACTTAAAAATCATCATATTTGAAATACATGTTAAAAGAATGCAAGAGATCAAAAGGACCATACGAAACAGATGGTTATTTGGCATAGGCTTAGAGGCTGTGGAGAGAAGAAAGGCATCTTTCTTTTTTCTTTTTTTTTTTTGAGGCGGAGTTTCGCTCTTGTTGCCCAGGCTGGAGTGCAATGGCGCGATCTTGGCTCACCGCAACCTCTGCCTCCCAGGTTCAAGCGATTCTTCTGCCTCAGCCTCCCTAGTAGCTAGGATTACAGGCATGTGACACCACGCCTAGCTAATTCTGTATTTTTAGTAGAGACAGGGTTTCTCCATGTTGGTCAGGCTGGTCTCGAACTCCCGACCTCAGGTGATCCACCTGCCTCGGCCTCCCAAAGTGCTGGGATTACAGGCATGAGCCACCGTGAAGAAAGGCATCTTTCTAAGAAGAAGAAGGCATTTCTAAAATATTAGAAACGTTTTCAGTCAAGGCCAGAGAAGCCCACAGACTGATTAGGAACAACCTAGAAATTAGGTGAATAAAAGATGAATTCAATAAGCCTCTTTGTAGAAATGATTAGGTAAGAGATTTTATTTGTGTTTTTTGTTTATTTGTTTGTTTTTGAGATGAAGTCTTGCTCTGTCGCCTAGGCTGGAGTGCAGTGGCACAATCTCGGCTCACTTCAACCTCCACCTCCCGGGTTCAAGTGATTCTCCTGCCTCAGCCTCCTGAGTAGCTGGGATTATAGTCACACGCCACCACACCTGGCTAATTTTTATATTTTTAGCAGAGATGGGGTTTCACCATGTTGATCAGGCTGGTCTCGAACTCCTGACTTCGTGATCCACCTGCCTTGGCCTCCCAAGGCTGGGATAACAGGTGTCAGCCACCGTGCCCAGCCTTGTTTTTGTTTTTAAAAAAGATACGTTATAATGAAAAGGTCAGGTAGAGAATTGGTAAGACTACTTAATCATGGTGTGAAAGATCCATTTAAGAATGAAAACATTAGAGAATTTCCACTATTTCTTTCCAACCAGATTAAAGTTTCTAGTACAAATGATGATAGATGCTTAACTTTTTTTAAAAGTTTTTTTCTGATTAGAACATGAATAAATCCTCTAGAAAGTACAGAAAAATATCTAGAAGTCCCAGGAATTATCGCAGAAATGTTAACATTTATTTAATATTTCCTATACGTTTTTTTTTTTCTGGCTGCCTAGGCTTTTCTTGATTAAATCAGTAAACTTGATGAGCTCAAATTTATCTACCCAAGAATTTAGGAAGAATTCAGAGATAAGCTGTGGAATGCTTAGTGAAAGTATAGCACCTTAAATTGTAAGTGGCATGGTTACTATACTAAGGAACTGGTGTAGATTTCAGATGTGGTTCTGTCCATAAGAAGGGTTCAGAGTGAAGGGACTAAAAACTACACCATATTAGAAAGCTGGAAAATGTAGATTAAAGATTGAGATGACTTGGTGCCAGTCATATAATTTGTTGGCGTCAAGGCAATGGGTTAGTTTACATAAGGAAAAATCACATATGACAAATCATTAATACTTTTATGTGAACACAGTTGTTACCAGTAGACATTGTTTAGTTTGAAAAGACTTATGGTAAGGAAGGTCAGACCAAAGACTGCTTGAAAACTTTAGTCATGGAGTGGCAGAAAATTGTTTTGTTGTGAATTAGCAAACTGATTTTCTGACGGTAAATACTTCCCTAGGTCTACAGTCCCTTTTCTTCGGTTCTAAAAACCTCCAAAAGCTCTGAAAACTGAAAGATTTTTGAAAAGATATGCACAAATCTGACTTCAACTAATAAAAGGCTATTTATAGTCTTTATGTAAAGTAAATATTCATATTGCTGGAGGAATATTAACGAATTTGATTACAGGGTGCTGTTTCAGTTTTTTCTTTCTTTTTTTTTTTTTTTTCCCCCTGAGATGGAGTTTCACTCTTGTCACCCAGGCTGGAGTGCAGTGGTGCTATCTCAGCTCCCTGCAACCTCCACCTTCCGGGTTCAAGCGATTCTCCTGCCTCAGCCTCCTGAGTTGCTGGAATTACAGGCATGTGCCACCATGCTCAGCTAATTTTGTATTTTTAGTGGAGACGGGGTTCTCCATGTTGGTCAGGCTGGTCTCGAACTCCCAACCTTAGGTGATCTGCCCACCTCAGCCTCCCAAAGTGCTGGGATTACAGGCGTGAGCCACCACGCCTGGCCTCTTTTTTTTTGAGGCAAGTTCTTACCCTGTCAGCCAGGCTGGAGTGCAGTGGCAGAATCATGGCTCACTGCTTCATCGACCTCCTGGGCTCCAGTTATCATCCTGTCTCAATCTTCTGAGTAGCTGGGACTACAGATGCATACCACCACGCCTGGCTACATTTCTTATTTTAGTAGAGACGAGGTCTGGCTATGTTGCCCAGGCTGGTCTTGAACTCCTGAGCTCAGATGACCCTCCCACCTTGGCGTCCCAAAGTGCTGAGATTACAGGTGTGAGCCACCATGCCCAGCACTGTTTCTGTGTCTCCTGACAGCATTACACTCTACTATATAAGGTGTATTAATTATCTGAGCTGGCCTTGAACTCCTGGGCTCAAAAATCATCCTCTTGCCTCAACCTCCAGAATAGCCAGGACTGTAAGCACACATCATCACACCTGGCTATTTCAGCTTCTCACAGATGAAATAACTGAGGCCCAAATAGCTGTAGTGACTTCCCAATGTTATTACACATCTAGGGAGAGTAAATAGTAGAATTGAGTTTTTCTGCCTGCTTACTTGGTTTTGTGTTTTATTCCCCCCATTGCACTGTGCTGCTTCCTTGTTAATCAAATATTAACAAGTTTGATCAGAGGGTGCTGTTTCAGTTTCTTTCCTTTTTTTTTTTTTGTCCTGGTGACATTGCCTCCAAAGACCATCTTGATGATAAGTTCTATGTGGAAGAGTTTAGTGACATTCATCTTATTTGACATTTTAATAAATGTTTCACGTAAGTGAAATATTGAGATTTTCCTATGACATTAAACTCTTCCAGGTAGTTAGGTCCCCAAATTGTTGAGATTATGCTTCAGGAATATCTTGACTGAGGTGAAAAGTAAATGAGCTTCAGTGTGGATAAGAGTTGCATTTAAAAAGAGGGAGAAAGTCTAAACTACTTTCTTAGGATGTGTAATTTTTAGCTAACAATTGCAGCCCCCAGTAGAAATTAAGAATCTTGGCCGGGCACGGTGGCTCACGCCTGTAATCCCAGCACTTTGGGAGGCAGAGGTGGGCGGATCACGAGGTCAGGAGTTCCGGGCCAGCCTGGCCAACATGGTGAAACCCGTTCTCTACTAAAAATACAAAAATTAGCTGGGCGTGGTGGCGCATGCCTGTAATCCCAGCTGTTCGGGAGGCTGAGGCAGGAGAATAGTTTGAACCTGGGAGGTGGAGGTTGCAGTGAGCCAAGATTGCGCCATTGCACTCCAGCCTGGGCGACAGGGTGAGATTCTGTCTCAAAAAAAAAAAAAAAAAAAAAGCCGGATGCGGTGGCTCATGCCTGTAATCCCAGCACTTTGGGAGGCCGAGGCGGGCAGATCATGAGGTCATGAGATCGAGACCATCCTGGCCAACATGGTGAAACCCCATCTCTACTAAAAATACAAAAATTAGCTGGGCGTGATGGCGCTTGCCTGTAGTCCCAGCTATTCAGGAGGCTGAGGCAGGAGAACCGCTTGAACCCGGGAGGCGGAGGTTGCAGTGAGCCGAGATTGCGCCACTGCACTCCAGCCTGGGTGACAGCGAGACTCCGTCTCAAAAAAAAAGTGAAAGAAACTAGGAATCTTGGTAAGATATTCCTCGAAAAATTAACTTAGTGTACTGCCACGGAAATGCTGGGCATCATTAGGAAGAGAATCAGTACCAAATAAACAAAGATAAAAATAAACTTCCATCTGTGTAAAACCAAGGTTTGTTTATATTTGTGATACTGTGTATTCTGTTGACCCTGAAGAAGTATTTATCAAAGCTGATGACCAAAGAAGGTGAAGGCTTTAATGAATACATGCAAAGAAAAAAAAAATTCAGCTTTTAAAGACAAAGGGAATATAATGTCAAGTGATGAAAAGAACATATAGACTTGATCACCAGTTCTTAGGATCCTGTATTAGATATGGAACACTCAGGTTAGAAGTGATTTTAGCTTAATGATTGGGCTACTCTTATAAATAGTAAATAAATATGTTTAACGGTGGTAGAAATTTAAAAATGGAAGATAAAGTGTTTGCATGTTTTTTAAATTACACTTTTTATTTTTATTTTGAGATAATTATAGTCTTACGCAGTTGTAAGAATAATGCAGTGGGGTTGGGTGCAGTGGCTCATGCCTGTAACCCCAACACTTTGGGAGGTTGAGGTGGGAGGATCACTTAAGCCCAAAAGTTCAAGACCAGCCTGGGCAACATAGTGAGACCCTGTCTACAAAAAATTTTTTTTTTTAATTCACTGGGCATGGTCATGCACCTCTGTAGTCCCAGCGATTCTGGAAGCTGAGAGGATTGCTTGAGCCCAGGAGGTGGAAACTGTAGTGAGCCATGATAGCGCCACTGTACTCTAGCCTGGCAAAACAGCAAGACTGTCTCAAAAAATAGTAATAATAATGCAGAGGGATCCTTTGTACCCTTTACCTAGTTTCCTCCAGTGGTAACATCTTGCTAAAGTACAATATCGTAATTTTGACATTGATATAAGCCATCTATCTTGTTCAGACCTCCCCATTTTACTATCACTTTCGTGTATATGTGTTTTCAGTTCTGTGCAGACTTAATCACATGTAGAGTCATACTATTTTCACCACCACAGTCAAGATACAGACAGCTCCATCACCACAAATGTCCCTCATGTTGTCCTTTTATAGCCACACCCACATCCTTTCTACTGTCCCCTTCTCCCATCTCCCACAATAAGATTTTTGATAAATTATTGGATTGGTACATTTTATAATAACCTGTTAAGGGAATACAGGAGTATTTGAGGAAGTATATCCTTGACGTTTCCTAAAATTATTTAAAGTTTATTTTATCGGCCAGGCACGTTGTCTCACACCTGTAATCCCAGCACTTTGGAAGGCTGAGGCAGGCGGATCACCTGAGGTCAGGAGTTCGAGACAAGCCTGCCCAACATAGTGAAACCCCGTCTCTACTAAAAATACAAAAATTAGCCGGGTGTGGCGACGTGCGCCTGTAGTCCCAGCTATTCAGGAGACTGAGGTAGGAGAATCACTTGAACCCAGGAGGTGGAGGTTTCAGTGATCTGAGATCGTGCCACTGCACTCCAGCCCAGGTGACAGAGTGAGACTCTGTCTCAAAAAAAAAAAAAAAAATTGTTTTATCTATCCAAATAATAGATAAATTATTTTTGGTTTCCTATGAACTTTGTATTAAAAGTCAAATAGTGGGGCAGCTTTTTTTTGCAAGACACAGTCTTGCTCTGTCACTCAGGCCAGAGTGCAGTGCCATGATCTCAGGTCAGTGTAGCCTCTACTTCCCGGGTTCAAGTGATTCTCATGCCTCAGCCTCCTGAGTAGCTGGGACTATAGGCATGTGCCACCATGCGATGCTAATTTTTTGTATTTTTAGTAGAGGCAGGTTTTGCCATTTGGCCAAGCTGACCTGAATTAATCTGTCCGCCTTGGCCTCCCAAGTGCTGGCATTACAGGTGTGAGCCACTACGCCTGGCCTTTACTCCCATTTTTCTAAATAATAATGTGTTCTCTTACTGCCCTTCTCTTCTTATCGAATCATCCCAATATAGTTATGTCACAATTTTTGGTTAGGTCGATATTCATTATTTATTGTGCTGAGTAAATAATGTTTATTATTGAGCCATTTGATATACTACTATTACATTTTTGGTGCAACTTTTTCCCCCCAGGATTTAATATCATTACTTAATTTTTTTTTGGTTTGTTGTTATATCCCTATTTCTGATTAATTTTTTTCAGACTGTCCAACAGATCTATAAATCTCATAGTCAAACATCAAGTAATCTGTAAGTTAGTTTCTTACTGTCTCCCTCCATCCCTCCCATCCTGTTATCTCTCTAAATAGCCTAATCTGTGGTGATTAATGGCATGATTCCCTTTACATATAATATTACTTTAGGATCAGGACTATGTTATAGCAAGACAATTCTCTTGTTCATAGGTATTTATTCTTTTACTTTTTTAAAAAGTATAATATGTATGTAGTAAAGTACAGTAAGTGCATGAATCGTGTGCACAACTCAGTTTTTCCATGTGTATACAGCTATGTAACCACTATCCAGTTCAAGATATAGAACATTTATTTCCAGCACCCTGCAAGATTCCCTCGTGTTTCTTCGCAGTTGGTATCCCTCTCCCCAAGCATGACCACTTTTCATGACTGCTTTTTTCACCTTTGATTCACAGGTGTTTTTTTGTTGTTGTTTGTTTTTTGTTTTAAATTTTTTTTTTTTTTTTTTTGAGACGGAGTCTTGCTCTGTCGCCCCGGCTGGAGCGCGGTGGCACAATCTCGGCTCACTGCAACCTCCGCCTCCTGGGTTTAAGTGATTCTTCTGCCTCAGCCTCCTGAGTAGCTGGAACTACAAGCGAGCGCCACCACGCCCAGCTAATTTTTTTTGTATTTTTAGTAGAGATGGGGTTTCACCATATTGGCCAGGCTGGTCTCGAACTCCTGACCTTGTGATCCGCTCACCTTGGCCTCCCAAAGTGCTGGGATTACAGGCGTGAACCACCACGCCCAGCCGATTCATAGGTGTTTTAAGTGTGACACTTGGATGGTTTAAGTCTGATAGAACTTTTACATTTATTATACATTTAAATATATACCTGGGGGCTCTCAGGAGTTTGTGGACTAGTCCTTTTTCGGGAAGCAACTATGCATGAATGAGACTGTTGCAAGGCTAAGATAATACTCAGAAATGGTTAGGAATTTTAAGAAATATGGAAGCTGCTTTGTTTTCTAACCTTTCCCTTAGATCCTTAATGAATCTGAATTCTTTTTTCTGGAGAAAGGAATCCACACTCTGATCTAGTAGATTTGACGGCTGACTGCTAATTGAGAGAGTTTATAACTAGTGACAAATCAAGGTGAAGTAAGAATGGAGAGGAGAAATGCCAGCGGGGCATTGATAATGATTCTGCTTATTGAGGAAAACAGTGTTCATTCACTCATTTGTTGACCAAAATACTTAATGAAGGTGGACTGTAAACCAAACACTGGTTCTTCAATGGTGAGCACAAGAGAGACAGCCTCTGCCCTCAGGGTGCTTGCAGTGTAGTGCAGGAAACAAATGTGACATCATTGAAGCAAAATGGTGGCAGTTGTGGCCATACCTCATGGCTGGAGAGGTAGTGTTAGGTATCTTTAAGGATATTTATGTGAATCCCACCCTTTTTTATGGCTAGTCTAGCATTATTTATATTTTTTGATAAGAGAAGTTTTCTTTGTCCCCTCAGATTTACTCTAGGGCTTCTTGTAGAATAGATCTGGGAAGGGAGAGATAAGGTCTAGAATATAAAAAATGAAGGCAATTCCTTGTCTGTTCTGAAAAATGCTAAATGTTTTTTCCTTTCCCTGAGACTATGAATTTGACCATGTTTAGAGATGAAGAACTAGGCGTGATGTAATTCCAGCACTTTGGGAGGCCAAGGTGAGAGGATCTCTTGAACGCAGGAGTTTGAGACCAGTCTGGGTGACAAAGAGAGACTTTGTTTCTACAAAAAAAAAAAAAAAAAAAGAAAGAAAGAAACAATTAGCCGGGTATGGTGGTGGTGCATGCCTGTGGTCCCAGCTACATGGGAGACTGAAGCAGGAGGAGGATCCCTTGAACCCAGGAGGTCAAGACTGCAGTGAGCTTGTGTTTGTTTGCACCACTGTATTCCCACCTGGGTGGCAGAGTGAGACCCTGTCTCAAAATAAAAAAAAAGGAAAATTAATGATTTGACACAACAGTTCTGTGTGCAAGCATAGTTTTGTTTTTTTTGTTTTTTTGTTTGTCTTTTGAGATGGAGTCTCATTCTCTCGCCCAGGATGGAGTGCAGTGGCACGATCTCGGCTCACTGTAACCTCTGCCCTCCAAGTTCAAGCAATTCTCCTGCCTCAGCTTCCTGAGTAGCTGGGATTACAGGCACCTGCCACCACGCCCGGCTAATTTTTTTTTTTAGCAGAGACAGGGTTTTACCATCTTGGCCAGGCTGGTCTTGAACTCCTGACCTCGTGATCCACCCGCCTCGGCCTCCCAAAGTGCTGGAATTACAGGCATGAGCCACCGTGCCTGGCACAAGCCTAGTTTTTTAGATGTTTTGAATGCTACCATCTCCACTATTCACTTTTTTTTTTTTTTTTTTTAGACGGAGTCTCGCTCTGTCACCCAGGCTGGAGTGCAGTGGCGTGATCTCAGCTCACTGCAACTTCTGCCTCCTGGATTCAAGCGATTCTCCTGCCTCAGCCTCCCAAGTAGCTGGGATTACAGGCACCCGCCACCATGCATGGCTAATTTTTGTATTTTTAGTAAAGACAGTTTCCCCATGTTGGCTAGGCTGGTCTTGAACTCCTGACCTCAGGTGATCTGCCCACCTCGGCCTCCCAAAGTGCTGGGATTACAGGCATGAGTCACCATGCCCAGCCACTTTTTTTCTAACAATTTGACATCACCACCTCCTTAGCACAAAAAGTTTATCTCTGGGGATAAGAACGTCTAAAGAGCTACATAGCCATCCAATTATGAGGGGAAGAGGCATGGCAGAGCTTATTTTAAAATTTTTATTTACTTGTTTGAGACAGCACCTCGCTCTGTCACCCAAGCGGGAGTGCAGTGGCATGATCACAGCTCACTGCAGCCTCAACCTCTTGGGCTCAACAGATAATCCCATCTCAGCCTACCAAGTAACTGAGACTACAGGCATTTGCCACCATATCTGGCTAATTTTTTATTTTTATTTTTGTAGAGACAGGGTCCCATTATGTTGCCCAGGCTGGTCTCAAACTCCTGGGCTCGAGTAATCCTCCCGCCTCAGTCTCCCAAAGTACTGGGAGTACAAAGGCATAAGCCACTGCACCCGGCCAGTAGTTTTTTTTTTTTTTTTTCCGAGACGGAGTTTTGCTCCCATTGCCGAGGCTGGAGTGCAATGGCACGGTCTCGGCTCACTGCAACCTCCACCTCCCGGGTTCAAGTGATTCTCCGCCTCAGCCTCCCTAGTAGCTGGGATTACAGGCATGCGTCACCACACCTGGCTAGTTTTTGTATTTTTAGTAGAGACAGGGTTTCTCCATGTTGGTCAGGCTGGTCTCGAACTCCCAACCTCAGGTGATCCATCCACCTTGGCCTCCCAAAGTGCTGGGATTACAGGCATGAGCCACCGTGCCCGGCCCCCAGCTAGTAGTATTTTTTAATTGTTTACCTCAGATAATCTGCCTCTGCTTTTTGGCCTAGCTATACACAGGATTTAGTAAGGGTTTTCTATGTGGATCACTTTCACCAAATGAATCTCTAAAGGGTCAGGACTGAATTATTTACATATTCAGGATACCATTTAGCCTATTGTGAGATACATGCTGGCACAGAGCAGTAGTGACAGACAACAAGGATCTAAACTTGAGCCCAGTTGAATTGCTATGTGCTGATGGAAGAGTCAGTTGCTTATGTGAAATGAAACAGGTCAAGCCTTGTAATCTTTGTTGGAGAATAG
This sequence comes from Gorilla gorilla gorilla, assembly GCF_029281585.2. Taxonomy (NCBI): domain Eukaryota; kingdom Metazoa; phylum Chordata; class Mammalia; order Primates; family Hominidae; genus Gorilla; species Gorilla gorilla. The sequence goes on from NC_073240.2 coordinate 65,250,079, forward strand.
CAGCCTTTGAGGACTATAAAACTATTGATGAGTTGCAGCATATAAAGACTCAGGGACTAAGAGATGCTGCTGTTTTGCTTTCCTGTCCTTAGGTGACACTTGGTCAGATAAGCCCTGTTGAATTGGATCTGTCTTCTCAAATTGGCTCTTTTAGTCTGTTCTTTATCTAATCTCCATTGGAGATATAAGCTGAAAGCTATGGTACTTGAGGAGATGACACAGTTCCTTTGTTACAGTAATTAATGTAATAAATTAAGGGAGAGGCCCAAAGGGAAGGTGATTGTTTCTCATTAGAGCCCTAGGTGGAAATTCATTTGATTAGCAAGCTCCCATGAAGTGTGGCAGGTGGAGAGGGAGATGCCTGTTTTTATAGTTGGGTAAGCTGAGAGTCACTGAGGATGGTTTACATGTTGTAGTAACCATACTGAAGCTGGCTAAGTATGAATTGATTTCAGGGCAACATCTAGAATTCAGGAAAGATGGTATAATATGGTTACCTTCTGAGCAACTTTGTTGTATCCCATTAGTTTATTGACAGTTCCCTGAGACATCAAATCCTATAAACCTCACACAGTTTATATTCAAAGACAGTTTATATTGTCAGTGGGATCAACAACCTTGTGGGTTGGAACAAGTGGCAAAAGAGGTAGTACGGATGTTAAAACCATGAGTTTTGCCGGGTGTGGTGGCTCACGCCTGTAATCCTAGCACTTTGGGAGGCTGAGGTGGGCGGATCACTAGGTCAGGAGTTTGAGGCCAGCCTGGCCAACGTGGTGAAACCCCGTCCCTCTCAAAAATAAAAAAATTAGCCGAGTATGGTGGCGCCCCTCCAATCCCAGCTACTCGGGAGGCTGAGGCAGAAGAATCGCTTGAACCCAGGAGGTGGAGGTTGCAGTGAGCTGAGATTGTGCCATTGCACTCCAGCCTGGGCGACAGAGCAAGATTCCGTCTCAAAAATAAATAAATAAAACCATGAGTCTTGAGATTGGTACCTTGTCCCTGAGGGATTTCTGAAGCAAGATGGAGTCTGTCAGTCACTACAGTGTATGGCTTTAGGAGCCACATCTAGCCAGGCGTGGTGGCTCATGCCTGTAATCCTAGCACTTTAGAAGGCCAACATAGGCGGATCACCTGAGATCAGGAGTTCGAGACCAGCATGGCCAACATGGCGAAACCCCATCTCTACTAAAAGTACAAAAAATTAGCCAGGAGTGGTGGCACATGCCTGTAATCCCAGCTACTTGGGAGACTGAGGCAGGAGAACTGCTTGAAGCCAGGAGGTGGAGGTTGCAGTGAGCCGAGATCACGCCACTGCACTCCAGCCTGGGTGACAGAGTGAGACTCTGTCTCAAAGAAAAGAAAAAAAAAAGCCACATGTGAAGGTAGGCATAGCCTAAAAGGAAAACCCTAATCACTGAGTTCATGGAAGAAGAAAAGATTGCCATTTCCTTTCATAGAACTCAAATGGGTATTGGTACAACCTGTAATTTAATTTGTAGAAAAAATTTTTTTAAACATTTTCCTTTATTTTTCTTAATACTTTAGATGCCTTGTGAAAGGTAGAACCATGAAACAGTTCTCCCTAAGTTCAGACACTAGAACCTTATAAGAGTAGTTGGGTCATATATTTTCGAGTTGTCTTCTTTTTATTTTTATTTTTTAAATAAATAGAGATGGAGTCTCGCTGTGTTGCCCAGGCTGGTCTAGAACTCCTGGGCTCAAGTGATCCTCTCACCTCGGCCTCCCAAAGTGCTGGGATTACAGTCGTGAGGTGCTGTACCCAGCTTTGATTTGTCTTAAATTTTTCAGATTTATATCCTCATGATATGCTTAGAATGTGATAGACTCTTCCTCCATCTTATAATGAGAAAATACTTAATGAAGCAGCTTAGCTAGTGTCAGTGGAAATTTGAGTCCAGAAATCACATCTCCTGACTCAGAGTTCAGTGTTCTTTTTACTACACCATGCTACCCTCCTCGAATTGAGTATAGCATTTTTTCTTTGGCATGCAGCTTTTGGAGGGGAATACCTAGCTAGACAGCCCTAATATCCATATTTTGTGTGTGACCTGTGTGGTCTCAAGCAGATTATAATTCATGTATAACTGTCACATGCTCAGGCCAAAGCCTATAAGAGGATTGATCCAAAATCCATAAGAAAAAGAGAGGACAGATAAATTTACAGTAGAACAGTATTAGACAGTTTACTGCTTATACTGGATTATATGTGGGTAGTTACCAATTAAAGGAATTGGCTCTTTGAAGCCTTCTTGGATGGATACAGAGATCTCTCTGGGGTGAAAGAGAAATGTAGTGTTTCTTGTTATGTTTGGATATGAGTGGAGTCCAGTTGCTGTTTTTGCCCTCTGAGCTGGGACAGAAACCTCACATGAAAACTCTTTTTCATTGTTACCCTTGTCGAAGGAGAGGCCTTGTTCATTCCTGAGGTAGAAGAGTTGTATAGTCTCTGACATAAGTCCTTAAAATTGCAATTAATGACCTGAAATGTATGATTTACAATGTACAAGCCTGTGGGCTGGGAGTCAAAGAGGTGGATGTTGTTATGATATGTTTTTTAAGCAGGAGTGCTTTGGGTAAATACAGGGTATGGAAAGTGATTGTCATGACCTATCTTGGTCCCTTAAACATATCCATGTAGCGAGGAATTTCTTAATGATCAGGTGTAGGAACAAAACACAGATAGTACTGACAACTCATGGTGGACAAGTGATTCCAGAGGCTGTTGAGTTGCAGTCCTAAAGAAGGAAGTGGAGTACACTTAGGCAGGAGAGAAAAGAAAGGAAAATAATCACAGAAGCTTGTGCAAGTTGTTAAATGCCTTGTGGTCTCTGTAAGATATTGGTTCTCCTGATTCCGCACTTTCTCTGCCATGAAAGCAAGAGGTCAGTGCTTTTCGTTTCCCACTAGCATGTTGGTTACCCCACCTCTTGGGGTTAAACATCTCTGCAATGACCTGTCAAAGAGTTGATTATTAGCTGCATAAAGCCAGGGATGCTGTAGGGAGCAGATGGGAAGTGGTTTGGCTGCTGCAGCCAGGCTGATTGAAGAATCCTTGGCAATTTTACAGTGTATCTTTGGAAATGTACCACCAAAGTTACTATGAAGCCTGCTGGGTTTGGAAACCTAGATTTCTGAAAAGTCACCTGGTTGAAAAGTAGTACTTACGAAAACTCTTCACTCTCAAAAATAGGAATATAGGGACTTTCTAAAGGAACATCAGGACCACCAAAGATCAGTCCTTGGGATATGTTTTCTTTGCATCCTGGTCATTCAGAAATTTTGGGTAGCTTTCTAGTAGGGAAAGCACTTTTTGATGGGTATATTAATAGAATTATAAATTTGAAAAAGGCCTTAGGCATGTCTAGACTAACCCTACCACACACAGGAGAATCTTTTATGTATTTGCTTCACAGGTGATTATGCTTTTTCTGCTTAAATACTTTCAGTAAAATAGACATTAAACATTGTGAGTCATTGTTGGGAATCAGGATATTAAATTTTTTCCTGAGTTAAATATCTGTCTTTCTGTAACTTCTACTCACTGACTCTCTTTCTACCCTCAGAGTCACAGAGTTACTTTCTCTCTTCCACACTGCACACATCATATACATATATATATGTGTTTGTTTTTGTTTTTTCTTTTTGAGACAGAGTCTTACTCTGTCACCCATGCTGGAGTGCAGTGGTGCAATCTCAGCTCACTGCCTCCCAGCCATTATCCTACCTCAGCCTCCCAAGTAGCTGGGATTACAGGCTCCTGCCACCATGCCTGGCTAATTTTTTGTATTTTTAGTACAGACGGGGTTTCATCATGTTGGCCAGGCTGGTCTTAAACTCTGACCTCAGGTAATCCACCCATCTAGGCCTCCCAAAGTGCTGGGAGAACAGGCATGAGCCACCTTGCCTGGCACCATCATATATTTGAAGCTAACAGCCTGTCTTCCTTCAGTATTCTCCTTTCCAGACTAAAGAATCCCAGTTTCTAAGGTCTTTCCTCTTAAGAAATGGCTTCCCAGTCTTGTACCATACTGTGCTCTGTAGTACATCCTTTCAGTTTATTAATATCACACTTAAGATGTGGAATCTGGAAATGAGCATAGATCATCAGATGTTCTTTTCGCCTCCAGCTACCGTTTCAGAAAAAGTACAATTTTTAAAAAGTGTAATGGCAGTATCGCTTACTAGAAAAAATCCCAAAAAACAAAACAATTTGCCATGGCATATGGAATTGGAACAAGAGGAATTTGAAAAAATGTCAGCTTTATAACTTACAGTTCGTCTTTCCTTATTGTTAAGGCTTTTTGAGGTACATTATCAAAGTACTGGTTTTCCCTCACATATTATTCAGGGATAATTGTTAATATCTGAATTGAGTTTTCAGCTTACAAAGTGCAGTTGATATTTGTATTTATAGGAATTATTTAAATTTATGCTACATTGAACTGATTTTAGTATTTCAGGTAGTTTTTTTTTGTTTGCTGGTTGATTTTTTTCAGATGGCATCTCGCTCTGTCGCCCAGTCTAGAGTATAGTGGCACGATCTTGGCTCACTGCAACCTCTGTCTCCCAGGTTCAAGCAATTCTCGTGCCTCAGCCTCCCAAGTAGCTGAGATTATAAGATGTACTGTCACACCCGGTTAATTTTCGTATTTTTATATTTTTAGTAGAGAAAGGGTTTCGTCATGCTGGCTAGGCTGATCTCGAACTCCTGACCTCAAGCGATCCACCCACCTGGGCCTCCAGGTGGAGGCCCAGAAGTGCTGGGATTATAGGCCTGAGCCACTGTGCCCTGCTTTCTTTATGAATTTTAATTGATACTGCATTTTTTGTTTCCTTGTATCTTTTTTTTTTAGTGTTATATCCTTTTGTCCTTTCAACTAAGTTACACATTTTCATTTTAGCCTGTTATCTTTTTTTTTTTTTTTTTTTTGAGACACTATTTCATTCTGTTACCCAGACTGGAGTGCAGTGGCATGATCTTGGCTCACTGCAACTTCTGCTTCCCAGATTCAAGTGATTCTCATGCCTCAGCCTCCCAAGTAAGTGGGATTACAGGCACATGCCACCACACCCAGCTAATTTTTGTATTATTAGTAGAGATGAGGTTTCACCATGTTGGCCAGGCTGGTCTTGAACTCCTGACCTCAAGTGATCCTCCTGCCTCTGCCTCCCAAAGTGCTGGGATTACAGGCATGAGCCACTGTGCCTGGACTCTGTTATCTTTTTAATGCTCTCTTCCTTACTGGCATACTTTGTTTATCATGCATCCTGCAGCAGGGGAGGCAGTACAGTAGACTGAGAACTGTCAGAAGCTCTCAGTAAGCACTAACATTTTTCTGTTTCATACGCTTTCCTTACTCCTCCAGAGTCTCTCTTCCATTACCATTCTATTTTCTAGAGGAAGGTCTTTTGAAACTAAGGAAAGTTTTATTGTTTTTCTAGGGATAAAACAAGGTGGGGTTGTTTTAATGGTTAAATTACATACTGAGGATAGTGAGTAACCCTTAGATTAATGTAGGTTACACTCTAAGCCTAGCCACAATTGCAAAGATTAGATAACTAAAAAATTATGATTTGGGGAAGAACTGTGCTTTAATAATTCTCTGTCATGGAAATTCAGTTGGCATCTCCTTTCCTAGAGATGCCCTCTGCCCCTCGTAATAGAAAAATTATTTTCAGTACCATGTTCCATTGCCTTACTCACTGTTGTACTTGCTGCTGTATTTTCAGCACCTAGTTTAGTACCTGGCACGTCGAAGGTAATAAATAAAAGATTTTCTAACAAATGAATAGGTATCTACTATGCTATTTCATGGAGGCCAAGTCTTCTTGTGTAGTGTTGAGAATTCCAAACAGCTTACTAATTTCTTCAGAATCCTAGATCATTTTCAGAGTATCATTTCTTTTTTTCTTTCTTTTTTTTTTTCTCAGACAGCGTCTCGCTCTGTCACCCAGGCTGGAGTGAAGTGGCACAATCTCAGGTCACTGCAGTCTCGACCTCCCAGGCTCAAGCCATCCTCCCACCTTTCAGCTCCCTGAGTAGCGGGGGCTACAAGCATTACCATCATACCCGGCTAATTTTTGTATTTTTTATAGAGACAGGGTTTTGCCATGTTGCCCAGACTGGTCTCAAACTCCTGGGCTCAAGTGATTCTCCCGCCTTGGCCTCCCAAAGTGCTGGGATTACAGGCATGAGCCACCATGCCTGGCCTAGAGTTATCATTTTGTAAGAGATTATGTTTCCTTTACCTTGTGAGTAACTTTTTTCATAGTTTGTACATCATATCATCCACCCCCACTTTTTGCTCATCTCTTATAAAGTAGGATCTATGTAGACTTGGCATTTACTAATAAATAGTGGTTGGTTGCTGTTAACACTAAGATCTCCACTTGGGTAATGGATATATTTTCTTTCCACATCTACAGCTAAATGGCAGATAAATGTGCACACCTCTCCCTCTTAAATTCCTGTTGCTAGCAGGCATTCACCTGGCTCCCCTCCTTTGCTCTTCTACTGTGACATCTTTTCTTGCCCCTACACCCTAGTTCTTTGACATTGCTCTGAGGGAATAGGTAAAAAAAGTACAATTTGTCTTGTCTGTGTCCTATCTGTGGCATTTACAGATCTCTACAAAGTTAGAGATCCACTTTGCAGAATTCACTGTGACACTACTGGCTTGTTCTTTCTACTCAATTATCTTATAAAAATTACTTTTTGGCTGGACACAGTGGCTCATACCTGTAATCCCAACACTTTGGGAGGTCGAGGCAGTTAGATCACATGAGGTCAGGAGGTTGAGACCAGCCTGGCCAACATGGTGAAACCCCATCTCTACTAAGAATACAAGTTAGTCAGTCATTGTGGTGCACGCCTGTAATCCCAACCTCTCGGGAGGCTGAGGTGGGAGAATTGCTTGAACCGGGAGGCAGAGGTTGCAGTGAGCCGAGATCATGCCACTGCACTTGAGCCTGGGCAACAGAACAAGGCTCTGACTCAAAAAAAAAAAAATTTTTTTTTAATGGATAGAGAAAGATGGTGGACAGAGGAATAAGCAAGAACAGAACTCTTTGGCTTTATCATAAAATAATACTGGATGGTATATGTTGACTGCCAGGTTTTCTAGATGGCACACTCCTCAAGTCTTGTTAGTCAGGAGATAGTGGAGACAGAGTCTTACTCTGTCACCCAGGCTGGAGTGCAGTGGTGTGATTTCAGCTCACCGCAACCTCTGCCTCCCAGGTTCAAGTGATTCTTCTGCCTCAGCCTCCCGAGTAGCTGGGATTGCAGGTGCCTGACACCACATCCGGCTAATTTTTGTATTTTTAGTAGAGACGGGGTTTCACCACATTGGCCAGGCTGATCTTGAACTCCTGACCTCAGGTGATTAGCCTGCCTCTGCCTCCCAAAGTGCTGGGATTACATATGTGAGCCACTGCACCTGGCCATAAATTGCACTTTTAATACCCCATCACCACCACCCCCTTTTTAGCCAATCTCTGTTTCCTATGGTGTGAGGCCTGGTGTTTGTCAATACAGTGCCATCAGTATTACATGAGAAAGTGAAGAGTTATTCTACATCTTGGTGTTAGGATTTTTAGTAGTGTCCAGTTTTTCATAGAGTAAACATTTTTCTTTATTTGTGTGTCTTCCTATTTTAGTGGGAAGTGGGAAAGGCCACTTTGAATCCTGCTATTGAGATAATAATTTGAAACCTGGAGTTTTAGAAGGCTGTTTCAGCTTCTCTGAACTTAAGCTGATTGGTTGAGTCCCCTCTGAGATTGTCTCCTCTAGTTCAAGTCTTAGCCTCCTGTCCTGAAGTTGCATTTTCCCCAGTTCTGCTTGTTTTTCTCTTTTATTCTTAACCATAAGACTTTTCCTTCCCAATAGTAGGAGGAATCTATACTATTTGTACTAGAGATAGACCCTGTTAGAGAGTTTTTAAAGCTTTTGCTAGATCATGTTCTGAGTCTCTGATAATGTAAGAAAAAGCAAGGAGAAATGGGGGTATAAGTAAAGTTGTGCTAGAGCTTGCATCTGTGATATGCCAGGACCTGTATTGATTGAGGAAGGGTTGCCAGCTGACAGTGGTAGTAGAAATAGGTCTCTTAGGAATGGGAAATTAACTCTAGAGGACTCCTAGTTAAGACTTACAACGGAATCTCTGGGCAATTGGAAATACTGTACTTTCCCCTAGGGAGATGGAGTGGGAATTGATTTTTCCTTAGGTCCAGTGTAACTTGGTTAGAAATACAATTGAACCTGTTTGTCATGTCTGTTGTGATATGATAGCCCCATAGGAAGGGTCTGTTTTTGTGTGGGAGTTTATTTCAGGCGTCTCTTGCCTGTATTGTTTCTTTTAACAGCTTTTTAAATTTTCTTTTTCCAGCAATGATGTTGTCCACTGGGCATGTACTGACCAATGTGGCAGGTCTGAGAACATAGCTGAAGCTGAAAATAGGAAAGCTGGGGGCAAGGAAGAGCCTTGAATCTTGAGGTGGGACGTTGACTCTAAGATGTCCTTGAGCAGTGGAGCCTCCGGAGGGAAAGGAGTGGATGCAAACCCGGTTGAGACATACGACAGTGGGGATGAATGGGACATTGGAGTAGGGAATCTCATCATTGACCTGGACGCCGATCTGGAAAAGGACCAGCAGAAACTGGAAATGTCAGGCTCAAAGGAGGTGGGGATACCGGCTCCCAATGCTGTGGCCACACTACCAGACAACATCAAGTTTGTGACCCCAGTGCCAGGTCCTCAAGGGAAGGAAGGCAAATCAAAATCCAAAAGGAATAAGAGTGGCAAAGACACTAGCAAACCCACTCCAGGGACTTCCCTGTTCACTCCAAGTGAGGGGGCAGCTAGCAAGAAAGAGGTGCAGGGGCGCTCAGGAGATGGTGCCAATGCTGGAGGCCTGGTTGCTGCTATTGCTCCCAAGGGCTCAGAGAAGGTGGCTAAGGCATCCCGCAGTGTAGCCGGTTCCAAAAAGGAGAAGGAGAACAGCTCATCTAAGAGCAAGAAGGAGAGAAGCGAAGGAGTGGGGACTTGTTCAGAAAAGGATCCTGGGGTCCTCCAGCCAGTTCCCTTGGGAGGACGGGGTGGTCAGTATGATGGAAGTGCAGGGGTGGATACAGGAGCTGTGGAGCCACTTGGGAGTATAGCTATTGAGCCTGGGGCAGCGCTCAATCCTTTGGGAACTAAACCGGAGCCAGAGGAAGGGGAGAATGAGTGTCGCCCGCTAAAGAAAGTCAAGTCTGAAAAGGTAAGAGGTGGCCAGATATGGCTGCCCACTGACTGCCAGTCAGAACTGCCCTGGACTAACTGCCAAATACTATGTGTACTCTGTGGGAGGCTCATTAGTGTGTGGGTAATGACCAATTACAAGGTCAGAGCAGCTGGTAATGATAATGTGGTTTTCTTCCAAATTAGAGGATTCCCCTACAGACTCATTTACAGCAGGCCTGGACATTTTGGAACAGGATATTTGTTGTTGGGGGCAGCTACTTTGTAGAATGAACTTTCTGTAGTCTGAGTTGAGACCTTCCCACCTTGTCTTTGCCCACCTCAGACACTTGTTGGTAGAGATTGGCATCAGACCTTTATTTGGTTCCCAGCTTGACTGGCATTTCATCATCAGACTCATAATAGTTGATAAACAATACGCCTTTGGTGATAATGTAGATTGAGTACGGTTCTTGATGGGATAAATGGTGCTGTTGGGTCTCTGGTAGAACAAAGGGTTAAATTTCATGGCATATCTATGAAGTGTTCTATTGCCGGCTACCAAAGAGCAAAGGGGCACATTTTGGGGGCAAGAGGTACTCATTGTACTTTGAGGTACTTAGATCTTATGAGTTATTGTTGTGGTTATGACAGTTTGGCCTAGGAAGAGATTGTTTGGCCATTAAAGGTGTAGCTTCATGCCAGGTATCTCCCACAACTATTAGGAATCAAAGTCTCCTCGTGGTTTAATAGCTGCCAACAGTGTAATGATACCTTGCCTTCTGCTTGACTTGGAAGGACAGGTGCCTGCAGCCCCAGGAGGGGTTAGAACTGAGTCCCTCCTCTGGGAAGATGATCTTAGTTCATGCTTTAGGAAATGGAACTTGCAGGGCTGGAGGAGAATAGGTGTGAGTCTAGGGTCAGCTCAGGCAGCATTAAACTTCAGCAGCTTATTCCTGCAAAACAGTGGCCTTGTGGTGAGCTGTTCATTGGCTCTTGATTTTCTGCTCTGTGCTCTGCTCATCCTGTGCTTTCAGCTGATCCCAGCAGATGCAGTATAAATTGATTTCTCTGTAATTAGATCAGCTGCAGCAGGGAATACCTATTTCCATATGTAAGTGTTAATAAATAAAGACTGGATGTGTATGTTTGGGTGGTGGTGCCCTCTTAGTGCCTGTATTCCAGTGGTAGCTCATGCTTTCTTTGCTGTCGGTATTTTGGTCTTTGTCTCTGGCACATCTGTAGCTCTTAGCAACATCTGGGCTTCTCCAGTAACAGGTCTGTGAGTTTCTTCCACTAATAATACAGTGGCTCATTCCCTTTTACCAGTGGCAGCTGCCAGAGAGGCTGCCTGTGTTTAGGTGGCAGATGCTATAGTCCACTTCAGCAGAGTCAGGTTCCAGCTGGTTACTAGCTTGGCTCATCCTGTGCTGGCTGTGATTTACTATTTTCTCTCGGGTACAGATGGATAATACTGTTTTAAAGAGGCTTAGGAGTACTAGCAGTTGTTGCTTCTGTTCCAGGCCCATTAGACTGTTCCCTACATCTGGCTTCAAGAAACTCTTGCCATATATCCATATTCATAATCATTATTCTTCCTGTGCTAAAAAGTACTTCTGAGGATGACCTTCGTTCTCCTATCTAAATTTTAGAGTACTTGACTCATGTTGCAACCTTCTAAGCCCAGTGGTAGTCTGTGGATGAAAGGATTAATATTGCTTAGCTTTATGTTGGATTTAAGTGTAAATGTCCATGATTGTCTCTAACAGAGAAGCAAATGGAACCCATTTTCCCACATAGAGGTGCAGGGACTGATTGGGTGGCTGCCCTTCAGATTATAATTGGGCTGAAAGATGCAGTATATTCAGCTAAGAATACATCTTGGTGCCAGGGAGTTTTGTCCCTTAATAATGTTGCTTTGCCATATAAGCTTTGCCTCCCAGGGAGACTGTGAGAATGGGGCAGCAGAATGAGAAAGAAAAGGGAAAGAGACTGTGCTTCAGTTTTTGAAAGATAGAGAAAATTGCTGGCAATTACTTTTAGAAGCAGAAAATTTGCTATACAGTTTCATGTAACCATAAGCAAGAACCTGCTTTCTCAATTCCTTCCCCTGTTCCCTCAACCCTTTTGGACAGTCTGGTCCTGGGGGTGCCTTTCCATATTACCTTTGGCTATTGAAATAAATAATTATTTAAATAAATGTTTGGAAGTTACTAGGAGATTAAAACATGCTGTGCAGGGAGAGAACATTTCTGGACTGGGAGGAGCAGAAGAGGCAAGTTAAAGGAAAGGAAGTTAGGAACCATGCAGAGGAGCGGTTTTTGAGAAACAACAATCTCCGGTTTGGGGCATAATAGGTGCTCAGTGAGTATTTGATGGTTAGTACTATAATTTATAAGCAAAGTCTTTGAAAACTTCTTTAAAATTTTCTCTCTGAGAAATGGGCTTGCCTGTGGTTTGGGACGTTTCTATGTAGGGATAACCAACAGAACCAAAATAGCAAAACAGATGTTTTGATATAATCTAAGAATTGCATCCTCTCAACTGGGAACTGTCATGAAGAGGAAGAACTCATAAAATTTGGGAAGTTTCTTGACTGAAGTCTGTGGTGCAGAGTAGCAGTGTTGACTACTAGCCAATGAGGAAGATTTGAATATTGAAATTACTGGCTGGGCCTGGTTACTCATGCCTGTAATCCCAGCACTTTGGGAGGCCTAGGTGGGCAGATTGCTTAAGCTCAGGAGTTTGAGACCAGCCTAGGCAACATGGTGAAACCCTGTTTCTACAAAAACTACAAAAATTAGCCGGGCATTGGTGGTGTGCACCCGTAGTCCCAGCTACTGGGGAGGCTGAGGTGGAAGGATAGCTTGAGCCTGCAAGGTGGAGGTTGCATTGAGCTGAGACGGCACCACTGGACTCCAGCCTAGGCAATAAAGCCAGACCTTGTCTCAAAAAAAAAAAAAGAGAGAAAGAGAGAAATTATCTATCTCATGTTCTTCTCTCTTGTGAAGGTAGATATCTCAGGCTATGGCCTGGGAAATTTTCTGTCAGACAAGGATGTGGATTTCCCTTCATGGGATCCCACTTTTGCTCGACCATACCTTCCTCTGACAGAGTGAGCTCTGTGCTGTTTCCCAGAGTTCTAGGAGAGACCAGAGATGGCTCTTAGCAACTGCTGCTGCTCTGAATTGTTATTGAACACTTCTGCCTCATACTTCCTGCCAGCTGAAGAGATGGGGGAGGGAATGTTGAGGAATAAACAAGACAGAGCCTTCCGGCTCTTGCCTGTTCCCTTGCCTTTAGTTTGATTGATGGATTGTTAAGTTAGGGATGGAAGGGGAGGTAGGGAGGAGGGCAGGCGCCTGTCTGAGTGTCCTGAGCTTAGTGCTTATGTCGCCACTCTGACAGGCAAGAAAAAAGGAATTTACAAACCACAGATGGCAACGATCTATCTGTGCTGTCTTTGTCAGGGCTTATGACCAGGAGTTTAAGGTGAGACTCCTTCTTTTCCCCCAAATCATATAAAATAGCCAAGTAGGCTCTAGTAGTTAAAGAAAGGATCTAGAAATTTCTAACCAGAAGCTCCCCCTCATATGTCTTTAGCTGCTGCTTTTGATCTTGCAAGGTAGGAACACTGCACTTTGCTTTTCCCGTGTTTGAATGTCAGCTTCTGCTGCTTTCAGAATGCTGCATATATTTACCACTTCCCCCATTAGTTTAGGATACAGAGAAAACCATAAAGTGTGCTCTTTGCTCTTTCAACTTCTGATCATGCATGCTATCATATCCTGTGTTCTTAAGAGCATCTTCCTTTGCCGTTAGTTTTGTATTCCTGCCCTAATTTGTGCCTTCTAGCTCAGTTCTCTTGTATTGCAGTCCCTCATTGCCTAACCAAGGTCAGGTCTCTTTTATTCCTTCTGATCCAAGGCTTTCTTAATGCCTTCTTCCACTAGCTGTTATTTCTCAGCTATTGATGGCAGAGCAGTCAGCTTTGCTTCCTGAAACCAAATGCCCTCAAGATTTTCCTTCATGGAAAACATTAAAAAGAAGTTGATATTTATGTGGGACAGAGTTGCATTCTGTAACTACAAGCTTAATTTATTTTTTCATTCAGAAACTCTGTTTTCCTTCTAGGTGTTGTAATTCAAGGCAGTCCCAGAGAAAGATTATCTTGTCCAATTTCCTCATTTTATAGAAGAAACTAAGACCAGTGAAGTCCTGTGACTTGCCCAGCATCTCACAGGTAGTCACTGGCAAAGCCAGATTTGTAGACACCAAATTCTTATGGCATGTTGTTACTCTGGGATTCTTAACAAATCTTTAACTGTCAGGAAGGATTCTCAATTTTCCCACTTTATTTGTTATTTTCTTAGTATTATTATTTTTGAGATGGAGACTCACTCTGTCACCCAGGCTGGAGTGCAGTGGCACGATCTCGGCTCATTGCAGCCTCTACCTCTGATACAAGCGATTCTCCTGCCTTAGCTCCCCGATTACAAGTGGGATTACAAGTGCACACCACCATGCCCGGCTAGTTTTTTTTTTTTTTTTTTAAATTTTAGTAGGGATAGGGGTTCACCATGTTGGCCAGGCTGGTCTCAAATTCCTGACTTCAAGTGATCCACCTGCTTCGGCCTCCCAAAGTGCTGAGATTACAGGCACGAGCCACCACACCCAGCCTATTTGCTTATTTTTAAGGCAGGGTCTCGCTATGTTGCCAACGCTGATCTTGAACTCCTGGGCTTATGCACTTCTGCCTTGGCCTCACTTATGCACTTCTGCCTTGGCCTCGCAAGTAGCTGGGACTACAAGTGTGTGCCACCACACCCAGCCATTTTTTCAATGTAAAGACTACCTTGAAACATTAGATGAAAATGCTTACATACTCCAAAATTGCTTTCACCCCAAAACTGCTTTCACTTGTTTTTCACAGTGACTTTAACATTGTAGACACTCAATAAACAAAGGATCTTTGAGTTTAGGATTTTAGGTAAGGTAATGAATGATGTTTGCAAAGAATAACCATTACAGCTGGCACTGAACCTATCCTGTTATTTATAAAGAAGGAAAGTTACTTTAAAACTGCTACTTTGAGCTTGACTACTTATGATATATGTGTGTGTGTTCTGGAATATTTCATCCAGCCAAATTTTCATTGTAATAATTGAGGAATAGTTCTTTCTTTACTTGGCAATTGCAGGTAAGAAAAAAACCCTGTTCTAGTGCTTCTTCCTTGGACACATCACTAATAGGCAGACCTTCAAATGTATTGTGGATATTACTAAGTATTTTGTAGAGAAGATATACTGTTGGCTAATTGTTATCACTTTTCATTCAGTCAGTACATTAATTGAATGCATTTTAGATACTAGGTTTTCTACTTGGTATTGGGTTTACACTGGTAAATAAAACAGAGATGGTCTCTGCTTTTTGAGGAGCTCACAGTTTACCATCTACAGCAGAGTTCCTAAAAGTGTGTCCCATAAAACCATGTACATCACCAGAGTATCAAAAATGCATATTCTTGGACCCTACCCTAGATATGCCGAATAAGTTTTTGGGGTAAGGGCCCAGAAATCTGTACTTCCAGAAGTCTCTCCAGATAATGGCTATATACATCAAAGTTTGAGAACCTTTGTGAATTTTCCTTTCAAGGTTAAGTATTCGGGGACACTTCTCATTTAAAACACCAGCCTTCTAAACTTGAATTTCACATCAACTCTTATGTATAATTTAGTGGCTAAAAGCGTAAACTCTAGCCAGGCCTCCTGGCTTGAGCCTGGGAGGTTGAGGCTGCAGTAGTGAGCTGTGATCGCACTAGTGCACTCCAGCCTGGGCAACAGAGTGAGACTCCGTCTCAAAAAAAAAAAAATAATAAATTTTTTAAAAAGTGTGAACTCTGGAGCCAGACTACCTGGTTTTGTTTCCTACCTTTGCACTTATTTACTGAGTGATCTTGACCAAGTTTCTTAATTGTTCTTCCTCAGTTTTCTTATCTGCAAAATGAGAGAAATAGCACCTACATAAGTTTGTATTTATTTATTTATTTATTTATTTATGAGAGGGAGTCTCACTCTGCTGCCCAGGCTGGAGTGCAGTGGTGCAGTCTCTGCTCATTGCAACCTCTGCCTTAACCTCCAGAGTAGCTGGGATTACAGGCATGCACCACCATGCCTGGCTAATTTTTGTATTTTTAGTAGAGACAGGGTTTCGTTGTGTTGGCCAGGCTGGTGTCGAGCTCCTGGGCTCAAGTGATCCACCCGCCTTGGCCTTCCAAAGTGCTGGGATTACAGGCATGAGCCGCCACACCCAGACTTTAAGTTTGTCTTTAGGCCGGGCGCGGTGGCTCACGCCTATAATCCCAGCACTTTGGGAGGCCAAGGCGGGCGGATCACCTGAGGTCGGGAGTTCAAGACCAGCCTGACCAACATGGAGAAACCCTGTCTCTACTAAAAATACAAAATTAGCCGGGCGTGGTGGTGCATGCCTGTAGTCCCAGCTACTCAGGAGGCTGAGGCAGGAGAATCACTTGAACCCGGGAGGCAGAGGTTGCAGTGAGCTGAGATTGTGCTGTTGTACTCCAGCCTGGGCAACAAGAGCAAAACTCTGTCTCAAGAAAAAAAAAAAAGTTTGTCTTTAGATTAAGTTAGCTAATTCATATAAAACACTTAGTGCCTGGCACGTAGGAAGCATTCAATAAATATTAGAAAAAAGAAAAATACAGTTTGAGTGGAAATTGGTCTTAGTCTGTCCTAGGCAATAATGTACTGAAATACAACAACATTCCACTTTACAGGAATCCCAGTATGAATAGATATACATGTTAGCTAAGACTTTTAGCACTATGGTCTGAAGAAGTTCCAAATCTAGGCTGGGAAATTTTCATGGTGGTGATGTGTTCTAAAGCCCCTGATAATTATAGTTGGAGGTGGGGGGACGACCAAAAATTAGCTTAGGGCATATTGAAGTGGCCTGTTGAATTTCAGACTTCATATGAATCGAGCTTCTTTTCTGGCCATATCCCTGGCATGGGGTTGGGTATGTTGGATAGTTGTTACTGTGGTTTTGCCGGAATATGCAATCTCACGGACACTGGAGTAGTGCTAAGTGTTTTTGTTTCTACACAAGACTGCATGGAAAAAATCTAAGTCTTAGCCCTTAATCTTCCTCCCCCAGTGTGAACTTGTATTTTTGCCATTTGGGTATAAGAGCTTTTACCAGCAGAGCTCATCCAGGGAGGCAGCAGGGCTTGGGCTTTCAGGCTGGAGGTGGCAGTAACATACACAGCTGAGATCCTGCCACTGCTGGCTGTCTGAGCCCTCTCTCTGTGGTTTTCACTCTTCAAGCCATGCTTGAGTAACCCGCCTCCAGAGCTGCTGACAGGGCTGTGTTCAGAGGCCTTGGAAATTACACTGTTCATTTCCTTATCATCCCCTGACCTGCAGTGCAGAGCCTTCTGGTGCAGGAACAAGGCAGAAAAAATCCAGACGGCTCCCAGCCAGCATGTGTCAAGAGCTACAAAGAAGGAAATTGGACTTGCTCACTTAAAAACCATGGGGTTAGGCTTTGATTTTCAGTTCCTGTGGAGAGTTATTTGTGTGTATGAGCATGTTCTATCTCTGTGTATATGTATAGAATGAGTCTGTGCGTGGCAAAGCTGTGGAGGAGGACCATTTGAAAGTAGAGAGCAGAGGGAAGATGGCTTTTCTCTTCACTTAATTTCCCAGTTGTGCCATTGGGGTGTGCCTGGAACCATTAGCATCAGGAAGGTGCCAGACCATATTAATATTTTAAAATATATTTCTCTCGGTACAGTTTAGTCATGGTTCAGAGCACCCACAGAAGAACCTTTCCTGGCTGACCGAGGAGACATTTTTAACAAATCCTATTCCCTAAAGTCATTCATCCTAGATGACATTGACATAGTCAATATTTAAGCTGCCTAAGAAAGTGTAGACTTTGGGTCAGTCCTGGGTAAGAGCAATAGCTCTTTTGAGATGAAGGATAGTGTGATAAAAGAGAGACCTTTGTGATAGCTAAGGTGAACTAAGGAGGAATTTGGAGCATTTTGAGATTTTCTGTTCACAGGGCAAAGTTCTATTATATTTTAAGAGCCCATCCTTGTTTTGGGGTTGGTATTACAAAGCAGTCTACTTTTCTTTTGGCATCTGTTGCTCAAGGAGGCCCAAAGGAAGGACTTCAGGCTGAAGTAAAATGTGAGCAGTAAGAAGTTCTTAGCAAAGTTTACAAATATTCTGTCCTTAATTTTCCTTTTTCTGGATTTCATGTGCCTTCATGTTAGTGGTGCCATTGAAGCCTTTGTGAAGTGGGGAGAAAAAAAATAAATCTTTAAGCTGTCAGACCCTGGAGGTGTTTTAAACCCTAAGTGTCTGTCTTGTTGAAAGTACTCTGTAGAGAAGTGTCTTCACATAAGGTGATAGCTAAGGTGAGAGGGGATTACTTCCTTTTCCCTTCATATAAATTAGTGGGCCCTGTATCAGCAGCATCTGAGAATTTGATAAAAATTTGGATCTCAGACCTCCTCCCAGGCCCTAAAGTTAGAAACTCTAGGCTTGAGACCCAGCAAATTTTTTTTTTTTTTTTTTTTTTTTTTTTGAGACAGGGTCTCACTTTGTTGCCCAGGCTGGAATACAGTGGCACAATCAAGGCTCACTGCAGCCTCAACCTCCCATGCTCAAGTGATTCTCCTACCTCACTTCCTACCTCCCCAGTAGCTGGGACTACAGGTGTGTGCCATCACGCCCAACTAATTTTTAAATTTTTTTAGAGACGGGGTCTTAACTGTGTTGTTCAGGCTAGTCTTGAACTCCTAACTTCAAGCGATCCTCCTGCCTTGGCCTCCCAAAGTGTTGGGATTACAGGTGTAAGCCACTGTGCCCAGCTGAGACCCAACAATTTGCGTTTTAACATTAGCTGTCCTGTTGATTGTGATACACACTAAAGTTTGATATCTACTATTGTAGAGCACCCTTCCCTCTTAATAGTGAAATTGAAATTACCAAAAACTTTAAAATGTAACGCTGGGCAGTAGGTATGATTTTTTTCTTTTAAAAATATCCTTATATATCTTTAACTCTTTGTGGACAAACTGACAGGAACCTAAAATTGGAATGAATATCTAAGGGCTTAGGACTTTCAGAGCAGAAGAGCAGAAAAGATATTCAAAAACGACCCACTTTTCTCATCTGAATGGAGGAAGTAAATAATAGTACTGACCTCATGGGGTTATTGTAAGGATTAAATGAGATGAAAAGATGTTAAGCATTCAGCACAGTACCTAGCATTATAGTAAGTAACCAATAAATGTTAGCTGTTGCTGATGTTACTGTTCTTAGCTTTGAGGTGCAAGGTCATTGTGAAATTAAGGAGAAAGGATATCCTTAGAGACTTTGAAGAATTAATCCCCTGAAGGCTTTGGAAAACAGTGAATTTATGATAGCTAATATTCCAGCTCCTACTGATTTCCAAGAAGGCTTCAGGGAGAGATTGATTCAGAGCATTTGGAGGCATTGAAGTTTGGGGTTTTGTTGTTTGATTGGTCAGTCTGGAAGTGTTTGTTGGACTTCTTTTGGCAGAGGGCTGATCTCAGGTTGAGAACCAGGGCTTTTGTTTATTCTCCATTAAGGTCAGTTTCTTTGGTATATAACCAGCTTCTTCTGAATTATTTTCCTAAGAATTGAAATGAAGATGACATGATTGTTTTCATACAGGAAGTTTCTTTCCCCTCTCTGCTAATCCTTGTAAGGTACAGACTTTAGTCTTTTGAAGGGATTAGCAGAGGTAGCCAGGACAGTCAAGAGAAGAATGAGGATTGAAGTACTGTAGTCCCCCCAACCTTATCCTTGTTTTTGCTCTCTGTGATTTCAGTTACCCTCAGACAACCAAGATGTGAAAATATTAAATGGAAAATTCCAGAGATAAATAAATCACTAAGTTTTAAACACTACATTATTCACCCCATTTCATCTCATCACATAGGCATTTTATCATCTCACATCATCACAAAGAGGGTGAGTATAGTACAATATTTTGATAGAGAGAAAGAAAAAGACACCATATTCACATAACTTTCATCACAATACATTGTTATAATTTTTTTTTTTTTTTTTTTTTTTAACAGACAGGGTCTCCCTCTGTTGCCTAGGCTGTAGAGCAGTAGTATGATCACAGCTCAGTGCAGCCTCAAACTCCTGGCCTCAAGTGGTCTTCCTGCCTCAGCCTCCCGAGTAGCAGGGACTGCAGGCATATATCACCACATCGGGCTAATTTTTAAATTTTTTTTATACAGTTGGGATCTTGCTGGTTGTCCAGGCTGGTCTGAAACTCCTGGGCTCAAGTGATTCCCCCTGCCTCAGCCTCCCAAAGTGCTGGGATTACAGGTGTGAGTCACCATGCTCACAACCTGTCTTACTGCTCACACCTGCTCTTACTGTGTCTAATTTATAAATTAAACTTTATCATAGGTACGTACGTAGAGGAAAAAACCTAGTATATGTAGGGTTCGATAATATCTGCCATTTCAGACATCTACTGGGGGTTTTTGAATGTATGTCTTGTGCTTAAAAGGAGGCTACTACTTTTTTGTGAGGAAATAAAAAAGACAGTTTTTAGATGTTTTGAGGTGGTCAGGTTTTACCCTGAAATGTTTGTTGTCCATTGGGATGTGACAATTTGACTGTGCACCTGTGAAATACTCTAATTGCTTTTTAAATTTAAGACTGCTGGGTTACAGCCCTAGTGGCAAATACTAGACTATGTTTTGATGAGCCAGACCTGGGCATTAAATCCTTTCCTGGGCTCTGTTTTCATTTGGTAATGAGTTCTTTTTTATTTTTATATTTATCTTTTATTGTTTTATTTTACAAGTTTCCACATAGCATTGATTTTTTTTTTTTTTGGTTCCTTCATTGTAAAAAGTTTTTATAAACTGGTACCTAACTCACCCAGCTCAGAGTTGATATTTCCTGGCTTATGTGTTGCTTTCTTTTTCTTTTTTGTTTCTTCAGAAGTCAGGTACTTAGTTCTGCACTGAATCAAACCTTAGTGAAAGATAACAGAGTGTTGTAGAAAGGAGGTATAGAGGCCGGGCTCGGTGGCTCACACCTGTAATCCCAGCACTTTGGAAGGCCGAGGCAGGTGGATCATCTGAGGTCAGGAGTTTGAAACCAGCCTGGCCAACATGGTGAAACTCCATCACTACTAAAAATACAAAAACTTAGCCAGGCATGGTGGCGTGGTGGAGTGTGCCTGTAATCCCAGCTACTTGGGAGGTTGAGGCAGGAGAATTGCTTGAACCTGGAAGGAGGAGGTTGCAGTGAGCTGAGAACACGCCACTGCACTCCAGCCTGGGCAACAAGAGTGAAACTTTGTCTCAAAAAAAAAAAAAAAAAAAAAAAGGAGGTATACATAGTCATCATACTTAGACCAACCAAATCAGCATACTGAATGACTGAATGTATCCTATAACATCTGAATGTTATAGAAATTAACATTCAGGTTGCAGAGTTTCTTGGTCGTGAGACAGCTTAGGGTACGTATCAGAGTCACTTCTGGAGGTTTTACAAAGTATAAGTGTCCTACTGGATAAAATCTTTGTGGCTGGAGACTCCAAGCATGTAATTTTCTTTTTTTTTTTTTTGAGACCGAGTCTCGCTCTGTCGCCCAGGCTGGAGTGCAGTGGCGCGATCTAGGCTCACTGCAACCTCTGCCTCCTGGGTTCAAGTGATTCTCCTGCCTCAGCCTCCCGAGTAGCTGGGATTACAGGCACACTCCACCACGCCCAGCTAATTTTTGTATTTTTAGTAGAGACGGGATTTCACCATGTTGGCCAGGATGGTCTTGATCTGCTGACATGGTGATCCAACCGCCTCAGCCTCCCAAAGTGCTGGGATTACAGGCATGAGCCACCGCACCCTGCCTACTTTTTTTTTTTAAGTTCAACAGGTGCTTGTAATGTTCTTCTTGGTTAAAAATCACTATCATGTGAAAAGGACTCTCCTTTTTCATTGCTCAGTGTACATGATGCTTATGTTGGGGTCAGGCATTTCGGAATTCAACTATAATGAACCTGATTTCTCATTATCACCTTAATTAGGAGAATTAATTATTGAATTTCTGACAGCCTTTAAGGTAGAGCATCCATATTTGTGTTACTAATTCAGTTTTAAATTATTGTTCCAGAATTTTTAAGGCAAATTTAAGCAAAATTCTTATGAGTAGATATATTTGCCACATATAGGCTATTTGAGCTTTTTTTTCTATGTAGATTAGAAAGGGGCAGAAGACAGATTTGGATAATCAAAATTTATGGCTAATCCAAAACCAGTCTCTTTTCTCATTGGTTTGTGAATGTATTTCTGTGCTTATATTGGATAATAGGTGTTCCTAATTTTCTGGAAATTCATGACATTCGAAAATAAAATAATGTAGCAATACAAAAAAGACCTTATTCCTGAGTCTGCTTCTGGATGCATTCAAAGTAAACATGCTGTTTTAGGAAGAGGAAATATCGCGTCACAGAAATAGAACAAGCCCCTTATATCATAGTTCTTTGTTGTTGATTTTTTTTAAATAAATACAATTTCTTTGAAATCAAAAAGAGCATTAATGTTTTGGGGTATAAAGTATTTCCTTGCTGAGATTTTAAGTCTTATGCCTGAAGAAGAGTAATTAGAATGCTAATTGTTATCAAAGATGAACACATACCTAATTGTGCAGCAAACTCATACTTTTTTAAAAAAAACTTTTAGGTTTAGGGATACATGTTGCAGGTTTGTTAGATGGGTAAATTGTGTGTCACATGGGTTTGGTGTGCAGATTATTTCCTCATCCAGGTAATAAGCAAACTCATACTAGAAAACATTGTGGTATGTCAAATTTTAGCCAAAATAATAATTACGTAACCTTAAATTCTCATAATAAAATTTAAATAATAATATAAAAATTTAAAAATTTAAGTGTGGTTTTTAGTACTGGTACATGCATTACCTATCTGTCTTCTCAGAAGTTATATTAATCTGTACTTTAGATGGATCTTTTTTTAGGTTTTGGAGTATCTCAAATTCATATACCACTGTGAGTAGGAGGAGAAAAAATTGGCAAATGTGGGGAAAAACTCATCATACAAAGTGACTACACATTTATATACACCATATTAGACTAGATCTTAATTTCATCACTATGCAGATTCCTAAACATCTGGTAGAGTGTCTGTTTTAGATAAAATATGCCATAAGGCATTTTTCATTTTGCTTGTACATATGTGCTTGGATTGAGAATGTAGGGATTTGAAATCAAACAAGCTGATTGCTTATTACAATTTCAGAAGGAGACTGAGAAATTCTTTCATTTTTGTTTGCTTCTAGTATCTCTCCTGTCCTTTCCCATCTCTTAAAAGGATTAGGTTCTAAAGTCAAGGTGTGAGGCACTCAGTCAGAAGTTACCTACAGAATTTCTTAGGATGATTTCTTGAAGATTGACATACTGGCTCCATGAATTCAACACAATCAGTTTTTTCTTTAGCATTGAGACAAGCCATTATTTCTTCAGCCGAGGTCCCCACATAAGAGCTGACTTGCGTGAGAGCTAGACTATATTAATGAAAAATATGTATTTGTAAATACTAGAATCACCCTAAGCCTAGTAAAATGCTTATATTATGAGAGGCACATGGGAGTGGAAACCAGATTAAGGAACAGCCAGTTGGCTGGGCAAGGTGGCTTACACCTGTAATCCCAGCACTTCAGGAGGCCAAGGTGGGAGGACTGCTTGAGCTTAGAAGTTCAAGACCAGCTTGAGCAACATAGGGAGGGCCTGTCTGTACAAAAAACTAAAAAATTAGCTGGGTGTGGTGATACATGCCTGTGGTCCCAGCTACTTGGGAGGCTGAGGCGGAATAATCACTTGAGCCTGGGAGGTCGAGGCTGCAGTGAACCATGATCATGCCACTGCACTCCAGCCTGGGCAGCAGAGCAAGACCCTCAAAAAAAAAAACAACCACCAGTTCAAATCTATCTCTGGCTTCCTCCAGAGCATATACTCAATAAGCAGAACAGCTGTGAGGCCCAAACCATTCAAATTGGTTTTTGTTCCTTTCTTTCTTTTTTTGCCAGTTACATACAGTTGATTTTATAATGTTAAATATTATCCATTTAGTATACAAAGGTATTTTATGACAATAGAGCAAATCTTAGGATCCAGATTCTCTATGTAGTGGAAACTTTGGGTCCATGGAATGAATATAGCTTAAAGTAATGATTATTGTAATATTTACATTTCAGTTCCAACCTTCATGTTCTTCACAGTGTCCACAAATTCCTTCCCTTTATTTCTGTATGGTAACCTCAGATCTTATCGTTGAATTGAACAAGAACTATCATGTAGCAGAGCTGTTCTCCTCTTACCAACATAAATATTTCTGAGCCTAGTTTCGCTTTCTTAGGCCCAGTGCCTTTGGTAGGTCCTTTGAGGTATACCTTTCACCTTCTAGCCTCTTCTCACTTTCACCTTTAGATTCTATCTAAACTATGCTTTTTTTTTTTTTTTTTTTTTTGAGACGGAGTCTCACTCTGTCATCCCAGGCTAGAGTGCAGTGGCGCGATCTGGATTCACTGCAACCTCTGCCTCCCCGATTCAAGCAATTCTCCTGCCTTAGCCACCCCAGTAGCTGGAATTACAAGTGTGCACCACCACACCTGGCTAGTTTTTGTATTTTTTGTAGAGATGGGTTTCACCCACACTTGAGGCTGGCCCCAAACTCCTGGTCTCAAGTGATCCTTCTGCCTCAGCCTCCCAAAGTGCTGGGATTAGAGGTGTGAGCCACTGCGCCCACGCTTTTTTAAAAAATTTTTTAATCCTGCTTTAATTTTTTGTTGTTGTTGTTATTTCTGAAATAACATTTTACATTTGTTGTTGGTCTTGTCTTAAGCAAATGGGATTATATTTAGTTATGCAGATTTAGGAAGGGCTCTTCCTTCCTTCTCAAATAAAAATAACCAGGAAAAAGCAGTCGTTTTCATATGTTCTACCTGGGACATTCATTATAGTCTGGGTACAGCATTGTCTGTATCTTGAAAACTACTGTACTACCTTTGACAGTGAGGTGTTTTACCCGTAGTTCAAAATTGCTGTTACTGCCTAGAGATGACACTGCTGTGAATAGTATACATTATTCGAAGGCTTGGTGCTTTTAGGCAGGGACTGGTGGCATCTCTTGGACAAGGCATTGCAATTGCCCTGGAGGACTGGCCAAACAAGTTTTCATGTTGAAAAGCTGAGTAAAAATGACTCTGGGTGTACGCCAATATAGTATCACTCGGGAAAAAGAAAAGCACAATATGCCTCTCCCTGGGAAGCAGTTTGGCCAGGGCAAAGCTCCCAGAAATGGAAATTTAAGCTTATTGATTTGGGAAACTCTTGGTATTTGCCCCACAGCCTTTGTGAAATGGATCTTCTTTTTAAAGGGGGGAGGGGTAGGATAGAGGAGACTTAAAGGCTTAAAATAATGTCCCCTCTGAACCATCTAATCACCTCCTTAGAACTAAGCAGGTAAGGCTGGGCGCGGTGGCTCATATCTGTAATCCCAGCACTTTGGGAGGCCGAGGCAGGCAAATAACCTGAGGTCAGGAGTTCGAGACCAGCCTAGCTAACATGGTGAAACCCCATTTCTACTAAAAATACAAAAAATTAGCCGGTCGTAGTGGCACACGCCTGTAATCCCAGCTACTCGGGAGGCCGAGGCAGGAGAATTGCTCGAACCTGGGAGGCGGCGGTTGCAGTGAGCTGAGATTGCGCCATTGCACTCCAGCTTGGGCAGCAAGGGCGAAACTCCGTCTCAAAAAAAAAAAAAAAGAACTAAGCAGGTAAATGTCCTCATGTCACAGAAGAAAAGATCGACTTGTTTAGAAACCAAGTTAGGTAGGGCTGTCTGTAGTTGGCAGTAAATTATCAACCTGAAGTGGCATTCAGGCCAGAGAAAAGTCAGGGAAGATAGTTGGAAAATAAAACCCCAATGACTTTTTCATATTTGACTAAAATTTTCAGATCTCTTATTTTTCTTATTCCTTAGTCATATTTCACCCTCCTTCCTGTTTTATATCTAATAACCTGAAGCAGAAAAGGGCCAGGCCAATCCTACTTTAATCTATTCCATTCCCCTGCCCCCCTGGAGTATATTTTTTAATTTTTAAAATTTATTTGTATTTGTTTTTTGTTTATTCAGTCTTGCTGAGTTAAGCAGAAACCTCATAGAGGTGGGGTTTTTTTTGTTTGTTTTTGCTTTGTTTTGAGACAGAGTCTTGCTCTGTTGCCCAGGCTGGAGTGCAGTGGCGTGATCTCGTCTCACTGTAAGCTCTCCGCCTCCTGAGTTCAAGAGATTCTCCTGCCACAGCCTCCCAAGTAGTTGGAATGACAGGCATGCGCCACCACCCACACCCGGCTAATTTTTGTATTTTTGGTAGAGATGGGGTTTCACCATGTCGCCCAGGCTGGTCTCAAACTCTTAAGCTCAAATGATCCTCCTGCCTCAATCCTCCAAAGTGTTGGATTACAGGTGTGAGCCACCATGCCCACCCAAATAATACTTTTAAAGAAAACTTAGATTTTATTGTGGTGCCACTATATACTGGGCATTTATTAAGAATATATATAATTTTAATCTTGTATTGATCTTATCTTAGGGATGGTTCCTTATAATTGCATTTATCCTTCTTATGTGTTTCTGTATCTTTCAGAACCATTTCCAGAATTAATCAGGCTACCGAACAATAAATCCAATCTTAGCTTATCAACTCTCAGGATGATTCTGATTTTAAAAATTTTCACCAGGTTCCAGCAGTCCCTTATACTATATCAATTTCTTCTCTCCTTAACCCCTACTCTGGAAACCTTTTACTTGATAATGTTTGTCTGGCTCTTCCTTATTTAATTGCGAGTTTTAAGCTTCTTGCTTTAAAAATATAGCATTAGCTGATTTTAAAATTACCTCTGGGCTGGGTACGCTGGCTCACTCCTGTAAACCCAGCACTTTAGGAGGCCAAAGCACGTGGATCACCTGAGGTCAGGAGTTCAAGACCAGCCTGGTCAACATGGTGAAACTCCATCTCTACTAAAAAATACAAAAATTAGCTGGGTGTAGTGGTGCATGCCTGTAGTCCCAGCTTCTCAAGAGGCTGAGGCAGGAGAATCACTTGAACCCGGGAAGTGGAGGCTGCAGTGAGCCGAGATCATGCCACTGCATTCCAGCCTAGGTGACAGAGGGGGATTCTGTCTCAAACAAAACAAAACAAAATTCCCTGTGATTCAACAGATCCTATATGGGATGCTTTATAACAAAATTAATGTTTTTCTGGACTTACAGGTTGGAGGGCTATCCTAGTCAAGCAGTTCAAATTTATGGATACTCATTCAGTTCATCCAACAAATAATTATTAAATAACTACCATGTGCTATGCAGTGTGCTGGCACTTAGGATAAAGAGTTGAAGCCAGGCATGGTGGCTCACACCTGTAGTCCCAGCTACTTGGAAGGCTGAGGTGGGAGGTTCCTGTGAGCCCAGGAGTTCAAGTCCAGCCGGGACAACATAGCAAGATCCCATCTAAAAAAAATAAAAGTTAAATGGATGTGGTCTCTGCTCTGTGGAGTGTGTGTATATATATGATATATAAATAAAAATTATACATATATATTATTATTTTTTTTTTTAGACACTCTGTCACCCAGGCTGGAGTACAGTGGCACAATCTTGGCCCACTATAACCTCTGCCTCCTGGGCTCAAGTGATCCTCCCAACTCAGCCTCCCAAGTATCTAGGACTACAGGTGCGTGCCACCACACCTGGCCAATTTTGGATTTTTTGTCGAGACAGGGTTTCACCATGTTGCCCAGGCTCACCATGTTGAACCCCTGGGCTCAAGTGATCCACCCGCCATGGCCTCCCAAAATGCTGGGATTACAAGCGTGAGCCATCGTGCTGGGTTCCTGGAGTTTATATTCTAATGGGGGAGACAGATAAATTGGTTATTATAACAAACTTTGATGAGTAATGATAACATAGGGTATTGTGGGTGCACAGTGGTGGCCAGAGTATAGTGTAGGATCAAGGAAGATCTCTGCTCAAAAGAGGTGACGGAGATCTCTAACCTCTCTGATAGTTAAACAGAGACCCAAAGGGATAAGCAGGAATTAGACAGGTGATGGGAGAGAGGGCAAAAGGCTTGTGCCAGGTGAGAGAATAGCATAATCAAAGGCTAAGTGGTAAGACTAATCTTGAGGCATGAGAAGAACTGGAAGAAGTTCACTATGACTGGAAGAGGAGGAATAGAATGGTAAGATGAGGCTGGAGTGCTATGGGGTCAGATAGTAGAAGGCCTTAAAAGCCTTGTTAAAGGATTTGGATTTCATCCTAACATCTGCAGAAAACTATTGTTAGACTTTTTAGTGGATTACAGTGATTGATTTTTGAGTTTTTGAAGAATTACTCTTGATGTCATCTGCAGAGTGGATTGGAGAGCAAGATTGGAGGCATTTAGGAAGCTGTTAGCATAGTTAGCAAGACAGCTGGACCAGAATAGTATTAATAGGAAAGGAGCAAAGTGGGTAGATTTGAGAGAATAGAAGTTCAATTGATAGCATCTTGGTAATTGATACCATGTTGGGAAGAGAGTGAAGAAGAAGTCGAGAGTCATGTCCAGATTTTGGGCATGAACCAAGTTGTTCATGGAACCACTTACTCATAGGAGGGAACACTGAAAAGGGGCAAGTTTGCAGGGAATGATAATGAGTTTAACTTGGGACATGTTTTGAGGTGCTTGCACTGCCTGTGCTGGGGATAATGTAAGCAAAATAGATTTGGTCCTGCTTTTTCTAGGGCATACGGTTTAGTAGGGGAGATAGAATGGAATCAAACAATCATATGCACATCTATCATTTTACACTATTAAAATTATAAAAGTGAAAGTTATAGGATGCTGAGAGCCTATAATTAGGAACTGAACCATTCTTGGCGGGGGCAGGGCGGGGGGCGGGGGCGGGTCAGGGAAAATATCCGTGAAGAAGTTTGAGTAAATATCTGAAGGATAAATGGTAGTTAATTTGGAAGAGGGAGTTGAATGAATGAACAACCAAGTAGAAATGTCTCTTGAGGACTGGATGTGTGAGAGAGAGAACTGGAAATCTAAAGATTTAAGAGTTTATTAATGTGAACACATAAATGGTAATTGATGCCATAGAAGTGAGTGCACTTACCCAGGAAGAATGTGTCTGTATTGAATGAAAGGGGCTCAGTATGGGTCACTGAGGAACACCAAGAAGGTAGCTACCTTAGATGGCATATTGGGAACTGCTTCCTTGTGTCCTAGAGAGAATACAAAACCCACAGCTGGGAACATATGTCTATACAAACATTTTAAAATCCACTGAAAGAGGTTATAGAACTTGCTTGGTTCTGTAGTTAGAATTGGTTTTATTGGATTGAGGCACACTTTGAGGAAAAGTTCGTTTCTCATGCCACTTATGAACAATGGAAGAGTGATCTTTGCTTTTTATTTTAACCACTTGCCATATTTTCCCTGCCTGGCATCATCACTCTCAACTTTTTTAGTTTTCCTTTTTTCTTTTTTGACCTAATTTTCAGTTATTTAAACTCTCAACTTCTAATAGTATTAAAGTGAAAGCATAGATATTGTAATCAGGCCTATGTTTGAATCCCAGCACTGACTGCCATTTAATATATATAGGATCTTCTGCAAATTACCTCTCCGTATCTCATTTTCCTTAGATTTTATATGGTTTTAATTTAAAAGATCTAAAAGTACACTGTAAATGCACAGTATATGGAGGTTATAGTATAATAGTTACAGGTCAGCAACAAATGTTTGTTCTATTTTCCTTTCTCCTTGCAGCCTCTCTTGTCTTTCCAGGCAGGTGAGTAGTTTCATCTGTGATCATTTATGCTCTGTACCACCTCCTCATGGCAGTATGTTACAGCAGCTTTTCTACCAGAGCATAAGGAGTCTTGCATTTTTGTGGTAAAAGTCCTTTCTGGAGAAGCAGTACAGGAAGGTTTCTGGGTTGCTATAACCAGGATTTTTCAACAACAACACTATTGGTATTTGGGGCTAGGGTAATTCTTTGTTGTTGGGGTGGTCCAGTTTATTGTAGGATGTTTCACAGCATCCATACCTTTACCATATTCGCTCCAAGGTAAGACAACCAAAAATGTCCCCAGACACTGCCAAATATCCCCTGGAGGGCAAAGTTTTTATTTGAGCACTATTTGCTAAAATATTGTTGTGGATGCTATTTACATAACTATGTGTTCAGTTTATGAAAATGCAGAGTTGTACATATATGATATATGTAGTTTTCTGTTGTGAATGTCGTTTCCGTAGAAAGTAGAAAACCAAAGGCAGTTAGAGAGCCAGTCTCCCTAACCTGTGTCTCAGTTTTTATTATCCCCAAATCTCTATTTTTCTTTTTATTTTTTTATTCTCGTTTTCTTAAATTTTTAGCTAATATTTTTTTTCCCCACACGTTCTGGTATTCTCCCCAAATCTCTAAAAGGTGAGGTGAAATTAAGGGAGAAAAGGGTTCACAATAGAATGGGAAGACAGCAAAAAGTAACCGAGAAACTGACTTCCAAATGTCTCTTCAATTCCTAGCTGTTAGGATATGGAATTCAACCTAGGGAAATTTCTATTACAAGATTTCAGAAATAAGCTCTGAGTATGGGACAGAATTAAATTATCAGCCGAAGAGATTATTTTATTATCTTTCTTCCCACCTTCTCTGCTACACTGTGACAGCGAAGGAGAGGCTCACCTGATTTTCGTCACTTCAGCTGTTACCTTTACCTGATGGCCACTGAAGTTATTTCTGAAAGTGTTCGCTTTTACTTTTAATATAAAATCTTTCCGTTCTTCTTTACTTTGTACAGGTGGGTAGAAAGTCCTTCCATATTAGATAATGTTGACTACTCCCTGAGAATGTAGTCCCCAGAGAAATCCTTGGATAGCACTCAAGCTGGAAGCAATAGGTTAAGTAACCCACGTCCATGTCTTAAGAGGAGTCCAAGAAAAGATCCCATTTTGAAGTTTGAAAGATCCTGTAAAGGGAGGGCAGACCTTGGGCCAAGCAGACTTTGAGGTGGTAACCAGCTCATAAACAAGAGCTGGCATGTGCCAACAAAGTCTCTCATCCTGGCTCCAGAGTTGGCTGAGGAGAGAAATTTGTGGAAGCCTCTGTAAGTGGAGGATTGTTCTTGGCTTTGGCTTTTGTGTGGCTGGATATGGAGTAGGGAGGGAGCTTGGACCTGGTCTCTGGGGTGTAGGCATTTCCCTGAGAGGAGGATTTTTTTTCCTTTCCTTGTTTTATTTTTTCCTCCCTGTCCTTCCCTTAGTGTTAACATTTCAAGGTACAGGAAATGATTGGATACTGATTGTTTTATAACTCTCTTAGGACAGCCTATTAATATTCTGCTGCCAAGACGACAGTCAGGAGGAATTTAGGTAGAATCAAGGCTCATAACCTTTATGAAAATACCCTAAGCAGGGAACCTTCAATTTATTTTGAAGTGTTTGAGTTTTACTAAAAGCCCATCATTGCCAGTGTGGTTTTTTAAAATGGACAGCCATAGTGGCTAAGGAGACCAGTAAGACCTCGAGTTGGCAGCAGAGTGAGCCTTCTGAGGAAAAAGGGAAGAGGAATATTGGTGTGGGAAAGAGGTGCAGCTGTGCCACTGGATCCCTGTTCCTTCATTATTCTTTACTGGCCCTGGCAGCTGTCAAAGTTTGCTTAATAGAGTTGTGGGCTGGAGATTGTTTCTTTATCCCTGTATAGGAGTACCAAACTCCAGCTGTGTTATCTAGGCTCTGGGGCCCTGGCACTTGGCTAACTAATGCTGAGGCATCTGGTGACTCGAGACAAAAGCCTATTATGTCAGAGAGAAGATTGGGCAAAGCACAAGCATTGTTATCTCTAATGCCCCCAGGGCAAACTCTCTACTTGGCAAGTGAGAATGCCTTAACCTTGTGAGTTTACAGCAACCTGTCCACTCGGTTTTATGTTTCTTTGAGATTATTTTCTACTAACGAGGTTTCAGCATTCTGGCATTGAAATCTATAAGTGCTTTATTGTAAAGAATTTGGAAAATTCAGAAAAGTAAAAGGAAGAACATAAAAATTGTACTTCATTCTACCAGATTCTTAAGAGAAGAATTTATTTAATGTTGTGGAACTGGCTGAGATTACTGGTTCAGGACTGGCTTGGGCATGATCTATACCTCATGAATCTCAACCCTGTCCCTTTAAGCATCTTTAATTTTCCCATTAGAGATCTGAACTGGTTTGGCCCTGCTTGGCTAGATTTTATTACAATTGATGTGATCTCACCCTGGAGTATGAAACTCATCTTCTGTGTTTAGCTTTTTATAACTTATCTCAAACCAATTTTTTATCTTCATTTGTGATTGTCTTCAGAAGTCTGGGTGTTTGTTTTTTTTAAACTGATGGTGGTGAGTATGTAGGGAGAGAGTAGTTTTGCAATTTTTAAAGACTTAATGTTGACCTGCTTTCTTCTCTTTGGAAAGAGGTGTCTGTGATGTCAGTTAACATAATTTGCTTTCGTTGATGAGCTTGCTCAAGACATAAGCTTATGAGATTTCTAGTTGTATAAAAAGAAAAGGGCTGTCTTTCATGTTTTCTTTTCCTTGCTGGAGTAGCATTTTAGTTAAGGAAGTTGCACAAAAAGAAACCCATCTTTTTTCTGTGTAATATTCTATATGGATTTCTATGTTGACCAGTCTAGACCTTTTGTCTATTCGATGTTTACGTAGATGTTTAGATTTAACTTTTAATACATTGTGGTTAAAAAAAAAAAAGGAAATTTTGGTGCAATAGAGAAAAGTATTTTGGATTTATTTATTGTTCCTTTTAAATGTTAAAATGAGGCAGGAATACAGTACTTGCAGCCTATTGTCTAAGAGTACTCTTTGACATTTATAATATCAGGTATAAGCATTTCCAAAAGAGATCTTCCTTAACATACCATACCCTTAATGATCTTTTGACAGGACAGAAATGGGGAGAGATGTTAGCAGGGTATATTTTAATTTATATTCTCCAAAAGTATACATCCTATACTATGATGAATTATTATAGATTTTATTTTCATGTAATATGGACTCCCTTGCATAACTGGAGAGAAACAGCTTCCAATTAAAGTAATTATGCTAGCAGCTCTGAAACTACTCTTTGGAACTGTTGTCAGCACTTTGGTTTGAAGAAATCAGACCAGGATTGACTGCCTAATAGTAGGCTTTTACCAAGAGCCTGACATAAGAATTTCAGGAAATCTAGGAAAATCTTTGAAAATCTTCTATATTATAGGCTGGGCACAGTGGCTCAAATCTGTAATCCCAGCACTTCGGGAGGCTGAGGCAGGAGGATCAGGAGTTCGACACCAGCCTGGCCAACATCGTGAAACCCTGTCTCTAAAAATACAAAAATTAGCCAGGTGTGGTGATGCACACTTGTAATCCCAGCTACTTGGGAAGCTGAGGTGGGAGGATAGCTTGAACCTGGGAGGCAGAGATTGAAGTGAGCAGAGATCACACCACTGCACTCCAGCCTGGGCAACAGAGCAAGACTCCATCTCAAAAAAAAAAGAAAAGAAAAGAAAATCTTCTATGTTATAAACTTAAATTTCGTGTGAATGGAAGATTGAGAAATGATGGCTGATGGCCTAAGCTCTGGGTAGAATTTCAGCTTTTTGCATGTTTATCAAATGGCTTTAATGTTCCTGCCTTTTCCTGGTTATTATTTAAAAAAATGTAATGTTTCCAGAAACCATTTAACAACTGATAACTGGAAAATTTTTTGGAAGAGGTTAGCTAGACAGGTTATACGGGGTTTTTTTTTCCTCATACAGTTTTTTTAAAAATTGAGAAATAATTCATGTTTTCTTTTTTTTTTCAGTATACAATTCAGTGGTTTATACTATATTCACAAACTGTGTACCCATCACATCACTAATTCCAGAATATTTTCATCTCCTCAAAAAGAAACCCTGTACCCATCAGCAGTCACCCTAATTCTTCATTTTACTTAGCCCCGGGCAGTCTACTTCTGTCTCTCCAGAAATTTCATGTAAATGGAATCATACAATCTGTGGCCTTTGGCCGGGCGCAGTGACTCACGCCTGTAATCCCAGCACTTTGGGAGGCCGAGGCAGGCAGATCACGAGGTCAGGAGTTCGATACCAGCCTGACCCAACATGGTGAAACCCTGTCTCTACTAAAAATACAAAAATTAGCTGAGCGTGGTGGCACATGCCTGTAGTCCCAGCTACTTGGGAGGCTGAGGCAGGAGAATTGCTTGAACCCGGGAGGTGGAGGTTGCAATGAGGCAAGATTGCATCATTGCACTCCAGCCTGGGCGACAGAGCAAGACTCCATCTCAAAAAAAAAAAAAAAAGTTGGGGGGGCCTTTTGTGTCTGACTCCTTTCACTTAGCATAATCTATTGTAGCATGTATCAGTACTCCATTCCTTTTTATGGTTGAATAATATTCCATTATATAGATATACCACATTTGTTTATCCATTTCATCAGGTGATGGATATTTGGGTTTTTTCCTTATTTTGACTGTTAATGGATAATGCTGCTATGAACATTCATATACAAGTTTTTGTATGGACATATGTCTTCAGTTTTTTTTATTATATACCTAGGGATAGAATTGCTAGATTATGTGGTAACTCTTTGTTTAACTTTGTTTGGAGCTGGCAAACTGTTTGCGAGAATGTAAATGGCTGTGCCATTTTACATTCCCGCTAGCAGTGTACAAGGATTCCAATTTCCCCACACTTTCAACAATACTTGTTATGGTTCATTTGTTTAATAATAGCCATCCTGGTGGGTGTAAAGTGGTATCTTGTGATTTTGACTTGGATTTCTTTAATGACTAGTGATTCAGAGCATCTTTTCATGTGCTTATGTGCTTGTATATCTTCTTTGAAGATATCTGATTCTTTGCCAATATTTTAATTAGGTTCTTTGTAAGAATATATTCTGGATAGTAGTGTTTTCTAAGATTTTTATGGTTATAGCTCTTACATTTAGGTCTTTGATCCATTTTGAGTTAATTTTTCTATATGGTGTGAAGTAGGGATCCAGCTTTATTCTTTTACATGTAGATATGCAGTTTTCCTAGCACCAGTTGTTGAGAAGACTATTCTTACCCCACATTGGATTTTCTTGACACCCTTGTTGAAAATTAATTGACCATAAATGTATGGGTTTTTATCTAGACTCTCAGTTTTGTTCTGTTGATCAACATATCTATCCTTATGGCAGTATTACAATCTTGATTACTCATCTTTGTAGTAACTGTTGAGAATTGTGAGTCTTTCAACTTTATTCTTCTTTTTGAGATCGTTTTGGCTATTCTGAGTCCTTTGCATTTCCATACAAATTTTAGGATCAGCTTGTCAATTTCTGCAAGAAGCAGGCTAGGATTTTGGTGGAGATTGTATTGAATCTGTCAGTCAGTTTGGAGAGTTCTGCAATCTTAACAATAAAAAATCTTCCAATCCATGAACATGAGATGTCTTTCCATTTATTTATAACTTCTTTAATTTCCATCAATGATGTTTTGTGGTTTCAGTGTACAAATCTTGCCCTTTTTCTTTTTTTTTTGAGACGGAGTCTCACTCTGTCCACCAGGCAGGGGTACAGTGGCACAATCTTGGCTTGGATCACTGCAACCTCCACCCACCAGTTTCAAGCGATTCTCCTGTTTCAGCCTCCCGAATAACTGGGACTACAGGTGCACGCCACTAAGCCCAGCAAATTTTTTGTATTTTTAGTAGAGCTCGGGTTTCACCATGTTGGCCAGGCTGGTTTCCAACTCCTGGCCTCGAGTGATCCACCTGCCTAGGCTTCCCAAAGTG
Organism: Gorilla gorilla gorilla; assembly: GCF_029281585.2. Lineage (NCBI taxonomy): Eukaryota > Metazoa > Chordata > Mammalia > Primates > Hominidae > Gorilla > Gorilla gorilla. The sequence continues at coordinate 65,285,286 of NC_073240.2, forward strand.
CCGGGATTACAAGCATGAGCTACCACGCTCAGCCCTGTTTTTTCTTTTCTTTTTTTTTTTTTTTTAAGCCAGTCAAATTTAGGGGTTGTACACCAAAATCTTGCACTTCTTTTGTTAAATTTATTCCTGAGGATTTTATTCTTTTAGATGTTATTTTAAATGGAATTGTTTTCTTGATTTCATATTTGGATTATTCATTGCTAGAGTACAGAAATACTATTGTTTTATATGTACTGATCTTGTATCTCACTACCTTGTGGAATTCATTTGTTGGCTCTGATATGATTTTTGTGCATTCCTTAGGATTTTCTATATATGAGATCATGTTATCTGCAAATTGAGATCCTTTTACTTCTTACTTACAATCTCGATGTCTTTTTTCTTTATTTCTTGCCTAATTTTTCTAGCTATAACCTCCAGTACAATGTTGAATAGAAGTGGCAAGAACAGACATCCTTAACTTCTTCACTGATTTTAGGGAGTAACTTTCAGTCTTAATTATTAAATATGATGTTAATTAACTGTGGACTTTTTTATAGATGACTTTTATCAATATGGGATTTTTTTTTTTCTTAGAGAATGGGGTCTTGCCTTGTCACCCAGGCTGGAGTGCAGTGGCACAATCACAGCTTACAGCAATGGCATAATCACAGCCCACTGCATCCTTGACCTCCCAGGCTCAAGCAATCCTCCTGCCTCAGCCTTGCAAGTAGCTGGGACTACAGACACATGCCACCACATGTGGCTATTTTTGTTGTTGTTTTTTGTAGACACAGGGTTTCACTATGTTGCCCAGGCTGCCCAGTCTAGTCTCAGACTCTTGGGCTCAAATGATCTTCCCACCTCGGCAATCCCAAAGTGTTGGGATTACGGTCATAAAGCACCGTACCCAGCCCAATATGAGATTTTGAAGGGAACATTTATACTGTAGTTAGAGATTTTAAATTATGTTCATATTTTTCAGAACAAGATAATTCTTGAGGGACAGGTGAGGAAGGAGGCTGGAGAAACCTCTGGAATGTAAAGCACATAAGATTGAGAGCACCTAGCTTCTAGTGTCCATTCCCCTACTTAAGCTGAATAACATTGGAAATTCTGTTTAATTCTTTGGGCTTCCTTCATTCATGCTTTCTGTTCATCACATATTTATTGATCATCTAGTTTGCCAGGTATTTTGAGGATGCAGGGTTAAAAGACTAACGGCTATCTGAGTCGTTGTCGTCAGATATCAGCTACACTCCATTTCCAACATCTTTTTTTTTTTTTCTGTAAAGATGGAGGTGATGGGCATATTTGATTTGTGGGGACATGTTACGGCCCTGCTTATTTTCAGAGTTCAGTATATTCTCAGTGTTAAGACCAGCCTTACACATAAGATGGCATGAGTGCTACCTATGTGTCAGTCTCTTACACAATTATTATTTCAAAGTACTGTAGTTATAGCAGTGACTCCCAAATATCCATTCCCTGCCCTGACATCTTTACTAAATTTGACCATGATTTCCAGTTGCCTAACAGATTTCCTTGCTTAGTTGTCCCAAATGTATTTCAAATTCACAAAGTTCAAAGAAAAATCATAATTTGTCCCTAAAGTCCACCTCTCTCCATTCCTTTCTCCAGTACTTTCTCAGTGTTAGTACTGGGAATACTTCTGCCCAGTCACCCAAACTAGAAACTTGTGAGTCATCCTTGATACCTTTCCCTCACTGCTCACATCTGGTACATCACAAAGGTTCTTTAAGAGACTATCTCCTGCTTATCTCTTGTAACTTCCCCTCTTTATACTTGTTGCCACTTCCTTTGTTTAGACCCTCATCATTCTTAACCTGGACCAAACTCTACTCTTACCCCCTTTCTTTCCCACTTGCCATTCAGGATCCAACTTAAATATCACTTTCTCTTTATAGCATATTCTTGTTAGCCAGTTGCTCAGACTTCCAAATGAAGTTAAACACCTATTAATTTTATAGAAATATTGAATATTATATAGGGGTTAATAGCACAAATTATAGAATTATGCAGGCTTGAGTTTGAATCCTGGCTCCTTTTTTTTTTTGAGTTGGAGTCTCACTCTGTTGCCCAGGCTGGAGTGCAGTGACGCGATCTCGGCTCACTGCAACCTCTGCCTCCTGGGTTCAAGCGATTCTGCTGCCTCAGCCTCCTGAGTAGGTGGGACTACAGGTGCGTGCCACCACGCCCAGCTAATTTTTGAATTTTTTAGTAGAGATGGGGTTTCACCATATTAGCCAGGCTGGTCTCGAACTCCTGACCTCTTGATCCAGAATCCTGGCTCTTTTTTATTGGTGGGGGTTTTAAAAAATTTTATTATTATTATTATTTTTTTTAATTTTTTGTGGGTTTTTTTATTGTTTAATTTCTTGTTTGTTTTTTGTTTTTTGGCTGAGCACAGGGCACTTTATTGATGGTACATGACAAGGTGGGGCACCCTAGGCCCCTCCCTCTCCAAGGGGTCTGCATGGAAACTGTGAGGAGGGGAGATTCAGCTTGGTGGGGGACTGATTATGGCAGGGACTCCCCAGCAGTAAGGGCTTCTCTCTTCCTCTCATGCTGTCGCTGGGCTGGTGGTCCAGGGGTCTTACTCCTTGGAGGCAATGTGGGCCATGAGGTGCACCACCCTGTTGCTGTAGCCAAATTCATTGTCATACCAGGAAATTAGCTTGACAGAGTGGTCCTTGAGGACAATGGCTGCCCCAGCATCGAAGGTAGAAGAGTGGGTGTCGCTATTGAAGTCGAAGGAGACCACCTGGTGCTCATTGTAGCCCAGGATGCTCTTGAGGGGGCCCTCCGATGCCTACTTCACCACCTTCTTGATGTCATCATATTGGCAGGTTTTTCCAGATGACAGGTCAGGTCCGCCACTGACACATTGGCAGTGGGGACATGGAAGGCCATGCCAGTGAGCTTCCCGTTCAGCTCAGGGATGACCTTACCCACAGGCTTGGCAGCGCCAGTAGAGACAGGGATGATGTCCTGGAGAGCCCTGCAGCCGTCACACGACAGTTTCCCGGAGGGGCCATTTATAGTCTGGGTGGCAGTGATGGTGTGAACTGTGGTCATGAATCCTTCTATGATACCAAAGTTGTCATGGATGACCTTGGCCGGGGCGCTAAGCAGTTGGTGATGCAGGAGGCATTGCTGACGATATTGAGGCTGTTGTCATACTTCTCATGGTTCACGCCCATCACAAACATGGGGGTGTCAACAGAGGTGACAGAGATGTTGACCCTTTTGGCTCCCCCCTGCAAGTGAGCCCCAGCCTTCTCCATGGTGGTGAAGACACCAGTGAACTCTACGACGTACTCAGCACCAGCATCACCCCATTTGATTTTGGAGGGATCTTGGTCCTGGAAAATGGGTGATGGGGTTTCCATTGATGACAAGCGTCCCGTTCTCAGCCTTGACGGTGCCATGGAATTTGCCATGTGTAGAATCATACAGGAACATGTAAACCATGTAGTTGAGGTCAATGAAGGGGTCATTGATGGCAACAGTATCCACTTTACCAGAGTTAAAAGCAGTCGTGGTGCACCAGGCACCCAGTACGACCAAATCTGTTGACTCTGACCTTCACCTTACCCATGGTGTCTCAGGGATGCGGCTGCCAATGTGAGAGAATATGTGGCTGTCTGTCGAACAGGAGGAGCAGAGACTTTTTTGAGATGGAGTTTCACTCTTGTTACCCAGGCTGGAGTGCAATGGTGCAACCTCGGCTCACCACAACCTCTGCCTCCTGGGTTTGAGTGATTCTCCTGCCTCAGCCTCCTGCGTAGCTGGGATTACAGGCATGTGTCACCACGCCTGGCTAATTTTGTATTTTTAGTAGACACGGGGTTTTTCCATGTTGGTCAGGCTGGTCTTGAACTGCCGACCCCAGGTGATCCACCGACCTCGGCCTCCCAAAATGCTGGGATTACAAGGCGTGAGCCACTGCACCTGGCCTTGGTTTTTTTTTTTACACTCTGTCACCCTGTCTGGAGTGCAGTGGTGTGATCTTGGCTCACTGCAACCTCTGCCTCCCAGGGTCAAGTGATTCTCCCATCTCAGCCTCCCGACTAGCTGGGACTACAGGCCCAAGCCACCACGCCTGGCTAATTTTTGTATTTTTTGGTAGAGATGGGGTTTCATCATGTTGGCCAGGCTGGTCTCAAACTCCTGACCTCAAGTGATCCGCTTGCCTCTCAAAGTGCTGGGATTACAGGCATGAGCCACCGTGCTGGGCCTGAATCCTAGCTCCTAATAGCTGTGTGACTTTGAGCATATTACCTAGCCTCTGGGCCTCAGTTTCCTTTTATCTGTAAAGTAACACTGATAACTACTTTATAGAGCAGAAGTGAAGATTAAATGCAGTTACAAAGGTTATAATTATACTATCACGGCTACAATATATTGAACATACATTATTTGCTAATCACTGTGCTAAGTATAATACTTGATACTTATTGCCCATGGAAAGTAGTTAGCTCAATGCCTAATATTAGTAGGCATTCAATAAACAAAAGCTAGTATTTTCTGTGTGGTCTTCTTCCATTCTTAGCATCTTAAGGGCAAGAACCATGTCTTGTCTTTGTGACTGACAGTATGGTAGATAACAATAAACAGTTGTTGAGTTTGAATTTATTTAATGGGATTTGAGTAACTGCCAAGAGGTCTTCAGTATAATATTCCCTGCTAACTTGACTGCAGTTCCTTTGGAATTGAAGGTTTTGAGTTTTCTATTAAAGTATACATACCCCTAGAGAGAAGTAATACTTTGAGCTATTATCAACAGCCATCTTAAGGAAATTAGTTGTTTATCAGCTGCTTTCAAATCTGAGAAAGACCTTGCAGGATGAGACTTGGGTAGGAAAGAAAGAAGACGGGAAAGAGACCTGAGCTCACAATATCATGTGTAACAAAATCACTTTTTCCTATTTGCCTCAAAATTACTCTTTTTCCTAATTTGTAATGTATATCATTCCACTTAACATACATGTACTGCATTTAATAGCTATAGCTCTCCTGTGGGACCATGGAATTAGATCAGCAGAAATGAGTCATTTCCATTACTTGAATTACTTAGATTATTTAGCACTTTGTGATATTATGGGCATGATGGCAGATTCACTCCTTATGTAGTTAATAGCTTTATATTGAGTACTGAGAGGATATTCTAGACCTGGTCCCTAATTTTGGCCAGCTATTTTGGCCAAATTAATGTCAGTTATCAGCTGCCCTATGAACTGCCCAGAGGATTGCTGAATACAAGATGAGATGATAAACCTAAAAACACTGAAAAGGCTACACAAATGCAAAGTGGATTATTCCAGACATTATTATTATTATTATTTGGGACAGTCTCGCTCTGTCACCCAGGCTGCAGTGCAGTGGCGACAATCATGGCTCACTGCAACCTCTGCCTTCTGGGTTCAAGTGATCCTTCCACCTCAGCCTACCAAGTAGCTGGGACTACAAATGTGAGCCACCATGCCCAGCTAATTTTTTCTATTTTTTGTAGAGACGGGGTCTCCCTATGTTGCCCAGGCGGGTCTTGAACTCCTGAGCTCAAGAACCTCCCACCTCAGCCTCCCAAAGTGCTGGGATTAGAAATTTGAGCCACTGTGCCCAGCCTTATTTCAGACTTTAACACATGACCTTGGAAAACTCAACGTTGTGGGCCTCAGTTTCCTCATCTCTAAATGAAAGACTTGGGAAAAAAAATTACTTCCAACACCCTTGTCAACTCTAACATTCTGAGAAATTCCATTCTCTCTCTTTCTAACCTATGTCCCTTGCTTCCATATAGTCTGTTCTTAGCACAGCAGCCAAAATGATTCTTTGAAACTTGTCCATTCATTATCACTTCTTTGCTCAGAACCCTCCATTGGCTCTTAATTTCATTCAGAGAAAAAGTCAATGATCCACATGATCTGTGCTTCTCTCTGCTATACCTCTATGGCCTTATCTCCTATTTCTCCCTACTATCATGCCCCTCCAGCCATACTGGATTCTGCTGTTCCTTGAAATACAGCTCCTCTTGCCTTAGGTCTCTTACATCGAAGGTTCTGGCTACTAGAATTCTTTTATCACAGAGAATTACGTAGCATGGCCAACTCCCTCATCTCTCTCAAGTCTTCACTCAAATGTCAACCTATATGAAATTTGCAACCACCTCTGTACCCTCCTTTTATCCTATCCCATTATTTTTTCTCGAAGCACTAATCTTTTTAATTTACTATGTGTATACTTTATTATGCTTATTGTTTATTATCTATCTGCTAGAATGTAAACTCTACCAAGGCAGAGATTTTGTTTTCTTTTGTTTTGCTTTGTGAATCTTTGTTTCTCAAGCACCTATAATAGTACCTGGCCCAATAAATATTTATTAAACATATGAATGAAATGTGCAGTATGGTAAATACTAATCTCGTTTTTAGCTGATGTGAGCCTCAGTTGACTGATTTATGAGGTGCTGGTTTTGTTCTCTGTCTTTTTTGTTAGAGGCATTCCTCAGATATCTGGTAGTACTTGGTTGTCTGCTCACGTTTTAAACATCTTTAAGATGGAGCGCTGAAAGTTATATTTGAAGCTGTGAGTGCATTTGCAGGACATCTTTATGGTAAGCTTCACAGCAAGATGACTGTTAAGTTGGGAAACCCCAGATGTCAAGATTGTTAGGTGTTTTCTTATAGGCTTACCAGATTTCTTAGAAAAATAACAAGCCCCTTCCAATCCTCCTGGAGAGTAAAGATTTCTTTGAGCTAGGTGAAAAAGAGGACTGGGGCTTCAGCCTTCAGCATTCAGTATGTTTAAATCCACATTTAATCTCCTTATTTTAGATATGGTACCCATGTCCTCCACTATTCCTGGAGCACCCTGGTCCAGAGATCCTCTATTTGAGCTTTCTCTATTTGAGAAACTAGCCTCTCTAGTTTTTTTGGGTTGGGGGTGGTACATGAGTGAGAAAAGGAATTAAATAAATAATTGCTGCTTTTTTTTTTTGAGACAGAGTCTCGCTCTGTCACCAAGGCTGGAGTGCAGTGGCGCAATCTTGGCTGACTGCAACCTCTACCTCCCACGTTTAAGCGATCTTCCTGCCTCAGCCTCCTGAGTAGCTGGGGCCACAAGTGTTTGCCACCACGCCTGGCTAATGTTTGTATTTTTAGTAGAGCTGGGGTTCCATCATGTTGTCCAGGCTGGTCTCGAACTCATGGGCTCAAGCCATCTGCCCGTCTCAGCCCTCCCAAAGTACTGGGATTACAGGCATGAGCCACTGTGCCCAGCCATAATTGCTTCTTATATAGTTTTCAATCAGTGTTATTCATCCTAAATCATTGGTTTCACATCATCTGGTACTGCCAGTTACTGAGCTTTTAGGGGAAGATTCTGTAGTGTTGATTGGTATAGTTCAAAGTTTTTTCTATTGCATGCTTATTATTCAATATAGCGTTCTGAGGTTTGCTTAGTCAGTTATCATTCCTTCATTTGCTTTCCAAGTTCCAAAATATTGTTGTCTCCTCTCTAGTTTATCCCCCTCCTTGTGGGTTTAAGTCTTTTAAAATTCTTTATTGTTTCAGTGTGGTTTTTGTCTACTCTATTTATTGCAACTATTTTCTTGTTTCCCGTTTTTCTTGTTTGCTTTCAATTGACAGTTTTATTGAGATAACTAGAATCACATGTAGTTTCATAAAATAATACAGAGAGATCCCTTGTACATTTTACCCAATTTCCTCTAATAGCAACATTTTCCAAAACTAGTGTAACAGCCAGGTTATGGGCATTGATACAGGCCATCAATCTTACTCAGATTTGCCTTGTTTTGCTTGTTCATGTCTGCGTATGTGTGGTTATTTCCATCCAATTTTATATCATGTGTAGTTTTCTCTTTCCACACCACTGTCAAGATTCTGAGCAGTTCCATCAACACAGCAATCACTGTTATTAACCTTTTTTTTTTTTTTGAGATGGAGTTTCACTCTTGTTGCCCAGGCTGGAGTGCAATGGCACAACCTCAGCTCACCACAACCTCCGCCTCCCGGGTTCAAGCGATTATCCTGCCTCAGCCTCCCGAGTAGCTGGGATTACAGGCATGCCCTGCCACACCCGGCTAATTTTGTATTTTTAGTAGAGACGGGGTTTCTCCGTGTTGGTCAGGCTGGTCTTGAACTCCCGACCTCAGGTGATCCACCCACCTCGGCCTCCCAAAGTGGTGGTATTACAGGCATGAGCCACCACACCCAGCATTTTTTTTTTTTTTTAAGATAGAGTCTTGCTCTGTCGCCCAGGCTGGAGTGCAGTGGTGTGATCTGGGCCCACTGCTGCAACCTCCGCCTCCCTGGTTCAAGCGATTCTCCTGCCTCAGCCTCCCAAGTAGCTGGGATTGTAGGCACGCGCCACCATGCCTGGCTACTTTTTGTATTTTTAGTAAAGATGGGGTTTCACCGTGTTGGCCAGGCTGGCCTCAAACTCCTGACCTTAGGTGATCCGCCCACCTTGGCCTCCCAAAGTGCTGGGATCACAGGCGTGAGCCACCGCGCCTGGCCGTGTTAACTTTTTTATACCATACCCACTTTCCCTGCACATGTGAACACAGTATATTCCCACCTCCATCCCTAATCTCTTGTAACCACTAACCTGTTCTCCATTTCAAAAATTTTGTTATATAAAAACTGTTATTTAGGCCCGGTGCAGTGGCTCACACCTGTAATCCCAGCACTTTGGGAGGCCAAGGTGGGTGGATCACTTGAGGTCATGAGATTGAGACCAGCCTGCCCAACGTGGTGAAACCCTATCTCCACTAAAAATACAAAAATTAGGCGGGCATGGTGGCGTGCGCCTGTAATCCGAGCTACTCAGGAGGCTAAGTCAGGAGAATTGCTTGAACCTGGGAGGCAGAGGTTGCAGTGAGCCGAGATCATGCCATTGTACTCTGCACTTCAGCTTGGGCGACAGAGTGAAACTCCGTCTCCAAAAAAAAAAAAAAAAAAAACTGTTATTTATATAAATATGTAAAGTGAAACAGGGTCTCTGTCACCCAGGCTTGAGTGCAGTGATGTGATCATAGTTTACAGTAACCTTGAACTCCTAGGCTCAAACTATCCTCCTGCCTCAACCTCCCAAGTAGCTAGGCGCATGCCACCACCCCTGATTAATTTTTAAAATTTTTTGTAGATACGAGGTCTTGCTATGTTGCCCGGGCTGGTCTGGAACTCCTGGCCTCAAATGATTATCCTGCCTCTACCTCTCATAGCACTGGGATTACAGTCATGAGCCTGGACAAAAATGTTATATAAATTGAATTGTACCATATGTAACCTTCTGGGATTGGCTTTTTCAATCAGCATAATTTTCTGGAGATTCATCCAGGTTGTTGCGTGTATCAATAGTTCATTCCTTTTTGTTGCTGAACAGTAGTATTCCATGGTATAGATATACCACAGTTTGTTTTACCATATATGTGTTGGAGGTGAGCTGGGCTGTTTCTAGTTTGGGACTATTATGAAAAAAATGGCTATGCACATTTATATACAGTTTTTTGTGTGTGTGTGAACATAAGTTTTCATTTCTCTGGGACAAATGCCCAAGAGTGCAGTTGCTGGGTCATATGGTAATTGTGTTTAGTTTTTTAAGAAACTGGTTTTCAGAGTGACTATACCATTTTACATTACCACCAGCAAATGTGTGAGAAATCTAGTTTCTTTGCATCCTTGCCAATATTTACTGTTATCTCTATTTTTTATTTTAGCTATCCTGGCAGGTATGTAATGGTACCTCAATGTGGTTTTAATTTGCATTTCTCTAATGATAACAGTGTTCAAGTTATTTTCATGTGCTTGTTTATCACCTGTGTATTCTCTTCAGTGAATCATTTGGATGTCTTTTGCCCACTTTCTTTTTTTTTCATTTTTATTATTTTCATTAATTTTTTTCTTTGGCCACTGGAATAAAGACTCACCATTTTCTAACTGAGTGATGTTTTTTAAATATATATTTTTTAGAGACAGGGTCTCACTCTGTGGCACAGAGTGCCATTGCAGCTTTGAACTCCTCGGCTCAAGCTGTCCTCCCGCCTCAGCCTCATGAGTAGCTAGTACTACAGGCACATGCCACTACACCTGGCTAATTTTTTTATTTGTTTGTGGAGACAGGGTCTTGCTATGTTGCCGAGGCTGGTGTTGAACTCCTGGCCTGCAGTGACCCTCTCATCTCAGCCTCCCAAGGTGTTGGGATTACAGGCATGAGCCCCTGTGCCCAGCCTATGGCATGATTTTAGAAGTGGTTTATGACTGTATAGCCTCTTCCTGTTCTTGCTTGTTTTCTGAGCCTGATTCTCCAGACTTCCTGGGAATTCAGTGAGTCACCCACTACTAACCTTTCATCTTTTGCTTGAATCAACTAGGGTTCGTTTCTGTATGCAACTAGGGACCTTGAGTTATATAGTTTCTGAATTTTGAGAGTAAAAACCACAATACATATTAAAGAAGTGCACCATCTTACCAGGGAGATGGGACTTAATGAAATACTAGAACTGGCCGGGCTCAGTGGCACATGTCTGTAAACACAGCACTTTGGGAGGCCAAGGCAGGAGGATCACTAGAGCTAAGGAGTTCGAGATCAGCCTGGGCAACCTAGCAAGACCTCGTCTCTACTAAAATTCAACCCCCCACCCAAAAAAAATTAGCTGGCAGGCAAGGTGGCATGCAGGCCTGTCCCATTTACTCAGTCCCAGCTACTCTGGGAGCTGAGGGGCAAGGACTGCTTGAGCCTGGAAGGTTGAGGCTGCAGTGAGCCAGAATTGTGCCACTGCACTCCAGCCTGGGCGACAGAGAGAGACCCTGTCTCAAAAAAGAAAAAAAAAAAAAAGGCCGGGCACGGTGGCTCACGCCTGTAATCCCAGCACTTTGGGAGGCCATGGTGGGCGGATCACCTGAGGTCGGGAGTTTGAGACCAGCCTGGCTAACATGGCGAAACCCCGTCTCTACTAAAAATACAAAAATTAGCCAGGTGTGGTGGTGGGCACTTGTAATCCCAGCTACTCGGGAGGCTGAGGCAGGAGAATCACTTGAACCTGGGAGGCGGAGATTACAGTGAGTTGAAATCGTGCCACTGCACTCCAGCCTGGGTAACAGAGTGAGACTCGCCAGGTGCGGTGGTTCACACCTGTAATCCCAGCACTTTGGGAGGTCGAAGCGGGTGGATCACCTGAGGTTGGGAGTTCGAGACCACCCTAACCAACATGGAGAAACCCCATCTCTACTAAAAATACATACAAAATTAGCCGGGTGTGGTGGCACATGCCTGTAATCCCAGCTACTCGGGAGGCTGAGCCAGGAGAATGGCTTGAACCCAGGAGACGGAGCTTGCGGTGAGCCGGGGATCGTGCCATTGCACTCCAGCCTGGGCAACAAGAGTGAAACTCTGTCTCAAAAAAAAAAAAAAGAAAAAGAACAGAGTGAGACTCCATCAAAAAAAAAGAAAAAAGAAAAGAAGAAATACTAGAACTGTATTACACAGAAATGTGATAGCTTATCTAACACAGATAAGTGATATAAATAAAGGGGAAATTAATGGCTGGAGCATGTGGAACAGGTTTATAGAAAAACTGGACGCAAAAATTTACATAGAAAGAAGAAGTGTTTATATACTGTGGCCCTTTGGCAGAACACAAACTGTAATATGATTGTTTTGCCCCCTTAGGGGCACTATCTTCTTCATTGAAAATGTATATCCTAGGGCCGGGCGCGGTGGCTCTGCCTGTAATCCCAGCACTTTGCAAAGGAGGCTGAGGTGGGCGGATCACCTGAGGCCAGGAGTTGGAGACCAGCCTTATCAACATGGAGAAACCCCGTCTCTACTAAAAATACAAAGAAAAATTAGCCAGGCGTGGTGGCGCATGCCTGTAATCCCAGCTACTCGGGAGGCTGAGGTGGGAGAATTGCTTGAACCTGGGAGGCGGAGGTTGCGGTGAGCCGAGATCGCGCCATTGCACTCCAGCCTGGGCAAAAAGAGCAAAACTCCATCTCAAAAAAAAAAAAAAAAAGAAAAAAAAAAGAAAATGTATATCCTAGGATGTTCTAGTTAGGTTAATCTCTTTCCTTTGTTGCATTAGGAGGTTAAAAAAAATTTTTAGATGGGTTAGATTTCCCTCAAAAATATTTCTAGTGATAAGATGTTCAAATAGTATATTGAGGTCTACTGCTAGATCAAAAAGTCAGTTGCTAAGACACTTGATTGTCACAAACGGTTAACCATCCTGGCATTTTAAGCTTTTGAGTAATGTAAAATAATTCTTCTCCACTAAAATGTTTGAGGCTTTTGCTTTAGTTTATAGACTGGTTTATTATACAGTTTATTTGTAAATTTGGCTCATCATAGAATGTATTAGTAAATTTGTCCATAGGCAGAAGCCAGAGTGTTTAGTTTTTAAAAATTTTATCTGTAAAGTGTGGATTTTTGTTTGGTTTTATTTATTATTTATTTATTTTTTTGAGAGAGAGAGTTTCGCTCTTGTTGCACAGGCTGGGGTGCAATGGGGCGATCTTGGCTCACCGCAACCTCCACCTCCTGGGTTCAAGCTGTTCTCTTGCCTCAGCCTCCTGAGTAGCTGGGATTACAGGCATGCACAATCACGCCTGGCTAATTTTGTATTTTTAGTAGAGACGGGGTTTCTCCATGTTAGTCAGGCTGGTCTTGAACTCCCGACCTCAAGTCATCCACTGCCTCGACCTCCCAAAGTGCTGGGATTACAGACGTGAGCCACTGCGCTGGACTGGTTTTATTTTTTATAGAGATAAAATAAAACCCAGGCTAGAGTGCAGTGGTGTGATCATAGTTCACTGCAGCCTGGAATTCCTGGGCTCACGCAATCGTCCCGCTTCAGCTTCCTGAGTAGCTGGGGCTACATGCATGCACCACCATGCCTGACTGGTTTTTGTACATTTTTCTTTTGAGATGGAGTCTTGTTCTGTCACCCAGGCTGGAGTGCAGTGGCGCGATCTTGGCTCACTGCAACCTCCGCCTCCCAGGTTCAAGTGATTCTCCTGCCTCAACCTCCCAAGTAGCTGAGACTACAGGCGCCCGCCACCATGCCTTATTTATTTATTTCTTTTTTATTTATTTATTTTTATTTTGCTTTGTGATGGAGTCTCACTCTGTTGCCCACGCTGGAGTGTAGTGGCGCGATCTCGGCTCACTGCAAGCTCCACCTCCCAGGTTCACCCCATTCTCCTGCCTCAGCCTCCCAAGTAGCTGGGACCACAGGCGCCCGCCACCACGCCCGGCTAATTTTTTGTATTTTTAGTAGAGACGGGGTTTCACCATGTTAGCCAGGATGGTCTCGATCTCCTGACCGCGTGATCCACCCGCCTTGGCCTCCCCAAGTGCTGGGATTACAGGCGTGAGCCACCGCGCCTGGCCAATTTTTTTATTTTTGAGACAGAGTCTCACTCTGTCACCCAGGCTGGAATGCAGTGGCACAATCTCAGCTCACTGCAACCTCCGACTCCCCGGTTCAAGCGATTCTCCTGCCTCAGCCTTCGGAGTAGCTGGGATTACAGGCGCCTGCCACCATTCCCGGCTAATTTTTGTATTTTTAGTAGAGACAGTGTTTCACTATGTTGTCCAGGCTGGTCTCGAACTCCTGACCATGTGCCTCAGTCTCCCAAAGTGCTGGGATTACAGGCCTGAGCCACTACACCCAGCCTGCCTGCCTAATTTTTATATTTTTAGTAGTGACAGAGTTTCACCATGTTGGCCAGGCTGGTCTCAAACTCCTGACCCCAGATGATCAGCCCGCCCTGGCCTCCCAAAGTGCTGGGATTACAGGCCTGAGCCACTGCGCCCAGCCTATTTTCCTTATTTTTGTAGAGATAGGGTCCCACCATCTTGCCCAGGCTGGTCTCGCACTCTTGGGCTCACGTGATCCTCTTGCCACACACCTCCCAAAGTGGTGGGATTACAGGTGTGAACCAGCTTACCTGGCCAAGAGTTTTATTACTAGCTGGATTATGATGTTAGCCCGTTGTGTATCTTCTATATCTTATGTTAGGATTCTTTTCTCCCATCTTCCCGCATCTTCATCTTTTCTTCCCCACAGCATATTCTTGGAGAGAAAGGAGTAGGCAGGAGTTTGCTATTTGAAGGCAAGTAGGGAGAGAGATGTGGGGAGGCTGGTCAAAAGAGGAAACTCAAGTTTAAAGCAATGAAACACCAACACTAACTACTTTTCTTTTTCTAAGTTGCTGATGGCTTTGTGTTTAGTAATCCAGATTAGGTCATGAATCTTTTGATACAGATAGGTTTTTTTGTGTGTTTTGTTTTTTATTTTTGTTTTTGTTTGATACGGAGTCTCACTCTGTCACCTCGGCTGGAGTGCAGTGGTGCAATCTTGACTCATTGCAACCTCCGCCTCCTGGGTTCAAGTGATGCTCCTGCTTTAGCCTCCCGAGTAGCTGGGACTACAGGTGCGTGCCACTGTGCCCAGCTAATTTTTGTATTTTTTAGTAGAGACAGGGTTTCACCATGTTGGCCAGGGTGGTCTTGAACCCTTTACCTCGTGATCCGCACGCCTCGGCCTGCCAAAGTGCTGGGATTACAGGTGTGAGATACCGTGTCCGGCCACAAATAGGTTTTTAAAATGTAGATTAAAAAAACTTTTGTGTCTGGCCGGGCGCGGTGGCTCACGCCTGTAATCCCAGCACTTTGGGAGGCTGAGGTGGGCGGATCACTAGGTCAAGAGATCGAGACCATTCTGGCCAACATGGTGAAACCCCGTCTCTACTAAAAATACAAAAATTAGCTGGGCATGGTGGCATGCACCTGTAGTCCCAGCTACTTGGGAGGCTGAGGCAGGAGAATCGCTTGAACCCGGGAGGCGGAGCTTGCAGTGAGCCGGGATCGCGCCACTGCACTCCAGCCTGGGCGACAGAGTAAGACTCTGTCTCAAAAAAAAAAAAAAACTTTTGTGTCTAACAGCAAAACAAAATCCATCTTTGTTTCCTTCCTCTTCTCCATCATATAGGAAATATGGAAAAGCAGAAAAGAATTGCGTTTTTCTGGCTGGGCGCGGTGGCTCACGCCTGTAATCCTAGCACTTTGGGAGGCTGAGGCCGGTGGATCACGAGGTCAGGAGATCGAGACCATCCTGGCTAACACGGTGAAACCCCGTCTCTACTAAAAATACAAAAAATTAGCCGGGCGTGGTGTCGGGCGCCTGTAGTCCCAGCTACTCGGGGGGCTGAGGCAGAAGAATGGCGTGAACCCGGGAGGCGGAGCTCGCAGTGAGCCGAGATCGCGCCACTGCACTCCAGCCTGGGCCACAGAGCGAGACTCCGTCTCAAAAAAAAAAAAAAAGAATTGCATTTTTCTGAAAAGAGAATAATTGGCAGAGTGGTACACTTGCTAGTGAATTACAGTGGGACTATAACTGATTCTAGAGAAAAGAAATTGTTATTCAAGTAGAATTCCGCCAGGTGCCGTGGCTCACGCCTGTAATCCCAGCACTTTGGGAGGCCAGGGCGGGCAGATCACGAGGTCAGGAGATCGAGACCATCCTGGCTAACACAGTGAAACCCCGTCTCTACTAAAAATACAAAAAATTAGCCGGGCCTCGTGGCGGGCGCCTGTAGTCCCAGCTACTCAGGAGGCTGAGGCAGGAGAATGGCGTGAACCCGGGAGGCAGAGCTTGCAGTGAGCCGAGATCGTGCCACTGCACGCCAGCCTGGGCGACAGAGCGAGACTCCAACTCAAAAACAAAAACAAAAACAAAAAAAGTAGAATTTCTTCTCTCGCCCTTCCCTTTTGGCTTCTACTATTTACTTAACTGAAACTTAACGAGTCCATTTTTTCCTTTCTCTTCCTTCCCTTTCTCTTCAGTGGATCTATTTCTTCCCTTTAAAAATTAGGTTGAGTTGGGCATGGTAGTATAGACCTGTAATTCCAGCTATTCAGGGAGGCTGAAGCAGGAGGATTACTTGATGCCAGGAGTTTGAGACCAGTCTGGGCAACATAGGGAGACCCCCATCTCACACACACACACACACACACACACACACACACACACACACACACACGGTATTTCTGAGAAAGTTGAACCTAAAACCTAGGGAAACCTAGGGAGACCCCCATCTCTCTCACACACACACACACACACACACACACACACACACACACACACACACACACACACACACACACACGGTATTTCTGAGAAAGTTGAACCTAAAACCTACTCCCCAGTAGATATTTTTTATGCTGTGTGAGAGTAAGGAAGCTTAGAAAATGGCCTAAAATCGCTTTTTCTCAAACTTCAAACTTTGCATACAATATTTATGGGCCTCTTGGGCAAAACTATAGACGTAATTTTGCCTGAATCTATTTGGATTATTTTTCAAGTAGTTAATGTGAGGGAGAAAGGCAGAAATGGTCATCTCTTCCAAGGCCAATTTTTTCTAGAACTTCCTTCCTGACTTAAGATTTCTCTGTGTTATTTTCTCTCATCATCAAATGGAACTTCAGCTCTGTAACACTGAAATAGGATTTAAATATTGTCACCTTTCAGATTTCTGTGCACTACACTATATTTTATATTTTACATTCATTATATTTTAATCAGTGCATCCAAAGTTTTTATCGTTCAACCTAAACTTGATTGTCTAGTGATATTCCGTATCTTGCTGATGCTTAATGCACCAACCACTCAAATGCTGAGGCTGAAACAGAAAATCATCTTAGACTCTCTCCTTTTCACTTATTCAGAAGTCACATGTCCTGTGGATGATTCTTCTTTTTAACAATATCCACCCTCCTTCTCTCCATCCCCACTTTCTCTGCCTTAGTTGGACCTTAACATTTTTTACCTGCATCATTCCAGGTTGGTCCCCTGGCTTCTGGTCTAGCATCTCTCCAGTCCATTCTCTACATTGCTGCCAGGTGATCTTGCTAAACATTCTGGATTAAATTCACATAACATTGTAGATTAAATTCCAGTTCCAGTGAGAACACATGGACACAGTGGGGGGAACATCACACACTGGGGCCTGTCGGCGCGTGGGGGGCAAGGGGAGGGAGAGCATTAGGACAAATACCTAATCCATCTGAGGCTTAAAACCTAGATGACGGGTTGATAGCTGCAGCAAACCACCATGGGACGTGTATACGTATGTAACAAACCTGCACGTTCTGCACATGTATCCCAGAACTTAAAGTAAAATTTAAAAAATTTAAAAATAAATTTAAAAATTCCAGTCTCTTAATTTTAAGACACACAGCTCTTCAGAATTCCATCCCAGTCTGTTTTTTGTTGTTTTTTTTTTTTCTTTTCTAATTTAATCTACCATTCCTTCTTTATTTCAGCCATACCAAAGTATGGCAGTTCTCTAGACATGCCATGGGGGTTCATACTTTCTGTTGTTTCATATAATTGTACCTTTGTATATATATACTTTTTTCTCTGCTTAGAACACCTTTCCCTGCCTTTTTGTTTGTTTTTTGCTTTTTTTTTTTTTTTTTTTTTTTAAACAGAGCCTCCCTCTGTTGCCCAGGCTGAAGTGCAGTGGCGTGATCTCGGCTCACTGCAACCTCCACCTCTGGGTTCAAACGTTTCTCCTGCTTCAGCCTCCTGAGTAGCTGGGATTACAGGCTTCTGCCACCATGCCCGGCTAGTTTTTGTATTGTTAGTAGAGACGGGGTTTCACTGTGTTGGCTAGGCTGGTCTTGAACTCCTGACCTTGAGTGATCCACCCACCTCAGCCTCCCAAAGTGCTAGGATTACAGGTGTAAGCCACCACGCTCAGCCTCTCTGCCTTTTTAAATCAAAAACTAGTTCTATTTTAAGAAGCAATCAAAGTTTTACTCTGATGAGTTTTTGTTTCCCGGAACCTCATATATGTTTGTGTCATAGTATTTATCACACCATACAATATGATCAAATTCTTTTCCACCTAGATTGGAAGATCTTTTTGAAGGCAAGTCTTGTGTTGTCTTTGCCTTAGGCTACACGTTACTTAGCACAGCCCCTGGTAGTAGCTGTTCCATAAGTGCTCCTTGACTGACTCTCATTTATGTTAAAAAGAAAAAAAAATCCATACAGCAGAAAATTTTTCAACTTTGAGGCCAGGCATGATAGCTCACAGCTATAATCCCAGCACTTTGGAGGCCAAGGACGGCGGATCACCTGAGGTCAGGAGTTTGAGACCAGCCTGGCCAACATGGTGAAACCCCATCTCTATTAAAAAATACAAAAATTAGCCGGGCGTGGTGGCATGCATCTGTAATCCCTGCTACTCAGGAGGCTGAGGCAGGAGAATTGCTTGAACTTGGGAGGCGGAGGTTGCAGTGAGCTGAGATCATGCCACTGCCCTCAGCCTGGGTGACAGAGTGAGACTCTGTCCTAAGAAAAGTTCTCAACTTGAGCACTGGACTCATTTAAGTAATAATCATTAAAACCAAAGCCCAGCAAAATAAAATAATTTGAAAGGACTTCAGGGCTGTAATATAATTTGATGTGCTTTATAGGTTTGAAAGTTTTTGCTAAGCAGATTTATGCAGAATGTGATTAAAATAATTTTTTGGCTCACAGTGTCAACCAGACAAATGATGTTGAGGTTAGTTGCTAGGCTGGTTCTCCTTCCTTTATGTTGAAACAACAGGCAGCATTCATTTTAGCTGATGATGAAGACCTGGTTTCTCCTACAGCCTTATCTGAAATGCCTTTCCAAAGCCAGCAGTGACTGTCAGACTGTCCAGAGTTCTTTCAACAGGAAAACCAGGACTAATCCCTTCTCTTAACTCCTCTAAGCTGTCAGCAAGCGAACCCCTTTTTACCAATCTAGCGTGAAAGCCATGAGCCAGGAATACAGGGCAGGTACATTGATTGTTAAAGGGCATTTGGTTTTCAGTCTCTGGATTCCAAGTCAGTGCTTTCTCCTCTGCTGTCAGACCATCAAGTTGTAGGTAGGCGTTGTGCTGCATGTTTCAAGATGGCCCATAGATGCTGGACAATTCCAGAAAGCAATGGTTTCCCTATTATGAGAAAACTGTGTACCTGTCATTTCTGCCATTCTGTTAAGCAGGTAAAAGAGATTAAGACTTGCTATTTAGCAAGATTAAATGAGACTAGTACCCCATTTCTTTCTTGAAGCTGTTGTGTCTCTCCTGTCTGTAGATTTAGACCTTTCTTTTGCAACCAGATCTACTTGTTAAAAGGTGGGGAATGGGGTTGGCGTGATGAGAAGAGTATGCAGTATACAGGATTTTTTTTTTTTTTCTTTGAGACAGGGTCTAGCTCTGTAACCCAAGCTTGGAGTGCAGTGGCGTGATCTTGCCTCATTGCAGCCTTTGTCTCCTGGGCTCAAGCCAATCTCCCACCTCACCCTCCCGAGTAGCTGGAACTATAGGCTCACGCTACCATGCCCGGCTAATGTTTGTACTTTTTGTAGAGATGGGGTTTCACCGTGTTGCCCAGGCTGGACTTGAACTCCTGAGCTCAAGGAATTCACCTGCCTCAGCCACCCAAAGTGCTGGGATTATGGGCATTAGCCAACACACTTCGCCAGGATTTTTAATAATCCATTCATCAAAGCATATATCTGTATAATAAAAATCACTGATTATGAGTGTACAGATTGATGACTTTTGTGAAATGGATGCATCTGTTTAACCACCCCCAAAACCAAGATGTAGAATGTTTTAATTTCCCCAAGTTCCTTTGTGTCCCTTTACAGTTTTCTCTCCCTGCCCCCATTGCAATCAACCACTAATCTTACTTCCAGCATTAGTTTTGCCTGTTCTAGAATATGTATAAGAGAAATCATACAGTGAGTACTTTTTTGTGTCCAGCTTCTTTCACTAAATATAATCTCCTTGGAAGTTGTCTATGTTGTTGCCTTTATCAGCAGTTTGTTTCTTTTTATTGCTGAGTACTATTTCATTGTATAGATATACCACATTTGCTTACCTGCTTACCAGTTGGATCATTTCCAACTTCTGGCTATTATAAATAAAGGTGTGAACATTCATGTACACAAAGTTTTTTGTGGATAGAGGGTTTTATTTTTCTTAGATAAATACATAAACATGAAATTACTGGTTCACATGGTAAGTATATATTTAACTTTATGAGAAAGTGGCAAAATGTTTTCCTAAGTGGTTACACCGTTTTATACTCTTACCAGCTATGTATGAGAGTTCTAGTTGCTGCAAATCCTTGCCAATACTTGATACTGTCTGTTGTTTTCTTTTCAAGTGGCTATACATCTTAGTCACTGTGAAGGAGTACATCTCTCATTGTGATTTTAATTTTTCTTTTTTGCTTTGAGACAGGGCCTCACTGTGTTGCCCACATGGGAGTGCAGTGGCATGATCACTGCTCACTGCAGCCTTGACCTCCCAGGCTCAAGTGATCCTCCCACTTCAGCCTCCCAAGTAGCTGGGACTACAGGCATGCACCACCATGCCTGGCTAAGATTTTAATGTTCCATGTTTCTTTCTTTCTTTTTTTTTTTTTGGAGATGGTGCCTTGTTCTGTCACCAGTGGTGACCAGTGGCGACCAGTGGTGAGCCCTGATCGCACAGGTTGGAGTGCGGTGGTGCGATCAGGGCTCACCACAGCCCCAACCTCCCAGGCTCAAGCAATCTTCCTACTTTAGCCTCCTGAGTAGCTGGGACAACAGGTGCATGCCACTATGCCCAGCTAATTTTTAAATTTTTTTGTAGTGATGGGGTCTTCCTACATTGCCTAAGCTGTTCTTGAGCTCCTAGACTCAAGCAATCCACCTGCCTATGTCTCTCAAAGTGCTGGGATTACAGGCATGAGCCACCACAACCCAGCCAGTTTTTCATGTTTCTTTTTTTTTTTTTTTTTTTTTTTGAGACAGAGTCTCGCCCTATCGCCCAGGCTGGAGTGCAGTGGCGTGATCCCGGCTCACTGCAAGCTCTGCCTCCCAGGTTCACGCCATTCTCCTGCCTCAGCTTCCCGAGTAGCTGGGACCACAGGCGCATGCCACCACACCTGGCTAAATTTTTGTATTTTTAGTAGAGATGGGGTTTCACTGTGCTGGCCAGGATGGTCTGGATCTCCTGACCTCGTGATCCACCCACCTCGGCCTCCCAAAGTGCTCGATTACAGGCATGAGCCACCGCGCCTGGCCCAGTTTTTCATGTTTCTTGATGCAAATGGCAATTTTTAAAATTTCACTTTTCATTTGTTTGCTGCTAGTGTATAGAAATGCAGTTGATTTCTGTGTATGGCCTTATGTCAATGTCAGTTAGCCCTTATTTCTAGCAGTTGTTTTATTTTAGATTTCCTAGGCTTTTTGGAGATAGTCATGGTGTTAATATTGGACTTACTCAACTTTAGACAGTGAGAATAAGATCCACATGATCTAGATGTTTGGATTTTTTGGTTTTCTGGATATTTGAGAGCCTTATCTTCATAGGTCTCTGCATGCATGTCAGGATGACATAATTGAAGTAAACCATGAATATAAAGTGGATGAATACAGTTGCAATAATAATTCTATGTAGAATTGACATGGCAGATGGGAAACAAGGCTTCTTTGCCCTCTGGGCTTTTGAAAAATTGGAAAGTAGGCCCTGTGCTCTAAAGAATGATAAAATCTGGCTCTGGCTCATAAGAAGTACTTCCTAAAACCAGGTTACTCAGGAGGATGATGGAATTACCTCTAGCCATTTGTAAAGCCACTTACCACTTTTTTTTTTTGGACAGGTATTTTGTTAGTGAGTCCCCACCAGTGTACCAGGCACTGTTTTAGTGCTTGGGATACATCAGTGAACAAAACAGTAAAACAAATAAACAAACAAAAAAACTCCCTGTTTAAATTACATTCTAGTGGGGGGAATACATAATAAATATTAAGCATGAAAATACTGATTTTTTATTAGTGGTGAGAAGGGCTCTGGAGAAAAATGAGGCAAAGCAGGAGGACGGGGGTGTAGAGAAATATATTGATTTTAATACCCTTGTAGATTACTTTTTGATTAACACTGAAAAGTCATCATAAACCAAATAGCAGGAAAAAGCACTAATTCATAATTAATTATTCAATGATGACCCTTTGATGAGGATTATCTCAAGTTTACATATGTATTCCCCAGTGATTCTTTTCTTCAACCGAATTGTCTAATTTGCAAGGAATTTTTTAGAAGAAATGGTTCCAAGCAAGCTACACTGTGATCCCTCAACCACAAAAGATCTAATTTTCATAGAAAAATATTTGAATTTTTTCAACAGTTACAAACACAAAGTAGGAAACAAAGGTCCTAGCCTTACCAAGTTGCATAATTTCTCATTTTACCATCTCACTTAGGAATGGTCAATATTATGTTTGAGAACAGTAAAGCAAAGGAAATAAAGGTGCCACTTTTGAATAATTTTACTCATGTACACTCTAACAAAATGTGAGATGCCAAAGAAACAACACTACACCAGATGGCTATTAAATCAAATGCTTTTCTTTACAAGTCGATGAATCAATAGACTCTAGTGAATGTGCTCAGTTAATAGAACTGCTTAGGCTGGGCTAGGTGGCTCATGTCTGTAATCCTAACACTTTGGGAGCCTCTGGTAGGCAGATTGCTGGAGCCTAGGAGTTCAAGACCAGCCTGGACAACATGGCAAAACCCGTCTCTACAAAAGACAAACAAAAACAAAAATTACTTGGGCATAGTAGTATGTGCCTATATTCCCAGCTACTTGGGAGGCTAAAGTAGGACTTGAGCTCAGGAGGTTGAGGCTGCAGTGAGCTGTGATCTTGTCACTGCACTTTAGCCTGGGCAACAGAACAAGATCCTGTCTTTAAAAAAAAGAAAGAAAGAGTAATAAACTGCTTACAGCCCTTGAAGAGAAATTCTTAGAGAGTTATTTGTTCTGCATATATGTCAAAACAAGCTACTTGAGATGAAATATTCAAAATTATAAATGAAATCTTTTAAAAAAGATGATACAGAAATCTTTCTTCTGTTCATGTAGTGGTAATGCTGGTGCAAAGATGGGTATATGGATATAAAGGCTTCATGTCAAGAGTTCACCTGAAAACCCTGAAATTTAGGCACATGAATTTTTTTTATTCCGTTTTGCATAGGAGAAATTCAGTTTTGCCTGTAGGTCTAAATTCCACATTAAATTTTATTTTCAAAATGGTGAATCTAATAATAATAAGTACTTAAAAATAAAATAGTACCCACTGTGTTTCAAGACTGTTTTTGTTTGTTTGTTTTGGTTTTGGTTTGGTTTGGTTTTTTTGAGACGGAGTTTAGCTCTTGTAGCCCAAGCTGGAGTGCAATGGCGCAATCTTGGCTTACCGCAACCTCCGCCTCCCGGGTTCAAGCAATTCTCCTGCCTCAGCCTCCAGAATAGCTGGGATTACAGGTGCGCACCACCTCGCCCGGCTGATCTTTTTTTGTATTTTTAGTAGAAACAGGGTTTCACCATGTTTCATCAGCTAGGCTGATCCACCCACCAAGGCCTCCCAAAGTGCTGGGATTACAGGCATGAGCCACCGTGCCAAGACTGTTGTAAGAAGTGTATGTATATTTACTAATTTAATCCTCACAGTTAATGATGTAGGTACTATTAATATCATCCCCATCTACAGCTGAGGAAACTGAGACATAGAGCAGTTAGGTTATTTTCCCAAGGTTACATTGTCAGAGCCAAAATTCAAAGCCAGGTAATCTGGCTTCAGAGTCTGTACTCGTGTGTGTGTGTGAGTGAGAGAGAGAGGGAGACAGGGAGAAAGAAAGAAAACACAAATAACATAAAATTTACCATCTTAACCATTGATTTTTGGTCCATGTTTTTTATTTTTCATTTTTTGGCTTAATTTAATTTATTTTTGAGATGGGATCTCACTCTGTCATCCAGGTTGGAGAGCAGTGGTGCAATCACAGCTCATTGCAGCTTCAGTCTCCTGTACCCAAGTGATTCTCCTACATTAGTCGCCCAAGTAGTTGAAACTACAGGTATCTGTCACCACGCCAAACTAATTTTTTTCTTTTCTTCATGTTTTTTTAAGAGACAAGGGTCTTGCTATGTTGCCCAGGCTGGAGTGCCATCACAGCTCACTGCAGCCTCTACTTCCCTCAATGGATCCTCTCACCTCAGCCTCCCAAGTAGCTAGGGCTACAGGCATGCACCACCACACCCAGCTAATTTTTTTCTGTTTTTTTGTAGAAATGGGGTCTCACAGTGTTGTCTAGGTTGGTCTTGAAATCCTTGGCTCAAGTGATCCACCCACCTCAGCCTCCCAAAGTGCTGGGATTACAGGCATGAGCTACTGTGCCCAGCCAT
Source organism: Gorilla gorilla gorilla (assembly GCF_029281585.2). Classification (NCBI taxonomy): domain Eukaryota; kingdom Metazoa; phylum Chordata; class Mammalia; order Primates; family Hominidae; genus Gorilla; species Gorilla gorilla. The sequence continues at coordinate 65,309,590 of NC_073240.2, forward strand.
GTATCTTCTTTGTAGAAATATCTATTCAAGTGTTTTGCCCAGGTTTGAATTGGGGTTTGTTGTTGTTATTGTTGTTGTTGTTGTTAAATTGTGGGAGTTCTTTATATATTTTGGATATTAATCTCTTATTAGATGTATGATTTGCAGGCCAGGTGTGGCTTATGCCTCTAATCCCAGCACTCTGGGAAGCCAAGGCAGGAAGATTGCTTGATGCCAGGAGTTTAAAACCAGCCTGGGCAACATAGCAAGACCCTGTTTTTAAAAATAAATAATTAAAAAAAAAAAGAGGAATAGATGACCAGGCACAGTGACTCATGCCTGTAATCCCAGCACTTTGGGAGGCCAAGGTGGGCGGATCACCTGAGGTCACCAGCCTGGCCAACATGACGAAACCCTGTCTCTACTAAAAATACAAAAATTAGCTGGGTGTGGTGGCATATGCCTGTAATCCCAGCTACTTGAGAGGCCGAGACAGGAGAATCACTTGAACCCAGGCAGTGGAAATTGCAGTGAGCCGATGATCGTGCCACTGCACTCCAGCCTGGGTGACACAGTGAGACTCTGTCTCGGAAAAAAAAAAAAAAGAAACATGATTTGCAAATATTTTCTCCCATTCTGTAGGTTGTCTTTTTATTCTTCTTATGCATAAGTTTTCAGTTTTGATGAAGTCCAGTTTATCTATTTTAACATTTGTTACCTGTAGTTTTTGGTGTCTTAGTCAAGAAATCACTGCCAATCCAATGTCAGGAAGCTTTTCCTGTATGTTTTTCTCTAAGAGTTTTATAATTTTAGCTTCTACATTTAGGATGGTCCGTTTTTTTTGTTTGTTTGTTTTGAGATGAAGTCTCACTATGTTGCCCAGGCTGGACTCACAACTCCTAGGCTCAAGCAGTACTCCCACCTCGGACTCCTGAATATCTGGGACTATAGGCATGCACTCTGCCCAGCTGGTTCATTTTGAATTAATTTTTGTTATGGTATAAAGTAAGGGTCCAGCTTTTATCTTATGACTTCTTTTCATTTCTGACCCATTGTTTTTACCTCCAAGGGTACTTATACCTTAATTAAAAGAGTTAGCATAAAGGATTTAGAAAAGTAGATGTCTTGCCTGGCGCGGTGGCTCACGCCTGTAATCCCAGCACTTTGGGAGGCCGAGGCAGGCGGATAACCTGAGGTCAGGAGTTCAAGACCAGCCTCAACATGGAGACACCCCATCTCTACTAAAAATACAAAATTAGCTGGGCGTGGTAGTGCATGCCTGTAATCCCAGCTACTCGGGAGGCTGAGGCAGGAGAATTGCTTGAACCTGGGAAGCGGAGGTTATGGTGAGCCGAGATCACGCCATTGCACTCCAGCCTGGGCAACAAGAGTGAAACTCTGTCTCAAAAAAAAAAAAAGAGAGAAAAGTAGATGTCTCAGGGAAGGGATGACCATGGAGAGGGAGAAAGACAAGAGAACAGCTGATCAATGGGGCAGTGAGAACTTACACATTTATTGATTAAGCTTACCTTCTTATATCGCACGTTTTGTGGCAACTACCAAACGTCTCTACTAAAAATACAAAAATTAGCCAGGCGTGGTGGCAGGTGCTTGTATTTCCAGCTACTCAGGAGGCTGAGGCAGGAGAATCGCTTGAACCAGGAGGCAGAGGTTGCAGTGAGCCGAGGTCGCACCACTGCACTCCAGCCTGGGTGACAGAGTAAGACTCTGTCTCAAAAAAAAAAAAAAGTTTTTTCTTATTTTAAATTGAGTTGTTTGTTTTCTTATTATTGTGTTTTGAGAGTTCGTGATACGTTGTGCATGTAAGTCCTTTATCAGATGTGATTAGCAAATATTTTCTTCCAGTCTGTGGCTTGTCTTTTCATTATCAGTGATAAGAGAACATAAGTTCTTAATTTTGAAGTTTAGTTTATCATTGCTTTCGTTAATGGGTCATGCTTTTCATATCTAAAATCTTTGTCTAACCTAGGGTTACAAAGGTATTCTATTTTATTCCTGAAGTTTTGTAGTTGCAGGTTATATATTTAGATCTATCATCCAACTTCAGTTAATTTTTATATATGTTGCAAGGTATGGATTAAAATGGTTTTGTTGTTGTTTTGGTTTTTTGTTTTTGAGACAGAGTCTTGCTCTGTTGCCCAGACTGGAGTGCAGTGACGCGATCTTGGCTCACTGCAACCTCCGCTTCTCAGGTTCAAGCAGTTCTGCTGCCTCAGCCTCCTACAGGCACGCACCACAACGCCTGGCTAATTTTTCTGTTTTTAGTAGGGACGGGATTTTGCTATGTTGTCAGAGTGGTCTGGAACTCCTGACCTCAAGCAATCCACCTGCTTCGGCCTCCCAAAATGCTGGAATTACAGGCTTGAGCCACTGCTCCCAGCCATTGTTGTTTTTTTGAAACAAGGTCTTGCTGTGTGGCTCAGGCTGGAGTGCAGTGATGGGATCATAGCTCACTGCAGCCCCAAACTCCTGGGCTTAAGTGATTGTTGGCCTCAGGCTCCCAAGTAGCTGGGACTACAGGCACATGCAACCGTGCCTGACTAATTTTTTTCTTTTGTAGAGATGGGGTTTCACTATGTTGACCAGGCAGGTCTCAAACTCCTGGCCTCAAGCAGTCCTCCCACCTCTGCCTCCCCAGAGTGCTGGGATTACAGGGCATAAGGCATTGCACTCACCCAAAATGAGTTTTTAAAATTTTTGGTTTTGTTTATGGGTATCCAGTGGTCCAGCACTGTTTAAAAAACTATTCTTTTTCTCCTGAGCTGCATTTTCACCTTATGAAAAATCAGTTGACCATTTATCATAGATGTGTGGTTCTATTTCTGGACTCTGATTTGTCTATCTTAGTTGGCATTACTACATGTCTTGATTACTATAACTTTATAATAAATGTTGAAGTCATATGATTTAAATCTTTCAACTTTGTTCTTTCAAAGTTATTTGGCTGTTATAGATTATTTGTCATAAACATTTTAGATTCAGCTTGTCCATGCCTTTAAAAAAAAAAAAAGCCTAGTGGGACTTTAATTGGAATTGCATTGAATCTATCAATAAATATGGAGAGAATTGCCATCTTAACAATATTGCCCTCCAATCTATGAACACAGGTTATCTCTCTTTCATTTTAGGTCTTTAAGTTCTCTTCACAATATTTTGTTTTCAGTGTGTATATTTTATACATTTTTAAGTATTTCATACTTTACTATTTTATGTTTTGAGGCTATTGTAAATGGTATTTTTAAAATTCAGTTTCTGAATGTTTACATAATAATTTTTTAATTTTAATTTATTTTTTAATTTTATTTTTTATTTTTATTTTTATTTTATTTTATTTTATCTTTTGAGACAGAGTCTCGCTCTGTTGCCCAGGCTGGAGTGCAGTGGCGCAATCTTGGCTCACTGCAAGCTCTGCCTTCTGGGTTCACGCCATTCTCCTGCCTCAGCCTCCCGAGTAGCTGGGACTACAGGCACCCGACACCATGCCTGGCTAATTTTTTGTATTTTTAGTAGAGACAGGGTTTCATCATGTTGGCCAGGAAGGTCTCGATCTCCTGACCTCGTGATCCGCCCGCCTCAGCCTCCCAAAGTGCTGAGATTACAGGCATGAGCCACCACGCCCGGCCTATAAAATTTATTTTCATAAAGTGATCTTATATGCTGCAACCATGCTAAACTGATATATCAGTTCTTAGTAGCTTCTTTTAAGATTCCATAGAATTTGCTAGCTAGACAATCATGTCATTTTCAGATTAGGAAAGTTTAACTTCCTTTCCATTTAGATGCCTTTTATTTATTTTTCTTGCCTTTATTGAACTCAATAGAACCTCTATTACTATGCTCCATAGAAGTGCTAAGAGTAGACATCCTTACTTTGTTCTTGATTTTAAGGGGAAAGCATTCCGTTTTTACCATTAAATATGACGTTAGCTGTAGTTTTTTCATAGATTTTCTTTTTTGGATTGAGAAAGTCCTCTTCTATTCCTGGCGTGTTGAGTGTTTTATCAGGAATGGATGTTAGATTTTGCCAAATGCTCTTTCTGGGTTATCCAGATAAATACATATACTTTTAAAAATTTTAGTCTCTTGGCCTAGCACAGTGGCTCACACCTCTAATCCCAGTACTTGGGAGGCCAAGGCAGGCAGATTGCTTGAGCCCAGGAGTTCAAGACCAGCCTGGACAACATGACAAAACCCCATCTCTACAAACAAAACAAAACAAAACCACAAAAATTAGCCGGGCAGTTAGACTACAGACATGCACCTGTAGTCCCAGCTACTCTGGAGGCTGAGGGGAGAAGATCAGTTGAGCCCAGGAGGTCCAGGCTACAGTGAACCATGATAGTGCCACTGCATTCCAGACTAGGCAACAGATCAAGACCTTGCCTCAAAAAAAAATCTAGTCTCTTACTATGGTGAATTACATTGATTAAATTTCAGGTGTTCAAACAAATTTACATTCCTGGTATAAACCTCACTTGATCATGATTTATTAACCTTTTTATATATTCTTGGATTTGATTTTCTAATCTTTAAAGAATTTTCCGGCCAGGTGTGGTGGCTCACACCTGTAATCCCAGCACTTTGGGAGGCCGAGGCGAGTGTATCACCTGAGGTCAGGAGTTCAAGACCAGCCTGGCCAACATGCTGAAACCCCATCTCCACTAAAAATACAAAAATTAGCTGACACAGTGATGTGCGCCTGTAATTCCAGGTACTTGGGAGGCTGAGGCAGGAGAATCACTTGAACCTGGGAGGCGGAGGTTATGGTGAGCCAAGATCACGCCATTGCACTCCAACCTGAGCAACAGAACAAGACACCATCTCAAAAAAAAAATAGAATTTTCCATCCTGGGAGACCAAGGTGGGAGGATCGTTTGAGCCCAGGAGTTCAAGACCAGCCTAGGCAACCTAGTGATACCTCATCTCTACAAAAAATAAAACAAAATTAGCCAGCTGTGGTGACACATGCCTGTAGTCCCAGCTACTCCAGAGGCTGAGATGGGAGGATCGCTTGAGCCCAGGAGGTTGAGGCTGTAGTGAGCCGAGATCATGCCACTGCACTCCAGCCTTGGTGACAGAGCAACACCCTGTCTCAAAAATGAATAAATTGGGCTGGGTGCAGTGGCGCATGCCTGTAATCCCAGCACTTTGGAGGCCAAGGCGTGTGGATCACTTGAGGCCAGGAGTTCGAGGCCAGCCTGGGCAGCATGGTGAAACCTCATCTCTACTAAAAATACAAAAATTAGCCGGGCATGGTGTTGCACACCTGTTGTAATCCCAGTTACTTGGGAGGCTGTTAAGTGAAATTCTGTCTCAAAAAAAAAAAAAAAAATAGCCAGATGCAGTGCCTTACACCTGTAATCCCAGCACTTTGGGAGGCCAAGGCGGGCAGATCACAAGGTCAAGTGTTCGAGACCAGCCTGGCCAACATGGTGAAACCCTGTCTCTACTAAGAATACAAAAATTAGCCGGGCATGGTGGTGTGTGCCTGTAATCCCAGCTACTTGGGTGGCTGAGGCAGGAGAATTGCATTGCTTGAACCCAGGAGGCAGAAGTTGCAGTGAGCCGAGATTGGGCCACTGCATTCCAGCCTGGGTGACAGAGCAAGAGTCTGTCTCAAAAAAAAAAAAAAAGAAAACCTGAAGATTCAGTGAAGTATAGAAAACAGAAATCACCCATAATCCTACATGTAGCAATAACGCAATAACTACCTTTTTTTTTTTTTTAGTTGGAGACAGGGTCTCCCTCTGTTGCCCAGGCTGAGTACAGTGGCATGATCACAGCTCACTGCAGCTTCAGCTTCCCAGGCTCAAGTAATCCTCCTTTCTTAGCCTCCCAAGTAGCTGGGACCACAGGCACACACCACCACACCTGGCCAATTTTTTTTTTTTTATTATTTGTGGAGAAAATGTCTTGCTATGTTGCTCAGGCTGGTCTCAAACTCCTGGGCTCAAACAGTCCTCTTGCCTTGGTCTCCCAAAGTGCTGGGATTACAGGCGTGAGCCACCACTCTTGGGTAATTTTAAAATTTTTTTATAGAGACTGGAGCCTGGCAATGTTGCCCAGGCTGGTCTCGAACTCCTGGTCTCAAGTGATCTTCCCACCTCAGCTTCCCCAAGTGCTAGGATTACAGGCATGAACCACTGCTCCTGGCCAGCACTTATTTTAAATGCCAGCCATTATTCTAAATGCTTCATATATATATATTAGTTTATTTAATCCTCATGACAATCAGATATTATCTATTTGCATTTTATAGATGAAGAAACCAAATGAAAGGTTAAATAAGTGATCAGTTTCCCAACCCTAATTAAAAATTTAACAGAAATTATTGCCCTTCCCTCCTAGCCACTAAATACTTAGCACTGCTTTACTAGTCTTTGACATAATGCCAGTGTATTTAGTCTGTTTGTAATCTGTTAACACCATGTTGACCAGTTCTTGGTTGTTATATACAGTGTTTACCTTCCGATTTTTAGCCTCTGTAATACAGTTACAGCATTACCTAGGTTTATTGAGTTTTTTTATAGTTACTACATTTAGTGTATACTTAGTTATCAGTATTTGAGGGAATTTCAAAATATTATTTATATCCTATCTGCTTTTTAAAAGGATTTAATGCCATTTATAATAAATAAGTCATACAATGAATTTTTCAACATTAAAGATTAAAAACCGTAAAGAGGAACCAGGATAATTATATCCAAAATGTAAGCTCATTTAGTAATAACAAGTTAATATTAAATTTAGTTCTTCTTTCTGACATTTTTGGTAAGAATGAGATTCTTGGTTTGGAGATAGCACAGACTATTAGTTTGAAATTATGGGATTTGGTATGTCACATATTATTCAGAATGCTAAAATATCTGCCACTGAGCAAACCTGAAATGTAATTCTTTTTTCTTATTCTTCTTTTTTTTTTTTGACAACTTCTGATACCAAAAAAATGTGTAATTCTTTACATACCTTCTAATAGTAGATGGTCAGATTTTTTGTACGTGCAGTGATTTCAAAGAACATTGAAAAATAATCAGGAACTGGTTCAGTTTGCACAAATTTACTCTTCTACTCCTTCTTCTGCACCCACTAAAAATTGTGAAACTGTGCAGATGTAATAAATATATTGTGCGTAGGCTGAAGTATGATACAGAGTGTGAAACTGAAATATTTAGTCCAAATTTTTATTCAGCAATGAATAAAAATTCCCAGGGCAATGAATAATTCTATCGAGGGCTGAAATTAGTGGTGGGGATTGGTGGAAAGAGAGATGGAGCTCATTTTATGAAGGCTCATAAATTTGGCGTGAATCTTATAATCAGTGAAGAGCTATTAAAGACTTTTTGATCAGGGTAGTGTCATGAAATTGAATTTTAGGAATTTTTTAGGAAGCTGAATACTGTTAGTGGTATATAGAAAGATTTTCTTGTTATTTTTTTGGGACGGAGTCTCGCTCTGTCGCCCAGGCTGGAGTGCAGTGGCGCGATCTCGGCCCAGTGCAAGCTGCGCCTCCCAGGTTCACGCCGTTCTCCTGCCTCAGCCTCCCGAGTAGCTGGGACTACAGGCGCCCACCACCGCACCCGGCTAATTTTTTGTATTTTCAGTAGAGACGGGGTTTTACTGTGGTCTCGATCTCCTGACCTCGTGATCCGCCCGCCTCGGCCTCCCAAAGTGCTGGGATTACAGGCGTGAGCCACCGCGCCCGGCCGAAAGATTTTCTTAAAGGAAGAGATACCAGGAAATCACATTATAGTCCATTGGTGTATATCATACATAGACTATTGCTTTTTGGTTTGTTATTTACTACTGTAATTCAAGGTGTAAGTAGCCCCAGCTTAATATAGTTTCTCATAAATTTTCATTCTTAACCTCTCCCAAGAAGCTCACCATACTTAACTCTCCATTATTGCTGTACCTTTTTTGTTCTCCAAATTGTAATACGTACATTTCTCTACCTGTCACCCTTTGATTACCCCTTCCCTTGCCATCTCTTGCCACCCCTACCCCCACCTCCTACCTGGGTTCCAATCCTGGTTCTGCTTACCATGTAACTGTGGCAGTTTACTTAATCTCTCAAAGCCTCAATTTCCTCATCTATACAATGTGAATAATAGTTTCAGCTTCATAGGGTGGTTGGGAGAGTTATTAGGTAAATATATGGAATACTCTTAAAATAATGCTTGGCACTTAATAAGTACTATATAAGTATTGTTACTGTTGTCTGGCTCATATTTATTTTTCTGATCTTAGCTTAGAGTTTATATCTTCCTTCTGGGAAGTCTTTTCTGCCCAAAGCTGAGTTACATATTCCTCTTTGTGTTGCCACAGATTCCTGTGCCTCCCTTGCCATGTTGTATTGTCATAGCCTAATTGTTTCATTGACACAAGTTCTTTTTCTGCTTCCATCACATCATCACATCCTTCTTGATTGGCAAATAGTAACTACTCAATAAATATTTGTTGTCTAGCACACACATACAGTTCAAACAGAAAACTAAAATAGACTAAAGTATGAGGAAATCTTGGTATTGGAACTTAACTATTGAGGTTTATTTCAAAGAATTTTATTTTGCAGCTTCTTTTGTATAGCTTTGAAACTCTAAAATATTTCCTTTTTTTTTTTTTTTTTTTTAGTTGTCATTTCCTTTGAGTCAGCAGGCCTTTCATCTGGAGCTTGACCCAAGAAGTTATGATTTTTCTCACTGTTTCACTCTATCTCCCAGTCTGAAATAGAGCCTTGCACTTTTTAGTGTCTGAGAGATATCATGCATTTGCAGTTAAATTCTCTTCTGTGGCTTTGGCTGGAATGTGAGTAAATTTCCAGAGAGGATACATAATTCCCAGGCTAAACTCTAACCTTGTGAACTATTTTAATGTGTGGCCTCATAAATGTAAATTTTTAAAATTTTAGACCAAGGAGGTGCTTGTTGTTCTGCCTTAATTGCAACTTCTATTTAGAAAGAAAGGATCTCTTGGCTTTAAGATAGAATCAAGAGGTGATAGTAGTGAGACTCAAGTCCTGAAGATAAAAACAGAAAGGGCCAAAAGCTCACCTCTTGGTTAATCAGGCAGGTGTGGAGGTGATGGAAATCCTCAAAGATAAAAAGTGCCTGATGGCAGCAACCAAGGGGAAAGGAAGATTGGCTGAGCCCCTGGGGTGTGTAGCAAGGAGACCACTGGTAGCCAAGTTAGAATCTGAGAAGCGGCCCTGTAGCTGAACACTAGAAAAGCCTTTGCGTGAGGTATTCCCAATTCTAACATTTATTTATCACCTTCTGTGTACCAGGTTCTGTGATCATTGTTAGGAGGAATGAAATAATGACATAGCCTTCTAGAGAACCTCAGTATCCAGCAGGAAAGATGGGCATATAATGAATAATTATATTAATAACTTTAATAAGATCCCCTACCACCTATAAACTCCATGAGAACATAGAACATGTCTGTTTTGTGTCTAGCACTGAGTGGTCGCTCAATAAGTATTTATTGAATAAATGAATTTGTTTAGCCCTTTCTAGTTTACTATGTGCCTTCACAGATATCTCGTTTAATATTCTACCTTCCTTTTCTATTCACCCACTTTGTGATGTAAGCAAGATAAATAATAGTATCCATAGCAATAATAGTATAAGACAATAAACTGAGTTAAATAGAAGTTAAAATGATAAACAGAGAAGAGAGTAAAATAGGAGCTTTTGTAGCTACATCTTAATCAGATGAGTTGTTATACCTCTGTCCAGGATCTAGAGTAATTACATACTTACCACCCTTCCTCTTGTCTCTCTGGTTTTTTTTTGAGACTGAGTCTCGCTCTGTCACCACGCTAGAGTGCAGTGGCACAATCTCAGCTCACTGAAAACTCCACCTCCCAGGTTCAAGTGATTCTCCTGCCTCAGCCTCCCGAGTAGCTGGGACTACAGGTGCATGCCACCACACCTGGCTAAGTTTTTTGTATTTTTAGTAGAGATGGGGTTTTACCATGTTGGCCTGGATGTTCTTGATCTCTTGACCTCGTGATCTGCCCGCCTCGGCCTCCGAAAGTGCTGGGACTACAGGTGTGAGCCACCACACCCAGCGTCTCTCTGGTTTTTTAATTTGTTTTTTTTTCCCCCGCAGAAGATCCTTTGGTTTTCTACTAGATGTTATTCCATCTAGATAGTGTTTATTTCTTGTTCATAGTCATCTCTTACCCAGGGAATTCCTTATTTTCTATTCCTGAAATCGAAATATTCTTTCATACTCATTATTTAGATGCTAAGAGAAAACTTGGGGACCGCTCTTCCCAACAAGATTGTCTCAAATTTTGTGCCCATCTGTGTGCATTCACGCACATGAGCATGTGTGTGGAGGAGAAGAGGAAAAGAACAGAGATGGGAAAGATTTTGAAGTGGGATGCTTGGCAAGAGGAGTAAATAGATGATAATTATGAAGAAGAAATTGGCAGGATTTCTTAACTGACTAGATTATGGGAACAAGGAGTAGAGAAACAGGTCAAAGTTGGCTGAAGTCCATAGAATGTATATTTTAATTTAAGTGCTAAATTTCCTCCATACATTTTTCATGAACTTTGAAAAATTTGTTGGCTTTATACGAACCTGTGAACTTCAGTGAGAAAAACAGCATCTTTAGATTTTTGAGCATAGTCTCAATGTCACTAATTCTTCTGCTTAAAAATCCTCAAATGACTTGCCAAATTAGGATAAAATCTAAATTCTGTTACCAAGGCCCCAAATTTCTATGTATCTGACTGCAACTGCCTGCTTAAACTGATCTTACCATTATTCCCATTCATATACCACCCACAGAGGCTTTATATCTGCTCTTACTTCAGAGTTTTTATACTTCCTGGTCCCTCATCTTGGTTGTTCCTCCCCAGTACTCAGCTTATTCAGTTATCAGCTCTTCCATACTCCTTTATCTAACGTGGTGCCCTCAGTGACTTGTTATCTAACCTATTACTTTGTTTTGTTTTATTTTTATAACAGCACTTACTACTTTCTGATATTGTCATCTTGTTTGTCAGTTTTTCTCTTCTAGAGAAATCTTTGTGAAGGCAGGTTCTTGGCTCTCTACTGATTACTTGAGTCTCCATTGCCCAGCCTTCTTGTTGTATCAGTTTTAATATAGCAAACCAAAATAGGATCTTAATTTTAAAAAATAGTAATGCTACTTAAGATTTGATTACTTAAGACCTAATGTTTCTGTATGCTAACTCCCTTTTTATAATGTAAAATGAATTATTCTCTCATAATATTTTTCTTTCTTTTCTTTTCTTTTTCTTTCTTTTTTTTTTTTAAATGATTTAGATGGGGTCTGCCTGTGTTGGCCCAGGCTAGCCACGAACTCCTGGGCACAGGCAATCCTCTTGCCTCAGCCTCCTAAAGTGCTGGGATTACAGGTGTGAGCCACCATGCCTGGGCAGTCTCATAATAATTTTCATTCCTGACTTTTTTTCAGATCTAGTCTCTAGAAAGAAACTTGTGCATGCCAAGACAGTATGGCCAAAAACCTATCCTAGCAAGTGTTAATGCTATGTTTCCACTCCTGAACACCAGGAACTGAACATTGTTATGTTTGGGTATTGTGAGTATGGAAGTCATTCAATTATTTTTCAAAGCGGGCTTAGTACATGATGTTTTGTTAAGCTACCTTGAGAACTGGAGTTTGTGTTTAAGTTTCAGTGAGATAAGGGTAGACCTCCTAATGCCTGTGAAAATTTTGATATGTTTTATAATGTACCACCTGACATCATAATGTACTGCCTGACATCCAAATCATCTTTTTGAGTTTTATAAATCTCCAAACTTCAAAACTAGTAGATGCTAGTATAAAACCTAATCATTTCAGTTCAATCTTTACATTCTCCAGGGTCCACTATTCATTCTCTTAAGTACAAGCCTATTTCTCAGTTTGGCATAGTGCCAAGAACATTGATAAATGTTGGCCCCAAAATGATTGTCAAAGTTCTGTTCACTTAAATTCACTGTAATTAGTAAGAATAGTTATCATTTATTTTGGGTGCCTTCAAAGTAGACTATGCTAGGCAACAGTTTATCTTGATAATCTCACAATAGCCTTGGCATTTGAAGAAACTTTGGCCTAGAAACATTTATGCCCCCAAGATCACACAACTAGAAAGGAGCAGAAGTTGATTTATCTCCTAAATCTATGTGACTTCAAAGCTGGTCATCCTACCACTATGCCTGGTTGCCTATATCATTTAATGTGATGAAGGCACTAATGTGACACCCACAGTGGGCTCAATTTATTAGTAATCCTTCTATATCACAGCCACACAAGTGCTTAGAGTTCCTGGCTGAGATCAGTCTATATAATTATATTACACTTCTCAAGTTTAGTAGTGCTAGACAAATAGGAAGGGAGTTTTACATTCTTTGTTTATTTGCAATAATTTCATGATTGTCATAATTAAACTATAGCCCGAGTTTAAAGAAGAAGCCAGCCCAAAAAAAAAAAAAAATTAACTCATACATTCATCCCTAAACAATCAAATCTCAGTAAAAATTTTAATATTAGCAGCAACTTCTTTTTATTTTCTAGCAGCAGCTTCTTAAGAGAGAGAAAAAGAGGGTAAGCGTGAGTGTGTGTGTGTGTGTGTGTGTGTGTGTGTCTAGGAGAGGGGGAGAGCACTTATGTCAACTAAGAGGTGAGTTTACTTCTGAAGTCCAATTGTCTAATGTATGGAGGGAGGATAACCTCCAGGCTTGGTGGTGCACACCTGTAGTTCCAGCTACTTGGGAGGCTGAAGTGGAAAGATCACTTGAGCCTGGGGGTCAAGGCTGCAGTGAGCCATGATCACGCCACTGCACTCCAGCCTGGGCAATGGAGCAAGACCCTGTCTCAAAAAATAAAAACTAAAAAATTTTAGTCTGGGCATGGTGGCTCACACCTGTAATTCCAGCACTTTGAAAGGCCAAGGTAGGAGGATCACGTGAGCCTAAGAGTTCAAGACAAGCCTGGGGAACATGGTAAAATCCCATCTCTACAAAATATACAGAAATTAACCAGGTGTGGTGGCATATGCCTGTAGTCCCAGCTCCTCGGGAGGCTGAGGTGGGAGGATTGATGGAACCCAGCAAATCGAGGCTGCAGTGAGCCATGATCGCATCACTGCACTCCAGCCTGGGTGACGGAACAAAACCCTGCCTCAAAAAAAAAATAATAATAATAATTGAAAATAATTGAAAATTTAAAAGATTGGCGGGGCGCAGTAGCTCACGCCTGTAATCCCGGCACTTGGGGAGGCTGAGGTGGGTGGATTACCTGAAGGTCGGGAGTTCGAGGCCAGCCTGACCAACATGGAGAAACCCTGTCCCTATGAAAAACAAAATTTAGCCGGGCATGGTGGCGCATGCCTGTAATCCCAGCTACTCAGGAGGCTGAGGCAGGAGAATAGCTTGAACCTAGGAGGCAGAGGTTGCGGTGAGCCGAGATCGCGCCATTGTTCCAGCCTGGGCAACGAGAGCGAAACTCTGTCTCAAAACAAAACAAAACAAAACAAAACAAAAAAAACCATATATATAATGTATATGTAATCCCTCCCAAAGTGGTGGGATTACAGGCGTGAGTCGCCGCGCCCGGCCTATTTATTTATTTTTTGAGACGGAATCTCGCTCTGTCACCCAGGCTGGAGTGCAGTGACACGATCTCTGCTCACTGCAGCCTCCACCTCCTGGGTTCAAGCGATTCTCCTGCCTTAGCCTCCCGAGTAGCTGGGACTGCAGACAGGAGCCACCACACCTGGCCTAAATTTTAAATTGTGCCTCATTCTGAGTAGCATGATGAAATCTTGCACCATCCCACCCTGTCCCACCCAGGATGTAAACTGTTAGCCTTTATCTAGTATATGCATGTTGTATGCACTGGCTGCTACAAAGTTAGGCACTTCGTAGCTGTGTTGGTTATCAGATCGAAAAAACAGTTTATGTAAGGTTAGGTACTATTCGTGGTTTCAGGTACCCACCGGGGGTCTTGGAATGTATCCTCCAAGGTTAAGGGTAGGGGGGACTACTGTAATTGCCTGAATGGCTCAGAAGGGAGAGGTGTTGTGGCCAGAGAAGCTGCTTGTTATGTAATCCACATTAGTACAAGATAATCATAAGATGAGCTGTAAGTATAGTGGGTGTTAGATCACTGCTGGGTCTTATTTAAGGTGGCAGGGGTGTTAGGGTAACATTTAGAAGTTGAGAGCAAAGAGTAAGGTTTGTTTTGACTCTATACAACACTTGAAGTAAAAAGCAGTTTGTTTTGTTTTCAGGCATAAAGATATCCATCCATGTGTTTGTTGTGTTGTTTTTGTTTTTTGTGGGGTTTTTTTTGGGTCATATTCACAAGGGAAACCAGAATCTGTATGTTCCTCTGGAAGATTAGGTGAAGAGAAGTATAACCTGTTTCAGTGTGGCTTCAGTCTATGGTCTGGGTTTTATTAAACCAGATACGTATAAGAGCATGTCAAATTTAACCACCTCCCTTCATCCACTAGATTACAGTGAATGATAGTAATGTCACTGATACATTGTTATACACATTGCTCACTAACTGTTTTTTTTTTTTTTTTCTTTTTAGAGATGGAGTCTCGCTCTGTCGCCCAGGCTGGAGTGCAGTGGTGCGATCTCCGCTCACTGCAAGCTCCACCTCCCGGGTTCACTCCATTCTCCTGTCTCAGCCTCCCTAGTAGCTGGGACTACAGGTGCCCGCCACCACGCCTGGCTAATTTTTTTGTATTTTTAGTGGAGACGGGGTTTTTTTTTTTGTTTTTTTTGTTTTTTGTTTTTTGTTTTTTGAGACGGAGTCTTGATTCTCGGTCTGTCACCCAGGCTGGAGTGCAGTGGTGTGATCTCTGTTCACTGCAACCTCTGCCTCCTGGGTTCAAGCAATTCTCTTGCCTCAGCCTCTCGAGTAGCTGGGACTACAGGCAGGTGCCACCATGCCTGGCTAATTTTTGTATTATTATTATTATTATTATTATTATTATTATTATTATTACTATTTTTAGTAGAGACGGAGTTTCACCATGTTGGCCAGGCTGGTCTTGAACTCCTAACCTCAGGTGATCCACCCACCTTGACCTCCCAAGGTGCTGGGATTATAGGCATGAGCCACCACACCCAGCCACTAACATCTTTTATCCATTAATAGTTCTTAATTTTGTTTTGCTTGTCTTTAAGTGCTTTAAGTCCCTTTACTAGGATAAACTAAGTACTATTGATAATTTACAAAAGTGCTCCATCTTTACTGTTTACATCTACTTGCTAGAATGTCTACCAAGTTATGTAAGCATTTTTGTAAATGAATTTATTGCCTTTAGTTTTAGAAATATTGAGAGCAGAATGGAACACTGACAATCAGATTTGGCAAAAGCATTCAAAGTGATTGTTATGGTGATTCTGATCATCTCTTTAAGATAAGGGAGTTAGGAAGATTACTAGAATAAGCATCTTTAATATTGAGCTAAGATTCATTTTTGTGTTCCTTAAAATTCACCATAGTTTTGACTAAACTAAGGAGGACAGTGAGTACTTACTTTACACTGACCTATACATTCATTTAAAAGCATTCTTTAATTGAAGTACTTTATTTTATTTTATTTTATTTTATTTTATTTTATTTTATTTTATTTTATTTTTTTGAGATAGAGTCTCGTTCTGTCACCCAGGCTGGAGTGCAGTGGTACAGTAATGGCTCACTGGAGCCTCAACCTCCTGGGCTCAAGCAACCCTTCCACCTCAACCTCTTGAGTAGCTGGAGCTAAAGGTGTGCACCACCATGCCTGGCTAATTTTGTTTATTTTTTGTAGAAACAAGGTCTCACTGTGTGGGCCAGGCTGGTCTCAAACTCCTGGGCTCAAGCAGTTCTCCCGCCTCAACCTCCCAAAGTGTTGGGATTACAGGCTTGAGCCACCATGCCTGGCCCAATTGAGGCATTTTATTTTAGATGCATCTTCTAGCCAGGCAAGGTGGCTCACACCTGAAATCCCAGTGTCTTGGGAGGCTGAGGCAGGAGGATTGCTTGAGCCCACGAGTTTAAGACTGTAGTGAGCCATGATCATGTGACTACACTCCAGCTGGGGCCACAGATCGAGACCTTGTCTCTAAAATGAATGAATGAATGTATGCATGAGCCTCCTGAGAAGCCGTGGAGAAAGAAGCAAGCATGACCAGTCAGTGACTGACATTTAAACTGTAAGAAAAATTGACTTCATTTTATATGAACTTTAAAGGAGACTCTGTGTAGGTAGGTACTTCAAAATATGTGTAAGTGTAATTGTTTCAGAATAGGTGGCCATGATGTGATTTGATGAGACTGCCAAGAGCTAGACATTCTAGCCATTTCCTAAAAGGCCGGTTAGCTAAACACTAGTTAGGATTCATTTATTTAATTGATTCACAGCTTAAAATTAAGTGTAGTAAAGGAAACAGATATAGAAGAGATAGGGAAAGGTTTAGAGTTGGAGTGTCTTCAGCTGCTTGTGGAGGGCGTGGTAGAGACAGTGTTAACTACTTCCCAGTTTTACCTTGGGTGACCCTTGTTACAGATCACTACTTCTGAGCTGCTTTTGAGAGCTAGTGGAGAGAGATTATATTACGTCCTAGGAGAATGTAACTCAGTTCTACTGGAGGCCACCATTCTCTTCCAGGTCATGGGTGGTACCTCTTAGTGTCACTCAGAGGTGAGGACTATTTGATGGCAGGCAACCTTAAGCTGCTGGCAGGACAGAAACCTTTGTGAAAAGCATTGGGAAATCTGACTCCTGGAAAGAGTGAAACATCAGAAACTCTGTAGAGTATATGAGTTTCGCCTATTAGGCAGTTATAAGGAAATAGCTAAAAAGGAACTGGCTAATTAGAGTTGAGAGAAAATATTTATAAACAGACTTTAAATACTTTAAAAGCAGGCTTTTATTTTATATTCTTTCGGTGGGGATAGTGTGAACTGCCACCTCCTTTTAAAAGCCTTGCATTCCACCTGGGCACCATGACTCACTTCTGTAATCCCAGCACTTTGGGAGGCCGAGGCATGTGGATCACGAGGTCAAGAGATCGAGACCATCTGGCCAACATGGTGAAACCCGTCTCTACTAAAAATACAAAAATTAGCTGGACGTGGGGGCGCGCACCTGTAGTCTCAGCTACTCTGGAGGCTGAGGCAGGAGAATCGTTTGAACCCGGGAGGTGGAGGTTACAGTTGAGCCGAGATCACACCACTGCACTCTAGCCTGGCGACAGAGCAAGACTCTGTCTCAAAAAAAAAAAACAAAAAACATTCCATCTAAAAAAATTACCATTTACTTGCAGATGTTTTCTTGTGGAAGAAATAAAGTTTAAAGAAAAAGAAATAAATTACCAAGACAGCTTTCCAAATATGATGGATTAATTATCTGTATATTGTGGCAAGATATTTTCCCCCTCCCAACATTTATTTTTTATTTACTTATTTATTTTGAGACAGGATCTCGCTTGGTCACCCAGGCTGAAGTGCAGTGGCGCGATCTCGGCTAACTGCGACCTCTGCCTCCCGGGTTCAAGCGATTCTCCTGCCTCAGCCTCCTGAGTAGCTGGGACTACAGACACGTGCCACCACACCCGACTAATTTTTTGTATTTTTAGTAGAGACGGGATTTCAGCGTATTAGCCAGGATGGTCTCGATCTCCTGACATCGTGATCTGCCCACCTCAGCCTCCCAAAGTGCTCGGATTACAGGCATTAGCCACCGTACCCGGCTGAGATATTTTCTCCCTCCCAACATTTTATTATGAATAATTTTAAACATACAGAAAAGTTAAGTAAAATGATCACCCACCACCTAGATTCAATAATTGTCAAAGTTTTGTCATATTTGCTTTATCTATATATGTGATTGTATTTGTTTTGCTGAACAATTTGGAGGTTTTAAACATTATGACATTTCTCTCCCAAATACTTTATCATGACTCTCCAAAAACATGAGGACATTTGCTTATATAACTGTAATACCATTATTATACTACACAGTACTTCCTACTGTCATCTTTTATCCATGTGTAGCAAGTTATTTAGCCACTTTTAAATTTGTTTCTCCTCACTCCAGTAACCCTACACCCCCGAAAACCTTATTGTTCCTTGTCACTTTGTCATGTACCTCATGCCCAGCAGCAATTGGTGAGATGGCTTTTTCATATGGTTTTATATTTGGGAACCTCTAGAGCAGTGGTTCTCAACTTGGGCTGGACATTAGAATAACTTGAGGAACTCTTGAAAATCCCAATCCCCCTACATCCCAGACCACATATATCAGAATTTCTGATATTCTGATGATTTCCATGCGTCAGTAGTTCTTAAAGTTTCCCAGGTGATTCTGCTGTGCATCCATGATTAAGAATCACAACTGTAGGTCCTATTAATCTTCAGTAAGAGTATTCAGTGTTTGGATAGGTACTTGACATTTTTCTGACCAGAACAGAGATGAAAAGTGGTATGCCTAGGTATTTAGGCTTTTTCCTTTTCTTTCACTAAACATTTACTGAACATCTACAATGTGTAAAACACTGAGCTAGGTTCCCATTCATAATGATGAATAAGATATGTTAACTGTGGTGTTCTAGAAAGACCATGGACTTAGGGTTAGACTTCTATGGAGTTAAATTCTAGCTTTGCTGAGAACAATTTGTGTGATTTTTAACTAAGTCCTAAACCTCTCTGGGGCTTTAACATGATGTGGTTTGTTTACCTTGCAGATATTATCTCAACCACTCTTACTACCTCTGTACTCTAGCCACACTGGCCTTCTTTCTTTTTCTCAAACATATGAAGCTTGCTCTATCTATATATGTGGCTTTTTACTACCTTCTTTTTCCACTCCCTCTGATACCCCTCTGGGATACAAACAGGCCCTTGCTAGTCATTCAGGTTTCAGTTAAAATATCATCTTCTCATTGAAGCTTCTTCTGACCATCTAATCTAAAATAACTTCCTGGATAGTCCATATCATATCATGGTGTTTGATTTTCATTGTGGCATTTATTCCTCTTAGATAGTTTCTTGTTTGTTATGGGCTTACTTTCTCCTCTATTATATAAGAGTACCAGGAGAGCTAGAACCTCATCTGTTTGGTTTCCCTTATTCTCAGGAACTGTAGAAAAATGCCTGACGCATAGAGGATGCCTAATAAATATTTGTTGAATTAATAAAGTGGTAACAGTAATTCTACATTATGTTTGTGATAGTTTAGGAAAACCTCCTGGGGACAATTTCCTATCAGTTCCCTCATGCTGTTTCCCCAAGGAGTATCTTTTCTCTTAAATGCTAAAAGCCAAAGCCTTTGTTGTGCTTAGAAAATCCAAGCAGGTAGAAGATACTTCTGAATATGTAAAAAGTGTGCCAATTCAGTAGCCCCCTCCCCAGACTGGGGTTAAGAGGGCTCCCTTTTGCCTCACAGTGAGTCTCCTTGTGAAAAAGAATCAATAGTTTTATCATCTTGCCTTAGCACTTCTCCTTCTGAACAGAAATTTGTTGTTCAACCTTTGGGTTTATGCTGGAGAAACAGAATGCATTGATAAACCATCCTTTTGTGTGTATCATTGAGAGCCAAGATGGAAGCAGTGTTAGCCAGCTAGTTAAGTTTTTTTCTGTAGTGTCTTTTCTGAGTTAAAAAGCAAATGCAATAAATGCCCACAGAATGTTCTTGACTTTTCTTTTTCTTTCTGGTGTATTCTTTTAAGCTTTAATTTATTGCTCTTGCACTGTGTGCCAAGAACGGAATTGCCTAGATCACATCTTACGATATCTCTATGAGATAGGAACTCTTTCTTACTTTTTAAAATAGAGATAGGGGTCTCGCTATATTGCCCAGACTTGTCTCAAACTCCTGTGCTCAAGTGATCCCCCTGCCTTAACTTCCCAAAGTGTTGAGATTACAGGCGTGAGCCACTGTGCCTGACTGGCCGAGAGCTCTCTTATTCCCACTTTATACATGAGCATAGTGAGTTTTAGCAAGCTAAGAAACGTGGCCTGGTTGGTGGTTTGTGGAGCCAGGATTAAAATCCAGGTAATCTGACTTTATCTTCCACAGTTATAACCATACTACCTCTCATTATATCTTTTTCTCTTCTCATCTTTATCATTTAAATACTTTTATAAAAGGCATTTGAGATGGTTAAGCATAAATATGTTTCTCAAAGCAATAGATACCAGGAAAACAGTTCCTGGTGGCCTTGCTTAGAAGCCATGTTCTAATCAATCAAGATTCTTAAGGAAGAGTAGCATCATCAATTGTTCATGTATATTAGTAGATGAGTCTGGAAAGTGGAACCAAGGTTCTGGACTTCTTTGTTTCTTTAAGCCTTCTAATTATATTTTGATGATTATGGCCAAGTATATGGATTCTAGTTTGTCTTTAGTGAGAGATTCAAAAGGAGCATTGTGTTTAATTCTAGAAACTCGAGATACTAATATTATCAAGATGAGTTCACTCCTATTATTTTCATGTTACATTTTTTGGGATTAGTAAAATTAGCTTAGTTTTGGCCAGGCGCAGTGGCTCACGCCTGTTATCCCAGCACTTTGGGAAGCCGAGGCAGGTGGATCACCGGAGGTCAGGAGTTCGAGACGAGCCTGGCCAACAGAGCAAAACCCTGTCTCTACTAAAAATACAAAAATTAGCCAGGTGTGGTGGCACGCACCTGTAGTCCCAGCTACTCGGGAGGCTGAGGCAGGAGAATCACTTGAAGCTGGGAGGCGGAAGTTGCAGTGAGCCGGGATCATGCCACTGCACTCCAGCCTGGGCAACAGAGCGAGACTCTGTCTCTAAATACATAAATAAAGCATATGATCTATATGGACAGTCATGTCTTTTTCTTTTTAAAAGTCCATGCTGATGCTAGACGTAAGAGATGATTTGCACAGAGTAAGTGCTAAGGTTGATAACAAATTCCTTCTGTAGGGTGTTTATCCGAGAGGGGAAAATAGGAAACTTTTGGGTATAGATCCCTCAGCAGAGCAGAAACACAGAGGGCTTAGGCACCTTATAAGAAGAGCTAATAATACTGCCACTGATCATGGTAATAATAAGAAAGAGAGCAAACATTTATTTACTGTTTGCTAAATATAGTGCTGGCACTTTAAATGTATTATATGAATAGATTAAATGGGTTAATAAATGTAGAATACATAGAATAATGCCTGGTGCATGGTAAAAAGTTACATAAACAGTAGCTGCTATTTTTATTGTACTTTTATATTTTTATATATTTTTATTTGTTAATTTTTATTGTTATCCTTTTGGGTGGTGATTGTAATTATTCTTCACAGCAACCGTATAAGTTAAGTACTATTATTATCCATTTTACATATGGGTAAACTGGATGCCAGAGGTTAAGCCAGGAAATAGTAGAACAGGATTCAAACTCTCTAGTTTTATGTAGTTGAGTCTTTTTTTTCAGTCAGTCTCACTCTGTCACCCAGGATCGCCCAGGCTGGAGGGCAGTGGTGAGATCTTCACTCACTGCAGCCTCTGCCTCCTGGGTTCAAGCAGTTCTCCTGCCTCAGCCTCCCAAGTAGGTGGGGTTACGGGTGCCCACCACCACGCCTGGATAATTTTTGTATTTTTTTAGTAGAGACAAGGTTTCGCCATGTTGGTCAGGCTCAAACTCCCGACCTCAAGTGATCTCACAAAGTGCTGGTATTACAGGTGTGAGCCCGGCCTTGAGTCTTTGTTTGGTTAGGACTGCCTAGGGATATAGATAGCTATTCTACTTAGTGTTGCTGGAAAGTTGCCCTTAAGGAAGTGACATTTAGGCTGATACTGAAAGATAAAAAGCTAGGTATGCAAAAGTTGAGAAAGGGAAAGAGGAACTTTAGGCAAAGTACAGCAAGTGCAAAGGCCTGAGGGGAAATGGGTTTGACATGGTTCTGTAAACAAAAATGTCACCTTCTGAGTGAGTTCTTCCCTGAATACTGTATTTAAAACTGGCCAGGTGTGGTAGCTGATGACTAATTCCAACACTTTGGGAAGCCGAAGTAGGCAGATCCTTTGAGTCTGAAAGTTCAAGACCAGCCTGGGCCCCATTGTGAGACCTCATTCTTTACAAAAAATAAATTCGCTGGGCATGGTGGCATGTGCCTGTAGTCCCAGGTACTTGGGAGGCTGAGATGGGAGGATCACTTGAGCCAGGGAGATTGATCCCCGTTTTATTTTCTCCATAACACTTATTATTGTCCCACATAGTATATAATTTATTTTGGTTGTCTCTCCCACAATGGGATATAAGCTTCCTGAGGACAGGGATGTTTGTCTGATTTGTTCATTGTTATTGCCAGGTCCTCCCTTAGCCCATGGGACTTTTTCCAGTAAATTAGAAAAGAATGCCAGGCACAGTGGCTCACACCTGTAACCCCAGCACTTTGGGAGGCCAAGGCAGGCAGATCACCTGAGGTCGGGAGTTTGAGACCAGCCTGACCAACGTGGAGAAACCACCATCTCCACTAAAAATACAAAATTAGCCGGGCATGGTGGCACATGCCTGCATACCTGTAATCCCAGCTACTCAGGAAGCTGAGGCAGGAGAATTGCTTGAAACCGGGAGGCGGAAGTTGTGGTGAGCCAAGATGGTGCCATTGCACTCCAGCCTGGACAACAAGAGCAAAACTCCGTCTTGAGAAAAAAAAGAAAAGAAAAGAAAGTCTCCTTTCCAAAAGGTTGTGGCTCCACGCGGGACATGTAGTTCGGCTAGAAAAGCATGGACCTAGATTTTGGCCTCCTCTTGCCTCCTCAGCCAATTATACAAGACATAATTGAGCAACCATTACATGGCAGTCCTAGGATGCATTCATAGTACCTAGAACAGTGCCAACGTGTAGCAGACATGAATAAATATTTGTAGAATGATGGAATAGTTTAGAGTGAAGAAGAGTGATTATGAGATGAGAAAGTAAGCAGAAACCAGGTCAAGTAAGACTTCTAAGGAGTTTGATCTTTTTTTTTTTTCTAAATAGCAGTCAACTGACAAGTCCCCTGGAATACTTTTCATTAAATCATAATCTGTATTTTCAAAAAGCAGTGCAAGTAATTCTGCAGTAGAGTTAGTGGTCCAACTTTCTTTTTTTTTTTTTTTGAGACGGAGTCTTGCTCTGTCGCCCAGGCTGGAGTGCAGTGGCGCAATCTTGGCTCACTGCAAGCTCCGCCTGCCGGGTTCATACCATTCTCCTGCCTCAGCCTCCCGAGTAGCTGGGACTACAGGCACCCGCCACCATGTCTGGCTAATTTAATTTTTTTTTTTTTTGTATTTTTAGTAGAGATGGGGTTTCACCTTGTTGAGGATGGTCTTGATCTCCTGACCTCGTGATCCGCCCGCCTCGGCCTCCCAAAGTGCTGGGATTACAGGCGTCAGCCGCTGTGCCTGGCTAGCAGGCCAACTTTCAATACTTTTGGCCCTTGACTTCAGGGATCCATCTCCTGCCTATTTCACCCTTGTCTATTTGGCATTTTACTTTGCCTGCATATGTGGGTTTACCATGTTCTTTCAAACTCTGTGCAAGGGAGTTTGGGATGAACTATATGTAAAATATTCATTTTTTTTCTTGCAACCCCATATCCAAACACAGTAGGATGGAGTTTTTAATCAGGGTTATTGCAGAAAACCCAGGACCTCAGGTCCTTGTGATTGAGTGGTGAATGAAGGGGAAAATGAGGCCACTTGAACATTATTCTGTTTAGGAACTTGCTGTATGAATTAGTAGAGACCATCACATTTTTCATCAATTCCTGCCCTCACCACACCCCCCTCTTGCCCCTGCTAAAAAACTACCAGCCTTCTCTCATGTTATGATTTAGGGGCCCCTGTTCACTGAGGGGCTAACAGCTGGAATTGTGGCACTACATTAGCCTTTTTTGAGCTTTTATTTCTCTTTCATGCTGGATTTTTTTTTTTTTTTTGGCACCCACACCCCATTTGAGAATTTACTTTCTCTCTGAGAAGTTTTTGTCAGTAGTTTTTTGTTTTATTGCCTTTTCTGTGATAGGTTAAGGATACAGCTTGGTAAAGAAGGAACCTGCAGGGGTTTATTGATGGAGTTCCTGTCCCACCATGCCCTAGGCCTAGTACATACATGCTTCTGATGAATCACTGCTGTTAGTATTTAGTATCTCCTGATCCTCACAGTCTATATTATGCAAAGCATAGAATCTGCCCAAGGGACTTAATAGCTGAATCACTCACTTGATCTGTTCTCTTTCACTCTTTCTTCCCTTTGTTGGTGGCTACAGGCAAGTATATGAGACATATAAAACTGTAAGCAAGACAAAACCTGGACTATATATCTTTATTGCTGCTTGGGAAGTGGCCTGGGAGTTCAAATTCAAGGATTTGAAGCTTTGTACAGCTGCCCCAGATAACCTGCTCTCATTGGGATGAGGATGAAGTATTTCCACATGATTGCTCAAGTCCCTTTTCTCTTTGCCCTGATGCCCCCTCCCTCCTCTCTATTTCATTAATTGCTTAGCAGTTGCTGATGGAATTAAAACGAGATGTGTCTGCAGCCTCTGTGGTTTGCTGTCAGAACTCTCTTTCTAAGGTCTTTATCTTACTGCTAGGGATGGGTGAACATCTGATTTTGAAGCAAGAGGAGGGAGGGACCTGTGGCTGTAGTTAAATGCATTTTTCTAAAAGCAGCAGCTTGCAGAGTTGGACTCCTCCTGACACACTATTCATTTTACCAAGCCATGCCCTAGTCCCTTATGCTGTTCATTAATGGGGCTTGTATGTGGCAGCACAGTATATAGAAATGAATCCTGCTGAATTGCTTTTGTTGGTGATGTGGAAAGTGCTTTTCATTTTTAACTAAGTACAAGAAGGAAACAGCCTCAAAGTGTGAAAGAGTCAAAACCAAATCCAGGGGTTTCTGTGGAAGACAAGAATCTGGATATGGCTGAGGCGGGTGGATCACCTGACGTCTGGAGTTCAAGACCAGCCTAACCAACATGGAGAAACCCCATCTCTACTAAAAATACAAAATTATCTGGGTGTGGTGGCACATGCCTGTATTCCCAGCTACTCAGGAGGCTGAGGCAGGAAAATCACTTGAACCTGGGAGGCGGAGGTTGCAATGAGCCTAGATCGCACCATTGCACTCCAGCCTGGGCAACAAGAACTCCATTTCAAAAAAAAAAGGAAGAAGAGGGGAAAACCAGAGGTTATCTATAATCAGTAGGATTTTTTTGCACATACAGAATTTCTGGCAATAATAATCTTTTGGACACAGGATGGGAATAACAACCATGGAGGAACTTCTGTTTTCTTTGGGAGGTCAACGTATTTATTTTCTCTTAATACCGAATTCTCTTTTCTTATTCATGGTTTTGGTTTTGTGTACTATTAATTATATAAATTAATGGGAACCCAGGTAGTATTTGTATATTTACAAAAAGGTTATGAAATTTAAGCAAGGTAAACTTAAAGATAGCCACTTGAATTTTGCCAAAATTTGGAACTTAATCTACATTCTAACCAAGCAAGTTGGTTTTATCTGAGAAAATATAAATAATTACTTGATATACTTGGCCGGGTGAGGTGGCTCACGCCTGTAATCCCAGCACTTTGGGAGGCCGAGGCGGGTGGATCACGGGGTCAGGAAATCAAGACCATCCTGGCTAACGCAGTGAAACCGCGTCTCTACTAAAAATACAAAAAATTAGCCAGGCGTGGTGGCGGGCACCTGTAGTCCCAGCTACTTGGGAGGCTGAGGCAGGAGAATGGCACGAACCTGGGAGGCGGAGCTTGCAGTGAGCCGAGATCGCGCCGCTGCACTCCAGCCTGGGCGACAGAGCGAGACTCAGTCTCAAATAATAATAATAATAATTACTTGATATACTTGAAAAATTAATAAAAATGGGGGCTAATCAGGATTAGGCACCTTGAGAAACCAAAACCCCTGGTTTGCCTTCTTTTAGGTCAAATTTATCTACTTAGTTTATATTATAACTTACAGGTATAAATGTGGTTGTTGTTATTAATAATAATCTTTTATTCAGTGTCTACTTGCTGCCAGTTTCATGAGGCTTTCTTTAAACATTAATACTGACTTCAGGCTAGCTTAAATATATTATAAATTCTGATACAGATTTCTCTAGTCATGTGCTTCTTAGTTATGATGTCAATTCAGAATTTTTTATCAGATTTTTGTTCTAGAAAAAAAAAACAAAAAAGTCAACACACGTCACTGCTATAAATTATATCCCAGAATGGGGGCTAAAATAAACTTGCAGTATCTTAAAAAAATCTAACTTCCATGCCCTGTTCTAGAAAGCTACTGGATGTTTCTACGAAAAGGAAGATGTGATAGAGGAAAGATGAAATTCAATAAACAAGAAAGGTTAAAGGAATCCTCAGAATAGTGGATGGAGCCAGGCGTGGTGGCTCAAGCCTGTAATCCCAGCACTTTGGGAGACTGAAGCGAATGGATCACTCGAGGTCAGGAGTTCGAGACCAGCCTGGGAGGTGGAGGTTGCAGTGAGCTGAGATCATGCTACTGCACTCCAGCCTGGGAGACAGAGCGAGACTCCATCTCAAAAAAAAAAAAAAAGAATGAACTGAAGGCCCATTTTAAGAATCATATATATATACATATAAATATATACATATATATGTATATATATATAAAGAAAACAAGGTCGGGTATGGGGACACATGCCTGTAATCCCCGCTACTTGGGAGGCTGAGGCAGGAGAATCGCTTGAACCCAGGAGTCAGAGGTTGCAGTGAGCAGAGATCGCACCACTGCACTCCAGCCAGGGCAACAAGAGCGAAACTCCGTCTCAAAAAAAGAAAGCAGGCTTAGTGCAGTGGCTCATGCCTGTAACCCAACACTTTAGGAGGTCAAGGTGGGAGGATTGCTTGAGGCCAGGAGTTCAAGACTAGCCTGGGCAACATAGTGAAACCCACCCCCCTTACCTGCAAGAAAACAGAATAAATAAAATATAGATAAATATTTTTTATCTGCTTGTTAGGATATGAATGACTTTGTAAGTGTGACTGCATAGGGAAAAAAACATAAAGGAAAAGATTGATAGATTTTTACTAAATAAAAGTTTAAGATTTATTTATTTTTTTTTTTTTTTGAGACAGTCTCGCACTGTCGCCCAGCCTGGAGTGCAATGGCATGATCTCAGCTCACTGCGCCCAGCCAAGGTTTTTTTTTTATATCAAAAAAGGTTGTGAACATTACTGAATGATCTTGCTTCACTGCAGTCCTAAGTCTTGTCATTAGTCTATTTTAGTTATCTTATAGATTTTGGAGTTGCTCCCTCTCATTCTTTACTTGGAATGATTCATTTACAGGAAAATTAATTATTTAATAAGGTTTATGAGCCGGGCACAGTTGCTCACGACTGTAATCCCAGCACCTTGGGAGGCTGAGGTGGGCGGATCACGAGGCCAGGAGTTCGAGATCAGCCTGACCAACATGGTGAATCCCCGTCTCTACTAAAAATACAAAAATTAGCCATGTGTGGTGGCGTGCACCTGTAGTCCCAGCTACTCAGGAGGCTGAGGCAGGAGAATAGCTTGAACCCGGGAGGTGGAGGTTGCAGTAGCCGAGATCATGCCATTGCACTCTAGCCTGGGCGACGGAACAAGACTCTGTCTCAAAAAACAAACAAAAATAAAATTATGACCAGACATGGTGGCTCAGGCCTGTAATTCTAGCACTTTGGGAGGCCAAGGCGCATGGATTGCTTGACCTCAGGAGTTTAAGACCAGCCTCAGCAACATGGCGAAATCCCATCTGTACAAAAAAGTACAAAAACTATATGGGTATGGTGGCATGTGCGTGTAGTCCTGGCTACTCTAGAGCCTGATTGGTGGGTGGATTGCTTGAGCCCAAGAGGTTGAGGCTGCAGTGAGCTTTGATAGGGCCACTATATTCCAGCCTGGGTGACAGAGAGAGAACTTGTCTCAGAAAAAACAACAAAATTGTGCAGGATCTGGATTTTTTAAAAATTTAAAAATTTTTCATTAAAAATTATAAAACAACAAAAAAGATTTGCATCTACATTTTGCTATTTTTTTATGTCTTTTTTGTTCCTCTTTCCCTCCATCACAGCCCTCTTTTGTGTTAAATAGATATGTTCTATTGTATATAGTGTAGGGAGACCCATCTCTACAAAAAATTTAAGAATTAGCTAGAACAGAGAAAACAAAAAGAAGTGATGGTACATGCATGCCTATAGTCTCAGCTACTTGGGAGGCTGAGGTGGGAGGATGAGTTGAGCCCAGGAGGTCAAGCTGCAGTCAGTTGTGATTGTTCCACTGCTTTACAGTCTGGGTGATAGAGCAAGACCCTGTCTCAAAAAAAAAAAAAAAAAAAAAAAGTAGCCAGACCTACTGGCTCACACCTGAAATCCCAGGTGCGGGAGGCCTAGGCGGGTGGATCATTTGAAGTCAGGGGTTCGATACTAGCCTGGCCAACATGGTGAAACCCTGTCTCTACTAAAAGTACAAAAAAAATTAGGTGTGGTGGTAGGTGACTGTAGTCCCAGCTACTTGGGAGGGTGAGGCAGGAGAATCACTTAAGCCCAGGAGGCAGAGGTCGCAGTGAGCTGAGATCTTGCTACTGCACTCCAGCCTGGGCGACACAGGAAAACAAACAAACAAACAAAAAAAAACTTGTGTTTTTGTATAGCTCTGTTCCCTTCTTTGTCCTTTGTGCTATTATTGTCATACAAATGACGTATACCCAGCAACACAGATTATAAATATTGCTTTATGCAGTTGTCTTTTAAGTCAGATATGAGAAAAAAGTTATAAATAAAAAATACATTTATACAGTCTTTTGTATTTACCTACTGTGGTAGGTAGGCAGAATACTGCCTCCTCCAAAAAAAATCTATTTCTTATTCCCTGGAACCTGTGAATATGTTACCTTACCTGGCAAAAGAGATTTTATAGATGTGATTAAATTAAGGATTTTGAGGTGGGGGGATTAGCTTAGATTATCCAATGGTTCCAATGTAATCACAAGGGTTCTTGTAAGGGAAGAAGAGGGCAAGAGAGTCAGAGTCAGAGAGAGATTTAAAGATGGTATACTACTTAGTTTGAAGATGGAGGGAGGGGATGAGCCAAGGAATTTAGACAGCCTCCTAAAGCCTAGAAAAAGCAAGAAAAGTGGATTATCTCCTAGAGCCTCCACAAAGAAATGCAGCCCTGCTGACATCTTAATTTTAGCTCAGAGAGAACCATTTTAGACTTTTGAACTCCAGAACTGTATGATAATAAATTTGCATTGTTTTAAGCCACTGAGTTTATAGTAATAGTTTCTTATTGCTGCTGTGATTTAATACAGCTATGGGGGAGTTAGCTTTACTAACATTCTTTCTTTGTGTGGATTCAAGTTATTGCCTAGTGCCCGTCATTTCACTTAAAGATTCCCTTTAGTATTTCTTGTAGGGCAGGTCTACTAGCAATGAACTCTCTCAGTTCTTTTCTTTCCTTTTCTTTTCTTTTCTTTTCTTTTCTTTTCTTTTTTTCTGAGACAGAGTCTCGTTCTGTCACCTAGGCTGGAGTGTAGTGGTGCAGTCTGCAACCTCTACCTCCTGGGTTGAAGTGATTCTCCTGCCTCAGCCTCCCGAGTAGCTGGGACTACAGGCATACGCCACCATGCCTAGCTAATTTTTGTAGAGATGGGGTTTCCACCTTGTTGGCCAGGCTGGTCTCAAACTCCTGACCTGAAGTGATCCTCCCACCGTGGCCTCCCAAAGTGCTAGGATGACAGGCATGAGCCACCACGCCCAGCCTCTCAGTTCTTTTTTATCTGGGAATATCTTAATTTTTCCTTGGTTTTTAATGGATAGTTTTGCTGGATATAGAATTAAATACTCAGCAGTTGACAACTCTGTTTTCTAGTCTTCAATGTCTTTTTTTTTTTTTTTTTTTTTGAGACAGTCTCGCTCTGTTGCCCAGACAATTTTATTTTTAAATTTTTTTAGAGATGGGGGTCTCACCATATTGCCCAGGCTGGTTCAGTGGCTATTCACAGTTACGCTCATAGCACACTGTGACCTTGAACTCCTGGCCTCAAGCTGTCTTCCTGCTTCCTCTTCCTGAGTAGCTGGGACTATATGCATGTCACCATCCTGGCCTAGCCTTCACTTTCTGCTTGTGCAGAGCTTCAAGGTCAACCCGAGGTGAGAGTTTAGGGCCTTCTCAGTACTTTACTGAGCATGGCCTCAGCCCTGGGCATGTATATGTCCTTGTGCATACATGTGGCTTGCTTTTTTTAAAGATTTTCTTCTACTCTCAGACAATCTAGAAAACATAGGGCTTTCTAGATTTCCAGGAAAGCCCTGTGAACATGTCCTTCCCCAGCTTTTCCTTTTAAGTTTTTTTGGTCAAGCAGCCACAAAGTTAAGCACTTCCCTATATTTTTCACAAATACTCCTACCTCCCAGGGAAAAGGCTTTTTATGCTGGGTAAGCTCTGAGTCTGGTCAGATAGAGATAACCTTGCAAGTGGGGCCTTCCAGGGAACCACCAGAAAGGTCAAATAATGATAATTCCCTGGGAATGAAGCTTCACAGGCACGCCAACCCTGTTCTGCCCCATCTAGTGATTGTCAAGCTGCTGCTTTTTCACTGTGATTGCAGGCTTTTGATTTTTCAGAGCAGGAGATGGGAGTAGGGCAAGTTAAGGTGCTAACAAAGCTCAATGTTTCTTACTGATATTCAGGCGTTTTGCTTGAATAAATGCTCTTAGATTGTTGTAAGCCTTTGGTGTTAATTTCCAGAATTCTGAAAAACTTGATTTTGACAATTTTTGTTTTATGGAGAAGAGAATTTTCAAAGATCCTTTACTCTGCCAATTTTGCCAGTGTCCTCCCTCATTCTTTAAAGGCTTTTTTAGTTCCTGGCTCAGAGTCACCCTCTCCGACACTATTCCTGGCTTAATTCTTGGTAAATTCTATGTCCATATTAATTATCTTTCCAACATCTTTATTTCTTAGTTCCTTGTCCATGTCTCTCCCAAAGATTTTTGACCTCTATCCTGTCTCAGCTACTACTCCCATAGTCATACTCTAGACCAGTGCACCAGGACCAAGCTATTTTTGTAAATAAAGTTTGTTTAAATGTAGCCTTACTCCTTCATTTATGTATCGTCTATAGCCTCTTTCATACTACAACAGCCAAGTTGAGTAATTGCAACAGACACCATTGACTCTCAAAGCCTAAGGTATTTATTGTCTAACCCTTTACAGAGTTTACTGACTCCTGCCCTAGACCTAGTCAATTAGAGCTACATCTCCTCTGTTATTTCAGTATCAAGCATGCTATTCTTCCATCACTCATTTCTACTTTCACAACACCCTTCCTCTGGAATCTCTGCTCCGTCAATCCTTTGACACTGTGAATCACCACTGTTTGTACTGAGCATTACACTCTTTTTCAAGTACTTCCCTACTGAACTTGTATTCATTATAATTACTTTCTTCGCTACATTGTTAAATTTCTCACCAACAAAACCTCAGTCCAACTTTTTGCTTACTTCATGCCTGTATCTGTGTGTCTACATGTGGCTGAAAAAACTGTTCTGCCTGTTCTCACATTAAGTTCACAATCATTAGCCTTAAGCAATCCTACATTTCCCTATCCATTCACTCTTTCTTTCTTTTTTCTTTTTTTTTTTTTGAGACAGAGTCTTTTTTTTTTTTTTTTTTTTTTTTTTTGAGACAGAGTCTCGCTTTGTCACCCAGGCTGGAGTGCAGTGGCGTAATCTCGGGTCACTGCAACCTCTGCCTCCCAGGTTCATGCCATTCTCCTGCCTCAGCCTCCCGAGTAGCTGGGACTACAGGCGCCCGCCATCATGCCCGGCTAATTTTTTGTATTTTTAGTAGAGACGGGGTTTCACCGTGTTAGCCAGGATAGTCTCGATCTCCTGACCTTGTGATTCATCTGCCTCGGCCTCCCAAAGTGCTGGGATTACAGGCATGAGCCACCACGCCCGGCCAAGACAGAGTCTTGCTTTGTTGCCCAGGCTTGAGTGCAGTGGTGCGATCTCGACTCACTGCAGCCTCTGCCTCCCGGGTTCAAGTAATTCTCTGCGTCAGCCTCCAGAGTAGCTGGGGGATTACAGGCACCCGCCACCACACCCAGCTAATTTTTGTATTTTTAGTAGAGACGGGGTTTCATCATCTTGGCCAGGAGGCAGGAGAATGGTGTGAACCCAGGAGGCAGAGCTTGCAGTGAGCCAAGATTGCACCACTGCACTCCTGCCTGGGTGACAGAGCAAGAGTCCATCTCAAAAAAATAAAAAATAAAAAGTAAATTAAATTTAAAAATAAAAATAAAAGTGAGATATGATAGTCCTGTTTTAGAAGCTCTGTTTTCATTGGTGGGGTTTGTCATTTGGTGGCCCTTACTATAGGAAGGAGTTGATTGACCATTGATGAGGGATCATCAACCTTCCAGCATCTGTAGGTCTTTTGTCTTAGGCAAGTCATTTTTCCCTCAGAGGAATCAACCCATCTTTTGCCTGCTTTCTCATAGCCCAGAGGAGCAAAAAGGGGTTTGTGTTTGACTGTTGCTGTGAGTGTTTCATTTCATCTCTGTTCTTAGTTGTGCATGGTGCGGGTGAGTACCCAGCCTGTCCAACATATTCTGAGTAAATGTTCAGAATTTTGCTAGAATCGTGAAGGTAGGGGAGGTGGGAGGAGGCTGCCTTGGGTAGTGGAGATGATCTAGAGCTCTGATTGTATCTTTTAGGACTTTGAGCGATCTTCCTGTTTTGAACCCTACACTCTTTTCAGAGTACCTGATGCCACAAATTGCTGATCTTTTCCTGGGTTTTGAATGTTTGCTAACAGTTTCTTCACTTCCACCTCTACCAATTTTATAAGCTTAGGTTTCATCTTTTTTTGGTCTCTAGGTTAATGTTTATCCATCTGCTTTCCAGTTCCCAAAATGGTTTTCACATCTCTTGTCTGCTATTCTCTTCTCTCTTGCTCTTTGTCCTCAAGGATTTATGCCTATTTTTATTTGGTTTCATTTTAATGAGGTTTTAAAAAAGAAAGGAGGGGAATGTATAAGTAGAGCAACTAACCCTCAGTTGTACAGGGTGTGCCTTTTAAGAGGGTTCCCTGCTGATCAGAACTAGGATCTCTGACTCGGCACTTTGGGAGGCCGAGGCAGGTGGATTGTTTGAGTCTAGGAGTTTGACACCAGCCTGGGCAACATGGTGAAACCCAGTCTGTATTTTAATTTATTTATTTATCTACTTATTTTTATTTATTTATTTATTTTTTGAGACAGAGTCTTGCTCTGTCACCTGGCTGACAGACTGGAGTCCAGTGGCGTGATCTCTACTCACTGCCACCTCAGCCTCCCAAGAAGCTGGAATTACAGTTATGCGCCACCATCCCTGGCTCATTTTTGTATTTTTAGTTAGCCAGGCTGGTCTGGAACTCCTGACCTCAAGTAATCCACCCACCCAGCCTCTCAAAGTGCTGGGATTACAGGAATGAGCCACCACGCCTGGTCAGCCACTGCACCCAGCCCCATCTTTATTTTTATTTTTATTTCTTTTTTTGAGACGGAGTTTCGCTCTTGTCCAGGCTGGAGTGCAATGGTGCAAGCTCGGCTCACTGCAACCTCTGCCTCCCAAGTTCAAGTGATTCTCCTGCCTCAGCCTCCCGAGTAGCTGGGACTATGGGCGCATGCCACCACACCCAGCTCATTTTTGTATTTTTAGTAGAGATGGGGTTTCACCATGTTGGCCAGGATGGTCTCGATCTCTTGACCTCGTGATCCACCCGTCTCAGCCTCCCAAAGTGCTGGGATTACAGGCGTGAGCCAGCACGCCTGCCTGCTATTTTTAAAAATATAAAAAATAAATAAGGAACTAGACTCTCTAAGAAAAAAAAAAGAGGGGGCCCTGCTTAAGGTATTTGAAATGATGGGTTAAAATCCATCCTGGATCGGGTGTGGTGGCTCATGCCTATAATCCCAGCACTTTGGGAGGCCAAGGCGGGAGGATCACTTGAGGTCAGGAGTTTGAGACCAGCCTGGCCAACATGGTGAAAACTTGTCTCTACTAAAAATACAAAAATTAGTCGGGCGTGGTGATGCACGCCTGTAATTCCAGCTACTCGGGAGGCTGAGGCACAAGAATCACTTGAACCTGGGAGGTGGAGGTTGCAGCGAGCCAAGATCCTGTCACTGCACTCCAGCCTGGGTGACAGAGCGAGACTCTGGGGAAAAAAAAAAATCCAACCTGAGCTTGATTCACTGTGCCTTAAACTTGTTTAGCCCTGAGGAAGGTAGCATCTCTAATTCACAATGGTCTTATGCTGAGGGTAGCCTTGGACATACGTATTTGTTGCTGTTGTCTTTAGCTAATAACTTGAATCTGAGGTATATTTCTGCTTTGTTTCTTTAAAATTCTATAGTAAATTGTTAATGGTTTTTACTGGGTTAAGATATCCATTTTTTGGAAAAGGTCCCTATGTATTTCTTTTGAATATAGTAACAAATTAGTTTCATCTCTTAATCTCTAGACTAGTTTCCAGTGTAGCTAGCTAGTTGACACCTAATTGAGCACTCAGTAACCTTAGTTAATGCTCATTTACTTTTGCCCTCATGCCATCCAAACTCAGATTCAAGCATGACTTTATTACTTCAGCATTCTGCGTAATAAAATTCTTGTCCCATAAACAGTGACTCACAGAAGGAGACTGATTCTAAAGGATTCTGAAATATATTTTTTACTTTTTGTTTTTTTGTTTGGTTTTGTTTTTTGAGACAGAGTCTTCCTCTGTCGTTCAGACTGGAGTGCGGTGGCGTGATCATGGCTCATTGCCACCTCCACTTTCCAAGCTTAGGTGATCTTCCCACCTCAGCCTCCCGAGTAGCAGGGACCACAGACATGTGACACCATACCTGGCTAATTGTTATTTTTGTAGAAATGGGGTCTTGCTGGCCGGGTGCAGTGGCTCACGCCTGTAATCCCAGCACTTTGGGAGGCCGAGGAGGGCAGATCACCTGAGGTCAGGAGTTCGAGACCAGCCTAACCAACATGGAGAAACCCTGTCTCTACTAAAAATACAAAAAATTAGCTGGGCATGGTGGCACGCGCCTGTAGTCCCAGCTACTCGGGAGGCTGAGGCAGGTGAATTGCTTGAACCCGGGAGGCAGAGGTTGCGGTGAGCCGAGATCGCGCCATTGCACTCTAGCCTGGGCAACAAGAGTGAAACTCTGTCTCAAAAAAAAAAAAAAAAAAAAAAAGAATAACTTGAGCTGATAATGAGTATCAGCAACATTTTCTACTGTGGCCTTGATAGCTGCAGACTGGTACTGGTCCATGGCCTGTTAGGAACCTGGTCGCACAGCAGGAGGTGAGCAGTGGCTGAGAAAGTATTAGCACCTGAGCTCTGCCTCCTGTCAGATCAGCAGCATTAGATTCCCATAGGAGCGGGAACCCTATTGTGAACTGCACATGAGAGGGACCTAAGTCATGCGTTCCTTATGTGAATCTAACGAATGCCTGATGATCTGAGGTGGAACAGTTATAGCCCTGAACCATCCCCCCTCCCGCCAACCCCCCTCTGTCTGTGGAAAAATTGTCTTCCAGGAAACTGGGCCCTGGTGCCAAAAAGGTTGGGGACCACTGCTTTATAGGAATACTCGGTAGAATGATGATTATTACAGTATTGGAACAGAGTTAAAGACAGCAAAAATCTTGAGTTCAGTGAAACGAAATACTTCTCAAATTTATTAGACCCATCATATATGCTTTTTAATTAGTTGTCTCTAGTTTTAACCTTTCCCATATGTTTCATACAGAGAGACAGCTGTAATGTGGCAACCTGTGGCTCTTGTCTTTTATCTCCAGAATAGTGACGTTTTTCTTTAAGATAATAATTTCTTTTCTTTGTAGCTTTTCTTCCTATAAGTTATTATCTCTGCCTGTTGCTTTCTAGAAGAGAATCCAGAAGGAAAATGCTTTGCTGTTTAATCAATATTTTAGGAGAGGCTACTCTACAGAACAGGAAATGACATAATTTAACTCACAAGGATGGCGAAAACTAAAATAATTAGTTTATCTGTTTAGAGTATCTGAAGAAAATAGCAGCTCATTGTTCTCTAAAGTGGATCTTGCCACCCACCAGTTGTTGAAATCTCAGCCTTGTCTTTGTACATCTCAGTGTCGAAAGAGGTCGAGGAAAAAATCCTGTCTTTCCATCTTCCTTTATATAAGGAATGGTTATTGTTTAGATGAAACTGTATCTACCCTGACCGTGTCATACCTGTAGTACCTAGCAGCACAGTACCTATTAGTAGTAGGGCTTCAGTACATATTTTTCATAAATCCCGAAGTAACTATTAAGTTCTGGGACAGTGGTTCAAAGGGCATAATAAAAAGGGATGAAACATCAAGTTTCTGGAAAATTGTGGTGTATTTGTGTATTTTCTTGCATTTGTGGTGAGACTAGTAAAAGTTAACCTAATTAGATTTTCAAAAGTGTTCATTGATTATACTCAAAAAATATTTATGGAGTACTTCCTGTGGTCAGGCACAGCACTAACCCCTGGTATAGAGTGTTGAAGGAGACTTTTAGGAGATGTGAAAGAGGGAATACCCTCCTTCATGAAACTTCCAGTTTATTCTGGTAGGGAAACACTATAAAAATAGCTCTTTTGCCTGAGATAAGTGTTACAAAGGAAAATTACTCCTGATTGTCTATGGATGTGGTGTCTCCAGGTTAATTTTTCTGAAAATGAATGTGGATAGCAGAGTCTCTAAAGAAGTTATCAGGCCAGGCACTGTGGATCACTTGAGGCCAGGAGTTTGAAATGAGCCTGGCCAGCAGGGGTTTTTCCATGTTGGTCAGGCTTGTCTTGAACTCCCGACCTCAGGTGATCCGCCCGCCTCAGCCTCCCAAAGTGCTGGGATTACAGGCATGAGCCACTGTGCCCGGCCAGTAGGAGGATCTCTTAAGCCCGGGAAGTTGAGACTGCCGTGAGCTGCTGCGATCAAACCACTACACTCCAGCCTGGGCAGTGGAGTGAGACCTTAAAAAGAAGGGGAAGGCCGGGCGCGGTGGCTTATGCCTGTAATCCCAGCACTTTGGGAGGCCGAGGCGGGCAGATCACGAGGTCAGAAGATTGAGACCATGGTGAAACCCCCGTCTCTACTAAAAATACAAAAAAAAAAAATTAGCCGGGCGTGGTGGCGGGCACCTGTAGTCCCAGCTACTTGGAGGCTGAGGCGGGAGAATGGCGTGAACCCAGGAGGCGGAGCTTGCAGTGAGCCAAGATTGCCCTACTGCACTCCAGCCTGCGTAACAGAGCGAGACTCCGTCTAAAAAAAAAAAAAAAAAAAGGAGGGGAAGAGGAATACTGTAGAGACTACTAGAGATTATGGCAACCTCTTTCTCAATCTTGTTTTCTTGTTTTTTGTTTGTTATTTGTGGAGATGGTATCTCACTTTGTTGCCCACGCTGGTCTCAAATTCCTGGGCTCAGGTGGTCCTCCCACCTCAGCCTCCCATAGTGCTGGAATTACAGGCATGAACCACCATGCCTGGCCTGTAGTCTTTTTTTTTTTTTTTTTTTGAGATGGAGTTTCGCCCTTGTTGCCCAGGCTGGAATGCAATGGCAAATGGCAAACTCTGCCTCCAGGGTTCAAGCAATTCTCCTGCCTTAGCTTCCCAAGTAGCTGGGATTACAGGCATGTGTCACTACGTCTGGCTAATTTTGTATTTTTAATAGAGATGGGGTTTCACCATATTGGTCAGGCTGGTCTCGAACTCCTGACCTCGGGTTTGGGTTATCCACCTGCCTCAGCCTTCCAAAGTGGTGGGATTATAGGCATGAGCCACCACAGCCAGGCGTGGTGCAACCTCAGTCTTAATAGTGCAACCAAGAAAATGTCTCAGCTACCCAAATAGGGGAGATGGTTTACACATCAGAATGTTATCTGGGGACTTTATCTCCTGAATTTGGTCCTGGGTTGCTCAAATGAACACTAGCTAGTTCCATTTTAGCTCTTCTGATGGAGCCCAGTGTAGACTGGTACAGGAATTGTGGAGGATGTCCCTGCCTTGTGTGGACATGTTCCAACCTGAAATAAGGGTGGTCTTGAGAAGCTAAAAAAGGAGAAGAACTCAACTGAATTTTTTAATTGATGGTTTAGTAGCCAACTTCTGACCTGTTCTTAGCCTGAAAAGAGCTACTGATATCAGGCTAATCATAGTTCTGAGATAAAGGTCAGTGGATGAAGCCCTTTTTGGAGGATCCCTAGGGCACATTTAGTAACAACAGAAACTTCAGCAGCAGCAGCAGCAGCATTTTATCAGACTATGTTCCAGGCAGCAATACCAAATGCTTCTTATATATTTCCTTTAATTATTGCAGTAGCTCTATGCAATACATACTAGCATAATTTTTATTTTACTAACAAGAAAATTGTGGCTTAAAGAAGTTAAATAACTTGCCTAAAGTTGCACAGCCAGTAGTGGAGGCTCTATTTAAAGCCAAGATAGCTATCTTCAAAGTCCATTTGTCGTAATCATTATCTCCTATTTATCTTCATCCCCTTTACTTCTATTTGAATAGTCTTTCTTTCCTTATCTCATCTGTTCTTAACCAAGGCCCTCCTTTACTTCTTCCTAAAGTAGCCCACATCTATGGAGCTTCTCAGGGATATACTTTTTTGTGAGATTTTTCTTTCTATAAGATTAAAATTATAAATTAAATGGCTAAAAATTTTTACATACTGTAAACAGACCCAGACAGTTAAAGAGATTATAGAGATTTGGCAGGAAAAACTCGATGCTTTTGGAAAGCTCTTGATAGTATTCACAGATAAGCGATAGTGAAAATTGAGACTAATGGATACTGGTAAAAAATTAGATGTGGTATGGTTGATCATACTTGTTGTGATTAAAGCTAAAACATTATTCAAGTTTGCTAGAAAGTTGAAGAGCTGAATTTGGGCTGGATGGAGAAGGTAAGAAAAAAACACACTGCACATGGTCCTCATTTATGAACATAAATCTTTCCTGGCTGCCAACTACTTGCTGATTAGAAATCTGAACTCCCAACCTGTATACTAGGAAATCTAGCCTTTTATTGTCCTGGTTTAAGAGGGATTTAAATTGTGCTCAGTATTGAAGTTTTTGGGTCGGAACTATTTTAATATTATCTATGAATGAATATAAGGTCATACATATTAGTAGGGGAGAGAGCGTATGGGATAAATTGATCTCTCTCTTTTGCTCTTTATTTATTTTGAGAGAGGGGTTCTTGCTCTGTTACCCAGGCTAGAGTGCAGTGGCACGATATCAGCTCACTGCAACCTCTGCTTCCTGGTTTCAAGTGATTCTACTGCCTCAGCTTCCTGAGTAGCTGGGATTAAAGGTATGTGCCACCACGCCCAGCTAATTTTTGTGTTAGTAGAGTTGGGGTTTTGCCATGTTAGCCAGGCTGATCTTGAACTCCTGGCCTCAGATGATCCATCCACCTTGGCCTCCCAAAGTGCTGGAATTGCCCACATGAGCCACCTGGCCTTCATATATAGAAAATATATATTTATTTTACATACACATAACACACACACATATACATGCATATCTATATCTATATCTATATCTATCTATCTATATCTATATATCTATATCTATACCTATATCTATATCTATATATCTATATATATATATATATATACCTGGGTTTAGAGTAGTCATGTAACCCAGGAAAGGAATCCAGAAATCAATATAGACCTCCTTAAGATAAGAGCAGTAGCTTTCAATGTCAGTTTACAAGGTAATGGTTATACTAACCATAACCATTTTGTGTTTGTTGGCATTAAAAACAAACACAAAATGTTATCCCTTGAAGATAAAGACAAATAGGTTCAAAAGTAGAAAACTTTGTACATTTCTGATAATACCTTAAAAAGGTCCTGAGAAGAGTAAATAAACTACCCTGGAAATGTAGGCAATACCATAGAGTTTTCTTTAAGTTCCAGAAAGCCTGGAAGTTGGTTGAGTAGTATGTATCAAAAAGCCTTAAAGGCCGGGCATACTCGTTTATGCATGTAATCCCAGCACTTTGGGAGGCTGAGGTGGGAGGATTGCTTGAGGCCAGGAGTTCAAGACCAGCCTCCAAGGCCAGGTGCAGTGGCTCACGCCTGCAATCCCAGCATTTTGGGAGACCAAGTCTGGCGGATCATGAGGTCAAGAGATCAAGACCATCCTGGCCAACATGGTGAAACCCCATATCTACTAAAAATACAAAAATTAGCTGGGTGTGGTGGCACGCACCTGTAGTCCCAGCTACTCAGGAGGCTGAGGCAGGAGAATCGCTTGAACCCAGGAGACAGAGGTTGCAGTGAGCCAAGATCACGCCGTTGCACTCCAGCCTGGGCGACAGAGACAGACTCTATCTCAAAAAACAAACAAACAGACAAACAAAAACAGCCTCCTCAACAAAGCGAGACCCTGTCTCTATAAAAAATGTTTTTTAAAAAGCCTTAAAATGTGCATACCCTTTTACTTGCTTATATGTAGGACTTCACCCTATGAAACTAGTGAAACAGGTGCAAAGATATTTCTCTCAGCCAGGCATGGTGGCTCATGCCTATAATCCCAGCACTTTGGGAGGCTGAGGTGGGTAGATCGCTTGAGCCCATGAGATTGAGAACAGCCTAGGCAACATGGTGAGGTCCTATCTCTACTAAAAATAATTTTTTTTTTTTGAGACAGAGTCTTGGTCTGTCACTAGGCTGGAGTGCAGTGGCACAATCTCGACCTACCGCGCACCGGGTTCAAGTGATTCTCTTGCCTCAGCCTCCCGAGTAGCTGGGACGACCGGCACACACCACCACGCCCAGCTAATTTTTGTATTTTCAGTAGAGATGGGGTTTCACCATGTTGGCCAGGCTGGTCTCAAACTGACCTCAGGTGATGCGCCCGCCTTGGCCTCCCGAAGTGCTGGGATTGCGGGTGTCAGCCACCACACCCGGCCTTTTTTTAATCAGCTGGTGGAATGTGCCTGTGGTCTCAGCTACTTGGCAGACTGAGGTAGATCACTGGATCACTGGAGCTCTGGGGGTCAAGGCTGTAGTGAGCCATGATCACATCACTGCACTCCAGCCTGTCAACAGAGGGAAGACCCTGCCTCAAAGAAAAAAAAAAAAAAAGATATTTCTCTCAGCCTTGTTTATACAAGTGAAAATTAGGACAACCTAAATACCCATCTATAGTTAATTGGTCAAATGAATCGTGGTTGGTTTGTTCAAAATAATTTTATTCAGCTGGGCATGGTGGCTCACGCCTATAATCCCAGCACTTTGGGAAGCCAAGGCAGTTGGATCACTTGGGGCCAGGAATTTGAGACCAGTCTGGCCAACTTGGTGAAACCCCATCTCTACTAAAAATACGAAAATTTAGCCAGCTCTGGTGGCAGGTGCCTGTAATCCCAGCTACTTGAGAGGCTAAGGCACGAGAATTGCTTCAACCCAGAAGGTGGAGGCTGCAGTGAGCTGGGATCTCGCCACTACACCCCAGCCTGCATGACAGAGTGAGACTCTGTCTCAAAAAAATAATAATGGTAATAATTCAGTTCAAGCATTTAAAATTATGTTTTAAGTTGGCCAGGCATGGTGGTTCACGAGGCCCGCAATCCCAGCATTCTGGGAGGCCAAAGCAGGCAGATCACCTGTGGTCAGGAGTTCAAGACCAGACTGGCCAACATGATGAAACCACATTTCTACTTAAAAAAAAAAAAAAAAAATTAGCCTGGCATCTGAAATACCAGCTGCTTGGGAGGCTGAGGCAGGAGAATTGCTTGAATCTAGGAGGCAAAAGTTGCAGTGAGCTGGGATCGCGCCACTGCACCCCAGCCTGGGCAACAGAGCAAGAATCTTGTCTCAAAAAATTACATAAATAAATAAAATAAAAATAATGTTTTTGCTCTCTCCAGTCCGTGCCTCCAAGATGACAAAGAAAAGAAGGAACAATTGTCGTGCCAAAAAGAGCCGCGGCCACATGCAGCCTATTCGCTGCACTAACTGTGCCCGATGCGTGCCCAAGGACAAGGCCATTAAGAAATTCGTCATTCGAAACATAGTGGAGGCCGCAGCAGTCAGGGACATTTCTGAAGCGAGCGTCTTCGATGTCTATGTGCTTCCCAAGCTGTATGTGAAGCTGCATTACCGTAT
The DNA here is from genome assembly GCF_029281585.2 of Gorilla gorilla gorilla. Classification (NCBI taxonomy): domain Eukaryota; kingdom Metazoa; phylum Chordata; class Mammalia; order Primates; family Hominidae; genus Gorilla; species Gorilla gorilla. The sequence goes on from NC_073240.2 coordinate 65,351,785, forward strand.
GAGTTGTGCAATTCACAGCAAAGTAGTCAGGAATCGATCTCGTGAAGCCCGCAAGGACCGAACACCCCCACCCCGATTTACACCTGTGGGTGCTGCCCCACGTCCCCCACCAAAGCCCATGTAAGGAGCTGAGTTCTTAAAGACTGAAGACAGGCTATTCTCTGGAGAAAAATAAAATGGAAATTGTGCTTAAAAAAATAAATAAATAAAAATAATGTTTTAAGTTATAGCTAATTGACACAAAAATGTTCACGATGCAGTGAAATTCTGATAACCTTTCATAGTCTGAAAAATCTAGTTGTTCTAGGAGAAATAAGAGTCATCCAGAATGTTCTCTTGTTTGTTTTTGAGACAGGGTCTTGTTCTCTCGCCCAGGCTGGAGTGCAGTGGTGCAATCACAGCTCACTGCAACCTCTGCCTCCCAGACTCACGTAATCCTCCCACCTCAGCTTCCCCAGTAGCTGGGACTACCGGTGCGTGCCACCATACCTGGCTAATGTTTTATATATTTTTTGTAGGTACAGGGTTTCACCATGTTGCCCAGGCTGGTCTCAAACTCCTAGACTCAAGTGATCCATCCGCCTACAGTGCTGGGATTACAGGTGTAAGCCACTGTACCCAGCCATTCCAGAACATTCTGATGATTCAACCATAACTCATTTCATAGTATAATTGAGTGGATAAGAAGGGTTGGTGTTTGCTGTCTCTCCATATTAATAGTTTTGTGTTGGAACTCCTTGACTGTCAATCAAGTATTATGTTTGAGGAAGATGTAAACATTTAATACTTTTAAGATTAGGAGAGGTTTGAAGGGTTTTATATCATGAACACACATATTAAGGAAGACGCATGGCTCTGCCCTCTTGAAAGACTAAAGAAATATTCCATCAGCAGTTTACTTTAGAAGAACTGAAAGAATAGGTTGATACTGAACCCACTCCCAGAGCCAGGTAGCTGAAAGGGCACTGTGATTGTTATCTTACTAGGAACACATGGAGTGGGAGTAAGGCAGTTTTCTGCAGAAAAGAGGGATTCTGGGCAGACAAAAACTACATATGCACTATGTTTTGTTTTGTTTTGTTTTTGTTTGTTTGTTTTAAATTAAAGCCAGAAAAGGCGAAGACTTGGAGAATGCTCAAATTTTTTTTTTTTTTGACACGGGGTCTCACTCTGTCACCCAGGCTGGAGTGCAGTGGCGTGATCTCAGCTCACTGCAACCTCCACCTCCTGAGCTCAGGTGATCCTCTCACCTCAGCCACCTCAGTAGCTGGGACTACAGGCTCTTGACACCACATCTGGCTAATTTTTATTTTTGTATTGTTGGTAAAGACCGGGTTTCACCATATTGCCCAGCCTGATCTCTAACTCCTGAGCTCAAGCAGTCTGCCTGCCTCAGCCTCCCAAAGTGCTGGGATTACAGGCATGAGCCACTGCACCTGGTCACAAAATGTAAAGATTTTGAGGGCCATTGATTTTAAACTCCAGAAGCTGGTCCAATCAGAATGAACGTAAGGATTTTTGTTAGTGTGATTAGAAAAGAATGTGTCTCTTTCTACTGGGTTTGGAGCTGTGAGTTTATAAAATTTGGGCCGGGCGCGGTGGCTCGTGCCTGTAATCTCAGTACTTTGGGAGGCTAAGACAGGTGGATCACCTGAGGTCAGGAGTTTGAGACCAGCCTGGCCAACATGGTGAAACCCCGTCTCTACTAAAAATACCAAAAATTAGTAGGGCGTGGTGGTGGGCATCTGAAATGCCAGCTACTTGGGAGGCTGAGGCAGGAGAATCACTTGAACCCAGGAGGCAGAGGTTGCAGTAAGCTGAGATCATGCCACTGCACTCCAGCCTGGGCGACAGAGGAAGATTCCGTCTCAAAAAAAAAAAAAAAATTGAAGTGCTACAGCCACCTTGCCACCTAGGAGGAGATCCTGGCTGACAATGCAGCTGTGCCAGAGAAAACACCAAGAGAGGGAGGGTTTGAAATTGGGCCCCAAGACATCATTTGAGCCCCTACATCAGGCCATGTATGATATAGACTTTTTCAGTTACACGAGAGCCACTAAATTCTCTTTTTAAGTCAGGTTGGCAGTGGTTTTTCTATCATTTCTAGCTGAACGAGCCCTAATACAATATCCTTAGGGGTCATAACATCCAGCTACCTCATGTCTTGAAGTTTGGAGAAGTGAAGTGACTTACTTAAGGTTATACAGATAAATGGTAAAAAACTGGGACTAAAACCTGGCCCCTTCCCACCTCCTTTGTAAGATAATTACTCCAATGTGTAAATCACTTTAAGGAGGTTTGGGGTAAAGTCTTAAATGGGTTTGAGGATGCCATTTAAGTAATGGAAATCAGCCCTGCTCTCATAGTAAGTGTCATTTGGAATGACAGTGACTGCTATTGACAGAAAACTGACCCCACCATCATAGCTCTTATTTTTCTCAGACTTTGGATAAGTGGGCTGTCCATAGATCATAGTATCTTCATGATTGGTAGCTTAATAAATAAATTATTTGTGAAATCACTGGATAACATTTGGCTAGCTGTTTTAATGTTGCCCATTCCCTCAGCCTCTTGAGCTTCTAGAATCAGCAGACTTGTTTTTCCATGGTGTGTCTAGTAATATGAAATGAAATATGGACCTCAAATATATAAATATATGCCAAGCTCTTTCTTTTTTTCTTTTGGAGATGGAGTCTCGCTCTGTTGCCCCAGGCTAAAGTGCAGCGGCGCGATCTCAGCTCACTGCACCCTCTGCCTCTCAGGTTCAAGCACTTCTCCTGACTCAGTCTCCGGAGTAGCTGGGATTACAGGCATGCACCACCATGCCCAGCTAATTTTTTTTGTATTTTTAGCAGAGATGGGGTTTCACCATATTGGCCAGGCTAGTCTCAAACTCCTGACCTTGTGATCTGGCCACCTCAGCCTCCCAAAGTGCTGAGATTACAGGCGTGAGCCACCGTGCTCTATGCCAAGCTCTTTCTTGCCTTAGGAGTTTGCATATGCTGTTCCCTCTGCCTATAGTGCTTATCCCTTGGCTCTTCACATGGATGGCTCCTTCTCATCTTTTGGGCCTCAGTTTAAATCCAGCCTTAGAGATGCCATCTCTGATTACCCAAGGTAGCTCCCTTCTCATTGTTCTCTTATCACATGACCTATTTGTCTCCTAATAGCAGTTTCTAATTTATATCTAATTTGTATTTACTTACCAGTCCCTTTCGTTTACCACCTATACTCAGTGTGTATAGCATAGGAGCCACACATAAGAAGTACTCAATAATTATTTGTTAAATGGTTGGGTTCTGTTATCCTAGGCTTGAAAAACATTAAAAAGCACTATTTGTACCCTTTCACCAACCCTGCCCCAAGTACCTTAATTGCCCTTACACCTCTACTGACTGAAAATATGGCACAAATCCTGAAGAGAAAGGGAAACTAAAAGCTGTACTTAACTGCTATGCTGATAGTTGCCTTAGGCAGTTTTGAATTAATATTTTATTATCTCTGTTCTTCAGCTTGTCGTGCCTTGTTTTTTCTCTTCTCTGTGACTTCTCACCTACCCACTTGACTCTGACCAGATTCCTGACACTTAAAGGGTATATCCAAGAAATGAGATGGCCCTGAGCACAGGGGAGGAAGGATGGAATGACAAGGGCCACCAGAAACCTCTTTCAGGACTCTAATCACTCTAAGGTCACAGTTTAGAGTCTAGAATGAGAGGGACTTTGAGTGCCTCTTTTTCTTGCTCAGTGCCCTCAGCTTGAGTGCTTAGCTGGCAGACGGGCACCTTTTCCTCCTCAGTTACTGTCAAAGCAACATGAAGGTCAGGCAGAGAGAGACAAATGAGAGCAGCTCAGGGAAAGGAGGTTACCACGGTAACAAGCAGGAGGGACTGCTATTTGGAAACAGACCTAATCTTTCTCCTCCTTCTCCCTCCTTCTCAGCACAGGAAGATGGGTATTGTTTAGCTGACCTGCATCCTTGGGGTGGGAACCATAATCCCTTTCTGACAGTTCCCAATGACACTGGAGTGATCTGCTTTGCATTTTAATTTGATAAGCAGCAGCGGCAGTTTTCTCTGAAGTGCTGAAAACATGGCTTTTTCTGGCCCTGTTCCAGATAGGATTCTGGTTGCCACAGAGAGGGGTTTGATATTGTTGTTTATTTCTCAACAAAGATCTTGCATATTTGCATAAATGTGGAAGATGCTGCTTGGTTCTAGACAACCAGAATCAAATGAATACAGGCTATCTTTAGGTTATGAATATCTATCTGCTCTAGGAAGGTCACAGAGATACTGCCCCATTCCCAGCTCACAGGACCACCCAGTGACCTGTGCAGTGGATCTTCTGACTTAATGTCCTTACCCTTCTGCCTCCCCCATCTACTTATATGTCACACTATTCTCAATCTCTTCCCTTACCTACCCTACCCTTATAGTAAGCCTTCACTATGTATATAAATATTCCTTCCTTTTCTTTCAAAATAAAAAGAGCATTTTAAACTAGAAAAATAAATTATCAATGTAATGAAAAAATTAAATGCCAAAAAACATAAGAGAAAGTAAAAATCATCTAGAATATTACTATAGACATGATGGCTAGAACATCCTTCCAGATCTAAACCTCTAATTCTATCTGCTTTGTTTTGTTTTGAGACAGTCTCGCTCTGTCACCCAGGCTGGAGTGCAGTGGCACGGTCTCAGCTCACTGCAAACCCTGCCTCCCGGGTTCAAGCGATTCTTGTGCCTCAGCCACCCAAGTACCTGGGATTACAGGTATGCACCACCACGCCTGGCTAATTTTTTGTATTTTTGATAGAGATGGGTTTTCACCATGTTGTCCATGCTGGTCTCAGACTCCTGGCCTCAAGTGATCCACCTGCTTCAGCCTCCAAAAGTGCTGGGACTACAGGCATGAGACACCACATCCAGCCTCTATCTGCTGATCTACGCATTTTATGAGTTGTATATACTTATGTATAGATCAATTTATTTTTATCTTTAATTTTTTAATTTTCTAACACTTCTCAAACAAAAAGTAGAGTTAAATTTAACATTAATGGGCCAATATAGTACATGCTGCATCATACTTTTTCCTTTAATTCACTAAAAAATATGTTGTAGATATGTCATTGATGTAGATAGGGATCTATGCTATGATGGACATATAGATTGTTTCTGGTTTTGTGGTTATTTTTTGGTTTGGCTATTAAAAACAACATTGAAGAAAACTGTCCATCATACATCTTTGTGTGTATATATATATATCCTGTTATCTTCTTGATACAAATTCTAGAAATTGAATTTTGGGACAAAAGAACATGTGCATTTTATATTTTGATACTTATTGCCAAACTGCCCTCTAGAGAGGGCACCAACCAATACTGCATAAAAGTCCCTATTGTTTTTACATACTCTTACCAACTGGGATATGTTCAACTCTCTCATCTTTGCCAAATAGATGGGAAATATACTGTGTTTTTATTTGTGTTTATGTATATTATTGAATCCTTAAAAATACTCACATGACCCCTTCAGATTTTACACTGAAGACCTATCTACTTCTTTTCCCATAATGTACTTCCAGGCTTCTCTTTCCTGTAGTGCTGGCAACTGAGCAAAGTAAAAAAAAAAGTTATTTTGTGATTTTTTTTTGTTTTTTTTTTTTTGTTTTTGAGAAGATATCAAACAAAAAAGTAAAAAATTTTAAAAACACCTAATTGCATTAATCTCTGCACCCTCCCTCCAAACCAAAACCAAACCTGTTTTTTTTTCTTTTTCTTTCAGTGATGGACTATCATTCTCTCAGATTTAAGCTCCAAAGACCGAGATGTTTGTCTGTTTGTTCATAGCTGTATTCTCAGTGCCTAGACTGGTGCCTGGCATGTATTAGTTGCTCAGTAAATATTTGTGCAATAAATCATCTCTCAGCCATCTTAATCAGAAATTCTAATCATACCTAATTCCTTTACTGATTACCTACATGTCTGATGCCTTGCAAAGTCAAATTGCTTAAAGGTCCTGAATGTCTCTTGGGTTCTTCCCTTTATCCCCCTACTTCTGATCATTCTTACTTATGTTTTTATTCCTAGGAGCCCTCCTTTTCAATCTCTCTAGTTTACTCCCCTCCTTCTATTAATTTTACCTTTGGATATACAAATACAATAACATCATACCCTTTCTTTTATTCCTCAGTGGCTTCTTAATACCTGCAAGGTTAAGTCCCAATTTAACTCTCCCTGTACTCTTTAACCAAACCAAGCAGCTTGTTGTTCTTTAAATACATTGTGTTTGTTCATGCCTGTGTGCCTTTGAAGAGGCTGTTCCTTCTGCCTGGAATATGCTTTCTTCTTTTCTTGGGAAACTACTACTTATTCTTTAGGTCCACTCCAGCATTGAGTCATCCCTATTCCCTCTGGCAGTTATTCCCTGGGCAGGATACTTGCAGTCCTTTGTTCACTTCTGTTATGATTATTTGTTTGCCAATTAATCTAATCTAAAATGAAACTTTGTGGCCAGGCACGGTGGCTCATGCCTGTGGTCCCAACAGTTTGGGAGGCCAAGGTGGGCAGATAAGTCCAGGAGTTCAAGACGAGCCTGGCCAACACAGCGAAACCCCATCTCTAAAAATAGAAAAATTAGCCAGGTGCGGTGGCTCACGCCTATAATCCCAGCACTTTGGGAGGCCAAGGCTGGCGGATCACGAGGTCAGGAGATCGAGACCATCCTGGCTAACACGGTGAAACCCTGTCTCTACTAAAAATACAAAAAATTAGCTGAGCATGGTGGCGGGCACCTGTAGTCCCAGCTACTCAGGAGGCTGAGGCAGGAGAATGGCATGAACCCAGGAGGCGGAGGTTGCAGTGAGCAGAGAATGCGCCACTGCACTCCAGCCTGGGCGACAGTGCGAGGCTGTGTCTCAAAAAAAAAAAAAAGAAAGAAAAAAAAACCCAGAAAAATTAGCCAGGTGTGGTGGCAGCACGCCTGTAGTCCCAGCTCCTCGAAGGCTGAGGCACAAGAATCACTTAAACCCGGGAGGCAGAGTTTGCAGTGAGCCAAGATTGTGCCACTGTACCCCAGCTTGGGTAACAGAGCAAGATCCCATCTCTGAAAGAAAGAAAGAAAGCAGGGATGGCGGGGGTGGGGGCGGGAGAAGAGGGAGGGAGGAAGAAAGGAAGGGAAAGAAAGAAAAAAAAGAAAAATTAATGGCCTCTCTTAATTTTTATAAGCTCTATATGTTAAGTATGTTCTACAAAATTCTAAATTTATATAGTCTTTGTTATTTGGTATTTTGGGTTTTGTTGGTCTGTTTTAGAAGAGGTTTGCTCTAGGGAGTTGTAGAGCGAAATTTAGTTTATCAAGGCTTGACTGCTTTATGATTTCAGTTCTGCTTCAGAGTATATTTGTACTGAAAAATCAGAGCCATTTTATGATGCAACTTATGCAGTTCAGCCATCACCTTCTCCCATTTGTTCTCCACACTGCAAATCTCTGAGTCCTCTGTGTTATGCCACTTCCTTACCCAACAGGTTGCCAAGTCCTGTGATTTGGCCCTCTTGTTCCTGATGCCACCACTCTAGTTGAACATTGCCATTAATTTTTTATGTAAAATAATATTATTTTACAATAAAGCCCTTTCTTCCCATGAAACCTAGAGCATAAAGTGGGAGGAGAGCAGTGATGGACAATGAGGCCGAGGAAGGAGACAAATAAATTGTTATCGCATTTACTGAGCATGAACTGAAGTGGACAGTGTGCTAAGTGGTCTACGGGCCTCATCTCTTCTATTCCCAACAGCCATGTAAGATAGTTAAATCCCCATCTTACAGATGATGACACACTCATGTGGAAAGTTTAAATCACTTGAGGAAGGTAATAGAGCTAATGAGGGTAGAACTAAGACTCATACCTAAGGATTTACCAAAATTAATGTGCAAATCAAGATCTAAAAATAAATAAAATTATTGAACAACCTTTCATTGTCCTTTTTACAAAAGATGAATGTGCTTAAGCAGAGGACTACTAAATAATAAGTACCCTCTTTTCTGTCTGACATAGCACCTTGAGTTTTATTGAGCTCAAACATTTAAGTCCAAATTAATCATATTTGAGAAGAATTTTCACACAGTGATCCTATTGTCTAGAGTATTCTGCTAAATGGGAGCATACCAGAAGACTACAGATAGGCAAACGTTCAAATTTTCAAAATTGCAGACCATACATGGTGCTTAACAGTGATCTTCAGCAAAATCCTAGAACAGGATATAAACAAATCACTTGTGAACTACTTGTTCTCTCCTTCCTTGGCCTTCTAAGCTTCTTTGCAGTAGCATAGTATAGTGGAAAAGAGAATAAGCTTCAAAGTCAGACATACATTGGTTCAAATCCTGACCCTGTCACTTAATAACTAGGTAATTGCAGGCAAGTCAGTTAACCTTCCTGCAGCTCTGTTTATTTTCTATCAAAAAAGCTATCATTTACTTCAAAGGAGTGTTATGAGATTTAATAAGATAACATGTAGAACTCCTGGCACACAGTAGGCATACAATAAATTCTAATTATCTTCCCTTCACCTCATCATGCTTTCCTTTACCCAGTACAGTTTAGCTTTTGGGCCCTACTTTTTTCTGCAACTAGAACTTCTTGCTAAGTTTATTTAACACTAGCCCATTTTCTTCTTTAAACTTCATTTCCCCTTGACTTCTTATGACAGTGTTCAGTTTTGGTTCTTAATTCTTTAGTACTGTATGGGTTCTGGCACCAAATTGTCTGAGCCTGAATCCCAGTGTCATCACTTAGTAGTAACCGTGGCTAGGTTAGTTATCTAGCCCCTCTAGCCTTGATAATTCATCTTTAAAAGCAGGTTACTAGTAGTAATTACCCCAGAGGGTAGTTTTAAGGAATAAGTGAAATGCACATAAAATGCTTTGAAAAGTGCTGGGACACACACAGTAAGCAATAAATTAAAGTTTGCTTTTATCGTTATGATGATTATTATTTTCAGACTTCTTTGTGGTCTTTTCTTCCTGGATTTACTCATTTAAATGTTGATGTTCCTTGGGTTCTCTCAGATTGCCTTCTTTTTTCTCTCCAGTCTCTTCAGGCTATCTTACCCAGCAAGCTCATGACTCATGACTTCTATTAACTACTGCCCTGACTTTTCTTTTTTCTTTCTTTCTTTTTTTTTTTTTTTTTTTTTTTTGAGATGGAGTCTTGCTCTGTCGCCCAGGCTGGAGTGCAGTGGCGTGATCTCGGCTCACTGCAAGCTCTGCCTCCTGGGTTCATGCCATTCTCCTGACTCAGCCTCCCGAGTAGCTGGGACTACAGGCACCTGCCACCACTCCGGGCTAATTTTTTTTTTTTTTTTTTTTTTTGTATTTTTAGTAGAGACGGGGTTTCACTGCATTAGCCAGGATGGTCTCGATCTCCTGACCTTGTGATCTGCCCACCTTGGTCTCCCAAAGTGCTGGGATTACAGGCGTGAGCTGCCGTGCCCGGCACTGCCCTGACTTTTCTTCTGAGTTCCCATCCTTTGCATCCAGCTGCCTATTTAAAACTCATACCTAAAGTTGAACTTGCTTTCTCGCTTTTATTCCACCAATAATTTGCCATTGTTGCTGTTGCTACTGTTGTGTTCTTGCATCTCCTGAGATAATGGCGTCAGAAATCTTGAAGTCAGCCCAGATTTTTCTTACCTCCTTGACTTGAGTCAGTCACTGAGTCCTAATTTTTTTTTTTTTTTTTTTGAGATGGAATCTTGCTCTTGTCACCCAGGCTGGAGTGCAGTGGCATGATCTTGGCTCACTGCAACCTCCGCCTCCCAGGTTCAAGCAATTCTTCTGCCTCAACCCCCAGAAGTAGCTGGGATTACAGGCTCCTACCACCACACCTGGCTAATTTTTATATTTTTAGTAGAGATGGGGTTTCTCCATGTCGCCCAGGCTAGTCTCAAACTCCTGACCTCAGGTGATCCGCCTGCTTCGGCCTCCCAAAGTACTGGGATTACAGGCGTGAGCCACTGCACCTGGCCCACAGTGCCTTTCTTTATCATGACAAGTGATCTCCCACCACTCCCTCCAACCCCTTTATGCCAAACTATTGTGGCCTCTATTGCACCTGACTAAAATAATCAACTCTTTTCTTGTTCCTCTGTTGAATTTATCCCTTAAGATTTAGCTGAGGCAGAGCATGGTGGCTCACACCTGTAATCCCAGCACTTTGGGAGGCCGAGGCAGGTGAATCATGAGGTCAGGAGTTTGAGACCAGCCTGGCCAAGATGGTGAAACCCATCTTTACTAAAAATAAAAAAAAATAGCCAGGCATGCTGGCGGGCACCTGTAATCCCAGCTACTCGGGAGGCTGAGACAGAGAATTGCTTGAACCCGGGAGGTAAAGGTTGCAGTAAGCCGAGATCACACCACTGCAGTCCAGCCTGGGAGACAGAGTGAGACTCCGTCTCAAAAAAAAAAAAAAAAAACAAAACAGATTAGGCTGAAATGTCACCTGCCTCTCCCCCAGGTAGACACAAATGATTCTGCTCCTTTTATACTTACCTCTTTTGCATTCTTTATGACATTACTTTAATTACTTGTTCACATTTGTTTACCTCACCCAACCTTGGGACAGGGATCATATTATATTTCTCACTTAGTATAGTATAATGGTTACACCATAGTAAGTATTTAATGTTGCTGAAAGGAATCCAGAAAAAGAATGCTTACTAGGAACCAAATTAAGTTCTAAAGCAAGGCTTGCTAAACTACTTCCTCTCTCTCCCCTTTTTCCCCCAATAGAGTTGTTAGGTGGGTAGATTAGAGTGCCTTGATTTCTTCAAGGTATTTGAAAAAGCCTTTTATGATATTCTTGATGACATGTTGATGAAATGTGGAGTGGATGGTGATACAGTTGGGTGATTTTATAGCTGACTGAAGAGCTATATTTAAAGATTATAGATGACTAGATGTTTGTCAGCTAGGATAGAGGTGGTATACCACAGGACTCTTGCCTTTGGTCCATTCTTGTTCAGCATTTGTATTATAACATCAGTGACTAAATAAAATGTATGCGTATAAATTTGTGAGGAATGTAGTGGTCAGGACTTTTTCAGTTATGATAGAAATCTGGCTCAAGCTAGTTTAAGCAAACAAAGAATTTATAGATTCCCAGGAATGGAGTTTATTAGTTTAGGCAGGGTTTCAAATAATCCCATCAGGATTCTGTCTTTGCTTACCTCCATTCTGCTTTCCCCTAATTTGGCTTTATTTAATTTAAATAATTAATTAATTTTTTTTTTTTTTTTTGAGACGGAGTCTCGCTCTATCGCCCAGGCTGGAGTGCAGTGGCATGATCTTGGCTCACTGCAAACTCCACCTCCCACCTTCACGCCATTCTCCTGCCTCAGCCTCCTGAGGAACTGGGATTCCAGGTGCCCGCCACCACGCCTGGCTAATTTTTTGTATTTTCAGTAGAGACAGGGTTTCACTGTGTTAGCCAGGATGGTCTTGATCTCCTGACCTCGTGATCCGCCCACCTCAGCCTACCAAAGTGCTGGGATTACAGGCATAAGCCACCGCGCCCGGCCTAATTTGGCTTTATTCTTAAGGAAGTTTTCTTTGTGAGTCTGGCAAAATGGCCTCTGGCAGCTTCAGATTTTATTAGTCCTTCTAGCTTAAGGTACCAAAGGAAGAAAGAAACAGTATAACCTGTATATAACCTATTTCTTGTAGTTTTGGTAGATCTGCCCACTCCTATACTGCAGTGAGGTGAAGGAATGTATTTCCCAAAGGTAATAGAGATTCCCCTGCTTAGAGGAAGGGAGGGAAAGCATGATAAAAAGCCATAACTGTATCTCCATGAACCACTACAAGTGGTCATCTTAAGCCTGGAAATCTGAATAGAGATTAACAATGTTGCAAGACACTAGAAAGGTGGAGTTAAGTTAACAAGATACTACCATTACCATTATTATTGTCTAATATTTTTTGAACTTTTACTGTATGTAGCTAGGCGCTGTACACTGAACACTTTACATTCAGTTAATCGTTACAATGACCTTATGAAATATAGGTAACTTTGATGGTTTTATTTTACAGAAGAGGAAACTGAGGCTCAGAAAGATTGCATAATGTTATTAGTGGTCAACCAGCTGTTAAGTAATAGAGCTGAGATTTTTTTTTTCTTTTTCTTTTTTTTTTTTTTTTTTGAGACGGAGTCTTGCTCTGTCGCCCAGGCTTGAGTGCAGTGGTGCGATCTCGGCTCACTGCAACCTCCGCCTCCCAGGTTCAAGCGATTCTCCTGCCTCAGTCTCCTGGATAGCTGGGATTACAGGCGCCTGCCACCACGCCCAGCTAATTTTTTTTTGTATTTTTAGTAGAGACAGGGTTTCACTGTGTTAGCCAGGATGGTCTTGATCTCCTGACCTCGTGATCCACCCGCCTCGGCCTCCCAAAGTGCTGGGATTACAGGTGTGAGCCACCGCGCCTGGCCTTAGAGCTGAGATTTCAACCAGTCTGTCTTTTAGCAGGATTAGCATTTTAAATGTATTTATTTATATATTTATTTTGGGGATAGAGTCTCACTCTGTCACCCAGGCTGGAGTGCAGTGGCACAGTCATGGCTCACTGCAGCCTCAACCTCCTGGGCTCAAGCAGTCCTCCTGCCTCAGCCTTACAGGTCTGCAAGGACCCGCCACCATGCCTGGCTAATGTTAAAACTTTCTGTAGGCCGGGCGCAGTGGCTCATGCCTGTAATCTCAGCACTTTGGGAGGCTGAGGCAAGCACAGGAGTTCAAGATCATTTTGGCCAACATGGTGAAACCCCATCTCTACTAAAAATACAAAAATTTAGCTGGGCATAGTAGCAGGCGCCTGTAATCCCAGCTACTTGGGAGGCTGAGGCACAAGAATCGCTTGAACCAGGAGGCAGAGGTTGCAGTGAGCTGAGACCATGCCACTGCACTCCAGCCTGGGCAACAGAGCAAGACTCCATCTCAAAAAAAAAAAAAAAACAGAAAAACTTTTTATAGAAACAGGATCTCACTGTGTTCCCCAGGCTAGCCTCAAATTCCTGAGTTCAAGCAGTCCTCCCACCTTGGCCTACCAAAGAGCTGGGATTATAGGCATGAGCTACCACTTCTGCCAAGATCAGCATTTATAGTTTAAAACGGTTACATCAGTAATACCAGCACTTTGGGAGGCCGAGGCAGGAGGATCACCTGAGGTCAGGAGTTCGAGATCAGTCTGGCCAACATGGTGAAACCCTGTCTCCAAATACAAAAATTAGCCAGGCATGGGCTGGGCGTGGTGGCTCATGCCTGTAATCCCAGCACTTTGGGAGGCCGAGGCTGGCGGATCACCCTGAGGTTGGGAGTTTGAGACCAGCCTGATCAACATGGAGAAACCCCGTCTCTATTAGAAATACAAAATTAGCCAGGCGTGGTGGCACATGCCTGTAATCCCAGCTACTCGGGAGGCTGAGGCAGGAGAATCGCTTGAACTCGGGAGGCGGAGGTTGCAGTGAGCTGAGATCGCGCCACTGCACTTCAGCCTGGGCAATAAGAGTGAAACTCCATAAAAAAAATAAATAAATAAAGTAAAAAATAAATAAATAAAGTAAAAAAATAAATAAATAATAGAACTATCATTTACTGAATTTATTGGTGTCATACCAAGGAATAATATCCACAGTTATCTGAAAAGGCTATTAAATACAAACATTATATACATTATCTGTAAAACAACACACACATATACATATATCTGTACCATATATATTCTATGTAAGGCTGATTTTCTTTGTATACTTCAACCAAAACATTTCACCAACAGATTGAATGGAGAATCCAGCTGTCTTCTATTAAACCAGACATTGAAAATAATATATGTTAATATTTAACAGGTTTTTTATGTTATTTTAACTAACTTAAGGCATTTTTTTTTTTTTTTGGAGACAGAATCTCACTGTGTTGCCCAGGCTGGGGTGCAGTGGCGCGATCTTGGCTCACTGCAACCTCCGCCTCCCAGGTTCAAGTGATTCTGTTGCTTCAGCCTCCCGAGTAGCTGGAATTACAGGCATCTGCCACCACACCTGGCTAATTTTTGTATTTTTAGTACTGACGGGGTCTCACCATGTTGGCCAGGCTGGTCTTGAACTCCTGAACTTAGGTGATCCACCCTCCTTGGCCCCCCCAAAGTGCTGGGATTACAGGCGTCATCTACTGCGCCTGGCCTTAAATGTTTTCTTTTTTCTTTTTCTTTCTTTCTTTTTTTTTTTTTTTTTTTGAGACAGAGTCTCACTCTGTTGCCCGGGCTAGAGTAGGGTGGCGGGATCTCGGCTCACTGCAACCCCTGCCTCCTGGATTCAAGTGATTCTCCTGCCTCAGCTTCCTGAGTAGCTGGGATTACAGGCATGCGCCAACATGCCCGGCTAATTTTTGTATTTTTAGAAGAGATGGGTTCACCATGTTGGTCAGGCTAGTCTCGAACTCCTGACCTCAGGCAATCCGCCCGCCTTGGCCTCCCAAAGTGCTAGGATTACAAGCCTGAGCCACCATGCCCAGCCAAATTATTTCTTATTTTAATTCTAGTCTGGTAAACATCAGTCAATTTATCCCACATAAATAAAAGTTCTTTGGGGTTCTTAACTTTTTTAAAATCTTTTTGTTTTAATATAATTGTATTTGTAATACAGTACTCTCATGTACCATGTACCCTTTTCCTAGGTTTCCCCAATGATAATATCTTGCAGAACTCTAGCACAATATTGCAACTGGGATGGTAATATTGATGCATTCACCTATTGTGTTCAGATTTCCCCCATTTACTCGTACTCATTTGTGTGTTTTTCTGGGTGTGTGTAGTTCCATACAGTTTTGTCCCATGTATAAGTTCATGTATCCACCACCCAGTCAAGATACAGAACAGTTACATCACCACATCACCATAAAGATCTCTTGTGTTGACTATTTACAACTACATTTACCTTTCTTCCACCTTCCCCTGCCCACCCCTAATCCCTGGCAGCTGCCAATCTGTTCTCTTTGTCTCTAATTTTATTTCAAAATTGTTGTATGTGTGTATGCATGTGTGTGTGTGTGTGTGTGTGTGTGTGTGTATTTTTTTGATACAGCATCTCACTTTGTCCCCCAAGCTGGAATGCAGTGGCATGATCATGGCTTACTGCAGCCTCAACCTCCTGGGCCCAAGCGATCCTCCCACCTCAGCCTCCTAAGTAGCTGGGACAACAGGCATGTGCAACCATGCCCAGCTAATTTTTTTTATTTTTAAAGATGGGGTCTTCCTATGTTGCCCCTGCAGGTCTGGAAATCCTGGGCTAAAGCATTCTACCCACCTCAGGCTCCCAAAGTGCTGAGATGATAGGCGTGAGCTACCACACCCAGCCCTGTTACTTGCATGTTTTAGTTTTAATTTCTTTCTTTCTTTCTTTCTTTCTTTCTTTCTTTCTTTCTTTCTTTCTTTCTTTCTTTTTCTCTCTCTCTCTTTCTTTCTTTCTTTCTGTCGGTCTGTCTTTCTTGTCCTTTCTTATACTTTCTTTCTTATCACTCTGTCGCCCAGGCTGGAGTGCAGTGGTGCAGTCTCGGCTCACTGCAACCTCTGCTTCCCAGGTTCAAGCAATTGTCATGCCTCAGCCTCTCGAATATCTAGGAGGCTAATTTTTGTTTTTGTTTGTTTGTTTGTTTTTTTAGTAGAGATGGGGTTTCACCGTGTTAGCCAGGATGGTCTCGATCTCCTGACCTCGTGATCCACCCTCCTCGGCCTCTCAAAGTGCTGGGATTACAGGCATGAGCCACCGCGCCCGGCCGTATTTTTTTATAGAGACGGGGTTTCATCATGTTGTCCAGGCTGGTCTTGAACTCCTGACCTCAGGTGATCCACCCGCCTTGGGCTCCCAAAGTGCTGGGATTACAGGCGTGAGCCACAGTGCATGGCCTCATTTTAATTTCTAATATGTTAAATATCAAGGGATATAGCCTACCTAAACCAAAGCTCTTTAAGGTTCTCATTTTTTTTTTTATGGGACTAGGTATAAGAGGGGGAAAATATGTTAAGTAAATGAAAAAAATAAGGCCGGGTGTGGTGGCTCACACCTGTAATCCCAGCACTTTGGGAGGCCAAGGCGGGTGGATCACTTGAGGTTAGGAGTTCAAGACCAGCCTGGCTAACACGGTAAAACCTCGTCTCTACTAAAAATGCAAAAATTAGTCCAGTGTGGTGGCATGCACCTGTAGTCCCAGCTGCTCGGGAGGCTGAGGCATGAGAATTGCTTGAACCCAGGAGTCAGAGATCAAGCCACTGCACTCCAGCCTGGGTGACAGCATGAGATGCTATCTCAAAAAATAATAATAAGGTTCTCAGTTTTTAAGAATTTCCTGCAAGGTGAAGTGGCACACCTGTAATCCTAGCACTTTGGGAGGCCAAGGCACAAGGATCTCTTGAGCCCAGGAGTTCGAGAGCAGCTTAGGCAACATAGGGAGACCCCCATCTTTACAAATTTAAAAATTAAAAATTGAGCAAACCAACGCAGAAACAGAAAACCAAATACCACTTGTTCTCACTTATTAGTGAGAGCTAAATGATGAGAACATAGGACACTTAGAGGGGAACAAACAGACATGGGCCTACTCAAACAGAGTGGAGTAAAAAAGAGTAGAGGGTGGGAGGAAAGAGGATTAGGAAAAATAACTAATATTTACTAAGCTTAATACCTGGGTGATGAAATAATCTGTACAACAAACCCCAGTGACAGTTTACCTGTATAACAAACCTGCGTATGTACCCCTGAACTTAAAAGTTAACAACAACAAATAGCCAAGTGCAGTGGTGTGTGCCTGTAGTCCCAGCTACTCAGGAGACTGAGGCCGGAGGATCGTTGAGTCCAGGAGTTCAAGGCCATAGTGAGCAATGATTGCGCCACTGTAGTCCGGCCTGGGTGAAAGAGCAAGACCCTGTTTCTAAAATAATAATTTTTTTTTTTAAGAATTTCCATGACCAGAAAGTTTTAGAACAGCTGGCTTATAGCAGGGAGAATCATCCCATTCCTCCTTCCTAAGCCACAGCAGAGCAAAATGTGATTTGTGATGTCTCAATTTAGAATTCTCATGTTTTCTCACAGGACTGACAGTATGAATAATGATTCATTAGTTCTTTAGTACAGTTTGGTCCAGCCACATTATAGGTTAAATAGACTTCTGTGGGCCGGCCCAGGAATCGCTGTTTAAGACTTCTGACATCTGTGATTATTAAGGTTTCAGAAAAAGGCTTTAGCTTTCTGTTGTGTTTACTTTATTTGATTTGTGGGGTTTTTTAATTTTGCATTTTGTTTGCTTACTTGTTTTTATATTCTTAAAGGTAAAAGAGTGGAGTAAAGATGACACACTTAAGTCCTGACTTTTTAGGAAATGCATATGTGAAAGGAGGTAAAAGAAGTGTATTCAGGAAAGGAAGTAGTTACAGAAGTTCTTTATTCTTAGGAAGCAAATCCTAATGCTTACCTTGTAACCATACAGGAATAGGAGGGATTATCAGCCTTCTATGGTAAACATACAGTCAGCTTCAGAGGAAGTACTTAGGTCTCTATCATCACTCATCAGCTGCAAAGTTAATAAGCTTTGCTGAAGGAAAATGTGAATTTCAAGCAGGCAGGAGATTGTAGAGTGAGAAGACTTAGGGAAGAGCAATGGAGATGCTTCATTCAGCAAAAACCTTTGCCACAGTAATGGACACTGCCATGTGATTTGTGTTGCACACTGATTTTGCTTATGAGATTTTTTCCTTTGTTAAATTTCAAGCATAATTTATCTGTTTCCCACACACTGGGAATTTCTAGACAGTCTTGAATATCAGGATTGTTTGATCTGCTGTCTCCTCTTTAGCAGAAAAGGATTTAGGGTCTGAGCCCAAGAATGTATAGGGATCACTGCAGGAGAACAGACTGTAGACTGCAAGTCTGTAGTCTTCAAATTATATGTTCAAAAGCAAAAACAAACAAAAATCAAAAGAGAAAGAGAAACAAAATTTAATGTTCACTGTACTTGAATTTTCTTTCTTTCTTTTTTTTTTTTTTTGAGGTGGAGTCTTTTGCTTTGTTGCCCAGGCTGGAGTGCAGTGGCGCAATCTCGGCTCACTGCAACCTCTGCCTCCCGGGTTCAAGCAATTCTCTGCCTCAGCCTCCCGAGTAGCTGAGATTACAGGCTCCCGCCACCACGCCCGGCTAATTTTTTTTTGTATTTTTTGTAGAGATGGGGTTTCACTATGTTGGCCAGGCTGGTCTTGAGCTCCTCACCTCATGATCCGCCCACCTCAGCCTCCCAAAGTGCTGGGATTACAGGCATGAGCCACCGTGCCCAGCCTGTACTTGCATTTTCTAGTGCACAATAGAACAGCCTTCACTGCTGACCTTGAGTAGGTACTGATTGGTTAAAATTAAGTACTACATTAAGTCTTCTGTGAATAATAGAATATATAGCTTCTTTTTTTTTTTTTTTTTTTGAGATGGAATTCCCCTCTGTCCCCCAGGCTGGAGTGCAGTGGCGCGACCTCGGCTCACTGCAAGCTCCGCCTCCCAGGTTCACGCCATTCTCCTGCCTCAGCCTCCCGAGTAGCTGGGACTACAGGTGCCCGCCACCACGCCCGGTTAATTTTTTTTGTATTTTTAGTGGAGATGGGGTTTCACTGAGTTAGCCAGGATGGTCTTGATCTCCTGACCTTGTGATCCGCCCACCTCAGCCTCCCAAAGTGCTGGGATTACAGGCGTGAGCCACTGTGCCCGGCCTATATATAGCTTCTTAGAACTGTTTGAAGACTGGTTATGTTGCCAGGTACTCTGTCTTTTTATCTTTTTCCTCCTTGCCTCCTGCTATAAGATATTTTGGAAATTAACCAGATTTATAATCAAATTCTTTTTCAGGGCAGCCTAAGTGAAATCTGGAAGCTCAGCAGTCCAGGGGCCTCTTTTTTTTTTTTTAATTTATTTTTATTTATTTATTTATTAATTTATTTACTTTTCCAAAGGCAGGGGAGAGGCAAGGTCCAAGTGTAGTTACTGTTTGAAAAGGACCTGCCGGGCGTGGTGGCTCATGCCTGTAATCCCAATACTTTGGGAGGCCAAGGCCAGCAGTTCACTTGAGGTCAGGAGTTTGAGACCAGCCTGGCCAACATGGTGAAACTCTGTCTCTACTAAAAATACAAAAATTAGCCAGGTGTGGTGGCATGCGTCTGTAATCCCAGCTACCCAGGAGGCTGAGGCAGGAGAATCACTTGAACCCAGGAAGTGGAGGTTGCAGTGAGCCGAGATCACGCCACTGCACTCCAGCCTGGGCAACAGAGTGAGACTCTGTCTAAAACACAGAAAAGAAAAGGACCTGAGGCCAGGCATGGTGGCTCACACCTGTAATCCCAGCACTTTGGGAGGCTGAGGTGGTGGATTGCTTGAGCCCAGGACTTCAAGACCAGCCTGGGAAACATGGCAAAACCTTGTCTCTACAAAAAATACAACAGTTAGCCAGTCATGGTGGTGTGCACCTGTAGTCCCCGCTACTTGAGAGGCTGAGGTGGGAGGATTGCTTGAGCCTGAGAGGTCAAGGCTGCAGTGAGCCGTAATCACATGAGCCTGGAAGACAGTGAGACCCTGTCTCAGAAAAAAACGAAGAAGAAGAAGAAAGAAAAGGACCCGAATTTCCTCCACTTATAGTTAAATGTTGTGTTGTTTTGGGATTTACTCAGGGTATTCTGTTGCATTCTGACAAGAGCTTTGTGGAAAGGAGGCGTTCAGATTTCTCCTTCCATCCTTAATTATCCCATGATATCTACCTGCTAGCCTCTCATGACAAGGAATTGCTGATTTTTCAGAATAAGCAAAAATCATCCTTGTTTAAACTTATTTATTTATTTTTTGAGATGGAGTCTTGCACTGTCACACAGGCTGGAGTGCAGTGGTGTGATCTCAGCTCACTGCAACCGCCGCCTGCCGGGTTCAAGGGATTCTCCTGCCTCAGCCTCCCGAGTAGCTGGGACTACAGGGATGTGCCACCATGCCCGGCTAATTTTTTGTATTTTTAGTAGAGACAAGGTTTCACCATGTTGGCCAGGCTGGTCTAACTCCTGACCTCACGATCCTCCCACCTTGGCCTCCCAAAGTGCTGGGATTACAGGCGTGAGCCACTCCACCTGGGCTAAACTTGTTTATTGAATGGAATTTTGTCTCAAAATTCCAGTCAACAGAAAGTGGTTCAAATAATTGAAGATTTTTTTTTTTCTGATTTTTGTTTTGAGACAGTCTTGCTCTATCACCCAGGCTGGAGTGCAATGGTGCAATCTCAGCTCACTGCAACCTCTGCCTCCCAGGTTCAAGTGATTCTTGTGCCTCCCAAGTAGCTGGCATTAAAGGCACCCACCACCACGCCTGACTAATTTTTTTTGTATTTTTAGTAGAGACGGGGTTTCACCATGTTGGCCGGGCTACTCTCGAACTCCTGGCCTCAAGTGATCTGCCCACCTTGGACTCCCAAAGTGCTGGGATTACAGGTGTGAGCCATGTGCCCAGCCTTTTTTCTGTATTTCTTTTTTTTTTTTTTTTGAGACGGAGTCTTGCTCTGTCGCCCAGGCTGGAGTGCAGTGGTGCGATCTTGGCTCACTGCAAGCTCCGCCTCCCAGGTTCACGCCATTTCCCTGCCTCAGCCTCTGACTAGCTGGGAATACAGGCGACTGCCACAATGCCCGGCTATTTTTTTTATTTTATTATTTTTTTTTTTTTTTTAGTAGAGATGGGGTTTCACCGTGTTAGCCAGGATGGTCTCGATCTCCTGACCTCGTGATCGCCTGCCTCGGCCTCCCAAAGTGCTGGCATTACAGGCGTGAGCCACCGCGCCTGGCCTTTTCTGTATTTCAAGAGACAAAAATAAATAACTTAATAAATAGATAAATGGGGTTTTATTTGCCATTCTTTTAAATAACCCACAATAAGAATTTGGTGAGCAAATTAAGTTTTATATAATACCTTGGTGGATTATTTATATGTTTATCCATGAATCAGTGAGTATTCATTTTAATCCCTCTGCCCTGTATACTTATATTACTATTAATATTACTGATGTTGAGTCACTGTAAAATCTTGAAGCACTTTTTGGATTATTGGTAAAGATAACATCTCGCTTTTTTTTTTTTTTTTTTTTTTTTAGGCAGAGTCTTGTTCTGTCACCCAGGTTGGAGTGCAGGGGCACAATCTCGACTCACTGCAACCTCTGCCTCCCGGGTTCAAGGGATTCTCCTGCCTCAGCCTCCTGAGTAGCTGGGATTGCAGGCACCCGACACCACACCCGGCTAATTTCTGTATTTTCAGTAGTGACGGGGTTTCACCCTGTTGGCCAGGCTCGTCTCAAACTCCTGACCTCGTGATCTGCCTGCCTTGGCCTCCCAAAGTGCTGGGATTACAGGCGTGAGCCACCAGGCCTGGCCTGTTTTGTTTTGTTTTGTTTTGTTTTGTTTTGTTTTGTTTTGTTTTAAGACAGTATCTCATTCTATTGCCCAGGCTAGAGTGCAGTGGTACTACCTTGGCTCACTGCAGCCTCAACCTTCTGGTTGCAATCCTCCCATCCTCTCAAGCAGTTCTTTCATCTCAGCCTCCTGAGCAGCTAGGACTACAGGTACACACCACCATGCCTGGCTAGTTTTTGAATTTTTTTGTAGAGACAAGATCTCTCTATGTTGCCCAGGCTGGTCTGAAACTCCTGAGCTCAAGTGAACCTCTGTCCTTGGCCTCCCAAAGTGCTGGGATTACAGGTGTGAGCTACTGCCTCTGTCTTGATAACGTCTTATCAACATAATGTTTAGTGTATTTGATGACATCCTTTTTTTTTTTTTTTTTTGAGATGGAGATTTACTCTTGTTGCCCAGGCTGTAGTGCAATAGCACGATCTCGGCTCACTATAACTTCTGCCTCCTGGGTTCAAGCGATTCTCCTGCCTCAGCCTCCTGAGTAGCTGGGATCATGGGCATGCACCACCATGCCTGGCTAATTTTTGTACTTATAGTAGAGACGGGGTTTTGCCGTGTTGGTCAGGCTGGTCTTGAACTCGTGACATCAGGTGATCCACTTGCCTCGGCCTCTTAAAGTGCTGGGATTACAGGCGTGAGCCACTGTGCCCAGCTAGTGACATCTTACTTTCTACACAATCTTATCTGATAATTCTGAATAAATCTGAACATTCAGGTACCAACATCCCCAACTACCTTTTTATTTTTGGATAAAACAAAGTTTCTTAGAACTACTGCTGTTATCAGTAGAACTAACTTCCTTCTTGCGTTTTTGTCTGTGAAGGTGAAGATACAAGACTCATTGTGAAGGGGAAAAGGCAAGGGCTATCTCAAATATCTCTTCAATGAATTTCTTTTTTTTTCAGATGGGGTCTCTCATTTTGGTGCTCAGGCTGAAGCGCAGTGGTGCAGCCATAGCTGCTGCCTCATCTTCCTGCCTCAGTCTCCCAAGTAGCTGGGACTATAGGGATGTGCCACCATGCCCAGCTCATTTTTATTTTTTGTAAATATAGGCTTTTGCCATGTTGCCCAGGCTGGTCTAGAACTCCTCAGCTCAAGCAATCCTCCCACCTTGGCCACCCAGAGTGCTGGGATTACAGGTATAAACCATCACATTTGGCCTTCAGTGTATTTTCTACCTGTAAAGTTATGTTGCAGCCATGAAGATTTTTGTCCATCAGTGCCTCTCATCTGTGAGAGGCAGTTGAAGTAGGTATATAGTTATAATTACTCTTTGTGGGGAGATGAATGACTCTGGCCTTTCTCTGTTCTCTCAAGTCCCCATTTCTGTGTCATCTGCCTACCAACATTCAGATCCTTATATGTTATTAAACTGATATCTTTTTTTTTTTTTTTTTTTTGAGATGGAGTCTCACTCTGTCGCCCAGGCTGGAGTGCAGTGGCGTGATCTCGGCTCACTGCAAGCTCCACCTCCCAGGTTCACGCCATTCTCCTGCCTCAGCCTCCCGAGTAGCTTGGACTACAGGCGCCCGCCACCACACCCGGCTAATTTTTTGTATTTCTAGTAGAGACGGGGTTTCACTGTGTTAGCCAGGATGGTCTCGATCTCCTGACCTTGTGATCCACCCGCCTCGGCCTCCCAAAGTGCTGGGATTACAGGTGTGAGCCACCATGCTTTTTTTTTTTTTTTTTTGCACTCTGTCGCCCAGGATGGAGTACAATTGTGCAATCTCAGCTCACTGCAACCTCCACCTCCCGGGTTCAGGTGATTCTCATGCCGCAGTCTCCCAAGTAGCTGGGATTACAGGTGCACACCACCATGCCCAGCTAATTTTTTATTTTTAGTAGAGATGGGGTTTCACCATGTTGGCCAGGCTGGTCTGGCCTCAGGTGATCCACCTGCCTCAGCCTCCCAAAGTGCTGGGATTACAGGCGTGAGCCACTGCGTCCGGCCTTAAACTGCTATATAAAGGTAAATTGAGAAGTATCATTTTAGGATGGGCAACGTAGGGAGACTTTGTCTCTACAAAGTTTTTGTTTTTGTTTTTTTTGGAGACAAAATTTCACTGTATTGCCCAGGCTAGTCTCAAACTCCTGGACTCAAACAGTCCTCCCACTTCAGCCTCCCAAAGTGCTAGGATCACAGGCATCAGCCACCATTCCCGGCCAAAAAAATAATAAAAAAAAAAATTAGCCTAGCATGGTGGTGCACGTGTAGTCCCAGCTACTTGGGAGGCTGAGGTGGGAGGATTGCTTGAGCCAGAGAGGTTGAGGCTGCAGTGAACCATGATCACCCCCTGCACTCCAGCCTGGACGACAGAGCGAGACCCTGTCTCAAAGAAAAGAGAATTATCGCCAGGCGCGTCTGTAATCACAGCACTTTGGGATGCTGTGGCGGTTGGATCACCTGAGGTCAGGAGTTCGAAACCAGCCTGGCCAACATGACAAAACCCAGTCTCTACTAAAAATAGAAAAATTAGCCAGGCATGGTGGTGGGAGCCTGTAATCCCAGCTACTTGGGAGGCTGAGGTAGGAGAATCGCCTGAACCTGGGAGGCAGAGGTTGCAGTGAGCTGAGATCACACCATTGCACTCCAGCCTGGGCAACAAGAGTGAAACTCCGTCTCAAAAAACAAACAAACAAACAAAAAGTATTAAAAGATAAGGGACATAAAGTGTTGGGAAACTCCAGAGATCTCCTCTTTAAATTCTCTATAAGTCTCTTTTCAAGCTTTTGTTTTGTTGTTTACCTCCCTAGTAAGCTAAGCCCTAGGAGCCATGATGGCACTTCTTAGCATTTCAAAGACTGAGAATTAGCTTAACTTTTGTTGGTGTAGTTATTAAGGCATCTAATGACCTTAACTTTTTAATATTCCTATACCTTATTTTCCCTCTTGGCCCCAATCTCCTGACAATCCCTGCTCTTATATTTTAGGTATATGAGAAAGATGGCAAAATGAGTCCTTTTCTGATTTTTTTTTCTCCTTTTTTGAGACAGGGTCTTGCTCTGTTGCACAGGCTAGAGTACGGTGGCATGATCACAGCTCACTGCAGCCTTCACCCCCGGGACAAAACTTTCCTCCTGAAATGGGAAAAGTTCCCTTGTCCCCCTCACAGGGCGTGCAGTGGGAGTGTGGCTCACTTCTTCACTGCCCTGCTGCTCAAACCTGTAGGGTAGCATACAGAGGGGCAGGCTGTGGGGCTCCAACCCCGGCAGTGTCTAGGGGTGAATGCTTACATCTGAAGCCCCAGTGGGTGTGTGTTACAGGGTGCTCTTTTAGTTTAGCTGTCCTTAGGCGGCTTGTGTTAGCTCAATTAGACCCCTGCCTTATCACAAGAACAGAGGGCTTTCTGTCTCCCAAGGTTCTTGTCTTGGTGTACTGGAAGAATTGGATCACATGTGGGCTTGGAGAATGAATGTAAGGTTTTATTGAGTGGAAGTAATGCTCAGCAGATTGGGGAGCCAGAAGGGAGATGGTTTTCCCCTGGAGTTCAGCTACTCAGCGGCCCAGGCTCTTCTCCAAATGCCCCGGCCAAACTCTGCTTCGTTCCACGGCCTGCTGGCATCTGTCATGTGCTCTTCCGCCGCGTGTGCTCTTCTGCCGGCATGCTCCTCTCAACGCCCTCTCGAGGTCCAGCCGCTGTGTCTTCTTCTGCCAATGTGTTCCTCTAGAAGTCTAGCCGCTTGTGTGTCTGCCTTCTAGGGTCTGGGGAGTTTTTATAGGCACAGGGAGGGGCCGTGGCAGGCCAGGGTGGTCTTGGGAAATCCAACATTTGGGCAGGAAAACAAAAATGCCTATCTACCTAGGTCCGTGGACACAGGCCCCTGATGGAGCCCTAGCCAGGGACCATGCCCTCCTCTACCTAGCACTTCCCTTACCCACTTCTGTATCATTTAAAGGGACCACGTTCTCTACCCAGCACACCCTTGTCACTCCTACCTCAGCGTCCCAAGTAGCTAGGACTGCAGGTGTGTGCCAACACATCCAGCTAGTTGTTTTTGTTTTTGTTTTTGTTTTTAATTTTTTGTAAAGACAGAGTCTCACAATGTTGCCCTGGCTGGTCT
The DNA here is from genome assembly GCF_029281585.2 of Gorilla gorilla gorilla. Classification (NCBI taxonomy): domain Eukaryota; kingdom Metazoa; phylum Chordata; class Mammalia; order Primates; family Hominidae; genus Gorilla; species Gorilla gorilla. The sequence goes on from NC_073240.2 coordinate 65,377,357, forward strand.
CAAACTCCTGGACTCAAGCACTCCTCCTGCCTTGGCCTCCCAAAGTGCTGGGACTACAGGCTTGAGCCATTGCACCCAGCCCCCTTTTTCTGATTGTTATCTTCTCCTGGAAAGTGATAAATGAAGCTATCTTTGTTTCAGTGAATAATAGAATATGAAATCCTGTAAAGCCATATAGGTTATTAGATGAATATCACAGAGCTTATTATGCACTATGGCTTAATGTTAGATTATAGATGTGACCAAATGGTAATTAACAGAGCTGGAGCTGTAATTAAATACTATTGTGCTGCTCTGTGATCTCTCCTTAGATTTCTGTTGCAAAGTAAACGGAAAATGAATAGTTCAAACCCATAGGTGGATTTCGTCACTTCTCCCCATCCCTGAACATCTCTTTTAATTAACTAAGTAATTAAATAAAGTCATCTTCATACAACAGAGATGCCAAACTCTGCCTAGTAACTCTAATCAGTAAGGGTAGTTTGATGCATACTTGTTAATGAGTTCCTCATGTGTATGAGTCTGTTCTGTTATTCTTAGTGATCAGTTCAACTGAAGTTTCTTCTCTTCACTTATTTTATAGCAGAGTATAATTTGGCAGACTGCTTGAATGCAACAGTGATGTTTCCAACCTACATTTTAGGTGTTGTTTTCTGGATTTCTTGGTGCAAAATTGGGGACTTCACTTTATCTAGAATGTATTAACATATGTTTCTCCTAGCATGCCAGGAGCACTGAATAACCTAGCAGGAAATTAAACTACTTCCAGAAAAGAGCTGTCCTCAGTGGCTGAGAGAAAGAGTGTATAGGTGTCTCCCTGGGGTAAACTTCCTTCTGTGCCTGGGGTTGCTGCCTGAGCTGTGGAACAGGTTGGCAATAGGACATGTGCAAGCAAGGCAATCAGAAAGTTCACAGGGGTGACCTGGAAGGTTTAGGCCAATGTCTGTGTCCAGTAGGACCTTGCAGGAATTTCTCTTTTGAGTAGAAGAAAGTATAGAAAAGGGAACAAACCCTAAGCAAAAGAAGTACACATATAGGCTGTGAAACTGCTTCTGTCACAGTTCTTCCCCAAGAGAAAGAATAGATAAACAGAGGTGAGGCCAAGAGTAAAGATGATCTGTATATTCTGTCTCTAACTTTCCCTCTCTAGTGACTCTCAAGAGTTTCTTCCAGCACTGCAGAGGAGTGAGTAAGGAGGCTCCAGTTTACTTTTTTCTGTGTTGTTTTTTAACTTCACTTCTGTGCATGGAAATTTTAAAGATCTTTCCAGGATCTACCACATCCCAAGAAGGTTGGGAAATTAAATTATAAATGCCCAGTTTTCAAGAGAGCAAATATGCCTTTTGGCATTTATCATAAATGTAGATGATTCATTATACAGGCTTCCACTTCCATTTCATTTCATGAAAAAGGTGGAGTTGGGGAAGTACAAGGGGTGTGTGTGTGAGACAAGCAGATAAGGATGTTTTGGCAGCTCTTCAGGGACCAGAATTAATCAGAATCAGTGTATGAACATTCTGTGGACTCACAATGATGATCTACAAATAGTGATGACTTTCTAAGCCAAGAAGTCAGAGCCAACTGTGGAGAATGGATCCGGAACCCAGACCTCAGCCTATAGGCTAGTTTTCAAGGCCAGGAAGGTGTTTGTCTCTGTGTGTGTTGTGGGAGGGAAATGGATTATAGATAGAGTGATAGTCATGTAGTAAATTATTCCAGAATCAGAGTTTTGTTGCAGAGCTATTTAGAAGCTTGGATTACGGATACATATATGATCTTCTCTGAATGTCTCTATTAAAGGACTAGACTAAGAAGTCTATTAAAGGACCTAGACTAAGAAGTCCTCACAAAGGACTCTCTATTAAAGGACCTAGACTAAGAAGTCCTCACAAAGGGAAGAGTCCCAAGGATTGGGAAAGTCTCAATCTTTGACTCTCATTTTCTAGGTCTGCTGATTAGTATCATACTTAATCTTTGGAGGAAATAAGCCAGTCTGTGCATTGAGTGTCTTTGCATATGCAAGACATTATGCTCATTCAGGATTGGGGCATCAATCACTCGAGCATAACAGACTTTGTCAGCCTCATAAATTCTGGGATTTAAAGAGTTAAAGGATCACCGCCCACTTCATTTCATTCTTTTTTTTTTTTTTTTTTTGAGATAGCATTTCACTCTGTCACCCAGACTGGAGTACAGTGGTGCAATCATAGCTTATTGTAGCCTCAACCTCCTGGGCTCAAGTGGTCCTCCCACCTCCGCTTCTGGAGTAGCTGAGAATACAGGCATATGCCACCACACACAGATACCTTTTTTATTTTTGTTTTTTATAGAGGTGGGGTCTTGCTATGTTACCCAGGCTAGTCTTGAACTCTTGGCTACACGTGACCTTCCTCCATAGGCCTCCCAAAACATTGCCTGTAGTCATGAGCCATTGCACCTGACCCATCACAACTTTTATGTTGTCTCTAGATGTGTTGCATTCTTCTTGGAACCTAACTAATTACATTCTTGTGAGAGGTTCTAGTTTCTGATTTTGGAAGCAAATTGCTTCTTTCTTTCTTTTTTTTTTTTTTTTGAGACAGAGTCTCGCTCTGTCACCCAGGCTGGAATGCAATGGTGCGATCTTGGCTCACTGCAACCTCCGCCTCCCAGGTTCAAGCGATTCTGCTGCCTCAGCCTCCTGGATAGCTGGGATTACAGGCGCCCACCACTACGCCCGGCTAATTTTTGTATTTTTAGTAGAGATGGGGTTTCACCATGTTAGTCAGGCTGGTCTCGAACTCCTGACCTCAGGTGATCTGCCCACCTTGGCCTCCCAAAGTGCTGGGATTACAAGTGTGAGCCACCGTGCCTAGCCATGTTTGACTATTTCTATCTATGTGTACATAATCAACAACATCTTCAGACTGCTGTTGATTGGCTTCTGGATGGCAACAACACCTCCTGTTTCTTATAGATAAATTTGATGTTAGAATTATATTCCAAGATGCCATTCTCATTAAACAACCACTGTTACAGTTTCTAAGGGTTAGAAATTCCCACCAGGTTAATCCCAGCCCTGCTATAACTTTATTCCTTCTAGCCAAAGATGTATTAAAGCACCTAGGATCATTAGGAATCATGGCATTCCTAGGATTTGGCTATTTCTTCCTCTCTTTATCCCCACCCAAATTCATGGATTTTATGCCAGACTAATGTACTGTTTGCTGAATGATAGATTGGTAGGAAGCATAGTGGTGGTAGCAAAACATACCTCAGATGCTGGGCCTTGTCTTTCTCATCAGTCTGTGTGCTGTTACTATTGAAATCTGGCCCTGATTCTCTTTCATTAGAGACTTTTTAATGAGATGAGGAAAAAATAGAACTTTTTAAAAAACATTTTAGCCAAGTGCAGTTTATGAGGAAGATCATTAAGAAGATCATTATACGCTCATTAATAAGAGTTTCTCTTAGCACAGGATGCTCTCATCTAAACCACTAGATTTGTAGTGGTATCATAAGCCAGAACTTGAAAGGAAGAACCAAAGTCTTATTTATAGCCGTCTGCACTCTGGCAGGAATAGATATAGGACTAGATTAAATACAGAAAAGGTATTTCCTCTAAATGTTCTCCCTGCAACTCAGCTACTACTTTTTCTTCCCTCCACAGATGGAGTCCCCTGTTTCCACACCAGCAGTGCTGCCAATACACCTTTTGGTGCCAGTGGTCAACAATGACATCTCATCTCCTTGTGAGCAGATCATGGTTCGTACCCGATCAGTTGGGGTCAACACATGTGATGTGGCTCTAGCCACAGAGCCTGAGTGCTTGGGCCCCTGTGAACCTGGAACTAGCGTCAACCTTGAAGGCATCGTGTGGCAGGAAACAGAAGATGGTAAGTGTGATATGTGGCTTTCCCCTCCCTTCTCAACCTGCTTCTGCAGGGGAGCCACCAGGGACTTATTGTTGTAAATATTGCCAAGTGGTTATTAGAGTCTCAAGTGTCCACAGTCTGCGGGAGATACCCACACAGAGGATTTTAGCAGACTTAGCAAAATTTCCCAGCTTCTAGAGATTCTTCCCTTCATAGTATTCAACAGTGTTGATCCTGGTACTTATGATATGCAGTCATGTGATAGGTGTTGGCCAGGTAATTCAAACTGTATCTGTACTCTCCATATTTTATATGGGAGAGTTAGATTATAAATTAAATTTGAGGTCAGGCCTGAAGAGAAAAATTAATAAAAGGGCAGCTGAGGGAGTCAAGAGGATGGAGAATAGTCACTCTTAAATTCACTTAATGTTGGCTCATTGCATATGCAGCTCTTGCCTTTTTTTAACACCTATAGGTACAGCCAGTTCACTCTTCCCACTGATTGCCTCATTGCCCAGCCACCCACACCGCTTCATGTATCTGTCACTTGGTACAGATTTTATAGGAAATGTTTAGATGGTCTTGTTTTCAGGCATCCACTAAGCAGTTGGCTCACTGTAGGTTGCTGTTGCCCAAGGCATCCAGACTTCTTGCATGTTCCACTTGCCCCTGAGAACGGAATCTATTCTGTTTTGAAAATTTATGAACCTGAAAAAATGGAAGGAAGTGTAAAGAGACTTAATGGGGTATTTCAGATCTTTTGGTAACATCTGGTGGCAATTTGATTTTTGCATATTCTTTTTATGAAGAATCCAAATCCTTGTCAGAGTATATGTGGTTAGAGAGTCTGGGCCTCAGTCGCATCATGTCTCTGCATCAGTAAACAGACTTTCAAACTGTCCTCACTCTGAGGAGTTTAGAGGCCCAGAGGAGCACAGCTAATCATCTCTGATTATCACAGAGCTATTTTGTCAGTCTGCCCCTAGAAATTCAGGCATTTCATTCTGGTCATTCTAATAAAATCTGTTCCCCTGAATATTTTGTTGTCATTCAGTATTTATTTAAAGTTGACCGTGCAATAGGTGCTGATGTGTTACAGGTTAAGAACTCTGTATTCTTGTCTGTGTCATCATTAGGAATGTAATACATCTTCAGCTTTCAGAATAACGTCGCTAATGAGGTTTTATTGTGTGCCTGAGTGGTAGAAGCTGATGCAGAGAAGGTAGAGAGAGAGTTTAACTCTAGAGGTTGACTCTGGATATGTGTATACAATATACAATCTGAAAATCACAAAGTGGCTATCTGATTTTTAAAATGTCATCTGCTTATAGACAAATGTCTGAACAGTCACAGAGTCTGTTGGAATGACAGACATATCCGGACCATATCTCTGTGCCACCAAGCAACCTTCAAGGCCTCTTGCCTCAGTATATTGAAGATAGAATAAATCGATTTCCTGCCTGTTAGTTCTGCTTGCCTTTATGATGGTGACTCTTTTCCAAGAACAAGATGCTTTTTTTATGTGAACCTAACAAAAACTTTGACAGAGTGAGGCTAATGCTTTCACTCTCCTGAGGACAATGAATACCTTTTTATCTGAGGATCCCTTCCTGCCAGGGCAAAATTAACACATAATTTTTTTTTTTATTTTTTTGTAAATCATTTGCTCTGAAAGACTCTCTGTCAGGTTGTCACAGGCAGCCTATTATTACCAAGTTCCCCTGTTACGTACACTTTTTTTTTTTTTTTGAGATGGAGTCTCACCCTGTCACCCAGGCTGGAGTACAGTGGTGCGATCTTGGCTCACTGCAACCTCTGCCTCCCAGGTTCAAGCGATTCTTCTCTCTCAGCCTCCTGAGTAGTGGGGACTACAGGCACATACCACCACGCCTGGTCCATTTTTGTATTTTTAGTAGAGACGGGGTTTCACCGTGCTGGCCAGGCTGGTCTTGAACTCCTGACCTTGTGATCCACCTGCCTCAGCCTCCCAAAGTGCTGGGATTACAGGTGTGAGCTACCACACCCAGCCCAGTTTGTACTCTTAAGGTACTCTGTACTTTATTTCATAGCACACATCACAGTTTGCAACTTTGTTTATCATTTTTATGATTTTTCTATTAATGTGTATCTCTTCTACTGTGTTAGAAGTTCTGAGATCAGGCAGTCTGTTTTGCTCATCATTGTATCCAAGGTACTTAACATAGGTGGCAACTGACACCTATAGTAGTAGACTGTCAAAAATACTTGTTTGAGGCCAGGCGTGGTTTATCACCTGAGGTCAGGAGTTCAAGACCAGCCTGGCCCACATAGTGAAACCCTATCTCTACTAAAAATACAAAAAAAAAAAGCTGGGTATGGTGGCGTGTACCTGTAATCCCAGCTACTTGGGAGGCTGAGGCAGGATAATCACTTGAACACCGGAGGTGGAGGTTGCAGTGAGCCGAGATCGCACCATTGCACTCTGGCCCAGGCAACAGAGCAAGGCTGTCTCAAAAAAAAGAAAAATATATTTGTTTGAATGAAGGAATGCTTGCATCTATGTCATTGTCATTTCTGGATCTATCTTAATATATATCTAGAGGAGCCGGGTGCGGTGGCTCAAGCCTGTAATCCCAGCACTTTAGGAGGCCGAGGCGGGCGGATCACGAGGTCAGGAGATCGAGACCATCCTGGCTAACATGGTGAAACCCTGTCTCTACTAAAAATACAAAAATTAGCCGGGCGTAGTGGTGGGCGCCTGTAGTCCCAGCTACTCGGCAGGCTGAGGCAGGAGAATGGCGTGAACCCAGGAGGCGGACCTTGAAGTGAGCCAAGATTGCACCACTGCACTCCAGCCTGGGCGACAGAGCCAGACTCCATCTCAAAAAAAAAAAAAAATATATATATATATATATATATATATAGAGAGAGAGAGAGAGAGAGAGAGAGGATATTAAAATATTGCTTGAACTTAGGAATGGTGTCGAAGTACTTTCCAAAATTCTAAATCTTCTCTGAAACTCAGAATAAATACTGCTTTCACCAAGTTTGAGATCAGTCTCGTTGTCTAAATCTGTAAGATTTTTAATCCTACTTTTAATACCAGGTTTTCTCCCACTTACTGTATTTCAAGGCTTAGGTCTCTTCTTTATTTTTTCTTTCATCCCAAGGGAAAGAGAACTGTTCAGCAATAATATACTCATCTTTTCTTTGCTTTCTGGTCACCCCAGAGGGCCTTCACCTGAACTGTCAGTTGGCGAAGGTCTGAATTGGGATCAGAGTTGGTTCACATTCCTTTTCATCTTCAGGTAACAGAGATTTCCTGCAAAGATCATTCTCTGAAGATCTGTAAGATCCAGGATACCGAGTCAGTCCTCAAGTTAATCATAAGAACTACATACAGATACTTTTTAAAAAATTATTCCAGACTTCTAGGTTTTTTTGTCTGCCTCTCGACATTTTGTACTTCTGTCTGTCTCTTTGTCCAGCAAACTACACTGTCTTCAAACAGAAAAGTCCTTACAGCTCAGAGAGAAGCTGTGAATGCTTGGCCTCTGAGGGGAATGGAGGACACTGAGGTCCCTGTAGAACTGAGCCACCTTGCTGAGAACAGGTGTAGGAGTCATGGCCTCAATTATTCCTAGTTTCTTTGCCTACTTGTCCTACAGTGTTACTTCTTTCTTTCCTCTTCTCTCCCTATCACTCCCTTTAAACCTTGGATGCATTTTTAAATTCCTGCCGATTCCATTTCTTTTTAGGCTGTTTCAGTAAGCACTGCAAAGATTCAGTAAGCACTGCAAAGATCCTACTTGACTAGATTCAACCATGGGACTGTTAAGAAGACCCAAGTGTAACCTAGAATTTTTTTGTCTGTTTGTTTTTGAGACATTCTCAGCACTATGTAAGGGCTAGTTCCACTGGATTTTGCTTTATCTCACCTCACTTCAAATCAAAATACTGAGTACCTCCGAGGCAGGAGGTACACTTGAGGTCAGGAGTTTGAGACCAGCCTGGCCAACATGGCAAAACCCTGTCTCTACTAAAAATGCAAAAATCAGCCTGTAATCCCAGCTACTTGGGAGGCTGAGGCAGGGGAATCACTTGAACCCAGGAGGTGGAGGTTGCAGTGAGCCGAGAGTGTGCCACTACACTCCAGCCTGGGCGACAGAGAGTGAGACTCCGTCTCAAAAAACAAACAAACAAACAAACAAAAAAAAACTACCAAGTCTATTCTGGGTTCACAAGGCTTAACTCTAATCTAGGATCCTGAAAAAATGTATAAGAAGCCTTAAAGCAGACTATGTACTTTTAGGGACACAAAATTGCTTACTGGCTTGTGTGGTATTTTAAAGAAAGGCAAGGCTGACTTTAGGTAAGAGTTCTAGGAGATGCTATAGGTTCTCCTTTTTGGACAGTAGCACTAACCCAAAGGCCAATACCAGTGACGTAGTTTACTTTGGCAAATGTGCTTTATGGAAGAATTTATGGTATAGTGGAAGAAGCACTGGAGTAAAACTCTGGAGACTTCTATATCTCTGCCACTATCATTATGACCTTGGAAAAATCCCTTAATTTTCTGGGCCTTAGTTACCTCATCTCTTAAGTTGAACTAGGTGACCAATTAGGACCTGTCAGTTCTTTTTAGTTCTTTTTTTCTTTTTCTTTTTTTTTTTTTTTTTTTTGAGACAGGGTCAAGCTGTGTCACCCAGCCTGGAGTATAGCAACAACATCATCTCTCACTGCAGCCTCAAACTCTTGAGCTAAAGTGATCCTCCTGCCTTGGCCTCCTGAGTAGCTGAGACTACAGGCATGTGCCGCCGTACTCAGCTAATTTTTTATAGAGACAGAGTCTTGCTATGTTGCCCAGACTGGTCTCAAACTCCAGGCCTCAAGTGACCATCCCATCTCAGCCTCCCAAAGTGCTGGGATTACAGGCATGAACCACAATGCCCAGCCTATCAGCTCTTAAGTTATAAAAATCTATGCAGGCCAGGTGTGGTGGCTCATGCCTGTAATCCCAGCACTTTGGGAGGCTGATGCAGATGGATCACTTGAGCCCAGGAGTTTGAGACTAGCCTGGGCAACATAGCAAGACCCTATCTCTACAAAAAAAAATTTTTTTAAATCTATGCCTTAAACCATGGAATCAGGGCCAGGCACAGTGGCTTGTGCCTGTAGTCCCAGCTACTCAGGAGGCTAAGGCAGGAGGATCACTTGAACCCAGGAGTTCGAGGCAACAGTGAGCTATGATTGTGCCACTGCATTCCAGGCTGGGTGACGGAGTGAGACCCCATCTCAAAAAAAGAAAAGAAACATGGAATCAGCATGGATCCAACACTGGTTGACTATGGCAACTTAAAAACGAACAAGTGGATGGGCACGGTGGCTCACACCTGTAATCCCAACACTTTGGGAAGCTGAAGCAGGTGGATCACTTGAGGCCAGGAGTTTGAGACCAGCCTGGCCAACATGGTGAAACCCTGTCTCTACTACAAAAATTAGCCAGGTGTGGTGATACATGCCTGTAATCCCATCTGAGGCAGGAGAATCCCATGAACCCAGGAGGCAGAGGTTGCAATGAGCCAGGATGTGAGAGAATATGCGGCTGTCTGTAGAACAGGAGGAGCAGAGACTTTTTTGAGACAGAGTTTCTCTCTTCTTGCCCAGGCTGGAGTGCAATGGCGTGATCTCGGCTCACTGCAACCTCCACCTCCCGGGTTCAAGCGATTCTCCTGCCTCAGCCTCCCAAGTAGCTGGGATTACAGGCGTGTGCCACCACACCTGGCTAATTTTGTATTTTCAGTAGAGATGGGGTTTTTCCATGTCGGTCAGGCTGGTCTCGAACTCCCGACCTCAGGTGATCCCCCCGCCTCGGCCTTCCAAAGTGCTGGGATTACAGGCGTGAGCCACCATGCCTGGCCCCTGCTCACTATTGTAATAACATCCTGTCATCAGATTTCTTCTACCACATTTGACTGAAATATTTCTCATACCAGTTTTCCAGAGGTCTTCTCTCAGTCCTTCCTAGACTTCTATTAGCTCTCTTATTTCTTTATTCTTGAAACTCTCCTCTCTTGCCTTGGTCATAAATCTCATTTCTCTTTATAACTGGTTATTCTCTCTATTTTTTGCCAGTCTCTCTTCCTTCTTGTATTCATTTAATCATAAATTCCTGTTGAGATTCAGGATGCTGAAATATCGGTCAATTCAGTCCTATCAGCCTCTAGATAGGGTCTGTAGCAGCTGGTGCCCTGCTCCCTTTCCCACAGGCAAACAGCCTTATCCACAATATATTTTTTCATTTATTGTGTGTGTCATAGTGGGGAAAGTTGAGGAAACATTGAGTTAGGAATGGCATTTAGCTGCTTGGAGAAGAAATGAAACTATAATAATGATTTAATATAAGAGAATTTGGAGGTAGGTAGGTAAGTAGTCTAGGGCTGGTATGATGACATCACAATGGAATCACTGTTTCAGGCTCCTTAAAGTTACTTCTTTATTGTAAAATTGCTTCTGTAGCTCCAGCCATCACATTTACTTTCCAGTCTTGAAAGAAAAGGAAGGTAGAAGAGAAAAAGCACCTGCCTCCCATCTTAGTCTGTTACCTTTGGAGAGGTTTCCCAGAAGCCATACCATAAGACTTCTGCTTACATCTTGTTGGCTACCCTGTGTGCAAGGAAGGCAAAGAAATTTAGCCTTTTAGCTGGATACATTACTTCCCTGCACAAAATAGGGGCTCTTACTAAGGGAAAAGGGAAGAAATTAGTAGAATCTGCCACTCTTCTGCTTTGCATAGCCTTCATACATCATAACTTCCAAAAGCTATTACTTTAGCAGCTTTCTATTGTAAGTACTCTCCTATATATTCATATCTTTAGCTGTCTACCTTGTGTGAACAATACCGAGAACTTTATCTCCACACCTGACCTTTTGCCTAATACAGTTTCACTGATGAACATCAACAGAAACTGATTTATTAAATTCGAATGTCTAAAAAGGAGTATTCATCATTTTTTACCAAAAATTTCCTTCTCTTTCCTTTTCTATTTCTCTTCATTACACCTACATTACCATCCTCCTAATTTTCTTTTCTTTTTTTTTTTTTTTTTTTGAGACAAAGTCTCGCTCTGTTGCCCAGGGTACAATGGCCTCCACCTACGGGGTTCAAGAGATTCTTCTGCCTCAGCCTCCCAAGTAGCTGGGATTACAGGCGCCCACCACCACACCCAGCTAATTTTTGTATTTTTAGTAGAGATGGGTTTTCACCATGTTGGCCAGGCTGGTCTCGAACTCCTGACATCAGGTGATCCACCCACCTCGGCCTCCCAAAATGCTGGGACTACAGGCATGAGCCACCATGCCCAGTACCATCCTCCTAATTTTCTAGGCTCAAACCTCCCTAGTCATCTCTTGACTCTTCACTCTTCATCTCTGTATAATTTTTAGTGGTTTCTCTAGGAATTACAATATATATATTTAACTTTTCACAGTTTACTTAAAATTAGTACCTCAAGTGGAATGTAGAAATCTTACTACCATATAAGTCCCTTGACTCTCCATTTTTTTTTCTTTTTGAGATGGAGTTTCACTGTCTCACCCAGGCTGGAGTGTAGTGGTGTGATCTTGGCTCACTGCAACCTCCGAGAAGAGATGGAGTTTCACCGTGTTAGCCAGGCTTATCTCAGACTCCTGGCCTCAAATGATCTGCCTGCCTCAGCCTCCCAAAGTGCTAGGATTACAGGCATGAGCCACTGCACCAGGCCTTACTCTCCATTCTTTTGTTTTCTTTTTTGTTTGTTTGTTTTGTAAATTATTTTATTTCTTCCGTGATGATTTAGAGGCACTGTCTTCAAACCAATACAAATATTTCATAAATAATATTTGGCTGTTTTCTAACCAGTTGAGTAACTTGTTGCACAATAAGCTACTTCACATCTTTCAGCAAGAAATACATTAAATTTGAGTAGTAAAGACATTACATAATGAATTAGGACACAATTAAAATTTGCTTTAAATATTTTTTTAGGGGAGAGGACACCACACTTCTACTCAATGAAGAGAAACATTTTTACAGTCCTGAGGTCATTTATTTTTTTAACACCCATTATGCTGTGAATTTGTAGGGAAGAGGTTCCAGCAGTTCAGGCTCCTTCCCATTGGTTCTCACAAAGTGTGCTTCTCTGGGTAGAGGCTGCTGCTTCAGGTGAACCCAGATGCCTTTCTCTTTGGCTTCTTTCTTTTTCTGATCATTTTTCCTTCACATGTTTCAGGAAGCTATCTTGGGTCTTAGAGTGCTTAATGTGCTGAATACACACATTAATTCTCTTGGCAAGAATCTTGCCCTTGTTTGTTTACAACAATGCCAACAGCGTGCTGGGGGACACTGTAGACTCTTCCAGTTTAGCCGTGGTAACACTTGTGGGGCATTCCTTTTTGAACAGTACCCATTCCCCTGATGTCTACAATATCACCTTTCTTATAGATTCGCATATACATGGCCAAAGAAACAACTTCATATTTTCTTTTCTTTCTTTTTTTTTAGACGGAGTTTCGCTCTTGTTGCCCAGGCTGGAGTGCAATGGCGCAATCTCGGCTCACCACAACCTCCGCCTCCTGGGTTCAAGCGATTCTCCTGCCTCAGCCTCCGAGTATCTGGGATTACAGGCATGTGCCACCATGCCCAGCTAATTTTGTATTTTTTTTTTTAGTAGAGACGGGGTTTCTCCATGTTGGTCAGGCTAGTCTCAAATTCCCGACTTCAGGTGATCCCCCTGCCTTAGCCTCCCAAAGTGCTGGGATTACAGGCGTGAGCCACCACACCCGGCCACAACTCTATATTTTCTAAAAGAACTAGAGAACATATATTGGGTGCCTCTCTTCTTAACCTTTGTGTTTGTCCAATTACTGGAAGATGGCAGTTCTGGCCGAAAGGCTCTCCAGTATTTATGTTGTAGTTGTCTTACAGTAGCACATTGCCTGCTTTTGTATGGCTTATGAGCTAAGAATGGCGTGTGTGTATATATATATATTTTTTGAGATAGGGTCTTGCTCTTTCAAGACGGGAGTGCAGTGGCAAGATCACTGGCTCACATACAGTGGCACGATCATGGCTCACTGCAGCCTCAGCCTACCAGGCTCAAGTGATCCTCCCACCTCAGCCTCCCAAGTAAGTAGGACCACCAGAGCATGCCACCATGCCCGGGTAGTTAAAATTTTTTTTTGGTAGAGACAGTGTCTTACTACGTTGCACAGGCTGATCTTGAATTCCTGGGCTCAAGCAATCCTCCCGCCTCACCTCCCAAAGTGCTGGTATTACAGGCATGAGCAACCACACCCAGCCTATATTTTTTAATAGTTGAAAAAATGCAAAACCCAACAATATTTGTGAGGCATGAAAATTATGTGGAATTCAAATTTCAGTGTCTATAAATAAAGGGTTTTTTTGTTTGTTGTTTTTATTTTATTTTTTATTTTTATTTTTTTGAGACAGTCTTACTCTGTCACCCAGGCTAGGGTGCCGTGGTGCAATCTTGGCTCACTGCAACCTCCACCTTCTGGGTTCAAGTGATTCTCCTGCCTCAGCCTCCCAAGTAGCTGGAATCACACGCCTGGCTGATTTTTTTTGTATTTTTAGTAGAGATGTGGTTTCGCTATGTTGGCCAGGCTAGTCTGGAACTCCTGACCTCAGGTCTGCCTGCCTTGGCCTCCCAAAGTACTGGGATTACAGACGTGAGCCACCATGCCTGGCTGTTGTTGTTTTTGTTTTGTTTTTTTCAGATAGAGTCTTGGTTTGTTTCCCAGGCTGGAGTGCAGTGGTGTGATCATGGCTCACTGCAGGCTCAAGTGATCCTCCCAGTTCAGCCTCCCAAGTAGCTGGGACTACAGGCACACACCACCATGCCCAACTGATTTTTTTTGTTTTAATTTTTTTTTTGTAGAGATGGGGTCTCACTATGTTTTACAGGCTGGTTTCAAACTCCTAGGCTCTAGCAATCGTCCTGCCTCAGCCTCACAAAGTTCTGCGATTACAAGTGTGAGCCATCACACCTGGTCCATAAATAAAGTATTGTTTTGTTTTGTTTTTTTCTGTAACCTATTAGAAGTGACACGTTTTGTTTTGTTTTGTTTTGTTTTTTGACACAGGGTCTCACTCTGTTGCCCAGGCTGGAGTGCAGTGGCATGATCACAGCTCCCTGCAGCCTCCACCTCCCAGGCTCAAGTAATCCTCCCACCTCAACCTCCCAAGTAGCTGAGACTACAGGCATGTGCCACCCCATCTGGCTAATTTTGTATTTTTTGTGGTGACAAGGTATTGCCATATTGCCCAGGCTGGTCTCAAGCTCCTGGGCTCAAGTGATCCGCCCACTTCAGCCTGCCAAAGTGCTAGGACTATAGGCGTGAACCACTACACCTGGCCTATAATATTTTCTTACGGAAATGAGATCTCACTGTGTTGCTCAGGCTCGTCTTCAACTCCTGGGCTCAAGCAATCCTCCTACCTCGGCCTCCCAAGATGCTGGGATTACAGGCGTAAGCCACTGGGCCTGGACCCATAAATAAAGTTTTATTGGAAGACAGTCATTCTCATTTAATGTATTTTGTTCACATTTGCCCTACAGTGGCAGAGTTGAGAAGCTGTAACAGAGACCATGTGGCCTGCAAGGCCCAAAATATTTGTTATCTGGTCTTTTGTTGAAAAAGTTTAGCCGGGCATGGTGGTGGGCGCCTGTAATCCCAGCTACTCGGGAGTCTGAGGCAGGAGAATCGCTTGAACCCGGGAGGTAGAGGTTGCAGTGAGCCGAGATAGTGCCACTGCACTCCAGCCTGGGCAACAGAGTGAGACTCCATCTCAGGAAAAAAAAAAATTATTAAAAAAAAAAATGTTTACCAATCTTATGCCTCATATAGCCACCGTGCCTGGCCAGGGGTCTGAATGTTTAATTTTATTTAATTTAAATTTAAATAGCCATGTGTTAACTAGTGGCTTATGGTATTGACAGCACAGGGGCTAGATCTTTATATATACACAGACATGCATATATATATATGTGTGTGTGTGTCTGTGTGTATATACTCTGAGATGGAAAGAAGAGAGATTGTGTGGGAGTATGAAGAGGGTGGGTAAGTAGCTGACATCTAAACAGACCCATGGTGACTTCTGTGTACTCTGGCCCCTGTTACCCAGGAGAACATTCGGCCCTACTTCAAACTCTGTGGTTGAGCCCTTTGCTTTGGTCTGTGGGCTGCAGTTTTCTCATTATCAGAGTAATAGGCTATGGTTTTGCTTAGCAGGAAGTTAGTCTGCCTGTGGTAGCTCCGCTGAGAACCTGCCCCAGCTATTCTTCATCCTCATCTGATTGCAGATCCCAGCTGTGGGCCTTTATCCTTTTCACTAAAGGGAAGGGGCTCTCCATTATTCTTCTTTCATGGAAATGGTAACCTTGGTAGTTACCCTTGGTTTTTCCTGTGTGATTTTGATGTAGAAAAGTATGTGTGTGAACTGTGAAATATCTAATTTTAGATATTTGCACTAGAAAAGTAAGGTGGCATTCAGCTATTGGTTTTTCTTTCTCATATGCTATAATTAATGCCCCTTCACCTTCAGTCTTGCCCCAGGCAGTACTCACCTAGAGGAGAGATGGGGCACAGTAACAACCAAGCTTTCTCCACTGTTTAGCCAGTTGCATACTAGCTTGAATCCCGAAGAAATAACTCTACCAATAGCACAGTCATAAAGAGCCTAGCAGCCATTGTCTGACACCACAAATCTTCATAGCAACAGACCACCACATGGCAACAGCAGCCACACAAAGGAAACATTAGGGAAATCAGTACCTACTTTCTCCCACCCCTCCCCCACCAAAAACAACAGCCAACACATTCCCACCTAGCAGCTTACTCCCAGAGGATACTTTAGGGCAGTGACGTGTTTATATACCTTTGTGGATTGTGTTATATGTCCACTGTCATACACTTAAATCCTGAAGACCTTGGGAAAAATTTCAGTCACCGGCTTTTTTGAGTTTCATTTTGCAAATGGCAAAATAGACTAATCTCCAGGGGAGAAAGAGAGTCTCCCTTTGTGCATGCTCACCCACCTCCTCCCTCCCCCAGGCAAAACACAGTCAGGCAGTATATATAGGTGACTAGGCTGTGAGCTTGCCAGATAGGTAAGGTTGTTTGCAAATGAGATTCTTTTTATATTTCAGTAACAAAACCCAGACCTATTTTGTTATCAAAATCAAGCTGATACTTAGGAATTCAGGTGAGTGATACCTAGGCAATAAATATCTTACTGGTATTGCCTGGGATTAATCACTAGCCCTAACTAACTTAGCTTTGAAGTATGATTCAAAGGGGAAAAAGTCCTATTTGAGAGCCTTGGTGTTTTCTTGCTCTGTTAATAAGGTCGTTTGACTATCTGGGCCTTAATTTCCTTATTTGTAAAATGAGGAGGTTGGACTACATGATCTCTATGATCCTTCTAGCTCTGATATTTACAACTCTGTAATCATTTTTGTGGAACAGAAGAGGGACTTGTCTTTGTTAGTCATTGGTTGTGATGAAATCTGCTGGAAGATGTTGAGCCCTCTGGTCTTAGTGCTTACACTGCTAAAAACAGGTCCTGGCCCTGCCCTATTTGATAAAGCTGCTGTAACAATGATAGGCAGAAGCTATTAACAAAGTTGGCAACTAGCCTTTTCTCCCACGGCAGTAGTTTCAGACTAGTTCAAGCAGAGCTTTGCTCCCAAGCTATTGCTACTGAGGCTGCTGCTGCCTCTTAATGATACCGGTGAGAACTAACTCCATTTCTCTCTTTAACTCGCTCTCTCTCTCTCTGACTACTCTATGAAACAAGGGGCCGTTCTCCACCTCTTCTGATACCTCATTATTCCATCTCCCTCAGGCTTTACAGAACAAAGAAATCACAGGGCATCAACTTTATAATTTAGGCAGCTGAAGATAATTTCCCCAGGATAGGGTGGGTAGGTAGCTGATTCCTCCTGGCATTAGGCAGCATTGCTAAGTGGCCTTGTGTTTTGTCTGCCAGGCTTAAGCTTTGTTAGGCCCATTCAGGCTTCTCTGTATTTCAATTAAATTATAGTGGTAAACCAAGCCCATGTACTTTCAAAGGGGTAGGGGTTAGGAAAAACAAGAAAAGTATGTCATTTATAGGCCCTGCTACTCACTAATTGCTCAAGAAATTTTTGTTTAATCTACTATCCCTGTGCTTACTCCTGCCAGATCCTTTATTTCCTTTAGTTGCTGCCTTCACGGCCTTCTCCATAGCAACAAGCTATATGACAAAAAGGCTATGGTGAGAAATTGAGCAGTCACCCCTCCCTGAAGTTGTACTCTATTTTCTCCTTAGGGTATCTAAAAGCAGCCCAAAAGTCTGCTGTCAAATAATTTTCTACCTCCATTGAACTCATAATCAAATGAAACTTTTAACCCTGAACTAATTTGGTGAACAACCTGCATTCTCCTTATTTGACTCTGATTATCCCTACCTTTTGAAAATTTTCTAGATCATTCAATATACTTGAAATATTGTGCATATTCTCATTTATGAAGCTCCGTTTTGCTTTTTAGCTTTCAGCTTACTCCTTAGAATTATACAGAAAATCTCCTGGAATGAAGTATGGAGAAAGAGTAGATGAAGAAAGCGGAACCCTCCCCTTTTCTGCCATGTGCTGTTGCCTTAGATACTAGACTAGTCTTCTGCCCTAGAGATTGGGCAAGCTGCCTGAAGTACAGAACTGGCCTGCATCTTGGCTGATCCTCGCATAGCCTAATCTGTTATCCTTTGTTATCTTCCCAGCCACTTGTCTGCAGGAGTCACAAACCCAAAGGTTTTGTTTTTGTTTTATATTAATAAGTCTTACTGAAAATAATATAAACATGTACGCAAATCCTACGTTTGCAAGTCTGCATTTTCGAAGTGAACACACCATGTGGTACCAGCACCTAGATGAGGAAACACAGTATTGCCAGAACCCCAAAATCTCTTTCATGCCTCCCTTCTAATAGCTAGCCCTTCTCCCCACCCCAGGTAACCAATCTCATTGTTAATATCATAGATTAGTGTTACCCATTTTGAACTTCACATAAATAGAATCATTACAGTATGAGCTTTTTTATGTTGAGCTGTTCAACATTGTGCCAGTGAGATTCATCCATATTGTTACATGTTGTTAAACTTTGTTTATTTTCATTATAGTATTCCATTATGTGAGTACACTGCTACTTATTCAGTTGTTGATGGCATTTGGGTTATTTGCAGTTTGAGGCTGTTATAAAAAGTGCTGCTGTGAAAATTCTTGTACATGTCTATTTGGGACTATATATACATATTCCTATCTATCTATACTTAGAAATGGAATTATTGAATCATAAGGTATGTGTATGATCAACTTGAATAGACATCACAAGTTTCCCGAAATGTGTAAACCAATTTACATTCCTACTTCCAATGTATTAGAATCCTGATTGCTCTGTGTTCTAGCCAACACTTGACCTTATTTGTCATTTTAGCCATTCTGGTGGTGTGTAGTGGTATCTCATTGTGGTATTAATTTGCATTTCCCTGGTGAGTAATGAAATTGAGCATCTTTTCATGTGTTCATTGGCCATTTGGAAATCTCTTTTACAAAGTGTCTGTTCAAGTCTTTTGCCCATTTTTGGATTGGGTTGTATGTCTTTTTCTTATTGATTTGTATGAATTCTTTGCATATTCTGGTTATTAGTCCTTTGTGAGATTTATGTAATATAAATATCTTCTGTGTCTTAACTTTTCTGTTAATGGTGTCTTTGTCTTCATTTTTATGTAGTCTATTTTATCTTTTTTAAATTTTTTGTTTTTCTTTTATTGTTAGTGCTTTCTGTGCCCTGTTTAACAAAGTTTTGCCCATCCCAAGATAATATATTCTTCTATGTTTTTTCTGAGAACCTTGTTTATATATATATATATAAAAATACATATATATATATATATATGTGTATTTACATCCACAATCTATCTGGAATTTATTTTTGTTTAGGATGTAAGTTGGAAGTCAAGATTCTTATTTTTTTATATGGATATCTAATTGGCCCAGCACCTTATCAAAAAGACCATCCTTTCCCCCATTGCACAGCAGTGTCACATTTGTCGTAAACCAATTAACATGTGTGGGTTTATTTATGGGTTCTCTTCTGTTCCATTTATACATTTACCTATTCTTGTGTCAATACTACATTGTCTTGATAACTACAGCTTTGTAAATCTTGTTATCTAGTAGTATAAGTCTTCCAGTTTTGTTGTACTTCTTCAAGATTGCCTTGGCTTTACTTGGCCTTTTGCATTTCCATGTAAATTTTAGGATCATCTTTGTGAATTTTTACAGAAAAAAAAGTGCTGAAATTTTGATTAGGATCTACAGATCAATTTGGAGAAGACCCAAAGTTTTATCCTTTTACTTAAGCTAGTAAACTCAGCAGTTACTGAGGGAGAATTGGGGGGAGGGGGGATCAGAGCAAGTCACTGATATCATTTGGGGATCTTGTTTAAAATATATGTTAGCTGGCCAGGCACCATGGCTCACACCTGTAATCCCAGCACTTTGGGAGGCTGAAGTGGACAGATTTCTTGAGCCCGGGAGTTCAAGACCAGCCTGGACAACATGGCGAAACTCCGTCTCTACAAAAAGTAGAAAATTAGCCAGGCTTGGTTGCAAGCGCCTGTGGTCTCAGCTACTTGGAAGGCTGAGGTGGGAGGATCACCTGAGTCCAGGAAGGCTGAGGCTGCAGTGAGCTGTGATTGCACCACTGCATTCCAGCCTAGGCGACAGAGTGAGGCCCTGTCTCAAATAAATAAAATAAAATTAAATTAAAAAGTTAGCTATCTCCTGCTCCTATTCTGAATCAGCAGGTTCAAGATGGAGCTTGGAACCAGGTGCAGTGGCTCACACCTGTAATCTCAGCACTTTAGGAGGCCAAGGCGGAAGGATCATTTGAGCCCAGGAGTTTGAAACCAGCCTGGGCAACATAGTGAGACCTGTCTTTATTTAAAAAATAAAATAAATAAGATGGAGCTTGGACATGCCTATTGTAAAAAATGCTCCCCAAGAAATTATGGTTTGCTGCCATCACCACTGTTCTCCACCAACCCTGTTTGAGAACCATTGACTTAGACTGCAGTCTAGCAGCAATTCAGTGAGGCTAGTTAAGGTAAAATCTGACTGATTTAATCAACACCACATCTGCCTTTGGGGCTGTATTAATTTCCTGGGCTGCTGTAACAATGTACCAAAAACTGAGTGGCTTAAAACAACAGAAAGTTATTATTTCACAGTTCCTGAGGCCAGGCATCTGAGATCAAGGTGTTGGCAGGACCGTCTGTCTCCTGCAGCTCTAGGGAAGAATCCTTCTTTTCTTCTGCTCTTTGCTGGCAATCCATAGTGTTCCTTGGCTTGTAGCTGCATCATCCCAGTCACATGGCTGTCTTCCCTCTGTGCATATCTGTGTCCAAATTGCTCCATTTTATAAGGACACCAGTCACTGGATTAGGGCAGACCCTAATGACCTTATCTTGATAACTTGATTGCCTCTGTAAAGACCCTATTTCAAAATAAGGTCATATGCTGAGGTACTAGGGGTTAGAACTTCAATATACCTTTTTTTGGCAGGGGAAAGGTGGGACAGGGACACAGTTCAGTTCATAAAAGGGGCAAATGAAAATTTCAGAATAATTATTGTCACAAGTTGGAGAGAGAAGATTTTCTAGAAATGTGCATAATAATGAGAGACATTGCTTCCCAAAGTCAGTCTGAGCAGATCATCCACCCTCTGACCCCAACTGTTACTGGGTTGAGTTCCTCTTTTTTTGCTTTGTTTTGTTTTGTTTTGTTTTTTTGAGTCTTTTTCTGTCGCCCAGGCTGGAGTGCAGTGGCGCAATCTCGGCTCACTGCAACCTCCACCTCCTGGGTTCAAGCGATTCTCTTGTCTCAGCCTCCTGAGTAGCTGGGACTACAGGTGCCCGCCACCACACCCAGCTAATTGTTGTATTTTTTTTAGTAGAGACAGGGTTTCACCATGTTGGCCAGGATGGTGTTGATCTCCTGACCTCATGAGCCACCGTGCCTGGCCTCCTCTCTCTTCTTTTAAATCTACTTATTTTATTTTACTTTTTGTAGAGCTGAAATCTCACTTTGTTGCCCTGGCTGGTCTTGAACTCCTGGGCTCAAGCAGCCTCCCATCTTGGCCTCCCAACATGCTGGGATTATAGGCGTGAGCCACTGCGTCAAGACTTGAGTTCCTTTCTCTGCATTACTATTTACCCTTCCTTGGGTAAATACACTTGTGCTTTCTTTTTTTTTTACTGAGAGTGAAAGGGTGGTTCAGCTCTACTCTGTTAACAAACTCTGAAACAGTCAAGTAGAGGTTACCAGAAAGAAAAATAGGTTTTCAGCAGTTGGCAGCATACTAGCCTCTGGCTGAAGAAGGCCAAAAGGAAAAGTGCCTCACATAAGCCAAGCCTAGTCATATTCTTATCCTAGTTCCTTCTGCTAGGTCATAAAGCAGTAAAGCTGTGGACAGTGGGATTCCTTCTCAACCCCAGGCAAGTATTTTTTCAAAGCTGTTCCATTGAGATCATACCATCTTTCTTATTCCTAGTGGTTTTCAGAGGACTCCAGCTGTATAGCCAAAGGCATGATGACCTTTGCTGAGCCACCTTCTCCAGCCATGGCTGCAGGATATGGTTACCTCAGCAAGAGGAAAGGAAGGATATACGATTTAAGGGTGTGGTGAAACAGCCTTTGTTGCACTTATGCAAAGTTTCCATAGTGTAAGAATGTATAGATGGGAGGAGGAACTGTGTCAGATTTTTTGCATTTCTCCCATCTTTCCCATTTCTCCCATTTGCACACCCCATCCTCACAGTGTGGGTGTGAAGTGGTTTACATTTACTGGTTATTCCACTTTGGCCTTCTCTATCCTGTACTAGTCCTTTTCCTGCCTATAGTTTTAGCAGTACCAGATCTGACTGCTCTTCAAATTGGCACTTGCTTAATAATGGTTTCAGCTGGCTCTCTATAATACTTTTGCCTGAAATTCTGTTGAGAGAAAATACTATGGTCATGTGAAAATGGTTCCAGGATGATGGGTGTTAGTTACACTTGTGCTTTCTTTTTTTTCTTTTCTTTTTTTTTTTTTTGAGACGGAGTTTCGCTCTTGTTGCCCAGGCTGGAGTGCAATGGCATGATCACGGCTCACCACAACCTCTGCCTCCCAGGTTCAAGCAATTCTCCTGCTTCAGTCTCCCGAGTAGCTGGGATTACAGGCATGCACCACCACGCCTGGCTAATTTTGTATTTTTAGTAGAGATGGGGTTTCTCCATGTTGAGGCTGCTCTCGAACTCCTGACCTCAGGTGATCCGCCCACCTCGGCCTCCCAAAGTGCTGGGATTACAGGAGTGAGCCACCGCGCCTGGCCTACACTTGTGCTTTCTTTGGCTCCTCGAGTCCCAGAAGATCTCAGAATTAAGGGTTTAAGATTTTTGTTTTCTCTCCAACCCAGACTTGAAGGTGGACAAATTTGAAGACATCATTTTCTTTAGCAGTAGTTTCCACATTTTGCTGTACATTAGAGTTTGGGAGTGGGAGTTTTTAAAATCCCAGTCCCCAGATCTCACCCAATTAAATTGGATCAGAATAACTGTGGGTGGGAGCCAGGTGTCAGTATTTTTTTAAGGGTCTCCAGAGGCTTTGAACATTTTTACAGACTATCCCAAATTGCTTATTGGATCATCTGAGATATTTACACTTAGAATATTAATAAAGAACTCCTGGATAGTGTATAGATTCTCTTTGGAAGTATCCTCTCTAAAGGAACAGTAACCACATTTCTGCCTTTAGGTTTCTGGTTTTGGAAGACTCGTACGTAATTTGACCCTTCCTTACAGTCAGATCCATGAATTGAGGATGAATGGTTTGCCAGGATAAGTAGGATAAAAACCTAGAGATGTTGCTGTTAATCTGATTGGAGGTTCTGCCTACATGAAATTTGGTAGGGCATGAGTATTTATAGCATGGCAAAAGCATTCTCTCTAATAATTTGCGTTGCAGCAACAAATTTGGAGCTAAAATACAGGTTTTTGGTTTGTTTTTGTTTTATTTTTTTGAAACAGAGTCTCATTCTGTCACCCAGGTTGGAGTGCAGTGGTGCAATCATGGCTCACTGCGGCCTCCAACTCCTGGGCTCAAGCAACCCTCTCACCTCAACTTCTCAAGTAGCTGGAACCACAAGCGTGTACCACCATGTCTGGCTAACTTTTTTTTTCTTTTGCAGAGACTAGGTCTCGCTGTGTTGACCAGACTGGTTTCAATCTCCCGTCCTCAAGTGATCCTCCTGCCTCGGTCTCCCAAATTGCTGAGATTACAGGTGTGAGCCACCACGCCCAGCCAGTATGACAGTTAAAAAAAAAAAAAAAGTTTGGCCAGACACAGTGACTCACACTTGTCATCCTAGCAATTTGGGAGGCCAAGGTGGGAGGATTACTTGAGCCTAGAAGTTCGAGACCAGCCTGTGCAACACTATGAGACCTCTTCTCTACCAAAAATCAAAAAAATTAGCCAGGCAAGTGGCACACTCCCGTAGTCCCAGCTACTTAGGAGGCTGAAGCAGGAGGATCTCTCGAATCCGGGAGATCGAGGCTGCAGTGAGCCCTGACTGTGCCACTGCACTCTAGCCTGGGTGACAGAGCAAGACCCTGTCTCAAAAAATAATTATTATTATAATGGTTTTCATTTTCTGTAAATCTAAAATTTGTTTAAATGGTTTTCAGATAACAACTATGCACCAATTTAAGAAGAAAATCTTAGCTAGTACGTAACCACAGATGGTTCTAATTCTTTCTAGTTTCTTCATTTCTGGAGGCAACTCACTCTTGGAAGTTTCTGAATATATTTACCCTTTCTCTACATCTCTGGTTTGAACTTTCATCCTGGAGGAAATAGTGCTCATAAATGCACATACTCTCTAATCACATGTCAAAGTTAATTATTAGACAGTAACATACCAGAGATCAGCTGTGGGAAGGAAACAATTTCTACATTCTCCCATCTGAGGCTTCTGCAGAGGTATAGCATGTAGAGTTCCATACCAGCCTTCCTCACAGGCATCCTCTTGCAACTCTCCCTCAGCTCTCAGTCCTACCAATTTCCTGCAACATTCCTTGCTGCAGGCGTGAGCCACCACACCTTGCCAGAAACTATAATTTATTTACTTTCATACAATCTGTTTCTCCACCTCAACCTCTAAAGAGATCTAGGAAACTGGAGTGGGAAAACTTTAGAAAACTACTAGTACTGACTGGGAGTTGAGGTATTGGTTGTAGCTGCATCCTCCTCCTTGCCCTTACTCCGAACATCAGTAAACAAATATGTCTGTCATTCTCCTTTAGAAATAAAAATAGGAACTACGTAGACACCATTAACAGGTTTTTGATCATTTAGTGGTGGTTAAAAGGACCTTTGGCCATTATAAGAGGTCTAGAGAGAGTAAAGAGGACTTTACTAGGAAAGCAAAGAGAAGACCATAACTGAAGGCATATTCAACTTCTAGAGAATAGGACCAAATTGAACAACAATTTGGCACCAGTGTAAAGTGTGTCAGCAACAGTTATTAATATTTATTGTTAACTATTCATACTAGCACTGGACATTAGGCTTAACACTTACTATTTTTCTGACCAAGCTAAGGAAATACAACTTTCAAGGGAACGAGGTAACAAAGTAGGCCAGGTGTGGTGGCTCATGCCTGTAATCCCTGCACTTTGGGAGGCTGAGGCAAGAGGATCACTTGAACCCAGGAGTTTTAGACCAACCTGGGCAACATAGCAAGACCCCTTCTCTATCAAAAAAAAAAATTTTTTTTTAATTAGCTGGACATGGTAGTATGTACCTGTAATCCCAGCTACTCAGGAAACTGAGGTGGGAGGATCACTTGAGCCCAGGAGGTCATGGCTACTGTGAGCCATGATCTTGCCAGTATACTCTAACCTGGGCAACAGAGCAAGACCCTGTCTCAAAATATATGTGGGGACAAGCTTTTTATTTGTATTATTTATTTATTTTAAACAACAACATCTTGTCCAAGACAAATTTTTTTTAAAAAGAGGAAAAGAATAAAGAAAAAGAAGGCCAAGGCCAATGGCTCACACCTATAATCCCAGTACTTTGGGAGGCCTACGTGGGAAGACTGCTTTAAGCCAAATTCAAGACCAGCCTGGGCAACATATAGCAAGACCTCATCTCTACAAAAAAAAAATTTAAAAATTAGCTGGGCATGGTGGTGTGTGCCTCTAGTCCTCGCTACTCAGGAAGCTGAGGAGGGAGGATCACTTGAGCCAAGGAGTGTGAGGTTACAGTGAGCTATGATCACATCACTGCACTCCAGTCTAGGCGACAAGAGCGAGACCCTGTGTCAATAAAAAACAAAAAGAAAAATAATAAAAAGAATCAGAGGTCTTTAAAATATAACAGATGATGGATCCAGTGTTTACATACCTAAGTATACCTTTACCAGAGCTTCTGCCTTGATATGTGAGTCTGAGGGTTCAACTGTAAATTGCAGAAAACTTATAGAATGGTTTGGTGCCCAAGGACTGTTGCTGAGTCTTGCATGTAAGTCCAAAGTGGATACTATCCAAGTGACCTGCAATGCCATCCATAGATGGTGGGCAGAATTGATGGATGAGCTCTTGATCCAATGGGTAGCTTTGTTTTTATTATACATGTCTTTGGACCAGGCAATCATCTACTAAGTCACATTATAATAAGAAGAGGAGTATGAATGCTTAAAACAGACTTTGTTAGCTACCCTTACTGTGCTTTGAATTCAAAGCATGATTTCAGAGATAATGAGGTATATCTTCTCCTAAATTTTCTCTCTCTCTCTTTCTTTTCTTTTCTTTCTCTTCCTTTCTTTCCTTCTTTCTTTCTTTCTTTCCTTTCCTTTCCTTTCCTTTCCTTTCCTTTCCTTTCCTTTCCTTTCCTTTCCTTTCCTTTCCTTTCCTTTCCTTTCCTTTCCTTTCCTTTCCTTTCCTTTCCTTTCCTTTCCTTTCCTTTCCTTTCCTTTCCTTTCCTTTCCTTTCCTTTCCTTTCCTTTCCTTTCCTTTCCTTTCCTTTCCTTTCCTTTCCTTTCCTTTCCTTTCCTTTCCTTTCCTTTCCTTTCCTTTCCTTTCCTTTCCTTTCCTTTCCTTTCCTTTCCTTTCCTTTCCTTTCCTTTCCTTTCCTTTCCTTTCCTTTCCTTTCCTTTCCTTTCCTTTCCTTTCCTTTCCTTTCCTTTCCTTTCCTTTCCTTTCCTTTCCTTTCCTTTCCTTTCCTTTCCTTTCCTTTCCTTTCCTTTCCTTTCCTTTCCTTTCCTTTCCTTTCCTTTCCTTTCCTTTCCTTTCCTTTCCTTTCCTTTCCTTTCCTTTCCTTTCCTTTCCTTTCCTTTCCTTTCCTTTCCTTTCCTTTCCTTTCCTTTCCTTTCCTTTCCTTTCCTTTCTTTGTCTTTCTTTCTTTCCTTTCTTTCATCAGGGTCTTGCTCTATTACCCAGGCTGGAGTACGGTGGTGCAGTCTTGGCTCATGGCCACCTCCATCTCCTGAGCTCAAGATATCCTCCTACCTCAACCCTCTAAGTAGCTGAGACTACAGGCATGTGCCACCATGCTGGGCTAATTTTTCTATTTTTTGTAGAGATGGGGTCTCACCATGTTACTTAGGCTGGTGTTGAACTCCTGGGCTCAAGTGATCTGCCTACCACAGCCTCCCAAAATGCTGGGATTACAGGCATGAGCCATTGCACTCGGCGTCCTACATTTTCTGCCCCACAACTAGCAACTGTTTTTTCCTCTGATTTTTTTTTTTAATTTTTGAAATTATTTTATGATTTCAAAAGTAATGCCTGATTTTTTAGCTATGACACCCAAAGCACAAGCCAGCAAAAGAAAAATTAGATAAATTGGATTTCATCAAAATTAATAACTTTTGTTTATCAAAGGATACTACCAAGAGAATAAAGATAGAATGAGAGAAAATATTTGCAAATCGTGTATCTGATAAGTGATTAATATCTAGAATAAAGAACTCCTACAGATCAACAATGAAAAACCCAAACAACCTAATTCAAAAATGGGCATAAGACTTGAATAGACATTTTGCCAAAGAAGATATCTAAATGACCAATAATCACATGAAAAGATGCTCAGAATCATTAATTATAAGAGAAATGAACATAAAAACCATGATGAATTACCACTTCATACCTACTAGGATGGTTGTTATCAAAAATGTGGAAAATAAAAAGTGTTCAAGAGGATGTGGAGAAATTGGAACCCTTGAGAATTGTTGGTTGGAACATAAAATGGGTACAAGCCATTGTGGAAAACAGTTTGGTGGATCCTCAAAAAGCTAAACAGAACTAACATATGATCCAGCAATTCTACTCCTAGGTATATACTTAGAAGAATGGAAAACAGATGTTCACACAAAAACTTGTATGTGAATATATGACAGTATTATTCACAATATTCAGAAGGTAGAAATAACCCAAGTGTCCATCAACAGATGAATGGATAAACAATGTGGTATAGCCATGCAATGGAATATTATTCAGCAAACAAAAAGAAATGAAAGCTGGTACAGTGACTCATGCCTCTAATCCCAGCACTTTGGGAGGCTGAGATGGGAGGATCACTTGAGCCCAGGAATTGAAGACCAGCCTGGGCAACATAGCAAGACTGCATCTCTAGAAAAAAATACAAAATGGCGACCAGGCATGGTGGCTTATGCCTGTAAGCCTAGCCAACATGGCAAAACCCCATCTCTACTAAAAATACAAAAAAAATTAGCCAGGCTTGGTGGCACACACCTGTAACCCCAGCTACACGGGAGACTGAGAAAGGAGAATCTCTTGAACCTGGGAGGTAGAGGTTGCAGTGAGCCAAGATCGTGCCACTGCACTCCAGCCTGCACGATGGAAACAAGACTCCATCTCAAAAAAAAAAAAAAAAAAAAAAACTGGGCGCGGTGGCTCACCCCTGTAATCCTAGCACTTTGGGAGGCCAAGACGGGCGGATCACTTGAGGTCAGGAGTTCGAGACCAGCCTGGCCAACATGGTGAAACCCCATCTCTACTAAAAATACAAAAAATTAGCTGGGCATGGTGGCGCATGCCTGTAGTACCAGCTACTCGGGAGGCTGAGGCAGGAGAATCGCTTGAACCTGGGAGGCAGAGGTTGCAGTGAGCCGAGATCATGCCATGGCACTCCAGCCTGGATGACAGAGGGAGACTCTGTCTCAAAAAAAAAAAAAAAATCAACCTGGTATGGTAACACGTGCAGTGATAAACTCATTATCACTGTATAGGATGTTGTCAGTTAGGCTTACTTAGTACTCCCAGCTACTCAGGAGGCTGAGGCAGGTGGATTGCTTGAGCTGTGATCACACCACTGCCATCCAGCCTGGGGGAAAGAGTGAGACTCTGTCTCCAAAAAAAAAAAAAAAAATGAAGTTCTGATTCTACAATGTGGATGAACCTTGAAAATACATGTTAAGTGAAATAAGCCAGTCACGAAAGGACAAATATTGTATTTTTTCCACTTAGGTTTCTAGAATGGATACATTTATATAAACAGAAAGAATATTAAGGGCCGTGGGGAGCATAGGGAATGGAGAATTATTGCTTAATGGCTACAAAGTTTCTATTTCAGGTGATGAAAAAGTTTTAGATATTGTGATGGTTCAAAAGGAAAAAGTAACAATTTTTATTGTTGAAAATTTAGGAGACAAAACAAAGTCAAAATTCACCAAGAGGAAAAGAATAAATTACCCAGAGATAACCAATGTTTGAATTTTTATATTATACATATATTTTTGTTGCTTCTTTTATTTTATATTTTTAACAAATTGAGACCCTTCTCTATGTATTTTGTAATCTTCTTTGTTTAGAGAAATATATTCCTGTAACATATTTCCATAACATTAAATGACCTTCTATAACATTTTAAATAACTACAGAGTATTCCATGTTAAGGATGTATCATAATGGACTTAGTCATTATATCTTTTATATGGTTTAAAAAAAGATACTTCTTAAATTTTCCAGCTCTTCAAGAGCTGAGCTTCATTTTTTACATCATCAATAAAGTACCTCACATACCAAGGAGATACATTATGTGTTTCATAATAATAACCTTGCAGCTTTGGACTTTTCGGTTTTTGTCCCAACTCCCTTTTCTCTTTTTATCCTCTTGCTGCATTTTGCCTACTTGGACATTTTCTTTTTGCTTCTTCCACCTGTTCTATGTGTCTTTCACTTTGCCACCAGTATGTAGCTTTATTGCTGCATCTGTTTCTTTTCTGGTAGAAACAGGTCAAACGTAAAATCAATAACCTGCTTCTCAGCCCAAAATAAACCTACAGGTGTTGATGTCTTTTGCTTTAGTCCACAGTTTTATTCTCAAGTGCAGTGCATAAACCATTTAGTGTTTTACACTGAAAATACGAGCTCCTGAGAACCAAGAAAATATAATCTTATCTTGTGAGGCAGCGTAGTTAAAAATACGTATAAGGCCATGCAGTATGGTTTACACCTGTAATCTCAATACTTTGGGAGGCCAGACAGGAGGATCGCTTGAGCCCATAAGTTTGAGACCAGACTGGGCAACATAGCAAAACCTTGTCTCTACTGAAAACTTAAAAATAAAAATTAGCCAGGCATGGTGTCATACACCTGTAGTCCCAGCTATTTGGGAGGCTGAGGTGGGAGGACTGCTTGAGGCCAGAAGTTTGAGGTTGCAGTGAGTTATGATCATGCCACCGCACTCCAGCCTGGGCGACAGAGTGAGACTTAACCTCAAACAAAACAAACCATACAGGCTTTAGTTTAGAGTCATGTTGATTGGGATTCAGATCCTAGCTTTTGCATCTTATTTAGCTATATAACATTGGAACAGATTGCTCTGAGTTTCCAGTTCCTCGTCTGTAAAATGGGAATGATTATACATTGGAGGTTGGTGAGAGAATTAAATATGAAATAATATATAGAAGATGTTAAAGCACGATAAGTTGTATGCATTATTGGAAATACTGTCTGACCACCACCACATACCAAAAAAAAAAAAAAAAAAAAAAAAAAATTAGGGAAAGCAACCAATTATCTAACCCGTTTTATCTGGGACTAAGCATCCTTTCTGTATCATTAGGACTTGGGAAACCTCTTCCACAATTTTAGTGGGGTTATATTGGAGTCTGAATCTTACTTTAGTGGCCAGATTCAGTGTGTAGTAACAGTTAAGGTCTAGGATGCTTCTAATTGTTCATTTCATAGGTGGAAAAGGAAGATGGATACTTACTGCAAAGTATACAGCAAATTTTGTCTGGGAGCAAGACATACATAAGAGAAAGAATTTGAAATGACTCCAGCTTTGGTTGGGCAAATTCTGACAATTACTTTTAAATGTAAGCCCAATGAAGTCAAATATCTATAGTGACTGTTATCTCCAGATGAATTTTGAGAAAAAAAATAGAATTGTTATAAATTAAATGAAGCTTCGGAAAGATAGGACTCAATTTAGTCATATTGGTGGTTTTTTAAAAAATTCTAAATCTTTACATTGTATTTTAATGCCATAAACTCATTATCACTGTATAGGATGTTGTCAGTTAGGCTTACTAATGCTCCTTCTCCACCCCCCAACACACACAAATCATATATCTGATTGAAATCAGAACTCTGTCTCACACATACACACACACACTCTCACACTCACTCTCTCTCACACACACATGCACACACCCATGCTGCTGGAAATTTGGGGAATCACACTGAGTTGAGAATCAGAAAGTAACTGAGATTCTTATCTTTGGAAGGAAAGGTAAGTAAGTAGCTGAGGAGTTCCTATTCTTCTGTCAGCTCATCAGCCAGAGATGAGATCTGGTGCCACTCCAAACCCTGCCTGATGGGTTAAACCAGTATTAGGGTTATTTATTCTGTTCAGTACTTACTGAGTACCTGCTAAGTATTTAGGGAGAGAAAAGAAAAATGTATAGACAGATGTTATCTCTTCTAATAAAGCATCATTTTTGCGGGGGAGGGGTTGCTTTTTATTTTGTACATGAATACATGAAGTGGCACAACATTCAAAAGAGATGAAAAGGATAGGCAGTAAAAAGTAAGTCTTCTTTCCCTGTCCCTAGCCCACCTAGTTCTGCTACCTTGAGGCAACTACAGTTATAATTTCAAAGTATAATTTTTAATATTTTTAAAATACTTTAATACTTTAAAATCAGAACATTTATCTAGGAATAGAATAATATAGCAGTCATAGGGACACACTTTGACACATCACATAAGAAATTAGGTAAAGAGTCAGGTATATCGTGGCATGTGCCAGTAAGTCCCAACTACTTGGGAAGGTGAGGCAGGAGGATCACTTGAGTCCAAAAGTTCAAGTCCAGCCTAGGCAACATGGTGAGAACCCATCTCAAAAAAAAAAAAAATGTAGCCCATGCCTGTAATCCTAGCACTTTGGGAGGCCGAGGCCAGTGGATTTCCTGAGCTCAGTAGTTCGGGACCAGCCTGGGCAACACAGTGAAACCCCCTGTCTCTACTAAAATACAAAAGAAAAAAAAAAAATAAGCCAGGCATGGCAGCATGCACCTGTAGTCCCAGCTACTCGGGAGGCTGAGGCAGGAGAATTGCTTGAACCCGGGAGGTGGAGGTTGCAGTGAGCCAAGATCTCACCACTGCACTCCAGCCTGGGCAACAGAGTCAGGCTCTATCTCCAAAAAAAAAAAAAAAAAAAAAAAGTGTAAAAAAATAGGTAAATTAAATCATTAATTTCTAAATCAAATAAGTTCAGTCATGACAGACAACATAAAATTTGTATGTGGAAATCTTGGGGCTTAAGAGAGGATAAAAGTTAGATTAACATTAGAAGAAGGTATGGAAAATCTGTACACAAAACAGTACCTATACTTTAGCAGGGCAGCCAGTGAATCAGAAATGTGTTAAAGGGAAAGAGGTCCTCTACTTAGATCCAATAACTGTGTCTTTAGCATCTCAACCTCCTGAAAGTAAGAAGCTGGGGAGTTGGGGGTAGCTAGAGGGAGAGACCAGACCATCCATTTGCACAGAATATTCAAAAGAGTCTGTAGAACTTTGAGAAAAACCTTGCAGAGTGTACATCTGCACCTAAGACTAGAATAGCTAATGCGATTGTGAAATGGAATATTTATTTAGTGTGTAAGATTTGTGTTGATGGGTGGGGGGGGGATCCTTTGTCATTTATTTAAAAGTAATATAAAATTATAAAAATATTGTTTCGTACTGGCCCGGCAGAGCCAATTTGGCAGTCTAGAAAAAGTCTGGATTTATAAGCAAACTAATGGAAATAGGAAGGATTTTTTTAGTAATAGTTTTGAGGCAACTTTGTGAGGAGGGAATAAGTTGATTTACAGACCCATCTCAAACTATCTATAAACATATATATACATATATACACATGAACATCTTAACTTTATGTAAGCCTGGTCCTATTTACTTTCAAATGGACTGGAATGAAAAGAAATTATACCTTATTGCATTTTTGTCATGTAGTCCCAAGTAGGCAGCTTTGCTTCCTAAGATTTGTGGGGTGGTTTCTTCATATTTGCTTTGTATTTGGGAGCTCATTTTTAGGAAGTTTTATAACCGAAATATCTTCAAATAAATATATGCAAATAATACCACAAAACAGCATAAGAGCCCTACTAATGATACAGTCAGCAGATGCCATATAATTGTGAACTGAAAGAGATCACTTTTGGCTAAATTATAGAGCTCAGCTCATTTTCACCTTTTCCTAAAAAGGTGACTCTAGGTAAAAGGTAGCTGAGCAGACCACAGCAACTCTTGTTCAGTTTGATTATTTTAAACTAGGAAACCAGGTAACTGCAGTAGATGCCTGCTATTATGAGGGATTAGATAGGAGCAGTGAGCCATTGCTCAGCTCCTGTTCAGTGTGGGGGTTCCCCAGCCAGTTCATCACAGGTATCAGAGGGCAAACACTGTGACAGGAGCTGTCAGGAGGACTATACAAAGAGAAAGCATTATTGACACAGCAAAGACATGAGGTGACCTAGACGTTTGTAAGCCACTCTGGCAGCTACAGCTGAGGGAGCAGGCCTGGTTAGAGATTTCTCACAGGTGTTCTCCAGACCTGAACACTGTAGTTTTACGTAGATTGCTCCCCTCTTGGGAAGGAAGTAGAGCTGTTTTGTTTCTATTCACGTGTTTTGTATTACCTCTCTCACTATCTCATTAACCAGTGTTGTCACCACCACACCCAACTCTGTGTACTAAAATTTGTTGTTCAGAAATTAAAAAAAAAAAAACTTAAGGCATGAAACCTGAGAGCCCAGTTTACATTTTTCTTTTATTTATTTATTTACTTAGGGACTAAGTCTCTCTCTGTCACCCAAGCTGGAGTGCAGTGGCGCGATCGCAGCTCACTGCAACCTCTCCCTATTCTCATGCCTCAGCCTCCTGAGTAGCTGGGATTACAGGCGAGCCAACACACCTGACTAATTTTTGTATTTTTGGTGGAGATGGGATTTCACTATGTTGGCCAGGCTGGTCTCCAACTCCTGGCCTCAAGTGATCTGCCCACCTCGGCCTCCCAAAGTGCTCAGCTTGCAGGCATGAGCCACCATGCCCAGCCTTATTTTTATTTTATATATATATATTTTTAGCCGGGACTACAGGCACACACCACCATGCCTGGCTAATTTTTTTTTTTTTTTTTTTTTTTTTGAGACAGGGTCTTACTCTGTCACCCAGGCTGGAGTGCAGTGGTATGATCACAGCTCACTGCAGCCTCGACCTCCCAGGCTCAGCCATTCTCCCCACCTCAGCCTTCCAAGTAGCTGGGACTACAGGCACGTACCACCACACGTGACTAATTTTTATATTTTTTGTAGGTACAGGGGTTTTGCCATGTTACCTAGGCTGATCTCAAACTCCTAGACTCAAACAATCCTCCCACCTTGGCCTCTCAAAGTGCTGGGACTGCAGGTGTGAATCGCTATGCCTGGCCAACACTTGGCTTGTTTTTTAAAAATTTTAGAGATGGAGTCTCACTGCGTTTTCCAGGCTGATCTTCAACTCCTGGACTCAAGCAGTCCTCCTGCTTCAGCCTCCCTAAGTAGTTGGGACTACAGGTGTGAGCTACCGCACCTAGTTCAATTTAGATTTTTCTATCATGCCATATTACCTAAGATACTGCAAGTCTGGGGCTGGTCTGAGTGCAATGGTGTTTACAACTAGTTGATCACAACCAATTACAGATTTCTTTGTTCCATCTCTAATCCCATTGCTTCACTTAACTAACCTTAAAAAATAAATAAATAAAAAGATACTCCAAGTCTGTACAGAATGTGTACTGTGGCTCTTCCTAGACAGGGCATCCGGCTCTGTGCCCTATTTGGAAACCAGGGCTTCCATCTGGCTCCAGATGCCTGATATGACAGAGCTGAAGATAGCTACTATAAAATATGTTCAACAGTAATTTTATTTTAAAACCATCTCTGGAGACTTTTTACTGGTCTTTAAAGAACCCTTTATTTCCTTAGACAGATTAGGATATTCATTACCCTATGCATCTTTATGATCTTTTGGATTGTTAGAGGTAAGCCTTGCTGGTGATAATGTCTTCTGTTTTACATTAGAGTTTTGTCCTCCTCGTTCTAGATTATAAACTTCCTGGAAGCACCAGGTGCAGTGGCTCACGCCTGTAATCCTAGCACTTTGGGAGGTCGAGGTGGGCGGATTGCCTGAGTTCAGGAGTTTGAGAACAGCCTGGGCAACACGGTGAAACCCCATCTCCACTAAAAGATACAAAAAATTAGCTGGGTGTGGCGGCGTGCGCCTGTAGTCCCAGCTACTTGGGAGGCTGAGGCAGGAGAAATGCTTGAACCTGGGAGGCAGAGGTTGCAGTGAGCTGAGATCGTGCCACTGCACTCCACCCTGGACGACAGAGCTAGACTCCGTCTCCAAAAAAAATAAATAAATAAAAAATAAACTTCCTGGAAGCAATGACATGTTTATTCAACCCCACTCCCCCAACCCCTAAACAAACACACAAGTAGAATATAGCTTTGAATAGTAGCTCCTTGCAGATTGAGAAACTACTAGAGTTTGCGTTATCTGTTATTTTAATTTCTTAGTAGTGTCCAAGATATCACACTCTCCTAGACTGGGAGCCAAAGAGCTATAAAAAATTGGTAGCAAAGTCACCAACTTGCTAGGAATCATAAATTACCCCTTACTCTTAAAGGTTGAAGGAAATTTGAGTTATAAAAGACAATATGGTTACTCCAGCACCATCTAGAGGAAAGTCTAGAAAGGTTTAAAATGGTATTTTACAAGTTCACTATATCAGTTTATTTATCTATTTATTTAGAGACAGAGTCTCACTCTGCCGCCCAGGCTGGAGTGCAGTGGTGTGATCTGGGCTCACTGCAACCTCTGCCTCCTGGGTTCAAGCGATTCTCCTGCTTCAGCCTCCTGAGTAGCTGGGATTACAGTGCGTCACCATGCCCGGCTAATTTTTGTATTTTTAGTGGAGATGGGTTTTCTCCATGTTGACCAGGCTAGTCTCAAACTCCTGACTTCAGGTGATTCACCCGCCTCAGCCTCCCAAAGTGCTGGGATTATAGGCACAAGCCATGATGCCCTGCCATCAGTTCAATTAAATCTAGATATCACATTCTTCCTATCCTTTTTTATTATACATGTCATGATATGGTAAGATATCATTCACTTGGCCATTCAACCAAACTTTACTCTGTTATTTATTTATTTTATATATATTTTTTCTTTTTTATAGAGATGGGAGTCTTGTAATGTTGACCAGGCTGGTCTTGAACTCCTGGCCTCAAGCAATCCTTCCATCTCTTCCTCCCAAAGTACTCTGTTCTCATCTACTGCCTGATAGCATGTTATTTCTGGGTGTGTTTATCTCAACTGGATTGTAAAGTGTGTGAGAACAGATTGAGATCATGTCTTCTATTTCTATAATATGTATCTCCATAGCCCCTTACTACTGATAGGAAGTCATTAAAGATTGATTATTAAATGATATAGGTATTACAGCCTTATAGGCTAGATACAATATAGCAATGTGGAAGATTCTTAAAAGCATAGCGCCAAGTGGGCCGGGCACGGTGGCTCACGCCTGTAATCCCAGCACTTTGGGAGGCCGAGGCAGGTGGATCACGAGGTCAGGAGATCGAGACCATCCTGGCTAACATGGTGAAACCCTGTCTCTACTAAAAATACAAACAATTAGCTGAGCGTGGTGATGGGCGCCTGTAATCCCAGCTACTCGGGAGGTTGAGGCAGGAGAATGGCATGAACCTGGGAGGCAGAGCTTGCAGTGAACCGAGATTGTGCCACTGTGGTCCAGCCTGGGCGACAGAACGAGACTCCATCTCAAAAAAAAAAAAAAAAAGTATAGCACCAAGTTGAGGGGAAAAAAAACAGAATAGAAAAAAAAAAAATTATAGCACCAAGTTGAGGGGAAAAAAAACAGAATAGTCCAGGCATGGTGGCTCACGCCTGTTGGATCACTGAGGTCGGGAGTTCGAGACCAGCCTGACCAGCATGGAGAAACCCCGTGTCTGCTAAAAATACAAAATTAGCCGGCATGGTGGCACATGCCTGTAATCCCAGCTACTCGGGAGGCAGGAGAATCGCTTGAACCTGGGAGGCAGAGGTTGTGGTGAGCCAAGATCGTGCCATTGCACTCCAGCCAGGACAACAAGAGCAAAACTCCATCCCCCCCCAAAAAATCAGAATGATATCTATAACATAATACTAAATAAGCAAAATAAAATATATGAAAACAAAACAATAATATATATAATATACATTTATAAGAACATATACAGGCTGGGCGTGGTGGCTCATGCCTGTAATCCCAGCACTTTGGGAGGCCAAGGCGGGTGGATCACCTAAGGTCAGGAGTTGGAGACCAGCCTGGCCAACATGGTGAAACCTCATCTCTACTAAAAATACAAAAAAAATTAGCTGGGCATGGTGGCAGGTGCCTGTAATCCCAGCTACATGGGAGGCTAAGGCAGGAGAATTGTTTGAACCCAGGGGACGGGAGTTGCAGTGAGCTGAGATCACGCCGTTGCACTCCAGCCTGGGCAACGAGAGAAACTCTGTCTCAAGAAAAGTAAATAAAAAGAACATATACAAAGAAAAATGTGTACATTAAACATAAAGAATGGCTGTAGGGGGCAGGGGCATGGAAATTGTGTAAAATGGAATAAGTAATT
Organism: Gorilla gorilla gorilla; assembly: GCF_029281585.2. Classification (NCBI taxonomy): domain Eukaryota; kingdom Metazoa; phylum Chordata; class Mammalia; order Primates; family Hominidae; genus Gorilla; species Gorilla gorilla. The sequence continues at coordinate 65,414,542 of NC_073240.2, forward strand.
AACTAACAAGGGGAAGCTGAAAACAACAACTTTACCAGATTTAGAAAACAGCATGGATAAGTAGCAGCTTTTGGCGAAGGATGAATTAAGCAACTCAGCACTCAGTCAAAAGTTTTTACCTTATTTTCTTTTTTCCTTTTTTGAGACTGAGTCTCACTCTGTCACCCAGGCTGGAGTGCAATGGCGCGATCTTGGCCCACTGGAACCTCCGCCTCCCGTGTTCAGGCAATTCTCTTGCCTCAGTCTCCCAAGTAGCTGGGATTACAAGCACCCACCATCACGCCCAGCCAATTTTTGTATTTTTAGTAGATATGGGGTTTTACCATGTTGCCCAGGCTGGTCTCGAACTCCTGACCTCAAGTGATCAGCCTGCCTCAGCCTTCCAAAGTGCGGGATTATAGGCGTGAGCCACCATGCCTAGCTATCTTATTTTCTATAACTTATTTTAATATATTAGCCCACCAATCAGTAACAATTAACAAATATTTATTTAGCATCAAGTATTAGATCAGCTTTTTCCATATCTCCTTCCTACTCTCTGACACATGCCTCAGTTCTTCACTTGTGGTTTGGTCTCACTCTTCATGTGTGTCATGCTTATCCCAAATCCATTTAGGATTATAAAATTCTCCCTATTCTTTCTCTGACCTAACAGTCCATGGCTTTACCACAGTTTGTAGTGCAGCATATGGTTTTGGGTTTTTAACTAATGGGTTTTCTCCTTTTTTCTTTCTTTCTCCTTCCTTCTTTTCTTCCTCCCTTCCTCCCTTCCTTCCTCTTTTCTTTTTTCCTCCGTCCCTCCTCCCTCCCTCCCTCTTTCTCCTCCCCTCCCCTCTCTCCCTTCCTCCCTTCCTCTTTCTTTAGATCCAGCATCCCAACTAATGGTTTTGAATATATCCATTCTCCGACACCACCCTGCCCCCCACCTCCAAGATTAGAACACAACTTTCCATTCAGTAACCATATCTCTATTCTGTTTTGAATCTTCAGTAGCACTTGGCATAATGACGGAGTATGGTAAGTAGTATGGGCCAGGCACAGTGGCTCATGCCTGTAATCCCAGCACTTTGGGAGGCTGAGGCAGAAAGATCACTTAAGGCCAGGAGCTCAAGACCAGCCTGGCCAACATGGCGAAACCCGTCTCTACTAAAAATACAAAAAATTAGCCAGGCGTGGTGATGCGTGCCTGTAGTCCCAGCTACTTGGGAGGCTGAGCCAGGAGAATCACTTGAACCCAGGAGGTGGAGGGTTGCAGTGAGCCAAGATCGCACCACTGCACTGCAGCCTGAGTGACAGAGCAAGACTGCATCTCAAAAAAAAAAAAAAAAAAACCATTATAAAAAATAATAGGTATTATGTATTTGCTGACTAGTTGCATAAAAGCAGTGTTTGAGGCCGTGCATGGTGGCTCACACCTGTAATCCCAGCACTTTGGGAGGCCAGGGCAGATGGATCATGAGGTCAAGAGATTGAGACCATCCTGGCCAACATGGTGAAACCCCGTCTCTACTGAAAATACAAAAATTAGCTGGGCATGGTGGTGCGTGCATGTAGTCCCAGCTACTCGGGACGCTGAGGCAGGAGAATCACTTGAACCCCATAGGCGGAGGTTGCAGTGAGCTGAGATCGCGCTACTGCACCCCAGCCTGGCGACAGAGGGAGACTCCGTCTCAAAAAAAAACAGCAGCGTTTGAGGTAGATTAATCTGACAATAGTTTACCGCCTGGATTGACAGAGATAAAGGGTGGAGTTAGGGAGCACAATTCAAAGACTATTGGGATAGTCTACAGGTAAGTTAATGAGGACTTAGACTCTAGTGGTTGTGGGGATGTGGAGAGGAAGACATTATTCAGAGATTTCAAAGGCAGAATGGGCAGGTCATGGTGGCTGACTCTTGTCCAAATGCCAGAAAGTCAACTCTATTTACTTCTTTTTTTTTTTAGCCCTTGATCCCTCCTGGCTATGCCCAAAGTTTCCTGCTTCCTTTACAGAGCATCAGTTGCCTCTCCTCAGGATCCAGAATTCTCACAACTTTCAAGAATTCCAACTGGGCAAGCAAATCCCTGAAAGGCAAAACTGACTGCACTGGTAGAACTGGCTGATCCCCAGCTTTCTGTCTCCCAGCATGAAGATAGCAGCAGCTTAGTTAACTTCTCTATAAAGAGGCAGAAGGAAAACAATGCTTGGCTTTTATGCCTTATGTGTAGCAGTTCTTATACTTTTTGGTCTCAGGACCCCTTTTCATTTACCTTAAAAATTATTATTATTTTTTTTTGAGACGGAGTTTTGCTCTTGTTGCCTAGACTGGAGTGCAATGGCGTGATCTTGGGTCATCGCAACCTCCGCCTCCCAGGTTCAAGCAATTCTCCTGTCTCAGCCTCCCGAGTAGCTGGGATTACAGGCATGCACCACCACGCCCAGCTAATTTTGTATTTTTAATAGATATGGGGTTTCCCCATGTTGATCAGATTGGTCTCGAACTCCTGATCTCAGGTGATCCACCCTCCTCAGCCTCCCAAAGTGCTGGGATTACAGGTGTGAGCCACCGCGTCCAGCCTAACTTAAAAATTATTGAAGGGCCACATACCATGGCTCACACTTATAATCCCAGCACTTTGGAAGATATATACACACACACACACACACACACACACACACATTATATATAATATACATATTATGTATAATATATGTTGAGGTAGATTAATCTGACAATAGCGTATATGTTGGGTGTGGTGGTGCACACCTGTGGTCCTAGCTACTTAGAAAACTGAGAGTGGAGGATCACTTGAGCTTTGGAGGTTGAGGCTTCAGTGAGCCGTAATCATACCACTACACTCCAGCCTGGATGACAAAGATCCTGTCTCAAAAAAAAAAAGGCATTGAGGACCTCAAAGAACTTTTGTTTTTATAGATTATATCTATTGATATCTACCATTTAGGAATTAAAATTTAGAAACTCAAAGTGTGTATTATTCATAATAATGAACCTGTTACATGGTAATATAAATAGTATTTTTAATGGAAAATAACTTTTCATATTTTTAGTAGAGACGGGGTTTCACCATGTTGGCCAGGCTAGTGTCCAACTGGCCTCAAGTGATCTGCTCACCTCAGCCTCCCAAAGTTGTGCTTTTTCATTTCTCTCTCTAGGAGAGCCTTAAAGATCTATGTTTCATTTGTAGCCATTTCTGGGAATTCTTGGCACCTGAACTGAGATCCTCATTACCCATTGTTGTTAGAAATAACATGTTCAAAAGAGGTATAAAACGCGTTTTTAGTTTTTTTAAAGTTTTTTATTGGACATTTACCACACACACTCACACACTGCATTCAAAACTCGCTGGCAAACTATGGTCTTAGGGAGTTACCAAAAATAGTTTCTCAGACTGATTCCTTTGGTTAGTAGCTATAGAATTTTTCCCCATGGACTTTGAGTTCCAAATAACAGACCCTTAAGAGAATCATGTAATTAGTGGATGATAGAGCTACGTTAGTATTTACTCCCTGATTTCCTAGCCTAAAGTAGATTGGAAGAAGGAAGTTGGATGTAATAGAGAGGTTGGTGATAAGGGAAAGACTACTGCAGAAGGCAGACATATTAATGACGAGCCAAAGAGGAGACCGAGAAGCAAAACACAGAAACTCAGCAGAGTAGTTTGGTCTCAATTAAAGAGGGCCATTAACCCCTAATATCTCAGGAACCTTTAAAGGGACATCTCTTTACCACACCACAGAATAATTGTATCTAGAATAATGTCCCTGAGTCATCAAGAAAATTTTAAAATACTCTCTGTATATGGGAAGTCCCCAACTTATGAATGGTTTGTGGTCCAAAGTTAATTTTCAAAACATTTTTTTGGAACGCAAAACATTTTTCTTTCTTTCTTTTTTTTTTTTTTTTTTGAGACTGAGTCTTGCTTTGTTGCCCAGGCTGGAGTGCAGTGGCATGATCTCGGCTCACTGCAACCTCTGCCTCCTGGGCTCAAGCGATTCTCCTGCCTCAGCCTCCCAAGTAGCTGGGATTACAGGTGCACGCCACCATGCCCGGCTAATTTTTGTATTTTTAGTAGAGACGGGGTTTCGCCATGTTGGCCAGGCTGGTCTTGAACTCCTGACCTCAGGTGATCTGCCCACCTCAGCCTCCCAAAATGCTGGGATTACTGGCATGAGCTGCCGCACCTGGCCTCAAAACATTTTCTATAGAAATAATGAAATAATTATTTTGGGCCTTAGACAAGCTGCTTTTTTCATTTTGTCAGTCCAATAAACAACCTTTGCATGCCTAATATTAATAAAAGTATTTCTTTTTTATCTGGCTCTCATTTATATCTTTGTTTCAGTGAGAGTTCATTCTGAGGCCAGAGCCTGAACATAAATACAGTTCCCCTCTGGCCTCATAATCTGTTCCTCAAGGTGCAGACGGTCTATGTCAGGGATTAGCAAGTTAGGGTTCAGTTACCAAATCCAGTCCCACTTCTGGTTTTTATAATACAGTTTTATTGAAACACAACTATGCCTATTTGTTTACATATTGTCTGGGGCTCTTTTTCTACTATAAGAGTTGAGAAGTTATGACGGAGACTGTGTGGCCTGCAAAGCTTTAAATATTTACTATCTGTCCCTTACTTTAAAAGCCTGCCAATCCCCAGTCTGTGTGATCTGGTCCACCGTTGTCACTAATATGCTGTCTCTCTGACCTCATGTGTTCTCACTCTTCCCCTCATTTATTCCACTACAGCCACACTATCCTCTTTGCTCTTCCGAACGTGCCATGTGCATTCCCACCACAGGGCCTTTGTACTCGCTTTTTCCGCTGCCTAAAATGTCTTCTAATTTCCACAGGGCTTGCTGTGTCACCTCTTACAGATTTCTCTGCTTGAATGTCATCTTCTTGAGAAGGCTTTTTAAAATTGCCCTTTATAAAATAGCAGCATCACCATCCCTCACATCGTCTTCTGCTTTGTTTTTCTCCATAGCTTATCACTCTCTGGGTTTTTGTTGTTTGTTTGTTTGTTTTTTGTTTGTTTGTTGAGACCGGGTTTCACTCCCGTCACCCAGGCTGGAGTGCAGTGGCGTGATGTGGACTCACTGCAACATCCACCTCCTGGGCTCAAGTGATTCTCCTGCCTCAGTCTCCCAAGTAGCTGGGACTACAGGCGTGTGCCACCATGTCTGGCTAATTTTGGTATTTTTTGTAGAGACAGGGTTTCACCATGTTGGCCAGGCTGGTCTCGAACTCCTGGGCTCAAGCAGTCCTCCCGCCTTGGCCTCCCAAAGTGCTGGGATTACAGGTGTGAGCCACCGCGACTGGCCGCGTATCACTATCTGACATATGCTTACATGTTCCCTTATTTATTGTCTTTCTCCTCTTATCTGAATGTGAGAGCAGAGACTTGGTCAGTTTTGTGTGTTGCCATGTCCCAGTACTTTAGAACAGTGTCTGGCCCAGAGTAGGTGCTCATTTGTGGAATAATAGAATGAATGAAAGCATGTATGTGTGCTAATCTGTACTTCACCCTGGTTAGTTAGGGTGTATTTGTATCCAGTTAGGGTATAGTTGTCAACATCAATCAGGATTGAAAATTGGGATTAAAATAAGATTTAAAAGCAGCATATAGGCAAATGCTGATGTTTCCATTTGGAAACTCAATGCTACTGGAATATTCAGGTACACTTCATCTCTTCCCCTTTCTCTTTTGTTGTCTCTTATGCTGAGGGCAAGCATCTGGCTTTATTTATCCTTATTCTCTAGTACTTAGTCCAGCACATTCCATAAAGTTGGCTCTTAATAAACATTTGCTCCCAACCCAGGAGTGGACCTCAGCATTTCTTCACTGTTTTTGTAACTTCAGTACTTCACAGAATGCTTGGCAAATAATAGATGCTCGATAAATATTCATTCAAGGTAGAAATGAATTATTTGTCTACATAGGATAGACATTATTCCAGGTTATCTGTTATGTAACAAATTAACCTAAAACATAGTTGTCTAAAACAATAAATATTATCTCACAGAGTTTCTGTGGCTCGGGAATTCAGGAGTAGCTTAACTGGGTGGTCTGACTCAGGGTCTCTCATGAGGTTGTAGTCAGTTGTTGACTGGGGCTGCCATCATCTGAAAGCATATCTGGGGCTGGAGGATCCTCTTCCAAGCTGCTTCACTACATGACTATTGGCAGAGGGCCTCAGTTGCTGGCCTCGTGGACTTCTCCATAGGGCTGCTTAAGTGTTCTCACAAAATGGCTGCTGTCATCCCTAAGGGAAGAAATCCCAGAGAGAAAGCAAGGAGGAACCCCCAATAATACCTTTTATCACCTTGTCTCAAAAGTCATGCACCGGCCGGGCGCGGTGGCTCACGCCTGTAATCCCAGCACTTTGGGAGGCCGAGGTGGGCGGATCACGAGGTCAGGAGATCGAGACCACGGTGAAACCCCATCTCTACTAAAAATACAAAAAATTAGCCGGGCGCAGTGGCGGGCGCCTGTAGTCCCAGCTACTCGGGAGGCTGAGGCAGGAGAATGGCGTGAACCCGGGAGGCGGAGCTTGCAGTGAGCCGAGATTGCACCACTGCACTCCAGCCTGGGCGACAGAGCGAGACTCCGTCTCAAAAAAAAAAAAAAAAGTCATGCACCATCACTTCTGCAAGTTGCTAAAGGCAGCTCACACTCCAGGGGATGAGAATTAGGCCCCATCTTTTTTTTTTCCTCTGTGAATTAGGCTGGAGTGCAGGGGCAACATCTCAACTCATTACAGCCTAGATCTCCACCTGATCCCCCCACGTCAGCCTCCATAGTAGTTGGCACTACAGGCACATGCCAACAAGCCCAGATAATTTAAAGAATTTTTTAGAGACAGGGTCTCACTACATTGCCCAGGCTAGTTTCGAATTCCTGTGCTCAAGCAATCCTCCCACCTTGGCCTCCCAAAATGCTGAGATTACAGGCATGAGCCACCATGCTTACAGGCATGAGCCACCATGAAGCATTTTTAAAACATTGAGATATTTCTACTAAAACTAATAATTTTTTTTTTTCTTGAGACAGGGTCTCTTTCTGTTGCCCAGACGGGAGTGCAGTGGTGCGATCTCGGCTCACCACAACCTCTGCCTCCCAGGCTCAAGCGATTCTCTTGCCTCAGCCTCCTCAGGAGCTGGGATTACAGGCACGCGCCACTACTGCCCGGCTAATTTTTGTATTTTTAGTAAAGATGGGGTTTCACCATGTTGACCAGGCTGGTCTTGAACTCCGGACCTAAGATGATCCACCTGCCTCGGCCTCCCAAATTGCTAAGATTACAGGCATGAGCCACCGTGCCTGGCTAACTAATAACTATTTTTATGTGTTTTTTTGGGAATAGGTGATACATACAGATGTATGTATTACCTATACCTGTATGTACGAGTTCAAAAGCTAAAAGGTTTTATACAGAGAAATGATGGGATATGAGAGGTTTTATTTAACAGGATCTCTCTGGTCTCTGTGTTGAGAACAGGTCAGAAAGTGATAAAGATGGAAGCAAGTTAGGAAGCTATTGCAATAATTTAAGGAGTGCTTGGAGCAGTAGAAGTGGAGGTAATGAGAAATGATCAAAATCTGGATATATTTTGAAGGTTGAGCCAAAAAGATTTGCTGAAGGTCAGGTGTGGGGACATGGATAGTAGGAGAGGAATCAAGTAAAACTCTAAGGGTTTTGACCTGAACACCTAGAAGGATGTACACATGCCATTACCTCAGATAGGGACAATTCAGAGCAAGTTGTTTTTGTTCTTGGAGGAGAGGGTTGTTAAGGAGAGGATGGGTATCAGGAGCTCAGTTTCGAACATGTTAAGTTTGAGATCTCCATTTAGACGTCCAATGGAAATGTCAAGTTTGTGATTAGATACATGAATCTGGAGTTTAGGGGAGAGGTTGGGGCTAGGGATAGAAGTTTGAGTCATAAGTTACACATGAAGTACCAGCAAAAGATGCTGAGGAATGACCAGAGAGATAGGAGGAAAACCAGGAGAGTATGGTGTTCTGGAAGCCAAGTGAAGGAAGTGTTTCAAGAAGGGAATTGGTCTGAGCATGAAGGAGCTGAGCATGAAGGTACCAGATCCCTGAGAGAAAGTATGTACTAACGGAAATAGTAAAAACGAGGGGCCTAGAAAAAATCTCTCTCTCTCTTTCCACTATTATACTTGGATCAGCCTTGACTACACAAATGTTTTGAGGTTTTGAATTATTATCTGAAACAAAGCAGTGCTGCTTTGGGATTGAGTTTGTCTCAGCATTTCACTCCTAAGAACTGTGGGAACCTGGCCAGTCGTGGTGGCTCACGCCTGTAATCCCAGCACTTTGGGAGCCCGAGGCAGGTGGATCACCTGAGGCAGGACTTCGAGACCAGCCTGACCAACATGGTGAAACAGTATCTCTACTAATAATACAAAAATTAACGAGGTGTGGTGGTGCACACCTGTAATCCCAGCTGCTTGGGAGGCTGAGGCAGGAGTATTGCTTGAGCCTGGGAGGCAGAGGCTGGAGTGAGCCGAAATTGCACCACTGCACTCCAGCCTGGGTGACACAGTGAGTCTCCATCTCAAAAATCATAATAATAATAACTAGGGGAACCTGACTAGTGCCTCATACATGTCATCATTTTCCCTTTACTCTGCTCCAATATTTATCGCCTTGAAGAAGGGAGAATAGTGAGTACTCTAAAACTTAATAATGGGTAATTAGATTATGTCCATAAGACTTGGTAAATCTGAAAGTAAGATTCTAGAGAAACACGGAGCACTATTTATTACTGCTGTTTTTTAGCAGTATTATCCTCAGACATGCTGAGCCTTTCCTTATTTTGTGAACACTTATGAAAAATAGTAAGTTTTCCAAGATGAAGACCAGTTTTTCTTTCTCTTCAGCCTACTTGCTTCCCTAAAGCTAGCCCCTAATAGAGAAACTTGGTCTGTTAAGTGTTATTTGCTGCTTTTCTTTCCTGTCGTCCTGTTCTCCAGCTGTCTCAACTCGGAACCTTGCAGGAAGACTATTAAACCTCATCAATGTGTGTTTCCTTTGACATTTAAACAAGCCTCCATTTTGTCTTTCCATATCATAATTTTTTCTCTTCCCTTCTCCCATTTCCAGCACCTTGTTTGACCTGTCTTCTCTTCAGCTCATTCATTATTGCTAAAGTTTGCAGATTATACCAAAGGAAGAAGCCAGATTTATAAACATGTGTTCCCACCCAGCTGTTTCAAGAATAGTAATGACATTCATCTTCTAGTTGTGTGCCTGCTCTCTGTGTACAGCTGTGCTCATCTGCCCTTATAAATGAAATGCCTATCTCTAAGTCTTACCTTCTCTATAAATGGACTCTGTTCCTATTAAATTGATTATGCAGTAATCAGAGCAGTCCATCTTTTGGGGGAGACATCCACTTGAAATCACTTTGCTAATAGCTAGAGAGAATTTAGCCTAATTACTTCTTTAGGAGATATGCCATTTCCCTTAAGATGCCAGGGCACTGCAAAGGGATAGGATTCCTATCCTTTTCCCCTCTGGATGACCCCCTGCAATCCTGTATGTGTATGTGTCTTTTATCTAAGGTGAAGGTAACAGGATATTCTAAGAAAATTGTGTGAAAACAATCAGAATCCATTAGAGATAGCTGTGTCAGGCCTTAGAGTCTGAAAGATCTGACCACTAATAGTGAACCCTTGAGTAAATGATTTATCCTTTCTGGTGTGTCATTTCCTCCTTTGCAAAGTAGCCTTAACAATCCTTATATGACAGGATTTTTGGCACCCACTTATGGCCTGCCTTCCTCAAAAAGTGATTTAAGACCAGGTGCCGTGGCTCATGCCTGTAATCCCAGCTCTTTAGGAAACCAAGGCAGGAGGATCACTTGAGACCAGGAGTTTGAAACCAGCCTGGGCAACATAGTGAGACTCTGTCTCTATTTTTAAACAAACAAAAAAAATTATAAAAAGTAAACAAATGGGCCGGGCCCGGTGGCACATGCCTGTAATCCCAGCACTTTGGAAGGCCAAGGCAGGCAGATCACCTGAGGTCAGGAGTTTGAGACCAGCCTCAACATGGAGAAACCCCGTATCTACTAAAAATATAAAATTAGCTGGGCGTGGTGGTACATGCCTGTAATCCCAGCTACTCGGGAGGCTGAGGCAGGAGAATTGCTTGAACCTGGGAGGCGGAGGTTGCGATGACCCAAGATCACGCCATTGCACTCCAGTCTAGGCAACAAGAGCAAAACTCCGTCTCAAAAATAAAAATTAAAATTAAAAATTAAATTAAAAAATAAATAAATGCCAGCTACTCAGGAGGCTGAGGCAGGAGAATCGCTTGAACCCAGGAGGCGGAGGTTGCAGTGAGTAGAGATCGCGCCACTGCACTCCACCCTGGGCAACAGAGCAAGACTTCGTCTCAAAAAAAAAAAAAACACACACACACACAAATAAAAATAAAAGTGATTGGCCTAGTGACTACTGTAATCTCAGCACTTTGGGAGGCCAAGTTGGGTGGATCGCTTGAGGCCAGGAGTTCAAAACCAGCCTGGCCAACATGGTATAACCCTGTCTTTACTAAAAACACAAAAATCAGCCATGCATGGTGGCACACGCCTGTAATCCCAGCTACTTGGGAGGCTGAGGCACAAGAATTGCTTGAACCTGGGAGACGGAGGTTGCAGTGAGCCAAGATTGCACCACTGCACTCTAGCTTGGACAACAGAGTGAGACTCTGTCTAAAATAAAAATAATTAAATAAAAATAAAAGTGATTTAAGGCTGTAAATATTCAATAAGATAATATGAAAACATCTAGCACATAATAGTTTTATTTTTCTTTTTTACTTTATTGTATTTATTTATTTTTTGAGATGAAGCCTCGCTCTGTCGCCGAGGCTGGAGTGCAGTAGCACAATCTCAGCTCACTGCAACACCTCCTTGAACACCTCCTGGGTTCAAGCAGTTCTCTTGCCACAGCCTCCTGAGTAGCTGGGACTACAGGCGCCCGCCACCACGCCCAGCTAATTTTTGTATTTTTAGTAGAGATGGGGTTTCACCATCTTGGCCAGGCTGGCTGGTCTTGGACCCCTGACCTCAAGTGATCACTCGCCTTGGCATCCCAAAGTGCTGGGATTACAGGCATGAGCCACCGCACCCGGCTTAATCCTATATTTTAAAAAATCTAAGATTTGGGCCAGGCGCGGTGGCTCATGCCTGTAATCCCAGCACTTTGGGGAGGCCGAGGCGGGCGGATCATGAGATCAGGAGATCGAGACCATCCTGGCTAACATGGTAAACCCCGTCTCTACTAAAAAATACAACAAAAATTAGCCGGGTATGGTGATGTGCGCCTCTAGTCCCAGCTACTCGGGGGGCTGAGGCAGGAGAATGGCGTGAACCTGGGAGACGGAGCTTGTAGTGAGCCGAGATTCGTGCCACTGCACTTCAGCCTGGGTGACAAGAGCGAGACTGTGTCTCAAAAAAACAAAACAAACAAAAAAACCCTGAGATTTGTAGAAGCCAAGTGACTTGTTCAAGGTTACACTATAACAAAGCCAGGATTTGCACTGAGGTTTTCTAACTTCATGTCCAGTGATTTTTAGACACCATTGTATGTCAAAGAATAAATGAATATAAGTGAGTTACTAGAGATAGGTCCTAGAAGTGCCAAATCAAAAAGTATTTTATTAGTGGGTGGCCGTAGACAAACAAAAGCTAATTCCAGATCCCCCGGATTTATTGTCTTGATATATTCCATAGAAAATGTGCCTTGGAGCTGGGTGTGGTGGCTAACACCTGTAATCCCAACACTTTGGGAGTCTGAGGTGGGCAGATCACCTGAGGTCGGGAGTTCGAGACCGGCCTGACCAACATGGTGAAACCCTGTCTCTACTTAAAAAAAATACAAAATTAGCCCAGGCATGGTGGCACCTGCCATAATCCCAGCTACTCAGGAGGCTGAGGCAGGAGAAACACTTGAACCCGGGAGGTGGAGGTTGCAGTGAGCTGAGATCAGGCCATTGCACTTCAGCCTGGGCAACAAGAGTGAAACTCTGTCTCAAAAAAAAAAAAAAAAAAAAGAAACAGAGATGCAAGTCACTAAGTGGGGCTGAATCTGTGGACTGGCTGACCTCCAGATCTGGGAACAAAGAGTAGTCATGAGAGGTGATTTCAGAGGAGTAAATAGATACTAAAAATGCTCATACACTAAGAATGTGAGGCCAGGAGAGTGAGATGCTAACCCCCAACCAGCCTTATGAAAGGAGGCTTAAAATAAGTTAATTGTTGAGTGGAGGAGGGAAGCTTTAAGGAGTTGGGAAGGACTGTGTCAAGCTGCCTCCTGATTCATTATTAGAATAGAAGTGTGATATTCTAAATTTCACTGTGGCATAGGCCATTTGAAGACCTGTTGTACTGAGTCCCTAGGGCACCAGAAGAAAGAAATTGCAAAGTGATGAGACAGAGAAAGGGGAAAAAGTAATAACAAAGACATTCCACTCAATATGAGGCTGCAAACCAAAATGTTAATAATAGAAATCTAATGTTAAGAAAGATAACCAATAAAAACCAGGACTTCCACTTCAGAGAAGATGGAGTAGACAGATTTTTCCCTATTCCTCCCCTAAATACAACTAAAAACTCTGGAAATTATTTACAAACAAATACAAGACTGTGAAACGTGGAAGAAAGAAGGCAGACCAGCCATGGGTCACAAGACCTTAGAAACAACATGGTGATGAGTTCCCTGGGTTTTCTTTTTGTCTCTAATATCCCAGACATGGCGCTAAAACTGAATATTATATTTAATGGTAAAAGACTGAATGGAGCCAAGTGTGGTGGCTCACACCTATAATCCCAGCACTTTGGAAAGCCAAGGCAGGTGGATTGCTTGAGCTCAGGAGTTCAAGACCAGCCTGGGCAAAATGGTCTTGACAAGAGGATAGCATGAGCCCGAGTTTGAGCCCAATCTGGGCAACATAACAAGACATTGTCTCTAAAAGATTAAAATGCCAGCCAGGTGCGGTGGCTTATGCCTGTAATCCCAGCGCTTTGGGAGGTTGAGGCAGGCGGATCACATGAGGTCGGGATATTGAGACCAGCCTGACCAACATGGAGAAACTCTGTCCCTACTAAAAATACAAAATTAGCTGGGGGTGGTGGTGCATGCCTATAATCCTAGCTACTTGGGAGGCTGAGGCGGAGAATTGCTTGAACCCAGGAGGCGGAGGTTGCAGTGAGCGGAGATCGCACCATTGCACTCCAGCCTGGGCAACAAGAGCGAAACTCCGTCTCAAAAAAAAAAAAGGAATTAAAATGCCAAAAAAAAAACCCTATATAAAACATAATTTTTCTTTTATCAGATTGGCAAAGAACAAAATGAGAACATCATGTTGCCAAAGGAAAAGGGCAAGAGGTATTCATGGGCTACTATAAATGGGTATATGAATGAGTACGTCCTCTTTGAGGCAATTTGGAGGTGGTTTGGCTGTATTTGTGAGAACTCCAAATACAAGTGCACTGTGATTAACAGTTTTACTTACAGGAATTCATCTTACAGACATATTTGTGTAGGTAAAATGAAGCATTTGTACAAGATTATTCATTGCAGTTTATTTGTAATAGCAGAAGATTGAAACAACCTAAATGTCCGTTCAAATGCTGCCATTGAAAAGAATGAAGTAGCTCTCTGTCTACACATACGGAATGATCCAAAATATTTGGGTATATGAAAAAAGCAGTGTGCAGAACATTGTGTGTATATTGCTATCATTTAAGGAAGAATATATGAACATATTTGCATATATACATATAAAATATCTGTGGAAGACTTTTGGATGTTTCCAAGTAGGGGAACTGGAAGACTGAAGAACAGTTATGGAAGGGACACTTCATTTTATATTAGGGTTTGTTGGGGATTTTTTTTGGTCGGGGCGTGGGGACTACCTTTTGAATTTTGGAGTAAGGCTACATTACCTAGTCAAAAGCTTTATTTATTTATTTATTTTTTTTTTTGAGACAGAGTCTCACTCTGTCACCCATGCTGGAGTGCAGTGGCACAATCTTGGCTCACTGCAAACTCCACCTCCTGGGTTCAAGTGATTCTCCTGCCTCACTCTTCTGAGTAGCTGGGATTACAGGCATGCACCACTATGCCCGGCTAATTTTTGTAATTTTAGTAGAGACAGGTTTTCCCCATGTTGGCCAGGCTGATCTTGAGCTCCTGGCTGCAAGTAATCTGCCTGCCTTAGCCTCCCAAAGTACTGGGATTACAGGCGTGAGCCACCACTCCCGGCCAAAAAAAATTTTTTTTAATTATCCAGGTGTGGTGACATGCTCTTGTGATCCCAGCTACTTGGGAGACTGAGGTGGGACGATCGCTTGAGGCTGTACTCCAGCCTGGGCAACAGAGCAAAACCCCATCTCCAAAAATAAAAATAAAATGTGTCTTGACAAAACCATGAAGTCTTTACAACTGTTACCCATCCTAAGGGATCTCAGTAGTATTGTAGGCAATTCCTATGGAACTATTCTGGCCCAATCCTGTTTGTCCCATTGGTACCCAGAGTACCTCCTAAACCCTCTTATAGAAGTCAGAGTGCTGATCAAAAGAATACTATTCTCAGTGGCAAATGGGGTGTGTCTTGTCTATATCTATGTGCTCTTATTTTCCAGGGATGTTGGTGGTAAATGTAACGTGGAGGAACAAGACATATGTAGGTACACTCCTTGACTGCACACGACATGATTGGGCACCCCCAAGGTAAGCACTTACAGCTATTTAGTTTATATTATTCTAAACCACTCTAATTGGTGATCCCTTATACTTTTATCCTGCTAGAGTTGTACATCCAGCTTTTAAAGGACATGATGGTGTAGATACCAGGGAAAGCACTGTATTTATCTGACATTCAAGAAGACTGAATGGCTAGGCGTGGTGGCTCACGCCTGTAATCCCAGCACTTTGGGAGGCTAAGGCAGGCAGATCACCTGAGGTCAGGAGTTCCAGACTAGCCTGACCAACATGGAGAAACCCCGTCTCTACTAAAAATAAAAAATTAGCCGGGCATGGTGGTGCATGCCTGTAATCCCAGCTGCTCGAGAGGGTGAGGCAGGAGAATCGCTTGAACCCAGGAGGCAGAGGTTGTGGTGAGCCAAGATCACACCATTGCACTCCAGCCTGGGCAACAAAAAGCGAAACTCCATCTCAAAAAAAAAAAAAAAAGAAGATGAATTGTGTATTAAAGTGTTCGGGGGGCCGGGTACGGTGGCTCACGCCTGTAATCCTAGCACTTTGGGAGGCCAAGGCGGGTGGATCATGAGGTCAGGAGATCGAGACCATCCTGGCTAACACAGTGAAACCCCATCTCTACTAAAAATACAAAAAAATTAGCCAGGCGTGGTGGCGAGCGTTTGTAGTCCCAGCTACTCGGGAGGCTGAGGCAGGAGAATGGCGTGAACCCGGGAGGCGGAGCTTGCAGTGAGCCGAGATCGCGCCACTGCACTCCAGCCTGGGGGACAGAGCAAGACTCCGTCTCAAAAAAAAAAAAAAAAAAAATTAATTAAAAAAAAATAAAGTGTTCAGGGGGTGCTCACTTCAGCGGTACATATACTAAAATTGGACCAATACAGAGAAGATTAGCATGGCCCCTGCACAAGGGTGACATGCAGATTCGTGAAGTGTTTTATATTTTTAAAATTAGGAAAAAAAAGTGAAGTGTTGAGGGGATGCACTTTGACTGGAATTATTAAAGTCACCTTGAGACCAAAGCTATAACATCTAATCATGGGTGAGCAAATATTCATTGATGGTAGCTATTTCTCAGAAATTTGAACTCAAGAACATTTTTAGTTTTATAAACTCTACTAGAACATACGGGTTTCACAAGGACCTTTTCATGTTGCAATTTGACCTTTAGATGGATATTTCAATCAATGGCCCCTTATAGCTTTTTCCTAATATTAGTACTCAGTTCGTCAGGGTTTGGGAAATCCAGGCGTTGAGGGTAATTTGCAACTAACATACAGGTAACATCCTAGGAGCTTACCAATTAATGCAATTCCCATGCAGTCACAAGTTTCTTTGTTGGATCATATTCATTGAAAATGGTAGTTATTATCTGGACAGTTCTTTTAGGAAAAGTATCTTAAACCTTCATCTGCCCATTGTTCCCATGAAACAAAGATGGGCAGAAATGTCCCAAGGAAAAGTATTTTAAAGTTCTTGATTCCATACCACTTTCTTATTCTCAGATGTGATTATTCTCTACTGAGGGCTATTTATGCCTCTTAATTTTCAGAGATGCTGGGCCAGGTTTCTAGAGGCTTAGACTTTTTTTTTTTTTTTTTTTTGAGATGGAGTCTTGCTCTGTCGCCCAGGCTGGAGTGCAGTGGTGCAGTCTTGGCTCACTGCAAGCTCCACCTCCCGAGTTCACGCCATTCTCCTGCCTCAGCCTCCCGAGTAGCTGGGACTACAGGCACCCGCCACCGCGCCCGGCTAATTTTTTGTATTTTTAGTAGAGACGGGTTTTCACCATTTTAGCCAGGATGGTCTCGATCTCCTGACCTCGTGATCCTCCCGCCTCGGCCTCCCAAAGAGCTGGGATTACAGGCGTGAGCCACCGCACCCGGCCCAAGGCTTAGACTTTTATAAGACTATATTCAGGCTGGGTGCGGTGGCTAACGCCTGTAATCCCAGCACTTTGGGAGGCTGAGGCGGGTGGATCACCTGAGGTCAGGAGTTCGAGACCAGCCTGATCAACATGGTGAAACCCTGTCTCTACTAAAAATACAAAAATTAGCTGGGCATGGTGGCTCATGCCTGTAACCCCAGCTACTCGGGAGCCTGAGGCAGGAGAACCGCTTGAACCAGGGAGTTGGAGGTTGCAGTGAGCCGAGATTGCTCCGCTGCACTCCAGCCTGGGCGACAGAGCAACACTCCATCTCAAAAAAAAAAAAAAAAAAAAGACTATATTCAGACCATAATAGTTGCCCTGATAAGAATCAGAAGCAGGCCAGGCGCAGTGGCTCACGCCTGTAATCCCAGCACTTTGGGAGGCCGAGGTGGGTGGATCACAAGGTCGGGAGATCGAGACCATCCTGGCCAACACGGTGAAACCCCGTCTCTACTAAAAATACAAAAATTAGCTGGGCGTGGTGGCTCATGCCTGTAACCCCAGCTACTCGGGAGCCTGAGGCAGGAGAACCACTTGAACTAGGGAGTTGGAGGTTACAGTGAGCCGAGATCGTGCCACTGCGCTCCAGCCTGGCGACAGAGCAAGACTCCATCTCAAAAAAAAAAAAAAAGAATCAGAAGCATATGAGCTAAAACAAGTTAGTAAAGTTCTTTATGCTCTCCCTTTGCATTTCTGAGAAACCTATTGGAAGGACTTATTTCTGCTTTGGGCATGCAAGAATCCAGAGAGATAGGAGCTGAGTGAGTAGGTTGATAACAGGGAAGCAGTAAGTAGCTTTACAGTAGAACTGTTCTGGGAACCCAAAGGAGATATTTGACAAAATTTGCCTCTTTTCTGCAATAGCTGTGGTTCCCACTGTCTTAGAAACAACCTACTCCAGCTGCCCCCTGGAACAAGAGAGTCAAAACCATCTTTAGATTTACAAGGGAACCAATCTTAGCTAAAGGTTTAATTCTAGGCAGTGTTTTAAGCTCCATGAAAAGCTACTTTAGGGCCTATGAGGAGTGACCCCTAGGTGCAGATCTCCAGACATTCAAAGAACTCATGTACTCTTGGTTATATCTGATGTTTAGGGAACTCTTAAATGGATAGGTGCTTTGTTCTACCTTTCTATATCTTCATAGGTATGTAAGAAAAAGGCATTGGGCTAAAAGTAGAGCTAGAGTCTTGTTGTATGTTGCCATTAATCAGTGATGTTACCTTGGACAAGTCATTTAGCATGCCTGGCCTCAATTTCCTGTATGATCTCTAACATCTTTTCTGAAACCATGACTATGGCTGTATATAGGAAATGTTGACTTGACTATCTTACGGAACAGATTCTGCATGGTTTTAGAGGTAAATGTTTGGGAATAATTTGCAGCTAACGTGTATCCCAGGAGTTCACCATTTAGTGCAATTCACAATCAGAATTTCTTTTAACAAATCGTATTCATTGAAAATGATAGTCACCATCTGGACAGTTCTGGAGGCTACAGCTAAACTGCTTTGAAGATGTTTTCTCTTCTTAATAATATTCTGTTGTGTTTATCCTTTGCCAAGGTTCTGTGACTCCCCGACCAGTGACCTGGAAATGCGCAATGGCCGGGGTAGAGGCAAACGCATGCGTCCCAACAGTAATACACCTGTCAATGAGACAGCCACAGCCTCTGACAGCAAAGGGACCAGTAGCAGCAGCAAAACCCGGGCAGGAGCCAATAGCAAAGGCCGTCGGGGCAGCCAGAATTCTTCAGAGCATCGCCCACCTGCCAGCAGCACTTCTGAGGATGTCAAGGCCAGCCCTTCCTCAGCTAATAAGCGGAAAAACAAACCCCTTTCAGACATGGAGCTGAATTCTAGCTCAGAGGACTCCAAAGGGAGCAAGCGTGTCCGTACTAATTCCATGGGCTCAGCCACTGGCCCCCTTCCTGGGACAAAGGTAGAACCCACTGTTCTGGACAGAAACTGTCCCTCCCCCGTCCTGATTGACTGTCCCCACCCAAACTGCAACAAGAAGTACAAGCACATCAATGGACTTAAGTACCACCAAGCTCATGCCCATACAGATGATGACAGCAAGCCAGAAGCGGATGGGGACAGTGAGTACGGAGAGGAACCTATTCTCCATGCAGACCTTGGGAGCTGCAATGGTGCATCTGTCTCACAAAAAGGTTCCTTGTCCCCTGCCCGCTCAGCTACCCCCAAAGTTCGACTTGTAGAGCCCCATAGCCCTTCTCCTTCAAGCAAATTCAGCACAAAAGGCCTCTGTAAGAAAAAGTTGAGTGGGGAAGGGGACACAGACCTTGGGGCCTTATCCAATGATGGCTCTGATGATGGACCCTCAGTGATGGATGAAACAAGCAATGATGCCTTTGATTCTTTAGAAAGGAAGTGTATGGAAAAAGAAAAATGTAAAAAACCCTCTAGTTTAAAACCTGAAAAGATTCCTTCCAAGAGCCTAAAGTCAGCCCGTCCCATTGCCCCTGCCATCCCCCCACAGCAAATCTACACCTTCCAGACAGCCACCTTCACAGCAGCGAGCCCAGGCTCTTCCTCAGGCTTGACCGCCACAGTGGCACAAGCCATGCCCAACAGTCCCCAACTCAAGCCCATTCAGCCCAAGCCCACTGTTATGGGAGAACCTTTCACAGTCAACCCTGCCTTGACTCCAGCCAAGGACAAGAAAAAGAAAGACAAAAAAAAGAAGGAATCTTCAAAGGAACTTGAAAGTCCTCTGACCCCTGGGAAGGTGTGTCGAGCAGAAGAAGGCAAAAGCCCATTCAGGGAATCTTCAGGAGATGGGATGAAAATGGAGGGGCTCCTAAATGGCTCATCAGACCCCCACCAAAGCCGACTGGCTAGCATCAAGGCTGAAGCCGACAAGATCTACAGTTTCACGGACAATGCCCCCAGCCCTTCCATTGGAGGCAGTAGCCGCCTTGAAAACACTACCCCTACTCAGCCCCTGACTCCCTTACATGTGGTGACCCAGAATGGAGCTGAAGCCAGCTCAGTTAAAACCAACAGCCCTGCATACTCTGACATCTCTGATGCTGGGGAGGATGGGGAGGGCAAGGTAGACAGTGTCAAATCAAAGGACGCTGAACAGTTGGTTAAAGAAGGGGCTAAGAAAACTCTTTTTCCCCCTCAGCCTCAGAGCAAAGACTCACCATATTACCAAGGCTTTGAGAGTTACTATTCTCCAAGTTATGCACAGTCCAGCCCTGGGGCTCTGAACCCCAGCAGCCAGGCAGGAGTGGAGAGCCAGGCCCTGAAGACAAAAAGGGATGAGGAACCTGAGAGCATAGAAGGGAAAGTGAAGAATGATATCTGTGAAGAAAAGAAGCCCGAGCTGAGCAGTTCCAGTCAGCAGCCCTCGGTCATCCAGCAGCGTCCCAATATGTACATGCAGTCCCTGTACTACAACCAGTATGCCTATGTACCCCCCTATGGCTACAGCGACCAGAGTTACCACACCCACCTTCTGAGCACTAACACGGCTTACCGGCAGCAGTACGAAGAACAGCAGAAACGCCAGAGCTTAGAGCAGCAGCAGCGGGGAGTGGACAAGAAGGCAGAGATGGGCCTGAAGGAGCGGGAGGCAGCACTCAAGGAAGAGTGGAAGCAAAAGCCGTCCATTCCACCAACTCTCACCAAGGCCCCCAGCCTGACAGACCTGGTGAAATCAGGACCTGGCAAGGCCAAGGAGCCAGGGGCTGACCCAGCCAAATCAGTCATCATTCCCAAGTTAGATGACTCTTCAAAACTCCCAGGCCAGGGCCCTGAAGGCCTTAAAGTGAAGCTGAGTGATGCCAGCCACCTAAGCAAGGAGGCCTCTGAGGCCAAGACAGGCGCTGAGTGTGGTCGACAGGCAGAGATGGATCCAATACTCTGGTACCGACAGGTAACTGTTGCCCTGGGAGGAAGTGGAAATACCGTATGGTAATCGTCTATCTTCCTCACAAATAAGGGCTGTCTTTATATAGGGGTTCAACGGAATTGAGATTAGCAGGAGAGATGTATAATTTTAAGGATTCTTTACCTTTGTAAACTATTTTAATGTTTTTTATTTTATTTTAGTATTATTATTTTTTCGAGATGGAGTCTCACTCTGTTGCCCAGGCTAGAGTGCAGTGGTGCAATCTTGCTTGGCTCACTGCAACCTCCGCCTCCCAGGTTCAAGCAATTCTCCTGCCTCAGCCTCCCGAGTAGCTGAGATTACAGGCACACGCCACCATGCCCAGCTAATTTTTTTGTATTTTTAGTAGAGATGGGGTTTCACCATCTTGGTCAGGCTGGTCTGGAACTCCTGACCTCAAGTAATCCACCTGCCTCAGCCTCCCAAAGTGCTGGGATTACAGGCATGAGCCACTGTACCCAGCCAATTTTTATTTTATTTTATTTATTTTTTTATTTTTTTTGAGATGGAGTCTGGCACTGTCACCCAGGCTGGAATGCACTGGCACAATCTCAGCTCACTGCAACCTCTGCCTCCCGGGTTCACACGATTCTCCTGCCTCAGCCTCCCGAGTAGCTGGGATTACAGGTGCGCGCCACCACACCTGGCTAATTTTTTGTATTTTTAGTAGAGATGGGGTTTCACCATGTTAGCCAGGATGGTCTTGATCTCCTGACCTTGTGATCCACCCACCTCGGCCTCCCAAAGTACTGGGATTAAGGCATGAGCCACTGCGCCCAGTCGTAATTTTTTTTTATTTTTATGTTTTTATAGAGACCAGAGTCCCTCTGTGTTGCCCAGGCTGGAATGCAATGATGCAGTCATAGCTCACTGCAATTTCCAACTCCTAGGCTCAAGCAGTCCTCCTGCCTCAGCCTCCCAATTAACCAGGACTACAGATGCATGCCACCACACCCAGATGATGTTTTCATTTTTTGTAGAGAGGGGTCTCACTATGTTGCCCAGGCTGGTCTTGAACTCCTGGCCTCAAGCAATCCTCGCACCTCAGCCTCCCAAAGCACAGGGATTCATATTAATGTTTTTTAAAAAGCACTTTTATATCCATAGCAGGTGTTTTTTCCATTTGACAGGAAAGGCCCAGACAAGTTAGCTTAATTTGTCTGGGGTTACTTGAGACCTCACTAGCAGAGTCAGGATTCGAACCCAGGTATCTCGATTCCTTGTCCGTGTTTCCTCCACTGTTTGGTTCCTATGAAATGAGTTATTGATGGTCTCTCTATTTTTTAGAGTAGGTCCAAAGTATACTCAGTTACTGAGTTTCTTTAACAAGGATTTTATAGGTTGAGTTAGAACTAGGAACTTGGAATCTCATATCTTGCTCTGCTCATGAGACTTAGAATGTCTTCCCTTCCCTCTTGGTATAATAGTTATGCTTCCCTCCCTCCTCTGATCTGAGTGTCACTTATAAGCTTTCCAGCCCCTGAGCATGCTCTGAAAAAGTGAAACAATCTAAACATCTTGGAAGGGGCAGCCTCTCCTATTTCAGTCGTTTTCCCAGAATGCTTGTTCTCACCTAGAAAACATCCACTGATGCATGGATGGATTTTCCTTTTCTCCCCCTGCCCCATCTTGTTCCCTGTGGGTGGGTGCAGACGCGGGGGCGGGGGCTTTTTAACCAAAAGGGAGCAGAGTTGGATTATAAACAAGATCAGCAGAGGCCAAAATCCTACTCTGCCCCAGGTGTCTAGTACTAATTATCTGCTCTGGTGGTTCTACTGGGACCTTGGGCTTGAAATATATCTGTCTTATCTGTACAACACCCAGTCGTTGTTCTGTGATTGTTGTAGGAGGCAGAGCCCCGGATGTGGACATATGTTTATCCTGCCAAGTACTCAGACATCAAGTCAGAGGATGAGCGGTGGAAGGAGGAGCGGGACCGCAAATTGAAGGAGGAAAGGAGTCGGAGTAAGGACTCTGTCCCCAAGGAAGATGGGAAGGAAAGCACAAGTAGTGACTGCAAGCTGCCCACGTCAGAGGAGTCTCGCCTTGGGAGCAAGGAGCCCCGGCCAAGTGTCCATGTGCCTGTGTCCTCCCCACTTACCCAGCACCAGTCCTACATCCCCTACATGCACGGCTATTCCTACAGTCAGTCCTACGACCCCAACCACCCCAGCTACCGGAGCATGCCTGCTGTGATGATGCAGAACTACCCAGGTACAGCACCAAGTGCCAGCGCTATTCCATTCACTGGAAGGGGGAATGAAGCACAGATTTCACATCCAGAGTTTTCTTGCTCAGCCCCAAGGCATATTGAGGCTCGCTTAGATGACAGACCTTTTTTCACTGAGTCATTCTATGAGGTGGCCACCATAACCCATAGTTCCTTGAATGACCCATAATGATAGTCTGTGTGACTACCTCTCTCTCCCTTGCTCCAGCTCAAGGATTGTCTCTGTAGTCAGTTTTCATTGCTAACTAAAGGTAAAACTCCTTCTCTGTCACTGCTGTCTCCCCTCAGATGGAATTCGTAAACCATATACTCCACATTTTGCAGTGTGCTAGGCACTGTGGGAGGTACAAAAGAAGTAGAGCCATTGAGTTCCTTCCACTCCCGGAGCTTACAGCTTAATCATAGTGGAGAGACACAAAGAACAAATAAAATGCAACCATAACAATGCATGGATTCAGTTGCCAGATCATGTTCACCTGTCAAGTAAGAAGAGCCATCTGAAGTCAGACTGGGGGGAGGTCCTGCTAGATTCAGCTTGGAAAAGACAAGCTCTTTATAGTGTTTAAATGTTTTTTGTTTGTTTGTTTTTTGAGATGGAATTTCACTCTTGTTGCGCAGGCTAGAGTGCAGTGGCGTGATCTCAGCTCACCACAGCCTCCACCTCCCGGGTTCAAATGATTCTCCTGCCTCAGCTTCCCAAGTAGCTAGGATTACAGGCATGTGCCACCACTCCTGGCTAATTTTGTATTTTTAGTAGAGACGGTGTTCTTCCATGTTGGTCAGGCTGGTCTTGAACTCCCGACCTCAGGTGATCCGGCCGCCTTGGCCTCCCAAAGTGCTGAGATACAGGCATGAGCCACCGCTCCTGGCCTTAAATGTTTTTTAACTTGTTAGAAGAAAATGCTCTTATTTAACTCTACTCGTTTTGTTGCCCAAAGAACCATGTGGGGTGCTTCTGGGGTGGAAGGGCACTGCTTTAGCCTCACTCCTTAGAGCTTCCAGCTTCCTACAGCAGCCTAAATAGTCTCAACATTCTGGTGACATTATTATAAAGCACACTCTAAATAGAAATAAGCTTTTCAAACAGAAATAGGAAATTTCTTACCCTTGAGGTGTTCCTTTATCCCTGTCACTCACACCCGTCAATATAAAAATCATAGTTGCATTTGTTGAGTGCTCGCCCTGAGCCAGGCGCTGTCCTCTGAGATTTATAGACATTATCTTTTTTAATCCTCCCTATCACCTTCAGTAATAAGTATTGATATCTTCATTTTTGATGATGAAGAAACTGAAGCTCAAAACAGTTATTTATTTGCTGAAGGTTACCAAGCTAGTAAGTCTCAGAGTAAGGTTTTGAGCCCAAGGCTCTGACTCCAGATCATGTGATCTTTCCACTTTATCATATCACTTCTCCAAGATGAATCTGAGACCAGTTCAAAGAACAGTATCAGATCTATGGAAGTTGGAAGCAGGAAACAGGGCCATGTTCCTAATATCCCTTAGCTAATTTTTCCTGTAGAGCTCAGTAAAGAAAGGTCAAGCCAACAGTCTCAGCCAAAGGCACTATGTTAGAAAATACCTCAGCCTGTGCCTAGGAAAGCTGATGCCCACCCAATCAAGCTCCCTAAAGCAGAGCTTCCTCTACCTCTCCCATCTCTTTGACTGTTTGATTTCTCCTTCCACAGGTTCCTACCTGCCTTCCAGCTACTCTTTTTCCCCATATGGCAGCAAGGTCTCAGGTGGTGAAGATGCTGACAAGGCACGAGCCAGCCCCAGTGTGACTTGTAAATCCAGCTCAGAGTCCAAAGCCCTGGACATCTTGCAGCAGCATGCCAGTCACTACAAGAGCAAGTCTCCCACGGTAAGAAAAGTACAGTGATGCTGGCTGTTACCCAAAGACTAGTAAGGCCAGATCCAGGGTCTGGGAGAAGGTGGGCAAGTTCAGGTCCTGACCACAGTGCAGCTTGGCTGACTTGACACTGGCAGCCCCCAGGGCATCTTCTTTATTCTTAGGTATCTTGCACTTTTAGGGGTCATAAGGTGGCACCCTGGGCATCTCACTCGTGTGTGTGTGTGTGTGTGGTTGTATGCATATGTGTCTCACTATAGTGCTTTTGTGTCTCTGGTTTCCTTTCCAGATAAGTGATAAAACTTCTCAGGAGAGAGATCGAGGAGGCTGTGGGGTGGTTGGGGGTGGTGGCAGCTGTAGCAGCGTCGGGGGAGCAAGTGGGGGTGAACGGAGTGTTGACCGGCCCCGCACCTCTCCTTCCCAGCGCCTGATGTCCACACACCACCACCACCACCACTTGGGGTACTCGTTGCTCCCAGCACAGTACAACTTACCCTATGCAGCAGGTAAGCCTCTTTTCCCTACCACCTGTTGTTTTGTCTTGTTTTGTTTTGTTTATCTTCATCCCAGTAGTAATGTCCACAGCTAGGACCCTCCTACCTGCCTCATAAGAATCCTTTTTTAATTTTTTTTTTTTGAGCTTCTAATCTGTGCACAGTCCTAACCTCCTGCAGTCATTAAAGCATATGATATTTATTCCTCCCTTGGAGTTTGGGGACTCTTAAATTCCTCCAGAATACTGGCCTTGATAGTCAGAAGAATATGGAACAGGTGTTCCCCAAAGGCAAAGAGAAACAATCAGCTGAGAAATAGAGCCTTATTATCTATCTCCAGCAAATATATCTGGCTGAGTATCAGATTTTTTTGGGGTGCTGGCTGAGTATCAGCACCCCAAAACTCAAGGAAAAAGATTAATGGAAGGTTTCTGTGAGTGCTACACTAACATGTTCTCCTGCTTATTCAGGGCTTTCTTCTACAGCCATTGTTGCCAGCCAACAAGGCTCAACTCCCTCACTCTACCCACCCCCCAGGAGGTGAGAATGGTAAGTCACTTTTATTAATTTGGGGCAACACATAAAGCCGGGATAGTTGCTACCTGGATCACAGAATCCCTAGGTGAGGAATAGCTATGAGGGGTCAGCAGTCTGGAATCCATGGAACCCTGGCCAAGCCTCTTGTACAAGAGTCTCCCATGAAGCCATGTGCATCTGAGAGGACCTGTGGAACACAGTGTCCCCTAGGGACCAGTACTGGCCACTCCTACAATTCATTTTCTTGGAGTGCCACCTTGTGGTTGTTTTACCAACAGGCTGAGTGCCTGGTTATCTGTCCATGTTTCCCTTGCAGACACCAAGTGCCCGGATAAAGTCAGCTTCACGGGCCCGGACTGGCTCACCCAAGGAGGTGCTGAAGGTGCCGTTTAGACATCAGTTAAATGGTGTTGATCATCCTGTTTGCCGTTTCCACCATGACTGAAGGCAGACCCTTGGCTATCTCACCTCCACCAGACCTCCGGACTACCTGACCCTACCTCTTCCTCAGGAGCTGGAGAGCTGGTACTTAGCAAAAATATTTATTCTCTCAGCCACAGTCATGACTGTTGTGGCCTCTGTGGAGATGAAGGCACGGGAAGCAACCAGGGGAATATGGCCTCAGCCCAGAGAAGCCACCGCTCTGTTCCCCAAGCCCTTGGTCTGCTGCTGGAGCAGTACCAGCCCCCCCACCCACCAGGGAGGGACCCCCACCCCCAAGCACTGGGTAAGGTCTGAAGACAGCACAGCAGCCATACCCCTCACCATCATTACCACCATCACCAGATTCTGCATCTCCCTAGTGCTTTGCACCCTGGGAATTGGCAGCATGTGGAGGAACTAGAATCTCAGGAAAGAAATTGGGGGTTGTTTTCTACATAATTGTGAAAACAAGGTCTTCAAATGTGGAGACTTCTCCCCATTTACATGAGCACATATAAACGCTCACAACCTAGCCTGGAAAGGAAGACCAGCCCCAACATGGCCTTGAGCTGCCTGTGAGGCAGGGGGCAGGGGTTCCAACACCAGCACAGGGCTCCCCAGGGACACTGGGAGCAAGCTGGTGCTGGAGCATGAATGACGTCTGTGAAGTAGAACCTGCGTCCCCACTAAGTCCTGCTGCTTCTTATTCCCCAACTCCTTGCCCTTTTCCCTTCCCTCCTAACCCCTTGGTGCCTTTCCCAGGGGGATCCCCACACTGGTCTTGCCTCTTCTTTTCCACTGCTTGGCTCTTAAGCCTCAGGCAGATAAACTAGTATTCCCCCCAGCATGGGGAACCTTGGAGTCTGCCAGGTCACCTTAGGGCAAGGCCCAGAAGGCAGCCCCTGGGAGCACCCAGCAGTTCTTGGAGATGTCCTGTCATCTAGCCATCTGATATCTTCCTCATTTGGGGCCACAGATATATACAGCCCAATTCCTCTGTCTACAAGTACATGATTTTATATAGCTCAGTCTATAACCTC
This sequence comes from Gorilla gorilla gorilla, assembly GCF_029281585.2. NCBI lineage: Eukaryota > Metazoa > Chordata > Mammalia > Primates > Hominidae > Gorilla > Gorilla gorilla. The sequence continues at coordinate 65,441,710 of NC_073240.2, forward strand.
CATGTGGGCCAATATAAGCTGTGTTTCTTGGTAACACATATTTTGTTTGAGGGGCCACTGGCCATGGGAGGTTATTTGTTCCTTAGACCCTGGAATAACACATCCAAGCCATTACTTATTAGAGTCTCAGAATGTACTCAGTGGAGCTGTGCTTTGAGGCAGCCAACATTTCTCTGCTCTCCTTAGAAATGCAGTCTCCCAATGGAAGCTTTATACTCTTTGTACTGGGAAAGTGAGGATGATTTGGTAGCTTTATTGGGGTCATGTCTTCCCCAAGGTGTGGGGAGCTTTAGCTTACTTGGCTTTTGAGGTATCATCCCTCTGTTCTCCCCTCCTATCTTTCCATGACCCTCTGGATTGAGAGAGAGAGATAAAGACTGACAGATACCAGTGTAGGCTGGAAAAGGGAGTGTGTGACCAGAGTGCCAAAAGTGACTAGGAGCAGGAACTTGGCTCCGACTCAGTTTGGAAAATGGGAAATAGGGGACAGTAAGCACAATGCCCAGTAGTAGTTGATTTCCAAGGACCCTGGAACCCTACACATGAGAGGCTTAGGGTCACCATCTGCTCAAGAGGATCCCCTCTGATCTACAGGCCTTTCCCCTAGGTTTCTGCCTCCTCGTTTTTGTTCAAGTTGGGTTCTGAGTCCTCCCCAAAAACCATTGTTTTAGACCTCTTGGCAGGGCCCCAAAACAGCCTCCCTCATACCCATCATTCCCTCTGCCTTCTGCTGCCCTCATGGGCAGTGCTCTGAGCAGTGACCTCCCTTTCCTCCGTGGAAGTAGCTAGTGTAGACACCGTCATCCCACCCCACCTGAGTCACCCCAACCAAGAGGGTGACTGAATTTCAGCCTGATTATGCCCTCCTGGGGCTCCTGTGAGGTGGAGCCAAGGTTCCCTCTCTGTTCCTGTTTGTTTTTAAATATTGTTGTGTGTTTTGTATCTGTGGCACTGGCCTGCAGCATACTCTGTATATATTGTAAAGAAACCGTTAGGAGTAATTTTCTTTTGCATTGGGCAGGCATGGCCCTGCATTCCTGCCCTTTCCACTCATTCTGTAACACAGAGGATGAACTTCTGTATTAGCTGGGCAGCCTTGGGTTCTCCAGAAGAGAACAGGTTTTTCTTTTCCTTTTTAATTTTTCTTCTTAAACATTTGGCTCTTTGATCCTCATATCCAAGTCTCCCCTGAAGAGTAGGAGCTGCTCAGAAGAGCAGGTGAAAGCCACCATGGCAGATCCTGATGCCTGCCGGGCCCAGTCTTCCCTCTGAAATGACATGAAGCAGCAGCTGTGGAGATTCTTGACAAGTGCTGAGTGAAAGATTTGCTGCCCACCTCTACATGGGGAGGAGAAACACAGGTGGGAGCTACCTGTGGCATCCATGACCTAGTCAGAGGGATGAGATGCTCAGCAGGGGTCCCCATCCTATCCCACCCCACAAACAAAGGCTGGAAAAATTTGCTACCAAGGGCCAAGACCACCAGACCAAGCCTGTTTATGAGCCACCCCTGCCCAGGCCCTCACAGACATTGCTCACTGGGCTTCCCCTAGAGGAGAAGCTAAAGAGGGAGGGGGCCTCATCCCCAGATAGATCAGGCAAGGCTTGGAGAGCTGCTCTTTAGGATCCACATCAACTACTTCCTCATTTTAAGGTATGGCAGTTCCCTTCATCCCCTTTTCCTGCCTTGTACATGTACATGTATGAAATTTCCTTCTCTTACCCAACTCTCTCCACACATCGCAAGGTCAAAGAACCACACGCTTAGAAGGGTAAGAGGGCACCCTATGAAATGAAATGGTGATTTCTTGAGTCTCTTTTTTCCAGGTTTAAGGGGCCATGGGAGGACTTAGAGTTGCGAGTTAAGACTGCAGAGGGCTAGAGAATTATTTTATACAGGCTTTGAGGCCACCCATGTCACTTATCCCGTATACCCTCTCACCATCCCCTTGTCTACTCTGATGCCCCCAAGATGCAACTGGGCAGCTAGTTGGCCCCATAATTCTGGGCCTTTGTTGTTTGTTTTAATTACTTGGGCATCCCAGGAAGCTTTCCAGTGATCTCCTACCATGGGCCCCCCTCCTGGGATCAAGCCCCTCCCAGGCCCTGTCCCCAGCCCCTCCTGCCCCAGCCCACCCGCTTGCCTTGGTGCTCAGCCCTCCCACTGGGAGCAGGTTGGGGCGAGCTGGAGGCCCGGGCTGGAGGGGCAGTGTTGCTGTTCATAGATTTTGTTCCATTGGTGTTGCTCTGTTGGATTTAATTTCAGTCTTCCTGATTCTTCCCTTCTGTAAAGTGTACATTACCAAGTTCCTTGTTTTTTTATATATATATATAAATATATATATATACAAACTGTACTCTTTTTGCCTTTGTACATTCAGGCAAGAAGAGAAAATAAATCTTTTTAAGAGACAATCACAAATCTGTGAGGGCTGCTGGTTATTTCTCCTGGAGTTTGCTGCTGAGCTGCCTCTTCCTTCCTCCCAATTTTCCTGTTCTCCCTCAGCTCTCCTGATCTTCCTGGCCCTGCTCCATATGCATCCTCAGCTTCACTTTCCCTGGCTGATGGCAAGCTGTTGAATCCAGTGTCCAGACTACCTGCCTTGTAACCCTTTTCTGCCCAGCATTGTTTTCTGGCTTGGCCACTGGCTTAGCCCAGGAGCCCTGGCCTCCCCTCTCTTCACCTTTAGATTTCCATTCACCGAAGTGGCTTTGGACCCCTGGGTACTCTGGGACCTGTTTCCTGGAGGCCCTGGCTTGGGACACTCACCTGTGAAACTATGTAGCTGGGAGCTCTCTGCCTAAGAGTTTGCACTATTTAAACCTGCCTGGGAGTTAGGACGGATGGTTTTAGGAATGACCGGAAAACTACCCCTAAAACTCCCCCCACATTCCAGCCTCTGGAATGCTCTGATCCAGAGCTCAGTGGATGATTCCCAGCTGGTGGACTCCTGTGGCTACCCCATGAGAACAAGGGCTAAGGGTTTATGGGTCAAGAGTATTTGATCAGAATTTTAAAGGGTGGTACACTCTGAAACACAGCCCAACCAAACCATTGTTTGGCCGCTTTCTCTTTTCCTCTACCTTCCTCATCCCCACTTTTTTCCCTTTCTCTCTACTTCCTCTTCTTAATTGGCTTTGGAATTGAAGTATATTTTTAAATTATTTGTTGTATTTATTGAATAAAGTTTTTAATGTCCCTGTTCTTAAATTTAGACTTAGTTTGCCTTTCACACTCCACCCCCACCCCCAAAATATTCTACCTTCTAAGTTGCTTTTTAAACTGTAGTGCAGCCTTTTGGGTACCATATTTCTTTCCTGTCAGTGGTCTTCAATAGCAAAAGTTTTTTTTGAAAAGGGAAATCTTGACTGGGTGATTTTTTTTTGAAGAGGGAAATCTTGACTTGGGTTTCCAATTTAGCCTTTGTGACTCTAGCCGTATTGAAGAGCAATCACCAATAGGTGGCAGCAGAATCTCAAGCAGGTTTCTTGGGAAAAAGTAAGGGACTGAGTTTTGTCTTGGTTCTTTTTCATCTGTCTTGTCGATTCCTTGTGTTTGTTTAATATCTGCATCCTAAACTGCCAGCTGCCTCTAGGAATTACCTGCCCAGTGGGGGACACCTGATTTCAACAGAATGTCTCTAGTCCCAGACTTGCTCTAATAACATTTGCCAGGCACGGTGGCTCACGCCTGTAATCCCAGCACTTTGTGAGGCCGAACCGTGTGAATCACTTGAGGCCAGGAGTTCGAGACCAGCCCGGGCAACATGGCAAAACCCTGTCTCTACTAAAAATACAAAAAATTAGCTGGGTGTGATGGTGGGCATCTGTAATCCCAGCTACTCAGGCCGAGGCAGGATAATCACCTGAACCCAGGAGGCGGAGGTTGCAGTGAGCTGAGATTACACCACTGCACTCCAGCCTGGGCGACAGAGCGAGATTCCATGAAAAAAAACAAAAACAAAAAAACTTGGGATTCGAGCTCATTACTTTTAATGAATACAAGTTAGAGTCCAAGATTAATGACTTGGCCCACAGTGAAAACACAAGCAGGCTCCATAAAGAGCAATGTGAGAGCCACAGCTCAACAGTAGACAGTTGCAAAAATGTAGGTGGAAGAACATGCCCTTCAATTGGCAAAACAGAAGCAAAAGAAAAAAAGTGCCAGTAAATCCTTGAGAAATTATTTAAAAAACTGTGGTGAAGAGGATTCCAGCCCCCTTGGTGCCACTGAGAGCTTATTCATCAGGCTGTGGTGTGGGGGACTGGAAGCCACACCTTAGGACACTGAGCTCCAAAAGGGGAAAACTAGAATAGGGAAGGTGTGTGCTGCATCCTTCAAAGAAAGACCTCAGGAATGGGAATGTCAGGAGCTCCATGCAAAAGCCAAAACCCAGTATCAGGACCCAACCTCCCCAGCCTTTTACAGAAAAGGAAGAGCTAAGAGCAGATTGGATCTTGGGTATAGCCTCTCCTAGATGAAGCTGATATGTACACATCTCTCTCCAGGGGGCTCTGGCAGTGAGTCTCAGACTCCTAGCAACCCCGCATTTCACAGTGTAATATGACCCCAGAGACCTCGGCCAGTTTATCTGCCCTCCTACACTGCAGCTTTTTTCCCAAGGAGTACGCACCACACCTCTATTTATTAGGCTCTGGAGTCAAAACAGTTTGGTAGGGAGTTGGTCCTAGTTCAGAAATAAAGAATAGACCAACCACAACTTTAAATCAGTTTATTGACACAGTAACACAACACACTTGCCTCCCTGACATCCCCGTCCCCCTCACCCAATCTAGATCTCTCCCCCTTGCTCTCCCCTTAGAAAAAGCTGTTTAGTGAAAACAGTTAAGGGCAGGCCACTTCTACACTCCCAGCGCTACCCTAGGCCCTGCAGAGCAGAGTCTCAGACGCTACTCGGAACCTGGTGGGGAGGCAGCTAGTACTAGACTCAGCCAGCCAGAAGTATCCAGTCCCTAAGAACGGATTGCCCCACAATTCCCAGGCCCTGAGTTGCTATATATTCCTCTTCCTTACTGCTCTTTGTGACCCCAAGAAGGAGACCTTGGGGCCTGGGCCTGCAGCCAGGAGCAAGAACTCCTGGCAGTGATTTGAGAATTAATTAAAGTTTGGCTAGTGTTTTTAAGGCCCAGGCATCCCCCAAAAAAGCCCTGGTGGTGGGAGTAAATTTCAATGCCCCTATTTAAAATGTACTGATAACATTAAACAGATTAAGCCAGCTTAACCAAATGCCAGAATAACACTAAGCTGTAAAGAAGGAGGGGTCGGACCTGCTTACTCCAGGCCAGACGCAAATGCACACAGAGAAGCCCAGGTAAGAGTGTCAAAAAAACAACTCAAGGACACTGCCCAGGGACTGAAAAGCCTATACTCAGGAGCCCCTGGGGTGACAGGAAGCAAAGAAAGAAAATACACAAGTCTTAATAACCAAAACAGAAAGCCAACAGCAGGGAAACCTGACCCTGACAGTGCTGCCCACCAGCCCTCCAGGCCATGCCCCTGAACCCAGACAGTCCCTCCCCCTCTAGGCAATGTCCTCCCCTAGGCTAGATAGAACACATCACACAGCGCAGTTTAGAAAGCTTCTAATGCCAGTTCATAAACATCTTCATTTACTATTGGTGATTACATGTGAATAATATGTTTATACTGTTCTTTATGGAAAACAATTTCAACGAGTCAACTCCGAGAACACAATAGGCAACCCTCACCCTGAGCCCCTCAGTGTCCTTCCCTAGACAGCGAGGAGCCCTCTCGTCTGTCCCAGGGCTGCCTAACTTCCCCTCTTCCCCCACTGTGGCTCTTGGGTAAAGCATCCTCTATGACTATTAGTCCTCATCAGACAAGTTCTGGTCCAGGGGATAAACCATGAACATCACATCTGGCCGAGAGGGGACACAGGGATGGCCCGGACGTACAATCTCAAAGCCCAAGAAGCTGAAGGTCTTCAGGAGTGGAGCTGCAGAAGACAGAGTGTAAAAAAGTCTGATGAGAAACACAATGGTAGGCTGAAATCAAAACCCCAAACAAAGATGGAACAAATAAGCACTAGGCTTTTACGAGCCCTTCAGGCACTTGCCCTCCTGCCATGATTTCCCAGGGTTTGAAAGGCAAATTCAAGAGTCCCACCTCATCCTGGAGGTGCTCCCTTCTCTCCCCCAGGCCCCACTGTCTGGGCTGTAAGGCTCAGGCCACTCTGACTCCTCACCTCTGTCTTCTCGGCCCTTCCTGAAGCAGATGAAGACATAGTTCACTTTCATCTTCTCTTCAGCAAACTCTAGCAGTGCTAACAATCTGCAGGAAGCAAAGAGAAGTACTTAGGCCCATCAACACCTTCCTAGACCTCCCTACCATTCACACCCCACCCCCACCCCTACCAACCCAAAGGCTTTTCTGAGGCCTACAACCAGCAATATAAATACAGAAGCTCCGGGCTGGGCACAGTGGCTCACACCTGTAATCCCAGCACTTTGGGAGGCCAAGGCAGGTGGATCACGAGGTCAGGAGATCAAGACCATCCTGGCTAACACGGTGAAACCCCATCTCTACTAAAAATACAAAAACCCAGCCGGGCGTGGTGGCAGGCGCCTGCCTGTAGTCCCAGCTACTCGGGAGGCTGAGGCAGGAGAATGGCATGAACCTGGGAGACAGAGCTTGCAGTGAGCCGAGATCACACCACTCCACTCCAGCCTGGGCGACAGAGTGAGCCTCCATCACAAAAAAAAAAAAAAATTCAGAAGCTCCAGGAGGAAGATTCCTATGTCAAGACCCCAAGAGCCTTGAATTCCGGGGAAAAAAAAAAAAAAAGCCACAGCGCCTGAGAAAAATGTTACTAACTTTTCTCTTCCTGCAATGGGAGATCTGAAAGTAACACTACCCATCTTAACTAATGCTGTCCACAAGACAGAGTCTGGGGCCTAGAAAGAAAACCCAGTTCTTCAGGTGTCCCACAGATTGCCAAGTTTGATATGATCACCTGCCACTGAGAGGGACACTCTGGGGTCTAACACTGCCTAAAAGGATTTTCTCAAGAGGCTGGGACCACTCAGGAACTCTGTCCTCAGGACATTTCTTACCCATCTTGGCTGCTTGGAGGGTCTTTGCCCAATCCAATGAAATCCCACTTACCTCTGAGCTTCCTGGGTGGGCTGTGAATGGGAGGGAGGTCTAGGAAGGTGGTAATGGGCCTAAGTACTTCTCTTTGCTTCCTGGCCTTTTAAACTACAGTACTGTGTAGCTACAGGGGGATTTAGTGTCAGAGTGAACCATGGGGCGATTAACCGGCAGGCATTTGGTTAATGTGATAACAATCTGCTTTAATTATAACCTAGAGCAGGCCTGTCTTACTGGCTAAAAATAACCTGTTACAAAACGGTATCTGCTTGGGGAGTCTAGAGCTAAGGGAGAAGGCACAGACTCCCCTACAATTCTGTTACCCACAGTAAACATATACTCTTCTCTGGAATGGGACCTCCTTTCCCTCCCCAGCATTTGGCTCTTTACCCTTCTTTGCTCCCATCAGCTAATAATCCATCTGGGATTTCTACAAACAGGCTCTGGCTGGACAGGACTGCATCCCAAGAAGAGACCTTCACCTCGGTGACCTCATACTGGAAGTGGACGATGTGAGGTTTTCCATCATTCACAGGGAGGTCCTGGGTCACAGTGAGCTTCTCGTCCTGGGAAGGAAAACAGGGCAGAGGACCAGGTCACTACTGCTTCTGGCCATATCATCCACTCCCTAATCTAGGCGATGCTGGGAGTCCCCTTAGGCCAGTGTCAGGGTAGCGTGGGATAGAGGCCATGCTGAAAACGCAGAGCTTCATGATGGCTAAAAGGAGCTGTCACTCACCAGGCACTAAGACCAGTTGATGGTGGTAAAAGCTAGCAAAACAGAAAGGGAAATATTTACCTAAATTGTCCACTAGGTGCCAAGTACAAAGTGCTGTCCCATATATTACCTTTATCATCGTGACAAGCACTTGAGATGGTAATTAACAACTCCACTTTAAGTCTGAGAATAATGAAGCAACTGACCCAAGGCTCCAAAGACAGTGAATGGCAGAGATGAGATTCAAACCCAGGTCTCCCTGACTCGAAAGCCCACGCTTTCCCCCAACACCATGTTCTTTTCCTTCCCTGTCAGAAAGGGAAATATCAAAAACAAATGAGGGTATGTGTGAGGGTTTGTCTGGAGCCCCAGTCAGCCAAAGTCTGATTCCAAGTGGACTGCAGGGTCAGTGTTATCTCCCTTGGGCACAATCTCAAAAGCCCAGAATTCAGCTGCCTTGCTAACCTTCCATCCCAGTCTTAGTGAAAGGCTAAACTAACTTCTGGGCCTCAATTACAGCAGATTAAAAGGCAACAAATGGTGCTGATATCTCTCCTCTAGTATTCCCAATAAGCCATGCAACAGCCTCAGGTGAAAGAGTCCTTCACAGTCCCCCCCACTGGCCTAGGCTAAGAGCCAGAAGACTAAGAAAGTGATTATTCCCCTTGAGCAGCAGCACAGTGGAGTCTGAGAAGGCTCCAACCCCAGCCTTCCATCCCAGGGTCCTCCTTACCTTATATATTAGAGCTGAGAGAGAAGGATCCCTGCCGCCCCCTCGCCCACCGGGGATCTTCGACAGTGGGTGAGGGGCATCAGGAGCACCACAGAGGCCCTGGAACAATGTGCCTGCAGCACTGGAGCTGGGGACAGTTACTCAAAGGCAAAATACTACTGCAAGAGACAGAGAGGGTGAGACAGTAAACACCAAGACCTGACGATTTTTTTTTTTTTTTGAGGCGGAGTCTCGCTCTGTCGCCCAGGCTGGAGTGCAATGGCATGATCTTGGCTCACTGCAACCTCCACCTCCCAAGCTCAAGCAATTCTCCTGTCTCAGCCTCCCGAGCAGCTGGGATTACAGGTGCACGCCACCATGCCCAGCTAATTTTTCTATTTTTAGTAGAGATGGGGTTTCACCATGTTGGCCAGGCTGGTCTCGAACTCCCGACCTCGTGATCCACCCACCTCAGCCTCCCGAAATGCTAGGACTATAGGCGTGAGCCACCGCGCCCGGCCAAGATGTAAAGATATAACTCAAATCCCACCCCCACCCCATCCTGGCTCTCTCTAAACAAGGGAAGGCTTATGAAGGCTCCCAGCTGCCCCAGTCCTGTGGGCTTCAGCTTCCAGAACTACGCTGCTGTCTTAAGGGGAACCTACCGTGTTGCGGAGTCATGGGGAGGAAGTCTCAGGAGGGCCAAGGGACTCCAGCTGGGTTTATCTGACCGGAGGAGCACCTAGCAATCTTCTAACAAATCACTGTGGCACTGGGCAGACCTTGGAAATCACCAGGTCCTGGCTTACCTGCCAAGCCTCAAACCCCGTGCCAGTCTCTTTTCATTTCCCTATGGTGCCTCAACCACCTATGTGGCAGAATCAAAAAGGCCCACAGTTACAGGCTGGAGAGGGGAAGTCATGTGGTCTGGGTACCCCGTTCCTGAGGAACTCTCAAGGCTACTTCCCCAGTGATGGCCCCATCCCCCTTCTGAGCAAAGGAACTGGGGTGAGAAACCTTTTTTTTTTTTTTTTTTTGAGACAGAGTTTCACTCGTTTCCCAGGCTGGAGTGCAGTGGCACACACCTGGCTCACTGCAACCTCTGCCTCCCAGGTTCAAGTGATTCTCCTGCCTCAGCCTCCCAAGTAGCTGGGATTACAGGCATGCGCCACCATGCCTGGCTAATTTTGTATTTTTTAGTAGAGACAGGGTTTCACCATGTTGGTCAGGCTGGTCTGGAACTCCTGACCTCCAGTGATCCGCCGGCCTCAGCCTCCCAAAGTGCTGGGATTACAGGTGTGAGCCACCACACCCAGCTGGAGTGAGAAATTATTTAACCAAATCCCTCAATGGTTAAGAATAAAACTAAATCCAGGGATTTGGCTCCCAGAGCAGAGGTACACAATAGTACATAGAATACTGTGATGTCTGATTTGCCCCTGGTATGCCACCAAATGCTGGGCCTTCTTGCCCTTCTTTGCTGATCCTTTCGTGACCTAAGCATGGGAGGTCACATAATAGTGATGTGGTCAGAACACACACTCAGATGTGCTGGGTGCAGGGTATGTGCTGGGAGAGGAGGATACGTGCTATGACCTGAGTAAAGAATCCAATAATCAGACAGATTATAGCAGATAAAAGGCTCCTAAAAGAGCTGTCACCTTACTGGCCACCTTGATTTTCGGATGGACCCAACAGGGCTGTAGATCTGCTCAACTGTCTTTGAATCCAATTTAGTGGTTCCTTAGACTGAGATGTAGTTCATTCCCTAGGCCAAGGGCAAGTGAAACAGAGAAGGAGGTAAATTGTGTGTGGGTGTACACACCACGACTCAGCAACAGGCCTGTTCCCCAGCCACCACACATCAGCCTCAGAGCAGCTGGAATGCAGTGGATACATTTAGGGGGTATTGCAGTGGTGTGCTGGGGCCAGCTCACACAATCGTGCACATCTCTTGCCAAATATGTGTTTAATGATGTCATGTTGGTAGCTTGAATTGGCCAAAGGAGGAGTATTTACACTGCAAAAGTCCCCAAATGCTGTAAGTCAGGGCTTTTTTTTTCCCTGAAAGCCATTGTAAAACGGTGTGAGGTAACTATTCTTCACACTGTCCTTTGCTTTATATAGCATGGCATGCCAATTTTGGATTCTTCTAAATGAAGAGCAACAAAACTGAACTCACACCTAACATGGCAATGGTACAATAACCAAAGGGGCAGTCCTATTAGCAGAACTGTATCTGTACTCCAGCTGAAAATGGAAGTCCAAACCCGTCACTGCTCAGCTCCTAGGGTCTGTTCTCTCAAAGATTTCAACTGGGGGCCTACAAGTATACTTGGAAATTTCTTTGAGAAATGGATTTCCCAGGGGAGTGTCCATGGGTGAGGAGCAGCATCAGTATCTAGGGGTGCACTTTGGGAGGCCGAGGAGGGAGGATCACTTGAGCTCAGGAGTTCAAGACCAGCCTGGCCAACATGGCGAAACCCCACCTCTACTAAAAGTACAAAAATTAGCCAGGCGTGGTGGCAGGTGCCTGTAATGCCAGGTACTCAAAAGGCTGAGGCAGAAGAATTTCTTGAACCCAGGAGGTGGAGGCTGCAGTTAGCCGAGATTGTGCCACTACACTCTAGCCTGGGTGACAGAGCCAGATTCCTCCTCCAAAAAAAAAAAATCTAGGGGTGTAACCACATATCCACCTCTTCCCTCCTCTGGAAAACCTCAGGTCATCCTCACCTCCTCCACTCTCGGCCTCATCAACAGCTGTTAACAGAAAAGGCTGAACTGGGCGCAGTGGCTCATGCCTGTAATCCCAACACTTTGGGAGACAGGCGGGTGGATCACTTGAGGTCAGGAGTTTGAGAGTAGCCTGGCCAATATGGTGAAACCCCATCTCTACTAAAAATACAAAAAAATTAGCCGGGTGTGGTGGTGTGCACCTGTAGACCCACCTACTCAGGAGGCTGACGCAGGAGAATCACTTGAACCTGGGAGGTAGAGGCTGCAGTGAGCCAAGATTGTGCCACTGCACTCCAGCCTGGATGACAGAGCGAAACTTCAGCTCAAAACAAAAACGGCCAGGCGTGGTGGCTCACGCCTGTAATCCCAGCAGTTTGGGAGGCCAAAGTGGATGGATCACCTGAGGTCAGGAGTTTGAGACCAGCTTGGCCAACATGGTGAAACCCCGTCTCTACTGAAAACACAAAAATTAGCCGGGTGTGGTGGAGCGTGCCTGTAGTCCCAACTACTAAGGAGGCCGAAGCAGGAGAATCGCTTGAACCCGGGAGGTGGAGGTTGCAGTGAGCCAAGACCATGCCACTGCACTCCAGCTGGAGCAACAAGAGCAAAACTCTGTCTCAAAAAAACAAAAACAAACAAAAAAACAGAAAGGGCTTAACAGAGGACTATGCTACTGTTTTCAAGGACAGGAGTTATTTTCTGCTGGGGGACAATGAGCTATTGTGATTCCCCCTTCCAATGTGTTAAGGGGCAGAATAACAGTGTCCAGACTAGAAAAAATAAGACAAGAGTTTGGTGAGGGGAGTTTCCCCAAGCAAATGCACACACATGCACCACATCATATGATTCCGTTCTCATTCCCCAATGACCACTTCTCTGTGCTGAGGTTCCTGCAGGGGCATAAGGAGGGCTGGACCACGGGAGAAAGCTGGTTTGCTTCTATTGGTCAGTGGAGCTACCCAAAGATGGGGCAAACTCCTCTGGGATAGACAGATTATCATCTTGTATACAAAGAGAATTAATTAGGTTCACAAAATAACCCTATCCATCACCAAGGCCCTTGCAATTCTAGAATTCTGGTGCCAGGCTCCTACTTCCAAAGGAATTATTCCTCAAATGGTCTTTAGATGAGCGAGCTGCATTCAACCTCTGCCCTGCATCCCAACTACCATCTTGATTCTTAGCTAATTTTTACTTGCAAACAGCAGAAGCAATGGGCCAACTCACTGAAAAGACAAGAATAAAGTGAGGATATTTTTTTTAGACCATAATACCCTTTGTCTTCCTAGAAGTAATCCCTGGAGCCTGCCTGCCCTGCGTCCAGCACTAATCTATGAGCTTGTGATATTTCTTTCTTTAAGCTAGTCATATTTAGCAGTGGGGCTTGTGATATTTCTGGTTTCCTGATCTCTCTCCTCTTCAAATAAACGCAAGATATCTACGCCATGGTAACATGTCATTTACTTCCCCATTCTCACATACAAGGATCCTGGAGGCTCTGCTCCTCCCCCATAAATCTGCGCAGATAAGCAAGTGTGTGTGTGAGTGGGGGTGGAGGGGTGTTTCAAGCCCCTACTCTGGGAACTAGTTCCAGTTCCCTAAAAGAAACAGCTGGGGTTTGCGATAAGCTTAGTAGACAGTAGATCACAATAATTATCTTCATCGTCCACATAAAGCATCTGTTATTAGTTACTTGCTGTGAATGGCAAATTGCTTCTCTTCCAAAAAACCTGTCAGTTCTGAAGTGAGAAAGGAAGGGGGATGGGTACGTATGTGGTGGTTAAAGACATTAAGGGGCATGAAATTACCCAGTAATGGCCTTCTCTTCTAATAATGGCTTTAGTGTTCAAATGGTATTGAAGCTACGCCACCAAGCTCATTAGGAATAATGAGTCCTGGAAGAATTTAAGCACAACAGACAGTGACTTCTAAACACAAGTCTTCCTATCATAAGATCCAAACCAGGTTGGGTTTCATATTCAGTTTAGTCTAGTTTCTAACTGGCTCCTATCCCCAGCTTTTTCCAATCCTTCCTCATCTCCTGGTCACACCACTTGAGGGCAGGCATTGTTTAATCTCAACCACCTAAAGGATGATTTAAGAAACAGGCTGGGCATGGTGGCTCATCCCTGTAATCCCAGCACTTTGGGAGGCTGAGGTAGGAGAATTGCTTGAACCAGGGAGGCGGAGGTTGCAGTGAGCTGAGATCGTGCCACTGCACTCCAGCCTGGGTGACAGAGCAAGACTGTCTCAAAAAAAAAAAAAAAAAAAAGAATCTCAGTCCTTTTCAGAGGCTGAAAAGATCAGGCTGATTGAGGAAAATCAAATGTATCAGACTGAACCCAAACATCCAGCTGGGCTGGTCCTGCTTTGGAAGAGAAAAAAATATATATATCCCATGCCAGAAACTAAGGTGTCAGGTATCCAGCATACAAGGCAATTCGGAAGAGAGATGGAAGATTAGAGCCAATCTGTTAGTGCCTTTTATTTTCTCAGTGATAGGACATGCCCTTGGAAACACTCTTCAGAATACATATGAGTGCTACTAACATATCACATCCTGCTGCCTCTAATTTAAAGTGTCTGTGAAACTGTTGTCTGAAATGCCCTTGGCAGGTTACAATTTCACACATTGACTACAGACAGGCAGCGTATGCAGCAGATGTACAGCTGGGCAATGATAATGGTAAATAAAATTTTTATAATTCAAATGCTATTTCTAAATCTCTAGGGTACTTACTATTTAGAATTAACCTTAAGTCTCTTGATAAAAGTAAAGGATCTTCTGTTAAAGAATCACTTCCAGCCGGGCGCAGTGGCTCACGCCTGTAATCCCAGCACTTTGGAAGGCAGAGGCAGGCAGATCACAAAGTCAGGAGATCAAGACCATCCTGGCCAACATGGTGAAACCCCGTCTCTACTAAAAATACAAAAATTAGCTGGGCATGGTGGTGCACGCCCGTAGTCCCAGCTACTCGGGAGGCTGAGGCAGCAGAATCGCTTGAACACGGGAGGCAGAGGTTGCAGTGAGCCAAGACTGCACCACTGCACTCCAGCCTGGCAAAAGAGCGAGACTCTGCCTCAAAAAAAAAAAAAAAAAAAAGAATCACTTCCAGCTGTCCTTAGTCAGTTTTGATTTACATACAGTTGGTCCTCTATATCCACAGGTTCCACATTCGTGGATTTGACCAACCATGGATCAAAAATACTCAGGAAAAAAATAAATAACAGCACAATAAAAAAAGTACAAATAAAAAGAGCACTAAAACTATTTACATAGCATTTACATTGTGTTATGTATTATAAGTAATCTAGAGATAATTTAAAGTATATGGGAAGATATATGTAGGTTATATGTAAATACTACACTATTTTATATAATGGACCCTTGGATTTTGGTAAGGGGGAGGTCCTGAAACCAATCCCCCACAGATGGCTACCAAAAGAGTACAGAGTACACAGAGAAGAGATTCCATATAAAAGTAATTCTGTGAGTAACTTCCACTTAGCTACATCTAAAAAATACTTGAATTCAAATTCTCCTTAATATACTTCTGATCATGTTTCACTTGAATCAGTAGCCTCCTTCGCTCATTCAATTCTGCACCCTTTCTCTCTGGTTTCTATTACCTGTCAGAGAAAGTCAGATGGCCTTGGTATTAGCTACCTTTTGGTATCAATGGAAGACATGAAAACCACATTCCCACACAGTTCTACATTCATTTCCCCCTCTCAACCTCTTCTGACCCATTCTTGTCTCAGGCCCTGCCTCATAGAACACCCAAAGGTGCCCTCACTTCCCTCATACAGGTAGCTTTTACTCTGAGACTAGGAATGTCTTTGATGACTAATCCCTACGCAAAAAGATGTGCCATCACTTAGCAAAATAGAAAGTAAGAAAGGTGGGAGGGTGATGACCACCTCCAGTCTAGTGTGGCCGTAGAGGCTGATTTCCAGCTGCCGATGCCCCTTCCATCTGAGAAAGGGCCCCTGGGCAGATGCCAGGCAAAAGTCATTTCACTAGGGCTATTCTGCATTCCACAGGGAATCTTCTTGCTAAGCACAATTATAAAGAAAATGACATCACCACTCTGAATCACAGGCTGAAAGCAAAATTGGGTTTTGGTTGATTCTCCGCAAGAAACACAGTTATAGTGGTAGCTAGAATATCTGTGCCTTTGAGGTTTGCTTATCACACAGCTGATATTGGTACATATGCCAAAGGAACGCACAATCACATATGCTACCAGAGGTGAGTGGATAGCTAGGTAATCAAGCTTTAATATAAGACTTTACTTTTACATATTAAGTACTTCAATCTAGTTTGTAGAGTAAGGTCATCACACAGTGCCAGCCTCTTCCCAGGACAGAATTACATCATTGTTTATATAGTATCAAAGGACTAAGAAATGTTCTTAAGGTTTATCTTATACAAAGCATTTTACACTACTGCTGCTAACCGGACACTACCTGTTTTGTTCACTTTAAGTGACAAAATTCTTGCCTGCCTACTTGTCCCTTTCTTGTCTATAACTTTTTTTTTTTTTTTTTAAGAGATGGGGCATCTCACTATGTTGCCCAGGCTGGTCTTGAAGTCCTGGGCTCAAGCAATCGTCTCAGCCTCCCAAAGTGCTGGGATTACAGGTGTGAGCCACCATGCCTGGCCTGGTCTGTAACTTTGGCTTCATAACCTTCTAAATCATGGCACCAACTTGAATCAACACTGCATACTCTTTCAAAAAGGGATGAATTACTCATTTTGTTTTTCTAGAAATGCACATGTGTAACATCCCTCTATCCCACTCCTCAGTCCCCTTTTTTATATTTTTGAGCAGCTCTGAGGCTAAATTTGGATTTCTTGGCAGAGTGAGGAATTGCTATTATTAGCCTACACTGCTTTCTGAAGCATAGCTCTGATTTGGGGGGATTCCTGACTATACTAGGAGAGTCTGTGTCTGTCTCTCTCTGTCTCTCTCTCTCTCCTCTTTGACTCTTTCCTCTCTCTCTCCCCTCTCTCCTCTCCCCCAACCCTCCTACCATAGAGTGACCTTGAAGGCACATCATTGGAAAACTGGCTCTCCCTACCACCCCATGCCCAACAAGCCATATTGTCAATAAATAAGGAATAAATGAAACCAGACCCTTTAGGAAGAGACAGAAATTCCATTACCCAGGAAACCACTCAGTGAAGATGCTGATAGTTCTGATATGTTCTTATGCCCTGCCCCCTTCCCCCAAAAAACCACCTGCAGAACCAAATGTTTCTCCTCAAAGCCCATCAGCACAGATTGATAATAATATCACTATCAAGCCAGGGCTAGTGCTTCTCTACATACTGTACTGTCACAGGTACAAAGCAAGCCCTGGACAGATACTGTCTCCCTGCCCCCGCAAATCCAGGGAGAAAAAGGCCAGGAAGCTTGATTTCCTTGGATTTAAACCTCATGTTCAAAAAGGATAATAAAGGTGCTTGTACTTGTATCTTCTTCCCTCCCCCACCATCAGGAATTCTGACATTTTGGAAGTACCAATCAGAATAACACTGGAAAGGAAGAGCCTTGTTTTCAAAACATAGTGCCAGCTCCTCTGCAACTATTTCTTCCAGGAAACCAAGCCTCCACCTCCTGAGTTTTTCACTGGAGCCAGGGAAGCTGAAAATCCCATCCCCCACCCAATGGGAGCTAAATTCCCAGCCAGCTCCCCACTCTATGGATATGAAACACTCGAGAACACTGACTGGGAAGAACATCCGGCTCTTATCAGAATCCCTAGTTAGGACTCTACCAGGATTCCTTTTACAAAGTTAGGGGCAGGCCCAAGGAATCCAGGAAACATGCTATGGAAATGGGATTGCCATCACTCAAAGAAACCAGACACCCTGCACACAACACCCCACCCCCAGGCCAAGTGGAGGAGCCTGATCCAAGGCCTAGCTCCTACCCAGGCCCTGGCAGGCCAGTTGGCTCCTCTCTCCACCTGCCTCTCATACAGCCAGGCCCCTCAAATTACCAACACGCTAAGCAAGGGCCCTGGAGACAAGCAAGCCTGTATTGCCGCTTAGGAAGCTGGAAAGAATTTTCGAGTCAAGTTAACCCAACCCCCTCTTCTTTTCACATGTAAGCACACTGGCTCAGCCAGAACTCAGGTCTTTCAACCTCACAGTTGGTGAAGACTCTTACATGTTGGTTCCAAGTTGCTCAACTCTCAGGGCTCAGCCTACAAAAGACTCGGCATTTCGACCAGCTCAGTCCAGAGGACTCCAGAGAATGACTGCTGAGACCACCCCACTTTCCAACCCCCACTACAGACACACAAAAAGAACAGAAAAAAAAGTCTATCTCACATACCCCTTCAGTGGGTTTTGTTGTAGGTCTCTCTGCTCCCCTCCACCCCTGTGCTTCATCCTGCCCTCTCTCATACCTGCCATCTATCCTCAGCACACACGGCGCCTTTGCCACAAGTAACACCTTTGCATCCAGCACTCTCCGTGTCTATATCCGCCTCCACCTCCTCAGCTCCTGAGGGGCTGGGTTACGGAAGATGGAGTGAAAGGGGGGAATGCAGAGGGGATGGACATGGAGAGTCTTGGAAAAGGAAACTCTAACAGCTGATGGACTGTAGGGTAAAGAGAACATGGGAGGCAGGGATAACAGGTCAAATAAGACCATAACAAATTATCAAACGGCGAGTGAATTTTCTTCCTGCATGCAAAGAAGAAATGAGGGGGAGGGCACCAGTTAAGAGTCTGAGACTTGGGGGAAGAAAATGGCCAATGGCTGAGAACTGAGTACAGACAGGAACTTCAGAAGCTGTTGCAGGTATTGTATCTTGGGTACTTCTGGACAGTACCTGAGAAAGACTAAGAAATCCCTGAAGAAATTGAGCCCAGGAGGCAGAGGTTGCAGTGAGCCCAGATCGCACCACTGCACTCCAGCCTGCGCCACAGAGTGAGACCCTGTCTCAAAAAAAAAAAAAAAAAAAAATTCCTCAAAGAAAATTAGGCCTTTGTCAGTAGAAAAAGGGCTGACACCCACTACAGGAATAGGATGGGAAAAGCTGCAGGAAGGAAGCTGTGGTTTTTAACCCCAGCTTTGCATTATAAAGAATTACCTGGGGAGCTTTAAAACTATATGCTAATAATCAGGACACTCTAGGCCAATGAGACCAATCTTTGAAGGTGAGGCCCAAGTGACTGATTTCTCAAATGTGAAGCCAGGGTAAGAAACACTGAAATACAAAAGCTGAAAACCCAGTTGGAATATTTAAGGCTGGTGCTGTTAACAAGTGGGAAAGGAAAGTTGAGAGACTATTTCAGTAAGAAGAGTGCCCAAGTTTGAGAGGAATCCTGAGTGGCAGTTAGAGGGCTCTATGCAAAGAAAAGCAATAAAGAAGGCAATGCATTTGAGAGGAACTAGTCTAATTCTGAATAGAACATGGCCCAATTTAAGGAAGATTTACAGGGAATGGATCTGCTTGCAAAATAATGAGGCCCAAGTGAGAGGCAGAGGCCATAAGGCGAAATCTGGGGACAAAAGGTCTGGTGTGGGGAACTAATGAGCTTCAGACACGGTTTGGACAGGACAGCAACAAGTTTGGGGAAAAAATGAAGAAGAGAATTAGGTCCAAATTGTAAATGAAAGCCATCCTGATGTATAAGAAGCAACTAGGATTAAAAATTCCGGGGAATTAGGAAATTGTGGAACAGTTTCAGAGAACAGAGGCAGAAATATGGGATATATTAAAATTTGAGGGAGAGATAGGTGAGAAGGGTTGTCTTGGAGAAAGAGAGGCATGTAGAGAAAGGAAAATTGAGCAACTATCTGCAGGGGGAAGGATATACCATGCAAGTTTGGAAAACCAGGGTGCTCGGTCTGAGAAAGATGTGCAGCCTTTCTCTAATTAATGGGGGAAGACTAGGGTCGGGTTTTGAGGGAGGAAATTGCAAAGATCTAGTGTCCAGAATATAGAGCTTGGTTTGAAGTCACTGGAGGTACAGGGGGAAGGTTCACTGGAAGCGAGATGGCTGGGTCCTGTTATCTAATGATCCAAAGACGGGATTCAGTTAAGAGGGGAAGGAGAAGGATGAGTTCCAGCTGAGAAAAGATGTTTAGAGGGTAAGAATGTTTCCAAGAGTGTTGGGGGTATACCATTGGGGCAACAGGATGGAGCACAGGAATCAAACCTGGTGTTTGATAAATAAAAGGAATGGCGCTGGGAGACTGGGAAAATGGGGCCTAACTGGGAGAGGGGTGTGGAGGGGGGAAGGTGGGGGAAAGATGAAGCTGAAGTATGGGACCAGGAGGAAGAGGCTGGACATCCGTGTAAGGACTGCTAGGCCTGAAGAGAATGGGGGGAGGGTGATGAGTGGGGGTAACTGAGAACTGAAGGATGGAGGTTGACTTTGCGGGGGGCAGTGATATGAGAAGAGTCTGGGTGGGGGGTGCAGTTTTCATCAGGGAGGGAATTCAAAGGGAAGGGTGAAGTGACTTATAAGGGGAGTAAGAAAGATTTGAGGAAGACAGGAAACAATTTGGGGAATCTGGATGCCGGGGAAAGCCCAGTTTGGGGAACGGGGCACAATTCGGTGGGGCTGAAGGAAAAAAGGGGACTTGCTTGGAAGGTTGGGTTCCGGCTTTTGGGGGCATTAGGGGAGGAGAAGGCCGGGATGAGGGGGATGGGCCCGGCTGAAGAGGGGGCTAAAGGACA
This sequence comes from Gorilla gorilla gorilla, assembly GCF_029281585.2. Taxonomy (NCBI): domain Eukaryota; kingdom Metazoa; phylum Chordata; class Mammalia; order Primates; family Hominidae; genus Gorilla; species Gorilla gorilla. The sequence continues at coordinate 65,461,714 of NC_073240.2, forward strand.
GAAGAAGGCCCAGTTGCAGGGCTGAGGACCGGACTAGGGTGGCTGAAGTGGTGAATGGACCTGGCTAGGGGCGGATGGCCCCGCTGCGGGGGGCGGGGGCCGGCTAGGGGTACGTGAGAGGCCCTCTGGAGCAGATGAGGGAGGATGGGGGCGGGGAGCCTGGGCCGGGCCGTTACCTGTCCTGGGTGTTTATCATCCTCGGCGGCTCTGCTCAGGGTGGGAGGAGGCGGCGCAGGGAGTGGATAGGTGGATGAGTGGGTGGGTGTGGGGTCACGCGCGCGGGGTCGATCTCTGCGGGCTAAGTCCCTGTCAGGCCGCGGGCCGAGCGCCTCCTTCTGCCTCAGCGAGCGCCTGCCTCCAACTGACCCTCCCCGGCCGCCACCGCCGCCGCCGCCCCGCCCCCGAGTGCCTCATCTGCATAGCCCCACCCCAGCGCCGCGCGGTGTCCTGGGAAACTGGGGCCCACAACAAAGGGCAAAGCACCGCCCCGCCTCCGCGCAGGCGCACCACGGACCGATCGTGGGGGTAGGGCTAGGGGGTCCGAACGAAGGGCAGGCTGTGCAGGAGGCCATGGCCAAGGCGGTGGGTCTGCCCGCAGCTGCGGCAGCGCGGCCCAGAAGATGCGTTGTGTTTCCGGTAGTTTTCTGTGATGATTGACTCAACCTGGTCCTCATCCCTATTCCTTGTTTGCGTGGGGCCGAACAGGGCTGTGCGATTTGGGAGGATATTAAAACAAAATCAGAAATCTAAGAGAACTACACACATATTACCACCTTTCCTAGTCTGAGTCCAGGCCCACAGATCTGTTATCTCAGCTCATAATGCAGATCAATAACCTCAGCTATCAGGGTAGATCAACAATCTCAGCATCTCGCACACATCTCATGTCAATCGTCAAGGCTGCTCCAAGCACTGGCTTAGGTCATCTGAAGCCAGAACTCTGTAGATCATGAGCACAGTTACAACAAGACAGTCGTGGAAAGCGTCGTCACTAACTTGTTCACGGTCACTTCAGATCACAATCAGTGCAAGTTACTTCAATCGATCATGCAAGGTTACTAGTTCAGTCACCTCCATTCATTATCCCTACTGGTCCTTATGACAGATTAGTGCCTGAAGGCCACAGTCACCGGTGCGCAGACCCCTCAGATCACAGTCCTTGTAGGTTACAATCACAGACACTTCAACACAATCATCAAAAGCCCCGACTCTGTTCACAGTCAACCCAGATTACAATCAAGAGAGGTCACATTATCTCAGATCACAGTGGGTCACTCTGTCACCTCAGATTACATCCATTCAGTTATTCAACAAATAATTATTTTATTTATTTATTTATTTTTGAGATGGAGTCTCTCTCTGTGGCCCAGGCTGGAGTGCAGTGGCACAATCTCAGCTCACTGCAACCTCCACCTCCCGGGTTCAAGCGATTCTCCTGCCTCAGCCTCCTGAGTAGCTGGGATTACAGACATGTACCACCATGCCCGGCTAATTTTTGTATTTTTAGTAGAGACAAGGTTTCACCATGTTGCCCAAGCTGGTCTTGAACTCCTGACTTCAGGTGATCCACCTGCCTCGGCCTCCCAAAGTACTGGGATTACAGGCATGAGCCACCGCACCCGGCCAACAAATAATTATTGAATAGCTACTTACTGTATGCTCCAGGCATGTGCTAGAGTCCAAGAATACGCCATAATCAACCAGGCAAGGTTCCTGCCTTGGATGTCACAATCCGGTCAAGGGGAGAGACACAGGTCATCACAATACCAGGTAAGTAAGTGCTCAATCTGAGGAATGCCACAGAGAAAGTAATTTAGGGAATTAGGGACAGCTTTGCAGAAAGAGTGATAATTCAGAGAAAGGGTGATACTCCAGATCGGCGGTCACTATGACTTTCAGTTCACAAACATCTCACATTGGAGTCATCTCAGGATATGGTTACTCTGCTTCACAAACAGCATGCTTTTGGGTTTTGGATGATGGGGATGGAGGCACAGAAGGAAGGCTGGAGCTGCCAAACTAAGGCTTTTTCAACACAAATTAAAGTGGTAAATGATACCGAAACTGCCCGGATTATCACTAGATATTCAGGCAAGGCTGGCCTCATACTCTGGTTCACTTTAAGATCCTCCACTTTGTCCCTCAGCTATCCCTACCTACTCCTCCAGGTTCAAGTCAGGTATGTTCTTACATTAGTACTTAGCAAAATTGGACATTTAAACCCAGCCCTGATCTACCCCATCGCATAGTCCCAGAGACCTGGGCAATCCTCCTGGACCCTCAAAGGGAGCTGGAATGTCTCACTTCTGCCAGCCCATTCCTGGACAAGTAACCCTTTGACCTGAAGGACAGTTTTTGACCCATGAATCAACAAATATTGAGAACTCACTATGTCAATAATAGCGACCATTTATTGAGCATCATGGGTAAAGTACTAAATTTTAGAACAGCTGTCCACCCTCGTTTTAAGGATGAAGAAAATTAAACCTCAGGGAGATTTATTCTGTCATCCAATATTTATTGAGGGTCTGTCTATACCAGACATGTTAACATGCTAGCTTTAATTCAAAGTGATTAAGTGGTATAGTTAGAATTTGGATCCCAAGTTGCCTGATCCTGTGCTTTCTCTGGATCTGCATGGTGGAAGAGTCAGAAGCTCTCTGGACAGCTTTCTGTTTAAAGGAGCGGCCACCCTGATAGCCACCTGGTCAGCAAGCGAAAAATTCACAAAAACTGAGGTCTTCAAATCTAAATTAATTAACATGAAATAAAGTTAAAAGTTCAATTCCTCAGTCCCACTAGCCACATTTCTTTTTCTTTTTTTGAAACCGAGTCTCATTCTGTCACCTAAGCTGGGGTGCAGTGGGATGATCTCAGCTCACTGCAACCTCTGCCTCCCAGGTTCAAGCAATTCTTCTGTCTCAGCCTCCCGAGTAGCTGGGATTACAGGCGCCCACCACCACACCCGGCTAATTTTTCATTTAATTAGAGACAGGGTTTCACCATGTTGGCCAGGCTAGTCTCGAACTCCTGACCTCAGGTGATCCACCTGCCTCGGCCTCCCAAAGTGCTGGGATTACAGGCATGAGCCACCGCGCCCGGCCCACTAGCCACATTTCATATGCTTAATAGCCACATGTGGCTAGCAGCCACAGTATTACACAGTATACATATGGAACATGTCTATCATCACAGAAACTTCTACAACAGCACTATATCCCATCACCCCTCTATCCCTGTCTACCCCAGTCACCACCACAGGTTCAAGTCCCTTCTCATCCATTGCCCTCACACTGGCAATCTATCAGACTCTGCTTCCTGCTCCTAACCATACCCTCCCACTGTGCCTTCTGCAATGTGTGATCAGCAAACTCTTCCACATCCTCAGCCTTTTCTCAGCATCCTTGCTTTATCTGAAATTTGGCTATCCACTAACCGCTGCTTCTCCAGCAGCTCTATTAGGTGAATTGTTTCTCATTCTCACGTGCCTCAGTGTCAGAAGTGGGTAAGTGTATTCCTCTCCACCCCAATGCCATTTATAGACCAGTGTTTAGCTTCCCCTCCCTCCCACAAAATCCCTGTTCCATTGGGGCTTCACCCTCTAGATATACTATCTTGGTTAATGTCATTAGCCAGCCTCCTGGTTGATGCCCCTTATTTGGCTCATGGCTTGCTGCCTCTCCGCCCCAAATTTTGTCATATTTGGTGAGCTCAAGGTCCACGTGATGGCCTCTCAGCCACGCTCCTCTCACTTCCTTGACTTTCTCATCTCCGGTAAGATTTTCAGCACTCCACTGTAGCTGCTAACACACCCTCAACTTTGTTTTCACCAAAAATCATTTCATGTCCAAAATATTGACTCTCCAACCATAACCTTTGCCTTAATTAAGCCTTTCAACAAGTCTTTGACCTGTATCAGGAGCTTAATGCTTGACCTCACTAATTCCTCACTATTCATTAGCCCTAAGTTTTTTGTTTTTTGTTTTTTGTTTTAAGAGGAAGAAACTTGTTAAGAGAGATGAGAAAGTAACCTGTCTATGACTGAGCGTGGCAGCTCATTCCTATAATCTCAACACTTTGAGAGGCCGAAGTGGGAGGATCACTTGAGCCCAGGAGTTTAAGATTAGCTGTGGGTAATGAGGAGACCCTATAAAAATTAAAAAAAAAAAAAAAAAAAAAAAAAGCCAGCGTGGTGACACACACCTGTGGTTCCAACTACTCGGGAGGCTGCAGCAGGAGGATCGCTTGAGCCTGGGAGGTCAAGGCTGCAGTGAGCTGTGACTGCACCACTGCATTCCAGCCTGGGTGACAGACTAAGACCCTGCCTCAACTTAAAAAACAAAAGAGGCCGGGCTTTGTGGCTCACACCTGTAATCCCAGCACTTTGGGAGGCCAAGGCGGGTGGATCATGAGGTCAGGAGATCGAGGCCATCCTGGCTAACATGGTGAAACCCCGTCTCTACTAAAAATACAAAAAATTAGCCGGGCGTGGTGGAGGGCACCTGTAGTCCCAGGTACTCGGGAGGCTGAGGCAGGAGAATGGCGTGAACCTGGGAGGCGGAACTTGCAGTGAGCTGAGATCACGCCACGGCACTCCAACCTGGGCATCAGAGTGAGGCTCCATCTCAGAAAAAAAGAAAAAAGAAAACGAAAGGAACCTATCTAATGTGTCAAAGCTTTAGTGCAAATACTTGGGTCCAAACTCAGTAGTCACTGTTACCAATTGCAGATTTTTACATAGGACTGAATTATATGGTAAGCCACAGAAATTTGGAATAACTGAAACTCTCCTATTTGAGTCCACTGCCAGCTAATGATATTGTTTTTTTCTGTTTCTCTTGGCAAAGAGAGATAGTAGTTTATTAGAAAAGTAGTCGAGAACCATAAGTGTGAAATTATGTTAAAATAGTTCCCACAAAAATCATTATTTCTTTATGCATATTTTTAAAATTTTAACAAAGACTGTATACATTTATGGTGTACATCACATTTTCATACATGTATACATTGTAGAAGAGTTAATCAATGATTAAATTTTTTTTTTTTTTTTTGAGACGGAGTCTCGCTCTGTCACCCAGGCTAGAGTGCAGTGGCACGATCTTTGCTCACTGCAACTTCCACCTCCTGGGTTCAAGCGATTCTCCTGCCTCAGCCTCCTGAATAGCTGGGATTACAGGCTTGCGCCACCAAGCCTGGCTAATTTTTGTATTTTTAGTAGAGACGGGGTTTTGCCATGTTGGCCAGGCTGGTCTCGAACTCCTGACCTCCAGTGATCCGCACACCTCCGTCTCCCAAAGTGCTGGGATTATAGGCATGAGCCACTGCACCCGGCCAAATCAAGCTTTTTAACATATTTATTATCTTACATCCTTATCATTTTTTTTGCAAATATACACTATGTTGTTAACTCTAGCCATCATGATGTAACATAGATCTCTTGAACTTACTCCTCTTGTCTAACTGAAAATTTGTGTCCTTTGACTAACACTTTTCCAATTCCTCTACCCGCCCCCGGCCTCTGGTGACCATCATTTTACTCTCTATTTCTATGAGTTTGACTTTTTGTTTTGTTTTTTTGACACAGGGTCTCATTCTTTTGCCTAGGCTGGAGTGCAGTGGAACCAGCATAGCTCACTGGAGCCTCAAATTCCTGGCCCGAAAGGATCCTCCTGCCTCAGCCTACCGAGTAGCTAGGACCACAGGCACATGCCACCATGCCTAGCTAATTGATTTTTACTCTTTTCTCCAGAGACAGGGTTTCCCTGTGTTGCCCAGGCTGGTCTCAAACTCCTGGTCTCAAGGGATCCTCCTGCCTCAGCCTCCCAAAGCAATGAATGGGATTACAGGTCTGAGCCACCATTCTTGGTCTAAGCTTGATTTTTTTCACACTCTACATGTAAGTGAAATCATGCAGTATTTCTTGTTTTGTGCCTGGTTTATTTCACATAACATAACATCTCCCAGGTTCATCCACGTTGTCGCAAATGATACAGTTTCCTTCTTTTTTTAAGGCTGAATAGTACCCCGTTGTCTATATGTACATTTTTCTTTATTCATTCGTGTGTTGTTGGGCACTGTGGTTGTTTCCATGTGTTGGCTGTTGTGAATACTGCTGCAATGAACATGGGAATACAAATCTCTTTGACATGCTAATTTCAGGTCCTTTGGATATATACCCAGTAGTGGGATTCCTGGATCATAAAGTAGTTCTATTCTTAATGTTTTTTATTTTTTATTTTGAGATGGAGTCTCACTCTCTTACACATGCTGGAGTGCAGCAGAGCGATCTCAGCTCACTGCAACCTCCGCCCCCAGGTTCAAGCGATTCTCCTATCTCAGCCTCCGGAGTAGCTGAGATTACAGGCACATGCCACCACGCCCAGCTAATTTTTTGTATTTTTAGTAGAGACAGGGTTTCACCATGTTGGCCAAGCTGGTCTCAAACTCCTGACCTCGTGATTTGCCTGCCTTGGCCTCCCAAAGTGCTGGGATTACAGGCATGAGCCTCCATGCCCAGACTATTCTTAATGTTTTGAGGAACCGCCATACTGTTTTCCATAAAGGCTATACTAATTCACATTCCCACCAACAGGGTGCAAGGGTTCCCTTTTCTCTGCATCCAGACCAACACTTGTCTTTTGTCTTTTTGTTTTTTCTTTGAGATGGAGTTTCACTCTGTTGTCCAGGCTGGAGTGCAGTGACGTGATTGCAGCTCACTGCAAGCTCCACCTCCTGGGCTCAAGTGATTCTCCTGCCTCAGCCTCCCAAGTAGCTGGGATTACAGGCACCCACCACCACACCCATCTAGTTTTTGTATTTTTAGTAGAGACAGGGTTTCTCCATGTTGGCCAGGCTGGTCTTGAACTCCTGACCTCAAGTGATCCACCCACCTCAGCCTCCCAAAGTGCTGAGGTAACAGGCGTGAGCCACCATGCCTGACCATCTTTTATCTTTTTAATAATATAATAGTAATACTAATTTTGACTCACATCTCTTCTTTTCTTTTTCTTATTTTTTTTTTATTTTTTTTTTTTTGAGACGGAGTCTCACTCTGTCACCCAGGCTGGAGTGCAGTGGCGCGATCTCGACTCACTGCAAGCTCTGCCTCCTGGGTTCATGCCATTCTCCTGCCTCAGCCTCCCATGTAGCTAGGACTACAGGCGCCCGCCACCACGCCCGGCTAATTTTTTGTATTTTTAGTAGAGACGCGGTTTCACCGTGTTAGCCAGGATGGTCTTGATCTCTTGACCTTGTGATCCACCCGCCTCGGCCTCCCAAAGTGCTGGGATTACAGGCGTGAGCCACCGTGCCCGGCCTTTTTTTTTTTTGCACTCTGTCGCCCAGGATGGAGTACAATTGTGCAATCTCAGCTCCCAGATCCCTTCTTTTCTAGCTTCTTTCTTTCTTTTTTTTTTTTTTTTGAGACAGTCTTGCTCTGTTGCCCAGGCTGGAGTGCAGTGGTGTGATCTCCGCTCACTGCAACCTCTGCCTCCCAGATTCAAGCAGTTCTCTGACTCAGCCTCCCGAGTAGCTGGGATCACAAGCACCCACCACAACACCTGGCTAATTTTTGTATTTTTAGTAAAGACAGGATTTCACCATCTTGGCCAGGCTGGTCTTGAACTCCTGACCTTGTGATCCACCCGCCTCGGTCTCCCAAAGTGCTGGGATTACAGGCGTGAGTCACCATGCCTGGCTTTTTTTTTTTTTTTTAAGACAGGGTCTTGCTCTGTCACCTAGTCTGGAGTCCAGTGGCGCCATCTCGGCTCACTGCAACCTCTGCCTCCTGGATTCTCCTGCCTCAGCCTCCCATGTAGCTGGGACTACAGGCACACGCCACCACCAGCTAATTTTTGTATTTTTGGTGGAGATGGGGTTTCGCCATATTGCCCAGGCTGGTCTTGAATTCCTGGGCTCAAATGATCTGCCCGCCTTGGCCTCCCAAAGTGCTGAGATTACAGGCATGAGCCACCACGCCCAGCCTTTTCTAGCTTGTCTATCATCCATCACTATAACTACTCCTTCCCTCTGTCTCCTCCCATTGTGCTTGCCTGGCAAAGCCCTACTCCACATAAATTCAACCATTTGCTTTCCCAGTGCTTTTGCTACAGCAAAATCACAATACCAGGCAGGTTATCTTCACTCATGTTCATGATCCTAACCTCAAACGGACTGTCAATACTGCCGGGTAATTCCTACTACATTTCCCCATTAAGTTTGCTTTTCCACTCTCAAGAAGAATTTTTTCCCTAGGCTCTCTCTGCAAAACCTCCACCCCTCTCATCTTAGCTGATAACCTAGCCACCATGTTACTAAGGAAATAGAAGCAATAGGAAATACCCTGTCATTCCTACCACAGCCTACAAACCCATCTGCATCTCCACCTACTTACATCTGTCTCCTCCTAGTGCTCTGAGAAGTGGATGTCCCTTTGCTAAAGACTAGCCAATCCTGGCCAGGCACGGTGGCTCACACCTATAATCCCAGGAGTTTGGGAGGCCAAGGCAGGCAGATTGCTTGAGCCCAGGAGTTCGAGACCAGCCTGGGCAATGTAGAGAGACCCCCATCTCTACAAAAAAATGTAAAAAATTAGCCAGGCATGCTGATACACCCCTGTAGTCCCAGCTACTTGGGAGGCTGAGGTAGGAGGATAGCTTGGGCCCAGGAGGTCGAGGCTACAGTGAGCTGTGATCATGCCACTGCACTCCAGCCTGGATGACCCTGTCAATAAAAATAAAAAAAAAACAAACAGCCAATAAAAACTAGCCAATCCCACGGCAAAACCTATGGAACTTCCTCTCTCCCATCTTCAAGGACCTAGTTCCTAAAATCTAAATCTTCCCCTTCAGCACACAAACATGCTCTCTAGTCTTTAAAAAATAGTAACACAGGCCGGGTGCAGTGGCTCACGCCTGTAATCCCAGCACTTTGGGAGGCCGAGGCGGGCAGATCACAAGATCAGGAGTTCAAGACCAGCCTGACCAATATAGTGAAACCCCGCCTCTACTAAAAATACAATAATTAGCCAGGCATGGTGGCACACACCTGTAGTCCCAGCTACTCAGGAGGCTGAGGCAAGAGACTCACTTGAACCCAGGAGGTGGAGGTTGCAGTGAGCCAAGATTGCTCCACTGCATCCCAGCCTGGGCGACAGAGCGAGACTCTGTCTCCAAAAAAAAAAAAAAAAAAAATAGTAACACAGTCACTCTGGAAAACAGTTTGGCATTTTCTTAAAAAACTAAACATGCAGCTACCACATGACCCAGAAATTGCACGCCTGGGCATTTATCCCAGAGAAATGAAGACTTATGTTCACACAGAAACCGGTACACATATGTTCACAGCAGCTTTATCCATAATAATAGCAAAAACTTAAAATTAGCTCAGGTATCCTTCAGTAGGTGAATGGTTAAAGAAACCATGGTGCGTCCACACCATGGAATATTGCTCAGCAACAAACAGGAATGAACTATCAACACACAGCAACTTGGATGACTCTCCAAGGAATTATGCTGGTTATTTGTTGTTGTTTTGAGACAGGGTCTCACTCTGTGGCCCAGACTGGCATGCAGTGGCATGATCACAGTTCACTGCAGCCTCACCTCTAACTTCCAATCTCAAGTGATCCTCCCACCTCAGCCTCCCAAGTAGCTGGGACTATAAGTGTGCACCACATCAGGCTAATTTTTTTATTTTTTGTAGAGATGTGATCTCACTATGTTGCCCAGGCTGGTCTGAAACTCCTGGAATCAAGCAATCCTCCTGCCGCAACCTCCCAAAGTGCTGGGATTACAGACATGAGCCAACGAGCCTGGCCCTGATTTTAAAAAGGTTACATACTGTATGATTCTATTTATATAACAGCTTGTTTTTTTGTTTTTTTTTTTTTTTTTGAGACACAGTCTCGCGCTGTAGCCCATGCTGGAGTGCAGTGGCGCAGTCTCGGCTCACTGCAAGCTCTGCCTCCTGGGTTCATGCCATTTTCCTGCCTCAGCCTCCCTCCCAAGTAGCTGGGACTATAGGTGCCCGCTACCATGCCTGGCTAATTTTTTTTTTTTTTTAGTAGAGACTGGGTTTCACCGTGTTAGCCAGGATGGTCTCGATCTCCTGACCTCGTGATCCGCCTATCTCAGCCTCCCAAAGTGCTGGGATTACAGGCGGGAGTCACCACGCCCAGCCTGGTATTTGTTTTTTGAGACAGGGTCTCGTTCTGTCACCCACGTTGGAGTGCAGTGGCACAATCTCGTCCACTGCAGCCTCCGCCTCCTGGGTTCAAGCAATTCTCCTGCCTCAGCCTCCTGAGTAGCTGTGATTACAGGTGTGTACCACCATGCCTGGCTAATTTTTTTATTTTTAGGAGAGACGGGGTTTTACCATGTTGGCCAGGCTGGTCTTGAACTCCTGGCCTCAGGTGATTCACCTGCCTCGGGCTTCCAAAGTGCTGGGATTACAGGTGTGAGCCACCGCACCCGGCCTTATATAATAGTTTTTGAAATGACAAAATTTTCGGCCGGGCATGGTAGCTCACACCTATAATCCTAGCACTGTGGGAGGCCGAGATGGGCAGATCACCTGAGGCCAGGAGTTTGAGACTAGCCTGGTCAATATGGCAAAACCCCATCTCTACCAAAAATTTAAAAAAATTAGTCACTGTGGTGGTGGGCACCTATAATCTCAGTTACTCGGAAGGCTGAGGCAGGAGAATCTCTTGAACCCGGAAGGCGTAGGTTGCAGTGAGCCGAGATTGCTCCATTGCTTCCAGCCTGGACAACAAAAGCGAAATTCCATCCCAAAAAAAAAAAAAAAAGAGATAACAAAATTTTCAAAATGAAGGTTGCCAGGAGTTTGGAATGGGGCCTGGGAGGAGTCAGGAGGGAAACAGGTGTGGCTATCAAAGGGCAACCCTGAGGGATCTTTGTGGTATTGGAACTGTTCAGCAGTGGAGGATATACGAACATACATGTGTGATGAAATTGTATTGAACTACACACCCATACACACACACACACTCACACACTAGTACAAATAAAACTGGGGACATCTGAGTAAGTTTGGTGGATTTTATCAATGTCGATATCCTGGTTATGATACTGTGCGATAGTTTTGTAGAATGCTACCACTGGGGTAACTGGGAAAAGTGTGTAAGGGATCTCTCACTATTACTTCTTATTGCATGTAAGTCTACAATTACCTCAATAAAGCGTTTTTCTTTTTTTTTTTTTTTTTTTGAGATGGAGTCTCACTCTGTCACCCAGGCTGGAGTGCAGTGGTGCAATCTCGGCTCACTGCAAGCTCCGCCTACCGGGTCCATGCCATTCTCCTGCCTCAGCCTCCCGAGTAGCTGGGACTACAGGCGCCCGCCACCATGCCCAGCTAATTTTTTTGTATTTTTAGTGGAGATGGTCTCGATCTCCTGACCTCGTGATCCGCCTGCCTTGGCCTCCCAAAGTGCTGGGATTACAGGCGTCAGCCACCGTGCCCAGCCTTTTTTTCTCTTTTTGAGATAGAGTCTTGCTGTGCTGCCCATGCTGGAGTGCAGTGGCACCATCTTGGCTCACTGCAACCTCTGCCTCCCGGGTTCAAGCAATTCTTGTGCCTCAGCCTCCTGGGTAGCTGGGATTACAGGTGTACACCACTACGCCCAACTACTTTTTTTTTTTTTTTTTGAGACAGTTTTGCCCTTGTTGCCCAGGCTAGAGTGCAATGGCGTGATCTCGGCTCACTGCAACCTCCATCCCCTAGGTTCAAGCAATTCTCCTGCCTCACCCTCCCGAGTAGCTGTGATTACAGGCATGCACCATCACTCCTGGCTAATTTTTGTATTTTTAGTAGAGACAGGGTTTTACTACGTTGGCCAGGCTGGTCTCGAACTCTGGATCTCAGGTGATCTGCCTGCCTCGGCCTCCCAAAATGCTGGGATTACAGGCGTGAGCCACTGCGCCCTGTCAATTTTTGTATTTTTAGTGGAGATGGGGTTTCACCATGATGACCAGTCTATATAGGTTTTGTTTTTGTTTTTGTTTTTTTGAGACAGAGTCTCTGTCGCCCAGAATGGAGTACAGTGGCTCAATCTCAGCTCACTGCAAGTTCCACCTCCTGGGTTCACGCCATTCTCCTGCCTCAGCCTCCCGAGTAGCTGGGACTACAGGCGCCTGCCACCATGCTCAGCTAATTTTTTGTATTTTTTTTATTATATAGTATTTTTTTGTATATATTGTATTTTTTTGGATTAGCCAGGATGGTCTCAATCTTCTGACCTCGTGATCCGCCCGCCTCAGCATCCCAAAGTGCTTGGATTACAGGCGTGAGCCACCGCACCCGGCCTGTAGTTTTTTTTTTTTTTTTTTTTTGAGATGGAGTCTCACTCTGTCGTCCCGGCTGGAGTGCAGTGGCGCGATCTCGGCTCACTGCAAGCTCCGCCTCCCAGGTTCACGCCATTCTCCTGCCTCAGCCTCCTGAGTAGCTGGGACTACAGGTGCCCGCCACCATGCCCGGCTAATTTTTTGTATTTTTAGTAGAGACAGGATTTCACCATATTAGCCAAGATGGTTTCGATCTCTTGACCTCGTGATCCACCCGCCTCAGCCTCCCAAAGTGCTGGGATTACAGGCGTGAGCCACCGCGCCCAGCCAGTTTTTTTAACTAAACATTTTATTGGCAGGACTTGGTGGCTCACGCCTGTAATCTCAGCACTTTGGGAGGCCAAGGCGGGCGGATCACTTGAGGCCAGGAGTTTGAGACCAGCCTGGCCAACATGGTGAAATCCTGAGTCCACCAAAAATTAGCCAGGCGTGGTGGCATGTACCTGTAGTCCCAGCTACTTGAGAGGCTGAGGTGGGAAAATCACTTGACCCTGGAAGATGGAGGTTGCAGTGAGCTGAGATCAACACCACTGCACTCCAGCCTCGGTGACAGAGCAAGACATATATATATATATATGATGTGCTAAGTTGGCATGTAGGTAAAAACCATACATATAAATGTAATAAAATGTATTAAAACATGTGAGCTGAGCCCAGAAGCTTACTTCTGTAATCCTAACACTTTGGGAGGCCAAGGCAGGAGGATCACTTGAGCCCAGGAGTTCAAGACTAGCCTGGGCAACATAGTGAGAACTTGTCTCTACAAAAAACAAAATTAGCCCAGCTGCAGTGGCTCACACCTATAATCCCAGCACTTTGGGAGGCTGAGGTGGGCGGATCACTTGAGGCCAGAAGTTTGAGACCTCCACCTCTCCTAAAAATACAAACATTAGCCAGGCGTGGTGGTGCACAACTGTGATCCCAGCTACTCTGGAGACTGAGGCAGGAGACTCTCTTGAACCCAGGAGGTGAAGGTTGCAGTGAGCTGCGATCGCGCCACTGCACTCCAGCCTGGGCAACGGACTGAGGCTCAGTCTCAAGAAAGGAAAAAAAAAAAAAGCTGGCCAAGTGTTGTGGTGCATACATGTAGTCCTAGCTATTCAGGAGGCTGAAGTGGGAGGATCATTTGAGCCCAGGAGTTTGAGACCAGACTGGGCAACATAGGGAGAGCCTATCTCTACAAAAAAAGTTAATAATTAGCCAGGCATGGTGGCACACTCCTGTAGTCCCAGCTACTCTCAGGAGGCTGAGGTGGGAGGATCACATAAGCCCGGGAATTTGAGGCTGCAACTGAGCTATGTATGACTGCACCACTGTACTGTAGCAGAGTGAGACCTCTGGGCAGCAGAGGGAGACCCTCTCTCTAAAAACAAAACAAAACAAAAAAGCCCTAGAGGATCTAAGCCCTCCTGCCCCTCCAGCCTCATCCTGTGCTCCTCTCTTTGGTGGAGCAACCCTGGCTTCTTCTCAGGGCCTCAAACAGGACCAGCCTCTTACTATTCCCTGACCTGGACCACCCTTCCCCAGATCCTCCTGAGGCGGGGCTGGCTCCGAATCCTCAGAGAGCCCTTGGCAGCATCCCTGTTCCCTGTGTATTCCCTCATATCTGTAATGCATTCATCTGCTGCTTCCATGTTCATTGTGTGACACTCGTGTTGGACTGAAAGCTCCAGGTGGGTAAGAAGTGAAGAGCCTGGGCCACATGAGGTGCTCAGTGAATACTTTTGTGTATGGCAAAATTCAGTGAAGAAATTTAAAGCATGAAAGCTTACAGCAGAGTTGGAGAGATGTAACTTACATATCTGAAACAAGGCGGAAGCACGAGAAGATGGCAGCATCAGTGCAGAAGCGGGCCGCTCAGCCCGCGAGTGCAGGAGGCGCTGAGAAGAACAGGTGTCAGCTCTCTGCTGAGAACAAAGACAATTCAACGCCACTTTTTCAAGGTGAAAATAGAGCCCAAAGCCCTGAAAAAGGAAATTAAAAATAAAGGTTCTCTGAGGCCCAAGCAAGATCAGGATGTCAAGAGCCTGGCATTTTTCTTCTGCTCCTTCCCAAAGCTGCCTTTCAACATTGCACAGTGTTCCTTAAGGACATCACCAAAGAGTCAGAAAACCTGCGAGTCCTGGTTCTCCCCCTTTTCCTGGCTGCTGATCCTGGCAAGGCACATGTGCTCTTTGTACCTCTGTTTCTCAGCTAAAATTTGAGGTTGGGAGTAGACTCTTAGGGTTCTTTTCCGCGATAAAGACTTTTCCAAGTGGTCACTTGAGCCACCTCATAAGGTCTAGCTTGGATCCCACTACCAACCCTTGAGTCAGGATCATGGTTGGGGGCGGAGGGAGGAACTGGCTTCTAGAGGCAGCAAAAGACTTGTGAGGAGCCCTGCCCCTTGGCTCACAGGGCAGGAAGCGCCTGGCGGAAGGTGAAGCAGTTGAAAGCACTAGAGCTGGAAGTGAGTGAGGGGTAGTCCTGCCTGGGGCGTAGGGTTCCGGTCCCAGGCAAAACATTATTTCAGACCAACAGGAAAAACAAAAGTAATGGTTCCCACCAACTTCCCAGCTCCAGGAAGCTGGGCATGACTAGTGATTTTTTTTTTCTGTTCCTCTAGCCTCTGAGCATTTCCACTCGTCTGCCAAGGCAGAGACAGCCCCATCCAGAAGCGAGAATGAGACCTCGGGGCCCTGGCGCCCTTGAGCCAACCCCATCTCTGTTCTCACAACTTGCCTTGCCTGACCTCTGGAGAAAAACTTCAGAAAATATCACCCTTCCTTCCCACCTGCTCCCGCTGGCCAAAATCCCCATCAAAGCCTGGCTTCAGCCCCTCAGACTGGGAACTCTATCCAAATGGAGTGTGGGAGTGTGGGTGAGGAAGGACGGAAGGAAGTAGGTCACACGCTGGCTACCGCACAACGGGGAAGAGGCCAACCTCGGAAAGGCAGAAGAGTGGCCGCCATGCCGAGCTTCCAGAGATGGAGAGAAGGTCTAGGAAGCTACCTTGGGGAAGCCGCCTGAGCAGGAGTGGGGCAGCCAGGGGTCAGAGCCCACGGCCTGCTGGGGACCCATCCTGGGCACGGGGCTCTGGGCTCTGTGCCCATTCTCTGATGTGCCACATTGTTCTGCTACTTCCTTCTCTGGAAGTAATAAGGGGGTTGGGGGTGGGACAGCACGGCCAGGAGTAGATGGAGCGGGGTGGAGCTGCCAGTGGGGGAGGAGGCTGCGGTTCATTCCCACGACCAGCTGCCCTTCTGGCCGCCCTGGGACTGCGTGGGAAAAGGTCTGGGAAGTATGGGGGATGGGGTGTGTGTGTGTGTGTGTGTGTGTGTGTGTGTGTGTGTGTGTGTGTGTGTGTGTGTGTGTGTGTGTGTGTTTTCATGTGTCTCACTCCCTTGCTTGACTTCAGTCACAGGACAAAGCCCTTTGAGAAACAGTCACCAGCCTGTGTTCCCACTGGGCTCTGTCCTGGGAGAGGCATGAGAACCCGCCCTGATGCCTGAGAGAAAGACTCTGAAGGCCTCAGGACCAAATCCCTGGAGGGGTCTTGGCGTCTAATGAATCTAGATTGACTGACTTCCCTGGGATGCTTCTGGAACCTTCTGCTAAGCCCTCAGCTTCTTGGCAGAGCTCTATTACGAACTGGATGTCAGAATATGGGTGCAAACTAGACATGGGGAGTAAAGTCAGCCATTCTCACAGCATCTACCTAAGAAGGCCAGGATCCTCCACAGCCACGTAGATCGTAGAGCCAGTGGCATGCCGGGGATGATATACAAAGACAAGAAACTCTGAAACAGAGAACACAAACTAACAGCCCATAGGCCAAATGCAGCCCGCAGGCACATGGCTTATTTGGCCAACACAGCATTTAAGAAATGTTTGAGCCGAGGCTGGGTGAGGTGGCTCAGGCCTGTAATCCCAGCACTTTGGGAGGCCGAGGCAGGTGGATCACCTGAGGTCAGGAGTTCAAGACCAGCCTGGCCAACATGACAAAACCCCGTCTCTACTAAAAATACAAGAATTAGCCAGGTGTGGTGGTCCATGCCTGCAGTCCCAGCTACCCAGCTGCTTGGGAGGCTGAGGCAGGAGAATCGCTTGAACCTGGGGGGCGGAGATTGCCGTGAGCTGAGATCACACCACTGCACTCCAGCCTGGGCGACAGAGCGAAACTCCGTCTCAAAAAAAAAAAAAAAAAAAAAATCCCAATTTCTACAGTCTCTTGAAAAATCAGACGATATGGCTAACATTGATGCATATGGCCCCAGGACCACAGCTGATGGGGCTGAATAATGACCACCCTTTAGAAAGACCTTGGGCTATCCATTTTGCCACTGTCCACACCACTCTGTATTGTCTCCAGCAGTGAGGCCGAGTATCAGTTGCTGTTGCTCATCACACTTGAATGGTTATTACACTGTTTTCTGTACCCTCGTCTCATTCAAAAGTGGGGATATGGCCAGGTGTGGTGGCTCACGCCTGTAATCCCAGCACTTCGGGAGGCCGAGGCAGGTGGATCGCTTGAGCCCAGGAGTTCAAGACCAAACTGGGCAACATGGAGAAACCCCATCTCTACTAAAAAAAAAAAAAAAAAAAAAAAAAGTGGGGACACGAAAGAAACTAAGAGGGCCACCTGTTTGTAGAGAGCACATTTCTACCCCAGCCAGGCCTATCTATAAGCAAATAAAGATGGGATTTCATGTCCTCCCATCAGCTTTTCTGCACCGTCCCTTCTACCTTCCAGTGGCACAGTGCTTAATGACAGCTGCTGACAATACAGTGTCACAGGCCTTGTGCCAAAATTACCCCCAACTCCTTCCCTCACTCCCAAATCACAACTCTTATTATCTAAGTAAGCAACCCCAGTTGCAAAACACAAAGGAGTAATAAGTCCTGTAGAAATTCTCAGCTCCACCCCAGCCCCTGGTTGCCAATGACCCTGTAAAGAAGCTAAAACTCCTTAGCTCAGACATTCTGTCACAGAGAGACCTGCAGCATGTGCCAGATGAACTTACATCAACTGAAAACCAAGGTCACCTCTGGAGACCAGAAATGGAAGTGACAGTCCCAGGCCTATTCATAAAGCTTCAGTTTTTTACAAGGAGATTGTAATCATGCAAAACTTGCGCAATTAAAATTAATAATAAACAGAAATGCCTCAGCCTAGTTCCTGTGAGTCTGACCCCAACTTACATTTCCAGCTTTTTTTTTTTTTTTTGAGACGGAGTCTCGCTCTTGTCACCCAGGCTGCAAGCTCCGCCTCCCGGGTTCACACCATTCTCCTGCCTCAGCCTCCTGAGTAGCTGGGACTACAGGCACCTGCCACCACGCCCAGCTAATTTTGTTGTTGTTGTTGTTGTATTTTTAGTAGAGACAGGGTTTCACTGTGTTAGGCAGGATGGTCTCGATCTCCTGACCTCGTGATCCACCTGCCTCGGCCTCCCAAAGTGCTGGGATTACAGGCGTGAGCCACCACGCCCAGCCTTTTTTTTTTTTTTAAGATATGGTCTCACTCCAGTGCCCAGGCTGGAGTGCAATAGCGTGATCTCAGCTCACTGCAACCTCCACCTCCTGGGCTCAGGCGATACCCCCTGCCTTAGCCTCCTGAGTAGCTGGGACTACAGGTACATGCCACCACACCCAGCTACTTTTTGTATTTTTTGTAGAGATAGGGTATCTCTCTGTTGCCCAGGATGGATACATTTCCAGTTTATCCCAGATTACTCCCTTCCATGAACAAGTCCACTCACAGAACCCTCTCTTTCTCCTACAAAGAACGTCTTCCTCCTCCTCCTTTGTCAAGCAACCTCTAGCTCATCTCTCAAGACTGTAGTCTTTCAATAATTTAGCTCATGCATACCCTAAACATTTTTAAAAATTATGTACCTCTTCAATAAAGCTTGTTTTAAAAGTGAAGTTTTTAGGCTGGGCATGGTGGCTCACGCCTGTAATCCCAGCACTTTGGGAGGCCGAGGTGGGTGGATCACCTGAGGTCAGGAGTTCAAGACCAGCCTGGACAACATGGTGAAACCCCGTCTCTACTAAAAATACAAAAATTAGCCGGGCGTGGTGGCAGGTGCCTGTAATCCCAGCTACTCGGGAGGGTGAGGCCGAAGAATCGCTTGAACCCAGGAGGCGGAGGTTGCAGTGAGTAGGGATCACACCATTGCACTCCAACCTGGGAGACAAGAGCAAAACTCTGTCTCAAAAAAAAAAAAAAAAAAGGGAAATTTTAAAATTTGATTTAAAAAAAATTTTAACCATGTTTAAATAGTTGCAAAAGGCTGGGCACAGTGGGACATATCTGTAATCCAAGCACTTTGGGAGGCTATGGTGGGAGGATTGCTTGAGGCCAGGTGCTCAAGGTTACAGTGAATAATGATCATACCACTGCATTCCAGCCTGAGTGATAGACTGAGACCCTGTCTCCACAAAAAAATATAAAAACAGTTTCGAAGGATGTGATTTCTTTGCAATTTTTTTTTGTATTAGAAATATTGAAGCTGGACACAGTGACTCACGCCTGTAATCCCAGCACTTTGGGAGGCCGAGGCGGTGGGCAGATTGCTTGAGGCCAGGAGTTTGAGTCCAGCCTGGCCAACAAAGCAAAACCCCATCTCTACTAAAAGCACAAAAATTAGCCGGGCATGGTGATGCGTACCTGTAATCCCAACAACTCAGGAGGCTGAGGCATTAGAATTGCTTGAACCTGGGAGGCAGAGGGTGCAGTGAGTTGAGATCACTCCAGTGCACTCCAGCCTGGGTGACAGAGTGAGACTTTGTCTCAAAAAAAAGAAAGAAAAAGAGGCCAGGTGCAGTGGTTCACGCCTGTAATCCCAGCGCTTTGAGAGGCAGAGGCGGGCGGATCACTTGAGGTCAGGAGTTTGAGACCAGCCTGGCCAACATGGTGAAACCCTGTCTCTACTAAAAATACAAAAAATAGCGAGTCGTGGTGGCGTGTGCATGTAATCCCAGCTGCTTGGGAGGCTGAGGCAAGAGAATCGCTTGAACCCAGGTGTCGGAGGTTGCAGTGAGCCAAGATCGTGCCACTGCACTCTAGCCTGGGCGACAGAGTGAGACTCCCTCTCAAAAAAAAAAAAAAAAAAAAAGAAAGAAAGAAAAAAAGAAAAAGTAAGCTGTTCTTTAGCACAGGAAATTTTACATCACTCCTTTTTCTCCTTGAACTTGTATTTTCTTTTTACTTCTCTCACATAATGCTTTCCTAATATAATATGTACTTTATCCTTTTTTTTTTTTTTTTTTTGAGATGCAGTCTTGCTGTGTTGCCCAGCCCAGGCTGGAGTGCAATGGCACAATCTCAGCTTACAGCAATCTCTGCCTCCCGGGTTCAAGCAATTCTCCTGCCTCAGCCTCCCCAGTAGCTGGGATTATAGGTGCCTGCCACCACGCCCAGCTAATTTTTGAATTTTGAGCAGAGACAGGGTTTCACCATGTTGGCCGGGCAGATCTTGAACACCTGACCTCAGGTGATCCACCCACCTCAGCCTCCCAAAGTGCTGGGATTATAGGCGTGAGCCACCGCGCCCAGCATTTTTTTTTTCTCCCAAGATGGAGTTTCACTCTTGTTGCCCAGACTGGAGTGCAGTGGCGCGATGTCAGCTCACCGCAAGCTCTGCCTCCCAGGTTCCAGCGATTCTCCTGCCTCAGCCTCCCGAGTAGCTCGGATTATAGGTATGCACCACCACGCCCAGCTAATTTTTGTATTTTTAGTAGAGACAGGGTTTCTCCATGTTGGTCAGGCTAGTCTCAAACTCCTGACCTCAGGTGATCCACCCACCTCAGCCTCCCAAAGTGCTAGCTAGGATTACAGGCGTGAGCAACTGCACCCGGCCAAGAATTCTTAAATATAAGACATAAAATTGTATAGGAAGTACAACTTATGTTGAGATAGATGTTCTCATGCTAGAGTGAGACAGTGATAAGCATCAATGTTTTTGTTGGCTGGTTGGTTGTTTTTCTGAGACAGAGTCTTGCTCTGTTGCCTAGGCTGGAGTGCAGTGGTGCAAATGTGGTTCACTGCAGCCTCGACCTCTTGGGCTCAGGCAGTCTCCTGCCTCGGCCTCCCATGTACATGGGAATACAGGTGTGCATGACCATGCTCAGCTAATTTTTTGTAGAGACAGGGACTCACTTTGTTGCCCAGGCTGGTCTCCTGGGCTCAAGCCTTGGCCTCTCAAAGTGCTGGGATTACAGGTATGAGCCATTATGCTTAGGCTGTGTTTTTGTTGTTATTGTTGTCTTTTTTTTTTTTTTTTTTTGAGACAGTCTGACTATGTTGCCCAGGCTGGAGTGCAGTAGCTATTCAAAGGCATGATCGTAGTTCACTGCAGCCTCAAACTTCTAGGCTCAAGTGATCCTCCTGCCTCAGTCTCCTGAGTAGCTGGGACTACCGGTACATACTGCCACACCTGGCTAGGCTCAATTTTATTTCAATGTTTCAATCTTATACATGGTAATGCTGAGGTATCTTATTCACATAAGTACCTGGGAAAGGAAGAAGTTCTAGCAGAGTCACTCAATACCACCTAATCATCAAGCAGATGACAACAAAATTTGTTTCAGCTCCTTCCATTCGAAAGCAAAATATTGGGAAAGCTTTAGTTTGTAGAAAGGATCTATAATACAGTCATTTGAGTCATTCACTTTCTCAATATTGAAATCACTATTTCAAATTGTTTGTTTGAATTCCCAGAGATTTTTACACATCAAGACAATATACCAAATACCAGATCTCCCAACATACCAAACATCAGATCAACCAACAAACCAAATACCAGATCACCAACAAACCAAATACCAGATCTCCCAACATACCAAATACCAGATCATCAACATACCAAATACCAGATCTCCAACATACCAAATACCAGATCTCCAACATACCAAATACCAGATCTCCAACATACTAAATACCAGATCACCTAACATACCAAATACCAGATCACCTAACATACCAAATACCAGATCTCCAACATACCAAATACCAGATCTCCAACATACCAAATACCAGATCTCCAACATACCAAATACCAGATCTCCAACATACCAAATACCAGATCTCCAACATACTAAATACCAGATCTCCAACATACTAAATACCAGATCACCTAACATACCAAATACCAGATCTCCCAACATACCAAATATCAGATCAACCAACAAACCAAATACCAGATCACCAACAAACCAAATACCAGATCTCCCAACATACCAAATACCAGATCACCAACATACCAAATGCCAGATCTCCAACATACCAAATACCAGATCACCTAACATACTAAATACCAGATCACCAACATACCAAATACCAGCTCTCCCAACATACCAAATACCAGATCTCCCAACATACCAAATACCAGATCCCCAACATACCAAATACCAGATCAACAACATACTAGATCTCCTAAGATCTAGGATGACGGGCCAGGCATGATGGCTCATTCCTATAATCCTAGCACTTTGGGAGGCTGAGGTAGGTGGATCACTTAAGCCCAGGAGTTTGAGACCAACCGGGGCAACATGGCAAAACCCCGTCTCTACTAAAAATACAAAAATTAGCCAGGCACGATGGCTCACACCTGTAAGCCTCACTCGGGAGAGTGAGGGAGAATCACTGGAACCCAGGAGGCAGAGGTTGCAGTGAGCCGAGATCGTGCCACTGCACTTCAGCCTGGGTGACAGAGGGTGACTCTCTCTCAAAAAAATAAACAAGTAAATAAAAATAAAAATACAAAAATTAGGCAGATGTGATGGCACATGCCTGTAATCCCATCTATTCAGGCAGTTGAGGTGGGAGGATCACTTGAGCCTGAGAGGTCGAGGCTTCAGTGAGCCATGATCTCACCACTGCACTCCAGTCTGGGCAACAGGGTGAGAACTTGTCTCAAAAAAAAAACAAAAAAAAGCCTGTAATCCCAGCACTTTGGGAGGCCGAGGTGGGCGGATCACCTGAGGTCAGGAGTTCGAGACCAGCCTGGCCAACATGTCAAAACTCCTCTCTACTAAAAATATAAAAATGAGCCAGGCGTGGTGGCACATGCCTGTAATCACAGCTACTCAGGAGGCTGAGGCAGGAGAATCACTTGAACCCGGGAGGCGGAGGTTGCAGTGAGCTGAGATCGTGCCATTGCACTCCAGCCCAGGTGACAGAGCAAGACTCCATCTCAGAAAAAAAAAGATATAGGATGGGTGAGACATATATGTCCTTTGTAGCATATCCACTAAATTATGCTATAATAACAACCAACATCAAAATCTATGTTGCTTAAGCCAACAAAGGTTCCTCCCCATCTTCCCCACCAACACTCTAATGTCCATCACAAGCTGGTTGAGGTTCTGATCCATACCATCATCACTCAGAGATCCAGACTCTACCAGCTAAAATGTCATCAGTCACCATGGCAGAGAGAAGGTAAGAAGGAGAATCATATACTGGCTCTTAAATGCTTCTACCCAGAAGAGACACTTTTGCTCATAGTTCACTGTCCAAAGCAAGTCACACGGCCATGCCTAACTTCTAAAAGGTGGGAAAACACTCGGAGGGAAGAGAACAGAACAAAGAGGAGAAGCACTCCTGCTTCCTACATATTTCTTTTGTAAAGTAAGAGAAAAGAAATTTTAAAAACGAAGGGAGGACAGGCAATCTCAGTCATAAATAGTTCTTATTAAAGATGACACTGGGCACAGTGGCTCACACCTGTAATCCCAGCACCTTGGGAGGCTGAGGCAGGAGGATCACTTGAGTCCAGGGGTTTGAGACCAGCCTGGGCAACATAGTGAGACCCTGCCTCTGCAAAAAATGAACAAAATTAGCCAGGTGTGGTGGCAGGTGCCTATAGTCCCAGCTACTTGGGAGGCTGAGGTGGGAGAAGTGCCTGAGCCGGGAAAGTCAAGGCTGCAGTGAACCAAAATCAAGCCACTGTACTCCAGCCTGGGTGACAGAGTGAGACTCTGTCGAAAAAAAAAAAAAGAAAAAAAAAGACTTTTTGGAAATTGATTCCCTTAAACATAACCCCACCTGCCCTTAGAAAATTCTTTTTGTAGCCCGGCACAGTGGCTCACACCTGTAATCCCAACACTTTGGCAGGCCAAGGAGGGAGCATCACTTGAGACCCGGAGTTCAAGACCAGTCTGGTCAACACGGTGAAATCCCGTCTCTACTAAAAATACAAAAATTAAGGTTGGGCAAAGTGGCTCATGCCTGTTATCCCAGCACTTTGGGAGGCCGACGGGGGTGGATCACCTGAGGTCAGGAGTTTGAGACCAGCCTGACCAACATGGTGAAACCCCGTCTCTACTAAAAATACAAAAATAGCCAGGCGTGGTGGCACATGTCTGTAATCTCAGCTACTTGGGAGGCCTGAGGCAGCGAACTGCTTGAACCCGGGAGGTAGAGGTTGCAGTGAGCCGAGATCGTGCCACTGCACTCCAGTCTGGCCAACAAGAGTGAAACTCTGTCTCAAAAAAAAAAAAAAAAAAAAATTAGCCGGGCATGGTTGTGTGCACCTGTAATCCCAGCTACTGGGAAGGCTGAAGCACAAGAATTATTTAAACCCAGGAAGCAGAGGTTGCACTGAGCTGAAGTCACGCCACTACACTCCAGCCTGGCAAGATTCTGTCTCAATAAAAAATTTAAAAAATAATAATAAAATTTAAAAATTTGGCTTTGGCCTAGTGGCTCACACCTGTAATCCCAGCACTTTGGGAGGCTGAGGCAGGTGGATCACCTGAGGTCAGGAGTTCGAGACCAGCCTGGCCAACATGATGAAACCCCGTCTCTACTAAAAATACAAAAATTAGCTGGGCATGGTAGCACACACCTGTAATCCCAGCTTCTCAGGAGGCTGAGGCAGGAGAATTGCTTGAACCCGGGAGGTGGAGCTTGCAGTGAGCCGAGATCATGCCACTGCACTCCAGCCCAGGTGACAGAGCAAAAACTCCACCTCAAAAAACAAATAAATAAAAATAAAAATAAAAAAATTAGCCAGGCATGGTGGTGTGTGCCTGTAATCCCAGCTACTTGAGAGGCTGAGGAGAATCTCTTAAACCTGGGAGGCAGAGGTTGCAGTGAGCCGAGATTGCACCACTGCACTCCAGCCTGGGCTACAGAGCAAGACTCCATCTCAAAAAGTAAGTAAATAAATAAAAATTAAAAAATTAAACAAATAAAAATAAAAAGAGTGAAAATTCTTTTTGTACCTCTTGGGGTGCAAATGCCTTAGTTTGAAGACCACTACTTCCTTTTTGAAGGCTTCCCTGACCCCTACATCCGGGGACCTCTCTCTGACGTTCCCACTGTTGCTATTGTACTATCTACTTGAAAGCTGCTGGGAGCTGGTTATCTTTTTAGATGAGTATCATGTTTTCCTAACAGGCTATATAGTCTCTTTGAGGATGGGAACCCTATCTTCAGGTTTTTTGTATCCCCTACACCATCAAACACAGACACTCAGAAAGTATTTGAGTTCAGTTTGATGGCAGACACTTTTCTCCGCGTGCTTCATCTCCTCATGTATGAAGTTGGAACAGCAAGGCCTACCCTTACAATTACACTGAGATGAAGGAAATAAGAGCCTCTTCAGCTCACTCCCACTCACCTAACTGGGATCAGCATCTCAATGCTCCACTTCTGAGAAATTGGATGGTCCAGCTTTATGTAACAAGGAGCTATTGAAGGCTCTTGACAAGGTCTGTAGCGAGTGGGTCTGGGGCAGACCAACCTGATATCAGTGACTGCTGGGTGGTTGGGGGGCAGGAAAGACAGTGTGTGTTGGGGGAAAACAGCTAAGGACAGAAAGTACCGATAGAAAGTTGCCCCTATGGGCCAGGCACAGTGGCTCATGCCTGTAATCCAGTACTTTCAAAGGCTGAGGGCAGGAAGATTGCTTGAACCCAGGAGTTTGGGACCAGCCTGGGCAACACAGTGAGACCCCCATCTCTACAAAATTTTATTTTAATTAGCTGGTGGTGGTGGCTAGTACCATTGCATTCCAGCCTGGGTTTTGTTTTTTTTTTTTAAGAAAGAAAGTTGCTCCTATGATCCACAAATGAGGTGATGGGCATCCACTGGGAGGTGTGTCTGGGAATGGTGAGCCACACTGCACCCTCAGGGAGCAACCCTAGCTGCCTTCCTGAACCTCCAAACCTGGATGCCAGACTGAGATCACAACCCCTGCCCGTCCACCACTAGCCCAAACGGATAGTTTTCGGCATTCCACCCTGCCCTCTGGTGGCCTCTGGGAGCATTGCAGATACAGCGTTCTAAGGAAGCCCAGCGCTGGTTCTTCCTCAGGGGAGATGGGATGGATGTGGGTAAGGGCAACATGCTCAGATAGTCCAGCCTTTGGGCCTGGCTCTTTGATGGCTGAAGAAAAAGAAGGAAATGGCCAAGCGCGGTGGCTCCGGCCTGTAATCCCAGCACTTTGGGAGGCCAAGGGATCACAAGGTCAGGAAATCGAGACCATCCTGGCTAAACACAGTGAAACCCCGTCTCTAGTAAAAATACAAAAAAATTAGCCAGGCATGGTGGCGGGCGCCTGTAGTCCCAGCTACTCGGGAGGCTGAGGCAGGAGAATGGCGTGAACCCGGGAGACGGAGCTTGCAGTGAGCCGAGATCCTGCCACTGCACTGCCACTGCACTCCAGCCCTCCAGCCTGGGCGACAGAGTGAGACTCCGTCTCAAAAAAAAAAAAAAAAAAGAAGAAGAAAACAAAGGAGGGAGAGGAAGGGGTCATACCTATGGGTTGGGCGTAACTGTGCACTTGGCAGTTTTTGTCCCTATAGTTACTGCACAGAGTGAAAACTAGGAATCTTTGACCTGAAGTTGCAAAGTAATAAGCACATGGGCCATAGTATAGTGCACGAAATGGCTTTATATGGTTTGTTGTCAGCATCCAAAATCAGGACTTTCACATTAAAATCTGAATGTCCAGTTTCTGTTGAAAAATCAAAACATGAAGCCACATGGAGTCCCCACCTTGCTGAGCAGCAGCTGGCCGGGGTTGAGGGGCAACCACTGCCCCCTTCTCCTGTCACCCAGTCACCCAGCCTGCCTCCCTCAGTTTCCTCACTTCCTGCAGTGTGCGAGTTTCCAACTCTTGACTAAGTCCAGCACTTCATGATGGAGAACAGGGTCAAAAAATATCAGGACAGGGCCCAACGCAGTGGTTCATGCCTGTAACCCCAGCACTTTGGGAAGCCGAGTTGGGCGGATCACCTGAGGTCAGGATTTCGGGACCAGCCTGGCCAACATGGCAAAACCCCATCTCTACTGAAAATACAAAAATAAGCCAGGCATGGTGGCATGCATCTGTAATCCCAGCTATGTATGTATTATATATGTATATTATATAGATTATAGATAATATTTTATATATATATATATCAGGACGGGGGTCCACCAGGCATCTAGTGCTTGAATTGCTTCCCGAGTACCACCACTAAGCATCATCAGCGTATATTCGAAGACCTGCAGGGACAGGAAAGTCACTGCCTGCCTGTAATCCCAGCACTGTGGGAGGACAAGGCAGGCAGATCACTTGAGCACAGGAGTTTGAGACAAGCCTGGGCACCATAGTGAGACCCTGTCTCTACAAAAAATGTTTAAAAATATTAGCCAGGCATGGCCGGGTGTGGTGGCTCAAGCCTGTAATCCCAGCACTTTGGGAGGCCGAGGTGGGCAGATCACCTGAGATCAGGAGTTTGAGACCAGCCTGACCAACATGGAGAAACCCCATCTCTACTAAAAATACAAAAATCAGCCGGGTGTGATGGCAGGCACCTGTGATCCCAGCTACTCGGGGGGCTGAGGCAGGAGAATCACTTGAACCTGAGAGGCGGAGGTTGCATTGAGTCTAGATTGCACCATTGAACTCAAGCCTGAGCAACAAAAGCGAAACTCCATCTCAAGAAAAAAGAAAAAAAAAATTAGCCAGGCATGGTGGTGCACACCTGTAGTCCCAGCTACTTGGGAGACTGAGGCAGGAGAATCACCTGAGTCCAGGATGGAGGCTGCAGTGAGCTGACTGCACTGCTGCACTCCAGCCTGGGTGACAGAGCAAGACCCTGTCTCAAAAAAAAAAGTGAAGTAGCCATTCCCAGTCATGTGTTAGGTATCACCAAAGGCCCCGGACTGTGCTGGTGAGTGACAATGGCATGACCTATGCCCTGAAAGAACGTCCAGTATGTGCAGGCACCAGCAAGGTTTGCAGACGAGACAGTGCCTGGCAGTGCTGACGACGGAGTGACCCCTGAGTAAAGCGCACTGAGAGAGAACAGCCGAAATTTGAGTTTCCAGGGGGGTCTATCCCCTGGATTTTACCCATTCCAATGGGCAAAATATCCCAGACATGAGAGAAATTAGGAATGTAATTCCTGAAAATATCAATAGTGGGCTCTCAACTTTGTTACTATGACATCCAGGGGTTTCTTTTCTTATTTTTTGAGACAGAATCTCACTCTGTTGCCCAGGCTGGAGGGCTGGAGTGCAGTGGCGCGATCTCGGCTCACTGCAAGCTCCGCCTCCTGGGTTCACGCCATTCTTCTGCCTCAGCCTCCCGAGTAGCTGGGACTACAGGCGCCCGCCACCACGCCCGGATAATTTTTTGTATTTTTTTTAGTAGAGACGGGGTTTCACCGTGTTAGCCAGGATGGTCTCGATCTCCTGACCTCGTGATCCGCCCACCTCAGCCTCCCAGAGTGCTGGGATTACAGGCGTGAGCCACTGCACCCGGCCGACATCCCGGGGTTTAATCAGTGAGATGGAAGCTGACTTGATTTCCTATGATAGTCGGGACACCTGAGTTTTGTGTCAAGCCCGCATAACCAAATGAGCTCCGCACATCTCTCTGCTTCTGAAGGCTGAAGCTTCTCCATCTGTGAACCGAGGTGATTGGATCAAATCTCTCTGGGCCCAATATTCACTTTTGTATCCCCAGTGCCAGCAGAGTGACTACTAGCATGCAAGTATGCACAAATGCAGGAGGTGCTCCATGAGTGTTTGTGTTTGTTAGTGACTAACTGCCTGACTCTGCCTCTGGGAACAGAGGCGCCCATAGAGTCCACAATAAATGACCCCAGGCAAAGGTTAATCTGGAAGAGCAAAAGGGAAAAAGGAAAAAGATGGGGGCGTGTCCTGAATGCGTGACACTGGCCATCAGCCCCTATGCGGTAGAGAACCATGGAATGAAGTTCTTCTAACCTGTGAAAGTGGCGTCTTGGCACGATTCACCTGGCGGCCATAGACAGGAGAGATTTCAGACGAGGTTTGTGAGCATCTTCAACCACGAGAGGGCGCCCCAGGATCACACAGTCCCGCCAGCTCCCAAAGGAAGGAGGCTGAGCCAGAGGCACCTGCCTAGTGCTAAGTCTTAGGTGAGCAGAACTTTCTCCTTGGTCACCACTGGGCCAAGACAAGGGGCCTGAGATGTAAATAAAGGTGAGCGTAGGAGAAGGAGGGGCCAAAGAGAGAAAGGGACTTGCTGGGGCCACAGAGCATGTCTACAGGTACATCAGGACACGGAACGAGACCCAGGTGGGGTCAGTTTCCCATTACCTTGAAGAGGAAGGCAATGCCCGATCTAGTAGAGAGGAAAAAGCTGCTCTGTAGTACAAGGGAGCTGACGGTGGTTAGCAAATGTCTCCAATCACAGGGAAGAAGGGGCCAGAAGCCAGGTGGGGGTGTGTCCTGAATGCGTGACACTGGCCATCAGCCCCTATGCAGTAGAGAACCATGGAATGAAGTTCTTCTAACCTGTGAAAGCGGCGTCTTGGCACGATTCACCTGGCGGCCGTAGACAGGAGAGATTTCAGTGCGTAGGCCCTGGGGAAGCGCATATGAACGGATACTTGGAAGTGTGGCCTTGGGGGAGAACCCCGGGGGAGGCCACTGCTCCAAAAGGAGGTGGCTTTTGCTCCTCCCACCCCCGCCCCTCCCCCCAGCCCCTCTCCCTCCATGTCTTTCTGGAGACACAAGTTAGTTTTTAGGAAGCACACTCCTGCTTTCAGTAATGAGAACCTGGGTCTGGAAAGAGACACAGGCCCATCTGAGAAGCCTCTAATCTAAGACACCACCTTCAGCAGGGGACAGAGCCTGAGGGTATCCTGCTCTGGAAGCTGTAGTCACCCTGAGGTGGGAGATGAGGCATGTTCCTCTGTGCACAGCTCTTACACCACCCATGCAGTTCTGCGAGGCCAAGCACAGAACCACGATACCGTGGGACCCAGAGCAGTACTCTGGACCTGTGGGGTAAGGTGGGCAGCAGCCCAGCCTCCGGGGAAAGAGAGGAGCGGAAGTTTAGAACCAATAACCCCCAGCTTTCCCTGCTTGAGTAGCTCCACAGCCCAGACTCCCACACTCCAGGCTGTGCATCACCTGAGAACAGAAACTGTGCCTTATCCTCCATCTCAGCACCAAACACAGGCTCAGCAAAGGGCAGGGGCACAAAAAATGTTTGCTGGAAAGAATGACTGGACAAGAGAGGATGCAAAGGTCAGTCAGCGTGCTCCTTCCCCCTTGAGGGCAGCAGACCAGAGCTCAGGGCTCTGGCTCAGCTCATCATGATCAAACATGACCTTGGCACCTTTCTGAACTTGAACTTCCTGTCCATGGGATGGAGATGATCCTTCGCAAACAGCCTTCCCAGGACAGCTTCGAGGATCAGGGCAGGACTACCTTGTAGCAGCCTATGGACTTAGCTCTTTCCTTCTCTCTTATTCCACTTGGTAATGTTAAGTGATTGAGAACAAACTCAATTCACCTCAATTTGCCCTCACATATTCAAGTGGTTGGAGGGTTTTTCTGTTTGATGGTTTTTATTTTTGTTTTCAGCCTATTTCTTTTTCATTTTTTTTTCTTGTGAGATGGAGTCTTGCTCTGTTGCCCAGGCTAGAGTGCAGTGGCATGATCTCGGCTCACTGCAAACTCCACCTCCTGGGTTCAAGCGATTCTCCTGCCTCAGCCTCCCGAGTAGCTGGAATTATAGGTGCCCACCACCGTGCATGGCTAATTTTTGTATTTTTTAGTAGAGACGGGGTTTCACCATCTTGGCCAGGCTGGTCTCGAACTTCTGACCTCATGATCCACCCACCTCGGCCTCCCAAAGTGCTAGGATTACAGGCGTGAGCCACCACGCCCGGGCGTTTTCGGCCTATTTCTTAACCAGGCTACTATGTGATGGTTTTTATTATTTATCTATTTATTTTTGAGATGGAGTCTCACTCTCACCCAGGATGGAGTGCAGTGGCATGATCTCGGCTCACTGCAACCTCTGCCTCCCAGTTTCAAGCGATTCTCCTGCCTCCGCCTCCCAAGTAGCTGGGACTACAGACATGTGCCACCACACCTGGCTAATTTTTGTATTTTTAGTAGAGATGGGGTTTCACCATGTTGGCCAGGCTGGTCTTCAACTCTGACCTCAGGTGATCCGTCCACCTCGGCCTCCCTAAGTGCTGGGATTACAGGGGTGAGCCACCACACCTAGCCATGGTGAAGCCTTTTTAACTCTGGTTTCCATAGCTGTAAAAGTAGATGATTGACGGGCATGGTGGCTCACACCTATAATCCCAGCATTTTGGTAGGTTGAGGAGGACAGATTGCTTGTGCTCAGGAGTTCAAGACCAGCTTGGGCAATATGGAGAAACCCCAGCTCCACAAAATATACAAAAATTAGCCAGGTGTGGTGGTGCATGCCTGTAGTCCCAGCTACTTGGGAGGCTGAGGTTACAGTGGGCTGAGATCGGGTCACTGCACTCCAGCCTGGGCAGCAGGGTGAGATTCTGTCTGAAAAAAAAAAAGATAAGTAAAACTTTCCTTTTTTTTTTTTCTTTGAGACTGAGTCTTGCTCTGTTGCCCAGGCTGGAGTGCAGTGGCGTGGTCTCAGCTCACTGCAACCTCCGCCTCCCAGGTTCAAGTGATTCTCCTGCCTCAGCCTCCCTAGTATCTGGGATTACAGGTACATGCTACCACACCTGGCTAATTTTTGTATTTTTAGTATAGACAGGGTTTCACCATGTTGGCCAGGCTGGTCTCGAACTCCTGACCTACAGCAATCCGCCCGCCTTGGCCTCCCAAAGTGCTGGGATTACAGGCGTGAGCCACCACGCCTGGCCAACACCTTTCTTATGTATGTCAGCAGGCTTTTTATGGCAATCATGGGCGATAGCAAATGTATGTATTGTAAACTCTGAAGCAGTGTATGAATACAACTACTGTCAGAACTCTGAAGCCCTAAATGGCTTGATAAAAAGGTTAGAAGTCCACCTATAATCCCAGCACTTTGGGAGGCTGAGGCAGGTGGATCACTTGAGGTCAGGAGTTCAAGACTAGCCCAGCCAAGATGGCGAAACCCTGTCTCTACTGAAAATACAAAAATCAGCCAGGCATGGTGGCACACACCTATAATCCTAGCTACTCAAGCTCACTGCAACCTCTGCCTCCCAGTTTCAAGCAATTCTCCTACCTCCACCTCCCAAGTACCTGGGACTACAGACATGTGCCACCACACCCAGCTGAGGTGGAGGCTGCAGTGAGCTGAGATGATGCCCTGCACTCCAGCCTGGGGAACAGAGTGAGACTGTCTCAAAAAAAAAAAAAAAAAAAAAAAAGCTACAGTTAGATCCAGTGCCAAAAACTACCAGCTCCAGGGTTTTGTGTGTGTTCTCCTAGATTCCTGGGCACCACCCTGTCCTTCTTTCACCTCCCTCCCAGGTAGAACACGGGGTTAAAAATCTTTCAATGACTACTGATCCATTGAAAAAACAGTCAAGGAGTACGTCAATTGGAATCGACTCAATTTCACTGCTTCTTAAGAATGAAGGAAATATTATCTTTTTAACATAACCGCAGGCCAAGCATGGTGGTTCACGCTTGTAATCCCAGCACTTTGGGAGGCTGAGGCAGGCAGATCACTTGAGTCCAGGAGTTCGAGACCAGCCTGGCCAACATGGCGAACCCCATCTCTACTAAAAATATAAAAAGTAGCCAGGTGTGGTGGTGGGCGCCTGTAATCCCAGCTACTTGGGAAGCTGAGGCAGGGAGAATCGCTTGAACCTGGGAGGTGGAGGTTGCAGTGAGCCAAGATTGCACCACTGTACTCCAGCCTGGGCAACAGAGCGAGACTCCGTCTCAAAAAAAAAAAAAAAAAGGAAAAAAAAAAGATAAGCATAGAAAACATTTAGGGAGTACCTACTATGTGTTAGGCACGTTATTGTGTCATCATTAAAGCTCATAACCTTGTGAGGGAAGGAAACAGAGTCACAAACACACACTCCTTGGCCGGGCGCGGTGGCTCACGCCTGTAATCCCAGCACTTTGGGGGGCCAAGGCGGGCGGATCACAAGGTCAGGAGATCGAGACCATCCTGGCTAACACGGTGAAACCCCATCTCTACTAAAAAACACAAAAAATTAGCTGGGCGTGGTGGCGGGCACCTGTAGTCCCAGCTACTTGGGAGGCTGAGGCAGGAGAATGGTGTGAACCTGGAAGGTGGAGCTTGCAGTGAGCAGAGATCGCGCCACCGCACTCCAGCCTGGGCGACAGAGCAAGACTCCGTCTCAAAAAAAAAAAAAAAAACAGAAACACACACTCCAAGGGAAGGCACGGGCTTTTCTGGGATGAGACAGCCATTCCTGTCTCTTAGGCTCCTCCTACTAAGCTGCTGCATATTCTCTACTACAGGCAGAAATGGAGATACACCATCTTGGTTCTTGCATAAGCTGATAGCCAGATGAATCCTGCACGTCCAACAACCCTAATCACTGGGTTAAAGGCCAGAGACTACACAATGCTAGGCTGAGGCTAGATGGGTCACTGAGGGCTTCTCTTTGTCCTTTAATCAGGGAGTAAGACCCAGTGTCCCAGGGAAAGATGGGGTCATATTTAGATCAAGACAGAAGACAAGAAAGTATGGCATGCCAAGAAGAGGTCTGCAGCCAGCAGCCCTGAGCTGTAACCACGGCTCTAGCGCTGCAGGGAGAGGCTTCCAAGCCTGTGGGGTGAGGTGTCTGCTGCCTGCCTGCCCTGTGGGGTGCTGGACTGACTGGAAGACAGAGACACCAGTGGAGCACGTACTGGTCACTGTCTCCATAACAAAAAATGGCTTGCTTTAGGGCAAACTACTCACCTCTGTGCTTCACCTTCTCCATCTGTGAATGGGAGAGCTGGGTGGACTCAATCCTCAATGCCAATGTCTGATCCTGGTTTCCTGGGGTCATTTGAAGGGCCTCTCAGAAGAACAGATTTAAGGGGATGGCTGGAAGGTCATGAAGATAATGGCCAAGGGCACCTGACCTCCCTCCAAACTCTTGCAGAGGCTCCCGCTCCCTCACCCCAACCAGAGGCCAGGGAACTAGGGGATGATGGTCAAGGAGGTGGGGGACGGGGTATGGAATGGACCAGGAGCACATGCCCCTCTCCTGGCTGCCCTGGAAAGTTGCCAGGGCAGTGATTCAGCCTTGCTCCCCTTGCTCCTGGAGCCCCTCTTCTGCCTGAGAGAAGGTGTTGGGGTGGGGCCTGCACTCCTGCAGGGCCACCTGGGTGGAGGCTGGCACAGAGGATGTGAGGCAGGGCAGGCCTGCAGCTTGAGTGGGGCGGCTCTGCTCCCTCCTCCTGATACCTTTGCAGGAGGCTTTATCCTCCCATTTTCCACCTTTCCCTTTCTCAGTCCCCTTCTGGCACTTGCCCTACTTCCCTCCTCTGACGGACTTAGCCTGGTTTCTCAGGGATATTTGCCCTCTGACAAAGAACTCAAGATCCAAAGGCTTTATTCCAGACCTCAGGAAATGGAGCTCTGCGGGGCACGTGTGGGCAGGGCAGGGTGGGGCAGAACGGTGGGCATGAGGGAGGCCTGGATCACCCCCCAACCCCACTCCCACCCCTGTCCCAGAACTCTGGACCCCATGCGGCCTGCACTCTTACCTTGTACTGATCCCCAGGGACGCATCATGTCAGGCCACACAGCCTGGAACCTAGGAACCTGCCTGGGAAAGCTCCAAGATAAGTCACATCCCTTAAAAATGCTGGCCAGGGCTGGGCATGGTGGCTCATGCCTGTAATCCCAACACTTTGGGAGGCCGAGGCAAGAGGATCACTTGAGCCCAGGAGTTCAAGACCAGCCTGGCCAACATGATGAAACCCCTGGGTCTCTACAAAAAATACAAAAATTAACCAGGCATGGTGGTGTGTGCCTGTGGTCCCAGCTACTACTCTGGAGGCTAAGGTGGGAGGTTTAACTGAGCCCAGAAGGCAGAGGTTGCAGTGAACCATGATCACACCACCGCATTCCAGCGTGGGTGACAGAGAGACCCTGTTTCCAAAAAAAAAACAGAAAAAAGAAAAAGAAAAATGCTGGCTAGGCAGCAGCACCCAACGATGGTTCAGTCAGGGTGACAAGCACCATCTCTGTTGCGAGGAGAGCTGGCTCTGGCCAGGGCAGGGGGGCATCAGGGGCTTCCCAGTGGCTCACAAGCATCTGTTTAGTACTGGCCTCACTTGTGTGCTTGCAGGCAGGGGATTACATGGAAAGACAGCCTCTCCTGCCAACGGGGGGATTTCATCGCTGCTGGGAAGGGACCTCACACCAAAAGAACCCTGGTGGAGGCTGGGCACGGTGGCTCATGCCTGTAATCCCAGCACTTTGGGAGGCCAAGGCAGGCGGATCATGAGGCCAGGAGTTCAAGACCAGCCTAGCCAACATGGTGAAATCCCATCTCTACTAAAAATACAAAAATTAGCCCAGTGTGGTGGTGCACACCTGTAATCCCAGCTACTTGGAAGGCTGAGGCAGGAGCATGGCTTGAACCCAGGAGGCAGAGGTTGCAGTGAGCCGAGATCACGCCACTGCACTCCAGCTTGGGTGACAGTGAGACTCATCTGTGGGTGGGAGAAGTGGGGGAAAGAATGCTGGTGGTTCCCAGATGCCTAACTCCCTTTCAGAAGGGAAGAAACACTTTCAACTGCGATCAGGACTCAACACCTCTGGGGATAACGAGCTGCTTTCTGGAAAGAGAGCAGGACAGGGAATCAGGACACAGGTGCTTCTGACCCCAGCCAGGAAGCCCTGATCTACTGAAGGCTCCTTAACCCAAGTTCAGTCTAAACATGACTGCTCACTAAGGCCTTTCTGCAGAGGCCCTACACTGAGAAAAGCCCCCAGTCCAGCTGAGAGTGCCCTCTGGAATGGCTGCAGGGCTCCTCCTTCCCCGGCTCCTCCTCCGCTCAGACCCAGGCCTGGGCCCTGCTCGCTAAAGCATGAAGGAGGCCCCCCAGGGAAGCCGCAGGCGCAGGGGCTTTAAATTATAGAGCAGCTTTCTTAGCCCCTCTCAGAAAGGCCCAGGCACCTTCGCTAAATAATTCACGACCTCAGGAAGACCCACTGGTTCTTAACACAGATGAAGTAGGTCAGCCCTCGGCTTGGCCCTGGGTGGGGGCCACAGGACACAGAGCAGCTTCCCCACCAGCACAGGCAGGGGCTGAAGGCTGGGCGGCCTTGCCAGCTGGTCTGATACTGCAGCGAGGCAAGGGGCACAGCGCGGGAGACGAGTAACCCCGGACTCCTCTGGGCACGAACACAGCCATCCTCTGAGGTCCAGGTAACTCGCCCACAGACACCCAGGGTTACCTGCAAGGGCCTGGTCCTGGCCAGGCTCCTCCTCCTCCTCCCTCACAGCACCTGGGTCGCCAGCTGACGCATTCACCAGCACTGACATCTTAGATCCAAGCCGACCTGTGCAGGACTGGGATTCAGGAGACGGGGTAAGGTGGGGAGCAGTCACCTGAGGTGCAAGTGAGGAAGTGACCAGAGCCAGCCACAGCCACTTTAGTTTTGCTTAGAGCAAGGCTGGAGCAACACCTATTGGGAGGGGGGTTCCGCGGCCTCTGCTGTCCTCCCTTTCCAGGCACGGCTTTGGGTCTGAGGTGGGGTGCGGTGCAGAGCAGCTCTCCCAGGAGTGGATGAAAAAACAGACAGTTAAACCCTGAGTTCAGCACACCAGCCCTCCAGTAAGAGTCTGAAAGGATTTCAAGCAACCTCTTCACAGACGAGGAACCCGAGACCCCAAGTCACAAAAGGTAAGACTGAGGGCCATGACGGGCATCCTGACACCTGGCCCAGGCCAGCCTGGGCTCTTGGCACTGCACAGCTTCCGTGAGCCTCACACCCATTTGCTCCTGCTCCAGGAATCAGAGTTGCAGCCCAAAGACTACAGGGTGGATGAGGTTAACCCCTTCTGGGCAAGATTCCAGGTCCTAGCCTTCCCTCCAGCACAGCCTCACAAGAGGCACGCCAAGGACAGACACCACCTGGCAGAGCCCAACAGCCCAAACCTCAGTCCTCTTCTACTAGAGCGAGACTCAAAAAGACCACAGGCCGTAAATGGTTAAGCCGAGTATATCACTGCCTTCCCCCAGGAAGGTCCCACCTGGGGGCCTGCTCTTGGTGTAGGGAGTCTCTCCCTACCCTGACAGCCTGGAACCTGAAGAAGTAAAGCCACAACTGCCAGGCCCTTAGGCAAGTCACTTACCCTGGACTTTGTTTCCCCAGCTTACAAACGAGGGAGGCAGGAGAGGCTAAGTGAGCTCCAAGGTCCTCCCCCACCACCTTTACAGTCACAAGCCAGCTGCCAGCGGGCCAGGCTCACTTCACTTCCTTCCCCCGACTCCACATCTCTCTGGCTCTGCCTTCCCAATGGCAGTCTGCGTCCACGGAAGGGGGAAGCAAAGGCCGAGAGCAGTCATTTTGATTTTGTTTTATTTTGCATTTCATATATTATCCAGTTTCACATTCTCACAGGATCAGCAATGACAACAGCCGCCTCATCTCCCAACTCTGAAATGGCCAGACGGTCACAGCTGCGGCTGACAGTAAAGCACTGATATGCTCAAAACAAAAAACATTGCACAGTGTTTCCTTCATTTCATTTTCTTAAACAAATGCCAGACACAAAGGCGTACTGCTGAAGAATGGAAACCCTTTTCTTCTTCATGCCTCAAACTAAACATTAAACTTATCTGACAGGGCGAACGAGGTCGCTTTAATAATTAATGGTACGCACATGAAAAATCCTTTATGATGCATAAATATTTTGTTACACAGGGTACAAAAATACTTCTCACGTTTTGGTTGGTTTTGAGGTTTGGAAAGAATGAGGAGCAGCGGCGGGCGGGGTGCGCTGTGGAGAGGTGAACAGAACGGGCAGAGAGGGCTTTCTTATGACTGTTGGCCCATCCGAGAAGACAGGAGCGGAGGAGCCCCATGTGAAATGAAAAAGCAAACCCCATCTATCTGTTGGGTGGAGGTGGGAGCTGAGCCTGGAAGCGTGTGGGGCCATGGGACTTGGGCCTCCCTGAAGCGGGGTGGGTGCAGGGGCGGGGCGAGGAGAGAGGGGCCAGGCAGGATGAACCACTGGGAGCCAGGACCTGTCGCTACGGTGACAGTGTGAGAACAAACTGTACACTCATATATACACAAGTGTAAGTGTCTTAATTCATGCCAGAAAACGTGCAAAATTAAACACCTCACTTCCTCGAGGGGGAGCTACAGAAGCAAGTTTGGGCGGGAGGTCAGGCCTTGCCAGGTCCCAGTGAGGCCTCCAAGCTGGATCTGGGCGCCCCAGGGAGAAAGTCCCCAAATCCTCCTGGGAGGCATTGGAGAAAGGCTTGAGGGTGCAGAACAAGGTGAGGAAGAGGAGGGAGGGGAACAGGAAGCAGTCCACTGAGTCAGGCTTGGGATTCACAGTCTCTGGAGGGCAGCAGCTCTGTGCAGGCCGCCCGGGGGCAGTGGGAACTCGGGGCGCCTGTCCCGGCACCACCACAGATTCCCAGAACCACCTCCCCGGTGACCAGACCTGGAGGGAGGGAGAGAGGCGGCCGTGAGCAGAGGCGTGGGACTAGAGCTAAAGCCAGGCCTGCTCTGGGCTCGGCTAAGCTCTTGAGACCCGGGGCAGAGGGAGGAACTACGGCCCTTCAGGGAGCCGGAGTCTAGGACACTTGTCCTGGGCCTCTGGGGCCAACACTTACTGAAAAACTAACAGAACTGACGGTACTTCCATCCTTGCTGGGTGGTGTCAGAGGAAGGGTACCAGCGCACCTGCAAGAGAAGCCAACGTCAGGAGCCAGCTGTGCAAACCTTCCCTCAACAGGAAGCCAGGTAACCATGGCCATCGGTGTCCCC
The DNA here is from genome assembly GCF_029281585.2 of Gorilla gorilla gorilla. NCBI lineage: Eukaryota > Metazoa > Chordata > Mammalia > Primates > Hominidae > Gorilla > Gorilla gorilla. The sequence continues at coordinate 65,500,253 of NC_073240.2, forward strand.
GCTGGAGTCCTGGTTCTGTCACTGATTGGCTGGCACATGTTGGGCCAGTTACTCACCTTTAAGCATCAGTTTCTCTATCCGGAAAGTGGGAGTGCACTGCCTGATGTGCCTCCTCTGCAGGACACAGGTTCCAGTGAAGGAAAGTCACGCAGGCGTCTCATACCCCAATCAGCCCAATCCAAATGGGCCACTATACTGGCGGGAGCCCTGGCAGCTGGGGGCAGTGGTGCCAGCAACCCGCCCTTCCCCTTTACTGACACAGCACGGAATTCCTAATTCTGTGGAGGAGGAGGAAAAGAATGAGCCTCATACATTTTTGTTTGACTTCTTTGGGTCTCAGTGTCCTCATCTAACTATAGGACAGAAATGACGAAGTCATATGTGGTTGTGAGGATCAGGTAAGACAGCATGTAAAGATACAGTAAGGCCGGGTGCAGTGGCACACACCTGTAATCCCAACACTTTGGGAAGCTGAGGTGGGAGGATCACATGGGCTCAGGAGTTCAAGACCAGCCTGGGCAACATAGGGAGATAATGTCTCTATTAAAACAAAACAAGGCCGGGCGCAGCGGCTCACGCCTGTAATCCCAGCACTTTCGGAGGCCGAGGCGGGCGGACCACCTGAGGTTCAGAGTTTGAGACCAGTCTGACCAATATGGAGAAACCCCATCTCTACTAAAAATACAAATTAGCCGGGCGTAGTGGTGCATGCCTGTAATCCCAGCTACTCGGGAGGCTGAGGCAGGAGAATCGCTCGAACCCGGGAGGCGGAGGTTGCAGTGAGCCGAGATCGCGCCATTGCACTCCCACCTAGGCAACAAGAACAAAACTCCGTCTCCAACAAAAACAAAAACAAAAAACAAAAAACAAAACAAAAAACAAAACAAAACCCAAAGTCCGTGTAGACCCCAAGGGGTAGGACTCTCCAACATCAGTCCTGATTCTTCTGAGAAGCCATGGATGAGACCCAGCTGAGGCTCCTGTTTTGACCTTCCCACCCCTGCTGTGCCATGCCCTCCATCACAAGCCTCTAAGTCTAGAGGTCTATAATGTCAGGTGGGCGGCAGCTATCTGAGATCATCCTCACCAGTGCCTGGAAGTTGCCTAAACCCTGGCACTTGCCAGAAGGCCCCACAGAGCAGTAGCCCCAAAGCTGGGTTCCCAGAGACTGGTCAAGAAAATGACACGTTCCCTCCTCCCTGTGGGCCAGTCATCTGGAAGGCAAGTATGCTGACTGCCAAGACCGCATGGAAGGCCGCCTGCCCCAGTTATGCACGGTGAAGCATGTCTGTCCCAGCCTGACCCAGGACAGGGAAAGGGGTGTGGCGGGGGGAGCGGGACAACACAGGACCTTGAGTTGCGGTTGGGGGATGAGCATCCAGGGAGGGGAGCCGGAGTCCCCTCAGGAAGGGAAGGGGCAGCACATGAGCGTGTGGCAGGAAAGGAGTAGAAGCTGGGCCTGCAGACAGCTCCCTTGAGGTTGGAGCAGGCAGACCCAGTTACCCACTTGGCTACTGGGAACTCCTGCTTCCTGGGTAAGCCATGCCAGGCCATCTGGGGGCTGATGGAAGCTTCCTAAGAACCCGTTCCTATCCCCGCCAAATTCTAGGTGCTGTTTTGTACACTGCAGAATTCTAGCCACCACATCCCAGGAGCTCAGTGGGAAGTTAGAAACCTGGCTGGATACTAGCACTTATTCCACAAGAGAGGGACACACGAGGAAACGAGCAATGCTGCTATCAGAGAAGCCGGCGGCTGGCACCAGCTCAGGGAGCCCCTTAGTGGGCCCTGACCACGGCCCTTCATGTAGCCTCCAGCTGCCGCAGCCCCAAGCAAGGAAGTCCCTGACGGGCTGGGTGTCCCGCAGGGCCGGACAAGGGGAGAACATGGACGACAGAATGGAAGGAGCTCAGGAGGCCTGCAACCCAACCTCTTTCACCACTGGGAAGCTAAGGCCTTGAATGACTGCCTAAGGCTGCCCTCAGCATATCTGCTGGATCCTGCCCTACACTCTCGCTACAAGGTGCTGGGATTCCTGCTTCCCAAGCAGCGACTTTCCCTCCAGCCTGAGGGACTCCTTGGGGAGAAAGTAGAGGAAAGCTCCCATATTTGGGCTTGGGACAGCTGTGCCACTGAAGCAGACAGAATGCATTTAGAAGGGCTGCTTTTCCACTTCCTTCGGTTGCCTGGCATAGGCCAGTGGCCTGGGTCCTCTAGAAGCCACACAATCCCTTCCTAGAGCTCTTCTTTCTGCTCCAGCTACAGGAGACCCCCAGGGGGCCAGGCCAGCAAGACAGGGCACCCGCAGTGTCCTTTCAGGGCCTCCAGTTGTGCCCAGGGGGAGCGGGGGCTCCTGAGAGTACCCCCTACAGGCTATAGTGACCAGGCTCCGAGAGGGCTGCTTCAAAACAAAGAGCGGAGGATGCAAACTCAGCCGTCTCTCAGATCCTGGGACTGACCAGTTGAGAAGATATGCCAGAAAGCAAGCAACGGGATGAACCTACATAAGAATAAATATAAGGCCAGGCGTGACAGCTCACGCCTGTAATCCCAGCACTCTAGGAGGCAGAGGTGGGCGGATCTCTTGAGCCCAGAAGTTTGAGACCAGCATGGCCACCATTACGAAACCCCGTCTCTGCAAAAAAATACAAAAATTAGCTGGGCGTGGTAGCACACATCTGTAATCCCAGCAATTTGGGAGGCTGAGGCAGGAGGATCGTGCTTGAGCCCAGGAGGCAGAGGTTGCAAAGAGCAAAGAGCATGCCACTGCACTCTAGCCTGGGCAATGGAGTGAGACTCTGTCTCAAAAAAATAAAAATAACTTAAAAAAGAGAAAGAAAAAAAAAAGATATAAACAACCAAAGATATGGAAGCCTCACTCATCTGAAATTAAAACAATATTTAACCCAGACTGGTAAGTCTACACTTTCACCTTGTCATAGTTCTAGGAATTTATCATAAAGAAAACAAAACAATGGCTGGGCGCGGTGGCTCATGCCTGTAATCCCAGCACTTTGGGAGGCCGAGGCGGATGGATCGCCTGAGGTCAAGAGTTCGAGACCAGCCTGACCAACACGGAGAAACCCCATCTCTACTAAAAATACAAAATCAGCTGGGCATGGTGGCACATGCCTGTAATCCCAGCTACTAGGGAGGCTGAGGCAGGAGAATCACTTGAACCTCGGAGGCGGAGGTTGCGGTGAGCCAAGATCACACCATTGCACTCCAGCCTGGGCAACAAGAGTGAAACTCTGTCTCAAAAAAAAAAAAAAAAAAAGAAAGAAAGAAAGAAAACAAAACAGAAGAGGTGCCCAGAGAAGTACACACAAGGATATCCACTGTTGTATAGCTATCAGTAAGCAAAACTGTATAAACAAACCAATTTACCATCTACAGGGAGCTGGACACATTCGTACAATGGTGTACTAGCCAGGTATCCAAAATGTGGAGCCACACTTACTATTATTTATTTTAAGTCCTAATATTTAAGTTTTTTTGGTTTGTTTTTTTTTTTTTTTTTTTTTTTTGAGACAGAGTCTCGCTCTGTCACCCAGGCTGGAGTGCAGTGGCGCAATCTTGGCTCACTGCAACCTCTGCCTCCTGGGTTCAAGCGATTCTCCTGCCTCAGCCTCCCGAGTAGCTGGGGTTACAGGTGCCCGCCACCACGCCCAGCTAATTTTTGTATTTTTGTAGAGACGGGGTTTCACCGTGTTAGCCAGGCTGGTCTTGACCTCCTGACCTCAGGTAATCTGCCCACCTCGGCCTCCAAAAGTACTGGGATTACAGGCGTGAGCCACTGCGCCTGGCCCTAATATTTAAGTTTTTAAAAGATTAAATATGTATTGCAGTTTTTCTAAGATTCATACCTATAGATTTACTTATACACCTGCTCCAAACTACCTACCGAACTGAAGAATTAAAAGTACAGGTTTTCTGGGGATTGGATGATAAGCCAAAGGGAAGAGAACAAAAACTGCCTGTTTTTTTCCATAAATGCAGATATGCTAATACAATAATAGCTCCTGCTCATGAAGCACCTCCCCTGTGCCCAATGCTGTTCTAGGTAGATTTCATATACTAAGTTCATTTAATCCTCACAAAAACCCTATGAAGTAGATGCTATTATCATCTCCATGATACAGATAAGAAAATAGAGGCACGGGAGTTTATGTAACCTTAAGGTCACTGGTAAATGGGTGAACCAGTTTAAGGGGGAGAAAAAAGCCATGGAAGACCCTCATATCCTCAGGTTGGAATGTAAAATGAAATCCAGTCTGGGAGGACCGTGGGATGCAATAGGACACTGAGAACCCTTGCTTTTAGGCCACCATCTTTCTATGCTGAACCCCACTGGGCCTGCCATCCACAGCTGCTTTTGTGCCTCACCCTCTTTAAGGGGAAGATTCTATCAAGAGGGTTAGAAGGCCAGGCAAGGTAGCCTCATGCCAAGACACAGCAGGACCGAACAACCTCCAGGACCCCTCCTGCAGGTCTGGTCTCTGCAGCCACGTAGCTGTGGAGGCCTGGGCTCAGGCTGGGCTACTGGCAAAGGGCATGCAGCTGGGGTAGAGAACAGAGGTACTTGTTCTCATCACCTTGTCCTTCAGCTGCTACCTTCTCCTGAAGTCACCTCCTTGCCCCCAGGCACAGAAAAACTCAGTCCTTCTATTGGTCTTTTGGGTTCAGAACAATTCACTTAAGATCAACAGTGTCCATACTTCATTTAGACACTTTTATATCCTATCTCTGGGGCAGCACTGTCAGGGGGCAAGCAGTGGGGCTGTTGGAAGGAAAAAAATAAAATGTTCTTAGTCGGGAAACAGTAAAACAACCTGTTTTACTATTGAGGAAATGGCTGCCCAGAGAGTTTGAGTAGCAAGGACAGAACTAATGACTCCCTGGTCTAATCTCTTCCCATTAGCCTGCCTCCCCAAAAATGCCACTATCCTTTGGGGTGGGTGGCCTCTATCCTAGTCCCCGTCCAAGGAAGGCCAGAAGGCAGGAACTCAGGCACAAAGAGGCCTCCAGCCTCAGAGAGGACCCAAGGGGACCCAGACAATAATGATATTAAATAACATCACGACCATCTGCACTTTCACAGCACTCCCTCCATGCCATCACGTGACTCCATGCCATCATGCGAACAACACACCTATCAAGTAGGCATTATCATCATCATTTTACAGAAACACAGAGATGGTGGGTAACGTGCCCAATGTCCCACAGCTGTTGAGAACCAGGATTTGGGCCAGAATCGGACAGCTGCAGAGTGTGGATGGGGTGGGAGAAAACTGGGAAGGAAGCCAACAGGAGGAAGAAAGCCCTGTGGCGTGGAGCTCAGGGCCAGACAGCAGTGCCACCCCCACCTGGCTGGGCAGAGGTGCCCTCTCTGATTCATTTGACAAACTCATTGTCCCTGGCTCCCAACCTCTGTCACAGCCTAGCAATTCAGAGGATAGGGCAGAACCTCTCCACCTTATCTGGTCTATCCCTCTCATTTTACAGATGGGGACACAGAGGTGAGGATCATGTAGCCAATTGGTGCCAAAGCTGGGATCAGAGGTGAGAAGCCCAGTGAGGTGGGAGCCTGTGATTCCTTCCAGTGCCTCCCAGGGCCTTGCAGTTAAACATCCGCTTGACCTGAAGCATCGAGTCACTGCCCAGGTCAGGGCAGACAGGATGAGCTTCCCTGCTCCCCGCTCTATTCCAGCCACAGAACCCAGTTTGCAGTAAATACCCAACAATTCCCTCCAGGGGAAGGTCTTTACCACCTTCCTTATCCTCTGATCAATTTTCAAGCTATTTGTGGTGCTCAGCTGGGGAAGAGCGCCAGGGTTAACCACAATTCTGCCCTCGGTACAACTGAACGTTGCGGAGCCAGGGAGCATTCCCCTGCTGGGGAAAACAGTTTGCTAGGGTAGCAGCCCCTGAATCTGAACTTTCCGCTTTGGAACTGGACAAACCCAGGTGTCACTGAGTCCCTGGAAGAGCCTGAAAATGGACATACACACAGCTCTCGGGCAGAGCACCCGATTCCTCCCGCCTCAGCTCTGGCTCCTGTGAACCCTCCTTTCTGGCTTCTCCTGCTTTCCTTCCTCATCCCCTCCTGCTCCCCAGCCAGGTCCCAGCAACCTCAATTCTCTCCTTCGCAGCAGCACAGCACACCCTGGCCGGGCAGCTCTTCCTGGGGATTAGTGCTCATCACCTGGCTGGTCAAAGGTTGAGGTAGGCTCAAAAGTGCCCCCCAGCCCCTTCCTGTGGCTGCCTGGCTGCAACTTGTCACTGCCACTGTGAGGCACCCCACTGCTCCCCGACACACGCACAGTGGGACGAGACCTCCCCTGCAGAGTGCTCCAGTGACCTGCACTTGTGGCCAAGTTAGACCAGAGGAAGTGCCTGCATGGCCAGGGGAAAGCCTGACTCCCTGCCTGCCCATTGGGCACCCAGCCCAGCACCCCACACAGAGCCTCCCTGGCCCTGCTCTAACAGCCCCGACTCTCCCCAGAAGCATTCACTCCCTGTTTCCTGCCCGGCACAGGTTCACAGTGGACAGCGTCCAGCCTTCACGGAAGCGAGAGCCAACACTCAGGGCGTTCTCAGGGTACTCTAGGTTACATCCTAGCACTCAGTAGTCACTTCGTCTTGACATCTAACTTTCACAACAACCCTAAGGCAGATTATCCGATCATTCCCATTTTTCAGATGACAAAAAAAAAAAATCGAGGCACAGCAATCTGTAAGAGCTTGATGAAAGGGACAGGAAGGGGCAGAGGCAGATGGTCTGACTCCAGAGACCATACCCAGGTTAGGACTGGAATCATAGTCCCATCACTATGGGAGAACACAGTCGGTGCCTGGGCAGGGGTGCTCGGAGCTGGGGAACCGCAGCTGGGCTGCCTGGCATCCTCCATGGGAACTCGTGGGTTATCTTCTCCCTCCCTGTCAAATCCTAAACCCAAGAGGAGGACAAATAGGTCCCTGGGGTCTGGGCTTTCAAACCATCAAGGAAGACAAGAGTTCTGCTGCAGCTCTGGGACAGCAGTGGCCAAGTGGCCAAGCACATGCAAAGTCTGGCTAGCTAAGAGCCCTTGTTCTTCGCCCTCCCCAACCTTAAAGGGCTTACCTGAGCGTGGAGGGCGGCGGCAGCGGCAGTGGCAGCTGGGTAGGTGAACGCAGCATGGGAGATGGCTGGGGTCAGCTCTGTGGTGTACAAAGGGTAGGGGGCCCAGGCCTCTGGGGATGCAGGGATCAGAGCAGCCCCCATCAGGTCATCTACAACAGGAGACAATGGCCTCCGTCATCAGAACACTCGCCTCCCCTTCCAAACAGAGAAGGGGACCCAGCACTATGGTTGAGCCATATGCCCCACACTGAGGCCAGACCACCCCCAACCACAGAGGACCCCGAGACCAGGCAAAGAAGCCACGCTAAATTGGCCTGTCATGGTGTGCATCCTGCCTGCTTTCAGACAGGCCTCAGCCCGTCTCAAATGAGAAATTAAAGAAGGTTTCAGGGAAGCTGGAAGCCCTGGCAGCTCAGAAATTCTAGGAAGGCTGCAGGGGAGGGAGGAAAACCAGGTGTTTCAAAAATGGGTGGCCGTGGACACAAAAAGCCTCCTGGAAAAGGGGCTTCCCTCTGCAAGAGCCTGCAAGTCTGCCCCAAATGCAACTCCATGAGGGCCTGCCAGCTCAGAGTGCCACTCACAGGGGTCCCGTGCGATGAAGTGTGCTCCTAGGGCGGGGTGCACGTTGCTGGGATTTGGAGTTGCCATTAACTTGCTCTTGGCCATCTTGGTGTTGGCTTTGGCAAACTCTAGCCTCAGAGTCTGTGGATTTTCGGGATCAAAGCGAATACCCTACATGGGTAGAGAAAAGAAGAGAAAGGCTTACTCTGGGGGACCCAGAGTGTTAATGGCAGAGAGTAGAGAAGGGCCCCATAAACAAGCTCGCCTCAAAGACCTGCCCACACGGTGGCTGAGGCAGAGGAAAGGCAGCTCAGGCCTTGAGTAATGGCCTTTGGCACAGACAGTGTCGCCAAGGACTCTGCCCAGGGATGGCTGGGAAATAAGATACATCTGCACATCCACTGCCTAAGAGGGCTGTGAGTCAGAGAAGACCTGTTCTCCACCTACTCACGTTCAGCGCATTCTTGGCCGCTTCTGCTCCTGCACGGCTGTCAAAGATCACAAAACCAACAGGCTAGTAGGAAAAAGAGAGAACACCCTTATATCTCTCCTAGCATTCCACCTCTCCCTCCAAAATAACAAAAAAAGAGATCATCTATGTGGAAACAGTATTTGCCCTGCTGATGAGAATACAAAAGGAAAAAAAGCCCCCCAAAACTCCAGCCCACATCCTCCCTGTTCACTGGAACAGCAGTTTAACATGCAACAAAAGTCAAGTCTCCCTCCCCAGGAATATCCTGTGGGAAATGATACCAACAGAGCTTAATTCCACTGAATTAAACGTCGCCCTTTTAGTAAAAGTATTGTTTTTAATGCATGCAGATAACTAAAAGTAAGTCCCAGTGTTTTCCCCAGCAAGAAAGGGGACACCAATGTATCAAGGGCATGGGAAAACTCTGGTTCTATCAAGGAGCAATAGGTTGAAAACTGCTCCAACTTCATTTTCCCAAGGATCAGTCTAGACCCCAAATAGCCCCCAAAGGCTACCGGGCCCTGGCCTCCTTGTATTAAAAGCTAGAGCTCAACCATGCCATTGCACTCCAGCCTGGGCAACAAGAGCAAAACTCCATCTCAAAAAAAAAAAAAAAAAAAAAAGCTAGAGCTCAGCTAACTGCTTTACTATCCTCAGCCAGCGGGGCTCCCAGATTCCTAAGAAACAGACAGGGAGGACCAGGAGCTGGCTGGGCTCAGACGGCCAGTGAAAGGACAGTGGGACCTACAGAGGCTGCTCTGTCAGAAACAGGACAACAGGGAGCAAGTCTGTACCACCAGATGCCTCTAGATTAGGGAAAGGTTAACGGGCCCTTGTTTGAGCTCAGCAGTCGGTCTGGGCTGGGAGGAAGAAAACCCTAGGAGAGAAATTACCTGTCTCGCAGTGAGCTTGATCAGGGACCCTTCATACCCCTGCGGAGAGAGGTGGCTGTTACCGTGGAAGGTCAGAAGCGTGTGTTGTGCTAGCCCAGCGCTGCCACCTCATCAGCCCCCGCTTTCCCCAGGGCTCCCCTGAGTCATTCTCACACCCTTCTCCCTGTCAACATCAACCCACCCTGACCTCCGCCACTGCCAAACGTCTACCGCCCTGCGTTCTGAATCACGCGGTCTAGCACATGGGGTGGGCATCACGCGGCAGCACTCATCACTTCAGGCAGAAATTCCCATTTGCTCCACTAACTAGTAACCCGAGAGCACAGACCTTACCTTTTAAGTTTTCTCATCTGCAAACTGAAAAGGCTACACTGAATCTCAAAGATTCTTTATATAACCACATATATTTAAAGATTCTTACTGTTAGCTGGGCATCATGGCTCACGTCTGTAATCCCAGCACTTTGGGAGGCCGAGGCGGGCAAATCACAAGGTCAAGAGATCCAGACCATCATGGCCAATATGGTGAAACCCCATCTCTACTAAAAATACAAAAACTAGCCAGGCATGGTGGAGGGTGCCTGTAGTCCCAGCTACTCGGGAGGCAGAGGCAGGAGAATCGCTTGAACCCGGGAGGCGGAGGTTGCAGTGAGCCGCACGCCACTGCACTCCAGCCTGGGCAACTGAGTGAGACTCTGTCTCAAAACAAAACAAACAAAAAGGACAAGCGCCGTGGCTCACGCCTGTAATCCCAGCACTTTGGGAGGCCGGGGCGGGCGGATCACGACGTCAGGAGTTCAAGACCAGCCTGACCAACATGGTGAAACCCCATCTCTACTGAAAACACAAATATTAGCCGGGCATAATGGCGCGTGCCTGTAATCCTAGCTACTTGGGAGGCTGAGGCAGGAGAATTGCTTGAACCCAGGAGGCAGCGGTTGCAGTGAGCCGAAATCAAGCCACTGCACTCTAGCCTGGGCGGCAGAGCAAGACTCGTCTCGAGGAAAGGAAAAAAAAAGATTCTTACTGTCTCCATTTAACTGGCGAGGAAACAGAGGCTCAGAAGGCAGCATGTGAATTCGCGGAACCAGGACACGGGCTGGACCTGCCCCCACAGCTTCTGCCACGCCTTCCCGCATCATCCTGCTGCCCTGCCCGACCCGAGATTCACTCCCGCTGCTTCTCCAGCGTCCCAGGCTCTACCCAGGGGGCGGCTGGGTCCTGACTCACCTTGAACGGCCGGAAGAGCAAGTAGAGTTCTCTGGGTTTAATGTCCACAGGGAGGCCGCTGACAAACAGTGTCCGGACCTGGAGACAGAGACCAGTGATCAGGGCCAGGCTGCCCAAGACGGACAGGGATGACAACAGCGCTTCCTTCAGGCAGGCAACTGGAATCCTTCTAGAGCTTAGAGGAATTCAGCCTTTCCTGGGCCTCCTTGGATACCCAAGGCAAATTAACATTGTTTCACAGCACTCAATTTCTCAAAGCCCTTTCCTTTCTCTGGGTACATCCCAGAGGCATCGTGCTGCGTCTGCCGGATGCCTCTGCACACAGACTGAGTCTGCTGGTGAACAGAGGCAAAAAGAAAGCCCTGTTTGATAAGGGTACAAACCCAGCCCAGCATGCCTTTTTTTTTTTTTTTGAGACAGAGTCTTACTCTGTTGCCCAGGCTAAACTGCAGTGGTGTGATCTCAGCTCACTGCAACCTCCACCTCCTGGGTTCAAGAGATTCTCCTGCCTCAGCCTCCTGAGTAGCTGTGATTGCTGGGGTACACCACCACGCCATGCTAATCGGTATGCCTTTTCAAACCAAAGCCTCCTCTAAAAATCTGAAGAAAGCTGCAGTGCCTGACCCCCCAAAAATGTACATGTAAAAATGTATCTATTTTTTTAATCCATTGCACCACTGGCCCCTCAGACAAAAAAGTATCTGTTTTCTAGATGATACCCATGGCCTCCTGGTAGAGAGCCTCCAGTCTGGTCGAGGGGAGGAGCAAAGATGTAAAGGAAACAGAGTCCCATGCCCACTATCCCCTACAGTGATTTCAACAGAGGGCCCGGCACTTTCTCATCCATCTCCTGCTCCTACATGAGATGTGGGACCTTCAATGTCAAGAAACACCTTATACTCCTGCCTCTCTGCCTGCTCTTAGCATGGTGATGGTACTAAATGTTGACTGAACAGGGTAATGGGTAAACAGTCAAAACCATTATGCTGAGTTTTGAAGAACACGCTAAGATCTTGCCAGCTTCAGGTGAAGCATTTGACGCTGTGAGTTTTTTTGTTTTGTTTTTTTTTTTGAGATGGAGTTTTGCTGTCACCTGGGCTGGAGTGCAGTGGCGCCATCTCGGCTCACTGCAACCTCTGCCTCCCTGGTTCAAGCGATTCTCCCACCTCAGCCGCCCATGTAGCTGGGACTACACGCATGCACCACCATGCCCAGCTAATTCTTTGCATTTTTAGTAGAGATGGGGTTTCACCACGTTGGCCACGCTGGTCTCAAACTCCTGACCTCAAGTGATCCGCCCACCTCGGCCTCCCAAAGTGCTGAGACGACAGGATTGAGCCACCGTGCCTGGCTGATGCTGTGAATTTTGAGCATTGCCCCCAACATGGTTACAAGCCAGGTCTAAACACTAGGTGTCCATCCTGTGACTGTAGCCACTGCTGCTATTTAAACGCTGCTGGCACCGGATGCTAAACTAGCAAGCCCTGATCAGCCAAAAATTGTGATGGGGGAGGGGAGACTTTCCATAGCTTAGATCCATTCAAAACATTTTTTGAAACCGTGGCTTCCTGAATAATGAAAAATGTGAACAAGCAGAGCGTCCCTACATGCTTGACTACTGCTCTGGGCCACATCTCCTCCTGCGAAGCCAAGCACAGGTCTTCTGAACTCACCGCTGCAGATTTTAGAAGTTCACATGCCTCACCCCATCACGCGGCCATTCTTGAAAGCATTAAGTTGCCCTACAGTGGGCCACATCCCCTTCTTGAGAGGTACCAAAGAACTTGCTCCGCTCTCTAGTGATGGCCCGCTGACCCCAGACAACAGCCTTTCTGAGACGATGGCTTTTATCAGTGGCTTGTCTCAGGAAGCTGGAGCAATGTTAGGTAAAACTACACCCAATGCACCCAGAGAACTCAACAGAGCCAAGAATGTCAAAGGAAACCAGCCAGGATAGCTGCTGGTTACTGGTGTCACCACTCCCACTCACGCAAGAATGACTCTCAGCCACGGTGAAGACAAACTTTGTCTCTTAAACTTTGACTCTCAGCCATGGTGAAGACAAACCTCACGTGAGCTTTTGCCAAGCCCATTTAGCAGAATCTCGGGCCGCTTGGGATGCATCTTCTCCCTTGGGACACATCTTCCCCTCAGTAGAGGCACCACTATACCAGCCTCTGTGCCTGCGCTTGGGGTGATGGCACCTCACACCTCACAGCCCTGGCAGCTCATGTCCCACGGAGACACCACTCAAATCCTGCTTTGTTGTTGGCAGCATCTGGGGGTCTGGACAGCCAAGGATCCAGGATGGGTGAAACCGAGCTCCTGACCTGAGCCCAGCAGGCCTCTCTACCCTTTGATGTAAGGGCCTTGACTTGTGCGTGTGAATCCCCAAGCAGAAGTGACATGTCCAAGGTCACATGGCTTGTTCTTTAAAGGCAGCAGACCTGGAACTCAAAACCCAGGCCTCGGCCAGGTGCAGTGGTTCATACCTGTAATCCCAGCACTTTGGAAGGCTGAGGCAGGCGGATCACTTGAGGTCAAGAGTTTGAGACCAGCCTGGCCGACGTGGTGAAACCCCATCTCTACTAAAAATACAAAAAATTAGCCAGGTGTGGTGGCCCATCCCTGCAGTCCCAGCTACTTCGGAGGCTGAGGCAAGAGAATCACTAGAACCCAGGAGGCAGAGGTTGTGGTGAGCCAAGATCGCACCACTGCACTCCAGCATGGGCAACAGAGTGAGACTCCATCTCAGAAAAAAAGAAAAAAAAGGCTGGGCGTGGTGGCTTACACCTGTAATCCCAGCACTTTGGGAGGCCGAGGTGGGTGGATCACTTGAGGTTGGGAGTTCAAGACCAGCCTGACCAACATGGAGAAACCCCGTCTCTACTAAAAAATACAAAATTAGCTGGGTGTGGTGGCACATGCCTATAATCCCAGCTACAAGGGAGGCTGAGGTAGGAGAATCACTTGAATTGGGAGGCAGAGGTTGCAGTGAGCTGAGATCACACCACTGCACTCCAGCCTGGGCAACAAGAGCAAAACTCCGTCTCAAAAAAAAAAACCAAAACCCACGTCTTCCTATTACATGCCCAGCCTGGCAGAGGTGATGGGTGCTTTGGGTGCTGGGAAAGGACGACAGGACCTGAGCATCAAGCCCTCTGGGTAGCTCAGGGTCTGCCTCCAACACCTCACCCCCAGAGGATGGGCCAAGAGTGCAGCCACCAGTGTCCTGATGGAGGGACCTAGATCAGTACCACTCCCTTCTCTCCTCCCCTTCCTCCCCAGGAAAGCAGGACATGATTTGGGTCAAAGACCCAGACCAGAGCAGACCCACGGAAACCTCTGCTTCAGTTCTCCCCAGGGGCCACACATTTCACCCGGGCTAATTTTAAACCCTCCCTCAAATGGCTCCTTTCTGGCCAGACCTCCCCAGAGGCCTCTTAAATAGCAAGTTCTCAGCACAGAGTTTCCGCTTGGGGTGGGGTGGGGTGAGTGTAGGGGCTGTTTCCTTATCCCGGCTCAAGACTCGTTTCCAGCCAGGATTCCCTCTCGGCCCGATGACCCTTTTCCTCAGGGTTCCATCTTTCAGGTTCTATAGAGTCCAAAAGGCTACCCCACAGCTCCCATCCTGTCCCTGGCCACCTCTCAGGTGGTCAAGGCAGTCACGGATGAGCTGGTGGGCCCATCTGCCTGAGCACAGATGCTCTGTGGGGAGCAGTCCGGGAGGCTAAATCACAGCAAGTGTGATCCCCAAACACCCGCCTTGGTTCCTACTAGATTCCAGCCACCCCAGCAGATGACATCTTAAAGCCCAGCCCCTTGTACAGACAGGGAGACTGAGACCCAGAAAGCCTTGGTGATTTGTCAATGGCACACAGCTGAGTTCACGGAGGAGCAGGGCTCCTGAGACCAGGCACCCTGACTCTGCTGTTTGTGAGGGCAGGGGGAGCGGCACAGGGCAGCCTCATCAGCATCATGGGTGGGTAAGTGCTGCCATCCATCCACTCAGTATGACACTTGTTTAGGATGACAGCCACACCAGAGTGAGGAGGGCAGAAAAAGAGGAAACTGGCAAACCAGGAGCAGGGGAAGCGTGGGCTCCGCAGCCTGACCAGCCACATGCAGGGAGGAACAAGAGGTTCCAAAGCCGCCCAACACCTGCTTCCATCAAGCCCGCCCAGCCCACCCACTCCAGGGCCCTGACAAGCATCCACAAGCCTGCCTGCACTGCCCCCTCGGCTCACCCCTTCCTCACTCCTTAACTAAAGGTATCCAGCCTTCAGGTCTTTCCGGAGTCCTCAACTACCCTTTCCTTCCTCTGAAGCCCCACAGTGGCCGTTAGGACCCCTTGCCTTATAGTTCCCAGCAGTCTGAGGTACCCCTCACCTTGACTACAGAAAGCCCTAGAGACAGGAACCAAGCCTCAAAACATTTCCATCTCCCAATGTCCCTAGAGTCAGGTCTAAGCACTGGAGACCTCCCTCATCTCTACACACCTCAGTCCCTGCAGAGAAGAAACTCACAGCCAGAGACCAGATGTGATCCAGCATGGCAGAACAATACCATAAATGGCAGAGAGGGCCGGGCATGGTGGCTCACACCTGTAATCCCAGCACTTTGGGAGGCCAAGGAGGGTGGATCACTTGCGGTCAGGAGCTCGAGACCAGCCTGGCCAACATGATGAAACCCCGTCTCTACTAAAGATACAAAGTTAGCTGGGTGTGGTGGTGCACACCTGTAGTCCCAGCTACTTGGCAGGCTGAGGCACGAGAATCCCCTGAACCCCGGAGGTGGAGGTTGCAGTGAGCCGAGATCATGCCATTGCACTCCAGCCTGGGCAGGAAAGCAAGACCCTGTCTCAAAAAAAAAAAAAAAAAAAAAAAGGCAAAGAGAACAGGCCTTAGTTACACTGGAGTTTGCTTCCTAGCTTCATGCTTGGCCTGAGGAAGCCACTTCATCTTTCCGAATCTCAGTTTCTTATTTTTATTTATTTTTCATTTCTTTTTTTTTTTTTTTGATGGAGTCTCGCTCTGTTGCCCAGGCTGGAGTGCAGTGGCACAAACTCTGCTCACTGCAACCCTGTCCTCTGGGTTCAAATGATTCTCCTGCCTCAGCCTCCCAAGTAGCTGGGATTACAGGCACCTGCCACCACGCCCAGCTGTTTTTTTTTTCAGTAGAGACAGGGTTTCACCACGTTGGCCAGGCTGGTGTCCTCACCTCAAGGAGTTCCTTGAGGTCAGGAATTCCTGACCTCAAGTGATCCGCCCGCCTTGGCCTCCCAAATTACTGGCATTATAAGTGCGAGCCACCATGCCTGGCCTCATTTTTTTTTTTTTTTTTTTTTTTGGAAATGGAGTCTTGATCTGTCTCCCAGGCTAGAGTGCAGTGGCGCTATCATAGCTCACTGCAGCATCAAACTCCTAGGCTCAAGAGATCTTCCTGCCTCAGCCTCCAGAGTATCTGGGACTATAAGTGTGCACCACAATGCCTGGCTAGCTTTTCCATTTTTGTAGAGATGAGGTCTCACTATGTTGCCTGGGCTGGTTTTGAACTCCTGGGCTCAGAGAATCCTTCTGCCCTGGCCTCCCCAAAGTGGTGGGATTACAGGTATGAGCCACCATGCCTGGCCTCAGTTTCTTCATCTTCACAACACAAACACCATCTACCTCCAAGACTAAGAGCTCACCTTACTCTCCCCATTACTTGTGAGAGCAATAAAATGCTGGCTTCATTTAGGGCTCCTGCATTTACCTGCACAAGGACCTCCCTCATCAGGTGCCATGAGCCACTTATTAAGGTTGTCTACTGAAGCTGGTAATGTGGGTGAGATGTCCTAAGGTGGTCACTAAATTCTTTAGTTTTTCTTCTCTCCAGAGGAAGTAATGCCCAAAATAGAAGACACCACAGAGATCAGCTAGTTCAACCCCTTCATTTTATAGATGGGGAAACTGAAGCCAAGAACAGGGTAACAAGGCAAGCTGATGGCACAGCCAGGATCTTTCAGCAACGGCAGGAACAGAGACATGCAGTTACTTCTCCAAGGTCCAGCCAACTAGTCTTGTGTCTCAGGCCAGTACAGGGGACCACTGTGGTACCTACGTCAGGGTAACAGGGGAAACATTCAGGAACAGGCTGGATGCTCCAACCTGGGCAATATAGCAAGGCCCTATCCCCCCCACAAAAAATCAGCCAGGCGTGGTGGAAGGCACCTGAAGTCTGAGCAACTCGGGAGGCTGAGGTGGAAGCATCGCTTGAGCCCAGGAATTCAAGGCTGCAGTGAGTCATGATTGCACCACTTGAATTCCAGCCTGGGCAACAGAGCAAAAAAAAATAAAAGGTTAGATGCAGACAAGGATTTAGGCACCGACAACTAGTTGATGACAAGAAGGAAAGTTCAACCAAATAACTCATGTCCTGCCTATTCCATGGGTTTACTACAAGAATTCAGCACATACACAAAACGTTTTAAAGCATTTAAAGAGTGCACAGGGGTGGTTCTCACAATCTCAGGCTGCTGGAAGGCACCAAACGCATTCACTTGGGCCCTTTTCCATACTCTCATCCCTTCTGCAGAAGCATCCAGCAACCCAAGGGTTCCTGTCCCAAAATGTGAAGAGCAACCACAGCCCTTCCAAAAAAGTCACCCTTATGGCAAGTAAGAGCAGAAATGCTGGGAGCACAGTCAGGTCCTCAGCACAGCTGGAAGGTATACCTGTAGTCACATGGAGCAGGTATGGGGGAGACCGGGGGAACGGATGGAGGATGATTCTGAGAACTCAGTCAAAGATAATTGTTGAGGAACAACCCTTCTGGTAGAACCTGCTGCAAGCACCAATATAGGCAAGGAACGTGGCCAGGGTTGTGTACCCATACAGAATACCAGACATGGCTGTGTGGCTCTCATGACCCCACAGGAGCAGACCCAGCCCTGCTGGAGGTCCCAGCCAGTGTCAGGCCTACCTAGGGGAACTGACCAACTTTTGGCACAACTGTCTCTGCCCAGCAAAGTTTTGGAGGCACCCAGAGCTGCTCTTTTCTGAGGCAAGTCTTGCCTCTAGAGTCACAGGGAGTGGGAGGGTGGGAGAGGGGTCCATGGACCCCACAGGCTATCACTTACTGGCACTTCCTGGAGTCCTCTAGGTCTTTGTTGCCAATTGTTTATAAGCCTGACTCCTTTGGGGAGAAGGGCCTGTGTGTTCTTGAGCTCTTTCCCTCCAGCCAGTGCTAGACCTAGAGTGCCTGGGAGCTACCTATTTTTATTTTTAATTAAAAATTAAACTTTTATTTTTATTTTTATTTTTATTTTTATTTTTTGAGATGGGGCGTCACTCTGTGGCCTGGGCTGGTCTCGAACTCTTGGGCTCAAGTGATCTTCCTGCCCCAGCCTCCCAAAGCACTGGAATTATAGGTGTGAGCCACCTCACCCATTCTGAGCCACCTCTTGACCTCTCCCCACCTCCCCGGGAGGCCCCTCAGTCTCACTCCCAGCTCCAGCATCGTAACTCAGCCCTGGGGTCCTGGGGAAGGGGAGCACAGCACCTGGGTGGCACAGGAAGTAGAGCCCCCCATCCTCAGCCTTGATTCTGGAGGCCCCTGGAATGGGGAATCCCCTCCTAGTACGAATAGATCTAGGAGGAGCTTTTGGACCATGCTGTCTAATCCCACCACGACGGAGGAGCCTGCCCAGGCTGCCCAGGTCACCCAGCCCTCTCTTTCAGGAAGGTGTGAGCTGCAAGCTGACATCCAAATGTTCTTCCTCCACAGCCCTCTCCAGCCTAGAGGTTAAGGGGTCATTTTTTAGAGAAGTAGGAAGAAGGGGCTCTGACAAACCCATTCCCATCTACGTGTCAGTGACGTTCTTCCTTCAGACAAACTGACATTTGTTTCAGGATCTTCAGAAAAGACCAAATTAAACAACCCTTCAGGAGCAAAGTATCAGGAGCACCCAAGACACCAGCACAAATCCAGGCTTGCGTGGAAAGGGACTTGGCCTGTCTTTCTTTTTTTAATTATTTTTTAATTTTTTTGAGACGGAGTCTTGCTGTCACCTAGGCTGGAGTGCAGTGGCACCATCTCAGCTCACTGCAACCTCTACTTCCCGTGTTCAAGCGATTCTCCTGCCTCAGCCTCCAGAGTAGCTATGACTACAGGAGCGCGCCACCATGCCCGGCTAATTTTTGTATTTTTAGTAGAGATGGGGTTCCGCCATGTTGGCCAGGATGGTCTTGAACTCCTGACCTCAAGTGATCTGCCCACCTTGGCCTCCCAAAGTTCTGGGATTACAGGCGTGAGCCACCGCGCCAGGCCTACTCGGCCTGTGTCTATCAGCTCAGGCAGACGTCTCTCTTGGCCCTGGACACTGCCATGGGCAGACCTGGCATTCAAGCTGCTGCCACAAAAGGCCAGTGCCCTAGACAGCAGATGCTTAGGGTCCCTCCTTCCAGGGCACACACAGGGCCCAGCTCACATGGAGGTCCTGCAGGAATAGGGAATGGGCTCATGGGGGAGAAGGAGGGGCCAAAGCAGCTGAGCAAAGCCTCCATGAAGAACAGGACTGGGACATGGGGTCGGCCAGGAGCCACGACCATGGGGACCCCACACTTGGTCAGAAGTGGCTGTGGCCTGGCCGCTCACCAGAAGCGTGTCTCCCTCTGCAAGGGGAAGGACAAGCCCGATGCTGAAGGATCCAACTCTAAACTTCTCAGATACTGTGACCATGAGGACAAGTTCCATAAGTGCTGGCTTTTATTAGTGATGGAAAAGGTAAACACTGCTTTCAAAAACAGTGGTAGGCTCAGGGATATTAAAGTCTCTTAAGCTTTAAGTTTGGAGGACAAATCCCGGCCTTAGAATAGCCACGAAAGGACCCCAGACTCCAGGAACCACCACCTAGAAAACAGATCCTTCTCCGGATCACCTGAGGTCAGGAGTTCTAGACCAGCCTGGCTAACATGGTGAAACCCCCTTTCCACTAAAAATACAAAAATCAGCCAGGCATGGTAGCGCACGCCTGTAATCCCAGCTACTCGGGAGGTTGAGGCAGGAGAAATCGCTTGAACCCAGGAGACGGAGGTTGCACTGAGCCGAGATCACGTCACTGCACTCCAGCTTGGGCAAAAAGAGTGAAACTCCATCTCGAAAAAAAAAAAAAGAAAGAAAGCAAATAGACCCTTCTCCACCAAGGATACTGAGGCAAGAAACCACTGGAACCACTCCCCACTCTTCCCTGCCCACAGACAACCCACCAACCTACCAGGAACAGTCACCCCTAGAGGCCAACTCTGGCCTTCTGTAAATTCCTGTCTCACAGGATTGGGACTTGGAGAAAAGACACCCCAGGAAAATCTCACTGCAGGCAATAGAAATATCCTAAAAAAAAAAAAAAAAAAAAAGACTTTTGCAGCAACCCTTTAGCATCTCTAAAAGTTAGAATTCAATCTGGAAAGGAAGAATTGTTTCAACTGTCCACTCACAATGTTCAAGTAACGAATGCACGTGCTTCAGCAGTCCCCTACCCACTGCTTCGAGCGAGCTCTCCTGGTGTCATCTGGATGGAAAACACTACTTTGGGAAGGGGGTGAGAAGAGGAGAGAAATCCAAAAAGGGAAAAACGAGCCTCTTATAAGCCCCTCCCACATCCTTCCCCAACTCCCAGCCCTCAGTAGCAACCCAAATACAGAACATCTGAGCTGGAAGAAACCTTATTTTTAGACGAGGAAACCAGGGCCTAGGGGTCGAGCGAGTTGCTCGCAGTTACCGAGCATGTCAGACACAGCCTGTTCCCAAGTGCCCAGCTCACAAGTCAATGCTCTTTTGCAGACCTTGATCTCACACCAACCCACTCAGACCCAGTGGGGCCAGCCCAAGGTACCCAGGAACAACTGGCCTTCGGCTTTTTTTTTTTTTTTTTGAGACAGGGTCTTACTCTGTTGCTCAGGCTGGAGTGCAGTGGCGCAAACATGGCTCACTGCAGCCTCCTGGACTCAAGTGATCCTCTTGCCTCCATCTCCTGAGTAACTGGGACCACAGGTGCACACCACAAAGCCCAGCTTTTTTTTTTTTTTTTTTTTTGAGACGGAGTCTCACTCTGTCGCCCAGGGTGCAATGCAATGGCATGATCTTGGCTCACTGCAACCTCCACCTCCACCTCCTGGGTTCAAGTGATTCTCCTGCCTCAGCCTCCCAAATAGCTGGGATTATAGGCACCCACCACCATGCCCAACTAATTTTTGTATTTTTAGTAGAGATGGGGTTCCACCATGTTGGCCAGGCTGGTCTCAAAAACTCCTGACCTCAAGTGATCCATCCGCCTCAGCCCCCCAAAGTGCTGGGATTACAAGCATGAGCCACTGTGCCCAGCCCCTGGCTAATTTTTTAATTTTGTGTAGAGGTGGGGTCTCACCATGTTGCGCAAGCTCATCTCGAATTCCTGGACTCAAGCCATCCTCCTGCAATCCCAAAGTGACTCACGCCTGGCCTGGTCTTCAGCTCATGAACAAAGAGGACAGACCCAGTACCTTGCAAAAGGTTGGGGTAGGTATGATGGTGGCGGTGGCAGGGGGGTGGGGGGTGGTCCCACTGGATGATGCCATGGTGAATCCTACACGGTTACAGGCCAACGACGAGACTGACTGACAGACTGTCAACTCCCCACAGCTGAGTGTGAGTGGCCTTGTGCCCCACTAGCTATAGGGAGGTTGGGGATGGGTGGCTGGAGCAGGGCCCAGCCATCCCTACCAGCCCAGACCACAGAGCGCACGAGCTGCAGCCTACATTTCTAAGTTTACGGCTTTCCTTTTATAAAGACACCGAGCATGTTTTCAGAATTTGCTGCCATCATCATCGCACCCAGATCTGATCCGGCTCCCCCAAGGGAAAGAGACCCCAGTGAGAACCAGGACACTGCACTCGGGGTCCAGCTCAGAAGATACCCACTGACGAGATTCCAAACAAAAGACACAGAACCTCGAAACAACGTCAGGAAGCCCAGGGTGAAGCCCCAGCCCTGTCACCAGCCATGGCAGGTGGCTTTGTGGCCTTCGCTTGTCAGCCTCAGCTACAGGAGAGTAGACTCGCCTCAGGTCCCGTCACACACTGACACTCTACGACACCAGGCGTTTTAAAGGGCAGCAGAATGCGACTGAGTCTCGGATAAGACTCAGCCACCGTCCTCCATCTGCTCAGAGCTTCAGTGACTCCTTCTGCACACAAGGTGGCAAAGAAGTGGTGTGAACAGAGAAGAGAAGGGGACAAGATGGAAGTCAGGGGCCAGCCAGCTCTGGGCCCTAGACCAACCTGGGCCTGGGAACTTGAGGGGGGGTCTCTGCAGAGCCAACGTTAGGGCTGCCGAACAGAAACGTCAGGGCAGTCATACCCTTGGTGTGGTCTTGGTCGCCGTAGTGGGTAGGGGGTGGGGGTGGGAGTATTTTGGGGGATTGGGTCCTGCCTGGGCCCCGCGCTTAGGCTTGGCACCAGCAGGTTGCTCTTACGCCTCCCATAGGAAAGAAGGCCCTCTGAGTATGGCCACTTGACGTGAGGTGGATGGAATGTGGCGACATGGCCTGCAGACCCAGGACTTATAAGGCTCTGAATAAGGACACAGGGGAAGACAGCAAGCAGCACACAGCCAGACAGTGGATGTGAACCTAGATCCACACACTCCACAACATGTTTCCCATGCTTCCTGCAAGGAGCTCTGGGGTGGCTCAGCTACCCAGGCAAGGACGATGCCCAGATCCCCTTGCAAGAAGCCCCCATCTAGAGGACACTTGGCCCCAGAGTTTACCAGTGTCACCACAGCCTCACCTAGTAAGGACAAGTCCCAGGTTCAGGTGGGATCTGGTGTTCTGCCTGCTCCTGCTATCCCTCTTGCCCCAAATCCCATGTTATCAGGGCCTGGCTATAAGGCCCCATCCTGGGCTGCACCTTGTAGTTTCATTCCTTTACACAAACCATCAGCATGCAAAGCTCATAGTCCTTTGAGCAACAGGTAGAACAGGTATGGGGTCCCCATTTTACAGATGCAGAAGTCAGTCCAGGGATCAAGTGCCTGGCTGGCCAGTGGCAGAGCTGAGGCTTAAGTCCAAGTTGCCTGAAAAGTTTGGGGCTCTTCCTCATAATGTGCAATGTGTCCTAGACTTCCAACGGTGTGTGTGTGTAGGGGTGGAGGGAATAGAGACTGGGGGGAACTAAGCCAGGGTGAAAAGTTATCTGAAAGGAGGGACAGGGCTGGGCAGGTATAAGAAGGCTTCAGACCTCATTCTCCAAGCCACTTCCAGCCCCAGGAAGAGAAGCCTTAATGTCGTGGGAACACACCTGGTCAAAGCCTGTTGTGTGCACTTGACCTACACCTCATTTAGGGAACTAGACCAAACAGAGAATGAGCTGTGCTTGCAAACTCTGTGTCAGGGCAGGCTGGCTGAAGCGTGCCTTCCATCAGGATCCAGACAGAGCCAGGGGCCAGGACTTGGCTTTCAGGGGCAAAGTTCACTGGGCACCCCGGCATGGAAGCCTCCCAGGCCCACCCACCTCCTGCAGCCTTCTTGGTGCTGTGTGGCCAGCTAACACAGATCTACTGCCTGCCTGTGTGCCTGGCAAGGGTTGCAGTTGCCGCCACTGCCATACAATACCCTACAGAAGGGACTAGATTCAAGGCATTGGGCTAGAGGACCCCTACACCCCTCACTGCCAGCTCCTAAATCAATACCTCCAACCCTTAAACCACATGATGCTATGCCGGCATGAACACACAGCCCCAAGCCCACCACACCTAGCCCATTACTTGACAGAGGCGAATGAAACCTGACAGGAGAGATGTTTCCTAACATGATGCTCCTGTCAGGAGGGGGTTTCTGTTCAGAGGTAGAAGCTGCTTCTGCAACCTGCATTCTGATTTGCAGCTCCCTGCCACAAACATAGTAGGACCCTCCATCCCAAGCTGTGCCCGGATGTATATGGCCACAACTGTACATCAAGAACAAGAGGCAGGGCGCGGTGGCTCACGCCTGTTATCCCAGCACTTTGAGAGGCTGAGGCGGGCGGATCACGAAGTCAGGAGATCGAGACCATCCTGGCTAACACGGTGAAACCCTGTCTCTACTAAAAAAGTAAAAAAAAATTAGCCGGGCGTGGTGGTGGGCGTCTGTAGTCCCAGCTACTCAGGAGGCCGAGGCAGGAGAATGGTGTGAACCCGGGAGGTGGAGCTGGCAATGAGCCGAGACCGCGCCACTGCACTCTAGCCTGGGTGACAACAGAGTGAGACTCCGTCTCAAAAAAAAAGAACAAGAACTGGCCAGGCACAGTGGCTCACGCCTGTAATCCCAGCACTTTGGGAGGCAGAGGCAGGCGGATCACGAGGTCAGGAGTTCGGGACCAGCCTGGCCAACATGGTGAAACCCCGTCTCTACTAAAAATACAAAAAAATTAGCTGGGCACGGTGGCGTGCGCCTGTAATCCCAGCACTTTGGGAGGCCAAGGCAGGAGGATCACGAGGTCAGGAGATCGAGACCATCCTAGCTAACACGGTGAAACCCCGTCTCTACTAAAAATACAAAAAAATTAGCTGGGCGTGGTGGCGGGCCCCTGTAGTCCCAGCTACTCAGGAGGCTGAGGCAGAAGAATGACGTGAACCCATGAGGCGGAAGTTGCAGTGAGCCGAGATTGCGCCACTGCACTCCAGCCTAGGCGACAGAGCGAGACTCTGTCTCAAAAAAAAAAAAAAAAAAAAAAAAAAAAAAAATTAGCCCAGCGTGTTGGTGTGCACCTGTAGTCCCAGCTACTCGGGAGGCTGAGGCAGGAGAATCCCTTGAACCCAGGAGGTGGAGGCTGTAGTGAGATGAGATCACGCCACTGCACTCCAGCCTGGCGACAGAGCAAGACTCCGTCTCAGAAAAAAAAAAAAAAAAAAAATTAGCCAGGCATGGTGGCGTGCACCAGTGGTCTCAGCTACTCAGGAGGCTGAAGCTGGGGGATTGCTTGAGCCCAGGAGCTCGAAGCTACAGTGAGCCGTAATCATGCCACTACACTCCAGCCTGGGCAACAAAACGAGATCCTGTGTCAGAATAAAAAAAAAAGGGGTGGGGGGGACCAGTCTGGGCAAAAACTGGAAGGTGCAGAGCCTTTTCATCAACAGTTCTTCAAAAATGGGCCAGGCACGGTGGCTCACACCTGTAATCTCAGCGCTCTGGGAGGCCGAGGTGGGCGGATTACAAGGTCAGGAGTTCGAGACCAGCCTGGCCAACATGGCGAAACCCTATCTCTACTAAAAATACAAAAAATTAGCCAGATCGCTTCTCTGCCTTTTGGCTAAGATCAAGTGTAAAAAATTAGCTGGGCACGGTGGAAGGCACCTGTAATCCCAGCTACTCGGGAGGCTGAAGCAGGAGAATTGCTTGAACCTGGGAGGCGGAGGTTGCAGTGAGCTAAGACTGAGCCACTGCACTCCAGCCTGGCAACAGAGCGAGACTGTCTCAAAAAAAAAAAAAAAATGGTCTCAGCTCCTATGCCAGTATCCTCTCCTAACTCCCCGCCCCTACCTGCACTAAAAGCGTAAGATAGTTGAGGAGGAGGAGGTTGGTTAACCACAGAGAAGGGCGAAGTACTCCAGACTTCTGCCATGGCCTGGTCCAAGTCAGGCTCTGCCCGTCCTCCCTGGAGGTTGGAGGTGGCCTTGATAGCTTGTGACAGTCAAGAGCCTCTGCTCAGTTGGCCGTGAGTTGACTGACAGCCAAGGCAGATGCGCCTAGGCAAACGCTCCCACCACACCCAGGCCCTGCTGCACTCCAGAGGCCTCCAACGCTGATACAGCCACCAGTGCACTCTTCAGGAAGGGAGGGCCCAACAATCCTGTCACCTGTCTAGTGTTGGCACGTATCAGAAGTAACCGTACTCTCTCCATCAAAGGGTGGAATATGGGAAGAAGCAGAATACAAGGAGGCTATGCCAGTGCCTGGACAGGCAGTGGACGGGTTCTGGCATATGAAGCCTCATAGGCTGCCCACAGTTCTGACTTAATGGTGGCTTTTTTTTTTTTTTTTTTTTTGAGACGGAGTCTCGCTCTGTATCCCAGGCTGGACTGCATGGCGCAATCTCAGCTCACTGCAAGCTCTGCCTCCCGGGTTCACGCCATTCTTCTGCCTCAACCTCCCTAGTAGCTGGGACTACAGGCGCCTGTCACCACACCCGGCTAATTTTTTTTTTGTATTTTTAGTAGAGACTGGGTTTCACTGTGTTAGCCAGGATGGTCTCGATCTCCTAACCTCGTGATCCACCTGCCTCAGCCTCCCAAAGTGCTGGGATTACAGGCCTGAGCCACTGTGCCTGGCCTGTTTTTGTTTTTTGAGACCAAGTCTCATTAAGTGGCCTCCGCCTCCCAAGTTTAAGCAATTCTCCTGCCTCGGCCTCCTGAGTAGCTGGGATTACAGGTGCTCACAGCCACACCCAGCTAATTTTTGTATTTTTAGTAGAGACGGGGTTTCACCACATTGCCCAGGGTGGTCTTGAACTCCTGGGCTCAAGTGATCCACCCACTTCAGTCTCCTAAAGTGCTGGAATTACAGGCATAAGCCACCGAGTTTTTTGGTTTTTTACTTTTTTTCTCTCTCTCTTTTTTTTTTGAGACAGGGACTGTCACTCTATCGTCCAGGCTCAAGTGCAGTGGTGGGATACTGGCTCACTGCAGCCTCGACTTCCCGGGCTCAAGCGATCCTCCTACCTCAGCCTCCTGACAGGCTGAGACTACAGGCGTGTGCCAACATGCCCAGCTAGGCAGCATCATTTCTGAAGTGTAGGGGACAGGTTCTGCCCCACTGCCTCATGGTTTGCCAGAGGCGTGTGGATCCTTCTGGGGCAGCCATGGGCAGAAGACAGAGGAAGTGACGTGACACCAGATGTCGCTGCTGCCCATAACCAATGCCAGAGCAGATCCAGAACCCAGCACTGTAGTTCAGTTCTGGGTAATCTTGGACCAGGAGCTCAGTACTCAGGGCAGGCAGGACTCACCCTGCCTCCAGCTCGCAGGATTGTCCTGAGGCCTCGTAGGATAAAAGGGTTCAGAGCATGAGAGCCAAGCAAAGGCTCAGCACCCACCAGCCATGGCTTCCTCTACTTACGGCGCTTGCCAGTCCCACCCTGGACATGGGGAGGAGGAAGCCAGCACGTCCCAGCCTTGAGTGGGATTTTTTTTTTTCTTTTGAGACAAGGTCTCGCTCTGTCACCCAGGCTGGAGTGCAGTGTGGCACGATCTCACTGCAACCCCTGCCTCCCAGGTTTAAGTCATTCTCCCACCTCAGCCTCCTGAGTAGCTGGGACTACAGGCATGCACCACCACACCCAGCTACTTTTTTGTTTTTGTAAGGACGGGGTTTAATCATGTTGCCCAGGCTGGTCTTGAACTCCCAGGCTCAAGTGATCCTCCTGCCTTGGCCTCCCAAAATGCAGGGGATTACAGGCATGAGCCAACATGCCTGGCTGGCCTCCTTGAGTGGGATTTAGAAACTGGTTCTCTCTGGGGCAGACTAAACAGGCTGCCCATATGTGGAAAAGGAAGGGATAAGGAGACACAAAAGAATGCCCCCCAGAATATCAGCCAAATGCCTCTTTAGAGCAAGAATTGTTTCTTTAGTTAAAATGCCCAAAGCAATGGGTAGTGGAGGAGTGTGTGAAAGTAGTCACGCCAGGTACAGGAAATAAGTAAGTGTGCCATTTGTAGAGAATTTAAAATAAAACTGCTTGGGCGTGGCAACTCACATCTGTAACCCCAGCAGTTTGGGAGGCAAGGCAAGACAATCGTTTGAGGCCACAAGTTCGAGAGCAGCCTGGGCAGCAAAGCAGACACTGTCTCTACAAAAAATTAGCCGAGGCCAGGTGCAGTGACTCACACCTATAACCCAGCACTTTAGGAGGCCAAGACAGACGGATCACCTAAGGTCAGGAGTTCGAGACCAGCCTGCCAACATGGTGAAACCTCATCTCTACTAAAAATACAAAACTTAGCCAGGTGTGGTAGCAGGTGCCTGTAACCCCAGCTACTCGGGAGGATGAGGCAGAAGAATCACTTGAACCCAAGAGGCAGAGATTGCAGTGAGCCGAGATTGCGCCACTGCACTCTAGCCTGGGCAACAAAGCAAGACTCTGTTTCGGGGAAAAAAAAAAAAAAAAGTTAGCCAGGCATGGTGCTGGTAGTCCTACCTACATGGGAGGCTGAGGTGGGAAGATCATTTGAGCCCAGGAGATCAAGGCTGCTGTGAGCTATGATCATGCCACTGCACTCCAGCCTGGGCAACAACAGAAACCCCGTCTATAAAAAAAAAGGAATTTAAGGCCGGGCGCTGTGGCTCATGTCTGTAATCCCAGCACTTTGGGAGGCCAAGATGGGCGGATCACCAGGTCAGGAGATTGAGAACATCCTGGCTAACACGATGAAACCCCGTCTCTACTAAAAATACAAAAAAATTAGCCGGGCATGGTGGCGGGCACCCGTAGCTCCAGCTACTTGGGAGGCTGAGGCAGGAGAATGGCGTGAACCCGGGGGGCGGAGCTTGCAGTGAGCAGAGATCATGCCACTGCACTCCAGCCTGGGCGACAGAGCAAGACTCTGTCTCAAAAAAAAAAAAAAAAAAAAGAATTTTAAAAATATGCAAGATGTGTAAGGATATAGATTTTTTAAAAAAGAATTTAGGTCAGGTGCAGTGGCTCACATCTGCAATCCCAGCACTTTGGGAGGCCAAGGCCTCCCAACATGGAGAAACCCCATCTCTACTAAAAATACAGAATTAGCTCGGCGTGGTAGCACATGCCTATAATCCCCCTACTTGGGAGGCTGAGGCAGAAGAATTGCTTGAACCCAGGAGGTAGAGCTTGCAGTGAGCCGAGATCGCGCCACTGCACTCCAGCCTGGGCAACAAGAGCGAAACTCCGTCTCAAAAATAAATAAATAAAAATAAAATAAAACTGGCTTGGTTTGTTTATTATCTTCGTGCAATGGCAACTCTAAATCATATCTGTGATAAAAGGCCCCTCCTGGCAGGGGCTGACAGCTCCCATCACCCATCTTGGGATGCCACCAGCTCAAAGGAAACTAGTCCGGAGTCAGTCTCTGGGCTTCTGGTTGGCATCACCCAAAACTCAGCCATTAGAAATTTTAATTGCAGATACCCGGCTGGGCGCGGTGGCTCACGCCTGTAATCCCAGCACTTTGGGAGGCCGAGGCAGGAGGATCAGGAGGTCAAGAGTTTGAGACCAGCCTGACCAACATAGTGAAACCCCATCTCTACTAAAAATATAAAAATTAGCTGGGCGTAGTGGTGCGCGCCTGTAATCCCAGCTACTTGGGAGGCTGAGGCAAGATAATCGCTTGAACCTGGGAGGCAGAGGTTGCAGTGAGCCAAGATCATACCACTGCATTCCAGCCTGGGTGACATGGCGAGACTCCGTCTCAAAAAAAAGAAAAAAAAAAGAAAATTGCAGATACCTTTCTCCCCCTGCCTTCCAGTCTCACCAAAAACCCTAATATAAAACACAATAGCAGTATACTGTGTGGTTAAGAGCAAACTCTGGGTTCAAATCCCAACCTCCCCACTTAATAGCTACATGAAAGTTATTTAACCTCTCTGTGCCTCACTTTCCTCATTTATGAAATGGTGATAATAATGTAAGTACTTCATAATGCTCTTACAAAGATTAAGAGTTAAAATGGTGCAGTACATATAACAATGCCTGGCATAAATACAACATACAGGTTCATTATTATTAGTACAGCCTCTCCCTTAGATTACTTAGGCAGAGGGGACACATCCACAATAACTCCCAGTGAGGAGGGGAACCTGACCTCCTACAGCTATATGCCTGGCAGGGCTTCTAGGTGAGTGCCCAGAAACAGAGAAGCCTCGCTTCCCTCATATTCAAAAAAAGCCTGCAGACCAAGATGTCCCAGATGCTTTCAAATGCTATTGACGTTAAAGAAAAGGGAGGTGCCCAAATAGCACACTGGATCCAGGAATTACCTCGCACTCATCTAGAGTGCCTTATCCCCCACCTCCCACAACCCCCTCCCCGTTCCATCCACACAAGTCTAAGCACCTGTTCACCCGCATCTCAGGGAGGGCTGACCTCAAGCCACCCAGTGGTCCCAGGGCTCTGGCTGCTTCCTGACACCCCTCTGAGGACACATGATGGGCTCTAGGATACCAGACCTGCAAGCAGCAGCCCTGTCCCAGTCACACTGGGATGAGGTGGGAGGGCAGGGAAGGGCAAAGCCCCTCAGGTCAAACTGTAGCCCCCTTAGCTGCCATTAACCCCTGCCTTTCCATAGCTTACCATTAAGCTGGCAAAAACTTTTTTAACTCTTAAGAAACTTATATCCTCCCTCAACCCAATAGTATAAATACCACTCTCCCCCTTCCAGGGGTGCCCCCCCAGTTAAAAATTACTTTAACGATCTCCAAACTCTTCAAGTTGTATACACTAAATATACAGCTTTATATATGCCAATCATACCTCAAAAAAGTGGTTTTTAAAAATTACTATAACTTAGTATCACCTCGTACCGTTAGCTGTCCCTCGATATCTGAGGCGGATCGGTTCCAGGGTTCCACCTTGGATATCAACATCTCCAGATGTTCAAGTCTCTTATATAAAATTTGTATATAACCTATGCACAGGCCGGGCGCGGTGGCTCACGTCTGTAATCTCAGCACTTTGGGAGGCCGAGCTGGGTGGACCACTTGAGGTCAGGAGTTCAAGACCAGCCTGGCCAACATGGTGAAACCCCGTCTCTACTAAAAATACAAAAATTAGCCAGGCATGGTGGCGTGCACCTGCCATCCTGGAGGCTGAGGCAGGAGAATCACTTGAACCTGGGAGAAGGTCGTAGTGAGCCGAGATTGTGCCACTGCACCCCAATCTGGGCAACAGAGACTGTCTCAAAAACAAAACAAGGCTGGGCGCCGTGGCTCACGCCTGTAATCCCAGCACTTTGGGAGACTGAGGTGGGCAGGTCACCTGAGGACAGGAGTTCAAGACCAGCCTGGCCAACACGGTGAAATCCTGTCTCTACTAAAAAACAAAAATTAGCCAGGTATGGTGGCGGGCGCCTGTAATCCCAGCTACTCAGGAGGCTGAGGCAGGAGAATTGCTTGAACCTGGGAGGCAGAGGTTGCAGTGAGCTGAGATCGTGCCACTGCACTCCAGCCTGGGTGACAAGAGTGAAACTCCCCTTCAAAAAAATAAAAAAATAACCTATGCACATTTTCTGGATACTTTAACTCATCTCTAGATTATTCACAATACCTAATACAATGTGAATGCTATGTAAATAGTTGTTATATTTATTTGTATTATTTTTTATTATTGTATTTTTTATCTACAACTGGATTCATGGATAGGGAACCCATAGAAATGGAAGGCCAACAGCAACTGTATTATGAAAGCAAGGTCTCCACTTTCAAAATAGAAATCACATTTACCCCTCTTCAGAGACATGGTAATTACCCAGTTATCCCTTGAGAATCACTAAGACAGGACGTTTAGGTCTGAAGTTTGGCAGCACTGATACAGCCTGCCCCGGGCAGGTTCATATACTGTATTACCTCATGTCGTCCCCAGCTCCAGTCAAGACTTACCTACAGGACAGCAGAACCTCTAGATTGGGAGGGACATTCAGCTCCTCCCCTTAATTCCCTACTGCCCTCCTTAGCTTTCAAAGGGTATCAAAGCTTTGAATACATCTTCCCAAGTGGCGGAAAAATGCCAATTTTCCCGTAATACCACAGTCATTACTGCCCTAATTCCAAACTCTCATTATGGCTGCACTGCCTGATATTGCTGCAATATAGCAAACTCCAGGTAGTTACCCAAACAAGCCATGTGGTTACACAAACCTACCTCCTCACTTATACATGCGACTCCCTCCTCTTGGAATGCCTTTTCCACCCCCACAGGTCTAACCTCGCTCCTCCTACTCACCCACATCTCAGGGAAGGCTGACCTCTAATCTCTCAGGAGCACCATGGTACCATGTGCTGATATGCCTTTATTTTATCTATCATTGCATTTCACCTACCACCACTTCCTGGCAAGTCCTTCCGACCTCCTAGGCTGAGAATTTTCATTTGTATCCTTAACCCCTGGGTCCAGAAAGAAAACTTAATGCGTATGACATGGATAAAGCCTACAGGTAAGGTAGTCAAGCAGGCAGAGTCAAGGCTATCCAAAGCAGTTCAGGACAAGCAACCTCACTGATAACTCCCAGAACCATGAAAAATACACTCCCTTCGCCAGTGACCCAGCGCCTTTAGGAATTGAGGTCTTATGGTGTGCAGCAGCATTCCTTGGTTTTCTGGGCTTGCTCTCGCTAGTCTCCAAGAGTTGACTGGGAAGAAGCCACCTGTGTCAGCCATGGGAGTAAACCACTGCTAACGCTGATTCTCCAGATGGTTGCTCTTAGGGGCTGCAGAACTGACTGCCTAGGGAGCATCTAAACTACAGGAAGGATTCCAGTTCCAGCCTACACCACCAATCCAAGATGGAGCCACCAGCACAGGGGCTCATGGCCCACTATTCAGAAGACTAGGCCAGGGCTTGGGGAATAACCCTCTCCCTTACCAGACCAGACAGACACTGGGCTCCAGGAGACCCTCAGAACCCTTCGTTCTGGACCTCTGCTAAACGCGAGCCCACCATGCCCTTTTCCAAGTGCACTGATTTGGAACCACCATAGGGCCGCAGGCCATCTCAACTCCCAAGGAGGAATAGTAGGGATTCCACTTTTTGAGAATCCTGCCCTCTTTCCCAGAAAAGGTACTTAGAAAGGAGTGGCTAAAACCTCAAATGCTTTTTTCAAGACTTAGAATGGCCACATGGGTCACCCTTCTCACCCAACAGCAGTGGGTCTGAGAGTTTGCCCAGTAACAGCCTCTTGGGCAGTGTGAAGTCCCCACTGAAGTAGACCCTTTAGCAGAAGTGGGATTCTGGGTCCCCATCCAGCTTTATAGGAGACATGCTCTCCCCCAGTTTCAGCCCACAGCAGGGGGACAAGCAGAGACTCCAAGTACGCTAGCAACCCTGTCACCCTCCCCAACTGTCAAGGGAGATTCTAACAGCCAGGTAGAGTCAGGATGGGGGCAAGATCCCCAAAGCCAAGGGCCTTTTGGCATCAAGGTACAAGGAGGGCAAGGCCTCTGGAGCCCAAACAAATCCACCACACTCAAGTCATTAGTGGACAGATGTCACAGTTGTATATTCTTCCCTTCCCCTTCCGCCAAAAAGTGGAGATCCAAACCTAGATTCTCATCGACTGGGGCTGGCTGAAGGTCTCTGAATAAGCCGAGTGGGAGCTGGCGGCGCTGAGCCCAGCCCAGCCCAGCCGAGGGCCACCGGCGCCATTCTGCACCAAACCCCCAGCACAAGGGGAGGAGGCAACACCAGTCCACACCAGGGGCTCTGCGGTTTCTCCCCCAGGCCAAGGGGAAGGGCGCCCAAGGTGGATAACCGGCCCTTGGTTTCCTGGGCGAGAACATGCCAGGGCAGGGGCAGGAAGGGTCTCTTACCCCTAGAATGACGCAGCAGAGGCCAGAGGCCCTGCGAAGCCTGTCCCCTTCTACCCCAGTTCTTGTCTCCGCCAGCCTAGCTCCTCGTCCCTATTCACTGATATCTTTGAGGCTTTTATCCAGCACCCCACCCCGCACACACATCCTCCCTACCATCCATTAACCACCCAGCTGCTGGTGGTTCCACGGAGCCGCCTTACACTCCCTCCCTTTCGCACATGGTCGGTGGACGAGATGATTTCGCCCCTCCTGGCAGGATCCCACCCAGGCCAGCTTTGGGGTCCTGGCTTGGTTGCCAGGACAAACCCAGAGAGAGGAGAAGGACGAACTGAGTGTCTTTAGTCATCTTCCAAACTAATTAAATTGTGGGCTCACCTCCGCCAAAGCCCAGGTTCTGGGGCTGTGAAGAAAGCCCGCCCACCCCCATGACAACAGCTCGCATGAACCGAGGAGCCGGCCGGCCGGCCGGCCCAGGCCTCCAAGGTCACGGGGAGGGGGTCAGGGTGGAAAAGGCAGTGGAGTGAGGGTGCCGCCCTCGGGCCGTGCTAATCCCGCTCCGCTCCGTGCCGCCGAGGCGCGGTCCTGGCCACGCAGGAGGTGCGCCTCGGAGGAGGGCGGCGAGCGGCTACGGGGTGGGGAGCAAGGGGCGCGCAGGCGGCAGGCGTGGAACGGACGCGGCGCATCTCGCCCACCGCGGGACGCCCGGACGGCGGCCGGCGCGCGCGGCCCGCCTCGAGCCCGAGAGGGCGGGGAGACAATGCCTGTCCGGCGGGGCAGTCCAGGCCGCACGCTCCCGCCCGCGGACACGGGCCGCTCCTACGCGGGCGAAAGGGCAGCGGCGGGAAGGCGCCGGGAGCGATGGCCACCCCGGCCCCGCGAGGCGCGGCAGGCCCCGCTCGCCCTCTCCCGCGCCCGCCTGGCGTGCGCTTCACCCGGTAAGTCCCGGGGCCACAGACCCACCTCCTCCTCCAGGGCGCCGCCGGAGCCCGCGCCGGAGCCGGTGCCGGTGCTGCTGCCGTGCTCGCCGTCCGGCTTCAGGTTGCTCATGGTGCGGGGGAGGGGGCGGCGGGAAGGAACGCGAGGGCGAGCGCGGCGCCGACCCCGCGGGAAGTGGGAAAGGGCGCGGGGAGCGGTGCGCTCGCGGGTGCGGAGCGGGTGGCGGGGGACCCACGGGGCAGTGAGAGGGGCAGCCTCCGCGTCGGGCCAGGGTCACATCAAGTTTGGCGGGTGCGGAAGGTGGGGAGAGGGTGCGGCGGGGGAGGCAGTGGGAGCCTGAGCGGCCGCCGCCTCCGCCTTTTCACTGCGACCGGCGAGTGCGCCCACGGCGGCGGCAGCGGCGGCGGCGGGGGGCGGGCGCCGGGGGAGGGGGCGGGCGCCGGGCGGCGGCGGGGGCGGGGGCCGGAACCGGCCTCAGCTGGGGCCCGGCCAGCCCCCTCCCCCGCCCGCCGCGCGGTCTCCGGGGGAACGCGCAGCCAATCCCCACCGCCCACCGCGGGCTCGCCCCGGCCCCGGCCGCGGGGCGCCGGCCTCCGGCCGGGCCTTTCCCCTCTCTCTCGCCTGGGTCAGCGCTCTCCCTCTCTCCTCTTCCCCCGCTCCCTTCTCCACGGCAAGTTTTTAAACTTTGATGAACTCGCCCGGCGAACTTTCTTAAAGGGGCCGCGCGCCCCAGCCCGCGGGAGGTGGAGCCCAGTGCCCCGCACCCAGCGCCCCGGTCCCTGGGCGGCCCTGCCCGGGCGGCCTCACGCTTAGGGCACCCGCAGCGAGGTTTCCGGGCCGTCGACTCCCTTTGTATCTTGATCTAGGGTTTTGGGGTGCCCGACGCACTCATTCTGCCCTTAAATCCAGTCGCCCAGACCTCAGCTCCGGGGGACCGGGTTCTAGGGGTGATGGCCGGGGGGAGGGGGTTGGGAGACACCTGAGCTTTGGCCCGGGCTGGGCGCTGTTTTCCTGAGTGACCTTGAGGAAATCACTTCCCCTCTCTGGCCTCAGGCTCCCAGCCCAGAGGGTGGGACTTAGGATCTCAAACTCCCTTCCCACTCCCAGTCACTATCTGAATAGGACTTAGGTGGGGATTCGAGTGTTGGGACCCTAATGGTCATTAGCGAGGGCTGCCTCGAATGACCAAGAAGGTTCTGTTGCCCACCTTGCCCTCAACACGCCTGGCTTTCGGGTCTTCTCGCTCCTCCCCCGACCTCAGTGCCCCTCACACCTTTCCCTGCCTCCTATTCTGAGCCCGAAGGCTGGGGGAGGTGGGGGAGGTCGACGTGACTCCCCCCGCACCCCCGCGCAGGTCAGTAGGGCGCGGCCTCTGGGTCGGTTTTCTCTTCTATTTGAAAACCCAGCCGATGGGAGCCGGCCCTGCTGCCACAGTAGAAACCCGCACCCACCTCGGGGAGCGCTGGAAGCGCTGCAGCCTGAATCCGGCAGAGCCGCGGGAGAACTGGGTCCCTCCTCAGTGCCCCTTCTCCTGGACGGGGTGGAGGTTGCGGTGACCCGAGATCTTGCCATTGCACTCCAGCCAGGGCAACAAGAGCGAAACTCCGTCTCAAAAAAAAAAAAAGAAAAGAAAAGAAAAAAGAAAAGCTGGATTTGCAGTCACGGACTGGTTAGGATCCCAGACCGTGGACAAGTGCCTGAGCCCCCAGAACCTCTGTGTGTCGACCTCCTGAATTAGGTAGGACTAGCACCACAGGATCACTGTGCTGTGGTTTAGTCTTCCCAGTAAATTATAATCTCCATCCTGACCTGCCATCTCACAGATAAATTGAGGCCTGGAGATGGGCAATGTCTTTCCAATGATATACTCATTCCTTTAGTAAATAATTATTGAGCACCTACTGTGGGCTGGGGACCATTTTCTGCTGGTGGCAAGGCCAGGAGCACCCTGGTTTCCCATCAGCCCTGTTGCCAACACTTGGCTCAGGCCCTATGAAGGGGGAGCTGCTGCCTGTAGGAGCCAGACCTTTACCCAGAGTTTTCAAGATGCCTCCAGCCTCAGGCATCTCCAGGTAGAACCAACCTTGGGAATCCTTGGGAATCCTCAGATACTCCTACCATCCTCCACAGGCCTCAGTCCAATCTGGCTGTGGGCTTGATCACCACCCCCTCCCCTAGAATAGGTCTTCCTATCAGGTTTGTCTCTAACTTTGGCCCAGGAATACTCTTCCTCTTCCCCTTCCTCCCCCGCTCCCCCTAATCAATCCAAATCTTCCCTTCCCTCAAGATCCTGCCTTTCCCATGCTTTTTCCAGGAGAAGGAGCCTGGCCAGATTTCTGAACTCAGCCATTATATGGTTAATTTGAATTTTTCAAAGAAGAAGAGCCTCTCATCTTGTAATTCTGGTCACCCTTCTTCTCCATTCTGGTCTCTGTTTTCTCCATAGATGGGAGAGCTAAGGCCCAAAAAGGTGACAAATGACACAGGGGCCACAACTGACCCCCATCACTACATTTCTTTTCTTTTTTCATTTTTTTTTTTTTTGTTTTGGGGGCCTTTTTGAGATGCAGTCTTGCTCTGTTGCCAGACTGGAGTGCAGTGATGCGATCTCGGCTCACTGCAACCTCCACCTCCCAGTTTCAAGCTATTCTGCCTCAGCCTCCTGAGTAGCTGGGACTACAGGAACGCACCACCACCCCCAGCTAACTTTTGTATTTTTAGTAGAGACGGTTTCCCCATGTTGGTGAGGATGATCTTGATCTCTTGACCTTGTAATCTGCCCCCATCGGCCTCCCAAAGTGCTGAGATTACAGGCGTGAGCCACCACGCCCGGCCTTCTTTTCTTTTTTTAGAAAAAAGATCTTGCTCTGTCACCCAAGCTGGAGTGCAGTGGCACAATCACAGCTCACTCCAGCCTTGAACTCCTGGGCTCAAGTGATCCTTCTACCTCAGCCTCCCAGGTAGCTGTGATTACAGGTGCAAAACCACGCCCAGCTAATTTTTTTTTTTTTTTTAAGAGACTGGCCTCTCATTATGTTGTCCCAAGCTGGTCTTGAACTCCTGGGCTCAAGTGATCCTCCCACCTTGGCCTCCCAAAGTGCTGGTATTATAGGCGTGAGCCACCACACCCAGCCTGTATTTCTTCTTAAGTTCTTCATAATTTGTAGTAAATGCTTAACCCTTATTAGACTGCCATTACTTATTTAACCTGTCTCTTGTTAGATATTTGTATTATTTCCAGTTTTTTTTCTCTTTTGCCTTCATAGGCAAACTTTATATGAGGATTCTTTTTTTTTCTTTTTCTTTGAGACGGAGTCTCACTGTGTCACCAGGCTTGAGTGCAGTGCATCCTCCATCTCCCAGGTTCGAGCAGTTCTCGTGCCTCAGCCTCCTGAGTAGCTGGGATTACAGGTGCCTGCCACCACACTCGCTGTCACACCTGGCTAATTTTTGTATTTTTAGTAGGGACAAGGTTTCACCGTGTTGGCCAGGCTGGTCTTGAACTCCTGGCCTCAAGTAATCTGCTCTCCTTGGCCTCTCAAAGTGCTGAGATTACAGGCATGAGCCCGCCCTCTTATGTGAGCATTCTTAATGCCTCAGAAAGTTTCCTGTATGTGTGACCAGCCCTTAAGCACTTTGGAGGCAACAACTGTCTTTTCCCTCTCTGTGCACCCCTATGGCCCCTGAAATGGCAGAATCTCCAATCTCACATGGATTTGGAGATCATATAAACACAAAGCTCCCACCCAGCCCTCACCTTCATGAGTAGTCATGCGTACCCATTGGTGCTGACCAGAAGCTGATGTGAAAGAGGCTAGAGAGAGGAGTTTGGGGTGTACAACTCTTTCAGACATCTGAAGGGTAGGAACTTATATCTCTGTCTCCCCAGCTATGACCTAGTAGTGTAGCCTCTAGTAATCTCTTCAGTGCCCCAGGCCTCCCCCACTGCCATGCTCCATATCACCTCTGAGCTTCTCGAATTTCTATTCCTTTTGTCTGGAATCCTCCCATCCTCACTCTCCACCCCCAGCTTCCAGACCTTTCCCAGTACCCATTCTCCCTCCCCTGTGCTCTCAGAGTGCCTTCTCTGTGCCGTGTTGAGCCTGGGAATACCTTGTTTTGAAGTCTCACCTACCACATGGGAAGCTTTCTGACTCCAAGGAGTGGCTGTAAACCCTGCTGAGTGAGTAGAACTCCTTAACCTCTGCAGCCCCCTGGCCTCCAGCAAGGAGCCGATGATGGTGGGCATTTTCAGTAGTAGGTGTTTAATAAACCTTTGCTGAACCAATACTGGGCTATTCCTGGAGCTTCTGGGCTATCTGAAGCCAATGGCCCTTTCTCTTTGATGTACTGTATATACATCATCCTTCAATATTTCATCCTTAGGGTAGGGAAAAGAGATGGCCTCACTCCTGGGAAACACTGCCCTGGAACTCAACTCCTGAGAGTGTGCCTGGCTACTTCAGGGCAGGCCCCCATTCTGACCCCAACTTTCCCACCACCAGGAAAGCCTAGGCAATAAGAAGGCAGATAGAAGCTGGGCTTGGTGGTGTGCACCTGTAGTCCCTGCCACTTGGGAGGCTGAGCTGGGAGGATTAATTGAGCCCAGACTCAAGTCTAGATGGGGCAACATAGCAAGATCCCCTGTTTATTTAAAAGAAAAAGAAGAAAGGCAGGTAGAGAGGATGACCTTGAAGCTTAAAGGCTGAGCTGTGTCTGAGTTATATTTTCTTTTTCTTTATTTTTTTGGGGGGAAGTCAGGGTCTTGCCCTGTCACCGAGGCTGGAATGTAGTAGCACAGTCTTGGCTCACTGCAACCTTCACCTCCCGGGTTCAAGCGATTCTCCCACCTCAGCCTCCCAAGTAGGTGGGAATACAGGATCCCACCACCAGGCCCGGCTAACTTTCCCTAGTTGGGTTTCACCATGTTGGCCAGGCTGGTTTCGAACTCCTAACCTCAAGTGATCCACCTGCCTCAGCCTCCCAAAGTGCTAAGATTACAGGCGTTAGCCACCGTGCCTGGCCATACTTTTTGTATTTTAGTATGGGTTTTGCCGCATTGCCCAGGCTGGTCTCAAACTCCTGGCCTCAAGTGATCCACCCACCTTGGCCTCCCAAAGTGCTGAGATTATAGGCATGAGCCACCACACCCAGCCATCTGAGGTATATTTTCTTGGTGCTCATAGGTTTTTGTTTATTTATTTTGAGACAGAGTCTCACTCTGTTGTCTAGGCTGGAATGCAATGGTGTGATCTCAGCTCACCACAACCTCCATCTCCTGGGTTCAATCGATTCTCCCGTCTCAGCCTCCTGAGTAGCTGGGATTACAGGTGTGCGCCACCATGCCCAGCTAATTTTTGTATTTTTAGTAGAGATGGGGTTTTGCCATGTTGGCCAGGCTGGTCTCGAACTCCTGAGCTCAAGTGATCCGCCTGCCTTAGCCTCTCAAAGTGCTGAGATTATAGGTGTGAGCCACCACGCCCGCCCATTGTTTATAGGTTTAAGCTCCACTTAAGTGCAAGAAGTCTCTGGAGGGAAAGGGGACAGGCTGCTGCCCCAAGCAGTTAATCTTTCTATTGTTCCTGCTATCCCTAGTTATAGGATTAAGGGACCTTCACTGGCCACTGGCAGATGGCATGGATGGTGGGAAAAGCATGAAATAGCCCTGTGATAGAATTCTGATTCTGTAACCTTGGGCAAGTTGCCAGCTAGTATCAGTCAGTTCATCTGTAAAATGGGAATACTAGTACACAATTGCAAGAATGTGTTAAGTAAGATAAGAGCTCATGGTAAGCTCTTGGAGGTTGTGATTATTGCCCTGGGTCCACTGCTAGTTTGCAGGTCAAGGTCACAGACTGGGTAATTTCTTTTTTTTGAGAAGGAGTCTCGCTCTGTCACCCAGGCTAGAGTGCAATGGTGCGATCTCGGCTCACTGCAACCTCTGCCTCCCAGGTTCAAGTGATTCTCCCGCCTCAGCCTTCCCAGTAGCTGGGATTACAGGCACCCATCATCATGCCTGGTTAATTTTTGTATTTTTGTAGAGACAGGGTTTCACCATGATGGCCAGGCTGGTCTCAAACTCCTGACCGCAGGTGATCCGCCCACCATGGCCTCCCAAAGTACTGGGAAGACAGGCATGAGCCACCAAGCCCAGGCAACTGGTTAATTTCAGCCCCAAATCCCTGAGCTCTCCCTTTCTCTCCTTGCCTTCCTCTGGGCCACATTGTGAACCTGGATCCCAGGTTCCAATCTAAGACAAACAGTATTTCCAAAGTAGCTGTGCCAGAAGACCTGGATCTGCGTCCAGGTCACCACGGCAACCCGTGTGACCATAGGCAGATAGTTTAATCTCTCTAAGGCTTCGTTTTCTCAAGGTAAACCTAGAGAACTAGCGACACCTTTCAGGCTTTCATGAGTGTTCCCTAGGCTTCTGTAAGAATTAAATGAGATCCTGATGCTGAAACTTCTTTGACGTCCTCAAAGCCCCAAGACAACAGGAGGGGCGATTGTAAAGTCAGCAAAGGAACAACACAAGAACTTCACTTCAGATCCAGCCTTCCTGAGAGGTGGTGTCTCCTCCCTGCACACCATCTCCCAAAGATGTTATTTCTCCTGTCCCCACCACATAGCTGAAAATTAGCAGGGGACCATCTGAGGACAGGGATAGCGTCTCTTCACCTTTGAATCAAATCTTGGAAGCCCAGCTCAGGTCCTGGCAGAGGGGTTTCAGTAATGAATATTGAATGATTGAAAGGCTAGGGTTACCAAGAAATATCTCTGACAGCGTTTTTTTTGTTTTGCTTTGTTTTGTTTTGTTTTGTTTTGAGATGGAGTCTTGCTTTGTTGCCCAGGCTGGAGTGCAGTGGTGCGAGCTCGGCCCACTGCAACCTCCTCCTCCTGGGTTCAAGCAATTCTCTTGTCTCACCCTCCAGAGTAGCTGGTATTACAGGCACTTGCCACCATGCCCGGCTAATTTTTGTATTTTTAGTAGAGACGGGGTTTCGCCATGCTGGTCAGGTTGGTCTCAAACTCCTGACCTTGTGATCCGCCCGCCTCGACCTCCCAAAGTGCTGGGATTACAGGCATGAGCCACCGTGCCCTACAGTATTTTTACATTAACATGTCAATGGCTGCTTTTCCTCTCTTCGAAGATGGGAGGGAGAGTGAGATGCCAGGAACCTGAATGGGGAGAGGACCTAGGATTAAAAAACAAAGAGAAGCCCCAAAGGGATGTCTGGCAGGCCAAAGGTTTCTGTCTGAACCCTGAGCTCCCTACTCACACCTCCCTCTCAGCA
Source organism: Gorilla gorilla gorilla (assembly GCF_029281585.2). Lineage (NCBI taxonomy): Eukaryota > Metazoa > Chordata > Mammalia > Primates > Hominidae > Gorilla > Gorilla gorilla. The sequence continues at coordinate 65,541,309 of NC_073240.2, forward strand.
CCCAGGGCCTATGAAACCACAGGGCCCACGCCCTGCTTCACTGCCAGTTCCTATGAAACCACAGCCTTTGCTGATGGGGAAACTGAGGTTCAGCAGCCAAAATCAACTAGCTTGAAGTTACACAGCAAAGTACTGAGTTCACTTAATACTTTCTGTTTAATTTCAAAAGCAGGTAGCTTAGAAGCTTTCCTTCTAAGAAAAAAAAAAAAATCAAACCTAATCAAATAGATTTTCCTATACACCCCCCCAAATGATCTTTTATCCTCTAGAAAGTCTTTGTGTGTGTGTGTGTGTGTGTGTGTGTGCATGCGTGTGCATGCGTGTGCATTTTTTTAAATGAATTTTAAGTTCTGGCAACAATTTAATGACACTTGCTAAATTTTTACTGGTTTTGAGTCCTTCCCAGGGAACCAAAGGTCACTGAAAGCTTCTCTGGCCTGCTTCCCTGCCTGAGTCTCTGTCCTCCCAGAGCCTGGGAGAGGGCCTTCTGGGCCCGACCAACTGCGGAATTGCCCAGCATGCCCGGGAGGCTGGCTCTACCGGGCTACTTTTCTAAGGGACTTAAAGTAGGAATTGTTACACTTGACTAGAGTCCAGTGGGGCAACTGACAGTCTCAGGGACAGGGGCTCCACATGGAATGAGGTGGGATAGGGTGAGAAGGGAAGATGAGCTATCTCTATCCTCACCACTGAAGGTGGCAGTGTGAGCCTATGCCCTCCTATACTGCCTTTTTTACCATTCAGAAGAGTCTGTTGCCCATGAGGGGAAGGGTGGACTCATCCTCTCTAAGGCCTTAGAAATTTAAGGGGAAGTAGGGGGAGAGGGCAATGCCTAACCCAAAGGAATACTTCCCAGTGGTGTGTTAGGGCACCACAGGTCATAGAATCTATGCAGAAGCTGCTTAGGACCAGGCACGGTGGCTCACACCTGTAATCCTAGCACTTAGGGAGGCTAAGGCAGGAGGATCCCTCGAGGCTAAAAGATCCAGACCAACCTGGGCAACGTAGCAAAACCCTATCTCTATAAAGAAAAAAAAAAAACAACTAGGCCAGGCACAGAGACTCACGCCTGTAATCCCAGTGAGTCTTTGGGAGGCTGAGGCAGGCGGATCATGAGGTCAGGAGATCGAGACTATCCTGTCCAACATGGTGAAATCCCGTCTCTACTAAAAATACAAAAATTAGCTGGGTGTGGTGGTGCGCGCCTCTAGTCCCAGCTACTCGGGAGGCTGAGGCATGAGAATCGCTTGAACCAGGAGGCAGAGGTTGCAGTGAGCTGAGATCGCACCACTGCACTCCAGCCTGGTGACAGAGCAAGACAACATCTCAAAAAAACAAAAACAAAAAACTAGCTGGGCATGGTGGTGTGTGCCTGTGGTCCCAGCTACTCAGGAGGCTGAGGTAGAAGAATTGCTTGAGTCCTGGAAGTGGAGCCTATAGAGAGCTGTGATAGTACCACTGCACTTCAACCTGTGCAACAGAAAAGGTCTCTAGAGGTCAACCAAGCCAATGGAGCCCACACTTGGCTGCAGTCCAGAATTGCCTTTTGAAAAAGACAGATTTCAGGGCCAGGCATGGTAGTTCACGCCTGTAATCCTAGCACTTTGGGAGGCTGAGGCAGGCAGATCACATGAGTTCAGGAGTTTGAGACAACTGAACTGGGCAACATGGTGAAACCCCATCTCTACAAAATATACAAAAAAAGTTAGCCAGGCTTGGTAACTTGCACCTGTAGTCCTAGCTACTCAGAAGGCTGAGGTAGGAGGATCACCTAAGCCTGGGAGTTCCAGGCTGCAGTGGGCTATGATGGCATTATCGCCCTCCAGCCTGGGTGACAGAGTAAAACCTTTCCCCTGGAAAAAAGAAGATTTCTGAGTCCCATCTAAAAACAGCTACATCCAAATCTCTGGGAACAGGCCTTGGAAATCTCCTTGTACCCCCACAACTAGAACCTTAGGTCCCGAATCCAACTGTCTGTGCTAAACACTTGAATCTCTACCAGAAGCTAATCCAACCTTTGCCTGAACTGGAGGAGAAGCAGCTCACATCCCCCACCCCAAATTGCTCATTCCACTGCCAAACCTCTAGCTCTCATTAGAGTAGTATTGTTGTCAGATAATGATAACAATTTAGTGATAATTAACATTTATTCAATACTTGGCCTTTGACTTCTTTTCTTTTTGAGACGGAGTCTCGCCCAGCTGCCCAGGCTGGAGTGCAGTGGCATGATCTCGGCTCACTACAACCACTGTCTCCTAGGTTCAAGCGATTCTCAAGCGATTCTCCTTTCTCAACCTCCCAAGTAGCTGGGATTACAGGCACCCACCATCATGCCCGGCTAATTTTTGTATTTTAGTAGAGACGAGGTTTCACCATGTTGGCCAGGCTGGTATTCAACTCCTGACCTCAGGTGATCCCCCAGCCTTGGCCTTCTATAGTGCTAGGATTAAAGGTGTGAGTCATGGCACCCGGTTACTTTTTTTTTTTTTTTTGAGCCGGAATCTCACTCTATCGCCTAGGCTGGAGTGCAGTGGCGTGATCTTGGCTCGCTGCAACCTCCACCTCCTGGTTCAAGCGATTCTCCTGCCTCAGCCTCCCAGGTAGCTGGGACTACAGGCACATGCCACCATGCCCAGCTAATTTTTTGTATTTTTAGTAGAGACAGGGTTTCACCATGTTCCCCAGGTTGGTGTTGAACTCCTGAGCTCAGGTGATCCACCCGCCTCAGCCTTCCAAAGTGCTGGGATTACAGGTGTGAGCCACTGTGCCCGGCCGGCCTTTGACTTCCTCTTTTTTTTTTTTTTTGAGGCAGAGTCTCACTCTGTCACCCAAGCTGGAGTGCAGTGGCGTGATCTTGGCTCACTGCAATTTCTGCCTCCTAGGTTTAAGTGATTCTTCTGCCTCAGCCTCCCTAGCAGCTGGGACTACAGGCGTGCACCACCACGCCTGGCTAATTTTTGTGCTTTTAGTAGAGACAGAGTTTCACCATATTGCCAGGCTGGTCTCGAACTCCTGACCTCGTGATTCGCCAGCCTCCGCCTCCCAAAGTGCTGGGATTACAGGCATGAGCCACTGTGCCTGGCCTGACTTCTTAACACAATGTTTAAGCTTCCACGTTTTGCACTAAGATAGGCCTGGATTCAAACTTCGATACATTTTATATTTGTTTCTATGGCTTTGGACAAGTGATGAGGGACTCTGAGCCTTGGTTTCTTTATCTGTAAAATGGGGATAGTACCTATCTCATAAGGTTTGTGTGCAATCAAATGAGATGATGTATAGGAAGTCCTTGACATAGTGCCTGGCATAATGTCCTCTCAGATATATAATTCAGGCCAGGCGTGGTGGTGCACACCTGTAATCCCAGCTACTTGGGAGGCTGAGACAGAAGAATCAGTTGAACCCAGGAGGCAGAGGTTGCAGGGAACCGAGATTGCACTACCGCACTCCAGCCTGCATGACAGAGCGAGACTCTGTCTCAAAAAAAAAAAAGGCCAGGTGCGGTCGTTCATGCCTGTAATCCCAGCACTTTGGGAGGCCGAGGCAGGCAGATCACGAGGTGAAGAGATTGAAACCATCCTGGCCAAAATGGTGAAACCCCGTCTCTACTAAAAATACAAAAATTAGCTGGGCGTGGTGGCACGCTCCTGTAGTCCCAGCTCCTTGGGAGGCTGAGGCAGGAGAATCGCTTGAACCCGGGAGGCAGAGGTCGCGGTGAGCTGAGATCGCACCATTGCACTCCAGCCTGGGCACAGAACCAGACTCCGTCTCAAAAAAAAAAAAAAAAAAAATATATATATATATATATATGTATGTATATATATATGTATGTGCGTGTATATGTATATATGTATATATGTATGTATATGTATGTATATATATGTATATGTGTGGGTGTATGTTTATATATATATACATACATACACAATTCAGTTAAACCAGCCAGATGTGGTGGCTCACACCTGTAATCCTAGCACTTTGGGAGGCCAAGGCGATGGATCACTCAAGGTCAGGAGTTTGAGACCAGCCTGGCCAACATGGTGAAACCCTATCTCTACTAAAAATAAAAAAATTTGGCTGGGCACGGTAGCTCACGCCTGTAATCCTAGCACTTTGGGAAGCTGAGGCGGGCGGATCACCTGAGGTTGGGAGTTCGATACCAGCCTGACCAACATGGAGAAACCCCATCTCTACTAAAAATACAAAATTAGTCAGGCATGTTGGCACATGCCTGTAATCCCAGCTACTCGGGAGGCTGAGGCAGGAGAATCACTTGAACGCAGGAGGCGGAGGTTGCAGTGAGCCGAGATTGCGCCATTGCACTCCAGCCCAGGCAACAAGAGCGAAACTCCGTCTCAAAAAAAAAAAAAAAAAATGCAAAAATTAGTCAAGCATGCTCACTTGAACCCAGGAGGCAGAGGTTGCGGTGACAATCCAGCCTGGGCGACAGAGCAAGACTCTGTCTCAAAAAAAAAAATTTAGTTAAACCCAAATCTCTCTCTCTGTGCCTCCACCCAACTCCTCTATATATAACGGCCCTGGGTTCTACAGTCCCATAGAGCAAACCCATGTTCCCTGTCCTAGAGCAGCCTTGGCAGACAGCCAACCCATTCCTAGCACCTGACTCTGATTCCTGTCACCTCAAACCCTGGTTGAGCCCTCTTCTTAACTGTATGGCAATGGGGGTGGTGAAATATTTTGGAAAGGGGATTCTGCCCAGTAGGCCAGGCCTCTAGGAGTACCTTGAAGATGTAGGAAACCAGCAGCTTATGTGGAAAGGCTGTAGAGATTGGTGATCCCAGGAGAGAAGAGGATGATGGCCCCTGCACCCTGATGATGTAAGGCTGCTAAGGCCAGCTGTGTGCTGGGCACAAAGTTAGGCGTATCTCATCCCTGAGCTCATTTATCTTTTCTGGCTGCTCCATGAAATGATTTTTCCTTATTTTATATTTCCAGTGCAGAGAGGTTAAGTAACCTGGACTGTGATGTACAGCTATAACTGACAGGATTGGAATTGGAACCCAGGACTCTCCCAACTTCTGGTAGTAGAATGTAACAAAGGAGTTAAGTCTGAATTGAGGTCTAGAGTCTAAAATGCAGTTTTAGGCTAGGCATAGTGGCTCATGCCTTTAGTCCCAGCACTTTAGGAGGCTGAGGCAGGAGGATTGCTCGAAACCTGGAGTTCAAGACCAGCCTGGCCTAACATAGTGAGCCGCCCATGGCTAAATATATATATATAATTTTAATATATATTATTTATATATATATAATATATGATATATGTTATATATGATATATTTTATATATGCATTTTATTTTGTTTTTTATTTTTATTTCTTTCTTTGCTCTTGTTGCCCAGGCTGGAGTGCAATGGCGTGATCTTGGCTCACTGCAACCTCCACCTCCTGGGTTCAAGTGATTCTCCTGCCTCAGCCTCCCGAATAGCTGGGATTACAGGCATGTGCCACCACACCTGGCTAATTTTGTATTTTTAGTAGAGACAGAGTTTCTCTATGTTGGTCAGGCTGGTCTGGAACTCCCGACCTCAGGTGATCCGCCCGCCTCGGCCTCCCAAAGTACTGGGATTACAGGCATGAGCCACCACGCCTGACCTTATTTTTGTTATTTTTTAAGAAAAGCAAAAAACAAAATAAAATGCAGCTTTCTTCCAAGAATCATCAAGATAAACATTTTTTTTTATTTTTTATTTTATTCATTTATTTATTTATTGGGACAAGTTCTCACTCTGTTCCCCAGGCTGGAGTGCAGTAGTATGAGCTCAGCTCACTGCAGACTTGATCTCTCCTGCTCGAGCAATCCTTCCACCTCAGCCTCCTGAGTTGCTGGGACTACAGGTGTGTAACACCATGCCTGGCTCATTTTTGTATTTTTTGTAGAGACAGGGTCTCACCATGTTGCCCAGGCTGGTCTTGAACTCCTGGGCTCAAGTGATCTATTCACCTCTGCCTCCCAAAGTGTTGGGATTACAGGCATGAGCCACTGTGGCTGACCTTTTTCTTTCTTTCTTTTATTTATTTATTTATTTATTTATTTATTTATTTATTTATTTTTTATTTTTTTATTTTTTATTGATCATTCTTAGGTGTTTCTTGCAGAGGGGGATTTGGCAGGGTCACAGGACAATAGTGGAGGGAACGTCAGCAGATAAACAAGTGAACAAAGTTCTCTGGTTTTCCTAGGCAGAGGACCTTGCGGCCTTCCGCAGTGTTTGTGTCCCTGGGTACTTGAGATTAGGGAGTGGTGATGACTCTTAAGGAGCATGCTGCCTTCAAGCATCTGGTTAACAAAGCACATCTTGCACCGCCCTTAATCCATCTAACTCTGAGTTGACACAACACATGTTTCAGAGAGCAGGGGGTTGGGGGTAAGGTCACAGATCAACAGGATCCCAAGGCAGAAGAATTTTTCTTAGTACAGAACAAAATGAAGTCTCCCATGTCTATCTCTTTCTACACAGACACGGCAACCATCCGATTTCCCAATCTTTTCCCCACCTTTCTCCCCTTTCTATTCCACAAAACTGCCATTGTCTTCATGGCCTGTTCTCAATGAGCTGTTGGGTACACCTCCCAGATGGGGTGGTGGCCGGGCAGAGGGGCTCCTCACTTCCCAGTAGGGGCGGCCGGGCAGAGGCGCCCCTCACCTCCCGGACGGGGTGGCTGGCCGGGCGGGGGGCTGACCCCCCCCACCTCCCTCCTGGACGGGTTGGCTGGCCGGGCGGGGGGCTGACCCCCCCACCTCCCTCCCGGACAGGGCGGCTGGCCGGGCAGGAGGGCTGACCCCCCCACCTCCCACCCAGACGGGGCGGCTGGCCGGGTGGGGGGCTGACCCCCCACCTCCCTCCTGGAGGGGGCGGCTGGCCGGGCAGAGGGGCTCCTCACTTCCCAGTAGGGGCGGCCGGGCAGAGGCGCCCCTCACCTCCCGGACGGGGCGGCTGGCCGGGCAGGGGGCTGACCCCCCCACCTCCCTCCCGGACGGGGCGGCTGGCCGGGCGGGGGGCTGACCCCCCCACCTCCCTCCCGGATGGAGCGGCTGGCTGGGCAGAGGGACTCCTCACTTCCCAGTAGGGGTGGCCGGGCAGAGGCGCCCCTCACCTCCCGGACAGGGCGGCTGGCCGGGCGGGGGGCTGATCCCCCCACCTCCCTCCCGGACGGGGTGGCTGGCCGGGTGGGGGGCTGACCCCCCCACCTCCCTCCCGGACGAGGTGGCTGCCGGGCGGAGACGCTCCTCACTTCTCAGACGGGGCGGTTGCCAGGCAGAGGGTTTCCTCACTTCTCAGACGGGGCGGCCGGGCAGAGACGCTCCTCACATCCCGGACGGGGCGGCAGGGCAGAGGTGCTCCCCACATCTCAGACGATGGGCGGCCGGGCAGAGACGTTCCTCACTTCCTAGATGGGATGGCGGCCGGGCAGAGACGCTCCTCACTTTCCAGGCTGGGCAGCCAGGCAGAGGGGCTCCTCACATCCCAGACAATGGGCGGCCAGGTGGAGACGCTCCTCGCTTCCCAGAAGGGGGGGCGGCCGGGCAGAGGCTGCAATCTCGGCTCTTTGGGAGGCCAAGGCAGGCGGCTGGGAGGTGGTTGTAGCGAGCCGAGATCACGCCACTGCACTCCAGCATGGGCGCCATTGAGCACCGAGTTAACGAGACTCCGTCTGCAATCCCGGCACCTCGGGAGGCCGAGGCTGGCAGATCACTCGCGGTTAGGAGCTGGAGACCAGCCCGGCCGACACAGCGAAACCCTGTCTCCACCAAAAAAATACGAAAACCAGTCAGGCGTGGCGGCGCGCGCCTGCAATTGCAGGCACTGGGCAGGCTGAGGCAGGAGAATCAGGCAGGGAGGTTGCAGTGAGCTGAGATGGCAGCAGTACCGTCCAGCTTCGGCTCGGCATCAGAGGGAGACCGTGGAAAGAGAGGGAGAGGGAGACCGTGGGGAGAGGGAGAGGGAGAGGGAGAGGGAGAGGGAGAGCCTTTTTCTTTCTTTCTTTCTTTCTTTCTTTTTGAGATAGGGTCTCTTTTGTTGCCCAGGCTGGAATGCAGTGGCATGATCACAACTCACTGCGGCTCTGACCTCCCGGGCTCAAGCAATCCTTCTGCTTCAGCCTCGACCTCCTGAGTAGCTGAGACCACAGGCACACACCACTACACCTGCTAATTTCTTATTTTAGTAGAGATGAGGTCTCTCTATGTTGCCCAGGCTGGTCTCAAACTCCTGGCTCAAACAGTCCTCATGCCTCAGCCTCCCAAAGTGCTGGGATTATAACCATGAGCCATTGTGCCTGGCGCAAACATTTATTAATTGCTTATCTAACAATAATCCTTTGAATTTATAGTACGCTTTATTTTACATTGTTATTTATTTATTTATATTTTATTTATTTTATTTTTTTTGAGACTGACTCTCGCTCCGTCGCCCAGGCTGGAGTGCAGTGGCGCAGTCTCGGCTCACTGCAAGCTCCGCCTCCTGGGTTCACACCATTCTCCTGCCTCAGCCTCCCTAGTAGCTGGGACTACAGGCACCCGCCACCTCACCCGGCTAATTTTTTGTATTTTTTAGTAGAAACGAGGTTTCACCATGTTAGCCAGGTTAGTCTCGATCTCCTGACCTCGTGATCCACCTGCCTCGGCCTCCCAAAGTGCTGGGATTACAGGTATGAGCCACCGTGCCCGGACATATTTATTTATTTTTAATTTTTTTTTTTTTTTTTTTTTGAGAAAGGGTCTTGCTCTGTTGCCCAGACTAGAGTGCCATGGCCCAATCACTGCAGTCTTGAACTCCCAGGTTCAATCAATCCTCTTGCCGCAGCCTCCCAAGTAGCTGGGACTACAGGTGTGTGCCACCATACCTGGCTAATTGTTTTTGTTATTTGTAGAGATGGGGTCTCCCTATATTGCCCAGGCTAGTCTTGAACTCCTGGGCTCCAGTGATTCTCCTGCCTAGGCCTCCCAAAGTGCTGGGATTACAGGCATGAGCTACCATGCCTGGCTCCTGTGTGATTTTTCATATAAATGGTAACATCCTGGCTGGGCGCAGTGGCTCACGCCTGTAATCCCAGCACTTTGGGAGGCCAAGGCGGGTGGATTTTGAGGTCAGGAGATCGAGACCATCCTGGCTAACACGGTGAAACCCCGTCTCTACTAAAAATACAAAAAATTAGCTGGGCGTGGTGGCAGGCACCTGTAGTCCCAGCTACTCGGGAGGCTGAGGCAGGAGAATGGCGTGAACCCGGGAGGCGGAGCTTGCAGTGAACCGAGATCGCACCACTGCACTCCAGCCTGGACGACAGAGCGAGACTCCGTCTCAAAAAATAAATAAATAAACAGTAACATCCTGCATACATTGTTTCTTTTACTTAGTAAAGATCTTGGAGATGTTTCTACATTTGTGCTTATAGACTTGCTATGTTCTTCCTTCTTTCTTTCTTTGTTTTAGAGACAAGGTCTCACTACGCTGCCCAGGCTGATCTCGAATTCCTGGGCTTAAGGGATCCTCCTGTCTTGGCCACCCAAAGTGCTGGGATTACAAGTACGAGCCACTGCACCCAGCCTGCTATGTTCTCTCTCTCTCTTTTTTTTTTTTTTTTTTTTTTTGAGACGGAGTTTCGCTCTTGTTACCCAGGCTGGAGTGCAATGGCGTGATCTCCGCTCACCACAACCTCCGCCTCCCGGGTTCAAGTGATTCTCCTGCCTCAGCCTCCCGAGTAGCTGGGATTACAGGCATGCACCACCACGCCCAGCTAATTTTGTATTTTTAGTAGAGATGAGGTTTCTCCATGTCAGTCAGGCTGGTCTTGAACGCCTGACCTCAGGTGATCCGCTCGCCTTGGCCTCCCAAAGTGCTGGGATTACAGGAGAGAGCCACTGCCCCTGACCTATGTTCTCTTTAGCATCCCCACATTGGTCCATTTCGTGAATATGTCTGGTTTATCCAGTTTGCACCTACTGATGGACATTTAGATTGTTTCTACTATTTTGCTATTTTATTTTTATTTTTGAGATAAGGTCTTATTCTGTGTCTTAGGCTGGAGTGCAGTGGTGTGACCTTGGGTCACTGCAGCCTCAACATCCTGCGCTCAAGCAGTCCTCCCACCTCAGCTTTTCAGTACCTGGAATTACGGGTGTATGCCACCACACCTGGCTAATTTATTTTATTTTTTATTTTTTTATTTTTATTTTTGAGACGGAGTCTCGCTCTATCACCCAGGCTGGAGTGCAGTGGTGCAATCTTGGCTCACTGCAAGCTCCACCTCCCGGGTTCACGCCATTCTCCTGCCTCAGCCTCCCGAGTGGCTGGGACTACAGGCGCCCACCACCACGCCGGACTAATTGTTTGTATTTTTTAGTAGAGACGGGGTTTCACCATGTTAGCCAGGATGGTCTCGATCTCCTGACCTCGTGATCTGCCTGCCTCGGCCTCCCAAAGTGCTGGGATTACAGGCGTGAGCCCCCGCGCCTGGCCTTATTTTTAAATTTTATTTATTATTATTATTATTTTGAGACGGAGTCATGCTCTGTTACCCAAGCTGGAGTGCAGTGGCGCGATCTTGGCTCACTGCAACCTCCGCCTCCTGGGTTCATGCGATTTTACTGCCTCACCCTCCCGAGTAGCTGGGATTACAGGCGTGTACCACCACGCCCAGCTAATTTTTGTATTTTTTTAGTAGAGACAGGGATTCACCATGTTGGCAGGCTGGTCTCGAACTCCTGACCTCAGGTGATCCACCTGACTCAGCCTCCCAAAGTGCTGGGATTACAGTCGTGAGCCACCGCACCCGGCCATTTTTTTATTTTTATTTTTGCAGAGACGGGGTTTCGCCATGTTGCTAAGGCTGATCTCGATCTCCTGAGCTCAAGTGATCCACCTGCTGTGGCCTCCCAAAGTGCTGGGTTTACAGGCATGAATCACCACACCCAACCTCTTTTGCTATTTTAAACAAGGCTGCTGTGAATAGCTTTGTATGCAGATCACTTCACACATGCCTCTATCTATGGGGAAATTTCTAGAAGTGTAATTGCTGGGTCAAAGAGTATGTGCAAGGCTGGGCGAGGTGGCTCATGCCTGTAATCCCAGTACTTTGGGAGGCTGAGGTGGGTGGATCACCTGAGGTCGGGAGTTCAAGACCAGCCTGACCAACGTGGAGAAACTCCGTCTCTACTGAAAATACAAAATTAGCTGGGCGTAGTGGCGCATGCCTGTAATCCCAGCTACTCGGGAGGCTGAGGCAGGAGAATTGCTTAAACCCGGGAGGTGGAGGTTGTAGGGAGCTGAGATCACGCCATTGCACTCCAGTCTGGGCAACAGAGCAAGACTCCGTCTCAAAAAAAAAAAAAAAAAAAGTATGTGCCATTTAATTTTTCCACTCGCAAATATAATACACACATTTTATGCAAATTTCAAACAACTCTGAAGCTTATACGCTAAAAGGGAAAGAAGCCCTCCCCACCACCCTAATCCTATCCTCAACAGCAGAGTTTCCTGTCTCTTCCTCCCTGGCCTCTGGCCTACAGCTCTCTCTCACATCTGCAGAAACCTTTCCTACCTGCCCAGCTTTGTCTGGCCCTGCAGGCTGATTCTGAGTCTCTCGTCCTCCTACTTCCCCACCCATTTTTTCCCTCATCCCTCAGTAGAGATTTTCTCGCCTGTCCCCAGGGCCTGCGCTGGGCCTGAGGCCCGCAGTCAAATATAAACTATTACCACCAGACCTAGCAATGGCAGATCCCCAGCAAGTGCTTTCAAAACAGAATGTTCAAACAAAAAGGTTAGGGGCATCTCATCCAATTCTCAAGCTCCAATTTACATAGAGGGCAACTGAGGCCCACAGAAGAGAAATGTGGCTCAGTGAGTGGGTTAACAGAGCCGGAAAGAGAAGCCACATCTCTCAACACCCTGACCAGGGATCATTTCATTTATTTAGTAAATGGTTACTGGGGCCATGCAGTGGCTCACACCTGTAATCCCCGCACTTTGGGAGGCCGAGGCAGGAGGATTCCTTGAGCCCCGGAGTTTGAGATCGGCATGGGCAAACAGAGTAAGACTCCATCACCACAAAAAATGGAAAAATTAGCCGGGCATGATGGTAGGCATTTGTAGTCCCAGCTACTTGGGAGGCTGAGGTAGGAGTATCCCTTGAGTGCAGGAGTTCAAGGCTGCAGTGAACCATTGATTACACCATTGCACTCCAGTCTGGGCAATGGAGCAAGAATTTGTCTCGCCGGGTGCGGTGGCTTAAGCCTGTAATCCCAGCACTTTGGGAGACTGAGGCGGGCAGATCACGAGGTCAGGAGATCGAGACCATCCTGGCTAACACGGTGAAACCCCGTCTCTACTAAAAATACAAAAAAAAAAGTAGCCAGGTGTGGTGGCAGGTGCCTGTAGTCCCAGCTACCCAGGAGGCTGAGGCAGGAGAATGGCGTGAACCCGGGAGGCAGAGCTTGTAGTGAGCGCAGATCGAGCCACTGTACTCCAGCCTGGGCTACAGAGCAAGTCTCCCTCTCAAAAAAAAAGAGTTTCCCTCTCAAAAAAAAAGAGTTTGTCTCCAAAGAAAAAAATGGTTATTGGGTGGGGTGCCATGAATGCCTACTACACCAGACACTGGTATAGGCACTGGGCGCCAGCGGTGAATGAGACAGAAACGCTTGTCTTCCTGGAGCCCACATTATATTCAGAGAGACCAACAACAAAAAAGCAAACAAAGGCCGGGTGCAGTGGCTCACACCTGTAATCCCAGCACTTTGGGAGGCTGAGGTGGGCAGATCACAAGGTCAGGAGATCGAGACTATCCTGGCCAACACAGTGAAACCCCATCTCTACTAAAAATACAAAAAATTAGCCGGGCAGGGTGGCAGGCACCTGTAGTCCCAGCCACTCTGGAGGCTGAGGAAGGAGAATTGCCTGCATCCGGGAGGCAGAGGTTGTGGTGAGCTGAGATTGCACCATTGCACTCCAGCCTGGGCAACAGAGCAAGACTCCGTTTCAAAAAAAAAAAAGCAAACAAAATATTTCACATTATATTAATAGTAAGTACTATGTGAAGCAGTTAGGCCCAGGAGTGACTTGGGCTCAGCAATCCTTTTTTTTTTTTTTTTTTTGAGATGCAGTTTTCGCTCTTGTTGCCCAGGCTGGAGTACAATGGTGTGATCTGGGCGCACCGCAACCTCCACCTCCCCGGTTCAAGCGATTCTCCTACCTCAGCCTCCCGAGTAGCTGGGATTAAAGGCATGCGCCATCACGCATGGCTAATTTTGTATTTTTAGTAGAGACAGGATTTCTCCATGTTGGTCAGGCTGGTCTCAATCTCCTGACCTCTGCTGATCCACCTGCCTCGGCCTCCCAGAGTGCTGGGATTACAGGCATGAGCCGCATATGCCCGGCCTTTTTTTGGCTTCTTTTGAGACAGGGTCTCACTGTTTCCCAGGCTGGAATACAACAGTGTGATTTTAGCTCACTGCAACCTCTGCCTTGCAGGCTCAAGCTATCCTCCCACCTCAGCCTCCCAATTAGCTGCGACTACAAGTGCCCACCATCATGCCTCGCTAATTTTTTCATTTTTTAAACAGATAGGGTCTTGCGGCTGGGCACCGTGGCTCACGCGTGTAATCTCAGCACTTTGGGAGGCCGAAGTGGGTGGATCACGAGGTCAGGAGATTGACACCATCCTGGCTAACACGGTGAAACCCCATCTCTACTAAAAATACAAAAAATTAGCTGGGCATGGTGGTGGGCGCCTGTAGTCCCAGTTACTCGGGAGGCTGAGGCAGGAGAATGGCGTGAACCCAGGGGGTGGAGCTTGCAGTGAGCTGAGATCACGCCACTGCACTACTGCACGCCAGCCTGGATGACAGAGCAAGACTCTGTCTCAAAAAAAAAAAAGAAAGAGATAGGGTCTTGCTATGTTGCCCAAGATGATCTTGAACTCTTGGGCTCAAGCAATGCTCCCACCTTGGCCTCCCAAAGTGCTGGGATTACAGGCATGAGCCACTGTGCCTAGCCAGGTCCAGTAATCTTAATGGATGTTGGATATCTGAGCTGGGACTTGCATGACTAGAAAGAACCAGCTAAACCAGTATGTGCAAAGGTCCTGAGGTAGGAAGAACATTTATATTTCACAGGCAAAAGAAGGACTGGAGTAAATAAGAGAGATGCAGCAACAACAGTACACAAAGCTGATCATTTAGGGTCCTGGAGGCAGGGTGATATCATGCTGCAAAGCCATAAAGTCAGGCGGCCATGGTGGCTCATGCCTGTAATCCTAGTACTTTGAGAGGCTGAGGCAAGAGGATTGCATAAGGGCAGAAGTTCAAAACCAGCCTGAGCAACATAGCAAGACCCTATCTCTACAAAAGTAAAAAAATTAGCCCGTGCTTGGTCTGCTGTGTTCTTAACATTTCTACACTGTGGTGCACACCTGTAGTCCCAGCTGCTTGGGAGGCTGAGACCGGAGTATCAATTGAGTCCAGGAGTTTGAGGCTCCAATGAACTATGACTGGACCACTGCACTCCAATGTGGGCAGCAGAGCAAGACCTTGTCTCTAAAATATATATATAGATAGATAGATAGATAGATAGATAGATAGATAGCCAGTCACAGGCCAGGCGCGGTGGCTCAAGCCTGTAATTCCAACACTTTGGGAGGCTGAGGCGGGCGGATCACTTGAGGTCAGGAGTTCGAGACTAGCCTGGCCAACATGGTGAAACCCCGTTTCTACTAAAAATACAAAAAATTAGCTGGGCGTGATTGCAGGCAGCTGTAATCCCAGCTATTCGGGAGGCTGAGGCAGGAGAATCGCTTGAACCCAGGAGGCGGAGGTTGCAGTGAGCTGCGATCATGCCATTGCACACCAGCCTGGGGGACAAGAGCGAGACTTCGTCTCAAAAAAAAGGCAGGCACAGTGGCTCACACCTATAATCCCAGGACTTTTGGAGACTGAGGTGGGAGAACTCTTGAGCCCAGGAGTTTCATACCAGCCTGGGCAACGTAGTGAGACCTCATCTCTACAAAAAAAAATATATATATTTGGCCGGGCACAGTGGCTCACCCGTGTAATCTCAGCACTTTGGGAGGCTGAGGTAGGCAGATCGCTTGAGGTCAGGAGTTCGAGACCAGCCTGGCCAACATGGTGAAACCCCGGCTCTCCTAAAAAATAAAAATACAAAAAGCTGGACATTGTGGCAGGTGCCTGTAATCCCAGTTACTTGAGAGCCTGAGGCAGGAGAATCTCAAGCCTGGGAAGCAGAGACTGCATTGAGCTGAGATTGCGCCCCTGCACTCCAGCCTGGGTGACAGAATGAGACTCTGCCACAAAAAAAAAAAAATTTTCCCGGGCACAGTGGCTCACACCTGTAATCCTAGCACTTTGGGAGGCCAAGGTGGGTGGATCACTGGAGGTCAGGAGTTCGAGACCAGCCTGACCAACATAGTGAAACCCCATCTCTACTAAAAATACAAAATTAGCCGGGCATGGTGGCGCATGCCTGTAATCCCAGCTACTTGGGAGGCTGAGGCAGGAGAATCGCATGAACCCGGGAGGCAGAGATTGCAGTGGGCGAAGATCACGCCATTTCACTCCAGCCTGGGCAATAAAGTGAAACTCCGTTTCAAAAAAAAAATTTTTTTTTTTTTTTAATTAGCCAGGGATGGTGGTGCACACATGTAGTCTGAACTACTTGGGAGGCTGAGGCAGGGCAATTGCTTGAGCCAGGGAGATGGAGGCTGCAGTGAGCTGTGATTGCACCGCTGCATTCCAGCCTGGGCAACAAATTTAGGCTCAGTCTGAAAAATAATAATGATTTAAAATATAAAAAAATTCAAAAAAGGAGTGAAAAAGAGAGGCAGAGGGACGTTACAAAATCCTTGAACAGGCCAGGCATGGTGGCTTACACCTGTAATCCCAGCACGTTGGGAGGCTGAGGCAGGCAGATCACTTGAGGTCAGGAGTTTGAGACCAGCCTGCCAAACATTGTGAAACCCCAATCTCTATTAAAAATATAAAAATTAGCCAGATGTGCTTGCTTGAACCCAGAAGGCAGAGAATTGCAGTGAGCCAAGATCATGCCACTGCACTCCAGCCTGGACGACAGTGAGACTCTGTCTCAAAAAAAAAAAAAAAATTCTGTGAACAATCTGTAAGCCAACCGTTAAAGAATTTTGTGAGCCCCACAGCTGGATCTGTGTTGCAAGTCTTCAACACTGCCCTTGTAGCTGTGTTGTAGGAAAGCACTCAGATGATACAAAAAGAAGTGGGAGGCCGGGCGCGGTGGCTCACCCCTGTAATCCCAGCACTTTGGGAGGCCGAGGCAGGTGGATCACAAGGTCAGGAGATCGAGACCATCCTGGCTAACACAGTGAAACCGCGTCTCTACTAAA
This sequence comes from Gorilla gorilla gorilla, assembly GCF_029281585.2. Lineage (NCBI taxonomy): Eukaryota > Metazoa > Chordata > Mammalia > Primates > Hominidae > Gorilla > Gorilla gorilla. The sequence goes on from NC_073240.2 coordinate 65,557,691, forward strand.
AATACAAAAAATTAGCCGGGTGTGGTGGCGGGCACCTGTAGTCCCAGCTGCTCAGGAGGCTGAGGCAGGAGAATGGCGTGAACCCAGGAGGTGGAGCTTGCGGTGAGCCGAGATTGCGCTACTGCACTCCAGCCTGGGCGACAGAGACAGACTCCATCTCAAAAAAAAAAAAAAAAAAAAGTTGGGATTACGATTTATGAGTTAGCAACATTAAATCCATGGGGTAGGCAAAAGAAGCAAGAAAAGTGCCCTTTTCCTCCTGCCCCCTCAGTGTGCACTGAGCTGCCAGCCACCCTCCAGCTCTCTCAGGGTTGCTTTTGTCCTGAGACACTGAAATCAGGGGAAACGGCAGGGTCTCAGGCCTGGGGGCTTAGTGGTGCCACTGGTAGAAACAGGCAGGTTGAGAAAGGGAAATAATTTTGCAGGATGATTATAGTTCATTTGTTACCAGACAGACAGATTTAGAGCTACCATTTATCAGCTATGAAGCTGGGAATGGTGGCTCATGCCTGTAACCCCAGCGGTTTGGGAGGCTGAGGCAGGAGGATCACTTGAGGCTAGGAGTTCAAGACCAGCCTGGACAACATAGTGAGACTTTGTCTCTACAGAAGAATAAAATAAAAAATTAGCTGGGTGTAGTGGCATGCCCTTTTATTTCTAGCTACTTGGGAGGCTGAGGCAGGTGGACCACTTTAGCCAAGGAGTTCGAGGTTGCAGTGACCTTTGATCATGCCATTGCACTCCAGCCTGGGCAACAGAGAACTACTTTGTCTCTTTTTTTTTTTTTTTTTTTTTTTTTGAGACGGAGTCTCGCTCTGTCACCCAGGCTGGAGTGCAGTGGCGTGATCTCGGCTCACTGCAAGCTCCACCTCCCGGGTTCACACCATTCTCCTGCCTCAGCCTCCCAAGTAGCTGGGACTACAGGTGCCCGCCACCAGGCCCAGTTAATTTTTTGTAGTAGAGACGGGGTTTCACCATGTTAGCCCGGATGGTCTCGATCTCCTGACCTCGTGATCCACCTGCCTCGGCCTCCCAAAGTGCTGGGATTACAGGCGTGAGCCACCACGCCCGGCCTACTCTGTCTCTTTAAAACAAACAAACAAACAAACAAACAAACAAAACAGCTAAGTGACCTGGACAATAAGTAGACATCTGAGCCTCAGTTTCCCCAAATGGTAAAGTGGGGATGTAATAGTATCTACACCTTACAGCCTGTGTGAAGAGGAAATGCAGTGCTACATATTCCACAAAACTCGAGGCCTCAGTACTGTGTATGATAACAGCCATATACGTGATTTTTTTTTTTTTGAGACAGAGTCTCACTCTGTCGCCCAGGCTGGAGTGCAATGGTGCAATCTCAGCTCACTGCAACCTCCGCCTCCTGGGTTCAAGCGATTCTCCTCCCTCCGCCTCCCGAATAGCTGAGTCTACAGGCAGCCATCATCATGCCTGGCTAATTTTTGTAGAGACGGGGTTTCACCATGTTGGCCAGGCTGGTCTCGAACTCCTGACCTCAGGTGATCCGCCCACCTTGGCCTCCCAAAGTGCTGGGATTACAGGCGTGAGCCACCGCGGCTGGCCCATATACACGATCATGATTTTTATGGTTAATGTTGTTATCTTTGGGTTGTTGAGGTGGGTCCTGAGGTTTCTTTGACATTCTGCAGGACTCTGGTAAGTTTACAGTTGGAGTCTGAGATCCTGGCAGCTGATGGATCTGCAGGACTGGAGGTCAGAAGAGAGGTCCATGGCACAGCTCACAGGTGGTCTTTAGGTATCTGGAATCAGGCTAGAGAGTGGGCATCTTCTGGGGGACATGGAATGCAGAGGGGCCCAGAGATGCTACCCAAGCTCCTTCCCTTCCCTTCCAATCCTGCTCAACACTCACGAATGAACCTTCCCCTCTTGGTGTCAGACTTGGACAGGAAACAAGTCAGGGCTCCAGAGTCAAAACACTGGAGTTCACATCTTGCCCTGCCAAGCTACATCAATGTGGTCAAGTCATGTAGTGTCTCTACTCCGCAGTTTCCCCACGAGTGCAAAGGAGGGTATCATTACGCTAATTACAGAGAAGTTGACAGGATGAAAACCATTTAGTAAACTTTACAGGCTACGTAAATACAGGACATAACTTCCCTCACAGGCCAGATACAAAAAGCATCTCTTCCATGAAGGCTTCCCAGACTACCCCCCTGGAGATGATTTCTTCTCCCACTGATCTCCCACTGCTGCTCACTTCAGCCTTATATACACCTGCTGCCCCAGTCAAGAGGCACAAGAAGGCTAGGTGTAGTGTCTCATGCCTGTAATCCCAGCGCTTTGGGAGGCTGGATCACTTGAGCCCAGGGGTTCAATACAACCTGGACAGTACAGTGAAACCCCTGTCTCTACAAAAAAAAAAAAAATGAAAAAAAAAAAAAAAAGCTAGGTGTGGTGGCACACACCTGTAGTCCCAGCTCCTCAGGAGGCTGAGGCAGGAGGATCGCTTGAGCCCAGGACTTTGAGGCTGCAGTGAGCCATGATCGTGCCACTGCACTCCAGCCTGGGAAACAGTGAGACACTGTCTCAAAAAAAAAAAAAGAAAAAAAAAAAGCAGCACAAGTTTGAGTACCGCACAGGACAGGTGACCTGAATTCCAGCCAGCATCTTTGTAGTATCCCCTGACATCCTGCTGTGTGGTGGTCATCTTGTGGCCTGTCCACTCAGTACTTTCCTAGCACTTGTCCGTCTGTAGGATGCATGACCAGCCAGGTTCATAGTGTGTGGTCCACTCCCTGACCACAGTATAGTTAGTCACGTGTTGCTTAATGATGGGGATGTGTTCTGAGAAATGCATCATTAGGCGATTTTGTTGTGCAAACATCACAGAGAGTATTTACACAAAGCTACATGGTATAGCTCACTACTACTCATCTAGGCTATACTAAATAGCCTGTTGCTTCTAGGCTACAAACTGTAGCCTACAAACAATGTTACTATATACTGTAGGCAATTGTAACACAATAGTAAGTATTTGTGTATCTAAACATAGAAAAAAATACCATAAAAATACAGCATACAGGGCCAGGCGTGGTGGCTCATGCCTATAATCCCAGCACTTTAGGAGGCCGAGGCAGGCAGATCACAAGGTCAGGAGTTTGACACCGGCCTGGCCAATATGGTGAAACACCGTCTCTACTAAAAATACAAAAAATTAGCTGGGTGTGGTGGTGCATGCCTCTTGTCCCAGCTACTCAGGAGGCTGAGGCAGAAGAATCGCTTGAACTTGGAAGGTGGAGGTTGCAGTGAGCTGAGATCACGCCACTGCACTCCAGCCTGGGCGACAGTGAGACTCCGTCTCAAAAAAAAAAAAAACAAACAAAACAAAACAAAACAAAAAAACAAATAAAATAAAATACAGCATACAGGCCCCGGCACTATGGCTCAGGCCTATAATCCCAGCATTTTGGGAGGCCGAGACAGGCGGATCACCTGAGGTCAGGAGTTCAAGACCAGCCTGGACAACGTGGTGAAACCCCGTCTCTACTAAAAATACAAAAAATTAGCCGCGTATGGTGGTGCATGCCTGTAGTCCCAGCTACTCAGGAGGCTGAGGCAGGAGAATCGCTCAAACCCAGGAGGTGGAGGTTGCAGTGAGCCGAGATTGTGCCACTGCACTCCAGCCTGGGCTACAGAGCGAGACTCCATCTCAAAAAATAAAAAATAAAATAAAATACAGCATACAGGCCCAGCACTGTGGCTCATGCCTATAATCCCAGCATTTTGGGAGGCCGAGGCAGGCAGATTACCTGAGGTCAGGAGTTCAAGACCAGCCTGGACAACATGGTGAAACCCCGTCTCTAGTAAAAATACAAAAATTAGCCAGGCATGGTGGCACATGCCTGTATGCCTGTAGTCCCAGCTACTCGGGAGGCTGAGGCAGGACAATCGCTCAAACCCAGGAGGTGGAGGTTGCAGTGAACCGAGATTACACCACTGCAGTCCAGCCTGGGCGACAGAGCAAGACTCCATCTCAAAAAAAAACAAAACAAAACAAAACAAAAAAACAGCATAGAAGATAATAAATGGTAAACCTATATAGGGCACTTACACAAGATAATAAATGGTACACGTATATAGGGCACTTATACCATTAATTAATTAATTTTTTATTTAAAAATTTATTTTTAATAAATTTTTAATACATTTAAAGTCTCACTCTGTCACCCAGGCTGGAGTGCAGTGCCATGATCTTGCCTCCCTGCAACCTCTGACTCCCAGTTCAAGCAATTCTCCTGCCTCAGCCTCCTGAGTAGCTGGGATTACAGGCATGCACCACCATGCCCAGCTAAAAATTTTGTATTTTTAGTAGAGATAAGGTTTTGCCATGTTGGCCAGGCTGGTCTCAAACACCTGACTTCAAGTGATCTGCCCACCTCTGCCTCCTAAAGTGCTGGGATTATAGCCATGAGCTACTGCGTCTGGCCTCAGGACCATTATTGAAAATCAATTGAGTTGGCTGGCACATGGCTGACACTTGTAATCCCAGCACTTTGGGAGGCCAAGGGAGGAGGACCACTTGAGACCAGGAGTTGGAGACCAGCCTGGACAACATAAGTGAGACCCCATCTTAATTAAATTAATAAATATTAAAATAATATTAAAAATTAAAGAAAATCAATTGACATGAGTTTTTTTCTAGATTCTCCATTTTATTACATTGAGTTATATGTCTATCCTTATGCCAGTATTAAACTATCTTGATTACTAGATTACTATTAGTTGTTTTGTAATAAGTTTTGAAATCAGAAGTGTAGATTGCCCAAGTTTTTCTTCCCTTTCAATATTGTTTTGGCTATCCTGGGTCATTTGCAATTCCATATAAATTTCAATATTAGCTTGTCCATTTCTTTTTTTTTTTTTCTTTATTGAGATAGAGTCTCACTCTGTTGCCCAGGCTGGAGTGCAGTGGCACAATCTCAGCTCACTGCAACCTCCGCCTCCTGGGTTCAAGTGATTCTCCTGCCTCAGTCTCCCATGTAGCTGGGACTACAGGCACATGCCACCACGCCGGCTAATTTTTTGTATTTTTACTAGAGACGGGGTTTCACCACGTTAGCCAGGATGGTCTCAATCTCCTGACCTCATGATCCGACTGCCTCGGCCTCCCAAAGTGCTGGGATTACACACATGAGCCACCACGCCCGGCAGCTTGTCCATTTCTATACGGAAGTCAGCTAGGATTGTGTAAGAGATTGCACTGAATCTGTAGATCAATTTGGGGACTATTACTATCCTAACAAATAGTCTCTGAATCCTGGCCGGGCACCGTGGCTCATGCCTGTAACCCCAGCATTTTGGAAGGCTAAGATAGGTGGATCACCTGAGGTCAGGAGTTCGAGACCAGCCTGACCTGGTAAACATGGTGAAACCTTGTCTCTACTAAAAATACAAACATTAGCTAGGCATGGTGGTGTGCACCTGTCTTCCCAGCCACTTGGGAGGCTGAAACAGGAGAATTGTTTGAACCTGGGAAGTGGAGGTTGCAACGAGCCAAGGTTGTACCACTGCACTGCAGCCTGGGCAACAGAGCAAGACTCCATTAAAAAAAAAAAAAGTCTCTGAATCCATTAACATGGCATTTTTTTCTATTTATTTAAGTCTTTTAAAATTTCTTTTAATGTTATTTTCAGAGTATAAGTTTTATACTTCTCTTGCTAAATTTATTCCTAAGTATTTTATCCTTTTTGATGCTATTGTAAATGGAATTGTGTTTTTTTCTGAGACGGGGTTTTGCTCTTGTTGCTCAATCTGGAGTGCAATGGCGCAATCTCAGCTCACCTCAACCTCCACCTCCCAGGTTCAAGCGATACTCCCGCCTCAGCCTCCTGAGTAGCTAGGATTACAGGCATGTGCCGCCATGCCTGGCTAGTTTTGTATTTTTAGTAGAGACAGGGTTTCTCCATGTTGGTCAGGCTGGTCTCAAACTCCTAACCTCAGGTGATCCGCCCACCTGGGCCTCCCAAAGTGCTGGGATTACAGGCTTGAGCCACCACACCCAGCCTTTGTTTGTTTGTTTGTTTGTTATGTTTTGTTTTTGAGACAGAGTCTCCCTCTGTCGCCCAGGCTGGAGTGCAGTGGCGCAATCTCAGCTCACTGCAAGCTCCACCTCCTGGGTTCACGCCATTCTCCTGCCTCAGCCTCCCAAGTATCTGGGACTACAGGCGCCCACCACCATGCCCGGCTAATTTTTTTGTATTTTTTAGTAGAGACGGGGTTTCACTGTGTTAGCCAGGATGGTCTCGATCTCCTGACCTTGTGATCAGCCCGCATCGGCCTCCCAAAGTGCTGGGATTACAGGTGTGAGCCACCGCGCCTGGCCTTTTTAACTTTTTTGGCTGGAGTCTTGCTTTGTAGCCCAGGTGCTATCTCGGTTCACTGCAAGCTCCGCCTTCTGAGTTCAAGGGATTCTTCTGCCTCAGCCTCCTGAGTAGCTGGATTATAGGTGCCTGCCTGCCACCACCCCTGGCTAATTTTTTCGTATTTTTAGTAGAGACAGGGTTTCTCCATGTTGGTCAGGCTCTATTGAACTCCCAACCTCAGGTGATCCACCCACCTTGGACTCCCAAAGTGGTGGGATGACAGGCATAAGCCACCACACCTGGCCCTTCTTTTCTTTTCTTTTCTTTTGAGACGGAGTCTCACTCTGTCATCCAGGCTGGAGTGCAGTGGTGCAATCTCAATTCACTGCAACCTCTGCTGCCTGGGTTCAAGCGATTCTCCTGCCTCAGCCTCCGGAGTAGCTGTGATTACAGGTGCTTGCCATTGAGCCTGGCTAATTTTTGTCGTTTTAGTAGAGATGGGGTTTCACCATCTTGGTCAGGCCAGTCTTGAACTCCTGACCTCGTAATCCACATACCTCGGCTTCCCAAAATGCTGGGATTACAGGTGTGAGCCACTGCACTGGGCCTTTTTTTTTTTTTTTTTTTTTTTTTGAGATGAAGTCTCACTCTGTCACCCACGCTGGAGTGCAGTGGCAAAATCTTGGTTCATGCAACCTCCACCTCTTGGGTTCAAGCGATTCTCCTGCGTCAGCCTCCCGAGTAGCTGGGACTGCAGGTGCGCGCAACCACACCTGGCTAATTGTTTATTATTTTTTAGCAGCAAGCGGGTTTCACCGTATTGGCTAGGCTAGTCTCAAACTCCTGACCTTGTGATTTGCCTGCCTTGGCCTCCCAAAGTGCTGGGATTACAGGTGTGAGCCACCAGGCCCCGCCCTCTTTTCTTTTTTAATAGAGATGGGGTCCCTTTCTGTTGCCGAGGTTGGTCTCAAACTTCTGGGCTCAAGCGATCCACCTGCCTCAGCCTCACAAAGTGCTGAGATTACGGGTGTGAGCCACCGAGCCCAACCAAGTATTTTTTCGTGTTTTTTTTTTTAATCATGAATGGGTTTTGTATTTTGTCAAATGCTTTCTTTATGTCTTTTGAGATAATCATTTTTTTTATTCTATTAGTAAAATATATTACATTGATTGATATTTGGATGTTAAACCAACCATGCATTTCTGGAATAAATTCCACTTGGTCATGGTATAATTTTTTGTATATGTTGCTGGAATTGGTTTGCTAGTGTTTTGTTGTTGTTTGAGACAGGGTCTCACTCTGTTGTTCAGGCTGAAGTGCAGTGGTGCAATCATAGCTGACTGCAGCTTTGAACTCCCGGGCTCAAGCGATCCTTCCTGCCTCAGCCTCCCAAGTAGCTGGGACTACAAGTGTGGCCACCATGCCCAGCTAATTAAAAAAAAATTTTTTTTTCTAGACACAAGATCTGTTGCCCAGGCTGGTCTTGAACCCCTGGGCTCAAGCAATCCTCCAGCCTCAGCCTCCCAAAGCACTGGGATTACAGGTGTGAGCCACTCAACCTGGCCACTTCCCTGGTATTTTGCTGAGGATTTTTGCATCCATATTGATAAGAGATATTAGTCTATAGTTTTCTTTGAGATGGAGTCTAGCTCTGTTGCCCAGGCTGGAGTGCAATGGCACAATCTTAGTTCACTGTAACCTCCACCTCCCAGGTACAAGAGATTCTCCTGCCTCAGCCTCCCTAGTAGCTGAGATTACAGGTGGGTCACCATGTTTTGCTAATTTTTTTGTATTTTTAGTAGAGATGGGATTTCATAATGTTGGCCAAGCTGGTCTCGAACTCCTGACCTCAAGTCCCAAAGTGCTGGATTACAGGCATGGGCCACCATGCTTCACCTTGAGTAGACTTAAATTGATTGGTTTTTATTTTTCTTAGGGGTCATGTTTTCCTCTCTCTTTGTATACATGCTAATTTCTGTTGGATGTCAGACACTGCCAATTTTACTTTGTTAGGTACTGGATTTTTTTTCTTTTCTTTCTTTATTTATTTAAAATTTTTTCTTTTTAATTTCTTGTAATACTCTCCTATCCAATGGAGTTTTTTGGTTGTTTGTTTGTTTGTTTGTTTGTTTGTTTTCAGACGAAGTCTCACTCTGTTGCCCAGGCTGGAGTGCAGTGGCGCAATCCCAGCTCACAGCAACCTCTGCCTCCCAAGTTCAAGCGACTCTTCTGCCTCAGCCTCCTGAGTAGCTGAGACTACAGGCACACATCACCACGCCCAGCTAATTTTTGTATTTTTAGTAGAGATGGGGTTTCACCATATTGGCCAGGCTGGTCTCGAACTCCTGACCCTGTGATCTGCTTGCCTTGGTCTCCCAAAGTGCTGGGATTACAGGCATGAGCCACCGCGCCCGGCTGATTCTTTTTTTACATATACATTTTTTTTTTTTGAGACGGAGTTCCGCTCTTGTTGCCCTGGATGGAGTGCAATGGCGTGGGTCTCAGCTCACTGCAACTTCTGCCTCCCAGGTTCAAGCGATTCTCCTGCCTCAACCTCTTAAGTAGATGGGATTATAGGGGCCTGCCACCAAACCTGGCTAATTTTTGTATTTTTAGTAAAGACGGGGTTTCTCCATGTTGGCCAGGCTGGTCTCAAACTCCTAAACTAAGGTGATTTGCCTGCCTTGGCCTCCCAAAGTGCTGGGATCACAGGTGTGAGCCACCATGCCCGGCCAAATTATATTATTAATATAATGTTTTGGAGACAGGGACTTGCTCTGTTACCAGGCTGGAGTGCAGTGGCATTATCATAGCTCACTGTAGCCTTGACCTCCTGGGCTCAAGTGATCCTCCTGCCTCAGCCTCCTAAATAGCTGGGACTTCAGGCACTTGCCACCTGTTTTACATTTGTTTACATTTACATTGTAAAACAGGCACATGCCTGCCTGTTTTACATTTGTTTTTGCAGAGACAGGGTCTCACTATGCTGCCCAGGCTGCTCTCAAATGATCCTTCCACCTTGGCCTCTGAAAGTACTGGGATTACAAGTGTGAGTCACGGTGCCCGGCCCTGGAAATTTTCTTTAGGCAGCAAGGTGGGGCATTTGTAGGGTTTTCCTCATTTGTTTGCTGACTCTCTGGAATCACTATTTTTCATCTTATGGGTTTCAATGTCTTGAGAACCATGTTTCACATACTTTGGGGAGTATTTTAGTTGTTTTTAGGTGGGAATGTAAATCATCTTGTCTAGAGGCAGAAATCCTTACAATCATTTGTTAATTTCTTTAGCTGGCATTTATTGAGGAAGAGCTCAGTGTGTGCCCACCTTCCATTGGTCTTACAACTCTCCAAGCACTCCAAATTTCCCTGCCTTGTGGTCTTTGCACAATTTTTCCTTTGTCTAGAATGGTCTTTCTAGCTCTACTTTCCTCCCTCAGCTCAAAGGGGCCTTCTCTGACTACTCTATGTAAAGTGAATCACTCTCTTTTTAATTTCCCATCACATTTCTGCTTTACTTTACAGCTTCTTCTACTAGAATAGAGCCAGAAATTTTTTTTTACTTTTTTTTTTTTTTTTTGGGACAGAGTCTCACTGTGTCTCCCAGGCTGGAGTGCAGTGGTGATCTCTGCTCACTGCAAACTCCGCCTACCGGGTTCATGCCATTCTCCTGCCTCAGCCTCCAGAGTAGCTGGGACTACAGGCGCCCGCCACCACGCCCGGCTAATTTTTTGTATTTTTAGTAGAGATGGGGTTTCACTGTGCTAGCAAGGATGGTCTCAATCTCCTGACCTCATGATCCACCTGCCTCAGCTTCCCAAAGTACTGGGATTACAGGTGTGAGCCACCGTACCCGACCTTTTTTTACTTTTTTAACCTTAAAATTTTTTTTTTTCATGCTTGTAATCCCAGCACTTTGGGAGGCTGAGGCAGGTGGATCATGAGGTCAAGAGATCGAGGCCATCCTGGCCAACATGGTGAAACCCTGTCTCTACTAAGCACCACTGCACTCCAGCCTGGCAACAGAGTGAGACTGTGTCTCAAAAAAAAAAAATTAGAGATAGGATCTCACTATGTTGTCCAGGCTGGGCTCAAACTCTTGGGCGCAAGGGATCCTCCCATCTAGGCCTCCCAAAGTGCTGGGATTACAGGCGTGAGCCACCGCGCCTGGCCAGGCAGGAATTTTTGTGATTCTCTGCAACCAGCTCAGGGCCAGGCACACTGTTAAGTGTTCAATAAATATTTACTGAATGAATTAAATGAGGTCTTTGCATACTTCATGGTGCCTGTCACATAATAGAGCTCAGTCAAATTGCGGGTGCCTGGCTGAGGAACACAGCTCCCTCCCCTGAGTTGCCCAGCAGGGATGGGATATTGGGCCTCTGGATTGTGCCCATGTTCAGCTCACCCTCAGCCTCACTCTCCTTAGTGATAACCAAAGGCCCCTGCTTGCCGGCCAGGGGAGGGCTGACAGGTGGGGCTGATGAGTTCCAGACCCAGTCCTCTGGGCCCCAGCACAACCAGATAGAACCGGATGCTGGCTGGGAGCCAGAGCCAAGCTTCCATGACGTCGTTGCCTTCAAGGGGCGTGCCCTCCCTGGCCCGTGTGGTCCTTCAGCTCTTGCCCACCGGGCTCAGAGCCTCCTGCCACTGGGCTCTGGGGAAAAACCTAGCCATCCTCCCTGGTTCTAGTTCCACATCTACTTGTGCAGCCACTGACAACTATTAGAACACAGAACTAAATAGTGGTCGGCTCTATAAAGTGAAAAATACTTTGTAGATTTAAAACATTCTGTAAGTACTCACTAAACTAGAAAGGACTTGGGAAGCTTCTGTTCAAAACCACTACTTTTGACGAGGAAGAAGCTGAGATTTAAATGAAATAATGGGCTGGGTGCAGTGGCTCATGCCTGTAATCCCAGCACTTTGGGAGGCCCAGGTGGGCAGATTACTTGAGAGCTCATGAGTTCAATACTAGCCTGAGCAACATGGCAAAACCCCATCTCTACTAAAAATACAAAAATGAGCTGGGTGTGGTGCCGCATGCCTGTAGTCCCAGCTACTGGGGAGGCTGAGGCAGAAGAATCACTTGAACCTGGGAGGCAGAGGTTGCAGTGAGCCGAGATCATGCCACTGCACTTCAGCCTGGGCAAGAGAGCAAGACTCAGTTTCAAAATAAATAAATAAACAAAATAAAAATAAACAAATAAATGAAATAATGTATGTAGACTGCTTAGCACCACACTTGGGACGTTGTGATTTTACTCTAGCTATTCACCGCCTGCCCACCTCTGGCTAAGCAAACTCTGCGTTTGTGCCTCTCCACTTCCGCACACTCCCCTCCCACCTTGTCAATGAATTTTTTGTTCATTTATGTCACTTCATAATAATATATGCAAAGTGTTTAGCTCAAGGCCTGGCACTTCATAAATGAACAAAAAATGGGCCGGGTGCGGTGGCTCACATCTGTAATACCAGCATTTTGGGAGGCCGAGGTGGGTGGATCACCTGAGGTCAGGAGTTTGAGACCAGCCTGGCCAACATGGTGAAACCCCTGACTCTACTAAAAATACAAAAAATTAGGCTGAGGCTGGGCACGGTGGCTCACGCCTGTAATCCCAGCACTTTGCGAGGCTGAGGCAGGTGGATCACTTGAGGTCAGGAGTTTGAGACCAGCCTGATCAATATGATGAAACCCCGTCTCTACTAAAAATACAAAAATTAGCCGAGTGCGGTGGCAGGCATCTGTAATCCCAGCTACTCGGGAGGCTGAGGCAGAATAATCTCTTGAACCCGAGAGGCAGAAGTTGCGGTGAGCTGAGATTGCGCCATTCTACTCCAGCCTGGATGACAAGAGTGAAACTCCATCTCAAAAAAAAAAAAAAAAAAAAAGAACAAAAAATAGTAGCTACAGCTCTTATTGAAACAGGGGATCCATCTGATAAATGCAAAGCAAAGCACTTTGCATATATCACTTAATTCTCATGTAGGATGAAATCGGTATCATTATTTCCATTTTACTGATGAGAAAACTGAGGCTTGAAGTAAGTGGCTGTTGCAGTTCAGACCTCAGAGTAGGAAGATGCCAAACTGGTAGGTTCTGGCTTCTCTTCCCTTAGTGGTATCTTCTAACAAATTGTATTTCCTGCTAGCTATTCCTTCCTGTGCCTTTGGGGAAGGTCATTTGGCCCTGAACACTCATTTGGTCAATCACTGAAACAGGGTAAGATGGGGTCTAAAACCTCCAGCTGAGTGTATGCCCTGAAGCCCAACTCTGGGTTTGTGTTTTTTTTTTTTTTTTTTCCTTGAGACAGAGTCTCGCTCTGTCGCCAGACTGGAGTGCAGTGGCGCGATCTCGGCTCAGTGCAACCTCTGCCTCCCCGGTTCAAGCGATTCTCCCGCCTCAGTCTCCTGGGTAGCTGGGACTACAGGCGCATGCCACCATGCCCAGCTAATTTTTTTGTATTTTTAGTAGAGATGGGATTTCACCATGTTGGCCAGGGATGGTCTTGATCTCTTGACCTCGTGATCCACCTGCCTCGGCCTCCCAAAGTGCTGGGATTACAAGCATGAGCCACCGCGACTGGCCAACTCTGAGCTTTTTTAGAGTTGGCAGCAAGGATGTTTCTGAAGGTCAAAGATAATCCCGTGTCAAAAACAGCTCTGGGGCAGGAGGAGTCATGTTTTGTGGGAATGAGCCCACAGACCCAGCCACTTCCTCATCAAATGTCCTAGTAGCTGGGTCTCCTGGAGCCCCTAGCTCTGCATTCCCACAGGACGGTAGGAACTGCTGATGGAGGCAGGCAAGTGGAAGTCCAGCCCTGTAGGAGCTCCAGTTCACAGAGGGGAACTGAACTGGCCTTTCTGGAGGAAAAGAAGACTTGAACCAAACTTGGAGGACCTGGTCAACTTGGATGAAGAAGAGTGAGGTGGGACGAGTAGGCTTTCTGTTCAGTGCAGAAAAGCTGGGACTGCTGGTTAAGCCATCAGCATTTCCCAAGCCCCACGGGTGTGTCCCACTGGGTGTTCACACCACAGACCCTTCAAGGGAGGATTGTCATTGCTGTGTGTCAGATGAGGAAACTCAGCCAGGGTCCAAGACTGCAGGAGGGATGTGCTGAATGCATGTGATAAGGAAACGGGGACCATTCTTTTATTTATTTATTTATTTATTTATTTATTTATTTATTTATTTATTTATTTATGTAGAGACAAGGCTTGTTCTGTAACCCAGGTTGGAGAGCAGTGGCACAATCTTGGCTCACTGAAGCCTTGACTCCTAGGCTCAAGCAATCCTCCCACCTCAGCCTCCCAAGTAGCTGGGACCACAGGTGTGTGCTACCGCACTGGGCTAATTTTTCTTTTCTTTTCTTTTCTTTTCTTTCTTTCTTTCTTTTTTTTTTTTTTTTTTCGAGATGGAGTCTCGCTGTCACCCAGACTGGAGTGCAGTGGTGTAATCTTGGCTCACTGCAACCTCTACCTCCTGGGTTCAAGTGATTCTCCTGCCTCAGCCTCCCAAGTAGCTGGGACTACAGGCTCGCATCACCACGCCCAGCTAATTTTTGCATTTTTAGTAGAGACAGGGTTTCACCATGTTGGCCAGGCTGGTCTTGAACTCCTGACCTCAAGTGATCCATCTGCCTTGACCTCCCAAAGTGCTGGGATTACAGGTGTGAGTCACTGTGCCCAGTCCTTTCTCTTCTTTTCTTTTTTTTTTTGAGACAGTCTTGGCCTGTCGCCCAGGCTGGAGTGCAGTGGTGCGATCTCGGCTCACTGCAACCTCCGCCTCTCAGGTTCAAGCTATTCTCTGCCTCAGCCTCCGGAGTAGCTGGGATTACAAGCACCCACCACCACGCCCGGCTAATTTTTGTATTTTTTTAGTAGAGACGGGGTTTCACCATCTTGGCCAGGCTGGTCTTGAACTCCTGACCTTGTGATCCACCCGCCTTGGTCTCCCAAAGCATTGGGATTACAGGCGTGAGCCACCATGCCTGGCCTTTTCTTTTCTTTTTTTGAGACAGGATCTTGCTCTGTCCTTCAGGCTGGAGTGCAGTGGCACTATCAGCTCACTGCAGCCTTGACCTTCTGGGCTCAAACAATCCTCCTGACTCAGCCTCCTAAGTAGCTGGGACTACAGGTATGCATCACCACACTCAGCTAATTTTTTTTGATTTTTTGTAGAGACAAGGTCTCACCATGTTGTCCCGGCTGGACTTGAACTCCCAAAAGTGTTGGGATTACAGGCATAAGCTGCTGCGCCCAGCTGAGAGAGACCATTCTGAGAGAGGTCATGGGAGCCTCAGCAGGCTGTGAGACAAGCCTTAGCCAGGGCAGGAGCCTGGAAACAGGTGGGCAGATGAGGCTGGGCTGATGGGAGATGCATGAGGTCTGAGCTAGAAGGGATCTCAAAGATCTCTCCAACTCATTTTACAGGAGGAAATTGAGGCCCAAAGAGGGAAAGGGGCTTGCCCAATGACACACAAGAGGTTAACGGTAGAGCCAGGCTAGAAAGACCCAGAGAAGATCAAGTACACCCCCATTAAACACAAAGTTCACCCTCACATACTCCCACCTCCAGGCACCACCGCCCCCGCCCCATCCAACAAGCACGCTAACACTGGGGCAGTGACAGTGACTGCATTTCCTCCTATAATAGACCCTCTTTTCCCAGGATGAAGCCCCCACCTTAGGTTATTAGGGGCTCCAGTCAGACCCAGCTCAGCTTCTATTTCACTGTGGGGACCCTGGGGCCTTCCTTCCCATTCCCTGGGCCACAGTTTGCTCATCTGTGATATGAGGCCACCGGACCAACTGACCACTATGGTTTTTTCAGTTCTCAGTGAGCAGAGGAAGGCCAGGCTAGGGCTTCTTCCTCCCTCTGGTCCCCCAGCCCCCAGTCCAGCCTGACAGGGGTGGGGCCGGCCTGCTGGGGCTCACATGCCTGAGGAGTAAGCGCCTGGTCCCGAGGAGGCAACATGATCTGTAAAAGATCCCTGACCATCTTTTTGAACCCTGGAGAGGGCGTCTCAGTCATGTGAGGACCACAGGGGGATTAGCGATGCTTAGAAGGGAGGCCAGGGAGGCAGCCACCTGGGGGAAAGACTAGGAAGAGGGGAAGTGGGAGAGAAGGGAGTAGGAGTGGGGCAGGTCTGAGTCAGGGACCGAAGACCTGGGAAAGGCAGCTCTGGTGGGTCTGGAGAGGAGGCAGAAGAGAGGGAGGCAGGCGGAGGAAGGGTGTGTGCTCAGGGCTTTGAATGATGCCTGAAAAGGGCCTAGAAGTCTTGTGTCACATAGTCCCTGGCACAAGGAGACCTGGCAGAGAAGGGGAGAAAGCGTTAAATCTGGAGCCTGCCAGCTTGGATTTCAGACCCTTCCACTCAGGCTGTGTGACCCTGGACAAGTTTTTTGCCCTCTCTGAGCCTCAGGTTCTAACAAAGAGCAGTTTTGGTGCATCGTTCACATTGGGTGGGCTGTGAGGTCAGATGTCCATCCAACCTCAGACCCTCCATGGCCCTTGCCGGTCTTCCTGGGTATGCCCCTCCTTTAGCCAAAGCATATATCCCCCCATGCCCCTCCCCCAACGCCTGCAAGAGCTGCCCTGTCCTAGCCTTCTGGGAGTGCCCCAGCCCCTCTGAAGGGGTTCGAGCCAATCCAGGGCCTATGCAGTGAGGGACCAGCAGGACTTGGGGGATGGGGGAAAGGACCTTCTCAAGGCTCATTTTGGGAGGGGGAGTACATACCTGCTTCCCCCACCCATGCTCCCCCATGACCCACTCCATGGGATATTTGAGTTTCCTCCTCTTTCCCGAGCTCAGGCCCTGCTTGCTTTCTCCACAACAAGGAGCGAATGTTATTTAAAAGGAGATCAGGAGATTTGCCTTAAATAGGCATGGAGTGCTGTGCCAGGTCCCAGTAGAGGGGCGGGAGAGGAGGCCATCTGGGTGGAAGGGAGAAAGGAGTGGAGCTGAAAGAGAGAACAACCTCCCAGGAGTGTGCAGAGCCCTTCACAGTTTACCAAGCACAGGCCTAGTCTGCGGGGAGATGCCCCGGTCTTCAGATGCCAGGAGTGTGGAGGTTTTCTGGGAGGCAAGGGGATAGGGCCTGCAGAGTGGGGGGCTGTCTTGAGACCTCCCCTGACACCTGTCCCCACCATCAGTTTCCAGACCTTTGGCCCCTGCCCCCGGGCTGCCCCTGCCTGTCCTCCCAGCCCTAGCTTGTAACTGGACGCCATCCTCACTCTGCACCTTCCCAGGTGAGCTGGGGCTCTGCTTACTGAACCCAACACCCGCTGGGGGCGGGGATTGAGGGGGCACCCCTGGGGCGGGCATCTGCCTGGAGGCTGAGGCTGAAGGCGGGAGCTGGAGCTGCGGGGGAGGAGTGGAGATGGGCTGGCTGTCTCATTCACAGCCCCCGCCCCAGGCCTCCTCAGGAATTTAGGGTTCCAATTCCCTATTCAAGGTCACCTTCTAAGCCTTTCAAGCCCCACCCCTCCCATCTTGGCCTGCCAGGGCCAAGGACTCGGGGGCACCCCCCTGCCATTTATGTCCCAGCAGGTGATGCTCTTGGAATCTTAAGGAAATGGAGTCTGGCCTGTGGAGTTTTGGGGACAGAGCTAGGGGGAAAGGAAGCATCCCATGTTCGGTCCTTTTTTCAAAGGCCCTGAACACCAAGGTGAGGCCTCAGATACCTGGATGCCCAACCTGGATCTGCCATTTACAGCCATATGACCTAGGGCCACCCACCTTCTGTGAGCCTTGACTTCCTCTGTAAACTAGGTCTAAAGATTCCACTGTAGACTGGGCGCGGTGGCTCACACCTGTAATCCCAGCACTTTGGGAGGCTGAGGTGGGCGGATCACCTGAGGCTGGGAGTTCGAGACCAGCCTGACCGACATGGAGAAACCCCGTCTCTACTAAAAATACAAAAGTAGCCGGACGTGGTGGTGCATGCCTGTAATCCCAGCTACTCAGGAGGCTGAGGCAGGAGAATTGCTTGAACCCGGGAGCGGGAGGTTGCAGAGAGCCGAGATCACGCCATTGCACTCCAGCCTGGGCAACAAGAGCGAAATTCCGTCTCAAAAAAAAAAAAAAAAAATTCCACTTTAGAGTTGTCGAAGTCGCTTTCATAAGAAGATGGGCAGAAGACAGAAGGGGGGATTATGCCCAAGTGCACTAACTGACCAGGACCCGGACCTCACGTGTGTTGCGGGAGGCAGAGTGGGGAGATTTCATCCTCCCCTTCCCCATGGTGGGTGGGCGCAGCCCAGGTCCTCCAGAAGGCCAGACAGGAAGGAAGGCTTTGTGAAAGACGGCATTCATTTACTCTGGGCTGCTGTGAATTCTCTTTGTTATTCCCCAGAGGCTGCTCAAGAGGGGGTTGATGCGGCGGCGGATGGCCCCTTCAGGTGACAATAATCAAGACAAATAAATAAGAGCTAACCTTGAGGGTTTGCTGCATCCCTGGCCTGACTCCAGCTCTTCTGTCTTCCTAACTCCATCCATGTTTGATCGGCTTTATCCCCATTTCACCAACGATGAAACCAGAGCTCAGATTTAAGCAGAATAACCACAGTCACACAGTCGGGAACTGATGGAGCCAGTGTTTAAACACAGGAATCTGGCTTCAGGGCTCTCTGCTGACTTTGCAAAAATCCCAGGACCCTGTATTTGGGACTTGGGTTCCAGATACAGCTTGCAGTGTGGCCATAGCCAAGTCACCTAACCTCTCAGAAGTTAGGTTTCTCAGCCGTGCGCAGTGGTTCATGCCTGTAATCCCAGCACTTTGGGAGAACAAGGCAGGCAGATCACTTGAGGCCAGGAGTTCGAGACCAGCCTGGTCAACATAGTGAAACCCCGTCTCTACTAAAAATACAAAAATTAGCCAGCTGTAATCCCAGCTACTCGGGAGGCTGAGGCAGGAGAATTGCTTGAACCCATGAGGCAGAGGTTGCAGTGAGCTGAGATCGCACCACTGCACTGCAACCTGGGTGACAGAGCAAGACTGTCTCAAAAAAACCCAAAAAAATGAAAAAGAGAAAAGAAAAAGAAATTAGGTTTCTCTCTTTATAAAATGGGGACAATTGTCCCAACCTCCCAGGGTTATTGTGAAAAACAAACTAGAGGGTTAATGAGGCCGGGCATGGTGGCTCGCCCCTGTAATCCCAATGCTTTGGGAGGCTGAGGCAGGAGTATTGCTTGAGCTCAGGAGTTCGAGGCTGCAGCAAGCTCTGACTGCGTCACTGCACTCCAACCTGGGTGACAGAGCTAGACCCTATCTCAAAAACAAAAACAAACCAACAAGAGGGTTAATGAGCACAAAGCAGATAATCTGATGGAAGATTATTTAAAACTTCCCTGCTCTACACTAACTCAGCCCCCACCTCCTAAAGTGTCCATGCACCCCCCACCTAAGCCCAGAGACTGGGAGACAAAGGCTCTGCGGGTCCCTGGGAAAGGACTGAATGACCAATTGGCGCCACCTAGTGGTTTGCAGTGCGTGGGGAGCGGGAGGGCCCGGCTGCTCCGGCATTGGGGGTTGAGTAAGATCATTAGCCCAGTGCAGATGGGAAAAATATACCAGGACGTCAGAAAGGATGGGGTCAGGCCTAGTTGGCACCCCACTGAAGACAGGGTGAAGGTGCGCACAGGGCTCAGGGTTCTATTCTAGTTCCAGTTCTGCCACTAAGAACCTCTCCAGGCCTCAGCTACCTCCTTTGCAGAATGGGAGTAAACATTCCTTACCTCTCAGGTCACTGTCCAAGCCTTTGTTCACTTATGAAACATTTAATGAAGCATCTGCTTTCAAAAGTCATCCTGCTGAGGGTTGTGAGGACACAAAGACATCTCAGCTGTGTCTCTCGAGATCAAGGGATCCGCTTCATCCTAGCAGGGAGACTGAGCTGTAAATTGCTCACTACCCGCAGATGCAGATCCCAGGGGACACTGAGGAGGGAGCATAAGGCACAGGAGGCAAGTGGAGGGACAGCAGGAAGTGGGACTCCCCCTCCAAGGGTGAATGTCTTTGAGAAGTGGCAGGAACTGTGACAAGTCAGGTCATAAGATTATCTTTCTGAGGGCCATCGCCCGGCCCCTCTTGCCTGGCCCCCTGCCTGCCTCCCAGCTGGGGACTGGATCGCCCTGGGCTGAGCCCCCTACTCTGGGTTCAGTCCCCTCAGGGCCAGGCCAGCCTCCCCACATACCACCTTCTCTTGCGTTAAAGCCTTTAAAGTGGACCATAGGTCCATCAAGGATAGTTCACATCTCTGTGCATTTGCACTGTGTAGCTCCTCTCTCCAAACCCCTTTTCTCCAACTCGTCCACCTGGCAAAGTCAACTCCAGCCTTCCTGTGGGAGACTGGAGAGGAGAGTGCGAAATCCCTGCAACTAGGAAGGAAACAGAAATCAAGGGGTGCCCCCTGCCCCCATCAGCAGTGGCACAGCCTGTAAGAATGTGAAATATACATTTGGTCTTCATCCCCATTTCCTGGCATACAACTCCTAAAATCCTTGGAATCTCCAAAGTGATAAGTGTCTTTTTGTATGCTGATGATTGCCTGATGGCCGGCAGCCCCTAGGCAGCTTCAGGATGGGGCTGGTCACCAGAAAGACCAGGGCGGGATTAGAGGGTTGGGACTTTCAGCCCCACCCTATGACCTCAGGGGAGGGGAGGGAGCTGAAAGTTAAATTGATGACCAATGGTTAATCAGTCATGCTTACATAATGAATTCTCCATAAAAGGCCCCAAAGCAGAGGTTCTAAGAGCTTCTGGGTAGCTGAGCAAGTGGATATTAGTGGAGGAAGGCTTTCCCAGAGAGGGAAGCTCCACACCCCTTCCCCCACGTATCCTTTTCTAATAAAGTGATAAATGTGTTTCCCTGAGTTCTGTAACTCACTTTAGAAAATTAGTCAAACCAAAAGAGGGGGGTCTTGGGAACCCCAACTTGAAGCCAGTCGGTCAGAAGTTCCAGAGGCCCAGACTTGTGACTGTCTGAAGGGGCTGTCAGTTTTGGGGACTGAGTCCTCAACCTGTGGGATCTGAGGCTGCCTCCGGGTAGATAGCTTCAGAATTAAATTAGAGGACACCCAGGCTAGTGTCCGCTACAGAATTGCTTGTTTGTTGATGGGAAGAAGTCCCTGCATTTCGTCACAGAAGTCTTCTCTCTGTGTTAATTGTTGTTGCTGTTGAGAGAACGGGAAAAAGCAGTTGGAGTTTTTCCACCCACACCCTGCTATATGAGGGCAGCTTTCTTGGGCAGGTAGCAAGTCCTGGTCGCCTAAGTGTAAGCTCTCTACCTTCCTTATTTCTTTGTTCATTCCCTTGCTGTCTGCCTGCCCCTTTCCATGTGCTGGGTGTGTGTGTGTGTGTGTGTGTGCCCCTTTCCATGTGCTGGGTGTGTATGTGTGTGTGTATTTTTGTTTTGTTTTGTTTTGAGCTGGAGTCTCACTCTGTTACCCAGACTGAGTTTCAGTGACATGATATCTTGGCTCACTGCAACCTCTGCCCCCTGGGCTCAAGTGATCCTCCCACTTCAGCCTCCTGGGACCACAGACACGCACCACCATGCCTGGTTAATTTTTTGTATTTTTGATAGAGATGGGTTTCACCTTGTTGCCCAGGCTGGTCTCAAACTCCTGATTTCAAGTGATTCACCCACCTCAGCCTCCCAAAGTGCCGGGATTACAGGTGCAAGCCACCGTATATGGCTCTCCCTGTGCTTCTTTGCCTCAAATCCAGAAGCTCTCTGAGGACACAGTCTTTCCTGGCCTTTGCTTCACAGGTAAAGTTCCTTGAGAGGATGATGCTGGGGGGAAGGAGAGGCAGAGAGAAGGAGGGTTCCATAGACTGGGGAGGGGCAAGTGGTCAGAGGGTCCTCTGGGAGCACCACAGGGAGGTGGCAGGGGCCCAGAGGGCCTGGCATGAGGTACTGGAGAGTCTCAGAAAGCCTCCCACCCCATCCCAGGGCCCAGGCTGAGTTACTGCCTATGGATGGTGATCAAGGTGGGCCCTGAAGATGAGGGCGGCTCCTATAAGCCCCACTCTCATTTGACCCTGGGGATTGAGGAGCCTCCTGTCTGACTGAGATAGGGTTTCCCTACACCCCTCGGGATACAGGCTCAAAGTTAAGTTAAATTAGATGTCAAGAAAATAGAGAACCGTGAGGTTTCTTGCACGCCTCATAAAATAATCCACTATTGTGATCTGGCATGCGGGTCAGGAATGTCTGGAACTCCCCCACCATGTGGAACTCACTTGTCTTCCTCTGGGGGCCTTCCAGAGAGCATCTTCACCATGAGAAGGGATTGCTAAGGAGACGACTTTCCGGTGCCCAGGTAGTCTCATGAGAAAGACATTTTATATAGCAGGACAGATGCATATGAGACCAGGAAAAGCTGTGATCAGCCCCTGCGGAAGGGGAAGGGGCTGGGTGAGTGGGATGCCTCAGCCATGTGTGGAGGATGGGGTCAGAGAGAGGAGTCCCAGGTGAGGATGCAGAAGATAACTGCATCACCGGACCCTCAGACATCCCCAACAACCCGGCCTTCGGGGATGATTAGAGAGTCATCCTGGACAGAATCACTAGGCCCTCTTGCAACTTGATGAAACATTTGGCCTCTTGCCAGTAGCCACAGGACTTGCATGGGAGACCAAGGTCAACCAGCCCCATACCCGCCTTTAGGTCTGAACTGAATCGGGGGAGGAGGTAGCAGAGTGCAGAGTTCCTGCCCCTGGCAGCTGTGCTCAGTGTCTGGTGGCGGCTGCAAAGGTCTTCCTGGCCTGACTGCTCCCAGCTCTACTCCTGCCAGTGGCTCTAGACTTTCTGATTCCTATTTGTTTCCAAGCCTAGTTTTCTGGGCTTCATATCAGTTCTTTGAGATAGCCTGTTGTTATTTTCCTTTCCTGCTTCAATTATCCTGAGTCAGTTTCTCCTCTTTCCATCCAAGACCTCTGAAGGGTGCAGAGCTGTTAGAGAATATGAGACAGTGCTATCTGGGCTGAACTGGGTGGTCCCCAGACCGTGTGTTCAGTGGAAGGAAAGAGTGAAAGAAGCAAAGTGCAACCAGATTGTAACTGCCCTGAGGGCAGGGCCTCAGTGTGACCTGCTCACAGCTGGACCTGGGAGAAGGGATGTGTTGCATGGGGAAATTGGAAATATCTGACATATAAATGGCACCACATTTAAAGACCCCCATGGTTGCCCACTTGTTGTGGGGTAGGGGAAGGAGGTGTCACTCTGGTGGGCTTGTTTTCTGCTCCTAAGAGTGTCTTCTGTTTGGAACAGAGAAAAGAAATTGTGTCACAGAAAAACAATTGACTCAGCCGGGCGCAGCTGGGAGGCCAAGGTGGGCGGATCACAAGGTCAGGAGATCAAGACCATCCTGGCCAACATGGTGAAACCCTGTCTCTACTAAAAATACAAAAATTAGCTAGACTTGGTGGCATGTGCCTGTAATCCCAGCTCCTTGGGAGGCTGAGACAGGAGAATCGCTTGAACCAGGGAGGCAGAGGTTGCAGTGAGCTGAGATCGTGCCACTGCACTCCAGCACTCCATCCTGGCAACAGAGCGAGACTCTGTCTCAAAAAAAAAAAAAAAAAATTGACTCCTCAAGGTCAGGGAGGGTGGCACCACCATGCCCAGCTAATTTTTGTAGACATGGGGTTTCACCATGTTGGCCAGGCTGGTCTTGAACACCTGACCTCAAGCCTCCAGAGTTCCTCCCGGGACTACGCCACTGTGCCCGGCAAATTTTTGTTTTTTGGTAGAGACAAGGGCTTCATCATGTTGCCCAGGCTGGTCTCGAACTCCTGGGCTCAAGCAATCCACCCGCCTTGGCCTCCCAATATGCTGGGATTACAAGTGTGAGCCACCTTATCAGGCTATCTTTTTTTTTTTTTTTTTTTTTTTTTTTTTGAGAGAGAGTCTCTCTCTGTCGCCCAGGCTGGAGTGCAGTGGCGTGATGTCAGCTCACTGCAAGCTCCGCCTCCCGGGTTCACTCCATTCTCAGCTTCCAGAGTAGCTGGGACTACAGGCGCCCACCACCACGCCCAGCTAATTTTTTTGTATTTTTAGTAGAGACGGGGTTTCACCGTGTTAGCCAGGATGGTCTCCATCTCCTGACTTCATGATCCACCCGCCTTGGCCTCCCAAAGTGCTGGGGATTACAGGCGTGAGCCACTGCGCCCGGCCCCAGCCACCTTTTTTATTAATCTGACACCTGTAGCTGCCAATGTATGCCTCCATCATAACCCATATTTACCACCCAGAATCGATACCTTTTCATTCACAAGCAGAGAATCTTAGTTTTAGCTAGCCTATGAGGACCCCTGGGCAATTTCCATCAGGCTTTTTGAAAAACTGAAGTTAGTTTGTTGATGATCAGGTTCAAGCTGGGGAGACCATCAAGGCTCAAACTGAGAAATTTCAACCCAGGCTCCTAGCAAATGCAGCAACATATAGCAGGCCTGTTTGTTTCCCACCACGTGAATTCTCTAGTATGTCTGACTATTGGGTGATGGTAACTCACCTTCACCAAATGACAACGTCATTTCTGTTTTTTTTTTTGAGACAGAGTTTCACTCTTGTTGCCTAGGCTGCAGTGCAATGACGCAATCTCAGCTCACTGCAACCTCCACTTCCCCACCTCCCGGGTTCAAGTGATTCTCCTGCCTCAGCCTCCTGAGTAGCTGGGATTACAGGCATGCACTACCATGCCTGGCTAATTTTGTATTTTTAGTAGAGACGGGGTTTCTCCATGTTAGTCAGGCTGGTCTCAAACTCC
Organism: Gorilla gorilla gorilla; assembly: GCF_029281585.2. NCBI lineage: Eukaryota > Metazoa > Chordata > Mammalia > Primates > Hominidae > Gorilla > Gorilla gorilla. The sequence goes on from NC_073240.2 coordinate 65,581,806, forward strand.
CGATCTCAGGTGATCCACCCGCCTCGGCCTCCCAAAGTTCTGGGATTACAGGCGTGAGCCATCATGCCCGGTGACAATGTCATTTTATTGCTAGTCACCAACATCAGATAACTCAGCTTTTCAAACGACCAGTGATACTAAGACCAGCTCACAGAAAGGTGTGATCTCAGCCACTGTGGCCTAAACAAACACGTGTGTGCACGTGCACAAGTGAGAGGGGGAGAGAGAGGAGGCAGGAGGCACAGTTTTTACACAATTCTCTAGTTTATTTGTCCAAAATAAATACAACCTGAGAACATCCATTTCAATGTCCCCAAACACTATTTATCCCCTGAAAAAGCAGCTTAAAATATGGGTGCACATTTTGCAGCTTATGTTCTTTGGTTAGGCTCTGAAGGGTGTTTGTTCTGGGCTGGGCTAGGCTGGGCCTAGCTGTAGAGACACACCTAAGTTCCGTTCTCTGTTTGGAGGCTGTACCCAGCCTGAGTCCCCACCAGTCCCCTCCAAGAGCCCTGATGCTGCTTCCGGAGCACCTGTCTTCATTGCCTCTCCCTTCTGCAGCCTGAAAGGAGGGATGTTCAGGACTCTGCAGCTCTGTGTCCAGCCCTTGCAGAGAGCTTTGTCCTCTGACATCAGCTACCACACAGGCTCATTCTCAACTGGCACAGAAAGGGTTACTTCTGACCCTAAAGCAGCTGACCCAGGGCAAAGTGAGAGAAACTGAAGCACAGCTGGTATATGGGTTTAAAGTACTCTCCCTTTAACCCTGCCAGGAGGCTGAGAGTCCCTAAAAAAATACAGAAGGGGACACTGCCTGCCTACTCCAGTTATTCCCTGGGGCCCTGGGCCACTAGGGAGCAGGAGGATGGGGAGGCCACAGGCCACCCTTTGTCTTCTCTTTGTGGGTGAGGCTCAGAGGTTTGGGTCCACGTTCTCCTGGTCTGAGGCTGCCTCATCATCATCTGGGGACTCCTGGATCAGAGCCAGAGAAGCCAAGTCATGGGTTTGTGCTGTTCCCCAGGGCCATAACCTGGGGGCCAGCATCTCTTTCCTCTTGCTCTCACCCCCAAAGGAGCCAGCAGAGGGCTTTTCTGCCCCCACCCCAGGTCCCACTGGGCCGGCCCTCCCTCTGTCCTAGCTCTCACCCCGCCCATGGCCACAGCCCACCACTAGATAACTCCCTCTCACCAGACTGAGGCTCCTGCCCCGCCGCAGGGTGGCATAGAAGTGCAGCACACGGGGGTCACAGCGAACCGCCATGGGGTCAAAGTCCAGCACACGTAGGCCCTGCAGGCTGCGGGCCCGAGAAAGGGCCACATAGGCCTGGCCACTGGCAAACACACGGCCCAGAGAAATCTCCACACAATCCAGGGTCATGCCCTGGGGGATGCAGGGACAGAGACGGAGCCAGCTCAGCCTTAAGTCCCTTGCCCCGAAAGGCCTGACCCTTTACCAGCCCTGCTCCTGCCCCTGGATCTCCTCATCCAGTCCAGAGAGTCTCTAGACAGAGGGAGAGCATGACAGCAGGTGGCTGTCTGAGTAGGAGGGGGACCGGGAGACAGATCCAGGTAAGAGTTGAGGGATGGAGTGAAAGGAAAGCACTCAGGCTCTGGGTCAGACAGGCGTGGAGCTGAATCCAGGCTGCCACTCACTAACTGTGTGACATGGGACACATGAGCCCTGGTTTCTTTCTGTGCAAAATAGGATTATTCATTATATCTATACTTTATACTTGATACAATGGTTGTATACAATTTATACAATTTAACGTATCTAGTGATGGCTTAGAAAATGGTGGGGCAGGAGATGGCAGAGGGGAAGTGAATGTATCCAGGAAAGGGAGAGGAGGTGGGCTTGGAAATTCACTAAAGAAAAGTTTATTCTGGGCTGGGTGTGGTGGCTCACGCCTATAATCCCGGCACTTTGGGAAGCCGAGGTGGGCAGATCACCTGAGTTCGAGACCAGCCTGGCCAACATGGCAAAACCCCGTCTCTACTAAAAATACAAAAAATTAGCCAGGCGTGGTGGCGGCCGCCTGTAGTCCCAGCTACTCAGGAGGCTGAGGCAGGAGAATGGTGTGAACCTGGGAGGCGGAGCTTGTAGTGGGCCGAGATCACTGCACTCCAGCCTGGGCGACAGAGCAAGACTCTGTCTCAAAAAATAAAATAAAATTAAATTAAATTAAAAAAGACACATAGGCCAGGCACGGTGGCTCACACCCGTAATCCCAGCACTTTGGGAGGCTGAGGCGAGTGGATCACGAGGTCAGGAGATTGAGGCCATCCTGGCCAACAAAGTGAAACCTCATCTTTACTAAAAATACAAAAATTAGCCAGGCGTGGTGGCATGCGCCTGTAGTCCCAGCTACTCAGGAGGCTGAGGCAGGAGAATCTCTTGAACCTGGGAGGTGGAGGTTGCAGTGAGCCAAGATCGCGCCACTGCACTCCAGCATGGGCGACAGAGCAAGACTCTGTCTCAAAAATTAAAAAAAGACACATAGACCGCAACATGCCTGACCTCCCTCTGCCCGCCCTGTCCCTGCCCCCCACACCGGTGCTCACTTGGCTCTTGTGGATAGACATCGCCCAGGCCAGCTGGAGGGGCAGCTGCTGCCGACTGAGGAGCTGCCCCCCGGTGGCCTGCACCGTCCAGCGGTCAGCACGGATGACCTCAGTGACTCCACACAGGAACCGCACCTGGGGTAGCCCTAAGGAGAGCATGGAGCAGTCCAACTTTAGCTCTGCTTCAGGGCTCTGAGGTGAGGAGCAGGGGCCTTTGGAGCTTTCCTTCCTAGTCTTTTTCTCCCCCCACCATTCCCGGGGCCATGCTGCAAAGCCCCGTAGCAGGACTGCCACCTCCTCCCAACACTTACCTCTCCCTTCTGCCTCGAACCCAACTACCACCCCTCGGGCACCATTCACCAGGCACCGAGACACCGATAAGTTTTTCACCAGCATCACCTGCAAGGGAGAGAGAGGAATGGACAGCAGCCCCCCTACCCATGCCTGGTCTTAGCTTCACCATCACTGTTCTCAGAGGCTGAGGGCAGGGAGCTGTCATGGGGACACTGAATCCCAATCCTTAGCTCTGCCACTGGCTGCCTGTGACCTCTGGGGCAAGTTGCCTTATCTTCCTCGGTCCCAATTTTTCTTTATGTCAAAGAGGAATAATATTTGCTCAATTTGCCCCAGAAGGAGGTGGTAAGGGATCAATAAGGCAACCTCTATCACAGGGCTTTGAAAATGATTGGCTTGGTTATAGGTACATCTGTGGACCACAGATCTTGAGGGATGGCCTCTAGGTCCTGCCACCCCTCTCAGATACACTGTGCCTGCATTTTCCCCTTGGGTGCCCTAAGGAAAATCTTCTGCCCACCCCCAACATTGAGGGAGGAATCAGGACTGTCTCCCGTTTATAAAGTATACTACAGAAGACAGCTGTGTGGGGTAGGTATTTCATTCCCCATTTTTAGGGATGAGGGGACAGAGCTTCAGCAAGGGAAAGAAATTTGCCCAAAACAACACTGCTTGGAGGACCTCCTGGTGTAGGAAGAGAAAAACAGTAGAAAGCTTAAGATGGGAAGGTGGGTGGGAACAGGAGGCAGGGAGGTTTTCAGTGTGGTCAAAGCTGGGCCCACTGGCTGCAGAGTGGCCTGGGCCGAGGGGTAGGGATCAGCAAGGCCCATGCGGGACAGCCCAAGCTCCCAGGGGCTAGGCCCTGCTTCCCACTCACCTGGGCCCCCAGCTTTAGTTGAAGGAGCTGGCTAACAGGACACTGGGCATCCAGGGTACTGGCCAGCTCAGGGTTGCTGTCCATAGCCTCAAATCTGTGTACCTTACCTGGAGAAAAAGAGTTGAGCAAACAGATCACAAATCACTGACTTGTGACTCAGCATCCCAAAAAAGACTTTTTTAAAATTTTAATTTAATTTAATTTTATTTTTTGAGAAGGAGTTTCGCTCTGTTGCCCAGACTGGAGTGCAATGGCGTGATCTCGGCTCACTGCAACCTCTGCCTCCCGGGTTCAAGCGATTCTCCTCAGCCTCCCGAATAGCTGGGATTACAGGTGCCCACTACCACATCTGGCTAATTTTTTTCTATTTTTAGTAGAGATGGGGTTTTGCCATGTTGGGCAGGCTGGTCTCGAACTGCTGGCTTCAGGTGATCTGCCTGTCTCGGCTTCCCAAAGTGCTGGAATTACAGGTGTGACCCACTGCTCCCAGCCTCCAAAAAAAACTATTAGACCAGAGCACGGGGGTAGGGAGTAGAGGCAGCGCAGGCCTGGGGGGCTGTGGAATTTAGTTCATCACACCTCTCAAAGTCACAGTTGCATTTGCAAATATGAGGGCCTTTATGGCTTCAGAGGTTGGGGGCCTAGGACCCAGAGGCCCAGGTTGCCTGGGGGCTACATCTGCTTATAACTCTTCCCAGCTGGTCTTGCCCAGCCCAGGCTCCCTGCTCACCTGGCAGCTCCTGAAGCCGCCTCTCGTTGGTGAGGGCCACATCATCCTGGTGGGTGCAGAGCCTCGTGGCCACAATCCCATCTCGCCCCACCTTGTGGGAAGCTGTCGCCTGGAGCTGGCGGGTCACCTCATCTGAACACCTGTTGGGGCTGGACTGTCAGGGCAGAGCCCACCTGTGCAGCAGGGGAGGTGGGGAACATGGGCAGGATGGCTCAAGCAGCAGGCCATGGGTCAGGCCTTGGGACTGGAAGAGGGCACCAAGGAAGAGTTGCTGCCCCCTCAAGCTGGCCAACCTGTCCCTTCCAAACTTGGACCCCAAACATGGGGAATAAGCAGGGGCAGGGTACTGAGCTTTGATCACATGTGGGCACCCTTCCCTGTGCTGCCCCAGGTCAGAGCTGGCCACCCTTGCACTCCATAATGCTCCTGAGGAAGTTGGCTATGATGAGTGAGCACAGGCTGGAGATTTGCAGGACCCAGATTGGCCTCCAGGGTACAATCTTCTATCCACTTGCCTCCTACCTTGGGTGAAAAATCTAGCTTATGTTTCTGTTTTGTTTTTGTTTTTTGAGATGGAGTCTCGCTCTGTCACCAGGCTGCAGTGCAGTGGCGTGATCTTGGCTCACTGCAACCTCCGCCTCCCTGGTTTAAGCGATTCTCCTGCCTCAGCCTCCCAAGTAGCTGGGACTACAGATGCGTGCCACCACGCCCAGCTAATTTTTGTATTTTTAGTAGAGACTGGGTTTCACCAGGTTGTTCAGGCTGGTCTCAAACTCCTGATCTTGTGATCCGCCTGCCTCAGCCTCCCAAAGTGCTGGGATTACAGGCGTGAGCCACCGTGCCCAGCCCCTGACACCTACTTTATGCCAGGCCTTGTGCTAGGTGATGGAGACCCAACCCCGAGGGAGGCTAGGTCCCGGCACTCACAGAGCAACCATCTCCTATGGTGCCATGACGGTCTTGACTACAATCCATCCTGAGTTGTCCAGTGCCCTGCCCAAGGCTCCTCTTCCTGCATGGAGTGCTTGCTCCTAAAGGTAACAATTCTACCCCTTCTGTGGGTCCCCCTCTGTGTTCCACTGTGGCCCATGCCTGGATCCTCATCCCATAGCCCCTTCCCCAACCAGCAGAGCTCACCTGCCTAGCCTCACGGCCTGCAGTAGAGAGATGAAGGTCTGGTCTGCCTGCCTCCACACCTTGGTCAGCTCCAGGGTCACTGGCACACACCTCTTCCAGCTCTTGGACTGGTGGGGGCAGGGTGGGGGTGGGTCAAGGAGCAGAGCAGACCCCCAAGGAGAGCAGAGCTAGGAGGTGAGTAATACCTGGAAGCAGAACCGTGGGGGCTGGGAGCCCTTGGTCACAGGTGGCAGCTGCAGAAAGTCCCCACAGATGATGAGCTGGATCCCTCCGAATGGCTTGTTCTGCTGCCGGACAGCTCTGGAGAGGAGCGTGGGGTGCTTTAGGGGCACACAGAAGACCACCAGGTCCCAGTTCTCACCTGCTGCCCTCTGAACATACTGACCTGGCCACGGCCTCCAGTTTGTCAAACAGGTCTGCCTCCACCATTGAGATCTCGTCAATGACCAACCGCTGGCAGTTCAGCCAGCCCTGCCGCACGCCTGGCCTTTGGGCCAGGGCCACACAATGGGCTAGAGGAGCCTGGCCTGAGCCGATGCCTGTGAGTGACACTATTCAGCCTGGGCTAATACCCAAAGCCTCTCTCTTTGTTTTTTTTTTTTTTTTTGAGAGAAGGTCTCTTTCTGTCGCCCAGGCTGAAGTGCAGTGGCACGATCTTGGCTCACTGTAACCTGGGCCTCATAGGCTCAAGCGATCCTCCCACCTCAACCTCCATAGTAGCTGGGACTACAGGCACACACCACCATGCTCAGCTAATTTTGTTTTGTTTTGTTTTGAGATGGAGTCTCGCTGTGTCACCCAGGCTCGAGTGCAGTGGCGTGCGTGATCTCGGCTCACTGCAAGCTCTGCCTCCCGGGTTCACGCTATTCTCCTGCCTCAGCCTCCAGAGTAGCTGGGACTACAGGCGCTTGCCACCATGCCTGGCTAATTTTTTTGTATTTTTAGTAGAGACGGGGTTTTACCGTGTTAGCCAGGATGGTCTTGATCTCCTGACCTTGTGATCCGCCCGCCTCGGCCTCCCAAAGTGCTGGGATTACAGGCGTGAGCCACCGCGCCCGGCCGCTAATTTTTAAATTTTGTGGAGACAGGGTCTCACTGTGTTGGCCAGGCTGGTCTCAAACTCCTGGGCTCAAGCAATCCTCCCACCTTGGCCTTCTAAAGTTTTGGGATTACAGGAGTGAGCCACGGCGCCCAGCCCCCAAAACTCCCTCTTTATGCAGACCTCCCCTCTCTCCCTTCCCAGAAGCTGGGCTTGCTCTTAGCTCAAGCCCTAGGGGTTCCTACTTACCTGCAAAGGCATGGAGGGTGGTGCCCCCGATGTGGCAGGCTGCCACCCCAGTGCTGGCAGTGGCCACAGTGCCTGTGGGGGGCAGTGAGCCCAGGATTCGCTTTAGCAGATATGACTTCCCTGTTCCTGGACAGGGGCAAAGTTAGACAGGTCTCCCTGTTCCTCTATCCCACCCCACCACTGTCCCCCTACCTCCTCTCTGCCCCCACTACCTGCACTCCCAGTGAAGAAGATGCTCTGGCCTTTCAGGACGGCCCTCAGCACAGCAGCCTGTTCCTCAGAAAGCTGTGGCTTGGTGGAGGGCAAGCTCAGCCTCTTCACAGGCAGGGGCCACCTTGGGGCTTCCTGGGGGGAACAGAGCTATCTCAGAGCATCCTCCGACCCGCTAGGCATTGCCCCCACCCTTCTTGGCCCACGTGCAATGCTGGGCCTGGTAACCCTTTGTCCTCTACTGCCTTCATTCCTTGGAGCTCTTGGGTTTGCCTGGAGAGCTTGCCAGCAACTATTGGGGTCCCGATCTCTCCTTGTGCCCTGAAGACCCCCATTGTCCAGTCCTGGGCAGACCACACCAGTGTGGTCTAGACCCTCCCTTAGCTCCTTCCCCTGGGTTCCCTAACCCTTCTCATCCTGTCACTAAAGTTTCCTTCCTGTCACCTAAGTTTCTCTTCCTATCACAAACCTGTTTCTCACCTCAAAATACCCAAGCAAAACCCTGTCTAGCCAGGGCCCCTTCTTATCCTGTCTCTGTCCTCTCGTCAGCTTAGTGTCAAACCCTGGTGGGCTATGATTCACCTGCCCTAGCCCACAAAAATTGTCAAACCCACCAGACTTTTTTCCCCTCATCTGCTTCAACTGTTGGCTGCCCAGGACACGAATGACCACTTCATTCTCTCCATAAGCTCCTCTACTCTGGGCCTATTACCCTCTCCCAGCATTCTTTCTGTAGTCCTTTGCAAGCCTCCTTCTCTTCTTTCTCTCTCGCTCTCTTTTTTTTTTTTTTTTTTTTGAGGAAGAGTCTCTCTCTGTCACCCAGGCTGGAGTGCAGTGGCGAGATCTAGGCTCACTGCAACCTCTGCCTCCCGGGTTCAAGCTATTCTCCTGCCTCAGCCTCCCAAGTAGCTGGGATTACAGGCGCCCGCCACCGCGCCTGGATAATTTTTGTATTTTTAGTAGATACGAGGTTTCACCATGTTGGCCAGGATGGCCTCAGAACTCCTAACCTCAGGTGATCCACTTTAGCCTCCCAAAGTGCTGGGATTACAGGCGTGAGCCACCATGCCCGGCCTCTGCTTTCTCTTTTAATGTAGCCAGGTCCCATTTCCTGTTTTGATTTACTCCATCTCAGGGATTACACTATAACAACCACAGGCACAATTCCCACACCCCTGTCATACTGAGATGTCAGATGGGTATCTGAGATAACCAGCAGCGCCCTCAAATACCCACACCGGCTTCCCCTCAAACTTGGGTCTCTAGGTCTCTGCCATCTTAAAGAATGGCACATCTACTCCTAAAGATGTCCCGTCTTTCCCGTCCTCACTGTGCTAGGCTCGGCCCCAGCCTGGGGCTCCACAGGCCGCTTCACCAGTGTGGTGTCCGGAACCCGGGTGGCCGCCCTGAGCCGCCGCTCCTCGGGCTGCACAGGGCTGATGGTGATGAAGTCGCGGGGCCGCGGGCCCAGCAGCTGTGCTCGGGCGGAGGCCGGCCCGGGACCCGGGGCCGCAGCCAGCTTGAGGCGCAATGTGCGCAGGAAGCGGCGCAGGCGGTCTGGGGGGCAGTCCGAGAGCAGCAGCTGCACTGCGCCGGCCCCGGGGGTGTCGTGGGCGGGGAGCCGCAGGGTGCTGCGCCCGGCCTCGGCGAAACGCGTGAAGAGGCGCGCGGCGCGCAGAGGGAAGCAGCGCGGCCGCCCCGCGGGCCCTGGCGCTCGCAGCCGCAGCATCAACTCGCGGCGCTCGTTGCGACCCAGGCTCAGCTCCGCGGTGCGCAGGGCCTGGCGCCTTCGCGGCTGCCCGCCCGGGCTCAACTCCTCCACAGCCACGCGGCACCGCAGCTCCGAGTCCTCGTATTCCCCTGCTGCCGCCTCTATGCCCGAGAGCATCGCCACCGCCTCTGCTGGTCTGCGAAGACACCGGAGCACAGGGGTCATGAGGATTCATGAGACGTAATGGGTGCTATAGGGGACGTAATGGGTGCTATAGGGGACGTAATGGGTGCTATAAAGGACGTGACAGGGAGCAGTGTCAAGGCTACACAGGATCACGAGTACTGTCACTGGTAACACAAAGAGGTCACAAAGACGGAGAAAGGGCTTTGGGCTAACCGAAAATCCACCCTTAGAATGTACCCTGGGCAGGGCGCAGTGGCTCACGCTTTAATCCCAGCACTTTGGGAGGCTAAAGTGGGCGGATCACCTGAAGTTAGGAGTTCTGAGACCAGCCTGGCCAACATGGTGAAACCTCGTCTCTACTAAAAATACAAAAATTAGCGGGGCGTGGTGGCGGGCGCTTGTAATTCCAGCACTTTGGGAGGCTGAAGAAGGAAGATCGCTTGAGCCCAGGAACTCGAGACCATCCTGGGCAACATAGCGACACCCTCTAATTAAAAAAAAAAAACATACATATAAATACATACATATGCATACATTATATATATGTGTGTGTGTATATATATATATATACACACACACACGCACCCTGCTACACAATTTCCATTTCTATATATACAATTTCTATATATATATATACACACAACAATATATACAATTTATATATATACACACACATACACACACACACACATATACACACACACCCTGCTACACAACAATTTCCAGAGCGGCGGATGGGCACCCAGGATTAGGGAGCCTCAGGTGTCCTGCAAGGACCTCACTAGAATAGGGGTCCCTGCGCAGAAAGAATCCTCCTTGCCCGAGACCCAGGGCCAGCACATGAATCCTCAGAGTCCTCTCCCCAGGAAGCAGAAGAATCGCCCGTGGGGAGATGCAAAGAGGGCTGCCGTGTAATAAGCGACTTCTGCCTTGTAGGTACATTCACTGGCTTATATGCAGCGGGCAGGTCTCACTCTTCCCCGTGTACAGACGTGGAAACAGGCTAAGAGAGGGAAACTCACTTGCCCTTCATAAGCCACAGCGGCTAGTAGTCAAAGTCAGTGTGATTCCCACGCCCTCGCGCTTCCCACCACCAAGGTGGGGACGAGGTGGAAAATATTCGGCTAGGGAAATCGCAGGGGACCCTGGGACCCTAGAAGCCGTGCTCCCTCAGGCTGACCCACTTGTCTGCACCCTCCCGCCGGAAACCCCTAGATAAATCAGGCTCTTTGCTCCCCACCTCTGGGTTCGGGCAGACACTCACTTGTGCCGACACTCAGATGAACAAGCAGATCGTAGCCGGCCTGTGGCTAAGCTCCGAAACTAGAAATTTTTCAAATGCTAGAGGCAGAAAATCACCCAATCACCGACTGGATCTTTAAATTCTCCAGCCACTCAGAGGTAGGGGCGTAACAATGGGCGTGTCTTTCTTTGCGTCTCTACTCCAGGAGCTTGGGCTGTACCAATTGCCTGCTAGAGGAAGGAGGTTTATGGTGGTGGCCGAGCATACCAAATCCAGTGGACGGCTGGGCGTGGTGGGAGGAGGCCGCCGCTGCGGCAGCCACCCGGCGGCGCGTGGTGTCAGGTCTGAAAACCCTACGCGACTCCGAAGATTTATTTTCAGAACCATCCTTCCAGCACACTCCCTCTCCCCTCTAGCCCGCACACAGAGGCTGGGCTTAGCCTTGGGGAAGATCTGCCTTTGGTCTCTCACACCCCTGTTTACACTCACAGTACCATTGTCCAGTTCTGGGCAGACCACCCCAAGGCCTGCCCAATCCCTCCCCCGCCCCCAACTCTACGTCCTTCTCTGACTTTGCAAGGGACTTTACGCTTTGGCTCTCTCACCCACCTGAGGCCCATGAGTGAGAAACTCTGAGACCTGTGCCACGTGCCAGAGGGTACAGCGGAAGCGAGTAGAGTCTCTGTCTTCAGGGAAATTTTATCCCTCTTCTTGCATAGGATGCTGAAAGAATTTACTTTTAATCATCTTTATTATCTCATTGAAGCTTGGAATTACATAGCTGGAAAGGATCTTACAGGTGAATCTGGCTACCTCATTTTACAGATAATGATAACTACCATGGATTAAATTGCCCTTTCCTTTCCTTTTTCCTTCCTAGGGCTCACTCTGTCACCCAGGCTGTAGTGGAGTGCAGTGGCGCAATCTCTGCTCACTGCAACCTCTGCCGTGGCGCGATCGTGGCTCACTGCAACCTCCGCCTCCTGGGCTCTGGTGATGCTCCCGCCTCAGCCCCCCAGGTAGCTGGAACTACAGACGCACACCCAGCTAATTTATATATATAATTTTTTTTTCGTATAGACGGGATGTCGCCATGTTTCCCAGGCTTGTCTCGATCTCCGGAGGTCAAACGATCCACCCACTGTGGCCTCCCAAAGTCCTAGGATTACAGGCATGAGCCCGGACCTTATTTTTCAAATGAGAAAGAAGCAAGGCTTCCAGAGATTTTACTGAAGGTCACATAGCTGATATGGAGAGCAAAACCAAACATTGAACCCAGATTACCTGCTCGCTTAATCACTCCATGGGGCTTAGCTACTATACCACACTGCTCCCAGTCTGTTAGCGGTAGAGGGTGGTGACTGAAAGTTGTCCAGGTTCTTGGCGTTTTGAACAAAGAATTGGACAAAATGCCCATCAAAGCAAAGAAAGAATGAAGCAACAAAAGAACAAAAGCAGGGATTTTTTGAAAACGAAAGTACGGCTAGGCGCGGTGGCTCACGCCTGTAATCCCAGCACTTTGGGAGGCCGAGGCGCGGGGATCACTTGAGGTCAGCAGTTCCAGACCACCCTGACCAACATGGTGAAACCCTGTCTCTACTAAAAATACAAAAATTGCCGGGTGTCGTGGTGGACATCTGTAATCCCAGCTGCTTGGGAGGCTGAGGCATGAGAATCACTTGTATCCAGGAGGCAGAAGATGCAGTGAGCCTGGATCGTGCCACTGCACTCCAGCCTGAGCGACAGAGTGAGAACTTGTCTCAAAACAAACAACAACAAAACCAAAAACGAAAGTACACTCCACAGTGTGGGAGGGGACCCGAGATACAGAATTTTCTTGGGTTCAAATACCCCCTAGAAGTTTCCCATTGGCAACTTTATGCTTACTTCATGTAACTGAAGTGGTAGCGATAATCAGTCTGATTGGTTGCAGACAGCAACCATTCAGAGGCCGGAGTGAAGTTACAAAGTTGCGAACGAAGACTGGACCCACACTCGTATGATTTGTTGCAGACAGCCAATCTCCCATCTGCCAATCTCCCATCTGCCATGCTGGAAAGGTCAAAGGGAGTAGCCTTTGGTCCTTTTGTCCTTGTCCTTACTTAGGAGTGGAAAGTTAGAGTTTTCCTTTTTTTTTTTTTTTTGGGAGACAGAGTCTGGCTCTGTGCTCTGTTGTCCAGGCCGGAGTGCAGTGGCAGGATCTCAGCTCACTGCAACTTCTGCCTCCTGGGTTCAAGCGATTCTTCTGCCTCAGCTTCCCAAGTAGCTGGGACTACAGGTGCGTGCCACCACGCCCATTTAATTTTTGTATATTTGGTAGAGATGGGGTTTCACCATATTGGCCAGGCTGGTCTCGAACTCCTGACTTCGTGATCTGCCTACCTCGGCCTCCCAAAGTGCTGAGATTACAGGCGTGAGCCACCATGCCCGGCCAGGGTTTTCTTTTTTCTTATTTATTTATTTATTTATTTTTGAGGTGGAGTCTCTATTTGTTGCCAGGCTGGAGTGCAGAGGCGCTATCTTGGCTCACTGCAACCTCTGCCTCCCCCATTCAAGCGATTCTCCCGCCTCAGCCTCCCAAGTAGCTAGGACTACAGGTGCATGCCACCATGCCCAGCTAATTTTTGTATATTTAGTAGAGACGGGGTTTCACCATGTTGGCCTGGATGGTCTCAATCTCTTGACCTCATGATCTGCCCGCCTCGGCCTCCCAAAGTGATGGGATTACAGGTGTGAGCCACTGTGCCCAGCTGGGTTTTCCTTTTAATTTAGTTCTAGGAAGTTGGCGTGAAACAGCCTTAGTTTAGGTTCCCTGCCTCCAGACCCTATTCTGCCTCAAGGTGACTGGCCTAGCTTCATGAAAGGTATAACCTGGACTGGAATCTCAGCTAGTAACAGCCACTGCAATGCCTTTCCAGTGGATGCTACCCTAAGCAGGTTTCCATAATGTCTCAAGCCTCTGTTTTCTCAAAATGGGAGAAAGATAAAAATATTCTAAAATTGATTGGTGATAGTTGCACAACCCCGTGACTATACTGAAAACCATTGAATCGAATGTTTTGAATGCTTAAATTGTATGGTATGTGAATTATATCTCCATAAACCTGTTAGAAATCTTTTTTTTTTTTTTTTTTTTGAGACAGGTTGTCACTCTGCCACCCAGGCTGGAGTACAGTGGCACAATCATAACTCACTGCCACCTTGACCTTCCTGCTCAAGTGATCCTCCCATCTCAGCCTCCCAAGTAGTTGGAACTACAGATGACTACCACCACGCCTAGCAAATTTTTGTATATTTTATAGAGACTAGGGTCTCGCCATGTTGCCCAGGCTGGTATCGAACTCCTGGTCTCAAGAGATCTGCCAGCCTCAGCCTGCCAGAGTGCTGGGATTACAGGAGTGTGCCACCATACCTGGCTGGAAAGAAATCTTGAGAGATATTTTTCTTCTCCAGTGTTGTCTTGACATATATTGAATATCAGTGGCATGCGTCATTGTGTATGAGTAAATGAGTAGGTTAAGAAAAATTTTCAGCTGGGTGTGGTGGCTCACGTCTGTAATCCCACCACTTTGGGAAGCTGAGGCAGGTGGATCATGAGGTCAGGAGTTCAAGACCAGCCTGGCCAAGGTGGTGAAACCCCATCTTTACTAAAAATACAAAAATTAGCTGGGTGTGTTTGCAGGCACCTGTAATCCCAGCTACTCGGGAGGCTGAGGCAGGAGAATCGCTTGAACCCAGGAGACAGAGGTTGCAGTAAGCCAGGATAGCACCACTGCACTCCAGCCTGGGCGACAGAGCGAGACTCTGTCTCAAAAAAAAAAAAAAAGAGAAAAGTTTTCAAGGTCATTACGGTAGGCAGAATAATGACCCCCTTCCCCAAAATGTCCATGTTCAAATCCCCAGAATTTGTGAATATTATCTTACATTGGCAAAAGGGACTTTGCAGATATGATTAAGTTTTTTTTTTTTTTTTTTTTTTTTTTTTTTTTTTTTTTTTGAGGCGGAGTTTCACTCTTTTTGCCCAGGCTAGAATGCAATGGCATGATCTCAGCTCACTACAATCTCCACCTCCCGGGTTCAAGCAATTCTCCTGCCTTAGCCTCCCTAGTAGCTGGGATTACAGGCATGCGCCACCACACCTGGCTAATTTTGTATTTTTAGTAGAGATGGGGTTTCTCCATGTTGGTCAGGCTGGTCTTGTACTCCTACCTCAAGTGATCCGCCCACCTCGGCCTCCCAAAGTGCTGGGATTACAGGCGTGAGCCACCATGCCCGGTCATGATTAAGTTTTTTGAGATGAAGATGTTATTCTGGATTATATGAGTGGCCCAATGTAATCACAGGGGAAAGAAGGAAACAGAAGTCAGAGAAGATATGACAAAGGAAGTAGAGTTGAGAGAGAGAGAAAGAGAGACGTGAAGATGTTACTGCTGGCTTTGAGGTTGGAGGCAAGGGCCACAGACTAAACCAAGGAAGGCAGGAGCTCTCTAGAAGCTGGAAAGGGCAGGGAAATGGATTCTCTCCTGGAGTCTCCAGAAGGAAAACAGCTTTTGATTTTAGCACAGTAGGACACATTTCAGACTCCTGGCTTCCAGAATGACAAGATAATACATTTTTATTGTTTTAAGCCGCTAATGATAATTTGTTATAGCAGCCATAGCAATAAGAAACAAATACAGTCACATAGAGAGAAAATGAAAGAGCTGGGATTATGAACCCAGGTCTGTTTCCAAAGCCTGTGTTCTCTCTTTCCACTGCCCTCTGCTTACAATGGGCCTAGCGCACTTACACACAGGGGAAGCCAAATCCCTTACCCTGATTCTGTGTGCAGTACCCCAGACTGCTTCAAGGGAAGGCACCAGAATGTCCCAGCGGATTTTCTCTTAATATGTTTTTTTTTGTTTTGGCTTTCAAACTTTTTTTTTTTCTTTTTTTGAGACGGAGTCTCGCTCTGTCGCCCAGGCTGGAGTGCAGTGGCGCAATCACGGCTCACTGCAAGCTCCGCCTCCCGGGTTCACGCCATTCTCCTGGCTCAGCCTCCCGAGTAACTGGGACTACAGGCGCCTACCACTACGCCCAGCTAATTTTTTGTATTTTTAGTAGAGACGGGGTTTCACTGTGTTAGCCAGGATGGTCTCGATCTCCTGACCTCGTGATCTGCCCGTCTCTGCCTCCCAAAGTGCTGGGATTACAGGCGTGAGCCACCGCGCCCGGCCTTGGCTTTCAAACTTTTTAAAAACAATTGTGGAAAAATATACACGACATTTATCGTTTTAATTATTTTTAAGTGTATAATTCATGGCATTAAGTACATTCCAAATGTATAACCATCACCACAATTTATTTAATTAATTAATTTATTTATTTTGAGACAAAGTCTCACTCTGCTGCTCAGGCTGGAGTACAATGGCACAATCTCGGCTCACTGCAACCCCCGCCTCCCGGGTTCAAGCGATTCTCCTGCCTCAGCTTCCCGAGTAGCTGGGACTACACCTGCCTGCCACCACGCCCGGCTAATTTTTGTATTTTTAGTAGAGACAGGGTTTCACTATGCTGGCCAGGCTGGTCTCGATCTCCTGACCTCGGGTGGTCCACCTGCCTCGGCCTCCCCAAGTGCTGGGATTACAGGCATGAGCCAACGCACCTGGCCACAATTTATTTATTTATTTTTTCACTTTCCCCCACAATTTATTTTTGAATGTTTTCATTATTTCACATAGAAACTTCATCCAGTTCAGGCGTGGTAGCTCACGCCTATAATCCCAGCACTTGGGGAGGCCAAGGTGGGTGGATTACCCAAGGTCAGGAGTTTGAGGCCAGCCTGACCAACAAAGTGAAACCCCATCTCTACTAAAAATACAAAAATTTGCCGAGCGTGGTGGTGGGCACCTGTAGTCCCAATTACTCAGGAGGCTGAGACAGGAGAATGGCGTGAACCCGGGAGGTGGATGTTGCAGTGAGCCGAGATCACGCCACTGCACTCCAGCCTAGGTGATGGAGCGAGACCCCATCTCAAAGAGAAGAAAAAAATGAAACTTCATCCATTAGGCAATAACTCATCATTCCTACTTCCTCTCACACTTTAGTTCTCTCATTTTATTATGAAAATATCCAGGCCAGGCACGGTGGCTCACGCCTGTAATCCTAGCACTTTGGGAGGCCGAGGTGGGCAGATCGTGAGGTCAAGAGATGGAGACCATCCTGGCCAACATGGTGAAACCCTGTCTCTACTAAAAATACAAAAATTAGCTGGGCGTGGTGGTGCACACCTGTAGTCCCAGCTACCTGGGAGGCTGAGGCAGGAAAATCGCTTGAACCCCGGAAGTGAAGGTTGCAGTGAGTTGAGATCACACCACTGCCCTCCAGCCTGGTGACGGAGCGAGACTCTGTCTCAAAAAAAAAAAAAAAAAAAAAAAAAAGCAAGCAAACAAAAATCCAAGAATATACAGAAAGATCGAACGAATTGTACAGTGAACATTGATACATTCATCACCAATCTACAATATTTTGCAGTATTTGTTTTATCACATCCATACATCTACCCATCTCTTTGTTATGTACTTCAAAGCTACAGAGATGAGTATATTTCACTTCTAACACTTTAGCATGCATAGCATTAACCAGAGTTTATGTTTATCTTTTTTTTTTTTTTGAGACGGAGTCTCGCTCTGTCGCCCAGGCTGGAGTGCAATGGTGCGATCTCAGCTCACTGCAAGCTCCGCCTCCCGGGTTCACACCATTCTCCTGCCTCAGCCTCCGGAGTAGCTGGGACTGCAGGCGCCCGCCACCACGCCCAGCTAATTTTTTTGTATTTTTAACAGACACGGGGTTTCACCGTGGTCTTGAGCTCCTTACAAGTGATCCACCCGCCTCGGCCTCCCAAAGTGCTGGGATTACAGGCGTGAGCCACTGTGCCCAGCCATGTTTATCTTTTTAAAAAATTTTTTTGTTCGTGTCCTGCACGGCGGCTCACACCTGTAATCCCAGCACTTTGGGAGGCCAAGACCGGCGGATCACGAGGTCAGGAGTTCGAGACCAGCCTGGCCAATATGGTGAAATCCTGTCTGTACTAAAAATACAAAAATTAGCCAGGCGTGGTGGCGTGTACCTGTAATCCCAGGTACTCGGGAGGCTGAGGCAGAAGAATCGCTTGAATCCCAGAGTCGGAGGATGCAGTGAGCTGAGATCTGGCCACTGCACTCCAGCTTGGGTGACAGAACCAGACTTTATCTCAAAAAAAATTTTTTTGTTGTTGTTTTTGTTTGAGACAGAGTTTTGCTCTTGGTTTTTTTTGTTTTTTTTTGAGACGAGTCTTGCTCTGTCCCCCAAGCTGGAGTGCAGTGGCACAATCTGGGTTCACTGCAAGCTCCACCTCCCGGGTTCATGCCATTCTCCTGCCTCAGCCTCCCGAGTAGCTGGGACTATAAGCGCCCGCCACCATGCCCAGCTAATTTTTTGTATTTTTAGTAGAGACGGGGTTTCACCGTGTTAGCCAGGATGGTCTCCATCTCCTGATCTCGTGATCCACCCGCCTCGGCCTCCCAAAGTGCTGGGATTACAGGCGTAAGCCACTGCACCTGACCCTTGTATTTTTAGCAGAGACCGTGTTTCATCCTGTTGGCTAGGCTGGTCTTGAACTCTTGACCTCAGGTGATCTGGCCGCCTCGACCTCCCAAAGTGCTGAGATTACAGGCATGAGCCACCAAGCTCAGCTTTTTTTTTTTTTTATTTCTAAAAGTAAAAAGGCCAGGTGTTGTAGCTCATGCCAGTAATCCCAGCACTTTGGGAGGTCAAGGCAGGTCAAGGCACTTGAGCCCAGGAGTTACTGACCAGCCTGGGCATCCAGGTGAGACCCCCATCTCTACAAAAATTAAAAAAAAAAAATAGCTGGACGTGGTTGCAATGCCTATGGTCCCAGCTACTTGGGCGGCTGAGGCTAGAGGATGACTTGAACCCAGGAGGTCAATGCTGCAGTGAGCTGTGATCACACCATTGCACTCCAGCCTGGACAACAGAGCAAGACTCTGTCTCATAAAAAAATAATAATGAATTACATTTAAAAATCTTTTTAGAGACAGAGTCTCACTCTGCTGCCAGGCTGGACTCAAATACTTGGGCTCAAGTGACCCTCTGGGCTCAGCCTGTCTAGTCACTGGGGCAACAGGTGCATGCCTGGCTATGTTTACTTTTTTTTTTCTTTTTTTGAGACAGAGTCTTGCCCTGTCACCCAGACTGGAGTGCAATGGCGCGATCTCGGCTCACTGCAACCTCCACCTCCTGGGTTCAAACCAATCTACTGCCTTGGCCTCCCAAGTAGCTGGGATTACAAATGCCTGCCACCACGCCCAGCTAATTTTTGTATTTTTAGTAGAGACGGGGTTTCACAATGTTGGCCAGGCTGGTTTCGAACTCCTGACCTTGTGATCCACCCACGTCGGCCTCCCAAAGTGCTGGGATTACAGGCATTAGTCACTGTGCCTAGCATTTTTTTTTTTTTTTTTTGAGACAGGGTCTGGCTCTGTTGCACAGGCTGGAGTGCAGTGGCAAGATCTTCACTCACTGCAACCTCTGCCTCCTGGGCTCAAGCCAACCTCCCACCTCTGCCTCCCAAGTAGCTGGGATTACAGGCACACACCACCATGCCCAGCTAACTTTTGTACTTTTTGTAGAGACAAGGTCTCACTATGCTGCCCAGGCTGGTCTCAAACTCCTGAGCTCAACCAAACCGCCCACCTTGGCCTCCCAAAGTGCTAGGATTATAGGCGTGAGCCACCATGCTGGACCATGTTTACATGTTTAATGTAAACTTCACATACAGTGAAACACATAAGTCTTAGGAGTATCATTAGAGGACCTTTGCAAATTAATATACCTGTGTAGCCCAAACCCCTATCAGGATTTACAACTGTGCTGTCCAATACAGTGGCCACTAGCCACATGTGGCTATTTTAATTTAAACTTAAATCAATTAAAACTAAGTGAAACTCAAATCCAGTGCTCAATTGCCACATGTGGTTAGTGGCTATTACATTGGATAGCACAGATATGGGACAGTCTCCTTCACTGCATGAAATTGTAAGAACATTATCATCACCTAGAAACTTCCTTTGTGCCCCTTCTCAGTCAATCCCCACTCTCAGTCCTTAGACAACCTCTGTTCTGATTTTATTTTTAACCACGGATTAGTTTAGCTTGTTCTAGCATCTTTTTTTTTCTTTTTCTTTTTTGAGACGAAGTCTCGCTCTCTCGCCCAGGCTGGAGTGCAGTGGCGTGATCTTGGCCCACTGCAACCTCTGCCTTCCAGGTTCAAGTGATTCACCTGCCTCAGCCTCCCGAGTAGCTGGGACTACAGGCACGTGCCACCACGCCCGGCTAATTTTTTGTATTTTTAGTAGAGACGGGGTTTCACCGTTTTGGTCAGACTGGCCTCGAACTCCCGACCTCAGGTGATCCGCCCGCCTCTGCTTCCCAAAGTGTTGGAATTACAGGCGTGAGCCACCGCGCCCGGCTGGATGTATGTTTTAATTTGAGACGGAGTCTTGCTCTGTCGCCCAGGCTGGAGTGCAGTGGCGCGATCTCGGCCCACTGCAACCTTCGCCTCCCGGGTTCACGCCATTCTCGTGCCTCAGCCTCCGGAGTAGCTGGGACTACAGGCGCTTGCCACCACGCCCGGCTAATTTTTTGTATTTTTAGTAGAAACGGGGTTTCCCCATGTCGCCCAGGCTGGTCTCGAGCTCGTTACAAGTGATCCACCCACCTCGGCCTCCCCAAGTGCTAGGATTACGGGCGTGAGCCACCGCGCCCGGCCTGGATTTATGTTTTAATTTATTTTGAATAAATACCTATGTGAGAAATTCTGGGTCATAGAGTAGTTGTATATTTAGTTTCATATGAAACTGCGAGATCTTTCTTCAAAGTGGTTGTACTCCCCACACAGGATTTTGTCTGAGCAACGAAGTCCCTGAAGGGAAAGGTATCGAACGCGTAACTAGACACTGCCTGGTGGTGGATTAAAGGTCCTCGGGTCTTCGCTCCTCCCCGCTCCACGCGCCGTGTGCCTACCAGCTGCATTCTGATTGGCCCGCGGCGTAGGGAGGCGAGGCCAGAGGGAGCCCTACCTCCTGGGGCTGTACTTCCTCCCCTTCGGTTTCGGGCGGTTCTGGGCATCCGCCCGGCACTCTGCTCCCTGCTGCCGCCGTGAGGTCAGTCTGGATTGAGGTGCAACGCTGCTCTCGGATCTCGCCCAACCCAAAGCCTGGTTTGGAGGCAAGATCTCAAGAAAAAAGGGTTTTCTTCATTTTGAAATTTCCTCCTCGGAATATCCTTCCACACGTCTTATCTGCTCGCTGTCATTGAGAGGTCTCAGTTCAGTCCCTGGCTCATTAATAATAGCTACAATGACATTAGCACAGAGGGGGTTATAAAATGCATTTTTGGCATTATCTCAGGTGATACTACTCAAAAGGCCCGGTCCCTTCCACCTTAGGATCCTTTCTCTCCAAGCTTTTTGCCCTCCTGCTTTCGCAGCCCGAAGCTTACAAGGACAGTCTGTAGAGGAGCTGAACGGAAAACGGTATTTATTTTACTGTCTTCCAGTTTCCAGAGCAGGACGGCACCTTGCACTGTCATCACCGGGCAGCGGACACTCATTTTGTTGAACCTCTCATACAGCTGATCCTCTCTTAACTTCCACGACTTCACACTCCCCTGTTTCTTCCTGTCTACTGGCTGCTCCATGTTAATCTCCTTTGCTAACACCTCTTCCTCATTAGACCTCTCACTGATCCTCTCTCTCTTCCTTCCCTCCCTCCCTCCCTCTTTCCTTCCTTCCTTCCTTCCTTCCTTCCCTCCATCTCTCCCTCCCTCCGTCTTTCCTTCCTTCTTTGGTGACTCAATTATCAACTACATGATGATTCCCAATATTCTAACTCCAGCCTGCCCTTCTTCCCAGAACACCAAACAATATCTCCATTTGTCTTCCTGAGATTTCCACATGGATGCCAATAGGCATGTCAGATTCACTTTCTCCAAAACAGAGGTTTTAATCTCCTTCCCCAGTACCATATACGCCTGTTTTCCTCCTTTCTTTATCATCTCAGTAAATGGCACCACCATTTTGGGCTCAATTTAAAAACCCACGCCGTATCCCTGATTTGTTTCTTCAACTGCCACATCCAACCCACCATTGAAACCCGATGTTTCTTGTCTTTTTTATTTTCTTTCTTTCTTTCTTTCTTTTTTTTTTGAGACGGAGTTTTGCTCTTGTTGCCCAGGCTGGAGTGCAATGGCGCAATCTTGGCTTACCACAACCTCCTCCTCCTGGGTTCAAGCAATTCTTCTGCCTCAGCCTCCCGAGTAGCTGGGATTACAAGCATGCGCCACCACACCTGGCTAATTTTGCATTTTTAGTAGAGATGGGGTTTCTCCATGTTGGTCAGGCTGGCCTCGAACTCCCGACCTCAGGTGATCCGTCCATCTCGGCCTCCCAAAGTGCTGGGATTACAGGTGTGAGTCACAGTGCTGGACCTCTTTTTTTTTTTTTTTTTTTTTTAACAAGGTCTTGCTCTGTCACTCAGGCTGGCAATTGTAGCTCACTGCAGTCTCCAACTCCTGGCCTTAAGCGATCCTCCTGCCTCAGCCTCATAAATAGCTGGGACTAGAAGGTGTGCAGCACCATGCCTGGCTAATTTATTTAAAAATTTTTTTTGTAGAGATAGAGGCTCACTAAGTTGCCCAGGTTGGAAGGTAGGGTCTTTTAAGACGTATAAATCAGATTTTGCAGCTGGTGTAGTTAAAAGCCCTCAATGCCTCCCTAAGACTATTCATCTTAGAATAAAACCCACAGTCCTTACCATAGCCTGAAGTCAATTCCCCTTCTGTGCACTGTGACCTCAAACCTACTGCTCTCCCTTGCTCACTAAGCTTCTGTCACACTGGCCTCCTTGATGTTTCGTAATACCCAAAGCCCTTTCTTGTGCCAGAGTCTTTGCACTTGCTCTTTCCTTTGCAGGAAATGCCCTCCCCCTTCCTCCCCATCTCTTTGTGTGGCTGTCTTTTTTGTCATCATTTAGGTCTCAGCTGAAATATCCACTCTTCAGAAAGGCTTCCCCCACCACACATACCATATCTAAAAATGGGCTCCCCCAGTTTCTTTTTTTTTTTTTTTTTTTTAAGACGTAATCTCACTCTGTCACCCAGGCTGGAGTGCAGTGGTGTGATCTCGGCTCATTGCAACCTCCACCTCCCGGGTTCAAGCAGTTCTCTGCCTCAGCCTCCCAAGTAGCTGGGATTACAGGTGCCTGCCACCACACCTGGCTAATTTTTGTATTTTTAGTAGAGACAGGGTTTCACCATCTTAGCCAGGCTGGTCTTGAACTCCTGACCTCAGGTGATCCACCTGCCTCGGCCTCCCAAATTGCTGGGATTATAGGTGTGAGCCACCACACCCAGCCACAACAGGTATTTTTTGAATGGATGAATCAATGAATAAAGAAACCACTCCAAGTCCTGATCCCTCTATCTCTTTTCTAGCTCTTGAATCTATCCTCCACATCTTCGTAACCGCTGCTCTGGTTCAGTGGTTCAGCAAGTTGCATTACATCCAACTTGGATTTCTGGAATAATCTACTCAATGGACTACCCTGTCTTTCTTGCCCATATTGCAGTCATGAAAATGAGCTTGTAAGATGAAAATGAGATTGTGTCATACCTCACTTCAAGCTTCAGTAGCCCCCTGCTACTTGCAGGAGGAATTTCAATCCCTTAGGTCAGCACTCAAGGCCTTTAGTGCTCTGGCTCCTGCTGCCTCTTTGGCGGCATCTGACCGAATTCGCCTTCCCCATCCTGCCCCCAACACATATGACCACATAAAGACTGCCTACAATTCACCTAACAAGTCAGGATATTCTATAAGTTCTCACTTTTGTGAGATGTTCTCTTGTCCTGAACTTTCCCTCCGCCCCTATCCAACTAACCCTGCTGGAATACAACTCAACCCCTCCTCTGGGAGCCACTCTCACCACACACCATGTACTTTTTCATCAAAGTCCTTCTCAGGGCTGGGTACCATGTCTGAGGTCTACAATCCCAGCACTTTGGGAGGCCAAGGTGGGAGGATTACTTGAGCCTGGGAGGTTGAGACTGCACTGAGCTGTGATTGCACCACTGCACTCCAGCCTGAGTGATGGAGCAAGACCCATATTATTATTTTTTTAAGTGTCCTTATCAGGACTTGTCTACCTTCCTGCTGTTTTGGTTCATCAGCTCTCCAAGGCAGGACCTAGATCTTGCTTGGTGTGGTCACACGATGCTGCCCAAAGGAGTCATGTGGAGTCAGGCAGGGTTTGAATCCAGTCAAGTGGCCTTAACCAGGTCATCTAACTTCTTCAAGCCTCAGGTTCCTGATATGTTCAATGAGGATAACAATTGTATCTATTTCATGGATACTTTCGTGAGGATTAAATGAGATATAGGGAGAGTTTAGAATACTGAGTAGATAACAGGGGGCCTTACATTCTTTTCAGTGAATAATTGTAGGATGATGCCTTAGAAAACACCCCCACTTAAGGGGCACTCAGTACACTTTGCAGAATGATTAAATGGTACACACACACAACAGACCCCCACACCTCCCAAACCTTCAATGACTTCCCATTGCCCTGAGGTTAAAATGTGGTCTCCTCCACACAACCTACAAGGCCCTCTCTGCACAAAGCTGTCTGCTTTTCCAGACTGGCCGCCCTACATACACATGCTGTGCTGTTCATGCCTCCATGCCATTGATTACACGCTGTCCCCTCTCCCTAGAATGCCTGTCCTACCCCTTTGTCCTGGTTCTGGTGCCCCTCCTCTGTGCATTTACCTTCTCATTTAACACTCGGCATTCTCATCTTCTTACATGCCTTTCTCCCCAGTAGAGGACAGGGATCCTGAGCTCTGCCATTATCTCCCAGCCACTATCGTAGGGACTGACAAAGAAAATAAAATATGTGTTGAATGAAAGCACACAGTACAGAGGCAAAACCAGAGGGTTTTTTGAGCTAGATGGGGAAACTGAGGCCAGAGTAGTTCTCAATGGCTCATTCCCCAAAATGACAGAACTATTTGGATGTCAAACCAACCTGTCCTCACTGCTCTCTCCCTACAAAGGGCTGCTTCTGTGTAACAAAATGAATTTCCCCAGGGTCTCTGGTCTGCTGCAGGTGGAGCATGAGTTTCCAGATACAAGATCTTCTGAGTCCTTGATCATTGGAGTAGAATGCTGCACAGCTCTGCAGATTGAGGGAGTAAAACCATGTGGTGGCTGAAAGAGGTTGCTACATATACAGACTATCTCAGATCCTCAGCCTCAATTTTCCTTCATCTTTCCTTCCTTCCTTTCTTTCTCTCTTTTTCTTTCCTTTCTTTCTCTCTCTTTCTCTTTTCCCTCCTTGCGTCCCTCCCTCCCTCCCTTCTCTCTCTCCCCACTTTTTTTTTTTTTGACGGAGTTTCACTCCTGTTGCCCAGACTGGAGTACAATGGCATGATCTCAGCTCACTGCAACCTCCGCCTTTCGGGTTCAAGCGATTCTCCTGCCTCAGCCTCTCAAGTAGCTGGGATTACAGGGATGCACCACCTCCCCTGGCTAATTTTGTATTTTTGGTAGAGACGGGGTTTCTCCACGTTGGTCAGGTTGGTCTGGAACCCCCGACCTCAGGTGATCAGCCTGCCTCAGCCTCCCAAAGTGCTGGGATTACAGGTGTGAGCCACCGCTCCCAGCTCTTTTTCTTTCCTTCCTTCCCTCCCTCCTTCCTTCCTCTCTCCTTCCTTTTTTTTCTTTCCTTCCTTCCTTTCTCTTTTCTTTCCTTCCTTCCCTCCCTCCTTCCTTCCTCTCTCCTTCCTTTTTTTCTTTTCTTTCCTTCCTTCCTTTCTCTTTCTTTTTTCTTTCCTTTTTTCCTTCCTTCCCTCCCTCCTTCCTCTTTCTCTCCTTCCTTCCTTCCTCTCTCTTTCTTTTCTATTCTTTCTTTTTCTTGACCAGTGTGATAATATCAGCCTCAATTTTCTTCATTCCTTTAGATAAAGGATCCCAGGCCTAGGCATGAGGGAGAAGTGTACCTGCATCTCCTTCCCCCTTGGCCTGGGAGCCCCAGGCTGCCCTTTTCCATACAGGGCTGGAAGTGGCCTGGGAGCCTGAGGGCTGGCAGAAGGCCGTGAAAGGGGAGCTTGGTCGCTGGCACAGCCGCTGTTATGGCAGCCAGAGCCGAAGAAGGTCACCATTGATCTCACGTGCACTTAATTTTCCCCTCCTTGGCATGGGACGGGGTTGACCAGGAGAGCTAAGGGGTAGTATGCGTGTGTGTGTGAGAGGGGAGCGGTGCTGCAGGCTGCAATGCAGCCAGTTACTTTCTCTCTCTGGGCCTCAGTTTCTCCAATGTAAAATGAGGGCGCATGGTATAACTAAAATCATTACTCTCTGCTGGTCCCCACACTCCCACTCTCCAGTAAGGCTGTCAGGGCTGCAAGCTCACCGCGGGATCGGGGGGATGGTCGACCCTCAGATACGGGAGGGATTGAGCGATGCCCAAGGAGAGCAGGAGAACACTGAGCTTGGAGACCCCTGAGAGCCAGGGGCGGGCCGCCCCCTAAAGGGACCCCGGAGTCCCGACTCTCAGCTCCAGCTCTTCCTGTGACACCACCCTCCGGACAGAGACCCAAGCTCCAGGCCCGGCCCCGCCCAGAGGTTCCAGGGAGAAGACCAGGCCACCGCCCACTGCCCGGCGTCGGGGAGGAAAGAGGAGGAGCCTCTGTGTGCCCACATCTCTGTGTGCCCACATCTCTGGCCGCCCAGGGCAGCTCGGCTCGGTCTCGCAACCCCAGCCCACTGGTTCGGGAGACCTCAAAGGCTCCACCGCCAGCGCCCCCAGCGCTCACTCTGTGCGCCCCACCCCAGCCCTGCCCGCGCGCCGCTCCCGCCACCCTCGCCTCAGTCTCTGGGCCGGAAGCCCCCGCCCCTCCCCCGCCGCAGCCCCCTCCTAGTCCCTCTCCCTCCGCCGATGCAGGAAACCTTCTCCGCCCCGTCCCGCCCTCTTCCTCCAGTTGCATCTCCGCCCGGCTCCTCCGTCCAGTCTCCAACCCAGGCCCCGCCCCTCCCCACCCATTTCCCGCCCTGGGCCGGGCCCCCGGCCCCACCGCCCCCTCCCCGGCCCCGCCCCGGCCCCCGGAAGCCTCACCCCGCCCCCGGCCCCGCCCCCCCGAAGTTTCTTGGGCCCCCGGCAGCCGGCGGGACAGAACGCGGAGAGTCGCAGCCTGGCCGGGCGTAGACGCGGTGGCAGAGCCCGCGCGGCGCTGGAAGCGAGTGGCGGAGCGGCGGGACCTCGGCGGACTCGCCATGGAGGAGGAGGTCAGGGTGGGGCCCGGCGGGGCGTTGGGCTGGGGTCCTCGAGCCCCTCACGGGGATTGCGGTCCTGGGCTCAGGCCCTCGTTCCTGCCCGCCCCACTCCCGCCAGTCTCACCTCAGGAAGAGCCTGGGCAAATGGGGCAGGGGCGAGGGGCTGGATCCATATCGGGGACTTCGCAGACCGCGTCCTCCTTCATTCTCGCTGACTTTCTCACCAGTTGGGCGTCGTGGTTGTTACTGTTCCCATTGGATTGACCAGGAGACTGAGACTCCAGCGAGTTTGATGACTTGCTGAAAGTGGCCTGGGTGACTGGGCTCGAACCCCGATTACCGTGGTCGGATCCTGACTCTGTGTGTGTGTGTGTGTGTGTGTGTGTGTGTGTGTGTGTGTGTGTGTGTGTGTGTCGGATCCTGACTGTGTGTGTGTGTGTGTGCGTGTATGTGTGTTGGGGGGTTCCTGTCTCAAGGATCGGATCCTGACTGTGTGTGTGTGTGGGGGGGGGGGTTCCTGTCTCAAGGATGTGACCATGCTTTGGTGGCAGGAGGATTGGAGAAGTTGCTTTTTTCTCCCTTGTATAAGTCTCTGTATCTTTTCCCCCACTCTCTCCCCGCTCCACATCCATCTGAGCAGCTGTAGGGAAGGAATCGGGAGTCCGGCCCACCTAGGGTCTGATCTTAGTCCCTGCCTTCCCCACCCGAGGGCTGGACCAACTGTGTCCCTGGAGCCTCCTTCTAACCACTCAGAACACTCTTGGCCTGGGATTGGGTCTTGCCCCTGCCCCTGCCCTTTACTTGCAAACTCAGTTCTGCCGGCAGCCCCTTTATCCGAGGGTCCAGCACGCAGCAAGCACTTAATATATGCCTGTGGAATGATTAAGTTAAAATGAGGGGCCTGTTGGGTCTAGAGGAAGGTGAATTTGTTTCTTATCCCCTGAGGGGGTCCCAGCTTCAGCCCCTCTCAGCCCAAGGGAAAGGGCATGTCTTTGCCTCCTTGGATGGGGAGGAAAGATGAAGTTCTCTGCCTTGGGGGAACCCTGGCCAGCCGGGAAGCCCTGAGTGGACCGGACTGCCTGTGTCCTTTCAGTGCCCACCTCCCACTTTCCCGGGGCCATGGATAGGAGCAGCTAGTGGTCCGTCAGGGCTCCCTCTAGGCCAGGCCCTGCCTTTCTGTGGGATGGTAGATAAGTCACTTCCCCTCTCAGCCTTCATTTCCTCTTCTACAAAATATAGTGCCTGTCCTCCTCATACTCCTGGCCTGACAGTGGCCTGTTCTCTCAGTGGGTGAAGGTAGGGGGCAAAGTCAGGCCTCTGTGATTTGCTGCGGTTTCTTTCTTGCTGTTAGGTGGGGCTGCCATCTGCCCGCCCCAGGCCCCTGCTGCAAAGGCTGGGCTCTCTGGCCAGGGCCCCTCCCCTGCTCCCAGAGGATGTGGGTCAGGATTACTCCATCTCCTGATCTGCTCTGGCCCCTAATTAAGGGAAGTTCTCCGGACACCTCCTGGGCCCGGCTCAGCTCTGTACACCCTTGGTCCTGAGTCTCTCACATTGTCACTTTCTTTTCTATTTTTTTTTTTGAGACGGAGTTTCGCTGTTGTTGCCCAGGCTGGAGTGCAGTGGCGAGATATTGGCTCACCGCAACCGCCACCTCCTGGGTTCAAGCAATTCTCCTGCCTCAGCCTCCTGAATAGCTGGGATTACAGGCATGCACCACCACACCTGGCTAATTTTGTATTTTTAGTAGACATGGGGTTTCTCCATGTTGGTCAGGCTGGTCTCGAACTCCTGACCTCAGGTGATCCGCCTGCCTCGGCCTCCCAAAGTGTTGGGGTTACAGGCATGAGCTATTGCACCCAGCCTATATTGCCACTTTCTGACTCCTAGATGCCCAAAGCTCTCTAAATACCTGGGCCATCTAAGTTCTTGTCCACTTTACCCAAGCCCCTGCAAGCCTCACCCCCACATCAGGGGCTTCCTTTCCCTACTCCCCTTTGGCATCCCTAACTCTGCTTTCCTCCCACTTCTCCCAGTAGCTTCCGCTTGTTGCACTAGGCCTCAGTGCCCATCTTTGTTTCTCTAAAACACCTCTTAGGTCATAGCCACATGCTCTGCCCCATGATCCCAGGCCATCTTCATCATCTCTTTCACATGGCTGCTTTCAGCCCTCCTGCTAGCTTTCAGCTTCCTCCCTGTGCCCAGCCACCCTGGGCCAAGGTCCCTCAGCCTCAGTGACCTCCTCTGTGCAACGGGCAGGCTGGTAGCTCTTGTGAGGCTGAGACTTGGGGAGGAGATGCTGGTCTGGGCACTGGGCATCTGCCCACCTCTGTGCTCCTGGCCTCGGTTCCTCATTTGTAAAAGGAAAAGGGTGGGTGATCGAGCAATGTGATGATGTATATTCAAAAGCTGAGAAAACTGCGAATATCAGTGGGGGTATTATTGCTGCCATTGGAGTAAGGGTGGAAATCCTGGACCTAGGCTTTCCCTTCTGTACTCTGGGGCTCTGTCCTCTGCCAGCAGTCATGCCTTTCCCTGGCTTCTAGGCTCTCCACTTGCCCTCACCATCTAGAGACAAGCAGGGCAGTGTCCTGTCCCAGTACCGTTTCTGTCCCACGGAGTAATCTCTTGCCCTTTCTGGGCTGTACTTTCTCTTTCTATAGTAAAGGGGTTGAGGGGGCAGGGGCTTTGATAACCTTTCGTGCCTTGCCTTCTCTGGACCAAGGCGTGTGTCTCTTCCCCTGCTCAGAGCCCTCCCCAAACCCTGCCTTCTGCAGGGGTCTCCCAAACGAACCCCAAGCCCTTACCTCATCAGAGAGCTAGGACTGGTGCGTCCCTCTGGTTAAGTGCTATGTCTCTGCCAATAGGCTGGAGCCTCTCAAGCAGGAGATTACCCGCTCCCCACCAGACAGGGGACTTATCTTATACCGGGTCTCTGTTACCGACCTCAGACTGTAAGTTGCCCTGGGGCAGAGCCTGTGCTTCCTCTCTCTCAATGCCCCGGCACAGGACTCTGACACGGTGGATTCTTAGTAGAGTTGGGTCAGAACATCACTGGGTTTTGTCAAAGAGCAAAGGTTGTCATAAGCTTCCTGGGATGTGAGGTGCCAACCAAGTTTCTTCTAGTCTCTGTCTCTCGTAACCTGTGTTGTGGTTCCATCTGTCCCCTTCTGTGTACAGAGTTGAGGTGACCTGGCTTCTTTTTTTTTTTTTTTTTTTTAATGAGTGATCCTGGTGCCTAGGGTTGCCTCAGGAGCTGCTCACAGTGGGCAGGAAAGGGCCTGGATGAGGAGGGATGGGAGGGGAGAGGGCAAAACAGGAAGAACAGCGGTCAGCTGCTCAGTGAGGAGAGGAGGCCGAGAAACTGGGCTGAGCAGGACAAAACCTCCCCTGTGAACCCTGCCAAGGGGAGGGGCCCCTTATTAAAACTTACTGGGGCATAGCCAGGCCCCCCTGGAGGGAGGGTGTCTGAGGGGCAGGGGAGGGGGCTGGGTGGAGGCAACTAGGACTCTGGCCTCCAGCCAGTCCTCCCCTGGGTGGCTGTTTCTGTGGCTGGGCTGTGGTTCACACCATCTGTAGCCCTTCAGTTGTCCCCTTCTCCATACCAAAGTGCTGTTTCGCCTAGTCCTGCCCTGGTCCCATTCATTCTTCAAGGACCTGGACTTGTTTCTGTAGGTAATCCAGTCACGGTATTCTCTGGGCTACACCAGCCCAGAAGTGACAGTGATCTAGGCACAAGTTCCAGCTGTGGCCCTAGGGAGCTTCCAGAGGGTAGAAAGTTTTCAGGAGAGGTAATGAGTGGAGAGAGTTTAGAAAGGGGTGTGAGATCCCTTGGGGTGGAGGGTGGGTCCCCTGAAAGCAAGAGGCGAGCTTGGAGTTCAGAGGTGGGTGGCTGGGCAACAGCTTCACACTCCACAGACCTCACTGCCTTGTTTAAGAGAAACCAAGAGTCTGCCCATCAGGTGGAAGGCCTGGCAGGGGCTGGTGGTGCTGTCCTTGCTGTTGCCGTTGCAGTAGAAGGGTTGTCAGTGTGAAATGTAGGGGTGGGGTTTCCCATTTCCCTGTTCTTCCCTTCTAGCCCTGGGCCTGTGACAGCCTGCAGGGCTCGCTGAAGTAGTGTTAGGGCCCTGGGGGTGTCAGTGGTGATGTGGGGAATGGGAGTTGAGTGCATGATGGAATGGGAGAGCCTTTCCCTTCTTGTCAAAGGGTGCTGAAATCCCTCTTCTCCTGGACAGGGTGGCTCGTAATCGGCCAGCCTTCTACTTCCTTGTTCCTATATCCGGGAAGACCTTTTTTTTTTTTTCGGAGACAGGGCCTCATCCTGTTAACCATACAAGAGTCCAGTGGTGCAATCTCGGCTCACCACAACCTCCGCCTTCCTGGCTCAAGCGATTCTCCTGCCTCAGCCTCCTGAGTAGCTGGGATTACAGGCGTGTGCCACCACCACCCGGCTGTTTTTTGTATTTTTAGTAGAGATGGGGTTTCCCCATGTTGGCCAGACTGATCTCAAACTCCTGACCTCAAATGATCTGCCCGTCTCGGCCCAAAGTGCTGGGATTACAGGCGTGAGCCACCATGCCTGTAGAAGAAGACCCTGGGAAGATCATTTGGACCACCCCACTTCCCCATTTCTCTTGCCATCTACAAGTTAGGGAGAGACCCCAAGGTGGGACCCCACATTCCTGGAGCTCCTGGAGATCTGAGGCCAGCAGCTATAGACCAGAAAGGGCTTGTCCTGACTTGGGATCTGGGCCCAGGGAGAGGGTCCCTGAGAGCCAGAGAGGATGGCAATGACAATAGTAACAATAATGACAGCTGCCGTTTACTAGGTTTAGGGCATCCTGGGAACTGCTCTATATGCTTTGTCTTTATTCAGCAACAAATGTTTATTGAACACTTACTATGTGCCAGTCACTGTCTAGGAACTGAGGGTACAGGAGTGAACAAAACAAAAATCCTGCCCTCGTGGAGGTGGATTCCTTACAACTTCTGCTGTTAGTAGCTGCATTTCACAGATGAAGAAACTGAGGCTCAGAGAGGTTAAGTGGTTTGCTTCAGTCTGCATGACTGCAGCTTCTAAGCCCAGATTCCCCACCACTAGAATGCGCAGTTCAAAAGGGGGTGGGGGCCCACAGTGAGAACCAGGCGGGGGTTCCCCTGCCATGACAGAGACCAGGGAAGCCAGGTCTTCCCAGCTCCTGACAGTGTACCACGCTTACATCTGTCTGGGCTTGTTCTTCCAAAGGCAGCTGTGGCCACAGGATATCCCTGGGGAGAGGCACACCTCTTTTAACTGGGGCCCCTTTTTTGAATTTTATGTAAATTATAACGTAGTCAAAATTAGTCCATGCTAATTTCCTTCTAGCAGCCTCTAGATTCTGACACATTCTTGATCCCCTCTCCTTCACCCCCCACTTCACACTCACGACTCTGGGTACCTATCAGTGAAGCAAAGTGGTTAGCAAAGGGTGTGTATTTTTATTTTCATTTCACACGTACCTCTTGAGCACCCATTATGTGTAAAAGAACAGGGCTGGGTGCTGGGGACCCAGAAGTGGATCTGACCCCAACCTTATTTGGTAGGCATGTATCTGGCACCCAGCCACCCAAGCAGGCAATCAATGAGGCACAAGATGTCAGTAGCTGGCCCCAAGGCTCCAGGGTGTCTACCCAAGTCCAAGAGAAGGGCTTGAATTTAACTCCTGTGCCAGCCTGTGGTCAAAGACAGAGTCCTTGGAACCCTCACCAGATGTGGTGGCCACCCTAAGGTCCTTGCCTGGAGTGGGGAGGAGGGGAGAGGAGCCTCCTGCTTTGGGTGGGAAGCGGAAGGGGCTGCAGAGTGGGTTCTCTAGAAGCATAGCGGTAGAGAGGCAGATTGCCACTCAGCCTGCCTGTCCTTCCAATCTTTGTTCTGGGTGGCCTTCCTGGGCCACCCCAACCTGAATTGGGTCCCCCACTGTCCTCTTGCTGCCCTTTGTGTGTTTCCTGTATAGCATTTCACACAGGTTGATGGGTATGCCTGGGTATTTATTTGTTCAGCTCCTATTTTCCCGCGCTGTGAGCTCTGAGGACAGAGACTGCCTTACTTTTATTCTCCTGTGATGTTGTAAGCACTCAGTACATTTGTTGACTGATTGAATGAACACATGGAAGCAGAATGGTGGAGTGGGAAAAACATGGGGTCAGAGAGACCTGCTTTGAATTCTGGCTCTGTCCTCTATCAGTGGTTTGCCACTCTGTCGAGTCATCCTCCATTCTGAGCTTTAGTTTACTATGACGTGGATAATGAGGCTACCATCTTGGAGGAGAGTTGTAAGAGTGAAATGACACTATGTGTATCAAATGTTATACAGTGGCTCAGAGTAAAGTGGCTGCTGCTATTATTAGTGTTGTTATTAGCTCTGATCCTGGGTTAGGAATATCTGCCTTGGGGGTTGTGGGGAAGCTCACATAGGATGATGTCATTAGGTACTTAGCCTAGGGACACATCCCTTGTGTGACCTATGAACCTGTGACCTGTGACCCCATGGTAGCAACCCTCATGGTATGAACTGGTGCTGTGTTACAGGGTGTGAAGGAAGCCAATGAGAAACCTCGGGGAGCACAGATGGTGGACAAGGCTGGCTGGATCAAGAAGAGCAGTGGGGGCCTCCTGGGTTTCTGGAAAGACCGATATCTGCTCCTCTGCCATGCCCAGCTGCTCGTCTATGAGAATGAGGTGAGGACCTGCTTGGCCCTGAGATTGGGAGTTCTGGGACAGGGGCAAAGTGAGGGCATTCAAGTTAGTAGGAGGACCCTGGGGCCAGAAGATCTGCTCTACTTTTGCCATGCTGTGCAACCTTGAACGAGTACCTAATCCTCTCTTGGGTCTCTGTATATGGGGATAATACCTCCGAGGACAAATCTAGGGTTTCTAGATGAGAGTTCTTTTCTTATTTTTTTAAACTTAATTCTTTTTTTTTTGGTGATGGAGTCTTGCTCTGTCACCAGGCTGGAGTGCAGTGGCAAGATCTCGGATCACTGCAACCTCCGAGTTGCAGTGCAACTCGGAATTGCAGAGGTTCAAGCAATTCCTCTGTCTCAGCCTCCTGAGTAGCTGGGACTATAGGCATGCATGTCACCATGCCCAGCTATTTTTTGTTTTTGAGAAAGAGTCTCGCTCTGCAGCCCAGGCTAGTGTGCAGTGGTGCGATCTCAGCTTACTGCAACCTCTATCTCCTGGGTCCTGGTTCAAGCAATTCTCCTGCCTCAGCCTCCGGAGTAGCTGGGATTACAGGCACGCACCACCATGCCCAACTAATTTTTTGTATTTTAGTAGAGACGGGGTTTCACCATGTTGGCCAGGAGAGTCTCAATCTCTTGACCTCGTGATCCACCCACCTTGGCCTCCCAAAGTGCTGGGATTATAGGTGTGAGCCACCACGCCTGGCCCTCTTTTTTTTTTTTTGAGATGGAGTTTCGTTCTTGTTGCCTAGGCTGGAGTGCAATGGCACGATCTCAGCTCACTGCAACTGCCGCCTCCCAGGTTCAAGCAATTCTCCTGCCTCAGCCTCCCAAGTAGCTGGGATCACATGCGTCAGCTACCACACCCGGCTAATTTTGTATTTTTAGTAGAGACAGAGTTTCACCCTGTTGGCCAGGCTGGTCTCGAACTCCTGACCTCAGGTGATCCACCCACCTCCGCCTCCCAAAGTGCTGGGATTACAGGCGTGAGCCTGCGTGCCCAGCCGAGAGTTCTTTGAACTGTATGTGCATCTAGTGTGCAAGTCTTTTCCTGTCCCTGGGCTAGGTTCCATATGAGTGAATGTTACAGAAAACTGAAGCCTGCTCCATTCAGCGGTGGTAGTAGAAATAATAATTAGCAGGCCGGGTGTGGTGGCTTACACCTATAATCTCAGCACTTTGGGAGGCCGAGGTAGGCGGATCACCTGAGGTTATGAGTTCGAGACCAGCCTGACCAACGTGGAGAAACCCCATCTCTACTAAAAATACAAAATTAGCCGGGTGTAGTGGTGCATGTCCGTAATGCCAGCTACTCAGGAGGCTGAGGCAGGAGAATCACTTGAACCTGGGAGGTGGAGGTTGCAGTGAGCCGAGATCACGCCATTGCACTCCAGCCTGGACAACAAGAGTGAAACTCCATCTCAAAAAAACAAAAAAATAATAAGTAGCACTCGTACTTGTTTGGAGATATGCTCTTACATATCTCCCTATGACAAATCGCAATAGTCCCATGAGAGTGGTCATCATGTTAGATTTTTACAGAAGAGGATACTGAGGCTCAAGGTGACAAGATGACTGTTCAGCATCTCCCAGTGAATGGAGGAGTTAGGTCTAGAAGCAAGTCCAGCATGCTTTCTACCAAGAGACGCCAGCAAGGAAACTCCAAAACTTATTTTTGCTAGAAAATCTCTAAAATATGTTAAATATTCTCTGCTTTCTTCAGCAGAAGATTCTGGCCTAAATAAAATCTTTCCCTGGTGGCTCAGTGTCATCACCTGTCAGACCCACCTGCAGAGTGGGTTCTCTAGATGCACAGGGGTAAAGAGGCAGATTGCCTCTCTGTTTTGAACTGGCAGGAGGCTGTACTTCTCAGCTTTTCTTTCTCCTTTAACATCAAGCTGCTGGTTGCAACTTCTGCTGTCCTTGTGCCTCGAATAGCCCTCACTTCTTCCCACTTCAGATGCTTGTTCCCCTTCTGATTTCAGCAGGCTTGGGATTTGGACAACCAAGGATGCTAAGCTTGCGTGTTAACTAAGAGTCAATTAAGATGTAGGTGAAGACTTGAGGAAGAAAAGTGGTTTTTCCTTGTAGATGCTATTTGTGTGCTGTGGTTGAGGCTATCAGAGGGCCCATCCACTGAAAACAGGGTAGCAATATATGCCTTTGACAAATGAAATACCTGGGGAAGAATTGGCCTGGGGGCAGAAGGGGGAGCCTGCCTCTTCCTCATCCACCTCTCCCAGCCTGCCTCAGGCTATCTTGGCAAATTCACAGTTGTCCCAGGACAAGAAAGATTAGGCAACCTGGATCCAAAGTGTTTAAAGGAGCTGCCTCGGAGAAACACCTTGTCTGACCTACCTGAGTTGCTGGCTCATGGAGTTTGTTTGGGTGTCAGAGAAGCAGTGGGAAGAGGGCAAGGGAATGAGGGTGCGTAGACAGCACCCCCAGATGTTCTCTACTGCTGCTCCCACCAAAATAGGATGTGCCACAGTTGAGAATGAGGCAGCAGGGGGACCTTTTTTCCAATAAAGGGGGTTGTCACAGCTTCTTCCAGTGCCAGCTGCCATGAGATTTAAGTGACAGGCTTCAGCTGTCAGCCTGTCAGGTACTGTCAGACTTGTCCTAAACTGCCTCTCTGCATCTGGCCACAGCTGGGAAGCAGGAAAGATTTCACATCTCCCAAACATGAAAAATCTAAATCATGCTTTTTTTCCCTTTTTTGAAAAAGATTGCTATTAAAAATGTAAATGCAATTTCAGGAACTTAGCACTTAGGGGTGGGGGAGCTTGGCCCTGGAGTAGGAATTGAGAAATGCTTATTAGCTCAATTCCTCTTTCTGATGTAAGGAACTAGGCGAATGCAAATGGCTCTTGGCTGTTTCTTTGCTGTCAGAGAGGCTGACATTCCAAAGATGCTTCCCTCACCCATTGCCTGCTGGTTTATCCGTTTTTCTGAGCTGCAGAAGAGCTGGGATGATTCAGCGTCTTGGGGTGGGGTGGAGAGGAGACCCAGGACAGGCAGCTGTTGGGAGCTTAATGGTAGAGGTGGATGGACTTTTTGTTCCCAGGCAGAGGAGGGTGTATTCGGGCCAGTGGCGGTCCAGTTAGTGGAGGCCTGTGGACACGGGGCAAGTAAGCTGCTCTCTCTCAAGCAAGGATTCTTCCCCGGGCAGTTTCCCTGCTCCAGATTCCCGGGGAGGAGGAGACTTCCTGAGTTCTCAATCTGGACAAGGCTCTCAGAAAACTGGTCCTACATATGTTCTGCTTGAGGGCTGCTGCTTGTAGGGTGCAGTTGGGGGAACAGAAGGATGAGCAGATAGATACACAGAGAATGGGGTAGAGAAAGATGGCCAAGCAGGGAGTCAGGACTGTGTTTTCCCGTGGCAGGACTCAGCTCCTAGCACCTCATAGGGTGTCTGCATCTTGCAGGTGTTTTGTAGATGTTTGCATCCCCCTGGCAGTAAATGATGGGATGGAGAGCCCTCAAGTTCAGGGGTTCGTGGTTGGGGGCAGGGGAGTTTCTCAGAGCAAGAGGATTTTTCTGGTCCATCTGTTTAGTTGAGGAATCTGGAAGGTATTGGAGGCTAGAGATTGGAAAGGGATGTATGGATGGAAGCAAAAATGAGAAAAGATACTTGATTTAACCTGGATGGGAGAGATAAGGCCGCCTTGGCCATCTCTTCCCCTTTCTCTGAGGGGCTGACGAGAGAGTCGATTAGTAGTTATCCGCATTAGATATACAGTCATCTGCTTTAAAATATCATGAGGTCTGGGCCTTGCCCCCCAAGAGATTGTGGTATAATTGGTCTGGGATGTCGCCTGGGCATTGGGATTTTTAAAAGCTCCCAGGTGCCACCAAGGCTGAGAACCTCTGATGTAGAGCAGTGGTTCTTTTTTTTTGAGAAGGAGTCGCCCTCTGTCACCCAGGCTGGAGTGCAGTGGTGCTATCTCGGCTCTCTGCAGCCTCCGCCTCCTGGGTTCAAGCGATTCTCCTGCCTCAGCCTCCTGAGTAGCTGGGACCACAGGCTCACGCCACCATGCCCAGCTAATTTTTGTATTTTTAGTAGAGACAGGGTTTCATTATGTTGGCCAGGCTGGTAGCAGTGGTTCTTAACTGTTCGCATCCAGGCCCGGCTTGGTGGCTCATGCTTGTAATCCCAACTCTTTGGGAGGCTGAGGCAGGTGGATCACTTGAGGTCAAGAGTTCGAGACCAGCCTAGCCAACCTGGTGAAACCATGTCTCTACAAAAATTAGCCGGGCGTGGTGGTAGGCACCTGTAATCCCAGCTACTCGGGGGGCTGAGGCCGGAGAATTGCAGGAACCCAGGAGGCAGAGGTTGCAGTGAGCCGATATCATGCCACTGCACTCCAGCCTGAGCGACAGAGTGAGACTCTGTCTCAAAAAAACAAAAAACAAAAAAAATTTGCATCCATCAAAATCCCTGGGGGCTAGTTAGAACGCAGATTGCCAGGCCCACTCCCTTAGGTGTAATGATTGAGTGGGGATGAGGCCTGGGAGTTTG
The DNA here is from genome assembly GCF_029281585.2 of Gorilla gorilla gorilla. Lineage (NCBI taxonomy): Eukaryota > Metazoa > Chordata > Mammalia > Primates > Hominidae > Gorilla > Gorilla gorilla. The sequence continues at coordinate 65,619,651 of NC_073240.2, forward strand.
CATTTCTTTTTCTTTTTCTTTTTTTTTTTTGAGACAGAGTCTCACTCTGTTGCCCAGGCTGGAGTGCAGTGGAGCGATCTTGGCTCACTGCAAGCTCCGCCTCCTGGGTTCACGCCATTCTTCTGCCTCAGCCTCCCAAGTAGCTGGGACTACAGGTGCCCGCCACCACGCCCAGCTAACCGCCCGGCTAATTTTTTTTTGTATTTTTTTTAGTAGAGACGGGGTTTCACTGTGTTGGCCAGGATGGTCTCGATCTCCTGAACTCGTGATCTGCCCGCCTCGGCCTCCCAAAGTGCTGGGATTACAGGTGTGAGCCACCGCACCCAGCCGGGAGTTTGCATTTCTGACAAGCTCTCAGGTGGTGCTAATGCTGCTGGCCTAGGTCCCACCCTTGGAGGACCCCTCGTGCAGAGCAACCTAGTGCCTGTGACTGGAAGGAGTGTGCTGTGCTGGAAAGGGCCCTGGCCTGGGAGTCAGAGGCTGTGGTTTGAGTTGGGGTCCTGCCCCTTATATTTGGGTCTGTGTGCCTAGGGCAAATCCCTTCACCTCCAGGCCTCATTCTTCTAAAATGAGGCAGATATGGGGCTGCAGGCTTTCAGGGTTATTGTGAGGTTCAGAGACTCAGGGATGCAGAAGTGCTCACTAAGTGTCAGGTTTCTTCTGTTAAACATCAGCAAGGGTTTCCTTAACTTTTTGGCCCGTCCCAGAGTGGTGTACCCTCCCCCACCAAAGGATCTGCTTCTGCTTCCCTGGACTCTCCTGGATGACAGAGTGCCACACCCAGGAAGTTGTTCCAGTTGGGTCTTCCCTGGAAGAGGACCAGTTGACCACCACTGAGGGAGGAGCTTTTCCCAGGCAGCTTGCTGGACAGGCACCTGATGGGTGGAGCCTGTGGAGAAAACACTCAAATGTCAGGAGTGGTGGGCAGGAAGACAGCCTGGCTGGTGTCCAGAGATGGCCGGGAAGAGGCTGGGCACTGTTCTGGCCACTGGCCCTCCTAATGATGAGGCCTCTGAGTGGTGGGGTGGGGATGGGATGCGCTTCAAGGAGCCCTTGCCTCTTGCTTGTACGTAGCCTGCAGCCTTGGATGAGGTGCTGCTCTCCCAAGCCAGGGCTCCGCAGGGGGTGATGCTGAGTGAGGAGCACAATTCAGGATGGCTGTGCTGAAGGCAGGGCATGTAGCCCCAAATTTGCCTTGTTCACACTTCCCTCTGGCTCTTCCTGGAAAGTCGTTGTTGTCCCCCGTCCCCATCCCACTCCCTGCCTGCCATTTTGTGGCATCCTGCATTCTTCTTCTGGCTGTCTCTTCCACAGATCTCTGCCTGGCCTCTGGGCATGGCTGGACCCCAGACAGCCTTTTCTTATCCTCTCTAGCTTCCCCTCTGTTTCCTCCTCTGGCCTTAGGCACATATGCGCCTCTGGGCTATGTGCCCGTCTCCCATCTGGATGGGGAGCCTTGTGGGCATCCCTCCAGCCAGCATGCACTTGCCAGGGTCTGGACACCACATCTTGGTGACTGATTGGCAGCCTGAGGTCCTCCCTCTGACCAAGTGATGTCCTCACTGAGTGGGATCAGGGTCTGGGACATGAGTAGTTGAGGGTGGTGGTGGGTCTGACTGTCACCAGCTCATGTCCCTTCTGTCTCCCTCCCCAGGATGATCAGAAGTGTGTGGAGACTGTGGAGCTGGGCAGCTATGAGAAGTGCCAGGACCTTCGTGCCCTCCTCAAGCGGAAACACCGCTTTATCCTGCTGCGATCCCCAGGGAACAAGGTAGGGCGATGCCTGCTGCTGCCCCATCTCCCTCTAGCCCAGAGTCGGCTTGGGAGGCCTAAGCAGGTTTAAGGCAGGCCTGGCCCCTTGAAAAAGCCTGTTTTCTGTTGCGTGTGGTTGAGGCTCAGCCCTAGCAGCCACCATAGGTCAGACCTTTGCTCGTTTTGTCTCGGAATCTTCCAAGCCCCTAGTTGATAAGAGATGCACTTAGGGCTCTGTTGAGAGATCTCTGCTCCCCTTTTCCTCTTGCAGGCCCAGGGCCTCCATCCCAGGCTGTAGTTGGAAAGTAGCCTTTGGGAGGTGGGGCACTTGGCTGTACCCCAGACCCTGGGGGGAGGCCCAGGGCTGAGGCAGGAGAGCTGTGGTTGAGGCCTCTACCCTGCCAGGCCTCAACACCGTGATGCAGCCTGGGGCAGAGGGGGAGTGTGTGGCCTCCATTCATCCCAGGCCTTTGTGGGTGGGCCCACCCTGGACTCAGGACTAGGAGGCCTGCAGCCCCCCAGCTTTCCTCCCCTTGCACTTTCCTTTCTTGGCTGTAGCTGGGGAAGGTCCCTGGCTTGAGAGAGTCTTTCCCTGGGACATGCTGTGTGTACAGATGAAGTTTGCTGTTTGCACCACATTTCTCTGGCGGGGAGTCTGGTGGGTGTTGACACATGGTGTAGCTTCACAGATGTCAGGAGCGAGTTCAGATTTGAGGCTGGCATGCACAGCACCTCTCGCCAGCTTGCACCCATCTGCGGCTGGGCCATTCCTTGCCTTGTCCTCTGCATGTCATGTGGAGCCTCGCAGAATAGGGCTGAGTCACAGAGGCTGGGGGTTGGGGAGCAAGTCTGGTCTGGGCCTGCTGGAGGCCATTCTGTTTCTCCCCCAGCTTTAGAGGATAGGAGCCCAGTCCTCTGCAGACCCTGAAGACCACAATGCTTTACTCATTGACCCTTTGTCCTACTGTGCAGGGGGTGGGGGCACAGAAGCAACCAAGATAGCAGTGGAGGGGGCTGTGGAGCTGTGATACTGGGGAGCTGGAAGTGTATCCCAGGGTAGGGGCTGGTCTAATTATAGTGTTATGAGGGCTCATGGGACTGGGCCCAGGTTTCACTTGACATCTGCTGCTTAGGGCTCTTTGAGGACAAAAAGAGTCACATTTTAATCTTTTCAAGGCCTGGAGCCCCTACCCTGTCCTGGAGACCCACTTCCTTCCTGAGTGGGCGCTGTATATGTGTATGTATGTTTGAGAGAGATGAGATGCAAAGTATGTTCTGTGTGAAGATCTGCCACCTGTGTGTCTGGCCCTTGTGTGTGTATCTTTTTTTAATGCAGGTGAGTGCTCACCTGGCCGTGTGTCTGGGTGTGTGTCTTAGTGTGCTATGTGGATGTGGGGTGGAGGGGGACCTAGCCTCTCTGGCCTCTGCCTGTGCTGTTCTGTGGGCCATCTCTTCCCCAGCTCTGAGAATCAGCTGGTGATAGACTAGGTGGGCTTGGCTCAGCTCAGGGTGGGACATCACCTTCAGAGAAGCCTGTTTGTGCAGCTGTGTTCTCAGCTGCTTCAGCCAACACCCTCCCTACCAGCCCCCAACCCTGCAAGAATTTAGGCTGGCTCTGAGAACAGGACAAGAATTTAGGCTGGCTCTGAGAACAGGAGATGGGGCTGTGGAGCAAGTGGTGGGTGCTGCGGATGAAACAGTGCATCCTGGTTCCAGCTCAAGGGTCCCTGACCCTCCCCACCCCAGGAGCTCACACAGATTGGGGCTCTCCAGAGGTCAGTTGGTGGACCTGGCCCAGGGCACCACATTCCCACATCCTCTCACCCTCCTTTCTCAGCAGCCTGGGTGTTCCCCGTCCTCAGTGAGGCCTCCAGCCGGCCAGGAGGTCATATGACCCTGGCTGTCTGGTCCTGAGGCCGCCTTTTTTCCCCTCTAATCAAATAAACAAAGACTCCAATGTCTTACATGCCCCTCTCCCCCTGCTTCTCCAGCCCCACACCCCTGCCCATGAGGTCACAGGCAGACGCTGCCAGGAAGCAGGGTGGCCACTGCTGGGCCTTGCTGCCCTGCTGGTCTCAGCCAGCTTGGCCCTTTCCTCTTTCCTGCCTCCTCTCTTCCCCTCCCACTTTTTTCCTCTCTGCCATTTTGTCCTTAACCTTTTCCCAGGCCTTGTGGGCCTAGTCTGTGGCCAGTCCTGTTAGCATCTAAGCTCCTAGCAGTGCCTGTGTCCCTGGGGCTTCTTGGAAGTTCTCAGGGCAGGGACCTGTACAGCCTGTGGCCCTTCAGGATGGCTTGGGGGGAGAGGCACAGCTTCTTGGTATTCTTATTTTTTGAGACAGGATCTCACTCTGTCACCCAGGCTGGAGTGTAGTGGCATCATCTCAGCTTGCTGCAACTTCTGCCTCCTAGGCTCAGGTGATCCTCCCACCTCAGCTTCTGAGTAGCCGGGACTGCAGGCACGTACCGTCATGCCTGGCTAATTTTCATATTTTTTGTAGAGATGGGGTCTCACTATGTTGCCCAGGCTGGTAACTTCTTGGTATTCTAATTGTTTCTATTGTGGTCATCCTTGTGGAATGCCTGGCTCGTTCAGCCAGATACAGGGTTCCTTAGGAGGGTGGAGCTGGGTCCTGTTTAACCTTGTCTTCCTTCTCCTGTGGGATCCTTTTGGCTTGCACAATAGGTCTTCTCTGAGGCCATTTCTGCTTCTCACAAGGGAGCAGAAGAGAGCCGAGGCAGCCTGCTTCAGGTGGGCTGGGCCAGTGGGGAAGGAGCTGCAGTTTGGGCTGGGTCCAGTGGTTCTGTTCTTGTCCCTTTGAGGTCCAGAGTAATGAAGCGAGTAGAACTTGGTAATCTGACTTCTAGGCCTGCTCTTCTCTGGCCTCCTCCTGTTCCATTGGCTCCTGAGTTCAGCTGTACACTTTTCAAGCTCCCTGGATGCTAAATCCTGCACCATGCAGGGGTCACACCAGCTCTGAGCCTGTGAATAGGAGGAGCAGCTGGGTAGAAGGGCTGGCCCCAGACTCCCTTTCTAGCAGGTCCCGTCACAGAGTTGGGTGGCCTTAGCAACCCCAGATGCAGTGTGGTCTGTCTCTGAGCCCCCAGCAGTCCTGATGGCTGAGCTGAGGCAGTTGCCAAGGTGCCCTGGGGTTTCTGACTTAACTGAAGATCTGCTTCCAGGATCAAATTTACCCTGGTCATGCAAATAAGCATTTGGCTGTGCCTGGCATGGTGGGGGTGGGACCCAGGGCCCTGCATGAGGAGGAGGCAGTGGCAGCCAGGAGGAAATTATATAATGAGGATGCTGAGGGGGCCAGGCCGACCTCGGTGTTACATAACTGGAGAGTGGAGGGAGGGGAGGTACTATCTGACACCAGGGTGGAGGATGGGCAAGCTGGCGACCGCCAACAAAGAACTAGGGCATCTTGAGGTCAGAGAGTAGGCAGTGGTCCAAAAACGGTGAGGGAAGGAAACTTGGGCCAGTTCATTAATTTTTTGGCTCATTCATTCAAGAACTATTTACTGAGCACCTACTATGTGCCAGTCCCTGCTTTTAATCATGTTTAATTTCCTCATCATTGCTTGGTAGTAGGCAGTGTTATCCCATCTTACAGATGAGGAAACAAACTGTTTTGTCCAGAGGGAAGGCAATGGTGCTAATTCCTATTACTGAGTATTCACTCTGCCTAGCTCCAGATTTAGTACTTTAGATATATCTTTTTTCCCTCAATTAAAAAATAAAAAACTGTGGTCAAAAAAATTTTACCATCTTTTCCAGTTTGAAATTGCACAATTCAGCAGCATTAAATACATTCATGGTGTTGTACAGCTATCACCACCATCCATCACATAACTCTCCATCGTGTAAAACTAAAACTCTATGCCCATTAAATAATAATGCCCCATTGCCCCTCTCCCCAGCCCCTGGCAACCACCACTCTCCTCTCTGTCTCTATGATTTTGACAACTCCGGGTACCTCATATAGGTGGAATTGTACAGTTTTTGTCTTTTTGTGTCCAGCTTATTTCACTTAGCACAATGTTTTCAAGGTTCATCCCTGTTGTAGCATGTGTCAGATTTTTCTTCCTTTTTAAGGCTGGCTGATAATCCATTGTACGTATGGACCACATTTTGCTTATCCATTCATCTGTCAGTGGACACTGAGGTTGCTTCCACCTTTTGGCTGTTGTGAACAATGCTATGAGCATGGGTGTACAAATTGGATACATGATTTTAAAAATGATCTTCATGGCTCCATGAGGCAGGTTCTGGTGGTATTCTCTTTTACAGGTGAAGAAACTGAGGCCTGAGGTCAGACACCTGTAAGTGGTGGACTGTCCTGCTCAGAGGCCCTACTGCCATGTCCACTGCGTGAGGCAGCCCCTCAGTTTCCATGACCTCACTCCTTCCTCTCATTTCCTGTCTGGCCACTGGGCCTGGCAGGGTCAGGGTTCTCTGAGCCACCCTCTGATTCTAACAGGAGCTCAGAGCTCCTACCTGAATTGGGAAAGGACTCATGGGTGGTGTGGGGTGGGTTTGAATGTAGACTGGGGCTATTCCTACTTTTCAGAGTAAACGGAAGCCCAGAGCCCAGGCAGCTGGCCTGGGGGAGTCCCATGGAGCTGGACCAGATCTGGGCTCTTTCCACAAGGCCAGGCTGATTCGAATCTAGACCCAGCTGCATGCTGGTGGGCAGTGGGGAGGGCTTCTCTGTGAGATCTTTCCCTTTCCTGGCCCAAAGCCCCAGTGTCATACTTACTGTGGGGTCATTTTGGTTTGACTTTGGGATCTAGGTTAGGAAGCCTCCTTAAGATGCCAAATGTGAGCTTTGTTAAACATCTGCCATCTACTCCATCCATCTTGCCCACAGGTCAGCGACATCAAATTCCAGGCACCCACCGGGGAGGAGAAGGAATCCTGGATCAAAGCCCTCAATGAAGGGATTAACCGAGGCAAAAACAAGGCTTTTGATGAGGTGCGATGCAGTCTGTGGACAGCTCTGTGTCTCCTTTCCCACTGCGTGTGATCTAGGAGAGGACCCTGCCCCTCCTTACCCCAGACTACCCCTTGATTATGTCACTGCTATGGGGCATTGTTGTTACCTTCTATAGTCCTCACTACAGCCCCTCATAGTAGGTGGTGCTGTCCTTGTTTTACAGATGAAATGGAGGCCTAAGGAAATTAAGTAACTTGTCTTAAACTGGAAAGCAGATAAGTGGTGGGCTGGAACTAGACTGGTGGCAGCATGCATCCTTTCTAAGCCTGGCCTCAGCTGGAAGCAGCAGGTGGGCCCAGGCCAGAGAGTGCTGCAGAGTGAGCCAACAGCTCCCTTTTCAGTTTGACCATGAAGTCGAGGGCAGGCTGGCTCTCAGCTCTGGGCCTCCCTCTCTGTCTACAATGACCATTCAGCCCTGCAGACCTCAGCCCCCTGTGCTATACTGGGGACTGTGGCAACAGTAGCCACAATCTGGCTTGGGGCAGGCAGAGCATCCCATGGGGCCAGGATCTCCTAGGAAGATTTGTCTTTGACATCATGGATCTTTGGTTATTTGGGCTAAAATGGACCTGGGGGCCACCTACAGTGATGCCTTGGATTATGTCAAGGAGCAAATCTTCCCAAGCAAGTCCCCTCTTAATACCCAGGTTCCCCGACTCCCAGCCCATAGCTCCTATGTCGTGTCCTGTGTTACATGTCATGCTCAGCCCTTCACTACCTAGGGGAAAAGTGTCCGCGTTCCACGGGAGAGGGATGATGGGACATATCATAGATATTGGGGGAGGCCATAGGAGCCATGGGCTGGGCCTCAGCCTGCAGTCCGCTCCTCCACTGAGGGACAGAGACAGCTGGAGTCACATGTGGGCCTGAGCCCCCACTCCCCATCATAGGGCCAGGCTGCTCCAGGGTTCTGAGTCTGGACCTCCCATGTGACTCTTACTCTGAGACTTCCCAGCCAATCCTGACCCCTTCTGTTACCCTCAGAGAGAAGATGCTGCCCTCCAGGCTCCCAGACTCAAGGGGCAGAGGCCCTGCTCTCTCCCTGGGCTGTCTCCAGGGGTCCTGGGAGGGTGGCAGAGGCCAGGGCAGACCTTTTCCAGAAACCAGGTACCAGGGGAGCATAGGCTGCTTTCTACCTTCTCTCCTAGCTAAGCCCCAAAGCCACCTCAGGGCTGCTTATATATTTGTGATATACTCAGGGGCAAGGGCCGATGGCCCATATTTGGGCAGGAAGACTGAGGCAAATGGCAGCTGCAGAGAGGGAGAGCCTCAGACTTTGCAAGAGACCCCAGGGGCATTGCAGAGTCAGAGAAGCAGAGGCCAGGGCAGGGAGATTCCCAGAGAGGGCAGCGGTGGGGCACTGACCCTGCCTCTGAGCCAGGTCCACCCTGGCTACTTCCCACACTCCCCAAGGCTTGGCAGGGGCTGATCTGGTTCCCCCTCCCTCCAGGTAAAGGTGGACAAGAGCTGCGCCCTGGAGCATGTGACACGGGACCGGGTGCGAGGGGGCCAGCGACGCCGGCCACCAACGAGAGTCCACCTGAAGGAGGTAGGGCCTTACCCAGTGTGGATGTTGGGGTTAGTTGAGCCTAGGACCTCAGCTCCTCTGGGCGGCAGCCAGGCTTGGGGCCACATTTTTCCTGAGGACACCTGGAGCTGGGGCTTCCTGAGGAGTAGACAGGAAGTGATGGGGCACCTGTGTTACACGTGCTCAGCGTATGGACGTCCTTGAGCCTGTAGCCTTTTCCATTTGTTCAATCCACACACAAATGTTGAATCTGTCCTTAGCCAGAGTTGGTGCCAGAGGGAAACTGAAGCCCATGAGGCCAGTCCCTGCCCCTCAGAGCTCAGCTTCCAGCTGAAAAATAGGCCTATCCCACAGACTGCTCCATGCAAAGCTGTGTCTGATTTTTGTGCGGAGGAAGGAAGGCTCTAGGAGGTCAGGGCAGGAGGGACCACAAGGAGCCACTGGCATTTTAGCTGACCCTTGAAGGATGGGAGGGGTTCACTTGGTGGACTTGGAGTCAGGGGATTCTCTGTGGAGGGAGTGCTGTGAGCTGAGGCACAGCGGGAGGGTTTGAGGTATGCGGAGCAGCTCCATTTGCCTGGGAGATGGGTCTGAGAAGGGGGTTGTGGGGAGGAAATTGTGGAGGCCTTGGTGAAGAAGCTGGAGACAAGGAAGGGAGAGTGCGTTTCAGAGGTCAGTTTGAGGCTCTGGGTAGGATGGGTTGGTTTGAGAGAGGGAAAGGCAGGGGCCAGGAAGGAGGTGGGGGAGGCGGCTTTCCAGGCCCCTGGAGGGGATGAAGAGGGAGGGGTTGATGGGAGGACATTAGGAAGCAAGAGCCACCTGGGCTTGTGATTGAGTCCAGGGATTGGACCAAGGGAAGGTTGTCTGAGGTTCCCCAAGCCTGGAGACTGGGAGCATGGAGGCCCTGGGCACAGGGAATTTGGAGAGGGTATGGGCAACGGGGAGGGGGGAAGGGAGGAGCCTCTTTTAGACCAGTGGAGCTAACGCTGCAGGGGAGGATTTTGGAGGCCAGGAAAGAACCTCAGCAAGTGCTACATTTAGGGACTGGAGGGAGGTCAGCTAGCAGGGAGCCAAGAAAGAGGAAGCCAGAGGCAAGTGCCACATCTGGAGAGAGATGGGCACAAGACCTGGTGGGCATCAGCCAGGTTGGCAGCCGCAAGTCACAAGGGCAGGACCAAGGACAAGGCATTTACAACGTATTTTCTTTTTCTTTTCTTTCTTTTCTTTTTTTTATTATTATACTTTAAGTTTTAGGGTACATGTGCACAATGTGCAGGTTAGTTACATATGTATACATGTGCCATGCTGGTGTGCTGCACCCATTAACTCGTCATTTAGCATTAGTTATATCTCCTAATGCTATCCCTCCCCCCTCCCCCCACCTCTTTTTTTTTTTTTTTTTTTGAGATTGAGTCTCGCTCTGTCACCCAGGCTGGAGTGCAGGGTGCAATCTCAGCTCACTGCAACCTCCGCCTTCCGGGTTCAAGAAGTTCTCTGCCTCAGCCTCTCGAGTAGCTGGGATTACAGGCACCCTCCACCACCCCCGGCTAATTTTTGTATTTTTAGTAGAGACGAGGTTTCACCATCTTGGCCAGGCTGGTCTTGAACTCCAGACCTCGTGATCTGCCCACTTTGGCCTCCCAAAGTGCTGGGATTACAGGCATGAGCCACCGCGCCTGGCCTTGCAGCGTATTTTCTAAAAGGAGTCGATTTAGGGCTGTCCCGGGGTGCAGGGCTGGGTTTGCCGGAGGGAGGGACCCAAGGTCATGGGAGGTTTGTTTTTGAGTTGCAGCAGCCTGTGCCTGTCTGTCAGCTGAGGGATAGGATCCTGCAGAGGGAGCACTGAGGTGGCCACAGAGAAAAGGAATGCCTGATGGGGGCCGGGGACGGATGTAGGGAGGGCCAGCCTTGGAGGGAGAGGCCCTCTGCACAGAAGAGTTCAGGGAGGCAGTGTGTGTGTGTGTGTGTGTGTGCGCGTGCGTGCGTGCGTGCGTGCGTGTGTCCTGATGGGGGCCGGGGACGGATGTAGGGAGGGCCAGCCTTGGAGGGAGAGGCCCTCTGCACAGAAGAGTTCAGGGAGGCGCTGTGTGTGTGGTGTGTTAGGGGTGACTTTCTGGTGGTCCCCAGTGCCTGATGTCAGCCAGGTCCTGTGTATGTATAAAAGGGAGTGAGAGCAACAAAGGGAGATGGGCATCGTGGCACATGCCTGTGGTCCCAGCTACTCTGGAGGCTGCAGTGAGCTGTGACCATGCCACTGCACTCAGCTTGGGTGACAGTGCGAGACCCCTTTTTTTTTTTTTTGAGATGGAGCTTCGCTCTTGTTGCCCAGGCTGGAGTGCAATGGCATGATCTCGGCTCACTGCAACCTCCGCTTCCCGGGTTCAAGCAATTCTCCTGCCTCAGCCTCCCGAGTAGCTGGGATTACAGGCATGTGCCACCACATCCCGCTAATTTTGTATTTTTAGTAGAGACGGAGTTTTTCCATGTTGCTCAGGCTGGTCTCAAACTCCCGACCTCAGGTGATCAGCCTGCCTCGGCCTCCCAAAGTGCTGGGATTACAGGCGTGAGCCACTGCACCCAACCAGCCCCATCTCTTAAGAAAAATAAGGTGGCAGGGGAGAGTAAGGATCCCAGCCAGGACCCCCACCATCTGAGGGACTTGGGAAAGGCCTCCTGCCCAGCCCTGCTGGGGCCTCTGAGGCTCTCTGGGAGGGTCTCATGACTGTGGGACTGCTGGATATCCCTATTGGTCCCTGGAGCCTGGTGGGGGTGGGTAGCTGCCTTCTGGTGCAGCTGTTCTCTGGCAGTCAGCTGTGGTCTGGGACCACATCTGATGACATGAGGAGAGTGGGCACAGGCTGCCGAGCAGCTGGACAGGCAAAGGCTGGAGAGAAGCTGGCAGACGGAACAGAGGTCTCCAGGAAGGGCAAGCAGAAGTCAGTGAGCTTGAGATGAACTGGAAGAAGTATGTTTGAGTCCTGGTCCTGTCTCTGACTGACCAACTGGTTGTGGGGACCCTGGGTATGGTGATGGGTAGGTGGGTTGCAGAGAAGGGAACCTCTGAAGGCCATACAGCTAGGTAGGGGTTAGATGCAGGGCTGGAACTCTGTCACCTGCCACCCAGGCTAGTATAGTCCAGTCCAGGTCCAGTATCCCAGAAACCAGCCTGGGGCTCCAAGAGGACCCTGGCTGTGACTTTCCTGGCCTGTGATTCCAAAACAGGGAATTCTTTGGTGGTGAGGGAAAGGAGAGGAAGATTCATCAAGAAATCACTTTAGCTTCTAATTAAGTAGCCACAGAAGCCAGGACAGAGGGAGGCTGGGGAGCTGGGGGCCTGGACAACCTGGATGGGAGAGGGTAAGAACTCGTGTCAGTGGGCACACCTGACCCAATGGCTAGTCAGCCAAGATGACACCCATATACCATCCCCCCCCACCAGGTGGCCAGTGCAGCTTCTGACGGTCTTCTGCGCCTGGATCTTGATGTTCCGGACAGTGGGCCACCAGTGTTTGCCCCCAGCAATCATGTCAGTGAAGCCCAACCTCGGGAGACACCCCGGCCCCTCATGCCTCCTACCAAGCCTTTCCTAGCACCTGAGACCACCAGCCCTGGTGACAGGGTGGAGACCCCTGTGGGGGAGAGAGCCCCAACCCCTGTCTCAGCAAGCTCTGAGGTCTCCCCTGAGAGCCAAGAGGACTCAGAGACCCCAGCAGAGGAGGACAGTGGCTCTGATCAGCCTCCCAACAGCGTCCTGCCTGACAAACTGAAGGTGAGCTGGGAGAACCCCAGCCACCAGGAGGCCCCTGCTGCAGAGAGTGCAGAACCGTCCCAGGCACCCTGTTCTGAGACTTCTGAGGCTGCCCCCAGGGAGGGTGGGAAGCCCCCTACACCCCCACCCAAGATCTTATCAGAGAAACTGAAAGCCTCCATGGGTGAGATGCAGGCTTCTGGGCCACCTGCTCCAGGCACAGTGCAGGTCTCAGTGAATGGCATGGATGACAGTCCTGAGCCTGCCAAGCCCTCTCAGGCTGAGGGCACCCCAGGAACTCCTCCAAAGGATGCAACAACATCCACAGCACTGCCCCCCTGGGACCTGCCACCTCAGTTCCATCCCCGCTGCTCCTCCCTTGGGGACTTGCTTGGGGAAGGCCCGCGGCATCCCTTGCAGCCCAGGGAACGGCTATATCGGGCCCAGCTGGAGGTGAAGGTGGCCTCGGAACAGACGGAGAAACTGTTGAACAAGGTGCTGGGCAGTGAGCCGGCCCCTGTTAGCGCCGAAACATTGCTCAGCCAGGCTGTGGAGCAGCTGAGGCAGGCCACCCAGGTCCTGCAGGAAATGAGAGATTTGGGAGAGCTGAGCCAGGAAGCACCTGGGCTAAGGGAGAAGCGGAAGGAGCTGGTGACCCTCTACAGGAGAAGTGCACCGTAGGGCCTTCTGGGCCGGAGGCACCATCACTTCTGGCCATCCATCAAGTCCATCAAGACCCAGCCCTGCTGAGAAATGTGCTTCTGCTTCTACAGCAATGGCTGCAGGAGGGCCATTGGGCATGTCAGGGTTTGGCCATGACCCGAAGAGACTCCTGGCGTCCTTCCTACTCTGATCTGGCCAGTGGTGCCAGGTGCCACCCAGGGCTACTGCCTGGCTATCTGGCCTGGCCTCTGGGCTGGGGCTGGGGCTGGGAGCACACACGCTGGGACCTATGTGTTTGTGTGGTCGTTCCAAACTGCCCCAGGGCTTTGGGGGCAGCACTTGGGGTTTCTGAGAATGACATCATCTCTGTTCCCCATCCCCAGTAGTTTACATTCCTGACTTCTGAATACAGCACAGCTGAGCCCCCTGCAGCTCCCATCTCCAGCTATTCCTAGGCAAAGAGCCTCATGGCTAAGGCAGCCTCAAAGCTAGCCCCTCCTCCCACCTATTCTGAGTAGCTGCAGAGGCCTTGGGTCCAGGCTCTAGGTTCATCCCTCAGTTGGGGGGAACGTAGGACCCAGCTGGAGCCTCTTGAGGGAGATGAGAGGCCTCTTTGTGAGGAGGACATTAGCTGTGTGGCCTCTCTCTCTTTGGCCCTGTTTCCTTTTTTGCAAAACAAGGACATTTTCTGCAGCCCCTTCCTCTCAGTGAGCTGTGATTGGAGGGCTTAGGTCTGGAGGATTCAAGAGTGGAAGAGGAACTTAAGGGGTCCCCTAGTCTAGTCTCTGCCCCTGGATAGTGTCCAGCCTTGTATATTTCTGAAGAGGTGGATCCCAGAGTGGCCCTGATGTCCACATTAGAAAAACTTACTTGTAATAATCATGTCAGCCTTCAGAAGAGAATCCCCACCAACTTCTGTGCCTCCTCAGATGGGGATTTATCTGGATCTCTGTGGTTCCTTCTCAGCCGAAACAGGTCCAGTATCCCAGTCATTTCTTCAAATGCTGATAGGGGTATGTTGGAATCCGAAGCCACTTCCCTGCCTTCAAGCCCCAGATGGGCTGCTCTCCTGTAACTTTCTAGGAGAAGAGACATTTTCTTCTTTCCCTTTCCTGGTCCATCCCTGCACCCTGGTCCTCTCCCAGCCTCTCCCCCACATTGTCCCTGACTCTAGGGGCACATCCAGTCTCCATCGTGCTGCAGCAGCTGGACTGAGGGCAGAGCCTGTAGGTGTAGAGGCCCTGGCTCCTGAGGTCCAGCCACTCTCCCTGGGGCCTCTGGGGTGAGAGCAGCTTCCGATAGGACCTGCCCAGATTTCTGCATGTGCACTTTTGTTTACTGAAAGAGAGAAAGGGGGGGTCACAGCAACATGCCCTGGCCTTTCTGCCCCGTTCCCCAACCCCACTGAGGCCTGCTGCACAGGTCAATGCCTTCGTTATCGTTATTGTACTGTCACTTTGTTCTTGAGGTAGTAGTCAAGGATCAGGAGGGGCAGATGTCTTCTCTGGGCTGCATGGGGCAGGAGTAGAGGTGAGCAGCAATGCACTGGTTCGGGAGCCCCCATCAGCCTCCTTGTGCAAACTGGGCCCCCATGCCACAGTCTGGCTTTCCCTCCATCTGCCCCAGGACAAAAGCAAGAAGGACATCACTTGCCCAGTCATGTGATCCCCTGCCATCTTCCCTTAGGAACAGCCTTCCCCCACCAGCAGCCATGGCTGGCTGGGGCTTTAGCCAAGCCACCTACTGCCAGGAATTGGAGCCTCAGTTCCCTCCTGTGTCAAGTAGCTAACTGCAGCAGCTGGACTGAGGGCAGAGTCTGTGGGTGCAGAGACCCTGCATGTAGGTCACAGGTTTAGGCCCAGCCACTCTCCCTGGGGCCTGGTGGGTAGGCAAGTAGCTCTGGGGCCACCTCAAGTGACCAAATGCTATTAATTTCCATCCTTTAGCAGGCTGGGCCCTAGGCAGGAAGCTGGCTTCTGGGAGAGGAGTGAGAACGTGCAGGGCCTGCCTAGCTTGCGTGCTTGAGGAAGGTGGCATTCCGTGCTTGCCTCCTTGAGGAGGGTGGCATTCTGTGTCTTCTGCTTATGAAGCACCTTTCTTAAAGTTTGGCAATAAATCCATTTTTATGGAACTTCAGTGCCTCAAGCCTGTTTGTTGTTGTGGGTGCCAGCTCCAGGGCTGCCCTTCTCCAAGACAGCAGCTGGTGATTGGTATCACCAGTCCTCCAAACTTGGTACTAGGGCCCCCATTCCATAAGCTGGGCTGGGACACTGCCTGCTCCTGGGCTCCATTATTGCTTATTATTATTATTATTATTATTATTATTATTATTATTATTTTTGAGATGGAGTTTTGCTCTTAATGCCCAGGCTAGAGTGCAGTGGCTCAATCTCAGCTCACTGCAACCTCTGCCTTCCAGTTTCAAGCGAGTCTCCTGCCTCGGCCTCCCAAGTCGCTGGGATTACAGGAGCCCGTTTTTTAGTAGAGACAGGGTTTCACCATGTTGGTCAGGCTGGTCTCGAACTGCTGACCTCATGATCCACCCACCTCGGCCTCCCAAAGTGCTGGGATTACAGGCATGAGCCACCACGCCCGGACCCTATTAATATTATTATTATTATTATTAGAGATGTGGGCCTACTATGTTGCTCAGGCTGGTCTCGAACTACTGGCCTCAAGCCATCTTCCCACCTCAGCCTCCCAAAGGGGATTACAGGCATGAGCCACCTTGTCCAGCATTCTGTTCTTGCTAAACTCAGGCCTTTCTGATATATACCCCCACCCCCAGTGTTTCTACGGCTGCGGGCTAAGTGTCGCAAGGAACAATACTTTTCAAAAACCAAACTTTTCATTTGGAAATACTTTTAAACTTAGAGAAAAATTGCAGGAATAAGAATAGTACAAAGGCCATGGTATGGTAGCTCATGTCTGTAATCCCAGCACTTTGGGAGGCCAAGGTGGGCAGATCACCTGAAGTCAGGAGTTCGAGACCAGCCTGGCCAACTTGGTGAAATCCCATCTCTACTAAAAATACAAAAATCAGCCGGGCGTGGTGGCGCGTGCCTGTAATCCCAGCTACTCCGGAGGCTGAAGCATGAGAATCGCTTGAACCTGGGAGGTGAAGGTTGCAGTGAGCTGAGATCATGCTTCTGCACTCCAGCCTGGGCAATGGAGCAAGAATCTGTCTCAAAAAAAGAACAGTACAAAGAACACCCATTTACTCTAGCAAGATTGACCTGTTTTCTCTTTTGAGCACTTTCTCTTTTTCACATATACATATAATTTTTTTCTTTGAGATGGAGTCTTGCTCTTGTTGCCCAGGCTGGAGTGCAGTGTGGCACAATCTCAGCTCACCACAACCTCTGCCTCCCAGGTTCAAGCGGTTCTCATGCTTCAGCCTCCGGAGTAGCTGGGACTGCAGGCACACACCGCCACGCCCTGATAATTTTTGTATTTTTAGTAGAGACGGGGTTTCACTGTGTTGGCCAGGCTGGTCTCGAACTCCTGACCTTGTGATCCGCCTGCCTTGCCCTCCCAAAGTGCTGGGATCACAGGCATGAGCCACCACGCCTGGCCCATAACTTTTTTCTGAATCACTGGATAGTTGGTTATCATGGCTTCTTATCCTTAAATATTTAATACTTCACTGTGTATTTCCTAAAAATAAGTATATTCTCTTATGTAACTGTAGTACAGTTATCAGTACATTTAACACTGATAACAATAGTTTATTGCTCATATTCCTATTTGTCATTTGACCCAATAATATCCTTTATTATATGTTTCCTCTGGTTGGGGTCAGGTCAGGCATACAACTGTCATCACTCTTTCATCTCCTTCAATCTGAAACTTTTCCCCAGCCTTGCTTTGTCCCTGATGACATTGACATTTTTGAAGAATACAGTCCTCCCCTTTCTGATTCCTCTTTTGGGGTTTGCCTGAGGTTTCCACCTGCTTAGTTGTGATAGTTAATTGAGGTTATGGATTTTCAGCTGGAAACTGCACAGGCAATTGGGTCCTTCTCAGGATATTACTCTGGAGATGGACTACCTGCATCTGGCCCTCATGGGTGATGTTCATTTTGATTACTGGGGCCAGGTGTCCGATTTTTCTACTGTTAATGTTTTTGCATTTTTCCTCTTACTAATAATCTGGGAGACAACTTAAGATCATCTAAATATGTTGCACCTCACCACAGATTTCCCCAGATTTAGTATCCATTGATGATTCTTGCTGAACAGGTGTTTCCTACAATGGTTCTAAAATGATGATTCCAGCCATTATTTTACCCTCAGAGCCTGGTCCTTGTTAAGGGTGAGCCTGGGTCCTATCTTTGGCTCCTGACCTCCTGACACAAACAAAATGCAGCAGAATTCCAGGGCTTCCCTGAACACTGTTGGGAAGCCCTTAGGCCAGTGGACAGCTCCAAACCAGGCTGCCAAGGTCCAAATCTCACCCAAGGACCTTGGGTGTGTCTCAGTTTCAGGAGACCTCAGTTTCCTCACCCACAAAAGGGGATTACAGCCACACCCTCCCCCCACCCGCCATCCCCCATGTGGGAAAGCACGACTGTGCTCACCAAAGCCCAGCTCCCTTCCTCCTCCTCTGTGAGAACCATGGACAGACCCCGGGGCCAACACAACAGGAAACACCTGAACCAGGGCCTATCAATTGTGGCAATGACCCTCATGTCGCTCCTGAATTCCCCTGCCACTGCCCTGGCGTGTGACAGCTATACCGAGTGAGTGGCCCGCAGAAGCTGAGGGACCTCAGGTGAATCACTCCATCTTCCCAGGCCCCTTCATCATAGAGGAGTCTTTTTTATGGCAGAGTCCCCTCTGTAAGGCCACTTTGAAGAGAGTGGCTGCTGGGATGGTGTTGGCCAGCCATGGGGAAGGATGTGGTAAGAAGCACCTTTCTGGCCAGGCGCGGTGGCTCACGCCTGTAATCCCAGCACTCTGGGAGGCCAAGGTGGGCAGAGCACAAGGTCAAGAGATCGAGACCATCCTGGCCAACACGGTGAAACCCCATCTCTACTAAAAATACAAAAATTAGCTGGGCATGGTGGCATGTGCCTGTAGTCCCAGCTACTGGGGAGGCTGAGGTAGGAGAATCGCTTGAAATCAGAAGGCGGAGGTTGCAGTGAGCCGAGATTACGCCACTGCACTCCAGCCTGGTGACAGAGCAAGACTCCATCTCAAGAAAAAAAAAAAGAAGAAGTGCGTTTCCCTCTGGCCTTGGGGCTGGAGGCCTGTGCAAAGAAGGGTAGCCCTCCTTTTGAACACAGGCTGCCATATCTCAGTGACTTGAAGTCCTGTGGGTTGTTACAGTGCAGGATTTTTTTTTTTTTTTTTTGAGATGGAGTCTGGCTCTGTCGCCCAGGCTGGAGTGCAGTGGTGCTATCTTGGCCCACTGCAACCTCCGCCTCCTGGGTTCATGCCATTCTCCTGCCTCAGCCTCCCAAGTAGCTGGGACTATAGGCGCCTGCCACCACACCCAGCTAATATATATATATATAATTTTTTTTTTTAGTAGAGATGGAGTTTCACCATGTTAGCCAGGATGGTCTCGATTTCCTGTCCTCATGATCCGCCCGCCTCAGCCTCCCAAAGTGCTGGGATTACAGGCGTGAGCCACTGCACCTGGCCTTTTTTTTTTGAGACTGAGTCTCTGTCGCCCAGGCTGGAGTGCAGTGGTGTGATCTTGGCTCACTGCAACCTCCGCCTCCTGGGTTCAAGCGATTCTTCCGCCTCAGCCTCCCGAGTAGCTGGGATTACAGTTGCCTGCCATCACACCTGGCTTATTTTTGTATTTTTTGTAGAGACGGAGTTTCACTATGTTGGCCAGGTAGGTCTCGAACTACTGATCTCAGGTGATCCACCCACACTGGCATCCCAAAGTGCTGGGATTATAGGCGTGAGCCATGGAGCCCGGCTAGGATATGTACATATTTTTTAATTAAGACGGAGTCTCGGTCTGTCATCCAGGCTGGAGTGCAGTGGCGTGATCTCAGCTCATGGCAACCTCCGCCTCCTGGGTTCAAGCAATTCTCCTGCCTCAGCCTCCTGAGAGCTGGGACCACAGGCGTGCGCTACCACGCCTGGCTAATTTTTGTATTTTTGGTAGAGATGGAGTTTCACCATGTTGGCCAGGCTGGTCTCGAACTTCTGACCATGAGTGATATGCCCGCCTTGGCCTACCAAAGTGCTTGGGATTACATGCGTGAGCCACCGTGTCCAGGCCAGTAGAGGGTTTCACAAATCACAAGGTGGCTATCATCAGACAGGACCCAGGACAGGGGGAGGGGCAACTAGATTGCCCCTTCCTCTACCCCTGCCTAGGCCCTGGCGGCATCCTGTCTCGGGAGTCACTGTGTTTTGTTCCCTTCTCCATGTCTTGTCTTCCTGCCTCCCCACCCCTACCCTCATGTCCCAGACAAAAGGGCTGTCAGAAAAGACAAACTCACTCCACAGAGGTTTCTGTGACCAAGGAGGCTCTGTGATGGAACATGGATGGTGGAGAGGTGATGATGGAAATTCCTCCCTGTTGACATAATTTAACAAAATTCTTAGAGGAAACAGCAGGATGTAAGTAGAGAAAACATGACTTCAGGTTTGGAGGCAGACACACCTGGATTCAAACCCAAGGGGTAGCCAGGTGCAGTGGCTCACACCTATAATCCCAGCACTTTGGGAGGCTGAGGTGGGTGGATCACCTGAGGTCAGGAGTTTGAGACCAGCCTGGCCAACATGGCAAAACTCCGTCTCTACTAAAAATACAAAATTAGCCAGGCGTGGTGGCAGGCACCTGTAGTCCCAGCTACTCAGGAGGCAACAGAGCGAGACTCTGTCTCAAAAAAAAAAAAAAAAAAAAGAAAAGAAAATGCTTAATAAACTCCAGCAGACTGGCCTCGCAGAGCACCTACTGTTTGCCAGGCCTGTTAACCTCTCACAGTCACCACAGTGGCCTCACAAGGAAGATGTAATTTCACTCCATTTTACAGGTTAAGAAACTGAGGCTTAAGCAACTTAGGTAGGGGATCAAAGTTAGTGTCAGGACC
Organism: Gorilla gorilla gorilla; assembly: GCF_029281585.2. NCBI lineage: Eukaryota > Metazoa > Chordata > Mammalia > Primates > Hominidae > Gorilla > Gorilla gorilla. The sequence continues at coordinate 65,639,399 of NC_073240.2, forward strand.
TGGGATTTGACCTCCTGGGGTTTTGGCCTGGGGCCACAACTGACTGCTTTCTGCTATTTGTCTGGAGGGTCTGTGATTTCAGATGGAGGCTCACCCCAGAGTCTTTGGGGCACCCCCACCTTTCCTGGCACTGGGAGGATACCCCAAGGCCTGGCCAGGTTCTCCACCAGCTGGCTATGGCCCAAAGGAGAGGCTCCGGAGGACTTTCCCTTATAAGGACAACAGCTCAGCTGTGATGAAACTTCTCAGCCTCCTAGCTGGGGAGGCGGGAGAGGGGAAATGACGGTGGCTCCAAGGGTTACAGCTGAGTTTGAGCCTCCTCAGGAACTTGCCCACAAGCCTCCACTCTCTGTTGTCATAATTTTATGGGAGGAGGGGCCAGGCAGGGTTTGGGACCAGAGGGGGTGGCCCACAGAAGGGAAGATGCCTACACTGAGGCCTAGGGAGGAGATAGGACCCTTCAACATCCAGCAGGAAGCTTGCAGATCTGGACTCCAAGCCATAGGCCTATCTGGCTTCAAACTCACACTCACCCTGGGGAAGATTATCAGAGGGTCCAGAAGGCTATTAGGCCAGCCATCCCTTTCTCTCTTTTGTTTTTTGTTTTTGAGATGGAGTCTCGCTCTGTCACCCAGGCTGGAGTGCAGTGGCACAATCTCGGCTCACTGCAAGCTCCGCCTCCCGGGTTCATGCCATTCTTCTGCCTCAGCCTCCCGAGTAGCTGGGACTACGGGCGCCCGCCCCAGGATGGTCTAGATCTCCTGACCTTGTGATCTGCCCGCCTTGGTCTCCCAAAGTGCTGGGATTACAGGTGTGAGCCACCACGCCTGGCCTCCCTTTTTATTTATTTATTTATTTATTTGAGACCCGGTCTTGCTCTGTGGCCCAGGCTGGAGCCAGGCTGGAGTGCAGTGGCACGATCTTGGCTCACTGCAACCTCCTCCTCCTGGGTTCAAGCAATTCTCCTGCCTCAGCCTCTGGAGTAGCTGGGACTACAGGCACCCACCACCACGCCCAGTTAATTTTGTATTTTTAGTAGAGACGGGGTTTCACCGTGTTGGCCACATTGGTTTCGAATTCCGGACCTCAGGTGATCCACCTGCCTTGGCCTCCCAAAGTGCTGGGATTATAGGCGTGAGTCACCGTGCCTGGCCCCTTTCTCCCTTTGGACCTCTAAAGTGGAGTCCTAAAGAGCAGGGTGTGTGGGGCTGGTCTGCTTTCGGCCTTCCTCCCCATGAAGCCTGTGTCCCTAGGGGACTGCCCTCCCCAACACAATTCATCAGCCCACCGTCCAGTCTGAGAAACTATTCCATCCATGGAATCACAGGATATTGGGGCTGATAAGGATCTTTGAGACGTCTAGTCTCACCTGCTGGTTTTAGAGAGGAGGAAATAACAGCTCAGAGGGGCCAGGGGAGGTGGTGGCTCATATGTGTAATTCCAGCATTTTGGGAGGCTGAGGTGGGCAGATGTCTTGAGGCCAATCTTCAAGGCTTGAGACCAGCCTGAGCAACATGGCAAAATCCTGTCTCTACAAAAAAAAATTAGCAGGGCATGGTGGTGCAGGCTGAAGTGGGAGGATCGCTTAAACCTGGGAGGCGGAGGTTGCAGTCAGCTGGGATCGTGCCACTGCCATCTCAAAAAAAAAAAAAAAAAAAAAAGCTCAGAGGGGACCTGGTATTGCCCATTTGTTTTGTTAAAATGTGTGTGTGTGTGTGTGTGTGTGTGTGTGTGTGTGTGTGGCTTTCTCTTGGTTTCCCATTAAAACTTCCTTTTTAAGAAATCCCAAGTTAACTGAATAACAGGATAAAGAGCTTTTTCTACACCCAGATCTGGTTAGTTCTGGGGGTCAGTGTTTCCCTGAAGACCATGTCTGGAGTTGTCAGCAGGGGAGGCAAGATCCCAAGGGAGAGATGGGTGTGGCAGATGGAGAATCTGTCTCTGACACTGCTGTGCATAAGCTGTGGCACCTGGAGTGGCTGCTCAGCCTCTTGGAATTGTAGTCTCATCTCTTAGGGGAGACAATCACTCCTGGCAAGGCGATTTTGAGGATGAAATAAGATAATTTAGATGAAGCATTTGCTCAGGGCCCACGACATAGCAAGGACTTAGTAAATGGATAATCATATTGTGTATTGGGCACCTACTCCATGCCAACATTACGTTAGGTGCTGTGGATTCCAAGTACAATAAAATGGGATCTTTCCACAGGTTGCTCACTGCCAGTCAGGGAGACAGGCACTCCAACTCATAAATGCAATGGGACAAGCTCTGTGTTAGACCCACAGGCAAATTCTGTGGCAGCAGAGAGCAGACATCAATGGGCTGTGTTTGCTGAGGGAATCAGTCGAAACCTGAGGAGGAGGTTTTTTTGCCTGGGCCTCAAAGGAGGAGTTAGAGTTTACAGAACAGAGGTGGCAGGGAAGGACATTGGAGACAGGGAACAGAGTCACAGTGGGTTTCCGGGTTACTGGAGCCGTGGTCAGCTCTTTGCGTAGTCTCCTATTGGCTATGAGTAAGAGGTGGGGGACTGGGAGATGAGATGGGAGAGGGGAGGGGGGATGCTGGTCACCCAGAAAGTTTGGACTTTGCCCTAGAGACCAAGGGAGTCTGGGGAGGGGGTCGTTTCAGGAGGTGGGGGGCGGCAGGTGGGGGTGTGGGGTGGAGACTGGAGGCAGGGAGGGTAGTTAGGAGGTAGTGACAGTGAACCAGGGGAGGAGTGGTGAGGGGCTGAGCTGCAACAGTGGCATTAGGGGTAGAGTGGAGGAGAACTGGGGACTTTGGGGCATTGTGAATGTGGGAGAGATGGAATGGGAGAGAGGGAATTCAGAGATGACTCACAGAGTTCTAAGGAAGTGGGAGTACCTTTTTGAGATAGGAAGCCCCCGGGGAGGGGCGGGATGGGGAGAGGATGGTGGCCATGTGGACGGGTCTGGTGAACTACTAAAATTGAGCTGAGGCAAAAAATTGACAGTCACGGGCATCCAGACAGTGGATAATTAAAGCCACAAGCACTGCTGAGTTATATCTTGTATGTTACTTAAGATTAGATTTGACTGTGACTGACAAGAGGCCATGGTGTCAGAAGAGTTCATCAGAGGCTAAACCTCAGCTCCGGGGGAGTTAGGCCAAGACAGCAGTGACACAAATTCATTCATCTTGCATGAATTAGGTCTGGTGGTAGAGGCCATCTCTGTCATGGCACTCCATGGTCATCTGGGACCCAGCCTCCTTCCCTCTTACTGCTCTGCCATCTTACCCCTTGACTTTGATTTCTGGACCCATGAGGCGATACAGCTGCAGCCCCCGCATAAGTGTTCTCACCCTTGGGAAGCAAGAAGGGGTATAGGATGCACACTTTCCCTTTAGAGACACTTTCTGGAAGTTGTACTGCTGTCTCATTGCGAGGGTGGTCTTGCAGCTAGCTGCCTGGTGTTTTTTTTCCTGTTGACTATGTGCCAGCTGAAAATCAAAAGTCTTATTACTAAAAAAGAAGGGAGGGAATGGAGCTAGAGCAGTGTTTTTCAAATGGGGATGATGTTGCCTTCAGAGGACACTTGTCAATGTCTGGAGATATTTTTGTTTGTCACAAATGGGGACATTGCTACTGGCATTTAGTGGGTGGAGGCCAGAGATGCTGTTGAACACCCTGCAATGCACAAGACAGCCTCCCCGACAACATCCTGGGGGCTCCTCATCCAAAATATCAGTAGTGCTGAGGTTGAGAAACCCTGACCTAGGTGGACAACGTATAGTCTCTTTGCCACAACCAGGACGGGGTGTAGAGTGAGTGGACTAGTCACCGTAGATGTGCAAAGACACCTGTCCCTGGCAGACCATAATGTCAGGAGAGTTCAGCAGCAGCCCAGACCTAGGCTCTGGGGTTTTATCAGATTTGTCCCAGCTTGGTGGGGCTCTTGTCCTCAAAGAGGCTTTGTTTTGTTTGTGTCTTTTTGTTTTATTCATTTCTGTTTTAAAAACTATTTTTATTTTTTGTAGGAATAGGGTCTCACTATTTTGCTCAGGCTGGGCCCTTGTTTTATTCATTTCTTGATGTTGAATTCTGAAGCAGAGACCCAGGTTGGAGCCTCAAGGAAGAGGCTTAAGATAGAGGCGGGCTGAGCTTAGTGGCTCATGCCTGTAATACCAGCACTTCAGGAGGCCGAAGCAGGAGGAGCACCTGAGGCCAGGAGTTTGAGACCAGCCTGGGCAATGTAGCAAGACTCTGTCACTACAAAATATTACAAAATAATTAGCCAGGTGCTGTGGCATGCACCTGTATTTCTAGCTTCTCAGGACACTGAAGTGAGAGGATCCCTTGAGCCCATAAGTCCCAGGTTACAGTGGGCTATGATCATGCCAACGCATTCCAGCCTGGGCAACAAAGCGAGACTCTGTCTCAAAACAAACATATATATATGCATTTCTTTGCCCACTAGCCACACCCCTGAGCTGCAGGTAGGGGAAAGAGTCCAATAGTCTTGGTAGCCAGGACCAAGTTCTGATTCAGTCCCTCACAGTGTGACCCAATCAGGACTTCTCCTCAGCCTCCTGGCCACAAGCCGGGGCTGGGTGGCCAAGGTGAGGCCCTTGTGGCCTTGAATCTGCAGAGATGCCAAGGCAGCCTTGCCAGCTTTGCCCAAATTGCTGGGCTGGCCTTTCTGTGCTTCCTTCCTCCCAACCAGCCTTCCAGCCTAGTCAGCTTTTCTGGGCCCCTCCCACCTCCATTTCCTTCCAGCCTGTGGCCTTGGGTCTGAAGGGAAGCAGCCCTGCCCCAGCTGTGGCCAGCGCCAGGCCATGCTGAGGCTGAGGCCTGTGGGTCCCCAGAGTGCCCAGGGTGTGGTGTGGGTGAGAGTGTGCTGGTCAGTGGGATGAGGAGAATGCAAACAGCTCTGTCTCTGGGGAAGGCTAGGGGAGAAGAATAGATCCCAAGTCATTCTGAACATTTGGGGTGCCTGCTATGGGTGAGCAAAAGTCTCCTCAGACTAAACAGCCCTCGTCTTTTCTCTGTGAAAATGTTCCCCTTGAGAGGAATTTGTCTCAAAATCACCCCTCAGGCTTGGGCCAAGGTCAGTCTCTACAGTGGATCTGGGAGGCAGGGTTCCATGAACTCAGGAAGTATCTTCCAATTTGTTTCTGGAGGGCCAGAGGGACCCTGGAGTTTTTCAGCATTTTGAAATATCCAAGATATTCAACAAGACTAGGTGGCAGATGGGACTGGATTTGTGGCACAGACCTTTCGGCTCTGTGAGCTTTGACAAGTCGCCTAACCTCTGCTCTTCAGTTACCTCATCAGTTAAACGAGGAGAATTGTGCCCACCTGAGAGCTTGGCGGATTAAATAGGATCACGCATGCGTGGCACCTGGACGATGCCCACCCAGTACCCACGGGAAGCCCTCAGGAAGCAGTGGCTGTTACTATCATTGTATCATCACTCAGTCTCTCAGAAGAGCCTTTTCCTTTCTTTCTTTTTTTTTTTTTTTTTTTTTTTTTGAGATGGAGTTTTGCTCTTGTTGCCCAGGCTGGAGCACAATGTTGCGATCTTGGCTCACTGCAACCTCGGCCTCCCAGGTTCAAGCGATTCTCCTACCTCAACCTCCTGAGCAAGGAGAGCCTTTTTACTCTTTTTCAGAAAGTCCTCCCTACAGCCACCTCTTTCTGTAACTCTGACCAAAGAAAGTCTAAGGTGAAGGGACCCCAGTAACCTACACTTTACACGTGGAGAGGCAAGAGAAGGGACTTGCCCAAGGCCACATGGGGTGCCTGTGGCAGGGCATCAACAAGCTCGGATCACTGCAGCATTCTTCTCCCCACCCTCTTCCCATTCAGGAAACAAGGCCAGTCCTGTCATTTGTGCTGTTGTCTCAGACACCAAAAGGCTGTTTTCCTTCTGTCCAGCTCAGCATCGATGCCTGGAATCAGGAAGCAGGGTGATGGAAAGTGTCCTGTCTGACGTCTTCCTGCGGAGGGGGGACGGCATCCTCACAGGCTGGGCTTCCTGAAATACAGCTGTGGCAGCAGCTTCAGGATTTGGCAGAACATTTAACATTATTATTATCATTATTTTTGAGACAGAGTCTCACTCTGTTGCCCAGGCTGGAGTGCAGTGGCGCAGTCTCGGCTCACTGCAACCTCCGCCTCCCAGGTTCAAGCGAGTCTCCTGCCTCAGGCTCCCAAGTAGCTGGGATTACAGGTGCGTGCCACCACGCCCGGCTAATTTTTGTGTTTTTAGTAGAGACTGGGTTTCACCATGTTGACCAGGCTGGTCTTGAACCAGCGATCTACCCACCTTGGCCTCCCAAAGTGCAGAGATTACAGGTGTGAGTGACTTCACCCAACCAACAATAGGATACTTTTCAGTACTATTTGAATTATTATTATTTGCCATACACATAAGTTAAATTTATTAATAAAATAGGCCAGGCGCGCTGGCTTACGCCTGTAATCCACCTGACCTCAGGTGATCCACCCACCCTCGGCCTCCCAAAGTGCTGGGATTATAGGCGTGAGCCACTGTGCCTGGCCTAACATTATTTTTTAAAAGATCTAGTATTGGGAATAAGGTGAGGAGAGAGGAGAGATGGGGTAGATGAAAGGAAACAAACTTTTCCAGCAGAGAATAACTAGAGTTACTCTAGAAATGCTAAATAAAAAAATAGAGCATGAGTGTGTTATTTGCAGTCAGGGAGAGGATTCACAGCAGTGAAAAATCATTCACTTTTTTTTTTTTTTTTTTTTTTTTTTTTAGTTTCCTACACTACATGGATATAAAAATCATTCACTATTAACATAGTTACTTCTGGGTAGTGGTTCTGGAGGTAGGATAATTTAATTTTTAATTGGATACTTTTCTTTCTTCTTTTCTTTTTTCTTTGAGACAAGGTCTCTTTTGCCCAGGCTGGAGTGCAGTGCACCATCACTGCTCACTGCAGCCTCGACTTCCCGGGCTCAATCGATCCTCCCACCTCAGCCTCCTGAGTAGCTGGGACAATAGGCAAATGCCACCCCATCCATCTAATTTATTGTATTTTTTTTAGAGATGGAGTCTCTACAAAAGTCGCCCAGGCTGGTCTTAAACTCTTGAGCTCAAGCGATCTACCCACCTTGGCCTCCCAAAGTGCAGAGATTACAGGTGTGAGTGACTTCACCCAACCAACAATTGGATACTTTTCAGTACTATCTGAATTATTATTATTTGCCATACACATAAGTTACATCTATTAATAAAATAGGCCAGGCGCGGTGGCTCACGCCTGTAATCCAGCTACTCGGGAGGCTGAGGCAGGAGAATCACTTGAACCCAGGAGGCAGAGGTTACAGTGAGCCAAGATCGCGCCATTGCACTCCAGCCTAGGCAACAAGACCGAAACTCCGTCTCAAATAAACAAATAAATAGGCCGGGCGCGGTGGCTCACGCCTGTAATCCCAGCACTTTGGGAGGCTGAGGCAGGCAGATCATGAGGTCAGAAGATCAAGACCATCCTGGCTAACACGGTGAAACCCCATCTCTACTAAAAATACAAAAAATTAGCCGGGCGTGGTGGTGGGCACCTGTAGTCCCAGCTACTTGGGAGGCTGAGGCAGGAGAATGGCGTGAACCTGGGAGGCGGAGCTTGCAGTGAGCCGAGATCGTGCCACTGCACTCCAGCCTGGGCAACAGAGCGAGACTCCGTCTCAAAAAATAAATAAATAAACAAATAAATAAATAAAAATAGTGCTGAGCTCGGAGGCAGGCGGGAACTACTTTTGTCTCTAGACTCATTGAATGTGACCCAGGTAGTCCTTGGTCAGGCTAGTAGGGAATTCTGTGTCAGTCAAATTTCAGCTAGACCCTCCTCTTGTCCCCTCAAGACCCAGTTAAGATTGGCTCCAGAAAATTTTTAAAAAGTGGCCCTAGACTATTCAATAAATAGAGTTAGAAATTTGGTTACCCGTGCGAAAAAGAAAAAAGAAATCTTTACCTCACACTATACACAAAAAATCAACTCTAGATGGATCAATAACTCAAAAAGTTAAAGTTAAAACCTTTAGGCCGGGCACAGTGGCCTATACCTGTAATCCCAGAACTTTGGGAGGCCAAAGTGGGAGGATCATTTGAAGCCAGGAATTCAAGACCAGCCTGGGTAACACAGCAAAACGTCATCTCTACAAGAAATACAAAAATTAGCTGGGCGTGATGGCACGTGCTTGTGGTTCCAGTTACTCGGGAGGCTGAGGGAGGATCACTTGAGCCCGGGAAGTCGAGGCTGCACTCAGCCATGATTGTGCCATTGTACTCCAGCCTGGGTGACAGAGCGAGTCCCTGTCTCAAAAAAAAAAAAGCCCCCAAACCTAGGCATGGTGGTTTGAGCCTGCAGTCCTAGCTACTCGAAAAGCTAAGGCAGGAGGATCACTTGAGTCTGAGAGTTCGAGGCTACAGTGAGCTATGATCTCACCACTGTACTCCTGCCTACGTGACAGAGCAAACTCTTTACAAATCAATTAACAAAAAGCTAAAAATTACAATAGGAAAATTAACAAAAGATATGAATAGGCATTTCACTGAAGAGAAAACATGTCTGGCTAATAAACATGAAGACATGTTTAACTTCCTTAACATTCAGAGAAATGCAGATAAGCCCCACAGTGAATATCATTTTACATCCATTGGTTGGCAAAAGTTAAACACTTTGGCATGGGTGCAGTGGCTCACGCCTGTAATCCCAGCACTTTGGGAGGCCGAGGCAGGTGGGTCACCTGAGGTCAGGAGTTTGAGACCAGCCTGGCCAACATGGTGAAACCCCGTCTTTACTAAAAATACAAAAATTAGCCGGGCATGATGGTGTGCACCTGTAATCCCAGCTACTCAGGAGGCTGAGGCAGGAGAATTGCTTGAACCTGGGAGGGAGAGGTTGCAGTAGGCTGAGATCGTGCCATTGCACTCCAGCCTGGGTGAGAAGAGCAAAAATCTGTCTCAAAAAAAAAAAAAGTTAAACACTTTAACAGTACAAAGGGGACAAAGGATATGGACCATGAGCTCTCTTTTGTTCAGTTGTTGGGAGTAAAAGTTGGCACAACTACTTTAGAAAACAATTTGACATGTTCATGTCAAGCTGAACGTATATCTAACTAGAGTGGTTGAGTGACTTGCCCAAGGTTATAGCTAGTGCATTTCAGAGCTGGGATTTGAACCAAACTGACTGGCACCGAAGAAGGACAAAGGACACTGATGAAACACTCCCAGACACTGGGGCAACTGCTGGCCAGGGCTGGAATATTCTGTGACCCCCACAGGGGAAAACTAAGTGAAATATCTGAAAACATCACAAACATAGACACACTATCACAGCCTCACAGGCAGAAAGGGAACTTACCAGGCATCTGGCCCTGACACAGCATGAACTCTGGAATGATGATTGCGGGTACACTGCCCTCCCTCCCTTCGTTTAGCCACTGTGCAGAGTGAACACCCACAGGTCTCAGCATGTGACTCTCTTCTGCAAGAGTCAGCCCAGTGGGGAGACAGACACTCCGGAGACCTAGATATGTGCTGGGCTGGGTGGCAGTGCCACAGCTGGGCACTTTACTCCCCAACATAAATGTAGGCATTTCTGTGTCTTGTGAGCCCATGAATCCTCATAAAAGACCCTGTTGAGTTGGGAATTACTGCAGAGCTGTAACAGACAGAAAACCTAGGCCCACAGACAGCCAGTGACCTCCCATGGGCACACAGTTTGGGTGTGGCAGAGCGGGTATGGAATCCAAGCCTTCTGGTGCTAAACCCTGCAGGATTCTGGCAGGTCACACTCCAGGCTCCCAAGTCAAGCAAGCGTTTGAAAATGCCTTCCCATGTCCAGGCGCGGTGGCTCACGCCTGTAATCCCAGCACTTTGGGAGGCCGAGATGGGTGGATCACTTGAGGTCAGGAGTTGGAGAACAGCCTGGCCAACATGGTGAAACCCCGTCTCTACTAAAAGTACAAAAAAAATGAGCTGGGCGTGGTGGCACGTGACTGTGATCCCAGCTACTCAGGAGGCTGAGGCATGAGAATTGCTTAAACCCAGGAGGCAGAGGTTGCAGTGAGCCGAGATCATGCCACTGCACTCCAGCCTAGGTGACAGAGTGAGACCCTATCTCAAAAAAAACAAAAAACAAAACAAAACAAAAAAAACCCACAAAAATGCCCCCCTGTGAGCCACAGGCTCTGCCCCTGCAGTGGGCTATCTAACTGTCCTAGCTTTCTTTCTTCCTCAGAAACAGATGTTTCATCCTCCTACCATTCTCTTGACTGGCTCCACAATTGTGGCTAAGACAAACTGGGTGAATCACATCTAAAGCAGAAGCAAGTCTGCATGAACCCCAACACTTCCCCAGTCAATTTCCTGTGTTGGGTTCAGAGGGGTCATTTCAAACTCTCAGCATGTTGAAGATGAGACTGCCTATAAGGCCACGTCTTGGGACGTGGTTTAGGGGAGGAGGTAGGAATATGTGGCAGGGCCCTCTGGCTATACGGATCTCCCTATCTGCTGGAAACTCCACCACTAAAACCATTCCTTTGTGTCATTTCCCCAGAGGGATCTTGATAATTGTGAAACGCCAAACAACTTGCCAGCCATGAGTCCCAAATCACAGCTATGAAAGTGCTTTACAGTTTATAAAGTGATTTCACAGCGAAAAATGGGTTTGCTCCTCATAACAACTATGAAAGTTAGGGCAGCAATTTAAATGTGTCCATGGAATAGATGAGGACACTGAGTGAGGCCCTGAGAGGCAGAGGAATTCCATAGCCAATCAGAGCCCACACTTGAATACAGGCCTTTCTACTCCACATTGCATATACCCCTGATATATGCAGATGGGGGGTTGCCTTGGGAGCAGATGCTGATGGGACACAAAACAGGCAGATTTTGATAAGAAGGCAGATGATGAGGTGGAAAGGCTCTGAAGAAAGAGATGGATGGCAGAGCTTGGCTAGAGGGGAGCAGGACTCCCCAGGGAATCGAGGATCTGGGCAGGGGAAAGGGTAGCCTGGAAGCAGGGAGAGGTGGAGGATGAGCTCTGGGAGCCAGAACCTGAATTCTGTTCAGGCCCTGTCCTGAAGCCTGAGGGGCTGGAGTGGACTTCTCCTCTAGGATCTGTCTGCCCTGTCTGCTCTGAGGACCTGCCAGCTCTCCTGGGAGGAGCTCAGGGCATCTTGTGAGCCTGTCAGCACTGACCTTGTCACGCGGCTCATGACTGCTCCTCATCTGACCTCAGATGAGTCAAGAGGGGAAGCAGGCGCAAAGGGCTTCCAGGGGATTCCCGGGATGCAGGCAGCTTGGGGCCCTAGGGGAAAGAGCCTGGGGCTCTTCAAGGCTGGGCTATGAAGCCACCCTCCTCCCAGGGTTGAGGGGCAGTGAAAATATCCTCAAACCTAATGTGATTTCTCACCTGCCAAGTGGCAGCAGTGTGGCATCGGGGCATAAAAGCTGCTAACAGTGGGGAAAGGCCTGGCCCAGTGCCAAGCAGGCTGTGGGCGTCCCTAGAAGAATGAGCAGTGTAACTGCAGCAGGAGTCCCAGGCCCTGGGCACAGAGACACCCCTTTATCGAGACCTACTACCTGCCAGGCACTTTATTTATTGGTAAATTTAATCAGATTTTGAAAACCACAAAATCTGGATACACTTGGATTGTGGTATTTGTTGTAATTGTTGGATATAATTACATATACATGCTATAAAATATAAGATAGAACTAGAACAAGAGTTCTTAATCTGGCATCTAAGGGAACCTGAAAGATCAAAGGATAGAGTTCAAGGAGTCTAAAAATTTGGAAGAGAAAAAATATATATCTTTATTTTCACTAATTTCTGCCTGAATTTTAGCATTCTCTTCAATGATGAATGTAGGCAACAAACCACAGCAGTATTAGCAGGACTCGTGATGATGTCACTAGCAATTACAAATATTTTCAGATCATATAACGGTTTTTGAAGATATTTCAAAATATGGTTTATACTCATCACTATTTCAAAATTACAGCAGTTATTGGACCTATTATTAGCTCTTGATCTTCAGGCATTAATTAGGAAGCACTATCTAGTACTATGGCGAAAAAATTTTTTTAATTGTTTGATGACTACATTTTAATACAACTGGTTTTCTTTGTAAGCCTATGCTAGTTTATTTTGTGCATTTCAGAACATTGTTCTGAGAAGGGGTCTGCAAGTTTTTACCAGATGACAAAGGAGGCCATGGCACACACAAAAGAGGTTAAGAACCCCTGATCTAGGTCTTCCCTGCAGTATTTTAGGATATATCCACATTTTAAAAGTGTGGATTTTGGCCGGGTGCGGTGGCTCACTCCTATAATCCCAGCACTTTGGGAGGCCAAAGCAGGTGGATCACTTTAGCCCAGGAGTTTCAGACCAGCCTGGGCAACATGGCAAAACCTCATCTCTCCAAAAATTATAAAAAATTAGCCAGGCATAGTGGCATGCACTTGTAGTCCCAGCTACTCAGGGGACTGGGGTTAGAGGATTGCCTTGAGCCCAGGAGGTTGAGGCTGCAGTGAGCCGTGATTGTGCCACTGCACTCTAGTCTGCTGGGTGACATGAGACCCTGCCTCAAAAACAAAAAAATAACAAAAAAAAGCCGGGCACAGTGGCTCATGCCTGTAATCCCAGCACTTTGGGAGGCTGAGGCAGGTGGATCACCTGAGGTTGGGAGTTCGAGACCAGCCTGGCCAACATTGTGAAACCCCATTTCTACTAAAAATACAAAAATTAGCCGAGCATTGTGGTGCAGGCGCCTGTAGTCCCAGCTACTCGGGAGGCTGAGGCAGGAGAATTGCTTGAACAGGGGAGGTGGAGGTTGCAGTGAGCCAAGATTGCGTCACTGGACTCCAGCCTGGGTGTGACAGAGCAAGGCTCTGTCTCAAAAAAAAAAAAAAAAAAAAAAAAGATTTTGATTTTTTAAAGACAGTTTTCCAGTCACATCAGAAAGTTGAGTGCTGATCTAATTATTTCACTTAATTGCATAAAATTCAACTCTGTGACATCCCTGGACAGTGAGCAATCCACAGCTCCTCAGTTGAAAAGTCTTCCCCCACAAAAGGCATATACATTGTTTAACTTAAAAGCTGCATGTTGGCCGGGCGTGGTGCCTCACGACTGTAATCCCAGCACTTTGGGAGGGCGAGGCGGGTGGATCGCGAGGTCAGGAGTTTGAGACCAGCCTGGCCAACATGGTGAAACCCTGCCTCTACTAAAAATACAAAAATTAGCTGGGCATGGTGGCAGGTGCCTGTAATCCCAGCTACTGGGGAGGCTGAGACAGGAGAATCGCTTGAACCCTGGAGGCGGAGGTTGCAGTGAGCTGAGATTGTGCCATTGCACTCTAGCCTGGGGGACAAGAGTGAGACTTTGTCTCAAAAAAAAAAATGCATGTTTTTCTTCATACTTATGTCTAATCATCATAATTAGACAATGTCGTAAGAAGAATAGTTAAAGGACTATTCTGGCCAAGGGCCTTTTGGCCAGAAAAAAGGCTGGCGGTAGAGGGCTGGGGGAGAGGACACAAGACAGCTATCTTTTTCTTATGAAGGGCGGCCCTTACATTCCTGTGTGCAGATCTGGAAGCCCGACAAGGACTCATGGTTTGAAATCAGGACTCCAGGCCAGGCGCGGTGGCTCACGCCTGTAATCCCAGCACTTTGGGAGGCCGAGGCAGGCGGATCACGAGGTCAGGAGATCAAGACCATCCTGGCTAACACGGTGAAACCCCATCTCTACTAAAAAATACAAAAAATTAGCCGGGTGTGGTGGCGGGCACCTGTAGTCCCCGCTACTGGGGAGGCTGAGGCAGGAGAATGGCATGAACCCAGGAGGCGGAGCTTGCAGTGAGCCGAGATCGCACCACTGCACTCCAGCCTGGGTGACAGAGCAAGACTCCGTCTCAAAAAAAAAAAAAAAAAAAAAAAAAAAAAAAGAAATCAGGACTCCAGGCGAATGTCCATATAGCTTCTCTTCTCTCTTTCAGCCACTTCTCCCGGGGCCTTGGGTCCTCCTGCTGGCTCCCCTCCCTTCTATGGAGATGTGCTCTGGGAGAAAGGCCATGAGAAAGAAGCTGGTGTTGAGGACAGAGTGGCTGACCCAAAGCGGAGTTGTCTGGGATGCTGGCCAGGGGACTGCCCACAGGTGTGGTTGAGAACCCATCGCCACACCTCCTTGAGTTTCAGTCTCCCCAGCTGTAAAATGGGGACAATGATATCTGCTCTTAGTTGGCAGGCACTAAATGAGATGGTAAATGAGAAAATATTTGTGGTACAAGGTCACAAGGATCAAAAACTCCCTCACACTCAGGTATAGGTGACTGATAATCCTTCAAGGATAGCTTTTCGCAGTAGGCTAAGCCATGTAAATAGAAATAACTATTTCTTTTTTTTTTTTTTTTGAGATGGCATCTTGCTCTGTCACCAGGCTAGAGTGCAGTGGCGTGATCTCAGCTCACTGCAACCTCCACCTCCTGGGTTCAAGTGATTCCCCTGCCTCAGCCTCCCCAGCAGCTGGGACTACAGGCACGCACCACCACATCTGGCTTCACCATGTTGGCCAGGATGGTCTCAATCTCCTGACCTCGTGATCCGCCCGCCTCGCCTCCAAAAGTGCTGGGATTACAGGCATGAGCCACCATGCCTGGCCAGAAATAACTATTTCTATGTAAATTGGGGATCAAGTCTAGGTCGAAGGACTGACTTTCTTTTCCAATGGTGAACTCCCCTTCACGTGGATGGGAGAAATAGCACAGTTTCAGAATCAAACACTTCTGGGGTTGAATCCTAGCTCCCCCATGTCCTACATCTGGCCTTAAGCAAGATGGTTCACTTCTTTGAGACTCACTTTATCATCTGTTAAGTGTGGATAATAACAGAACACACCCCCCAGTGCTGTTGTGAAGATTAAATAAAATCCTCTGTGAAGAGCACTCAGCCCAGAGGTATGGGAAGAAACACCTCAAAAATGTTTATTAGGCCAGGTGTGGTGGTTCACGCCTGTAATCCCAACACTTTGAGAGGCTGAGGCAGGAGGATTGCTTGAGCCCAGGAGTTTGAAACTGGCCTGGGCAACCCCATCTCTGCAAAAAGTAAAAAAATTAGCCAGGTGTGGTGGTGCATGCCTATAGTCCCAGCTACTCCGGAGGTTGAAGTAGGAGGATTGCTTGAGCCCAGGAAGTTGAGGCCACAGTGACCGGAGATTGCGCCAACTGCACCCCAGCCTGGATGACAGAGCAAGACCCTGCCTCAAAACAAAAAAAAGTTTATCTATATATATGATCATGATTATTCAGGATCCAAATCCTACTGAGTGAGTGAATGGGCCATGAGTAATTAAGGTGGGCTGGGCTGCCCCAAGTGCTAGTGTAGTAAGGGGGCCGCAGGTAGATGGAAGCCCCTCCAAACCCTTCCCCCACCACAGGGCTTCCTCCTGAGAGGGAACACACTGCCCCACAGGCCCTTTTGTGTTAGGCCTTAGAGTGTGTGTACTCGACCTCCATGATGGCCTCCTCTTCTGGAGCTGACCCTAGACCGCAGGGTCAGCTGACAAGAGCCCTGGCTCTGTGACCTCTTTCAGTCCCTTGGGCCCAAGAAGCTCGCAGGCTGCCAGGCCCGATGCTCAGCTGCATGGAACTGGCCCCCTTGGCCAGGCCTGGAGGCCCAGGAGGGAGGGCCCCAGAGTATAGCTGCCTCCTCAGGGAGCCCCAGAGTCTCCCTCCGGTCAGATGGCTCCTCAGACAATGAGCAAGGCTGAAACTGAGCTGGACAGAGGAGAATAGGAACCAGGACCTAAAACAAGGAGCTAAAACTGAGAGAGGAAGGGCACCCACAAAGGCCAAGTGGGGAGCTTCAAGACCTCCTCAGAGCTGACTCCAGGGGCTACAGCTCACACTTCTGAGGCCTGCCTTTCCTCCTTCACACACACACACACACACACACACACACACACACACACACACCACACACCAGGGCCGAGAGCTGCATGACCCCTAGAGCAGTGGTCCCCAACCTTTTTGGCATGAGGGACCAGTTTCATGGAAAACACTTTTTCCATGGACCTGGGGGTCAGGGGGTGGGGGGCAGTTTCATCAGGCATTCGATTCTCATAAGGAGCGCACAACCTAGATCCCTCACAAGTGCGGTTCACAATAGGGTTCTTGCTCCTATCAGAATCTAATGCGGCTGCTGATCTGAGAGGAGGTGGAGCTCAGGCGATAATGATCGCTAGCTGGACACTCACCTCCTGCCAGGTGGCCTGGGGTTTGGGAACCCCTGCCCTAGAGGGACCAGATAGGAGGGGCCACCTCAGGAATCACCCTGTGTTTGCAAACCAGCATGGCCAGAGGCCACTATTTACTGCCACTGACCAAGGGTCCTCCAGTACGGTTTCTAAAGTTTCAGCCGTTCATGCATCACTTTCCAGATTTTTGCTATTTAAACTATTATCCATTTAATATTTTCCTTTAAATCAATTCCTTTTAAAACTTAGCCTAGTCGCATCCAGACATGGTAGTTGACATCTGTAATCCCAGCACTTTGGGAGGCTGAGGTGGGTGGATTGCTTGAGCTCAGGAGTTTGAGACCAACCTGGGCAACATGGCAAAACCCAGTCTCTACCAAAAATACAAAAATTAACTGGGTGTGGTGGTGCATGCCTGTGATCCTAGCTACTTGGGAGGCTGAAGTAGGAGGATCACTGGAGCCTGGGAAGTTGAGGCTGCAGTGAGCTGTGATTGCACCATTACACCCCAGCTTAGGTAACAGAAAAAGACCCTGTCTCAAAAAAAAAAAAAAAATTAAAAAACAAACAGGCCAGGTGTGGTGGCTCATGCCTGTAATCTCAGTACTTTGGGAGGCCAAGGCAGGTGGATCACTTGAGGTCAGGAGTTCGAGACCAGCCTGGCCAACATGGCAAAACACCGGCTCTACTAAAAATACAAAAATTAGACAGGCATGGTGGCAGGCGCCTGTAATTCCAGCTACTTAGGAGGTTGAGGCAGGAGAATTGCTTGAACCCGGAGGTTGCAGTGAGCCAAGATTATGCCACTGCACTTCAGCTTGGGTGACAGAGCAAGTCTCTGTCTCAAAAAATAAAAATAATATAAATAAAAAACAAAAAACTTAGCCTAGTCACAGGGCATAATTTCTGTGAAATCATGAATTTGATGAGTTTATTAATTTTGTCCTGACTTATATTTGGATCAATATATTGTTGAAGTAATGATAATTTTATTTTTTAAATTTTATATATTTATTTATGTTAGAGACAGGATCTCACTGTTGCCCGGGCTGGTGTGCAGTGGCGTAATCATAGCTCACTGTAGCCTTGAACTCCTGAGCTCAAGCAATCCTCTCACCTCAGCCTCCCAAGTAGCTGGAACTACAGGCATGCCCCAACACACCTGGATAATTTTTAAGATACTCTTGTAGAGACAGGGTCCTGACCTCAAGCAACCTTCTGCCTTGGCTTCCCCAGAGTGTTGGGATTACAGGTGTAAGTCACCATGTCCGGCTGTAATAATCTTAAAACCAATTCAACCACATATTACCTAAACTCACCTTGTGGACTGTATTTTTTTAATTAAAAATTTATGGTTATTTATTTATTTATTTTATTTATGTATTTATTCTTTTTGAGATGGAGTCTCGCTCTGTCGCCCAGGCTGGAGTGCAGTGGCGTGATCTCGGCTCACTGAAACTTCCACCTCCTGGGTTCAAGTGATTCTCCTGCCTCAGCCTCCCGAGTAGCTAGGATCACAGGCGTGTGCCACCATGCCCGGCTAATTTTTGTATTTTTAGTAGAGACGGGGTTTCACTATGTTGGTCAGGCTGGTCTTGAACTCCTGACATCAGGTGATCTGCCCGCCTTGGCGTCCCAAAGTGCTGGGATTACAGGCATGAGCCACTGTGCCCAGCCTAATTTTTAAAATTTTTAGAGGGGTCTCTCTATGTTCCTCAGGCTGGCCTTGATCTCTTGGGCTCCAGCAATTCTTCTTTAGCCTCCCAAGTAGCTGGGACTATAGGCATGGGCCACCATAGTCTGGCTCTAGGTTTTAAATTCATCTTGTGGTCCACGTTTTGGGAAACCACTCAGTGGAGAGAACAAAGATTTTGGGGGTTATACCATACAGGTCTCACTACTTTCTAGCCGTGTTACCTTGGGAAAGTAATTTACCTCTCTGGGCTTCAGTTTTCTTTTCTGTAAAATGGGATCCTCTCACAGCTGTGGTGGGAAATGGGAGTGAGTACTGAGGATGGCCCTGGCCATAGTAGCTTTCTTCCTTCTCCTGGATCCTCCCTCCATCCCAGCAGAGTAACTTTGCCTGGAAGCCTGGTCTCCCTAGCTTTCTTCCTAACCACAGGGAGCTATTGCATTTCAGGGTATCTTACTCTAAAGGCATGCTGGGAGGAGGTGTGCACTCATTTGCTACCTGTCCTGGAGTTGACCAAGCCCAGGGGGAAGTGCCTCCTGGTGTCCAGCCTAAGTCCCCTTGCTGCAAAGTCAGTTCCTGCTCTTGTGTTCTGTTCTCAGTGGATGTGGGAATTAGTTAGAGACCCTCCTCAGAGGGGCAGCCTGATGATATGGAAAGGCTTATAGGATGCTGGGTTCAATCCTGGCACTGCCACTGTCTTGCTGTATGCCCTTGAGTGGGTACTCAATGCCTCTCTCTAGGTGTGGGTTTGCTCATCTGTAAAATGAGGAGGCCAGTTTTGACTGTGAACCCAGTCCTCTTCCCCACTTCCCCTCTCCCATTGCAGATGGGATGGGTAGAAGGGGCAGGGGCTCCTGCCTTTTCCTACTGAGCAACTAATTTGTGTTTCTCCTCTGGTCAAGGATGTGGGAACTGGGAGGGAGCAGGGCAGTGTGGGATGGTGGAGGAGAAGAAGTTGCTGATGAGAGTGGGAGGCTGGCTGCCACTAAGCCCTTCCCTACTGGAAACTCCTTCCCTGTCCCCTCCCCGAGACAACCTCAGGAAAGGGTCTAGGTGTTTCCACAGTTGTCTGGGAAGGGCTAGACCAATGTGGAGTGGACGACATGCCTGGTGTCTCCCTCTGGAGAGTGCACTCTGGATACTAATCTGAGTCTCCAAAAAGGAGAAAGGGTTAGGGATCATTTGGTCTCACCTTCCCTCCTGCTTTTACAGAAAGGGAACCAGAGAGGTATAGTGACTTGTTTATGTCATGCAGTGACTTGACAGCACAGTGGGACATGAACTTGGAGTCTTGGATGTGCAGTCCTGATCTTGCTCCCAGCACTGCTCAGGGAAGACATTCTTCCTGCTCTGCCTTCCCACCTCTCCTCCCAGGCTCCTGTGATCCCCACAGGGAGAGCTAGAGCTTCTATAAAAAATGCTGTAATTGATTCTTAACAGGAAGTGAGGGCTTTTTCACTTTGAGTTGACAACCACAGCAGCTACACACACACACACACACACACACACACACACAAACACACACAGACATACAGTTAAGGTTTAAATATCTGTCCCCTCTGAAACTCATGTTGAAACTTAATCCCCAATGTGGCAGTAGTGAAAAGTGGGACCTTCAAGAGGTGATTGGGCCATGAGGACTCTGCCCTCATGAATAGATTAATTCATTCATGGATTAATGGATTAATGGGTTCATGGATTAATGGGTTATCACGGGAATGGGACTGTTGGCTTTATAATAAGAGGAAGAGAGATCTGAGCGAACATGCTCAACCCCCTCACCATGTGATGCCCTTCAGGGCCTCAGGACTCCGCAGAGTCCCCACCACCAAGAAGGACCTCACAAGGTGCAGCCCTTCAACCTTGGACTTCTCAGTCTCCAGCACTGCAAGAAAGAATTCCTTTTCTTTATAAATTACCCAGTTTCAGGTGCTCTGTTACAAATAACAGAAAACAGACTAAGACACACACACCCCAAGTTTGTACACAACCATGTGCACACACACAGTCACTTGCCCATACTCCTACGCATTCAGGCACCCAGCTGGGAACACAGCGTGCCTTTCTTTCTAGTGCCACAAGATACCCATTTATAGGCTTCCGGCTTGTGCCCTCTGACCTGCCTTACATTTTGATAGTAGAGGGTGGATTTGAGGGGGAAGAGCAGAGACCACAAGACCAGGCAGGGGTCTCCTCAGTGGCTGCACTGCAGGGATTCAATGGGCAGCAAAGGCCCCCACACCCCAGGCTGGGCCTCATGGCTGAGACTCATCAGTCTTGGGCCTGGAGGGGCTGCTCTCAGTCTAACAGGCCTGACTGACAGGGAAACCACCAATTTGTCATTGGGTTCCAATCCCGAGTAGCTGGGATTACAGGCGTGCGCCATGACGCCTGGCTAATTTGTTTTGTATTTTTAGTAGAGGTGGGGTTTCACCATATTCGCCAGGCGGGTCTCAAACTCCTGACCTCAGGTGATCTGCCCGCCTTGGTCTCCCAAAGTGCTGGGATTACAGCCGTTAGCCACCTCACCCGGCCAGACAAATGTTTGTTGCATGAATGTCTTGCCCCTCACATCTGTGTTCCGTCCAGCCTTCCTCGCCTCTCCTTTTTCTTGGTGCCCTGGCTGTGGCCACAGTACTTTCCTAGGAGGAGGCCTATGCAGGCGCGTAAGGAACTCGGTGGAGTCAGGGCCCCCAACTCGGCTCTCGCGAGCTTGCTGTGTGACCTCAGGCCAGTCACCTCCCCTCTTCTGGCCTGGGTTTCCACACCTGCACAATGGGAACAGCAACCTCAGCTGCCTGCCGTCTCTGACGTGAGGGCCAAATGAGAAAAGGTGAGAAGCTGGTCGCAAAGCGGTAAAAAAAGCCTTCAGCGCCGAAGCCGGGGAGGAAGCCGCTGATGAAGCTATTGCTGAGAAGTGTGAAGCCCCCACCCGAGGATCCGCTTTTGAAGAGGGACCCGGGGAACGCGTAGGGGGAAACTGCCTTCCTCTTCCCTCAGTGGAAAGGGCTGTGCTCATGTCACTGTGAAACGAAGCTATTTTTATGTAGTACAACTGCGATTATGACAGGGCCTCTTCCTGAAGGGGAAGGGTGGGGAGGAGACCTGAGTCATCAGTGGGGCGGCCGGCCCCATAGGCTGACACAGGCAGCTTGTGGAAACCAGGCCCCCCGCCCTGCCTTCCGCAGGTAGAGGCCCCAGAGAGGGGAAGGGGCCGACCACCTGCTCCCGAGCCATTCTCGGGCTCGGCCAGCCATTGGGCTGGGAACCTGTCAATCCTGGTTGATCTTCCAATGAGCTGTGAACTGGTCTTCCGGGAGGACTTACAGGAGGCTGGAAACGGGGCCTGGCGCGCGCTTCCCTCTCAGTGCGAGGCTGACTGGTTGGACTCGCCGGGCTCTACTGTGGGCCCCACGCTATGTTTAGACGCCCGACGTGTCCCATTTTATTGAACTCGTCCTGCCGCCCAAGTAGGGACGATTTACCTCCGTTTTCTAGATAAGGCACTGGGGGCTCCGCGAGGGGATGTGGCGGACTGGAGCCCAGCTGCACTCCTGACGGGACTGAGTGCGGGGCTGAGGGAGGCAACAGGAAGAATGAGTATTTTCTTTACTGGAAGGGCAGGGAAAGGTTTCTCTCAGAAGGTGACATTTGAGCTGGGCCCTAAACAATGAGCAGGATTTAGCTGTCTTGAGGAGGGGGAGAGGGAAGGGCATGTGACCCGAAAAGGATGCAGCCTGGGCAAAGGCAGGGAGGTGTGCATGGCTTGTTTGGGGGTGTCGAGCAGGTCGGGGGGGCTGGGTGGGGAGTGGCCGCGGGGCGTAGGTAGGGGAGGGCCTGGCATGACAGGCTAAGGGGTGTAGGCTCCGTGGGGTTCCTTCAGCGCTGTGCAAGCCCTGAGCATCCTCCCAGAGGTGTGGCCCTGCAGAGAGAGGGGAGGGAGCCCACTGGGGGAGGCGAGCTGAAGGAGTGGCCTGTCAGGTGGGTTTCCTGCCCTGGAGCCTGAGCTCAGGCAGTGGCTGCGGTGCCCCGCCGCCGCCCTCTTCCGCCGCCTCCTCCACGCCAGCACTTTTGCATGCAGTACTCCCTTCAGTCGTCACAGCCACCTGCAAGGTGAATATTACCACCTCTATTTCATAGGGGAGGTAACAGGTTTAGAGAGGTTAGAGGAGCCGCCCCAGGTCACACAGCCCCTCTTGATATTCTTCAACAAAAGAATCCTCTCTGACCCCTGCTCTCAGTCAAGGGAACAACCAACAACCTCCTTCCTTCAGAGAAATAGGGACCCTGAGGCTGCAACCCAACTGTAATCATCTGCCTCCAGGCACCGTCTGCACAGACTCAGCTGTTAAATATAGATGGCCGCTTAGAGATCCTTTTGTTCTCTTTACATATTACAGATGGGGAAACTGAGGCCTAGTAAGGAAGAGACTTGCTTGCGGCCCCACAATTGGACCTAGATTGGCGAGCCTCTTTTGAGCCAGAGTCTCACTGGGGTTCTAGCCCAGCTGGGAAGTTGAGCAAAGAGGGATAAGTGGGTTACAGCTCAAGGGCTGGGGGTGCCTTGGGGCTTCTAGGAGATGAGAGCCGAAAGGCATTCAGCCCTTTAACCCCACTCCAGAGCTTCAGACTGTTCCTTCTCAAGACACTTTACTGCCATCTGTCTGAAAAGTGTGCTAATAAATATGCAAATTTTGGTGACTTGAGGGGACTGGTGTCCTCTTGAGTTGTACAGGGCACAATTTGCAGATTTGTGAGTGATCACCCAGCCCCGAAGATGCAGTGAGGTCTCTGGCAACTCCCTTTCTCAGTCCCTTCTCTATTCCTCTCTTCTTCTTTGTCCCTCTCAGACTGGGACTGGGGGTGGGGGCAGGGGGGGGATTTCCTACTAGGGTGGGAGGAAGAAGGGTGAAGGAAGTAGGGTAGGAGGAGGGGAAGTGTGGAGGACAACAGAGGGAAAGGGTAGAACTTATTTCTGCTGTCAGAAACCGAAACCAAAAGTCCTGGCAGGAGTCAATGTGAGAGGGAGGTCTGTAGCAAGAGGCTGAGGAGCAAAGCCTTCACATCTGAGGACAGCAGCCCTGTCAGAGACACCCTGGCTGCAACCTCGGTGTCACTTAGACCAGGGCTTGCCTCTCATGCTGACAAGAAGCATGCAAAGGCAGAGTCTGTTTTCTCTGGGGATACCAAAGGCCCCTCCAGACCTTACAGTGCCCGGCACTGGTGTTAGGATCACTGCTGGAAAGGGGAGGGGGCACTAACTCAAGTCACCATGTCATCTAATAGCCCAAGAGTGGGTGACCCTTTGTCTTGTCTGGTATTAGTCTGTGTGGACGTGCATACACCCATGAGGCTGAGGCTGGGGGCAGCCGGCATCTGTGTGTCTAGCATAATGGGCATCCTCTTTCCCCAAGTCAAGCTTAGGACGTGTGGTATAACATAGATTTTTGTGATCCACCTGGCTGTGAGAGGTCATTTAGGTGCCACAATAATGGATTCTTTGGGGCACTTCATACTCTATTATAACAATAGGAGAAAATGTTTGCAACTTGGACTTGTCGTTTAAAATTCAGATTGTGTGGCCACCATTTCTTGTGAACTTTGTGATTCAACGAGCCAATTGTGTACTGGGAACCCAGATGGTGCCCCTCCCTTGAGGCTTGCTGGGTCCTCTGTGTAGGGATAGACTCTGTTCCGGGCGCCGTGGCTCCCAGTTCCAGACTGGCAGCCCTTTGAGCCGCTGAAACTTTAATTCATCTTTGTATCTCCCATGATGATAGGAACCTCCTGTCTCCTCAGGGGTTCTCAGAGTGTAAGTTTCTGGCTTCTCCATTCATCCCTCTGAGGCTGACATATCTGTGCTGGCTTCACAGAGGCAGAGAAGAATGGGGAGCATACAGGGGAGGTGGACTGATGGATCAGGGCACGGGGAACCTGGCTCCACCATTTCCCAGCCCTGAGGCCTTGGACAAGTTACATTTCTGAGTCTCGGTTTCTTCATCTGTAAATGGGGATGATTTAAATAGTTGACTTTTACTGAGCATGTTCTCTGGGTCAGGCACTGCGTTAAGCATATTGCAGGCAGACTTATTCAGAAAGCATTTATGAGGGCCTCCAATGTGTAAGGAACACCACAGTGTCAGAAGGAGAGGCTTGAAGAAGATAGGTGACTGGCCAAGGTCACATGCAGGTGAAGGAGTGGCAGAACTTGTACCCCAGAGCCCACTCTTATAACGAGCCCTCTGTATTGGATGGCCCCAGCAGACCCGAGAGGACAGGCCAGTGGAGAGCTCAGCATGGAGTCAGGTGGGGGAGACTCCTCTGTTCTCAGTGGAGGCCAGGCCCAGCTGTCCTGGAAGGAGCTAGAAGCCTGAATTCAGGTTGTGGAGCAGTGAGAGTCCAGCCCCACACAGGATGCCATGGGAGGAGGCCCTTCAAACTGGGATTCTGAGAGAACACATCCAATAGAAGGGGCAAGGGCTGCTGAGGGCCCTGAGGAGGGGGCGTGGGCTACCCATGAGCAGGCCCTTCACTCGTGGCCTCAGCTGCCCCTGCAGAAGGCTGGAGCCTGAGAGGAAGCCAGCCAAGTGAGCGGTGGAGGAGGAAGCTGGTCACATTCAGTTCTGGCTGACTCACGGGATCTGGGCTGAAGGACATATGTCTGGGAGTGCCCCAGAAAATATCTCACTGATATGGGAGATTTACTGGACTGCCTCTGGGGATTAGGCGTAGCCTCCCTTCCCTGCACCCCAGGGGGTGAATCCACTTCCCTACCCCTATCAGTGACCTCAGGCAGATGGCCCCAGGTAGAGAAAGCTGTGATTTGGTCAAGGACTCCTCTTGGCAGAGGCTGGCAGACCTCTAGGCCAGCCAGAGGAGATGGGCCTGCAGTGCACTGCCCCAAGGACTGGACACGTGTACACACAGCACCCAGAGGGACAGGATGTGAAGGCCAGGCTGGGCAGATGCAGGGAAGCCTTGAAGCCACCCTTGCTCTTCTCCCCTACACCCCAAGTCCTCAGTCAACCCTGTTGGCTCCAGCTCCACAGTACCAGCCTCTTCTGGTTCCTTTCCCACTGTCTTTTGAGCCTCCCCTTTACCAGCCTCCCTGCTTCTACCCTTGACCCAGAGTCTGTTCTCAACACTGCAGCCAGAGTGATAGTGTTAAAGATCACATCACTTCTGGGTTCATTCCAGTGCGCCCTCATCCACCCCAACTTCACCAAGAGCAAATGCCAAGCCCCCACCTCCCAAAACATACCTCTTAGATACTATTTCCTGCTCCTCTCCCCATTCCTCACTCTGCAACAGCCACTCTGGCTTTCTTGCTTTTTTTCAAATAGCCCAGGCACAGCCTCCCACCCCAGGCCTTTGTACTGGCAGTTCCCTGTGCCCTGAACACTCTTTTCTTAGACATCGGCATGGCATACCACCTTACTGCCTTCCAGCCTGCTCAAATATCACTGTATTTCTCAGCACTCAAATTAGCATTATTTCAGGACTATTTTCAAAGGTGTGGACAGGCTGTAAGGAAACCCTAAGGGAGAGTGCAGTGCCCAGGTTCAGTAGCATGGAGCATCTTTGCTACT
This sequence comes from Gorilla gorilla gorilla, assembly GCF_029281585.2. Lineage (NCBI taxonomy): Eukaryota > Metazoa > Chordata > Mammalia > Primates > Hominidae > Gorilla > Gorilla gorilla. The sequence goes on from NC_073240.2 coordinate 65,664,935, forward strand.
CCCAGGCCTGGCAGAAGGGCGAGGAGGAGGGAAAGACATGGCTGGTGGAAGGAAGGACAGAATTGTGGGAGAGGGCCACCTGACCAGAGCTGTGACCTGCAAGGAGGGAGCCAGGGGGATAAAAACCTCCCCCGCCTGTCTCAGCTCTCCTGCGAGGCTCATTGGCTGAATCCAGCCAGAGCCAGGATGCAGTCCTTCAGGTCAGCCTTTTCTGGGGATCTGGAGGGCAAATGGAAGTTCCCTAGCATGGTTGCTTTCTTGGGAAATGTGACTGCTCCCCACCCCCAACTCCCAAGTCCTCTTACCTTGCCCTGTTTTTTCCCCATGGCACTTTTCTTCTAACATATTTACATATTATGATTATTTTTATTGTCTGTTAGCTCCAGGAGGGTAAGAATTTCAGTCTCTCTTATTTTTTGTTGTACCCCAAGTATCTAGAACACTGACTGGCACATTGTTGACAATAATTGTTGAATAAACAAATGCCTACTCAATCTCTCTGGGCATTTTGGGGAAAGCCTTTGGTGCCCAACTGGGCCCCTGCCTGGGGAAGGAGTGGGTTGATGCTGCAGACTGGGGTTCCAGGATTGGAGAGAAGCCAGCAGAGCCCCAGCTGGGAAGGAAGGAGAGCCTGCAGGGCTCTGCCCACAGCAGCCGCCCCATTCCTGTGGCTCCCACAGCAGATCCCTGCCGCTCTCGAAGGCTGTGACTTTGAGACCGGTAGGATTTTCCTTGGCAAATGCATCACTCTGCTCGGTCTCTCCAACAAGGCACCACTATGTGAAATCTCCTACCTCATGAATTAGCTCTTTGAAGGCACATCTGGTGCCTTTCCTGGGCCTCTAAGGAATGTTTTCTTCAAGGAGTTCTGGACTCACCCTGCAATGGAAAGTCCAGGAGTTGTAGGCTTGGGGGCTGTGTTCTGAGCCTCCCTGACAAGGCCTTGGCTTCCCAGGTACAGGGCATTGTGGGGCTTGTCTGACCCCAGGGCTGTCCTTGGTTCATTCTTGGGCTCCTTCCCTCAAAGGTGCCCAGGAATGCTGGGGACTTCCTGAGATGGCACCATCATCCCCTTACTAAGACTTGATGTCCTATGGGAGTGAAGACTCAAAACAACGCAAGGCCCAGCCTTGTACTCCAGTTGTAAGGTTGTGCATTTTCTTAAATGGATCTATAAACTGAAAGTGATTTAAATCAAAACAATAGGATTTGAGGAGGGTGCCTTGGAAAATAATATTAATTTTAATCTGGAAAAATAAACATTTGAGACTAGCAGGAAAATTCTGAAAAACAACAGGAACACACTACATAAAATCCAGAGTCTCGGCCGGGCACAGTGGCTCACGCCTGTAATCCCAGCACTTTGGGAGGCTGAGGCGGGTGGATCACGAGGTCAGCAGATCGAGACCATCCTGGCTAACACAGTGAAACCCCATCTCTACTAAAAATACAAAAAATTAGCCAGGCATGGTGGCGGGTGCCTGTAGTCCCAGCTACTCAGGAGGCTGAGGCAGGAGAATGGCGTGAACCCAGGAGGCGGAGCTTGCAGTGAGTGGAGATCGTGTCACTGCACTCCAGCCTGGGCGACAGAGCGAGACTCCGTCTCAAAAAAAAAAAGAAAATCCAGAGTCTCACTCTGTCACCAGGCTGGAGTGCAGTGGCGTGATCTCCACTCACTGCAACCTCTACCTCCTGGGTTTAAGTGATTCTCGTGCCTCAGCCTCCCCAGTAGCTGGGATTACAGGCACACACCACCACACCCAGCTAAATTTTGTATTTTTAGTAGAGATGGGGTTTCACCATGTTGGGCAGGATGGTCTCAATCTCCTTACCTTGTGATCCACCTGCCTTGGCCTCCCAAAGTGCTGCGATTACAGGCGTGAGCCACTGTGCCTGGCCAAAATCCAGAAATCTTAAAGTAAAAGGTTGATAATTTGAACCTGTAAAAATTTAAAACCTAAATTGAGAAAATTGTCAAAAAACAAAGTCAAAAGTCCCCACACTGGAAAACTATTTGTAACATAATATCAGATAAAAGCTACTCAGGAGGCTGAGGCAGGGGAATTGCTTGAACCCAGGAGGCAGAGGTTGCAGTGAGCTGAGATCATGCTACTGCACTCCAGCCTGGCAACAGAGCAAGACCCTAGCTCAAAAAAAAAAAAAAAAAAAAAAAAAGGCTACTCTTTTTAATATATACATTTTATAAATCAATATAAAAAAGTCCAACCAAATTTTAAAATGGGTAAAATATATAGACAGACAATTCACAAGAAAAAATAAAATTTAATGAAGAGCAAATACATGAAAAGATACTTACCTTCACCCATAATTAAAGAAACGCATGAAAGAATGACAATGAAATACAGTACCATTTTCAGCTGCTAGATCAGCATGAATTGAAGTGTTTTACAATGTATGGTGTTGGTGAGGGTGTGGGGAAGGACAATCTAGTGCATCATTGCTGGGAATGTAAATTGACCAATATTTTGGAGGGCAATTTGGAAATAACTATTATGGTAGAGTAAAAGTGGTCACAAGTTCTCTGATGTGCCTTCCATGGAGAGGTGGGGTCTATGTCCCCTTTTCTTGAATTTGGGTTGGACCGTGAATTCCCTGGTCAATAAAATACAGCAAGTGATACTGTCTCAGTTGCAAATGTATCCCTTAGATTGTCCAGCAGGTTCCATATCCTCCCTCTTGGAAGCCAACTACCTGGTTACCTGACCTGCATTATTTAATGTTCACATGCTGTGAAAAGCCCAAACCCTGTGGGGAATCCCTACAGGATATGACACCACATGTTTAAAGAGCAGTCAAGGAGCACTGAGGCCCCAGTCATGTGAGCGATGAAGCCACCTTGGAAGAGAATCACAGATGAACCATCCGGCTGAGCCCTTCCCAAAATCCCTGACCCACAAAATCATGAACAATATAAATTTTTTTTTTTTTTTTGAGACCGAGTCTCACTCTGTTGCCCAGGCTAGAGTGCAGTGGCATGATCTATGCTCACTGCAACCTCCAGCTCCCTGGTTCAAGCGATTCTCCTGCCTCAGCCTCCCGAGTAGCTGAAATTACAGGTGCATACCACCACGCCCAGCTAATTTTTGTATTTTTAGTAGAGAAAGGGTTTCACCCTGTTGGCCAGGATGGTCTCGATCTTCTGACCTTGTGTTCTGCCCGCCTCGGCCTCCCAAAGTGCTGGGATTACAGGCGTGAGCCACCACACCTGGCCAAAATGGTTGTTTTTGAGCACTAAATTTTGAGATAGTTAGTTATATAGCAATAGATATCTGGAACATCTATTCAAATTTAAATTTACCCATTGATCCAGCAATTGCACTTTTATGAATCTAAGCTACTGAAATAGTTGTACAGGTGCACAAAAACATACACACAAAGTTCATTGCAGCACTGTTTATAATAGCACAAGACTGGAAATAATCTCTATGTCTGTCATTAGGGTGATGGCTAAATGAATTCTAGTATATCTAGCTAATGATATACAGTATGCCAGCTGAAATTCTGAGACAAGGAAAAGTCCCATTTGAGGTCCTGTGAGCCTAAGGTGATATAACACAGTGGTTAAGGGCAGAGAACCTGGCTTTGCCATTTACTATCTGTGTGACTTTGGGGAAGTCACCTGTCAATACCACAATTTCCTCATCTGTAAGATGTGGAGGATAATCATACTACCTACTTCAGAGGGCTGTGGTGAAAAATAAACAAGTTAATATGACAATATGATATATATCTGTGCTATATGTATTTTGAAGATTTTTTTTTTTTTTTTTTTGAGATGGAGTCTTGCTCTGTCACCCAGGCTGGAGTACAGTGGCATGATCTTGGCTCACTGCAACCTCCTCTTCCTGGGTTCAAGCCATTCTCCTGCCTCAGTCTCCCCAGTAGCTGAGATTACAGGCACACACCAACACACCCAACTAATTTTTGTGTTTTTAGTAGAGATGGGGTTTCACCATGTTGGCCAGGCTGGTCTCGAACCCCTGACCTTGTGATCCACCCACCTTGGCCTCCCAAAGTGCTGGGATTACAGGTGTGAGCCACTGCGTCTGGCCGTATTTTGTAGATTGAAGGGCTTGGAATTTTAAATTGAGTTGGACGAGACTTCTAATATCCTAAAATGATTGCAAAGCATAGTATCTGCCAGATTGTCATCTGGGGACAGGAAGGGAAATTTGACTGATGAAGATGTGAAGATAGGCCATGTGTGGTGGCTCACGCCTGTTATCCCAGCACTTTGGGAGGCCGAGGCAGGCAGATCACTTGAGGTTGGGAGTTTGAGACTAGCCTGACCAAAGTGGAGAAACCCCGTCTCTACTAAAAATACAAAATTAGCTGGGTGTGGTGGCATATGTCTATAATCCCAGGTACTTGGGAGGCTGAGGCAGGAGAATCGCTTGAACCCAGGAGGTGGAGTTTACAGCGAGCAGAGGTCATGCCATTTCACTCCAGCCTGGGCAACAAGAGCAAAACTCCATCTCAAAAAAAAAAAAAAAAAAGTGATGATAGTGGCAGGAGAATGTTTTTAAAGAAATGGACTCATATTGTACTTCCTGTTCTGACTCTTGCTGTCTCTTAGAGATTCTTCCTACCTCAGCAAATACAGACCCACTAATTTCTTTTTAACAGCTGCTCAGCATTGCATTGTATGATTTTATAATCATGCATCACAATTTATTTTGTCATCCCCTATTGATGGGCCCTTGGGTTGTTTCCAGTTGTTTGCTATAGTTACGGAACAGATCGCAGTAGACATCCTTGCATCTTTATGTAATTACTGCAATTATTTCTATGGTGTAGATTCTTAGAAATGGAGTTGTTGGCATGAAAGGTATGTACATTTAAAAAATTCTGATAGCCATTGTCAAATTGTTTCAGTATCTGGTCCCATCTTTCCCTCCACTGCTCTTTGTTTTCATAACATTGCTGTCTGTTTTTATTGTTGTTGTTGTTTTAAGATAAACTTTAGTATCATTTTGCCAAGTCTTATCAGGCTGTAGTTTTGAATGAGTACAGGGATGAATTAGCTACCACATCTGCCTTGACAAGTTCAGTTGGCCAGGCGCTGTGACTCACGTCTGTAACCCCAACACTTTGGGAGGCTGAGGTGAGAGGATTGTTTGAGCCCAGGAGTTCAAGACCAGCCTGGGCAACATAGGGAAACCTCATTTCTGCAAAAAAAAAAAAAAAAAAAAAAAAAAATTAGCTATGCGTGTTGGCACATGCCTGTGGTCCCAGCTATCTGGGAGCCTGAGGTGGGAGGATCGCTTGAGCCCTGGAGATAAGGCTGTGATAAGCCATGATCTTGACACTGTACTGCATTCCAGCCTGGGTGACACAGTGAGACCTTGTCTCAAAAATAAATAAATTTAAAAAAAGTTCATAGTATGGCAGGGATTGGGGTTGGGAGGGTGCTTTAGTGGGAGCTGGAGCAGAAGGTGACAGCTGCAAAACAGTTACTTGCATCTAGGCCAGGGATACCACGGAAGGCTTGACCATGGGTTCTGGGAACCCTCAGGAAAGGGGCATTTTGAGTTTGGAGCAATCTGGGAGCCCTCTACAGAGGAGGTTTCATGCCTAGTCTTTGTAGTGGTTACAGAGCACTTTCTAGAACAACAACTGATTGAATTCTCACAATAGCCCTTTGCATTTAGGTAGTGTTATTATCTCCACCTTCCAGATGAGGAAACAAGTCTGGAGGATGAAGGTCTTGCCTGACTCCAGCCTCCCAGCTCTTAGGTGCCTTTTCCTTTTCTCTTTTCCTCGCTTCCCAAGCATCTCTCCCTGACCCCCAACCTCCTGTCCCCCAACTTGAGCCTCACTGGCTGGGCTGGCAGAGCCCTGGGCAGAGGGCATGCTCAAGGGACACTGCACATGGCTGTGCTACCTTCTTAGAGAGGACACACATCCGGTGCATTGGGCTTTCACAACAGGCTGCACCCTGTCCCTGCTCTGGGACCCAGATCACAGAAGCTGCCTCACCCCTCAACCCAACAACACCAGGTCATCTCATCCTTTCTCCAGGCAAACACCTCTCTCCCTTCTGCCTGTTAACCTAAAAAAATCACGGGAACAGAAAACCAAATACCGCATGTTCTCACTTATAAGTGGAAGCTAAATGATGATAACTTATGGACACAAAGAAGGGAACAACAGACACTGGGGCCTACTAGAGGGTGGAGGATGGGAGGAGGGAGAGAATCAGGAAATATCACTACCAGGTACTTGGCTTAGTACCTGGGTGATGAAATAATCTGTACAACAAACCCCCATGACACAAGTTTACCTATGTAACAAACCTGCACATAAAGCCGTGAACCTAAAACAAAAGTTAAAAAAAAAAAAAAAGAAGAAGAAGGCCGGGCACTGTGGCTCACGCCTGTAATCCCAGCACTTTTGGAGGCCTAGGCGGGCGGATCACGAGGTCAGGAGATCGAGACCATCCTGGCTAACATGGTGAAACCCCGTCTCTACTGAAAATACAAAAAGAAATTAGCCGGGCATGGTGGCGGGCGCCTGTAGTCCCAGCTACTCGGGAGGTTGAGGCAGGGGAATGGCGTGAACCCGGGAGGCGGAGCTTGCAGTGAGCCGAGATCGCGCCACTGCACTCCAGCCTGGGCGACAGAGTGAGACTCCGTCTAAAAAAAAAAAAAAAAAAAAAAAAAAGTCCTTTAGAAGTTCATTGGGTTAAATATTGCCCCCTTCCTGCAGCTTTTTAAGATGCGCATTCCTCTAACGGGAATCCATAGTAATTCCCTACTTTCTTTGCGAAAGTTAATTGCATCTTTTCCCTCATTAGAAAGGCCCGAGTATGTCTGGGAATTAAACTGCCTCTCAACCCCACATTTACTTACATCTTTACCACCGCGTCTATTCCTCTCTCACCCCGCCCCCATGGCCCAAGTCTTTAGCCTGGCATTCACGTACCCTCACTGGCAATCTTGGGGGAAGCCTCAGAAAATGGTACAGCAGAAAGCCCAGCGTGGAGGAGCCAGTTGGGAGACTCAGCATGTGGGCACTCTGCTTCTCTGCGCAGAGCCTCCTCTGTCATCGGTGGATCCAGCCCATCTCAGGTTACACTACAGTCTGTAACCCCTAGCCTCTCCCTCCTCGCGCCCCTCTGGCCTCCATCACTGTCGTGCCGGTCGTGGGGACAGATGGGAGGGAATTACGGTATTTACAGCTGCTCTTCGCCGGCTCTTGCTCCCCCGCGTGTCGACAACCGAAACTGCAGCGAGGCCCAGAGGCCTCTGCCCACTCCCCTCGGAGTTCCAGGAGGACGCTAAGCGCGAGAAGCCAGGCTCAGGGAAACCGAACGCCCATACGCTCCTAGTCCCTCTCACCTGGATCCTCTGCGTCAGGTTATATGCTTGCGCTATTTTTCCTTTTGTTTCTTTAAATTTTTTTTGTAGAGACAGCTAGCGTGTGTGTTGGGGGGGTGGAAGGGTAGGTCTCACCATTTTGCCCAGGCCGGTCTCGAACTCCTGGGCTCAAGCCTTAGCCACTTTCCTTAGCCTCCCAAAGTGCTGGGACTACAGGTGTGAGCCACCACGCCCAGCCTGTTTGCGCTGTTTTCTGAGGCTTTCCGCCAAATTGCTTTCTTTCCTGGCAAGAAAGTCACCCCCTAGAATTGGGGTGTCCCAGTGGACTGGCAGGGTGGTTGGATTGAAGGATGTCCTCCAACCTCACCTTCAGCTGTGGCCTGGCTGGGGACCCAGCACGTGGTTCAACGCCATGGGAATCACCTGTTTCTCCTTTGGAGCGAGTCACACCTGGAGGCCATTCTCAACTCTCCACAGCTTGCTGTATGTCCCTGAGTGAAGTATTAACCTCTCTGAACCTCATGTGCCTCCTCTGTACAGTGGAGCTTCCATATTCTAGCACTTGCCTCACAGAGTTGTCAATATGATTACATGGGATAGTATAGGTTGCAGGTGGAGAGCTGGAGGATAATCACCGCCACCACACTAGGGCACTCATTGTGTGCCTGGGCCTAGGCATTTTGAAATAGCCCTATTAAAAAAGGATCATCCACAGATAAATTGAAGGTCAGAGAGATTTAGTGATTGCATGGGGTCACACAGCAGAGCTAGGACTGGACTCAGAAAGACATGGATACACAAGTGCTGGGAGATGTGGGTGGAGTCTGAGGTCTGTGAGTTTATAGCAGGTGTCCCCAACCCCCGGGCAGGACCAGTATGGGTTTGTGGCCTGTTAGCAATGGGGCTGCACAGCAGGAGGTGAGCAGCAGGCATTACCGTCTGAGCTCTGCCTCTTGTCAGATCAGCAGAGGCATTAGATTCTCATAGGAATGTGAACCCTATTGTCCCCACATGCGATAGGTTGCTGCACTCCTTATGAGAATCTAATACCTGATGATCTGAGGTGGAACAGTCTCATCCTGAAACCATTCCAATGGCCCCACCCCAACCCATGGAAAAATTGTCTCCCAGAAAACCAGTCCATGGTGCTAAAAACATTGGAAACCACTGGTTTAGAGGGTACCTAGGGACCTGAAAAATAACCTGGCCCTGCCTCCCTTTGGTTAATGCTTTCTTCCTCTAATGGATTATTCATCACCTCTCAATCCAATGCTTGAGGGGCCAGGGACCTAAAAGACCATCCAGGCCTATTTCTTTATGGAGAGAGGGAAGGGACTTGTCCAGTTCCACAGCTGGGCAGTGCAGATCTGGATTGGAGCTCAGGTCTCTTAGTCCTGTGCTCCTGCTGCTCCTTCCCCCACTGGGTGAGCAGTTCTGCAGGGGGCTGCCACTCCTACCCACAATCAAACTGCTCACTTATTTGGAGCACCTGTCCAGGAGCTGCCCACTGGGTACCCCTGACCCCACTTGGCTGGGACCTTCTGCCACTCCCTCCCTCCTCTCAAGCAGCTGATTGCTCTAAGCAGAGAGGAAACCAGTGCCATTCTGGCTCCCAAATGCTGGTACAAGACCAGCAAATATTTACCACTCTTGTGTGTGTGTGTGTGTATATTTTTTTCTTTTGTTAGAAAAGGGCTAGCGCAATATATAACAAGTGATTCATGGTGGCGTCTTCTAGTAGATTGATTGTATTTTGTCCCTTCTTTTTTTTTTTGTTTTTTTGTTTTTTTGAGACGGAGTCTCACTTTGTCGCCCAGGCTGGAATGTGGCCCGATCTCAGCTCACTGCAAGCTCCACCTTCTGGGTTCACACCATTCTCCTGCCTCAGCCTCCTGAGTAGCTGGGACTACAGGCACCCGCCACCATGCCCGGCTAATTTTATATATATATATATATATATATATATATATATATATATATATATATATATATATTTTTTTTTTTTTTAGTAGAGATGGGGTTTCACCATGTTAGCCAGGATGGTCTTGATCTCCTGACCTCGTGATCCGCCCACCTCGGCCTCCCAAAGTGCTGGGATTACAGACGTGAGCCACCGCGCCCAGCCCCTTCTTTGTATTTTAAAATTTCTTTAGTAATGAACAAACATTAATAAGACAAGAAATAAAAAGCTGTTTTAAAATTTCTCTTAAGCAAAAGGCCAACAATCATTTAAAAAATGACTGGGATAAGAACAGATTGTTGTCAGGAAAAAAAAGAAAAGAAAACGGCTCTTAAACATAGAAACAGATAACCAACTTTTCTTGTAATGATAGAAATGCAAACTAAGATTATAATGAATTACTATTTCTTACTTATCAGATTGGGAAAAATCCAAGTTTTACAGAATGTTCTCCTTGGAAACAGGCACCCTCATACATTGGTAATGGAAATGCAAAATATTTCTGGACCTTATGGAGGAGAATTTGGCAATAGCTAGCAAAGTTATATGTGCATTTACCCTTTGACCAAGCAATCCCATTTATAATAATAGATCCCATAGGTGCACTGGTAAAAATACCAATTGATGCATGCATAAGGTTGGTCATTGTAACTCTATTGTAATAATAAAAGTCTGGAAACAGGGCCAATGTCCATCAACAGGGAGTGGTTGAATAAGCCACCCAATGGAGGACTCTGAGGCTGTACAAAGGATGCAGGAAGATCTCAACAGACTACTGCGGAGAGATCTCTGTAGTAGATTGTTCCCAGAATAAAGCCAGAAGAATGTTCAGAACGGGCAAATCTATGGAGAAAGAAAGTAGATTTGTAGTTGCCTAGGGCTGTGTGTGGAGGGTTGGGGAGGGTAAACTGCAAGTGGGGGTGATAGCTAAAGCATATGGGCTTTCTTTTCTGGGGTGATGAAAATATTTAGTGGTGATAGTTATACAACTCTGAACGATACTGTACTAAAAACCATTGAATTATACACTTAAATGGGTGAATTTTAAGGGGCAGGGCAAAGTAAGAAGATGATATATAGTATGCTACTGCAGTAAAGGGAGAATATATGATTAAACTAAACAATATAAGGGTAAGCATCAACAACACAAATGTTATTTTGTCAGTCAGGATGCAGTGAAGGAAGCAGAATCATGTTGAGGTTATGGGTTAGGGTACTGGTCCCCAACCTTTTGGCACTAGGGTCCAGTTTTGTGGCAGACAATTTTTTACAGGACTTGGGTGGTGGGGGGATGGTTTTGGGATAAAATTGTTCCCCCTCGGATGATCAGGCATTAGTTAGATTCTCATAAGAAGTGTGCAACCTAGCTTGGGCGTGGTGGCTCACGCCTGTAATCCCAGTACTTTGGGAGGCCGAGGCGGGTGGATCACTTGAGGTCAGGAGTTTGAGACCAGCCTTACCAACATGGTGAAACCCCATCTCTACTAAAACAATACAAAATTAGCCGGGCATGGTGGCGCAAACCTATAATCCCAGCTACATGGGAGGCTGAGGCAGGAGAATTGCTTGAACCCGGGAGGCAGAGATTGCAGTGAGCCATTGCACTCCAGCCTAGGCAACAAGAGCAAAACTCCATCTCAAAAAAAAAAAAAAAAGTGTGCAACCTAGATTCCTCACATGCACAGTTCACAATAGGGTTCGCCCTTCTATGAGAATCTAATGCCACCACTGATCTTTCAGGATGTGGAGCTCAGGTGGTAATGCTCGCTCTCCTGCTGCTCACCTCCTGCTGTGTGGCCCAGTTCCTAACAGGCCATGGACCAGTACTAGTCTGAAGCCTGGGGGTTGGGGACCCCTGGGATTAGGGATCCGTGATAGTAATTTGCCTTACACAGTTGCGGAAGGACCAGAAGGGGAGTTGGGGATCAGAGGAGTCCTTAGTCAGTCATCTGAGAAACCAAGTATGTCCAGCCGCTAAAATGGAACCACAAGGGAAAGCTCCTGGGGAGGTCTATGGGTGGTACTAATGCCCTGGGTCTGCAGCCAAGTCCGTGATGGCCTGGGGCCACTGTTGGTCAGCAGGCTCAGCAGCTGGGAAGAAAAGCTGGATGTGGAGTGAAGGAGAGTGACAGCAGGCTGGAAGCCAATGGTGCCATCTTCATCCATCACCACAGCTGACTATGACAACCTTCAGAGACTTAACTTCGAAACATGTAAATACTTTACATAATTGTAAAGCAAAATTAACATTTAAAAATATCTAAAAAACAAAAGCAAAACAAAATAAATAAACCATGCATGTTGAGTTGGTGGCATAACCACATAGAGAACTATTCCAAGTGACTAAAACAGTAACGTGACACTATGCCCCTAGTGGGATGTACATGTGACAAAAGCTTTACAAAAAACATTTAAACTGTTTTCAGGAATAATATCTTTGGCTAGGCATGGTGGCCAAGCACTTTGGGAGACCTAGGTGGGTAGATCACCTGAGGTCAGGAGTTCGAGGCCAGCCTGGCCAACATGGTGAAACCCCCCGTCTCTACTAAAAATACAAAAATCAGCCGCGTGTGGTGGCACACACCTGTAGTCCCAGCTACTTGGGAGGTTTAGGCATGAGAATCGCTTGAACCTGGGAGGCAGAGGTTGCAGTGAGCTGAGATTACGCTACTGCACTCCAGCTTGGGCAACACAGTGAGACTCTGTCTTAAAAAAAAAACAAAAACAAAAAGGGGGGGTGCGACGCAGTGGCTCACGCCTGTAATCCCAACACTTTGGGAGGCCGAGGTAGGTGGATCACCTGAGGTCAGGAGTTCAACACCAGCCTGACCAACATAGTGAAACCCCATCTCTACTAAAAATACAAAATTATCCAGGTGTGGGGGCGAGTGCCTGTAATCCTAGCTACATGGGAGGCTGAGGCAGGAGAACTGCTTGAACCCGGGAGGCAGAGGTTGCAGTGAGCCGAGATCATACCACTGTACTCCAGCCTGGGTGAAAGAGTGAGACTCTGTCTCAGAAAAAAAAAAAATCATATCTTTGATTATTATGTTGGAATTGTTATTTTGAGACCATTTTGAGGGGTTGGCTCAGGGCTCATTAATTGTTAGCTGTTATCATTATGTTATTTTTCAAAGGCCATTCCAAATACCTCCTTCTTCAGGAAGCCTTCTTGAACTATATTCTAAGGACTAATGACTGAAAGATGCTCTTCCTCCTTTGATCCCCAAAGTAGTAACTACACCTATCATGGCTTTGCTGGCTTCTTGCCTTGGGATAGAGATGCCTGAGACCCCATTATCCCTAAATTCAAAGAAGCTGTAAATGCCTTTAAGGCAAAAAGGACATGGACATCCCCCAAGGGTCTGAAGTGCAACCCATTCTGGTGTATTTAATGTGTATCTTTTTGTTTCTATGTGTCTTTGCAAGTCTGTGTTGTTTGATGTAAATGCATTTGTAATATTTTTATTGATATTGTTTCCTAGGTCTTATTTGGTTTGGTTATTTACTTTTTCTGCCTAGCACTAGGTGTTTAAATCCATATTGCCACGAATACAGCGGGTCCCTTGCTTTGAGTGCTGCACAGTTTATCCATCTGCTCTTACAAGAAAGGGCGCTTAGATTGTCTCCAACTCCCAGCAACCACAGCAACACAGCAACCAACATCCTCCTACATGTCCCTTTATGGGCCTGCAGAGAATTTCAGAGATCTATATCAAGGAGCTGGATTTTAGGGTTCTCCCGTAATTTCCCTCATTACTGCCAGAATGTTTTCCAGATTGACAGCCACAGGCTACTCACGCCAGCTCGACAGCTCCATATTCTCCGCTGACATTTGGCTTATTCAGCTTTCTAATTTTTGCCAGTCTTAATGGGTGTAAGTGATATCTCATTGTTATCTTTCTGAACACTGATAAATCCGACCATCTCTTCAGATGCTTGCAGACCTGCTGAGGTTGTGGTCCCTTAAACGCCAGCTCACATCTTTGGGGTTTGACTTTCTGCGCCTGAGGGGGCGGGCCCAAGGCTCAGCCCTCCTCCCCGAGTCCCGAGAGGCGCGAGGAGGATGAGCCTGCCAGATGCCTTGTGCGCATCTATCTCCAGGGCCGGGGAGGCTGGGCGAACTCCCGGGGAGGAGACTGGGTCAGGGACACCTGCGGAACTCGGCGTGGCCCCGACCCGCCGGCCTCGGGCGCGGAGGGGTGGGCAGGTTAAGAGAGCAGGAGGAGGGACCTGCGTCCTGGTCCGGGACTGGGGTGTCCGCTGCAGCTGCGCTCGCAGCAGGCGGGGCGTGGAGTCTGGAGGAGCGACCGCCCCCTCCTCTCGGCTCCCCGGGCCCCGCCCCGGCGGACGCGCGCCTCGCGCCCGGGCACCAGCGCGCAGGGGCTGCGGAGCGGCAGGATGCAGGAGGAGCTGGCGTGGGAGACCGACGGCCGTGAGTCTGCCTGGAGGAGGGAGGGGGGCGGGCCGAGGCCAAGAGGACCCCGGCATCCGTTTGGGGAGTGCCAGGGGTGAGGTTGGCGCCCTCCGAACGGCCACCTCCGTGTTGGGCGTCTGTGTGGCTCCGAGCGGAATGGTTACCGGTCCGCGCACTGGGCCGAGGGGACCTTGCCAGTGCGTCTGGGCCTCGGGGACCACACCCGCCAGGTGAGCGGGGAGCAGCGGCTGAGAGGTTAGCTACAAATAATAAAGGTAATAGCGATCCTTGACTGCGTGCTATACTTTGTGTGCCAGGCCTTGACCCAGGAGAGGCACGTCATTTGATCTTCGCTGCGGCCATATGGGTAGGACATTATGTTATCTTCATTTCGCAGATGAGAAACTGAGGCACAGGGTGTTCAAATGAGTTGTTCAAGGTCACACAGCCATTGAGTGGTAGAAGTGCTGAAGGGCCCAGCTCACCCGGAATGCTGGGGCTGGGTAGCGAGTGGAGACCGCATCGGATGGGGCACGCACTCAGAGGAGAGGAGCCTGACTGGCCACAGGTGGAATGAGGGCACCTCCGAACCTCCCTCAAGGAGTGCGCCCAGTGCCAGGGCCTCTAGGCCGGGCAGCAGCGTCTGTGTGGGCATCAGCTGGCCTGGGGCAGCTTTGGCTGCACCGTCTGGGAGAGGGGAGAGAAGGATTGTTTCGGTGTCTGCACTGTGAGTCCTTGATCCTGCAGCCCTGGCTGAATCCTGACAGCTGAATCCCGGGGCTCTCCCTCAAATACGCATAGTGCAGCTCACTGGATTCCTTTGAGACCTATAGTGTCCAAAATGCTGGCACACTGCATCTACTCAGCTGAGGGATGTGTTGGGGGTGGGAATGCTCAATCAACATTAGGTACGTGGTTCTGCCTGGGGCGGAGGATCACTTGAGTGGGCCTGCAAAGAATGTGTACCAATGGAGCATTGGGGTGTGTGGCAGAGAATTCTGGACAGAGGACGCAGCATGGGCAAAGGCTCAGATAGCTCAGTGGGTATTGGATGTGGCCAGAAAGAGGGTGCCGGGTGGGAGGTGGATGGAAGAGATGAGACTGGACTTGATTTCATTCTAACTTAACCTTCTCTGGCCTGGCCCTATGCAGTGTCTGCTGGCTTCCCATTGGAACTCCTGGCTGTTTGCCAATACAAACCAGGCCAATCCCCCTAAGCTGCACATAAGATAGAGGGTGCCAGACAGGAAGGGACCTATACAGATCTCTTTCTTCACCCTCCCCCAGTTTTACAATGGAAGAAACAGACCTACAAGGGGGATGTGACTAGCCCAGGATCCTGCTGCTGGAAAGTGGCAGGGAAGGTACTAGAACCCAGGCCTCTGTAAGCTCACATCTGAAGTGGCAGCTCTCTTTGGCTACCAGAATTTGACCCTTTGCCTTGGAGGAATAATAGTGATGATGATGATGGTGGTGGTGATGGTGGTGGTGGTGTGGTCATTATGTGCCAGACACTGTGCCAGGGGGTTTTCATATCTCATTTCTAATCATGATATTAACCTTGTAGGGAAGCTCGCACTCCTGTTTCGCAGATGAGGAAACTGCCTAACACAGCTAGGAAGTGGTTAAGCCAGAGTTGAACCCAGGACTATGTGATTGCCCCCCAGGGTAGCAACTCTGAGATCCACAGGTTGTATCCATGAGGCCCCAGAAAGCTCAAGATCCTCTTTCTCATCTGGAGAAGGCTGTGTGGAATTTATCTAGAAAAACAAACTGCATGGCAGGCCTGTCTCTCACCTCAGTGCATCTTAGCCTTCCCTACCAAGACACTCGTCACCTGTCACTGGATACACAAAGGGGCTGGGTTCAGACATTCATACTGGACCAAACATGCAGGCTATGGGGTCACTTGCCCTGCAGTGACTATGGAAAGGGCCAGCAAATATTTGTCTCTGTGCTAGTATGTGTGAGCACTTTGGGAGAGGGGACAGGCATCTATTCATCTGGGGATTGTTGGTGTCACTAATACAAGCAGAGATTTTTTTGTTTCTGTTTTCTTTTCTTTTTTTTTTTTTGAGATGGAGTCTCGCTCTGTCACCAGGCTGGAGTGCAGTGGCGTGATCTCGGCTCACTGCAACCTCCACCTCCCAGGTTGAAGCAATTCTCCTGCCTCAGCCTCCCGAGTAGCTGGGACTACAGGTGTGTGCCACCATGCCCAATTAATTTTTTTATCTTTAGTAGAGACGGGGTTTCACCATGTTGGCAAGGTTGGTCTTGATCTCCTGACCTCGTGATCCGTCCACCTCGGCCTCCCAAAGAGCTGGGATTACAGGTGTGAGCCACTGCGCCCGGCCTGTTTTTGTTTTCTTTTTAGAGACAGGGTCTCACTTTGTTGCCCAGGCTGGAGTGCAGAGGTGCAATTATAGCTCATTGGCAGCCTCAAACTCCTGGGCTCAAGTAATCCTCTTGCCTTAGCCTCTTGAGTAGCCGGGACTACAGGCATGTGCCACCACACCTGGCTAATTTTTTAAAAAACTTTTTTGTAGAGATGGAGGTTTTGCTTTTTAGCCCAGGCTGGTCTCGAACTCCTGGCTTCAAGCCATCCTCCTGCCTTGGCCTCCCAAAGTGCTGGGATTGCACGCATGAGCCACCATGCCTGGCTCAAAAGCAGAGTTTTGTGGGTTCCTCCTGTACCCACGTTTGGGCCTGCTGTGAGCTGTGGGTGGATCAGGAAGGGTCAAGTATGGCCAGGGCCTCCAAAATACTTGGAGTCTAGCCATGGAGACTAGACATCCTCACAATCAAGAGCCGTCAGGATGATGGCAGCACGGGGCTCCGGTGGGGATCATCTGGCCCTGGGTCCTCCTGGCTCAGACACTAACCTGCAGTCTGACCCTGAGCCCACAGGTGTGTGTGACAGGGGTTGGCAGGGGGAGCTCTGAGGTTCCCTTTAATCTGAGACTCTGTGCTAAAGGTGCAGCAATGGGGGTGAGAGGAGCACAGAGAGACCACAGAGAAGGAAAATCAGGGTAGCCTCAGCATGGGCAGGTGGAAGCTGGTTAGGATTTGGGCAAGAGGAGTTGGAAGAGGCTGGGCGCTGTGGCTCACGCCCGTAATCCCAACACTTTCGAAGGCCAAGGCAGGCAGATCACTTGAGGTCAGGAGTTGGGGACCAGCCTGGCCAACCTGGTGAAACCCTGTCTCTACCAAATATACAAAAATTAACCAGGTGTGGTGACACACGCTTGTAATCCCAGCTACTGAGGAGGCTGAGGTGGGAGAATCGCTTGAACCTGGGAGGCAGAGGTTGCAGTGAGACAAGATCATGCCACTGCACTCCAGCCTGGGCAACAGGGGGGTTGGAAGAAGGGGTGGAGGAACAAGGAGATGGAAGGTACAGGAGTGGGGTAAACATGCCTCTGGCCTCACCCGGCGCTGGCACGCAGTAGGTGGCTCAGTAAATCCTGGCTGTGTAGACTGAGCCGTGGAAAAGATGGTTACTGACTCCAGAGGGAGTTAATTTCATTTCCTTCCCCAAGAGCAGCTCTTGGGAGGGTACACGAAACTTGGAGAATGGGGCACACATTTAGGCTGCTGCAAATGGCTTCGCCCTGCTCTTCCATCTTCAGGGTTTCACCACGTCCCGGTTGCGTGGCTGTGGGGTGAGTTAATGAGGAAGAGCAGCCTGTCTGGGGAGGACCCTGACCTTGAGAGGGAGGAGGGCTGTGCCGCTCTGCCCCTGTTCCTAGCTGAAAGACCCCTGCCCCAGAAATGTTCAGGAGTGGAAATGGGTTGTTTACCTCTCCTGTCTGCAGTGTGGGGGATCCTCCCTCTCATCCTGCACCCCATTTTCTCCCCACAGTGCTTCCTCTGGAGAGGCAGCTCCACGAGGCCGCCCGCCAGAACAATGTCGGCAGGATGCAGGAGCTGATTGGGAGGAGGGTTAACACCAGGGCCAGAAACCACGTGCGTAATGAGCTTCTCTGAATCCGGGCACCTGGGATAGTGTCACGATAATGCCAGTACACAGGGGGAACAGTTTATCTGAGCTAGAGGCAGGCGCATTTGCATGTGTAAACTTGGAGGGAGGCTCAGGCTCTGTCCTCATGGCCTGCATTGTCTCGAGGAATCTGAGGCTTAGAGTGGTTGGGCCCCCACCCAAGGTCAGGATCAGGATGTCAAGCCAGGCTTGGGCAATTCCAGAGGTCAAAGTCTTAACTTCTGGGACGCATCTGAGAGGTTAGAGCCAGGATGGCCAGGGTCAAAGGTCAGCAGCCAGAAGCTGGCAGATGGGCAAAAGAGGAGGACAGACATCACACAAAGCATCTCACAAACAATTCATTCCCTCTGTGATAAGTTGTCGTAAGAGCGTGTGCAGGAGGGTCGGCTTTTTTTCTTTTTTTCTTTTTTTTGAGACAGGACCTCATATCACCCAGGCTGGAGTGCAGTGGAGCAATCACAGCTCACTGTAGTCTTGACCTTCCTGGGCTCAGTTGATCCTCCCATCTCAACCTCCTGAGTAGCTGAGACTACAGGCGTGTGCCACCATGCCAGGCCAATTTTTGTATTTCTTCTAGAGATAGGGGTCTTGCTATGTTGCCCAGGCTGGTCTCAAACTCCTGGACTCAAGCTGTCCTCCCACCTCAGCCTCCCGAAGTGCTGGGATTACGGGCATGGGCCACCTCACCCTGCCGGAAGTGGCATTTTTGAGGAGCCAGGTGAAGGACAGTATTTCAGGCAGAGGGAACAGTATGGGCAGAAGCCGAGGTAGGAAGGAGCAGCTGGGCTCCAGAAAGGGGATGTGGCTTGCCTGAGACCACAGAGAAAACTAGTGCTTCCTTTCATTGTCCCCTCATAAGCTGAGAACTACAGAGGGGAGAAGTGGGCACAGGGGCCACAGGCCAGCTTCCCTCAGGCCTATTTGGATAACGTTATGAACTGCCAAGGTGGTCTGAGAATGAGGTGGTGGGTCAGGTCCCTTCAGCCCCACTCTGAGAGAAGGAAGGGGACAGAACCCAGGCACTCCAGTGCCTCTCAGGGACTTGGAGGATAATCCTTGGCCACATGGGGCTTTCCAGCAGGGGGAACAGCAGGAAAAGGCCTAGAGGTGGGAAGCTGCTTGGCATTTCTGAGAAGCAGTGGTGGGCAGTGCCAGACCATGCAGCGCCTCATCATCCCCAAGGTTAGGAGTTTATCCTGAGAGCCGTGAGAAACTGTGAAGAGTTTTAGATGGGGACAGATGGGTCCAGTCATTTTACTATGTTGGTTCTGGCTGCCACGTAGGAGAGGAGCATGTGGCAGAATGGGGCTGGGTCCCCAGCTAGCTGGGGACCAGAGCCAGCAAAGACCCTTCCAGCCTGCAGACCAGCTGTCCTGGGGGAGGGTGTGGGAGGTGGTCCAGGCAGCCAGGTGGCAGCGGCACCTGACAAGTGTCATCTCCCTCCGGGCAGGTGGGCAGGGTGGCCCTGCACTGGGCTGCAGGTGCAGGGCACGAGCAGGCTGTGCGTCTGCTTCTGGAGCACGAGGCTGCTGTGGACGAGGAGGATGTGGTAGGGGCCCTCATAGAGGCACGTCTGTGTGTACGTGTCTGTCTGTCTGTCTGTCTGTCTCAAGGTGGTGGGGGGCACTGGAGATCTCTCTGGGTCTATGAGCCGGTTGCCGAGATTGCTGCTAATATGCAGACATTCAGGTGCAGAGTGGCGGGGAGTCAGAGGCTTCAGGCGCAGGGACACTGCACTAATTCTGTTTTCCTCCTGTACAGCAATGAAGAGCTCTCCACTTTCAAGGGTCTTTCAGTTCTCAGAGAGCCTTTTCAGTCCCTCATGATACCATGCGAACAGGGAGAGGGCTGTAGAACAGATAATTGGGTGGATTGATAGAGGCCTGATTAGCAAAAGCACCAGGAGGAAAGTCTCTCATGATATGCCACAGGGCTCTGCCCTGGCTAACACTTCAATCAAAGTCTTGGATAAAGACTAATAATAGTCTTAGTTAACCAATTGGCAGGCAGTGTGTTGCTGAGAGAGAGCACTGATGAGTAACGGGGTCTGTAAAATTATCTCTACAGGTTTGGGAAAAAGGCTGAATCTAATAATGACATTTGAAAGGGATACACTTATGGCTTTGTCTACATTTAAATTAAAAAAAAGCGCCTGGGCGCGATGGCTCACGCCTGTAATCTCAGCACTTTGGGAGGCCAAGTGGGTGGATCACTTGATCCCAGGAGTTTGGGACGAGCCTGGACGACACGGCGAAACTCCGTCTCTACCAAAAAATACAAAAATTAGTCAGTCTCATAACCTGGTGTCTAAATACATAAATAGATAAAAATTTTAAAATAAAAAATAAAACCATAAACTTCCCTGCAGCGACTTAGTTGTCCATGAAAACAATTTTCTTTGTTCAGGCTTCTCTCTGCTCCCAGGCCTCACTATGTGGGGGCTTGATTACTAGTTGGGGTTGAGGTGAGGCAGCAACCCTTACCTCCCCATTCCCCAATCCTGTCTCCTCCCTGTACCTGCTTAGGCCTCATTTAGGGATGCCTTTAGGAGCAGAATGTCTAGGATCCTTAGCCTGAGCTCCCTGGTGAAACACTAGAGCCTCTTGCATCAAGTCTTTATACCCACAAAGACCCCCACTATCACCACTGTGCTGTTATTTCTTCCTTCAGGGGTTTAGTGAGAAAAGAAGCTACGAGAGAGAACAGTAAGAGGGGGCCCTTTTAGAAACCCTCCTTGTTGGCTGGGTGCGGTGGCTCACACCAGTAATCCCAGCACTTTGGGAGGCCGAGGCAGGAGGATCACCTGAGGTCAGGAGTTCGAGACCAGCCTGGCCAACATTTCGAAACCCCGTCTCTACTAAAAATACAAAAATTAGCTGGGTGTGGTGGCACACACCTGTGATCCCAGCTGCTGGGGAGGCTGAGGCAGGAGAATCGCTGGAACCTGGGAGATGGAGGTTGCCATGAGCCAAGATTGTGGCACTGCACTCCAACCTGGGTGACAGAGCGAGACTCTGTCTCAAAAAAAAAAAAAAGAATCCTCTCTGTTTCTTTTGCAAATGGTAATAAGTAACCTTTTGAAAAATAAGACAGCCTGCTGGGCTTGCCTGCTGTAGTAACGGGGTTCGGGAGATACTGGAGAAGGGAAATCCTGTGGTTGGAGGAAAGTCTGTAGTGATATGCCACAGGACTCTGGCCTGGACAGTTCCTAGGAACTATGTATGTGGGGAAAGCTGGTATAGGACTGTGATGTATCCCGGGGGTCCCCACTGTCAGGAGGCTCTGGCTCCCATGGCTCTCCCTCCCTCAGTCCTGAGCCTTCACCCTTTTTACTCCCAAGCGTCTGTGGACTCCTTCCTCTGGACTCTGCCCGTGCTTGTTCTTTCTCCTTCCTCCTGCAGCCAGCCCACAGTTGCTGATACTCTACCAGGTGCTGAGCTCTGAACCAGTGCCAGGTCTCCTGGCCTCTTCGGCTCTAGTTAAGGCCAGCTGTAGACCCTCATTTGTTTCTTTTGTTTTGTTTTATAATTTTTAATTTAAAAAATATGTCCCCATCTTGGATGATGGACCCTCATTTGAGGCTCTATGCGAGATCCAACACCTTCCCTAGGATTTCATGACGAAGAACTTAAGTGCTTGTGGTCCCTGCTGGCTCTTGCTTCCAGCTTCTGGTCAGCTTTTGGCGTTCTCTTGAAATTTTGCAAATAGTCCTTTGACTCCACCCTGGTGTCATCCCAAACATGGTACCTCTCCCCGGTTTCCAGGGACTCCATTCACAGAAGGCTTGTGGTGTGGTTTTCCAAACTGGGAAATAGAGGAGACCTACATTACACATGAAAACAATGTAAAAATCCTAAAAACCCCTCTTTGACATTCTGTTCTTTAAAGGCCCTTGGTCCTCTCGTTGCCTTGGCCCCAGCCTCTGCTTCCCTCCTCTCTCCAGTGCTGTCCTTGTCTGCACCGCCCCTCTCCTGCCTCCAAATTCCCGCCTGTTTCTAAAGCAAAGCAGTGCAACTCTCTTTGGATGCTCGAGAGCCTGCTGATCAGTGAGTTCCCTCTGAGTTTCACCTTTTGCCTCAACCCTTTGTCAAGGCTTTCACCCAAACACAGTTCCCTCCCTAAGAGGAATTCTGGTGCCAACCGCTAAGACCCCTTTTCTTGGTACCCCTCACAAAGGCTCCTGGTGGAGCCACCACACCCAAGGAGGCACTGCAAAAAACCATTCCCAGGATCTGGCTGGCTCTTGATGTATCCCCGGAGCTGAGTTTGGAGGCCTGGGGTTGCTCTTCACAGAGAAGAAAAGACTCCAGGGAGGTGGGGGAAGCTCAGAACCCTACTGCAGTGGAGGTCAGTGAAGGGACTCTGGGGACCCTGGAGCACGGTGCAGATGTGGAGGAAGAGCACCCTGCAAACAGGTGTGGGGCTGCCCTGGGTGGAGGCATAGACATATTTTCAGTTGCTCCAGAGAGTTGGTGGGACGGAAATTGCAGGAGTACAGATTTCAATAGAGCTCGAGGAGGCATTTCTAACAGAAGCCAGTGTTTGACTGCGCAGGGATGTCTTGTGAGGTGGTGTGGTGCTGCAGACTTAAGCTATCTGCCTTGAAGATATTCTATGGGATATTTATTTATTTATTTATTTTTGAGACAGGCTGTCACTCCATTGCCCAGGCTGGAGTGCAGTGGTGCAATTTTGGCTCACCATAAGCTTTGCCTCCTGGGTTCAAATGATCCTCTCATCTCAGTCTCTCAAGTAGCTGCGACTACAGGCACGTACCACCATGCCCAGCTAATTAATTTTTTTATAGAGACAGGTCTCATTATATTGCCCAGGCTGGTCTTGAACTCCTGGGCTCAAGCGATCCTCCCACCTTGGTCCCTCCCAAAGTGTTGAGATTACAGGCATGAGCCACCATGCCCAGCCTCTATGGGAGATTTAAACAGTCCATTCTTAAACACCAGTCCAGGATAAGGTCTTCACCAGTCATAGCAAATCAGAAAACAGGGACAACGTATTTTTCATGAAGCTACATTTGTTTTTTTGTCTTTGTTTGTTTGTTTTTGAAACAGGGTTTCGCTCTGTCACCAAGGCTGGAGTGCAGTGGTGCGATCACAGCTCATTGCAGCCTCTACCTCCTGGGCTCAAGTGATCCTCCCACCTCAGCCTCCTGAGTAGCTGGGACCACAGGAGTGTGCCTCCACGCCTGGCTTATTTTTACGAAAATGTCTGTAGAGATGGGGGTCCCCCTATTTTGCCCAGTCTGGTTTCAAACTCCTGGGCTCAAGTGATCCTCATCTCAGAGTGTTGGGATTACAGGTGTGAACCACCACGCCCAGTTATGAAGCTTTATTTGTCAAGTATATATTCTAAGATTGGTTCCTTACAAATTTTTTCTTTTAAAATGGTCTTTCTTTATGAAATGGTGATGAGAGTAAATGGCAGCTGGTTTTTTTGTTTGTTTGTTTTGAGACGAAGTCTCACTCTGTCGCTCAGGCTGGAGTGCAGTGGCGTGATCTCACCTCACTGCAACCTCCGTCTCCTGGGTTCAACCGATTCTCCTGCCTCAACCTCCCAAGTAGCTGGGATTACAGGTGCCCACCACCACGCTTGGCTAATTTTTCTATTTTTAGTAGAGACGGGGTTTCACCATATTGGCCAGGCTGGTCTTGAACTCGTGACCTCATGTGATCCTCCTGCGTCAGCCTCCCAAAGTGCTGGGATTACAGGCGTGAGCCACCAAGCCTGGCCGGCAGCTGTTTTATTTTTAAGTTTCATTTAGCAAAAATAAATTTAAAAAGTTTGCAATAGTACATCAGCCTCTATTTAAAAAAAAAAATCTTGGTCTTTAAACTCCTAAAGCTTGGAGCTCCCTGGATTAAGTGGCACTTATAGTTCCTTCTGGTTGTATGGTTTAGTCGTAAGGCACAGGGCCTGGCTGGCACAGCCACGCCTTCCCACATTCTTCTCACCTCCTCTATGTCCTCTCCCCTAGTTTGGGATGAACGCGCTTCTCCTGTCTGCCTGGTTCGGCCACTTACGAATCCTCCAGATCTTGGTAAACTCAGGGGCCAAGATCCACTGTGAGAGCAAGGTAAGGCCTCAGCTGGTAGACCCCTGTCCCCTTGGCTCCCCCGGCCTGGATGCACAGGTCTCCCCCGACCTCTGTCCCCCACCCCTGCTTGCCCCTCCAGCCCCCCACCTGCCTCTGCCTGTCCCTCTTTTATCTGATCTCCCCCATCTCTCTTTACTATTTGGTGAGTTGGGAGAGTTCCCAGCCCTCTGGCTGTCCTCCTTATTTACAAGAGAGAAATCAAAGTAACTCCCTCAGAGGGTAGTTAGGAATATTAAATGAGAAGGAGGTGAGGTCTCCTCCACCCTCCTGCCAGGCCCTGCACCCCTTGTGCTCAGTGCGGTGGGGTGAAAGGAGCAAAGCATCATTTACCAAGTGTGGTATGGTGGGCGAGTTTCTCTATCAGCCTGTGCTGGGATTTGAGGGAGCAGGGCCCCAGCAAGTGAGAGTGCCCGGAATCCCTCCACTGGTGTCTCACCTTTTAGGGTGTCAGTGGCCCATAGGAAAATGCAAACATTTCTGGGCCAAATCCCTCAGCCAGGAGTTCTCACATGGGTTCTTGGAGAAAATTCAGAGGACCTATGAACTTGGATTGGAAAAAAGTGCATATTTATTTTGGCTAACTTCTTGAAAATGTAGCATTTTTTTCTTTCTTTCTTTTGAGATGGAGTCTTGCTGTGTCACCCAGGCTGGAGTGCAGTGGCATGATCTCAGCTCACTGCAACCTCCGCCTACTGGGTTCAAGCAATTCTCTTGCCTCAGCCCCCAGAGTAGCTGGGACTATAGGCGCGTGCCACCACTCCCGGCTAATTAGCATTTTTTCCAATCATGAATGTAGGTAATATTAGTACTTGTGACTTTGTCACTAATAGAAAATTTAGCTATTTTCATATCACATGAAAATTTTTGCAGTTATCTTAAAATACTTCTTACACTTATCATTACATTGAAATTATGGCAGTGATTAGACCCTTCACTAGATCTTGTTTAACGGGTCAGTAAGGAAACACATATGTTACTAGATTGAAAACTTGGTTTGTAATATTTTGATAACTTAATTTCAATATAATTGGTTTCCTTTTATGGTAGGCAGAATAATGGCACCCCAAAGATGTCCATATCCTAATCCCTAGAACCTCTGAACCCCCAGAACCTAACACACCAATAGGAATTCGTTGGGTGTGATGTGATGTGTGTGAGGTGTGATGAAGGAGGCAGGGCTGGAGTGATGTGAGCCACTAGCCAAGGAATTCGGGCAGCTTCTAGAAGCTGGAAGAGGCCAGGAAATGGATTTTCCCCAAGAGCTTCCAGAAGAAACACAGCATTGCCAACCCGATTTAGAGTTCTGACCTCTAGTATTGTAAAATAATAAATTTGTGCTGTTTTATGCCATGAAGCTTATAGTAATTTGTTATAGCAGCAATAGGAAACTAATATGCCATTGTAAGCCTGTGTATTTGATTAATTTTTTTTTCCTGTATAATTTTTTTTTGCATTTAAGTAAATATTCTGAAAAGGGGTCTATAGGCTTCACCAGATGTAAAAGGGTCGTGGCACATAAGAGGTCTGTCCCATGCCATTGTTAGGATCCTGTTGGCAGTGGTGGGAGTGCCTGAAAGCATTTGGGTTGGAAAATCCATCCCAGAGAACCATGCCCCTATGTGGTGGGTCACAAGATCTGAACTGGAGTGTGGGAGAGGGGCCAGCAGGAGGGCGCCCTGTGAATACACCCAGGTTCAAGCTCAGGGTTCTGCTGTCTGGTCCTGCCAGCCTGGCCTGGCTTGGCCTTGGAAGGGCTCAGTGGCCCTGGGGAATCCAGTGCTGTCTTGATGGAGTATACTATAAACAAAGTTGTGAATGAGCCTCCATGTTCTAGAATGAGGGAGGCGGGGTCTTGGGTGTATATGGAGGGTGAGGTGCTGAGTCATGGACTCTTCTAGTTAAGCAGATCCCCTCTATATTTGTTTTCTGTTTTTGGCAACAAATCACTCTAAAATTTAAACGTAATGAATCTGAAAGTAATGATATATTATTTTCCACAATTCTGTGGTTGGCGGGCAGTTGCTGTGGCCTTGCCTGGGCTCACCTACAAGGCTGCAGTCAGCAGGTGGGTGGGCTGGGGGCTGGCTGGCCCTGGAGGGTCTCACTCACATGTCTGGAGCCTCTGCAGGAAGGGTTGGAATGTCTGGGATGGTGCGGCTGGTTTCTCCAGGTGGTCACTGATCTTTAGGGAGTTCAGCCTAGACTTCCTTATGTGTCTGCCTCAGGACAGCAAAACAGCCAGAGCAGAATTGGCAAGGGCTCTAGAGGCCAAGGCTGGAAAGCCACGTGGTATCACCTCCATTGCATTCAAAAGCCCATCACAGGACCAGTGTAGATTCTCAGTGAGAAGAGTAGTACCACCCTGGGGTGTGCTTCCAAGGGCAGGAGGAATAGATGCAGCCAGCTTTGCAAATGATAGACCCCACTCTTCCTTTCAATCTCTTATTCAAGGTCTTCCCCAAAGGGATTCATCTTACCTATAGATGCCACAGGCCCAGTCCTGCTTCTGCCCTGAAGCTTTCTCCTTTCGCTGCTGTTTATGTAGCTCTACCTTGCCAGGCATTGGTGATATTTACAGTTTTACTAAACTATAGACTGTAATAAGATTTCAGCAGTTTTTCCATTAATATTCTATAATGCTTTAGTCATTTTGTCTCCTTAGTCTCTTCCAATCTTGTGATGATTTCTTTGTTCTTCCTTGTTTTCCATGACCTTAATGGTTTTGGAGAGTAGTAGCCAAGTATTTTGTGGAATGTCCTTCAATTTGGGTTTGTCTCATGTTTTCCTCATGAAAATCATCCGTCCAGGGCTATGGAATTTGGGAATAACACAAGAGGGAAGTGTCCTTCTCATCCTTTCATATCAAGGGGTCCATGATACCAACATGAAATACACACACTGGGCCGGGCGTGGTGGTTCATGCCTGTAATCCCAGCACTTTGGGAGGCCGAGGCAGGCAGATTGCCTGAGTTCGGGAGTTCGAAACCAGCCTAGGCAACATGGGGAAACCCCATCTCTACTAAAAATACAAAAAATTAGCTGGGCGTGGTGGTGGCTGCCTGTTATCCCAGCTACTCGGGAGGCTGAGGCAGGAGAATTGCTTGAACCCAGGAGGTGGAAGTTGCAGTGAGCCGAGATCGCACCACTGCACTCTAGCCTGGGAGACAGAGCGAGACTCCGACTCAAAAAAAAAAAAAAAAAAAAAAAAAGAAATACACATATTGAAAATTTATATTCACTGAGATTTGACCACTGTCAAGATGTAAAACACTGTTGTGCTGATTTTTATGACCCACTGATGGGTTGCAAACAGGACTTCAAATAATCTGACCTTAATACAAGGCAGGAGTAGAAGCTCTGGGGCATAAACATAGTATTTGCAAGTCTCCTTCCTTTTGCTTCTAGGCCCCAGAGACCTTCTTCCTGTCCACCCCCAACCCAGGCCACTTCCCTCTACTACCTGCAGACCACATCTGCTCTTAATCTGCCCTAGAAGGTGAGGAGGTCACTTCCTAGTGACATACACTGGTCACTTGGTCACCTGCTTCTTCATTAGCAGCTGTATCAAGGAAGGCAGATACCTAGAACCTTCTTAACTGTTCTGGAGGCTACTAGTGCTACACGACCTCACCGTACATGTTTGAATTAATTTTCAGTTGATAAAATACTTTTCCTGTAGGTCCAGTCCTCTCAACCACCCACTGAAGTGGTCGGGGATTATGATGCTAGTTTGTCCTGTGTGAAAGTGGAGGCTCAGAGAGGTGGAGGTAACTGGCCCGAGACTCCGGAGCTGAGGGGTGCTGGAGCTGGGATTTGAATTTTGGCAACCCGACTCCTGCCAGCCCCCCTAAGGCTAAGTGGGCAGCAGAGTGGGTTATCCCTCGGGTCCATTCATCATTTACAGTGTTGTATCCATGGGGAGGCTGTGTTCTGGGTCCCAAACACTTGCTGTTTGGGAGACTGGCAGTGTGTGAAAAGGGCCTCCCTTCACAGACTGCAGGGACCCTCCTGCACTTGTTTCCAGGATGGCCTGACCTTACTGCACTGCGCAGCCCAAAAAGGCCATGTGCCTGTGCTGGCGTTCATAATGGAGGACCTGGAGGATGTGGCCCTGGACCACGTAGACAAGGTGAGAGTGCCTCAGGGCTACTCATTATTCCCATTGGGCGGGGGGCTCCTGGGGCCACTCTTGCACACTGGGCTTACCACATTCCTTGGGTGCATCCTTTGATCTGTGGGCATATTGCACCTGGCCTGGGGAGCCGCTGGTTGGGAAGAGGTGTTGAGGCGCAAATGAGCAGAATACAAGCAGAACACAGTCAGTTGCCACAGAGAGGCCCTGATCAAGGACTAGGTGGGTTAGAAAAGCAAGCCATTGCTTCTGCTTCCTGGAGGAGGTGGCATTTGGTAAATAAACTGGATTTGTGGGTAAGATTGGAAATCAGGGGTTGGAGGGGGCACCAAATGGAAGAGCGAGGCTTGTGGGAGCTTTAGGGACAGGAAAGGGCTCTAGTGTGAGTTCTGAGGGACTGGAATCTTAGGAGGGAAGGTCTGATGGGTGGTTGGGGGTCCCTCTGGCGATCTCAACCCCCATCCTCAACAATCTGTTTATTCATTAGGCTGCAAGGAGCCACCTCAGGACTTCAGCCAGGGAGGGACACCAGCAAGTGTCTCTTGTTGGGAAGCTGGGTCTGGGCTTTCCAGGCAGGGTGTGGGGAGGCAAGGGGAGAGGACAGTGTCTGGGGCAGGAGAGGCCACTACAAAGCCAGAGTGACTGGGGAACAGAGGCCAGGTGGGCAGAGGCAGGTATGCCCACTGACAGAGTGAGGAAGGCTCACAACGCTTCTTCTCCTGGCCAGCTGGGGAGGACGGCATTTCACAGGGCAGCTGAGCACGGGCAGCTGGATGCTCTGGACTTCCTCGTGGGCTCTGGCTGTGACCACAGTGTCAAAGACAAGGTACCGTGTCCGTGAGGCTCTGGGATCCTGACCAGGGTGCAAAACTTGCCACCTTCCAGGCTCTGGCTCCTCACCTGTGTCCACGTCTGACTCCCATTGCGCTGGAGGCCCGTGTGGCCCAAAGATGAGAGCGTATTTAGTGTTCATCCAGCAGGCCCTTCACCAGCATGTGCTATGGGCCAGCCCTGTGCTACAGGTTGGTGGCATAAAGATGCCCAAGACACCGTTTCTTACTCGAGGAACTCAGTGCCACAGGCATAGTAAGGATTTCTGATCCGACGTGGCTGGCCAGGGTGGCAGATCTGGGTGGTTGGTAGTGCTGCCTGGAGTGGGTTGAGCAGGGCTGTGATCTACTGGGGTTGTCTGTTGTTGACAGATGTGGGGAAGTGTTAGGGGGTGGTAGCCACACATCTGCTCTGCTATGGTTATGGCAGGAATAGGTTGGGAGCATGGAGGAGGTAGCATATCATTCAGGGCTTGTGAGCAGGATTTCACCAATCTGAGAAGGGGTAAGGGACGGGGACCGGAGGGTCTACCCTGCAAATGACTCTTATCATTGGACCCTTGTGAATCATTGGGCAAAATGTGTTACAGCAAATTCCCTTTTTTTTTTTTTTTTTTGAGACGGAGTCTCGCTCTGTCGCCCAGGCTGGAGTGCAGTGGCGCTGTCTTGGCTCACTGCAAGCTCCACCTCCCGGGTTCACACCATTCTCCTGCCTCAGCCTCCCGAATAGCTGGGACTGTAGGCGCCCGCCACCACACCCAGCTAATTTTTTTTGTATTTTTAGTAGAGATGGGGTTTCACGTGTTAGCCAGGATGATCTTGATCTCCTGACCTCGTGATCCACCTGCCTCAGCCTCCCAAAGTGCTGGGATTACACGCGTAAGTCATTGCGCCCGGCCTGTTACAGCAAATTCTAAATGATGCCTCCAACAAAGAGATTAACTCCATTATTAATCTTCTGGTTAATGTGCTTGGCCAGGATAGAGGGAGTTCTGTGTAAAATGAAGTGATAGAGAGCTCACACACAAATGCACTGCAGGGTCTTGGAACTGGAAGGCATCTGAATTCAGCCTTCTCATTTTACAGCTGTGGAAACTGATGCCCAGAGAGGGACATGCCTTAGCCAGGGCCACACAGTGAGACACAGGTAGAGCTGGATTTGGAAGCAGCATCCTAATGCATAAAGCTGTCTTTCTCCCCTTACCAGGCTGCCTCCTGGGTTGGACCCCCTTGGGTTCTGCACTGAGTCCATCCACACTCATCCTTTTGGGCTGAGCAGGTCCTACCCTGTGCAAGGCACTGGGCCAGGAACTGGGCATGCAAAGAGCAGGGAGGGCAGTGCCTGCCAGGACTGGCAAACCCCAGAGGCAAAATGATCACACTTCAGGGCCCCAGGAGAGCATGAGCACCAAGAACAGTGAAAGATAAAATACAGCTTTGATGAACTTCTCCAGAATTTTGCAATCAGAAATTCTGCAAAGAAGCTTTTAAAATTGCATACCCCTGTTAAGTTTTGTGTTTTCAGAATGGGAGTGTTTTCATTTTCAGTTTCATCTGGGAGGGGGGCACAGTAAGTTTTTCAATGCCTGATAAGGGGGGATGGACCTCTTAGAGTCAATGACAACACAGGTCACTCCACGTGTACTCTAGAATGCTAGGGAGGCTTTGAGAGCCCAGAGAGAGCTATTAACTCCACTTGGAAGGGCAAAGTGTTGCTGTCAAGGCCCCACAGAAGTGGAGATGCTGGACATCCCCAAGGTGGAGGGGAGAGGGCCCCGGGCCCACGCCAAGGCTGCCTTCTGCCCAGCTGTCCTGCCTCTGAGCCCCCTGCCCTGCCCAGGAAAGTGTGAGCGCCTGTCAGGCATCCATGTGTGCCATTTGCAGCTTCAAATGGCAGGACATGGATATTTATAACCCAGAAGGAAGAAGAAAGCCCCGCCATGGTCTCTACACCCTGCTAACTGGGGGCATGTGTTGGCCCTTCATGGTTCACCTGCTTCCTGCGTGTCTCTGAACAAAGAGATTTCACGCTGTGATTGCATTCCCACCCCTTGTCCTGGCTCGCAGCAGCCAGCCTGCAGGCTACAGGCTGCAGTGAAGCTGGCAAGGATAGAAAAACAAAGCTGTTGAGGGCTTTTTAAAATCATTTTAAAATTTTATTATTTTTAGCTGAATTCAATTTTTTTTTGAGACAAGATCTTACTCTGTTGCCCAGGCTGGAGTGTAGTGGCGTAATCACAGCTCATTGCAGCCTCAACTTCCCATGCTCAAGCAATCCTCCTGCCTCAGTCTCTCCAGTATCTGGAACTACAGGCACCCACCACCACATCTGGCTAATTTTTGTATCTTTTGTAGAGACGGAGTCTCACTATATTGCCCAGGCTGGAATTCCTGGGCCCAAGCTATCTGCCCACCTCAGCCTCCCAAAGTGCTGGGATTACAGGTGTGAGGTACCGTGCCCAGCAGGGAGATCCCTTTAAAGGACAACCCCACGCAGGCTGACCTCAGCAGGGGCCACTTCTGATACAAAGTACGTTGCGCCCTCTGCCCTGCCCAATGCAGCTGCTTCTCTTGGCTATGTCACTGTCACCTTTAGACTTTCCAAGTGCAAAGCAACTACCAGTCCTCTGGCCCTCAAGTTCCAGGGACACATGTCAAGCTCTCCACATGATCACCTGAAGACCCTCCTACATTATTGACTCATTGAACAAATACCTACTGAGTGTTGGCCATGTACCCCCGGCCCTATTCTAGGCACTTAAGGAAACTTCAGAGAACAAAATAGATGCCCCTGTGGTGCTTATGTTCCAGCAAGAAGGGTCAGACACATGGAACCAACCCAAATGCCCATCAATGATGGACTGGATAAAGAAAATGTGGCACATACACACCATGGAATACTATGCAGCCATAAAAAGGAATGAGATCATGTCCTTTGCAGGGACATGGATGAAGCCGGGAACCATCATCCTCAGCAAACTAACACAGGAACAGAAAACCAAACAACTGCATGGTCTCCCTCATAAGTGGGAGCTGAACAATGAGAACCACATGGACACAGGGAGGGGGACAACACACACCAGGGCCTGTTGATGGGGGGCAAAGGGAGGGAGAGCATCAGGGCAAATAGCTAATGCATGCAGTGCTTAATACCTAGGTGATGGGTTGACGGGTGCAGCAAACCAGCAATGCACATGTTTACCGATGTAACAAACCTGCACATTCTGCACACGTATCCCAGAACTTAAAGTAAAATTAAAAAAAAAAAAGAGACAATAAATACTAAGCACTCAGCCAGTGACAGAGTGTGTTAGCAGGTGATCTGTGCAGTGGGGAAAGGAAAAGCAGGACCCAAAAATAGGCTCAGGAGGACAGAGGTGGGGTTTGTAGTTTCAGTGTGGCCCGGGCAGGCCATGCTACTCAATGAGAAACTAACGTCTCACGCAAAGACTTGAGGGAGGCAGGTGACTGAGCCAAGCAGCTGCCTGGAACAGCCTGAGCGCGGGGGAGAGTTGCTGGGGCCTTGAGCCGTGAGAAGAGATGGATCTGGGGGACGTGAGGAGGGACTGGCTTCAGATGGGCACGTGGAAAGTAGAATTGGATTTGTTTAATTTTTAAGCAATGTGCCTGCCTTGAAGTATAAGGAAAGAAAGACCAGGGCTTGGCCCTTGAATCTGCCCCTGGTTATACTTTTTGGCCCAGTTGTCAGGAGCAGGGTGGCACTGACCCAGTGTGCATGGCTGCAGCTCATCACAGGTCTGTGATTCTGGGACTCTCTGGTCTGCTGGCCTCTCAGGAGCCCTTTTTTCCTGCAGGAGGGGAACACGGCCCTTCATCTGGCTGCTGGTCGGGGCCATATGGCTGTGCTGCAGCGACTTGTGGACATCGGGCTGGACCTGGAGGAGCAGAATGCGGTGAGTCACCGCCTGGGGATGGCGAGATGCGTGACCCTTGCTTGCTCTCTGCCTTCGAGGAACCCCCACCAGTCCATGGTGAAGTCTAAATCCAGGAGGCTGAGGGCATGATCTCGAACTGAGAGCCCACCAGGGAAAGACAAGCAGCAGCACTGAACTCCAGGCTTAATGGTAGTACTTGGCATGATGCATCACCAAAGAAGTGAGACAGAGAGTGTGTGTTCAAAGAAGGGAGATGTCACCGTGGACAGGATGGTGAGGGAGGGCTTGCTGGAGGAGAAGGAAATAGAGGGGAGGGGCTGAGACAGCCTGACCGGGGCAGAACATGAGCAGAGATGTGGAGCCAGGAGTGACTATGCCATATGTGTGCTGCATAAAGTGAGGACTTCAGGGGTGGGGCTCATGGAATCACAAACAAGAAAGCTCATTGTTCCCAGGGGCAGGGCAGTGGAGAGCTCAAGGGGCCCTGGGGCCAAGGCACAAGGGGCATCCTCTCACCGTGGGATTGGGGGTCACTTGGGGGTGGGCCTCCCCACCATCCTCATTGCTCTCCTTGTGTGTTGCAGGAAGGTCTGACTGCCCTGCATTCGGCTGCTGGAGGATCCCACCCTGACTGTGTGCAGCTCCTCCTCAGGGCTGGGAGCACCGTGAATGCCCTCACCCAGGTAGCCAGGCCCTCCCAAGACTGCGGTCTGCTCTTGGCTGCTGAGCCATAGCCATGTCGACAGTAACGGCCACAGGGATTCCTGAACCCTGAGTGAATAGAGGCTTCGAGGCAGCAGGCAAGGTTCTGATCTTGGCTTCTCCACTGCTGAGCCCTGTGACCTGGAGCAAGTTACTTAACCTCTCTGAGCCTTGTTTCCCAACTATAAAGTGCAATGACATTTACTTTTTTACATTGTTGTGAGGATTAAATACCTAACACAGTGCCCAGGACATAATAGGGCCCAACACCTCAATACCTGTTAGTGTTTTTTTGTTTTATTTTTTTTGAGATGGGTCTTACTCTGTCGCCCAGGCTGAAGTGCAATGGTGCGATCTTGGCTCACTGTAACCTCCGCCTCCTGGGTTCAAGCAGTTTTCCTGACTCAGCCTCCCAAGAGGCTGGGACTACAGGCGTGTGTCACTACCCCCGGCTCATTTTTGTATTTTTTGGGTACAGACGGGGTTTCACCATGTTGGCCAGGCTGGTCTTGAACTCCTGACCTCAAGTGATCCGCCTGCCTCAGCCTTCCAAAGTGTTGGGATTATAGGCGGGAGCCATTGCACCTGGCCCTGTTAGTGTCTTCTATTTGTTGAGCTCTTGATCATTCACAAAGCCCCTTCATAACTGTTACCTCAGAAAAATTCCACCCATTTTGCAGATGAGAAAACTGGAGCTTTGAGGGCACTTTCTCAGGGTCACAAGCTAGTAAGAGGCAAAGCTGAGTCTCAAAAGCCTTTTCCCCTGACTCCAGAGCTCCCACCCACTGATGAAGCTTTTCCCCTGACAGAGCTGGGGCTTGAGGTATGACCCTGGATGAACCTCTTCTCTCTCTCCCCGTTGTACTCATCAATTCTGCCAGTAAAAATTCTCCTCTATGACCTGGAAAGCGGGGTTGTGGCCTTTTCTTTAGGTAGTGAGTTGGTGTTTTTGCTTTGCTTTTTATTTTTGAATCAGTGACAAATAACCTTTCTGGCTGGTTGAATGGCTTCAGGTTCTGGAATTCTTGCTTTGTTCTAAATGTCAATAGTATAGCAAAAATATTAATAATAAATAATACAATATAAATAATAATAGCAAAAACACACAGGCAGTTCAAAAACAGAGAATTAAAATGTTATGCTAAAAAATATTTATTTCCCCACTGCTTAATTTGACTGGCTTTGAAAAGAAAAGTAGGCTGGGCAAGGTGGCTCATGCCTGTAACACAGCACTTTGGGAGGCCAAAGCTGGAATATTGCTCGAGCCTGGGAGTTTGAGGCTGCAGTGAGCTATGATTGCACCACTGTACTCCAGCCTGGGTGACAGAGTGAGACCCTGTCTCAAGAAAAAAAAAAAAAAAAGAGAGACTGGGAAGGTTGCACCCAGCTGGGTGGCCATTGGGTGGGGGGCTGGAGCTGCTCATCACGCTAGGCCTTTTGCTCCAACCTCAGCTTGTGGTTTCTGGCAGAGGCCACGTTCCATTTCAACACTCCCACCCCTCTCAGAATGTCATGCCACAGGGTCTCGGAGGAGGTGCCAAGCCCACAGTGACTGCATTTCCCACTGGGAGATGGACTGAGTCCCACACACCCCAGGTACTCACTCAGCTGGGACTTTAGCAGGGTGACTAGCTAGTCCTGGTTTGCCCCATACTGTCCTGATTTTAAAATGGAAAGTCCCACATCTCAAGAACTCCTCAATCCTGGGCAAACTGAGACAGTGGTGGGTCACCCTAGTGGGGCCTGCCTGGTGTGTGCCTTGTGCAAGGTGATCACTGGGCCAGGTTGGGCTCTGACTGAAAGAGAGCCCTTTGAGGCCCACCAAGATCAAGCCTCCATTCTAGCCCTGCCAGGATCCTGTTTGGATGTACCAAGACCAGCTTGTGCTGGGCAGTGTATGCTGGGTGGAGTTTGCTCTGTATTGGCAAATCTTATTTGTCTTCCTCTTTAAAAACCACCTCCTGGCCAGGTGTGGTGGCTCACGCCTGTAATCCCAGCACTTTGGGAGGCCGAGATGGGTGGATCACAAGATCAGGAGTTCAAGACCAGCCTGGCCAACATGGTGAAACCCCGTCTCTACTAAAAATACAAAAATTAGCTGGGCGTAGTGGCAGGTACCTGTAATCCCAGCTACTCGGGAGGCTGAGGCAGGAGAATTACTTCAACCTGGGAGGTGGAGGTTGCAGTGAGCCAAGATTGTGCCACTGTACTCCAGCTTGGGTGATAGAGTGAGACTCTGTCTCGGGAAAAAAAAACCGACCTCCTTAGAGTCTATCATCTGCATGTCTTTACCAGCCATAGAAGTGGGCAGGCTTTGGTCTGCATTCTTGAGTTTGTGATAGGAGGGGAGGAAAAGACTGAGACCATAGTGAGTTCCTTTTACTGGTCACGAGGCCTGGGAAAGTCATTGATTTTTCCAGCCTCAGTTAAATGGGGATAATACTCCCAGGGGTGTTGTGACACTCAAATGGAAAAATGAATCTCGAAGAGCTTTGCAAACCTCAGTAGGAGGGGTCCTTGTGATATTGCATTGATGCCTGTTTCCTTCTAGAAAAACCTAAGCTGCCTTCACTATGCAGCCCTCAGTGGCTCGGAGGATGTGTCTCGGGTCCTCATCCACGCAGGAGGCTGCGCCAACGTGGTTGATCATGTAAGTATGGTGCGCGTGTTGAAGGGGGTCTCCATTGCAAAGCCTTCCGTGAGCACACTGATGAAGCACAGGGAGAAACAGGCACATCGGACCCTTGGGGTTGGGGTGCGGACCAGGAGTAGGGGAGCCGGCAGCGCTTAGGAGAGTGAAATATTGTTGTAGCTGTAATAGGATTAGAAACCAAGCTTGCTTGCAATTCCTCTGTACTGAATTATCAGCTCCTGTTCTCTGCTCGTTTATGCACTGGGGCTTTTTTTTTCTTTTTTTTTTTTTTTGAGATGGAGTCTTGCTCTGTTGCCCAGGCTGGAGTGCAGTGGTGCAATCCTGGCTCACTGCAGCCTCTGCCTCCCAGGTTCAAGCAATTCTCCTGCCTCAGCCTCCTGAATAGCTGGAACTAGAGGCACACACCACCACGCCCAGCTAATTTTTTTTTTTGTATTTTTGGTAGAAAAATACTGGGGTTTCACCATGTTGGCCAGGCTGGTCTTGAACCCCTGACTCAAGTGATTCGCCAGCCTCAGGCTCCCAAAGTGCTGGGATTACAGGCATGAGTCACTGTGCCAAGCCTAGGCATTGGGTTTTACTATTAATCTTTTATGTTGCCTATCTGTCCACTTAAATGTTAATCTTTTTCCTGTTATACATTTGGTCCACACACAGGAACTGTATAATCTTTTGGTTAAAACACAGACTTTGGGAGTGCAGTGGTTCACACCTGTAATCTCAGCACTATGGGAGGCCCAGGCTGGAGTATTGCTTGATCTCAGGACTTCAAGACCAGCCTGGGTAACCCAGGGAGATCCACCTCTACAGAATTTTTTTTGAAAAACTGGCTGGTCATGGTGGTGTACACATGTAGTCCTAGCTACTTGGGAGGCTGAGGCAAAAGGACTGCTTGAGCCCAGGAAGTTGAGGCCATAGTGAGCCATGATCACACCACTGCACTCCAGCCTGGGCAAGAGCGAGACTCTGTCTCAAAAAAAAAAAAATTGGGTTGGGCATGGTGGCGTGAGCCTGTAATCCCAGCACTTTGGGAGGCCAAGGTGAGCAGATTGCTTGAGGCTAGGAGTTCGAGACCAGCCTGGGCAACATGGCGAAACCCCTCTCTACAAAAATATAGAAAATTAGCCAGGTGTGGCCGGGTACAGTGGCTCACACCTGGAATCCCAGCACTTTGGGAGGCCGAGGCGGGCGGATCACGAGGTCAGGAGATCGAGACCATCCTGGATAACATGGTGAAACCCCATCTCTACTAAAAATACAAAAAATTAGCCGGGCTTTGTGTCAGGCGCCTGTAGTCCCAGCTACTCAGGAGGCTGAGGCAGAAGAATGGCATGAACCCTGGAGGCAGAGCTTCCAGTGAGCCGAGATTGCACCACTGCACTCCAGCCTGGGCAACAGAGCAAGACTCCGCCTCAAAAAAAAAAAAAAAAAAAAGAAAATTAGTCAGGCATGGTGGTGTATCCCTGTAATCCCAGCTACTTGGGAGGCTGAGGCACGAGAATCACTTGAACCCAGGAGGCAGAAGTTGAAGTGAGCCAAGATCGCTCCACTGCACTCCAGCCTGGGCAACAGAGTGAGACTGTCTCAAAAAGAAAAAAAAAAAGTAGTGGGAGTTTCAAATGGTAACTATCTTTCTGGAAGGCAAGTTCACAATAACTATCAAGCTGAATTAAATAATTAAAATTTAAAAACAAGAGGCTTTGGTGTTAGGCCTGGCTTTGTATGCTGGTACTACAAACTGAATAACCCTGGGCAAGCTGCTTTGACCTATTTGGGCCCGTTTCCTTATCTATAAGTACTATTATTATTATTCCCATTACATAAACAAGGAAACATCTATGGTTTAAATCAGAAAGGGGTCATTTCTTACAGCTAAAACAAGTACTATATTTAAACTTATTATAAAAACAACATTACACAATTCATTGGAATATAGAGAAGAAAGGCATCCTTGATTCCAAAGCCCTAGAAAAGCAAGGACTTTTTTTTAATGCCCTCCCATTTTCCCCCATGTAAATAGTATCACCTCCAGCTAGAAATAATTCAGGCTAAATGCATACTTGTTTCTGCCCATCAAGACACCAGAATCCTGATGCCAGCCCAGTGGTCAAACTAAGAAGTTTTCCTGTTACCCTCATTTAGTATGTTGTTTTCCTTTTCATTTTAGCTGTTTTTGCTGCCTATTTATTTATTTATTTGTGTCACTTTTATTTGTTGTATTTGCTTTGTTTTTAATACCAAAAGTAACTTGCTGGTAGTAACAGTGTCAAAAGACACATTCATAAAAAGTGAAGGTGTTGCCAGGTGCAGTGGCTCACACCTGTAATCCCAACACTTTGGAAGGCTGAGGTGGGAGGATCGCTTGAGTCCAGGAGTTCGAGACCAGCCTGGGCAGCATAGTGAGACCCCCGTATCTACAAAAAATTTAAAAATCAGCCGGGTATGGTGGTGGGTACCTGCCTATAGTCCCAGATCCTCTGGGGGCTGAAGTTGAAGGATCACTTGAGCTGAGGAGGTTGAGGCTGCAGTGAGCTGTGATCACACCACTGCACTCCAGCCTGGGTAACAGAGTGAGACCTTATCTCTAAAAAAAATTTTTTAAAAATTCCCACAAATCATTACAAAGTTAAAAAACAAACAACACAAGAGAAAAATGGCCAAAGGTTATAAAGAGACATTTGGTAGAAAAGGAAACACAGAGGATTCTTAAGAGAAATGCAAATTAATACTACATGGAGATATAATTCTTCACTCATTAGGTTGGCAAAAATCCAAAAGTTTTGCCAAGTGGATTGACAAAGCTGTAGGGAAATATGCACCTTCATATGTTACTGGAAGGAGTAGAAGTTGGTACAGTCTGTTCAGAGGGTAATTTACCAATATGTATAAAACATACAAATACATGTGCCCTTTGACTCAACAAATCTAGGAATTTATTTGACAGATATACTTCCTCATGTATGGAATGATAATATGTACAAGGTTTTTGCTGCAGTATCATTTGTAATAGCAAAATATTGAAACCCATGCTTAACTAGGAGACAATGTAATAAACTGTGGCCCATCCATGCAATGGAATACTATGTAACTATAAAAAAGAATGAGGACGGTCGGGCGCAGTGGCTCACGCCTGTAATCCCAGCACTTTGGGAGGCTGAGGCAGGTGGATCATGAGGTCAGGAGTTCGAGACCAGCCTGGCCAACATAGTGAAACCCCGTCTCTACTAAAAGTACAAAAAATTAGCCAGGTGTGGTGGCACACACCTGTAGTCCCAGCTACTCAGGAGGCTGAGGCAGAAGAATCGCTTGAACTCAGGAAGCAGAGGTTGCAGTGAGCCGAGATTGTGCCACTGTACTCCAGCCTGGATGACAGTGAGACTCTGTCTCAAAAAAATAAATAAATAAAAAAATAAATAAATAAATAAATAAGAATGAGGACAGTTTTCAAAAAATGTACTTATATGGAAAGACTTTAAAGATATAGTTATGTGAACAAAGCAGGTGCAAATTCTCTACTACAAGGAACCAAGATTCTTTGGGAAAATGGCTAAGTCTAGGACTAGGGCAGGAAATACTAATATATAGGGTGAGTCTGGAGCATCTTGTAGTGCCAGAAAGTAAAGGAGCACTCCATTAAAAAACGATGATTAGGCTGTGTCAAAAGGACACAGGGGCCACCGGAGAGAGCTCCCAATGGTCAACTCTGAAACTACTTAAGCAATAAAATAAAGTAGTATTGGATTGTAATCCAAAGTATAAAAAAACTGTGCATCCATACCGATATAAATAAATGATTGAATAAGTAAATGGAGGAGAATAAACAAATATCCCATGCGGAAGAATTTCAAATAATTTATGTAGATATCATGCTCTCAAGGAGGTGAAGCAGAACCTCCCAACACCTTAAGTACAGGCTGTGCATAGTGACTTCCTGCCAGAAAGTGCAGTACGGGAAGGGGAAAAGAGTAACCTTACTCTGGGGAAATCTGACAAACACTACCTCAGCCAGGTGGTCAAGGCCAACATCAACAGTGATGAGTCATGTTGGCAGTATTTACCCTTGATAATGGTGTGATGAAAATGATACTTTATCTCTGTAATCCTCCCCCAAACTCCTAACCCCAGTCTAATTCCGAGAACAACAGCAGACAAATCCTGGTTAAGAGACATTCTACAAAATACTTGACAAGTAATTCTCAAAATGTCAAGGTCATCAAAAACAATGAAAGTCTGAGAAACCAGCACAGCCAAGAGGAGCATACGGAGACATGACAACTAAATATAATGTGGCATCCTGGAACAGAAAGGATATTAGGTAGAAACTAAGGGCCAGGCGCAGTGGCTCACGCTTGTAATCCCAGCAGTTTGGGAGGCTGAGGTGAGTGGATCACTTGAGGTCAGAAGTTCAAGACCAGCCTGGCCAACATGGTGAAACCCCATCTTTACTCAAAAATTAGCCGGGTGTGGTGGTGGGTGCCTGTAATCCCAGCTATTTGGGAGGCTGAGGTAGGAGAATCACTTCAACTCAGGAGGCGGAGGTCGCAGTGAGCCGAGATCGTGCCACTGCACGCCAGCCTAGGCAACAGAGAGAGACTCCGTCTCAAAAAAAAAAAAAAAAAAGAAACTGAAGACTCTGAATGGAGTATGGATTTTAAGTTCTAATAATCAATTGACATTGTCTCATTAATTATGACAAAAACATCATACTAATTAAGATGTTAGCAGTAGAGGAAACTGGATGTGGGGTATGTGGGAACTCTGTTATCTTTGCAACTTTCACGTAAAACTAAATATATTCTAAAATAAAAGTTTAGGCTAGGCATGGTAGCTTGCACTGTAATCCCAGCACTTTGGGAGGCTGAAGTAGAAGGATTGCTTGGCCCCAGGAGGTCAAGGCTGCAGTGAGCCATGATCTTGCCACTGCACTCCATCCTGGGTGACAGAGCAAGATCCTGTCTCAAAACAAAAAAGACAGAAAAAGTTTATTAAAAACTGCAGAATAGGCCAGAAATGGTGGCTCACACTTGTAATTCCGGCACTTCGAGAAGTCGAGATGCGCTTGAGGTTAGGAGTTCAAGATCAGCCTGGGCAACAAAGCGAGACTGTCTCTACAAAAAAACTTTAAGATTAGCTGAGCTGGAGGCACGTGCCTGTAGTCCCTGTTCCTCCAGAGGCTGAGGCAGGAAGATCATATGAGCCCAAGGGTTTGAAGCTGCAGTCAACTATGATCACACACTGCGCTCCAACCTGCATGACAGATCAAGACCTTAGCTCTAAAAAATAAAAAGCAAAAAAATATAAAGCTGCAGAACAGTGTAATATGCTTCACAAAGAAGGGTGGGAAGACCATGAAAATATGCCCAGCTGATTTTTATTGAAGATGCAAAAGCAATTCAGTGGAGGAAGGTTTGATAGCCTTTTCAACAAATGGTACTGAAGCAACTGTACATCCACAGGCAAAAAAATGAGCCTCAACTAAAACCTCACACCTTATACAAAATTAACTCAAAATGGATCACAGACTTAAGTGTAAAACTATAAAGCTTTTAGAAAAAATATAAGGAGGAAAATTTTCGGATCTAGGGTTAGGCCAAAGAGTTCTTAGACTTGACACCAAAAACATGATCCACTGAAGCAAAAATTTGATTAATTGGACCTCATCAAAATTAAAAAATTTTGCTCTGCAAAGGATCTGTTAAGAG
Source organism: Gorilla gorilla gorilla (assembly GCF_029281585.2). Taxonomy (NCBI): domain Eukaryota; kingdom Metazoa; phylum Chordata; class Mammalia; order Primates; family Hominidae; genus Gorilla; species Gorilla gorilla. The sequence continues at coordinate 65,706,679 of NC_073240.2, forward strand.
GATGAAAAAACAAGCTATGGACCAAGAGAAAAGATTTGCAAATCACATATCTTATAAAGGCTAGTGTCTAGAGTATATAAAGAGCTCTCAAAACTCAACAGTAAAAAAAAAAATGGGCAAAAGACATGAATAGACATTTCATTGAAGAGGATATACAGATGGCAAATAAGCACATGAAAAGATGTTTAACATCATTAGCTATTAGGGAAGTGTAAGTTAACACCACCATGATATACTACTTTTCAGAATGGTTAAAATTCACAAATTGTGACAAAAATATTTAACAGATGGGAGAGAGAGCTTTAGGTAAGAGGATCCTCTCCACCATCCGTGGTGGGGATAGGATGATTGATTGATTGATAGATAGATAGATAGATAGATAGATAGATAGATAGATAGATAGATAGCTATTTTTTTTGAGACAGAGTCTTGCTCTGTCGCCCAGGCTGGAGTGCAGTGGCGTGATCTTGGCTCACTGCAAGCTCCGCCTCCCGGGTTCACGCTATTCTCCTGCCTCAGCCTCCCGAGTAGCTGGGACTACAGGCACCCGCCACCAAGCCTGGCTAATTTTTTGTATTTTTTTTTTTAGTAGAGATGGGGTTTCACCATGTTAGCCAGGATGGTCTCGATCTCCTGACCTTGTGATCCGCCCACCTCGGCCTCCCAAAGTGCTGGGATTACAGGCATGAGCCACTGCACCTGGCCTAGATAGATAGATTTTTTAGAGACAAGGTCTCACTCTGTTGCCCAGGTTGGAGTGCAGTGGTAGGATCATGGCTCACTGCAGCCTCATCCTCTTGGGTTCAAGCAATCCTCCTGCCTCAGCCTCCCAGGTAGCTGGAGCTACAGGTGTGCACCACTATGCTCAGCTAATTTTGTTTTAAATTTTTTGTAGAGACAGGGTCCCACTATGTTGTCCAGGCTGATCTCGAACTCCTGGGCTCAAGTGGTCCTCCCACCTTAGCCTCCCAAAGTACTGGGATTACAGGTGTGAGCTACCACACCTTGCCTTGCCATTTCTTTATGTCTTCTTTTATATCCCTCAGTGATGTTATATAGCTTTGGTTTACTTTTGTCTTATTCATTTCTAATTATATCCTTCATAGTTAGTTTATATTTTTTGGCTGTCATTGTGACTAGAATATCTTTTTTAAAATTATGTGTCAGTTCTTGTAAGCATTCAATACAAGAATGCTACTGAATAGTATTTTTGTCTTCTATATGACTTTATTCTACTAGGATTTTTGCGGGGGAAAGGTGTCCTAGTCCGTTTTGTGTTGCTATAACTGAATACCATAGACTGGGTGACTTATAAAGAATGGAGATTTATTTAGCTCATTGTTCTGGAGGCTGGGAAGTCCTAGAGCATGGTACCAGCATCTTGTAAGGGCCTTCCTGCTGTGTTGTGACATGATGGGAGGCATCACACGGTAAGACAGAGCAACTGTGCTAGCTCTGTGTAACTATACAATTACATGTCTACAAATAATTTTTTGTTCAAATCTTCTTTTCTAATATTGATAACACTCCATACCCACTGGCCTAAACTAGTAATGGCAATAATGGGCATTTTTGTTGTATGTGTGTGTGTATTCTGTTCTGTAACCCTTTTATAGCTCAATACATGAGGATGTTTTCTACTATAAGTATTAGTTTCTAGTATCAATTTTATTGGCCTTGTACTATTCCACAGTATGTGTGTCACTATATCACCTAGAGAGGGGGGAGTATCCCCTCTTTGTCATTTACTCAGGGGGCCACAGGAAACTATTGGGGATGGTGTCTTCCACTGTTGAAGGAGAGTTGGACTTGGAGTGAGGTATCTTTTCTGGTCCCAGCTGGCTCTCTCATTCATTCATTTTCTACACAAATAGTTATCAGGTACTAGGTACCTAGGTACTGGGGGTGGGGACGTGGTGGGAGTAGAAAGTCCAATAAGACATAGTTCCTATTAGCTAAGTATCCTTGGGTAAGTCACTTAAGTTTTCTGAACTTCAGTGTTTCTGTTTGTAAGATGAAGATACTAATAAGAACACCATCCCTATATACTTCCTAGGTTGATGTGTGGATTAAATGAGATGTCAGAGAATCTTAAGGTATTGTTGCTAGGAGGGACCATGGCAAACATCACTTGCCAGATGAAGAGTAGCAGAGAAGGGAAATGACTTGCCCGAGGTCACATAGTGAGTTCCTGACATAGCAGGTCTCACCCTTGGGTCTTCAGACCCTCACCCATCTAGAGGATCAGTTTGGGGCTCCAGGAATTCAAGCTTTGGGAACATAATTGCCTAAGGCCACCCATGTCATCCAAGAAGCTAAAAGGGCCAACCCCAGAAGCACTATACTCTTCCCTCCTCCCGTCCCCAGCACCAGCCTGCAGCTGGGCAGTCCTGGGAGGGACTGGTCTATTGATCCGTGTATCTCCTCCCACAGCAGGGTGCCTCTCCTCTGCACCTCGCTGTGAGGCACAACTTCCCTGCCTTGGTCCGGCTCCTCATCAACTCCGACAGTGACGTGAATGCCATGGACAATGTAAGTGGCTACAGAGACCTTCCGGGCCCCAGGGAGCTTCTGGAAACCCTCCCAGGCTGGCAGGCTTGGCTGTGGTCTCCTAGCATGGCCCAGAGTTGAGGAATCGCTTTTTTTTTTTTTTTTTTTTAGCTTTTAGAAAGTAATCTAAATAGTTGTTGAAGGGAATATCATTTTGTTCATCATTCCCCTCTTTTGAACATTTTGGGTGTTCCCAAGTTTTGGCCACTGTCTATAACATTGCAGTGAACATCTTTTTACATTCAACCTTTTCCTTTCATTGCTTTTTTTCCTTAGGGAACATTCCCAGGGCAGGGGTGACTGAGGCAGTCTTGTGTAACAAGAGGCCTCTGAGTCCTGAAGCTGTGATCAGTAAAGCCCTTTTAAATCCTGTCCCCACAATCTACCCACCAACCATATAATTCTCAGTACCAGCAATGGCATGGCTCACAGAGCCACTGGGAGCCGAAAGCAATTTGGCAGAATATGTCATATACCTTTAAATAATATGTATGAGCACTGCTGGGAACTCAGCCTTGAGAAACATATTAAAAGCTCATGCACAGAGATATTTACTGCAGTATTATTTATCAGTCTTCAATTTGAAAATGGCCTAAATATTTAATAATAGGGAAGTGGTTAGGTAAATTATGGCACAGACAAAAATAGGCTAGTATGGAGTTATCAAAAATGGCGTTTATCAGAGTTTATAGTACACAAAAAGTGTCATGTTGGGGTAAAAAAAATAAGATGTAAAATGTACATATAAGATGATCTCATGTATGTAAAACCAACAAACTGAAAACATTCTGCATTAAAGAAAAGACTAGAAGAAATATACTAGGATCATTGTGGGGGCTGACTTAGGGTAGTGGGCCATCCCTACATGCTTTTCACTTACCTGTTCCCTTGGCTTCTCCCCTAGAGGCAGCAGACGCCCCTTCACCTGGCTGCAGAGCACGCCTGGCAGGACATAGCAGAGATGCTCCTCATTGCTGGGGTTGACTTAAACCTGAGAGATAAGGTACCTCTGCTTACAACCCACCTCGCTTCAAGCTTTCATGGCTCCCCCTTTGCCAGAGACCCTGCTACGAATGCCCCCTCCCTCCTCCCTGTCAGGGTGTTCAAGGACTGTCATCCTTTCTATACCAGCTCAAATGCAGCCTCCTCCAGGAAGCTTTCCTGACCTTCCACCACCTTCCCCTCTCTCTACTAAGGTCCTTCAGCCTTGGCCCACCCCCCTCTGGTACAGGCCTGTGAAATAATTGCTTTCTCCTTTATGGCCCCCATCAGACTGTGACCTCCTGAGTCACCTGGTAGGGTTGGGAAGTAGACGAATACCACAGTACTGCCCAACAACCCCCATATGTGGGACAGGGTTTGGGGAAGCTTCCCAGCTCATTAGGACAGCTACGTCCACAGGTGCTAGTGGTCTCAGAAGAGCCAAAGACTTGGTATGAGGCTGGGAGGTCACAGGTGTATGAGGGGAGGGGCACCTGCACATGTGACTCAGCGAGGCCAGCCTAGGATGGTGTGGGGTAGAGCTGGGGGGCAGGATCAGATCCTGAAGCTGGACCTAGGAGGGGGACCCCTGCTTTGAGCTAGGCCCCATGGCAGCTGGCCAGATGTGAAGGGGAGCTTCCCATCTCACTGCACGTCTGTGGAGGTAACTGTCTGGGAGGCCTGGAGAAAAGGAGGCCTGACCGGAGGTGGGCAAAAGGCAAAAGTGACATGATAAACCCAAGCCCCCATCTCTGGGCTCTGATTTCTTCATCTGAAAAGTGGGTGGGAACCCCTATTTCACAGGAGATGTTGAAGAGTTAATGAGGGCTGAGTTTCATAAGCTCTAGAGCTTCCTGATTTCTAAAGAACACAAGAGGTGGTCATTGGAGTTACGTATTGCTATTGCTTTATTCTATTTGTGACTTTTCCATATCCCCGTCATGCCCAGAAAACCAGAAAACCTTTCTGCTCTCAGTGTAGACTGCTGGAAAGCACTTCCTGTGGGCAGGAGGGTTTGTCCTCAGTGCTAGAAACCCTTGTGTACCCCTCCTGTAGAAACTCTGGCTTCTCTTCTTGCCTCTTAATTGCAGCAGGGAAAAACTGCCCTGGCAGTGGCCGCCCGCAGCAACCATGTCAGCCTGGTGGACATGATCATAAAAGCTGATCGTTTCTACAGATGGGAGAAGGTACGGAGGCCTCACACTTGATCTTTCCTCATTGGAAAGGGAGTGATTTTGGCTCCAGATGGAGCTGGCTTTGAACCCTAGGCCTGACCAATTCTGGGTCCCTCAGTCTCCAAGCGGGTGATAATCACCACCTTGTATGTTACCACAGTTGTTTGTGAGGGTCTGGTGAAAGGCAAGTGTCCAAACAGGCTGAAACAAGGCAGACTGAGGTCCATGCCAGCGTGGGGATACTGCTGGACACTGCTGTAGCTTCCAGCTGATGAATGCATGCATGCATGAATGCATACAGATGTGTGAAAAAGAGAGGGCAGGTGGTTCCATCTTATGCCATCTCCAGGTGATTGAACTGCTGCTTGGGATGCTATGCTCAGGCAACTTTCTGAGCCAGAAGTAAGTGTGTTGCAATTCATTAGTAGTGTCTCCTGTGGACTTGGGACAGAAGAGTGGCAGAATATTTGCTATTCCAGTTAGCAAATGGAGGTAGGGAGTTTTTTTGGTGTCCTTGGGGCTTGTTTTTATATACAGAAGATAATTTTGCATTTACTTCAGTTTTCAAAGTTAATACAGATGGTCCCCGATTACAATGGTTCAGCTTATGATTTTTCTACTTTATGATGGCACAGAAGTGATACACATTAAGTTGAAACCATACTTTGAGTACCTGTACAGCCATGCTGTTTTTCACTTCAATATAGTATTCAATAAATGACATGAGATATTTAGCACTTTATTATAAAACTGGCTTTGTGTTAGATGATTTGCTCCACTATAAAGTAATGTAACTGTACTAAGCACATGTAAGGTAGGCTAAGCTAAACTATTGATGTTGTGTAGGTTAGAGGGATTAAATGCATTTTCAACTTCTACATATATATATATGAACTTTTTTTTTTTTTTTTGAGACGGAGTCTCACTCTGTCACCCAGGCTGGAGTGCAGTGGTGTGATCTCAGCTTGCCGCAACCTCTGCCTACTGGGTTCAAGCGATTCTCCTGTCTTAGCCTCCCAAGTAGCTGGGACTACAGGTGTGTGCCACCATGCCCAGCTAATTTTTTGTATTTTTAGTAGAGATGGGGTTTCACTATGTTGGCCAGGATGGTCTCAATCTTCTGACCTTGTGATCCGCCCACCTCAGCCTCCCAAAGTGCTGGGATTACAGGTGTGAGCCACCATGCCTGGCCGAATTATGATATTTTTATCAAGACATAACCCCATCATAAGTTGAGGGGCATCTGTGTTGAATCTGCTAAGTTACAAATTTAAAAACCTAGTTTTTCTTAAACTTTAAAATTCATTTTATAAATCTTATTATTCTATTTATACAACTAGTAAATTTTTCCTGTCAGTTTCAAGGAAGTCTTTTGAGTAATGTTGGGTCCCATGTTTAAACTTAGTTAAACTACCTTAAACATTGAAACTGAATAAATAATATAACAGATTTTCTTTTTAAGCACTTCAAATGCTTCTTAAATTATTAAATTATCCTAATAAGACCATTAACTTAAACCTATAAATAATCTCAAATATCTTAAACATTCCAATGTGGTTTACAAACGTAGTAAACTTCTTATCCCTTTCAAATAAAAATCACTGTTTCAGAATCAACTGGTAGATAAATTTCAGTAGGAATCATAAGATGTTCTCCCACTGATATGCTAGATTCCCTTAAACATGACAACCCCTTTACATACAACAGATTATTCCGAAATATAATCCCAAAATGTTAATACTGAGGGTTGGACTAGCCGATTCATCTCTGTGCTGAGTACTAAGCCACTTCAGGCTTTACAGGTCCTCACCACTAAGGCAGTGGCTGCATGTCAGAATCACAAATCCCCCCTGGACCCCTAGGCCAATTCAGGTAGAATCTCTGAGGGAGGGGCCAGACATCAGTGGTTCTTAAAGTTCCCAGATGGTCTCAATGTGCAGATGGGGCTGAAAACACTGCCCCAGGGGACCAGTTTTTAATACCCCAGGTGAGAACCAAGCTTCACCTCACAGTGATTGCCAGAGACTGTTGACCATGACATAAGCTTTGGAATTGCAGACACCAGGATGATTTTTTTCACCCTGAACTTAACAACCAGAACTCTGCATCCATTCCCTTTAGAGGGCCTTAGGCTTCTGTGGGCATCATTTATGCTATGACAGAATTCTTTAGTAACCTCTAATTTCATTGCCTGCTTTGCTAGAAAGGATTTTGTAATCGCACCCTTTACTACCCCTTGTGATTCAGCAAATCCGATTCTTGCCCTGCCTGGTTTTGGCCAAAGCTTCGGAGTACTTCTGCTGACACCCATGCTATAAGAACACAGGAAAGAGAGGCAGGTGACTGGAGGAATCTGGAAAGGCTCCCTGGAAGTAGCACATGGGTGGTCTTTTGACTATGACAATGAAGTTGAGGGGCAGGAAGGTGAGCAGAGGAATTCCGGGTGGAAGAACAGTGGGAGCAACTTGGGTTCCAGAGGTCAAGGCAAGGCATGGAGTGAGAAACCAGAAGAGAGGACATTAAGCCCCTGGCCCTTGCTGACTCCAGCTCCCAGGCACCCCAGCAGAGGTGGTAGGAGGGTCATAGGGGCCTCGGCTCGGCACTGCCCCTGTCTGGGATCATGAGGGAGAGCTTCTGCACTTTTGGGATCTGCCCCACAGGACCACCCCAGTGATCCCTCTGGGAAGAGCTTGTCCTTTAAGCAGGACCATCGGCAGGAAACACAGCAGCTCCGTTCTGTGCTGTGGCGGCTGGCCTCCAGGTATCTGCAGCCCCGTGAGTGGAAGAAGCTGGCATATTCCTGGGAGTTCACGGAGACGCATGTCGACGCCATCGAGCAACAGTGGACAGGTACCACCTTGCCTCTCCTCGCCCTAAGCAACCATTGGGCGGAGGGGTGGGACACCTGAAATGTGTTCAGTTTTCTGTGCTTCTGGTGAAAGAGCCTGTGCAACCCACAGCCTGGTCCCACACTGTCCAACACACCTGGTGCTCTGTCCCTCCTCCAGGCCTCTGCACAGGGTGCACACTCTGCCTCTCCCCATTGATTGTGAATTTCACATTCTTCACCAATCAGCCCAAACTGATACCCACTGTTTACACCTAAACTAAAACCATTCTTGGTAAAAAGAAGAGGGCCTGCTGTTGTCACTATTATTCAACATCTATATGGAAATTTTGGCCCTGGTACTAAGGTGTGAAAAGGAAATAGAAATAAGGAGTGTAAATATTGTAAAGGAAGAGAGAGACTTATTGATTTCAGATGGAATACTTAATATACATAGGACGTCCAGAGGAATCAACTAAAAAAAATCTTAGAATTAATCAAATAATTCAAGGAAATGGCTAAATATAGAAAATATACTAACACCACAGAACTCCTATGAACCACGGCTAAATGGGCAAAAAATATATAGAGAGAATCTTTTAAAAGAGATTCCATTTACAATGGTGTGTGTGTTTCATCTGGAAAACCTAAAAGACAAATATAGATGACACATATGAATAAAACAATAATGGTTCAACTATAAAAGACGACTTGTGTAAACGGAATGACATTCTGTATTTGTGGCAAGAAAAAGTATCATATAAATATCAGTTTTTCTCCAATTAGATTAAAACTTTGATCTAATTTTAATCAAAATAGGTTTTTGAAACTTGACTGAAGTATTCTACAATTTGTCTGGAAGAATAAACAGGGATATAAAAGTGAACATTCTGGGGGAAAACAATAAAGGGGATCTAACCCAAGCAGACTCAGCCTTTTATAAAGCCAAAATAAAATTAACATAAAGAGATACCTGGATCAGGCATAGTGGCTCCCACCTGTAATCTCAGCACTTTGGGAGGCCAAGGTGGGCAGATCACCTGAGGTTAGGAGTTTGAGACCAGCCTGGCCAACATGGTGAAGCCCCCGTCTCTACTAAAAATACAAAAATTAGCCGGGCATGATGGTGGGCTCCTGTAATCCCAGCTGCTCGACAGGCTGAGGTTTAAGAATCGCTTGAACCCGGGACGCAGAGTTTGCAGTGAGCCGAGATCCCACCACTACACTCCAGCCTGGGGGACAGAGTGAGACTCTGTCTCCCAAAGGAAAAAAAAAAAAGATTCCTGGCACAAAAATATGCAAATTGACATTTGCATATCAATTTGGGATAGAGCAGAGTTCAAAAGTAAACGCTGCTACAGATAAGAACTTTCATATATGATAAAGAAGCACTTGTACATTACAGTGGCGGGGGCAGAGATAGTTAATAAGTGGTGTTGAGACTGCTGGGTCAAGCGGAAGTGCCACCACACCAAGGGCAGTACCGTAAGGACATGCCTGCTGAGGGCCCCAAGAGGGGCACGGAAGGTCAGAGGGGCGAACGGAGTGACCTGGACCTGATGGGCGTGGCCCAGCATCTGTCTGTTTCCACAGCACTGGAGAGCCAGCTGAATCACAGCCAGCTGAATAACGTTAACCCCATGCCGTGTGGGCAATTATTTTCCAAACATGGTTGTAATGTTGGAACCACCTGGGAAACTTTGAAACCGTTAAATTCCTAGGCTGCACCCAGTCCCAGGTACATGAGAATCTCTGGGGGTGACATGGGCCCTAGGTGTTTCCAAGGAGCAGCTGAGTCTGAGAACCACTGGTGCAGGGGAAAGAGCATGGCCAGCTCCATCTCTGACTAAGCTGTATTCTCATCTATAAATTAGGACCACTATCATGCAAGACACAGATTATTTTGAGCAGCCAGAGAGGTGAAGTATACAATTTGTGCATCATGGTACCACAACGATGAATGTCAATTCTTTCTCCATTCAGAGTGACACCAAGAGTGCACAGTGGGTGTTCAGGAGAAGGCCTGGGGCTGGGGAGGTTCTAGAGACCAAGACACAAACCCTTCCCACCCCATCTGAGAGGCTGCTCCTCCACTCCCCTTGCCTATCTCCAGGCTGAGCTTGGCTGGGAGCATGGAGAAGGGCCTTGGAGGCTTTTGGCCTCTTTCCCACCTGGGCATGTTCAGGAGGCGGTGCTGGGTGGCATAGACAGGCGCTCTGGTCAAGTGGCCCCACTGCATCCTTCTCCCTCTCTCTCTCCTCCTCCCTCTCTCTCTCCTCCCTCACTGTTCTCAGGCACCAGGAGCTATCAGGAGCACGGCCACCGAATGCTGCTCATTTGGCTGCATGGCGTGGCCACGGCTGGTGAGAACCCCAGCAAAGCGCTGTTCGAGGGCCTCGTGGCCATTGGCAGGAGGGACCTGGCTGGTAAGAGCGTACTCTGCTGGGCTGCTTCTCAGGAGGTGGGTGGCCCCCACTGGAATGCAGCAGGGCCCTCCAAGGGCTGCTCAGACAAGAATGCTGTGATGCTGGCTCTATGCCTTCCAGATTCCTACCCCTAGCCCTGTCCTCTTTTCCCTTGGGCAAACTACAGTGCCTCCTGGCCCTGGTTTCCCCATCTGTGCAATGAGGGTGTTGGCCCAAACTGAACCCTGTGACCTTCACAGCCCCGGAGCCAGTGATGCTGTCCATAATCTCTTCCTTACCAGCCCTCTATACCTTGACATTTTTTTTCCATTTTGGAATAAGCCTGGAACCACCTCCAGACTTCTTTTTTTCACAAAGATTAAGACATAGGAGCCAAAACTGACTTAATATGAGTTGAACCAGTCAAATCTGGTCAAATAAACCTTCTGAGGTCATCACAACTTATTTGAGTATGCCCATCTCAAAAGCCTGATTTGGGATTCAGAGTGTTCTGTGGAATCATCAGACAAGCAGGATAGAAGGTTCTAGTACTAATCCCTCATTAAAAACAAAATCAGCTCATGATGAAAAAGCCTTAAACGCTGTGATACCCACTGATGTGGTACATAATGGGGCAACCACAGAATGGGGCACTAGGCAGTCACTGATAGTTGTGAAGTCTCCATTAGTTATGAGGCAACAAAGAAAACCACTCCTGACATATTTCTAGTATATTGCTGAGGGAAATGTTTCTAGCATGTTATTGAGGGAAAAAAGGAAAGGACCCCCCCCCCCCCCCCAATAGCTGCTATAGGCAAGGTGGAAAAGCTAAGACTCATTTCAGGGTAGAGAGATTAGGGACGCTACCTTTCTTTCCCCAAAATGTTCTTAAATATAGTTGTTACATCTTTTAACACCAACTGTGGCATGCAATTAAAACATAAAACCAGTCCTGTGAGGCAGAGCTTAGGCAACAGAGGAAGTAAGATTCTTGTTTTTAACAGAAAATATCAGGAAGAAAGCAAACGCAGCCCCGAGTGCCCCCAGGAGGTGCACAGCCATGTAACCGGAGGGGCCAGACCTTCAGGCACGTGGGACCTCAGCGTGTGGAGCCACCTGAACAGAAGATGACCATCATTTAAGGGCTTTTTAAAAAATCACTGTTAACAGACCTCCAGGTGATTCTACTGAAATGCACAGTCATGCAGAGCCCAGGAGGCAAATGTTTGTACACTGATCTTTTTCATGAGGATGGGTCCAAGGGCCTGTAATCCCGTCCAACAGGTATGGTCCTTTTGAGCTCTTGGCACACTTTCTTTATTTCTTCTTCTTTTTCTTTCTCCTTTTCTTCTTCTTCTTTCCTCTTCTTTCTTTTTCTTCTTTCCTCTTTTCTTCTTCCTTTCTTCTTTCTTCCTTTCTTTTCTTCTTTCTTCTTCCCTCTTTTCTTTCTTCTTCCTCTTTCTTCCTCTTCCCTCTTTTTTCTTTCTTCTGCTTTTTCTTTCTTCCTTTCTTCTTCCTTTTTCTTCTTTCTTCATCTTCTTCCTTCTTATTCTTTCTTCTTGTTCCTTATTCTTCTATCTTCTTTCTTCTTCCTTTTCTTTTTCTTTCTTCTTCCTTTCTTCTTTTTCTTCTTTCCTTTTTTCTTCTTCTTTCTTCCTTTCTTGTTTCTTCTTCTTCCCTCTTTTCTTTCTTCCTCTTCTTCCTTTTCTTTTCTTCTTCTTCCTCTTCCTTATTTTCTTTTCTTCTTGTTCCTCCTTCTCCTTTTTCTTCTATTTCTATCTTCTTCTTTCCTCTTTCTTAGTTCCTTTTTCTTCTTCCTTATTCTTTTCTTCTTGTTCCTTCTTCTTCTCTTTTCTTCTTTCTTTCCTTCTTCTTAGTTCTTCCTCTTTCTTCTTTCCTTCTTCTTCCTCTTCTTCTCCTTCTCCTCCTCCTTTTTCTTCTTCCTTCTCCTTCTTCTCCTTCCCTTTCTTCCTTCTCCTTCTTCTCCTCCTTCGTTCTTCTTCTTCCTCCTCTCCTTTTCTTCTTTCTTCTCCTTCTTTCTTTCTTCTTCCCTCTTCTTCCTTCTTCTCCCTCTTTTTCTTCTTCCTTCTTCTTAGTTCTCCTTTCTTCTCCTTCTTCCTTTTCTTCCTTCTTTCTTGTCTCTTCTCTCCTTCTCCTCCTCCTTCTTCCTCCTGTTCTTATTCTCCTTTCTTCCTTCTTCTCCTTCTTATTCTCTTCTTCTCTCTCCTTCTCCCTCTTCTTTCCTCTTTTCTTCTTTCTTCTTCCTATTTTTTCTTCGTTCTTTTCTTTCTTCCTTTTCTTTTTCTTCTTTCCTCTTAGTTCTTCCTATTTCTTCTTTTTTCTTCCTTATTCTTTCCTCTTCCTTCTTTTCTTCTTCCTCTTCCCTCTTTTCTTCTTCCTTATTCTTTCTTCTTTCCTTGTTCTTCTATCTTTTCTTTTTCTTCTTAGTTCTTCTTCTTCCTTTTCTTCCTTTCTTCTCTTTCTTTCCTCTTCTTAGTTCTTCCTCTTTTTTCTTCTTCCTCTTTTCTTTTTTCTTCTTTGTTCTTTCCTTCTTCTTCTATCTTCTTTCCTCTTCCTCTTCCCTCTTCTTTTCTTCTGCTCTTTTCTTTTCTTCTTTCCTTTTCTTTTCTTCTTCCTTTCTTCTTCTTCCTTATTCTTTTCCTTTTCTTCTTCTCCTTTTCTTCCTTTCTTCTTGTTCCTTATTCTTCTTTCTTTTCTTCTTCTACTTTCCTTTTTCTTTCTTCCCTTCTTTTTTCTTCCTCTTTTTCTTCTTCTTTTGTTTCTTTTCTTCTTTCTTCCTCTTTCTTCTTGTTCCTTATTCTTCTTTTCTATCTTTTCTTTTTCTTCTTCTTAGCTCTTCCTCTTCTTCCTTTTCTTCCTTATTTCTTCGTGTTCTTCTTTCCTCTTCTTAGTTCTTCCTTTCTTTTCTTCTTCTTCTCTTTTCTTCTTACCTTCTTCTATCTTCTTCTTTCCTCTTCTTTCTTCTTCCTCTTCCCTCTTCTGCTTTTCTTCCTTCTTCCTTTTCTTTCTTCTTCCTCCTCCTCTTCCCTCTTCTGCTTTTCTTCCTTTCTTTTCTTCCTCTTCTTTTTTCTTTCTTCTTCCTTCTCCTTCTCCTCCTCCTCCTCCTTTAGTTCTTCTTCTCCTTTTCTTCTCCTTCTTCTCCTCTTTCTTCTTCCTTCTCCTCCTTCTTCTTTCTTCTCCTTCCTCCTCTCCTTCATCTTCTTTCTTTCTTCTCCTTCTTCTTCTCCTTCTTTCTTCTTCCTTCTCCTCCTTCTCCCTCTTCCTTCCCCCTTCTTCATTTGTCTTCTTCCTTCTTGTTCTCCTTCTTCTTCTTCCCTCTTCTCCTTCCTTCCCTTCTTCATTTGTCTTCTTCCTTCTTGTTCTCCTTCTTCTTCTTCCCTCTTCTCCTTCCTTCCCTTCTTCATTTGTCTTCTTCCTTCTTGTTCTCCTTCTTCTTCTTCCCTCTTCTCCTTCCTTCCCTTCTTCATTTGTCTTCTTGTTCTCCTTCTTCCCTCTTCTCCTTCCTCCTTCTTCTTCCTTCATCTTATTCTCCTTCTTCTCCTTTTCTTCTTATTCTTCTTTCTTTCTTCTTCCTTCTCCTTCTTCTTCGTCTTCTCCTTCTTCCTTATTCTTCCTTCTTCTCCTTTCTTCTTCCTTCTCTTCTTGTCTCTTCTTCTCTCTCCTTCTCCTTCTCCCTCTTCTTCCTTCTTCTCCTTCTTTTCTTTCTTCTCCTTCTTTTTGTTCTTTCTTCTTCCCCTTCTTCCTCTTCCTTCTTCTCCTTTCTTCTCCTCCTTCTTCTTCCCCTTCTCCTTCTTCCTTCTTTCTCCTTCTTTATTCTTCTCTTGTTCTCTCTTCTTTCTTCTTGTCTCTTGTCTCTTCTTCTCTCTCCTTCTTCTCCTCCTCTTTCCTTCTTCTTCTTCTTCTTTCTTTCTTTCTTCTTCTTTTCTCTTTTTTTTGATATGGAGTCTTACTCTGTCGCCAGGCTGGAGTGCAGTGGCGCAATCTCGGCTCACTGCAACCTCCACCTCCCAGGTTCATGCCATTCTCCTGCCTCAGCCTCCTGAGTAGCTGGGACTACAGGTGCCTGCCACCACACCCAGCTAATGTTTTGTATTTTCAGTAGAGATGGGGTTTCACTGTGTTAGCCAGGATGGTCTTGATCTCCTGACCTCGTGATCTTCCCCAGGGATGGGGCGTTCCATCTTCTGCCCTGTCCGGCAGAGTAGCCGCTTGCCACCTGAGGCTGTCATGCACCTGAAATGTTGGCTAGAGGGACTGAGAAGCTGAAATTTCTTACTTCTCATTATTTGAAATTGCAGGCACCCGTGGCAAGTGGCATCCATGGTGCTTGGCTTTGAGGTGCCAGGCAAGCACAGCTTGTTGTAGGGCTTGGCTGTACCAGCAGGGGGATGTGTTTCTGGGGAATTGTGGCTCTGGAAGCTTCACGGTTTCCCAGAATGTGGAAAATATATCTGTGCAGGATAGAAATCCTGCCCAGAGGCTGTTTCTGTCTCATTTGAGCTCTCTTTCATGTGGCAGAGCTGGCTGTGGCATTTAGGAGCCTACATTTTAGAAAAGCTTACCTCAAAGTTCTGCATTGAACCTGAGACTGGAAAGGAGATAAAATAAAACAGCTGACAGAAGCTTTGGTAGTCACACATGCCTGATGGGGTGCACAGGGCCACAGTCTCTGAAAGGCAATTTGGCATTGTCTGTCCGCAGTATACTTTTATCCATTGGTCCAGTAATCCTACTTCTAGGAATTTTTCCTGCATATAAACCTGTATGCATATAAATCCTACTTCTAGGAATTTTTCCTGCATATAAACCTGTATGCATATAAAATGACAGACATACAAGGTTATTACTTTGAAAAAGCAAAAGATTGGAAACAAACCAAGTGACTGGCTACAGGGGACTGGTGAAATAGAGTATGTTCCATCCACACAATGGAATTCTGTTCAGCAGTGAAAAAAGGATGAGAGTGCTTTCCAAGTGTTGTTATGGAAAGAGCTCCAGGATAAATTAAGTGGAAAAAAACCCCAAGATACAGGTACATTAAACCGAAGGAAATTGGTTCAGAGGATAGCTGCACTATTTTTAGAGAAAAAGCTTCCTTTCTCTCTTCACCTTTTGCAGGTGATGTATTTTTTTCTTTGGATTCCTTTTTTTTTGAAAGTTTAGCTTGGCCGGGCGCAGTGGCTCATGCCTGTAATCCCAGCACTTTGGGAGGCCAAGGTGGGCAGATCACGAGGTCAGGAGATCGAGACCATCCTGGCTAACACGGTGAAACCCCGTCTCTACTAAAAATACAAAAAATTAGCCAGGCATGGTGGCGGGCACCTGTAGTCACAGCTACTTGGGAGGCTGAGGTAGGAGAATGGCATGAACCCGGGAGATGGAGCTTGCAGTGAGCCGAGATTGTGCCACTGCACTCCAGCCTGGGTGACAGAGCAAGACTCTGTCTCAAAACAAACAAACAAAAAAAGAGACAGAGTTTCACGCTTGTTGCCCTGTCTGGAATGCAGTGGTGTGATCTTGGCTCACTGCAACCTCCGTCTCTTGGGTTCAAGCAATTCTTCTGCCTCAGTCTCCGGAGTAGCTGGGATTACAAGCACACACCATCATGCCTGGCTAATTTTTGTATTTTTAGTAGACAGGTTTCACCATGTTGGTGAGGCTGGTCTTGAACTCCTGACCTAAGGTGACCCATCCACCTCAGCCTCCCAAAGTGCTGGGACTACAGGCATGAGCCACGGAGCCCAGCCATCTTTGGATTCTTAAAACTTAAAAAAAATTCTAAAACATATTTGTGATCTATTACATTATGAGATATGATAGGGAAAAAATAGACAACTTTACCTACCACTAAGTTATATTTAATCAGCATTCTTTTGTTTCCTAACATATATGTTGCGAGCTAAATATATGCTCTTACTCTAAATCTTTCTGAGCTACACTTTAAGGGTGAAAATTGTTTTGTTTTGTTTTTTGAGACAGAGTCTCGCTCTCTCACCCAGGCTGGAGTACAATGGCGAGATCTCAGCTCACGGCAACCTCCGCCTCCCGGGTTCAAATGATTCTCGTGCCTCAGCCTCCCGAGTAGCTGGTATTACAGGCGCATGCCATCACAGCTGGCTAATTTTTTTATTTTTAGTAGAGATGGGGTTTGGCCATGATGGCCAGGCTGGAAAATTGAAACATAATTTCACAATTATTCCTTTTTCCACCTTAAGTAATAAGAGTAGAATACTTTCTGTGTTTTTATCTTATACACATGAATAAATGCTATGGCTTATCACAGTTACAATGTGTTTTCTGAAAGTAAAGATTATTTTACCTTGAAATTACAAAAATTTTCAGTTTTCCAAAATTCTATCTTTAAACCTAAATAATTCAATTTCATGGATGCACAAATGTTTATTGAGAGTCTCATATTCATGCTTTTCTTCACAGCACTATGAAGTTGGACTTGGAAAATTTGGACAGCCATTTGCCATTGTAATTTTTATTCTTTTTTCTCCTGATTATTTGACAAAACTTGTATCCACATTGTAGTTGTTCATGTGTCTGCTTCTATTGCATATTGTAAAATTATTAACTACTTCCCAAAATAGTATTTCTCTCAGCAGATATTTCTTTGGTACTACCATGTATTGTATAACTTTTGGAAAAGTAAGGTGGCTTCCCTGCTCTCAGTGAAGCATTTTATTAAAAGAATTAATTATAATTAAAAAAACACGATACAGATCAGTGCATATAGTATATTACTAATAGTATGCTGTTAATTGTGTAAGAAAGAAAGGAAATTAGAAAACATATTTGCATAAATAAAAGCTAGACAAAGGCTAAGAAACTAATCAGGTGGTTTCCCTGGGGTAGTAGGATAATGGGGAACAGTGGGGCTGGGACCGGGTGGGAGAAAGAGTTCTCAGTGGTTCCTTTCTATACTGTTTTAACTTTTGAAATGTGTGAGAGTGTTACTTACTGAAAACTGAAAGGATATGACATTCTGGAACAGGCAAAACTACAAAGACAGTAAAAAGATCAGTGATTTCCATGAGCTGCAAGGGCAGTGAGAGGAAGGGAGGGATGAGGAGGTGGAGCGCAGGGGATGTTAGGGCAGTGAAAGGTTCTGTATGACACTGTGATGGTGGGTACATGACATTGGGCATTGGTCAAAACCCATAGCATGTACAGCACAAAGCGTGAGCTCTAATGTGAGCTATGGACTTTAGTTAATAGTAACGTGTCAATATTGGTTCATCAGTTGTATCAAATGTACCACACTGATGCCAGATGTTAATAACTGGGGAAACTCTGTGTGGTGAAGAGTACGTGGGAGCTCTCTGTGCTATCTGCTCAATTTTTCTCTAAACCTAAAACTGCTCTAAAATAGAAAGTCTGTGAAAAAAACTAAAGTTAAAAAAGGAAAAGAAAACAGAGGCTTTAAATTAAATCATCTATTCCTTGGGAAAGGTATTTTGTACCATATGGGACTGAAATCATTTCTCTGGATGAATTTTATAAAATGAATTTTGTAATTTTTTTCTGAGACAAAAAGTTCTTAAATACAATAAAATTGAAATGTTGAAATATATCTCTCAAATCCAGTACTCATTTCTTTTCTTTGGGAAATACAGGGTGAAATTCCAGATCAGACAAGCTGTCACAGATTGGTGCTATGTAGGCACAATGGCTCGACTTACGGCCAGTGAATACTTCCTGAGTGGATTTTGTGCCAGGTGGCCTGCCAGGAGTGGGTACAGAGATGAGAGCCCACAGTTCCCTCCCTTTCCCCAAGCTTAGGGTCTAGTAGGGGAGAAGGGCTTGCACACCAATAACTGTAATAAGGTGCAGTCCACGCTGTAATGGATGGGTGCAAACAACTATGGGACTTCTTCCTGGGGGAAGGAAGAAAGGAAGGGGAGGAAGCAGCTCACAGAGGAGACAGAAGTGGGGAAAGGGCAGTCCAAGCCAAGAGCACAGCCTGAGCAATAGCCCAGAGTGTGGAGAGGGACCCGCCCTTGGGGAGTAGCGTGGCTGGAGCACAGGATGCGTGGAAGGAGGGGGAGCTGTGACCTGAGGGGCAGGAGGGGGAGGGGTGCAGATGCATTGGAAATTGTTCCCCACCCCATTACCAAAAATTAGATGTCTCATAAAGTAGAAACTGAACAGAATAGACTCCGCCTTTGGAAATGCACATCTGCTTGTCCTTTCAGAATCTACTTTACCTTGCTAATTGTGACTCTCCTTGTTTCTAAAATGTATATTTAAATCACTTTTCCAATGGATATTTACTTACAGTTACTCCCTCCCTTTTCTTTGAGACGGAGTCTTGCTCTGTTGCCAGGCTGGAGTGCAGTGGTGCGATCTCGGCTTACTGCAGCCTCAGACTCCCTGGTTCAAGCGATTCTCCTCTTCAGCCTCCCAAGTAGATGGGATTACAGGCACATGCCACCACGCCCAGCTAATTTTTTTTTGTATTTTTAGTAGCGATGGGGTTTCACCATGTTGGCCAGGATGGTCTTGATCTCCTGACCTCGTGATCTGCCTGGGTTGGCCTTCCAAAGTGCTGGGATTGCAGGCGTGAGCCACTGTGCCTGGCCCCTTTTTAAGATATATACTGTACTTAAAACTATTCACATATAGTCTGCAGGTTTATATACTTAAAAAGTGCGAAGTCTTTCTCCTGTGGATCCCGATAACTTCTAGAAGCGGGTGCAGGCCCTGGATCACATCATGTATCAAAATGAACCCATAAAACTCCCAGGTTAAGAACTGAGGTGAAGGAGTCCCTGGCTCTTAGTGGAGGTTGCTCCCCGCATCTCTTCCTGTGTGCAGAGCTTCACTAAATGGTTACAGCCCCACTTCAGAGTTTCTGAAACTAGTCTGATTTCCACAACAGAGGTCCCTTAGTGTTCGTGCACTGGCAAGTGACAAGATCAGACCTGTGTGTGGACCACACAGAGGATGGGTGGGGGTGGGAGGAGATGGCTGGTGGAGCCAGTGAGGACTGCAGTAGTCTGGGCAAAAGATGCCAAGGCTTAACTTGTAGTGAGGAAGGCTCAAGTTTGCAGGCAAGTTGCTAGATCTCTGAGAGTCAGGGGATATAGGTGTAGTAGATGTGGAAATGCATTGCCCGGACCCCCTTCTTCCAGGAAGGCCTTTCCATCCAGCTGCAGGAGTGAGCTGGGCAGATGGCCTCCAGCTGTCAGCCCTTCAGGGTCTGCCTCAGCTGCAGAAAGCTGCCCCACCCAACACCCTGCCCTCCCCAGGGCAGCTGCCTCTGGGAACTGAGCTACGCGGGTGCATAGAGACCCAGCCATTTTAGTCCTCCATGAAAATATTCCAGTGGGTGCTTCAAGCTCCTGCGTGCCCTACTGAGTTGGTGGGTACTTGATCGGGCCTGCATCACAGTTCAATTTCGCTCTCTGCCCAATCCATCTTCCCTTCACAGATGTTGTTTTTTTGTTTTGTTTTGGAGATTGAGTCTCACTCTGTTGCTCAGGCTGGAGTGCAGTGACACCATCTCAGCTCACTGTAACCTCTACCACTCTGGTTCAAGTGATTGTCCTGCTTCAGCCTCCTGAGTAGCTGGGATTACAGGCACGTGCCGCCAGGTCTGGCTAATTTTTTTGTATTTTTAGTAGAGACTGGGTTTCTCCATGTTGGCCTGGCTGGTCTTGAACTCCTGACCTCAGGTGATCCACTCCCCTTGGCCTCCCAAAGTACTGGGATTACAGGTGTGAGCCACCACACCAGGCCACAGATGTTGATCCTTAATAAACATCTTGCACCCAAATTTTCATCTCTGCATCCGCTTCAGCCTGAGACATGGGGGTGGAGGAGTGAGTGAGGGTGGAGGGTCCAAGATGGCTGAGTTTCTAACTGGGGATTCCAAGAAACAGTGATGCCAGGACCTAAGAAAATGGGGCTAGAAGAGGAAGGGCAGGTTTGGGCAGTGGGGCCATGGGCATAGCTTTTGACTGGTTGCCTGTTGAAGGCTGGGATGCCTGTTGAAGGCTGGCCTAATAGATAGGCCTGAGTACGTATTCAAGGCCAGTACTCAAAATTGATCAGGGCTGGCAATGACAACTTGCAGTCATCAGGGGGCAGAGCTGGGAGTAGTTAAAGTTGTTAGACGGCTCTAGTAGCCTCAGACGCTACTAGTTAAAATGTCAAGCTTCGCCCTTATGGTTTACCAAGTGTTTCCATAACTCACGACTGTTGTCAAGCCACAGATAGAGAAGACAATGTGGCCCCTTTGTGGAAAGATCACTGGCTTTAGGGATGGTCAGATTCAAGGTGGCATCCCAGCTCCACCCCTTACTGCCTGACCCAGTCTCCAGGTCCTCACCTGTGAAGTCAGGATAATCAGGGCTGTACTGGGGATGAAGTCTAAGAAGGTATGGCCAACCCAATATTCTGAAACCTGGCACATAAAGGGAAAGAAGCACTGATGCTTATTTTTCTGTCTAAATTGTATCTCAGTGAAACCAAGCAGTTGATGAGGGCAAGTTTTTGTTTTTTTAAATTGGTAATTTCCAGTTAATAAATGCAGAAGGAATGATAAAAATTAATATTATCACTGACCTGCAACCCCTCATGGAATGATGCACCCGTGCAATGCTCAGCAGTGGCAGCTAAGCCAGCAGGGGACTTTCTCAGGACTGGATCAGACTGGTGATGCCTGAACACACCCAGCAATCATAATAACTTAGACACAACCAGACGGATGCTTCCTGAGATGACGCGAGAGAAACACACAGCCCCATCTATGCAGTGTTCCTGCCAAAAAGATCGAGCTTGACCTGATCAAGCCTCTTGATGTAACTACCAGTTTACAGGAAATACCAGGGACAGAGAAACAAGTGGAAGGACACCATGAGGCTGCAGTCAGCCAAATCTGGACTGTGGGGCAACTACAGGGCAAATGAACCTGCTTCTTCACTGAATATATGGCAAGAAAAAATAGAGGGAGGAGGAGCTTCCAGTTCAAAAGAGATCTAAGAGACAAAGTGTGGGCTTTATATGATTAGAACAAGTCACCTATTAGAACAAGTCACCTATAAAAAAAAAATTTATGGAATAATTGTGAGTGACAACATTCACTGGATTATTAGACAATCCAGTGAAGGAATTATTGGTAAATAATTGAAGGAATTATTGGTAAATTTTTAAGTGTGATAATGGTATTAAGGCTGTATCTTAAAGGTACACATAGAAATATTTACAGATGAAATGACACAGCACCAGAAATGGCTTTAAAATAATTTAGCGATAGGAGCATGTGTGGAAGAAACGTGGGTAGGTTAAAAGATGAACAAGTCCGGGCATGGTGGCTCATGCCTGTAATCCCAGCACTTTGGGAGGTTGATGTGGGCGGATCACCTGAGGTCAGGAGCTCGAGACCAGCCTGACCAACATGGAGAAACCCCATCTCTACTAAAAATACAAAATTAGCCGGGCGTGGTGGTGCATACCTGTAATCTCAGCTACTTGGGAGGCTGAGGCAGAAGAATCACTTGAACCCGGGAGGCGGAGGTTGCGGTGAGCCGAGATCACGTCATTGCACTCCAGCCTGGGCAACAAGAGCGAAACTCTGTCTCAAAAAAAAAAAAAAAGAAAAGATGAACAAGACTGTCTGAGAGTTGATAATTTTTGAAGCTGGATGATGAGAACATCATTCATTATGCCATTTTCTCTACTTCATGTGGGTTTAAGCATTTTCACTCAGGGGAAAGAAGACGAGAAAAGTACCTGGCACACAGTAGCAGATCAATAAATGATAGCTTAGGGTTATTTTATGATGCGCAAACTGTACTTCAGGGAGATTAAGTAACTTACCCAAAGTCACACAGAATTGGCAACCATGACCTACTTCTCAGAAAGTCCTAGGCCTGTGTAGCCCAGTTGGGCAGCAACAATAATCACAAAAGCGACTCAGTGAAATAGAATTTTTATTCCAAATGACTGTAATATCTAGAAAGGCAGTAGCTAACACTCAAAACAATTTGTTTAAGTGTAAATTAAAAGCAGTTGATTTGCAGGAGAGCAAACAGTGGGGTAGTGGCCATGGCACTCTGATCATGGTTATATCCAAGAAAGCAGAAAATAACCAATGTCCTGATATGCAATCTGGATGTGCAGCATTTACAGCAAACAACATAAAAAGAAAGAAAGAAGAATGGAAAAGAAAAGAAGAAAAAAAACACCACAAAGTCCCAAACCTCAGAAATTAACATTCACTTAAGAACACAGTGGTGAAGACTTTTGGTAGCAAAATTTGCACGGTTCTTAAAATGCGAGTCTTCAAAAGTACTTCTTCAAATTCAAAAGCTAAGAAAACCAAAGAGGGAACAGTTACACAGGCTTAGTGGAGATGCCGCCTGTCATGAAGATGACCATCAGTCCTACTTCCCAGACACAGTGAGAACCGGTGAGCCTGACGAACCTGAAGGAAAAGGCCGGCTGACGGGTGCTGATGCCACTGACTATACAAGAAAACACCGGGTCAACTCATCATTGACAGCGAGAGACACATTACTGCTCCTCCTGGCTGATGCCAAGGCTGCCTTTCTGCACCTCAAGCTCCTCGGCACTGACCATTGATGGGTCAATGGCCGCGTATTTGGTTCCATGGAATTGCAGCAAATGTATCTGTTGAAATGAAGAATCATTATTTTATTTATTTTTTGAGTTGGAGTGTCACTCTTGTTGCCCAGGCTGGAGTGCAGTGGCACTATCTTGGTTCACTCCAACCTCTGCCTCCCGGGTTCACCCAATTCTCCTGCCTCAGCCTCCCGAGTAGCCGGGATTACAGGTGCCCACCACCACGCCCAGCTAATTTTTGTATTTTTAGTAGAGACAGGGTTTCACCATGTTGGCCAGGCTGGTTTTGAACTCCTGACCTCAAGTGATCCATCTGCCTCGGCCTCCCAAAGTGCCAGATTACAGGTGTGAGCCACTGCACCCTGCCAGAATCATTGTTTTAAATGGCTGCATTACAGAGTAAAATGTATACTGCCTTCTATAAAAAGTTTGGTAGGAAAACATCACCATAGTGGACAAATGTTTTATACTTCTATAATTTACAGACTAATACATACTAAATAGAGAAAAGTCAAACAATTTTTTGAAACCACATTTGGGATCTTTGTTCCTCACTCCCTGAGCAGTCTCCCTGAGTCCCTGCAGAGTCTCCTGAGACATCTTAGATGGTGCATGCTCATGAGATGTTTACCCTTCCCTTCTGCTGCTGTGAGTTAGGTCCTTCCAATCTTCTGCTACTGTGACTAGTGCTGCTACGATGAATATCTCTGGGCATCAAGTATTCCTGTTTAGGATCCTGTCTTCTGTAAGGGGATGACAGGATCAAGGGATATGACTGGTTTTTGGGATCACAGGTGTGAGCCACCGCGCCCGGCCAGGATATGACTGGTTTTTTAAGGCTCTTGATTCATCTTGCCAAACTGCCAGGGCACTCACCCCTCACTGCTATTCTATTATCCATTTAGTTAGAGTATGAAGGGATGGTGTTTGTTAGGGCTTTCTTTTCTTTTTTTTTGAGACGGAGTCTTGCTCTGTTGCCCAGGCTGGAGTGCAATGGCGTGATCTCAGTTCACTGCAACCTCTGCCTCCAGGATTCAAGTGATTCTTCTGCCTCAGCCTCCCGAGTAGCTGGGACTACAGGTGTGCGCCACCACGTCCAGCTAATTTTTTTGTATTTTTAGTAGAGACAGGGTTTCACCATATTGGCCAGGCTGGTCTTGACCTCCTGACCTTGTGATCTGCCTGCCTCAGCCTCCCAAAGTGCTGAGATTACAGGCATGAGCCACTGCACCTGGTAGGGTTTTCTTTTAATGCATTAAAATTAGATCAAGAAGTCACTTCACAGGACTCAGATTGACCCCATTTAGGTCTGGTGTCTTGCTCTGATGGAACTCACTGTGTCCAGAGGGCAAGGTCACATCATACCAATAGTAACCTCAGTGTGTGAATGCAGGCCTGCTGTCCTTAGAAAAGGGATGGTGGCCAGAGAGTCACTGGGGGATCTCTAATATACCTGTTCAAATTCTCCTACAAGTTATAAATGTAAACCACTTTTATCAAGTCAATGCCTCATTTCTACAAGGAATTCTGTAGTTCACTGATTCCCTTACTAGTCCATTAAAAGAAGGCTTTATGTTGCAAACATATGTTGGGCTCAGAGCGCTCTGGGTTTCAAGCTAGGCCTTACCTGTACATAAAGATTGACCTCTGCACTTCTGCACAGGTATGGGAAATTGCCTCCTGTTTTCAGATGAGCTCTTCGGGCATTAGGATACAGCTTGTACATTTCTTCTTTAGCTTCAGTTGAAAGCGCACTCTGATCAAACACCTTTAAAAAACACAAAGCTTCAGCACCATAGGAAAGGTAAAACACACACACACATACAGAAAGCTGTAATCAACTAGTGTTTTAATATGTTCTTTTCACATTATGGACATGTTACCCTAAGTATTCCTTTCATATGAAGAGACAATCCTGAACCCCCAGCAGCCTGAACTACCTCCACTGCTGATCCCTGGTGACTTATAACTCCAACCGAAGACATTAGCTACAGATTTTGCTGCACAGCATCTCCTGCATTCTTTTGGTGGGGGGAAATTCTTTTTTTTTTTTTTTTTTGAGGTAGAGTGCAGTGGTGTGATCTCGGCTCACTGCAATCTCCACCTCCTGGGCTCAAGTGATTCTCCCGCCTCAGCCTCCTAAGTACCTGGGACTACAGGCATGCGCCATCACGCCTGGCTAATTTTTGTATTTTTAGTAGAGATGGGGTTTCATCATGTTGGCCAGTCTGGTCTCAAACTCCTGACCTCAGGTGATCTGCCCACCTCGGCCTCCCAAAGTGCTGGGATTACAGGCGTGAGCCACCGAGCCCGGCTAGGGTCGGGGGAAATTCTACCATGAATTTCCTTTTTCCTCAAATATAGCTAAGTAGATTAACAGAATATTAATAGAGAACAATCACTGCAAATGTCAATAAGTTTCAAAAAGATCATGAAGCCCCAAAAGAACTTTTTACTTTTATCATTAATTTAAAGCAATAAACTAAGTCATTTAGGCTCAGTGAAAAAAATTCCAAAAAAATGTAGAGTACAAGCTATTCTTTCTTGGGGAAGCCAGTTTGCAGCGTATGATTCTAGACATCCTTCAATACCCATACACATTTATGTTTTTACATGCAACAAAATTTTTCAAAAAGTAAAATAAGCAAAAAAAATTGTATACTAAATATACCGTACCAAATCTGTACGTTTAAGTGCATCTCCAACTAAAACTTATAGGCTGTTTTCAGTGACCATGAACCCAGGCAGTGAGCACAGCTTTGAAAGAAGGGCAGGCAGAGCAAATGTCCTGTGAGGACCATTGAAAAGCTTGTTCTATGTTATGGCAAATGTCAGAATGCAGCGATTATGGCAGAGGATGATAAGAAGTTGTTTACACGCTTATAATGGATAATTTCCCAACAAAAACCAATTATTAAAAATACCATATTATGGCCAGGTGCGGTGGCTCACACCTGTAATCCCAGCACTTTGGGAGGCTGAGGCGGGCAGATCATGAGGTCAGGAGATCGAGACCATCCTGGCTAACATGGTGAAACCCTGCCTCTACTAAAAATACAAAAAATTAGCTGGGCGTGGTGGTGGGTGCCTGTAGTCCCAGCTACTTGGTAGGCTGAGGCAAGAGAATGGCATCAACCCAGGAGGCGGAGCTTGCAGTGAGCCGAGATCGCACCACTGCACTCCAGCCTAGGCAACTGAGTGAGACTTTGCCTCAAAAAAAACAAAAACAAAAACAAAAAACCATATTATTTGAATTTAGGAACAAATCCATTTATAAGGCAAAATAATCATATGGTTTTTTTTTTAAGTAAATTGAAACCATAGTGAGATACCAATTCATATCCATTAGGATAAGTATCAACCAAAAAACCAGAAATAAGTGTCCAGGATATAGAGAAACTGGAACCTTTGTGCATTGTTGGTGGGAACATGAAATGGTATAGCCACTGTGGAAGACAGTATGGTGGTACTTCAAAAAGTGCGATTCTACTTCAAACGATATGTCCAAAAGAATTAAAAGTAGGATACATCTACTATGTACCCATAAAAATAAAAAAAAAATTATTTTAAAAAAATAATTTAAAAATAAATAAAAAAGAATTAAAAGCAGGAACTCAAACAAATATACATATATTTTTTGACAGGGTCTCACTCTGTTGCCCAGGCTGGAACGCAGAGGCATGATCATGGCTCACCCCAGGCTCAGGTGATCCTCCCACCTCAACCTCCCAAGTAGCTGGGATCACAGGGATGTGGCACCATGTCCAGCTAATTTTCTTTTTTTTTTTTCTTTTTTTTTTTGAGACGAAGTCTCACTCTATTGGCAGGCTGGAATGCAGTGGCGCCATCTCAGCTCACTGCAACCTCCACCTCCCAGATTCAAGCAATTCTCCTGCCTCAGCCTCCCGAATAGCTGAGACTACAGGTGCGTGCCACCATGCCCGGCTAATTTTTGTATTTTCAGTAGAGACGGGTTTCACCACGTTGGCCAGGATGGTCTCGATCTCTTGACGTCGTGATCCACCCGCCTTGGCCTCCCAAAGTGCTGGGATTACAGGGGTGAGCCACCGCGCCCAGCCTAATTTTCTTTATTAGTAGTAGAGACAGGGTCTCCTGTATTGCCCAGACTGGTCTCGAATTCCTGGGCTCAAGCAATCCTCCTGAATCAGCCTCCCAAAGTGCTGGGATTGCAGGCATGAGCCACTGTGCCCTGCCCAAACATATACTTTTACACCAATGTTCACAGAAGCACTATTCACAATTGCCAAAAGCTGAACACAACCCAAGTGACCACTGACGGATGAATGGATAAACAAAATGTGGTATAAACCAACATTGGTTTTATTGGTAGATATTATTCAGCTTTAAAAAGAAATAGGCTGGGCGTGGTGGCTCATGCCTGTCATAGCACTTTGGGAGGCCCAGGCAGGCAGATAGCTTGAGTCCCAGAGTTTGAGTCCAGCATGGGCAACATGGTGAAACCCCACCTCTACAAAAAATTAGCCGAACGTAGTGGTGTGAGCCTGTGGTCCAAGCTACTAAGGAGGCTGAGGAGGGAGGATTGTTTGGGCCCGGGAGGCAGAGGTTGCAGTGAGCTGAGATTGCACCACTGCACTCCAGCCTGGGGAACAGAGTGAGACCCTGTTTCCAAAAAAAAAAAAAGAAAGAAAGAAAGAAATGACATTCTGACATATGTATAACATTTCAAGATAAGTCTTGTGAAACATTATGCTAAGTGAAATGGCCGCACAAAAGGATAAATGTTGTATGATTCCACTTATATGAGGTTCTAGAAATAGGTAAATTTTTATAGACAGAAAATAAAACCGTTGATTATCAGAGGCCGGGGGAAAAAAGGGAACGGGAGTTATTGTTTAATGGGTATGCAATTTCTTCTTGGAATGATGAAAATGTGAAAATGGTGATGGTTGCAGAACTGTGAATATACTTAATGCCACTGAACTATGCACTTAAAAATGGTTAAAATGGCATATTTTAAATGTGTATTTTACCTCAATAAAAAATAAGCAAGCTTTTGTGGTAATTAAACTATGGAATTCTTGATTCTCTACCCTTGTGAAGCACCTTCTCTTTGCTGCCCATATATGTAATGGCTCAGGTGCAATATCTATTGATGAGAACAGCAAAAATACATCAAATGGGTAGACTCCCTTGTTTAAATTTATTTTGATTCATTTTTATTTTTATCTTTTTTAATAAATACAGACAGGGTCTCACTATGTTGCCCAGGCTGGTCCTGAACTCTTGGACTCAAGCAATCCTCCTGCCTCAGCCTCCCAAAGCGCTGGGATTACAGGCACAAGCCACTGTGCTCGGCCTATTTTGATTTCAATGGTGTTATTCCTGCCAGAAAGAAATCCAAGATAAGCAATAAACAGATTATTCTGGAATTGAGAAAGCTGGAGGGTAAAAACAAAAGCCAAGGCAGCATTTGAAGAGGCACATTGAAAGTTATCAAATAGTTTTATAGGAGATCTTGACATACACATTTTAAAAAGTAAAGCAGCTATTTTACTTAAAAGGAAGCTTACATCCATAATGGTTACAGGTATGTCCCGAATTTTATGAGGTTCCACATAAGAATTTTGACAATTCAAGGTAAGTCTTGAAGCCAGTTCACTCTGACCCAAACTTTCTAGCTGCAGGAAGAAACACAGGTAAAGTTTTCGAAATAATTTTGTTTTTCACATTTACATTAAATCCACAGACAACATTTGTGCTTATAAAGGTGGTATCATCTGTGGTGGGGCCAGAAAAGTCATCAGTGAGGAACCACAACTTAGGTGAGAGACCATGAACTGGGCTTCTCAGGAGGTTGTGGCATTTTTCTATTCTGGAAACCTGGGTACAAACCAATGAAACCCGGCCTACAGCCCTCAGCCTACACTGCCTACTCCAGCCAGGTGCCCATGGGCAGCAAGCCAATTCCTACTGCTTAAAGGTGACAGATACATGTTTTTGTTTTGTTTTTTTTTTAAGATAAACCTTTAAGGGATCTTAAAAGAGATCTGAGAAATCATCTAGCCCAGCAGTTCCTAAATGCAAGCCAACAGACCTGGTTCATCAGATTTACCTGGTGGGTAGAGGAAAAGTGTGAAGTAAAAATAGATTCCCAGATCCCATGCCCAGGGATTCCAGATGGATGATCTGCTGTGAGGCCTTACAATCTGTATTTCTGAAAGCTCCCCTAAGTGATTTTGATGAACAGCTGGTGGGAAGCACTAATGTAGGCAAGCCCTTACCAGCAATAATATCTGCTCAGATGTATTAATCTGCTTAGCAAATACCTCTAACACATACTTGTGAGACAGATCTATCTTCTGGAACCACGTAGATGTGAAAATTCCCAATACAATGTGTCCCCAACCCAATGTCATGATCCTTACCCTGTCTACCATGAAATCAATGGCATCAGCCATCATAGGGTCCACCGGGCCAGATGAAAAATTTCCAAGAACTATTTTTTTGAGCATAAATGCAGGCATCAGCCAAAAGCTGTAAAACACAAAGACCTTATAATTTAAACTTCCAAGACTACACATGGCAAATATTCATTCAACATTAAAGCTTTGTGTTAGCTTGGGATCTAGAAATAAAAAGTCCTAATCCCCTCCTCCAAAGAGCTCAGCATCTAGTTTTTCCACACACTTCCCCAAGCTTCCAAAGAGTTATGGCTTCATATAATTAACCTTTTATTTGAGGATTTAGGATAATTATAAGAGATATTTCAAAATACCTTTACTGAGATAGACATTCTGATGAGTCCAGTATTTTTTTTTTCCTCTAATTGGCCCTATTTCCAAGGATTAAACTATTTCTTTCGGAAAACTGAGCATTAAGAGAAGTATTCTTTCCTTCTGGTTGATATTATCTTTTTATTGATTGATATTTCAAAACAGATCTCAAAATACTAATATGAAAGCTATTGCACCTCCCCAAATTTGCTACTATTAGATTCAACTTGGCTAATTCAAGGCAAATTGATATTTATAGATTTATTTTTTAAATTTATTATTGTTATTATTTTTTGAGACAGAGTCTCAGTCAGTTGCCCATGCTGGAAGTGCAGTGGCATGATCTCGGCTGGGTGCAACCTTTGCCTCCCGGGCTCAAGCAATTCTCATGCCTCAGCCTTTCGAGTAGCTGGGACTACAGGCGCATGCCACCACGCCCGGCTAACTTCTGTATTTTTAGTAAAGATGAGCTTTTGCAATGTTGGCCAGGCTGGTGGTGAACTCCTGGCCTCAAGTGATCCACCCACCTCAGCCTCCCACAGTGCTGGGATCACAGGCGTGAGCCACTCCTGGCCTCTTTTTATTTTTTAATTAAAAAAATTAAAAAAAAACTTTTAGAGACAGGGTCTCACTCTGTTGCCCAGGCTGAAGTGCAGTATTGTGATCATAGCTCACTGTAGCCTCAAACTCCTATCAAGTGATCCTTCTACCTTGGCCTCCCGAGTAGCTCGGACTACGGGCTCATACCACCAGGCCTGACTAATTTTTTAAAAATTTACTGAGCTTGGGGAGCCGGGGCCAGGCACGGTGGCTCATGCCTGTAATCCCAGCACTTTGGGAGGCCAAGGTGGACAGATCACGAGGTCAGGAGATCGAGACCATCCTGGTGAACACGGTAAAACCCCGTCTCCACTAAAAATACAAAAAAATTAGCCAGGCTTGGTGGCGGGCGCCTGTAGTCCCAGCTACTCGGGAGGCTGAGGCAGGAGAATGGCGTGAACCCAGGAGACGGAGCTTGCAGTGAGCCAAGATCGTGCCACGGCACTCCAGCCTGGGCGACAGAGCCAGACTCCGTCTCCAAAAAAAAAAAAATTTACTGAGCCAGGCGCAATGGCTCATGCCTGTAATCCAGAACTTTGGGAGGCCAAGGTCGGTGATCACAAGGTCAGGAGTTCAAGACCAGCCTGGCCAAGATGGTGAAACCCCGTCTCTACTAAAAATACAAAAATTAGCCAGGGGCGGTGGCCAACGCCTGTAATCCCAGCTACTTGGGAGGCTGAGGCAGGAGAATCACTTGAACCTGGGGGGCAGAGGCTGCAGTGAGATCGTGCCACTGCACTCCAGCCTAGGCAACAGAGCGAGACTCCCGTCTCAAAAAAGAATTTTTTTTTTCTGTAGAGACAGGATCTTGCTCTGTTGCCCAGGCTGGTCTAGAACTCCTGGACTCAAGCAATGCTCTTACCTCTGCCTCCCAAAGTGCTGGGATTACAGGTGTGAGCCACTGTGACTGGTCAGATCTTTACGGATTTCTATATATGATCTTTAGTTTATATTTATTCCATTAATTTCAACTGTTAAGAGCCATCATGGAGGGTAAACACTAATTTCTGTAAACCTATGATGAAAATTACTTAGATGAGGTGCAAACTACCTTCTGATGCTTATTACCATTGGGACAGCCTTGCTGGAAGTTGAGCTTCCCTCAAAAGGACCACTAGGTCACCTTCCAGCCCCATCACTTTCTAAGTTCTCTCCCAGCCCCATCACTTTCTTATCTTTTGAAGGTGATGAGGTCTAAGTACGCTCTGTAACGGGTGGACCCTGTTGACTTTGCTCACTCCTGGATCCTCAGTGTGTGGCACACAGTAAGCACTCAGATATTTGACAATAAGCAGCTGATGTGCCAGAGCACAAACTGAATGGGGGCTGTCTTGGCATTCTAACAATTAGAACAGCAATAAAAATCACCAAAAATAATGAGCATTATTTAGTGCATTATCTGGACGGGAAGGATTTGTAAAGTAGCTAATGTATACAAGAAATTGTTGCATGAACGCTGAGTAATTACTAAGATAACATCAGAAAAACTAAAAAATAGCCGGGCACAGTGGCTCACGCCTGTAATCCCAGCACTTTGGGAGGCTGAGGCGGGCGGATCACGAGGTCAGGAGATCGAGACCATCCTGGTGAACACGGTGAAACCCCGTCTCTACTAAAAACATAAAAAATTAGCCAGGCGTGGTGGCGGGCGCCTGTAGTCCCAGCTATTTGGGAGGCTGAGGCAGGAGAATGGCGTGAACCTGGGAGGCGGAGCTTGCAGTGAACCGAGATCGTGCCACTGCACTCCAGCCTAGGCGACAGAGCGAGACTCCGTCTCAAAAACAAACAAACAAAAAAACAAACAAACAAACAAAAAAAACAAAAAAATATCAGAGTGCAATTTTAAGTAGATGTAAAAACAATATTTCCCTATACATTATTTGAAAACACTGATCATACAGATGTGTTTACTCACTGGGCTTTTTTTTTGAAGTAGGGTCTTGCTTTGTCACCCAGCCTGGAGTACAGAGGCACAGTTGTGGCTCACTGCAGCCTTGAACTCTTGGGCTCAAGCGATCCTCCTGCCTCAGCCTCCTGAGTAGCTAGGACTGGAGGTGCATACCATGATACCTGGCTAATTTATTATTATTGTTATTTGTAGAGATGGGGTCTCACTATGTTGCTCAGGCTGGTTTCAAACTCTTGGCCTGAAGTGATCCTCCTGTCTTGGCCTCCCAAAGTGTTGGGAGTACGGCATGAGCCATCACACCTGGCCACTGGGCTTTATTTTAAGGCTAGAGCCTCGCCTTGCTAGCAATGAAAGAAGTGCACAATAAGCCAGCTGTATGGCATCATAGATACCTACCAATTACTTAAAATGATAAAATCAATGAAAGGATGGCTCCTAGGAAACAAGTACCCCACTGGCTGCGCCCGAAGCATTTCCACCATTTTGTTTTTGGTTTTTTTTTTTTTTTTTGAGATGGAGTTTCGCTCCTGTTGCCTAGGCTGGAGCGCAATGGCGTGATCTCGGCTCATCACAACCTCCGCATCCTGGGGTCAAGTGATTCTCCTGCCTCAGCCTCCTGAGTAGCTGGGATTATAGGCATGTGCCACCTTGCCCAGCTAATTTTGTATTTTTAGTAGACGGGGTTTCTCCATGTTGGTCAGGCTGGTCTCGAACTCCCGACCTCAGGTGATCCGGCCGCCTCGGCCTCCCAAAGTGCTGGGATTACAGGTGTGAGCCACCGCACCCAGCCTCATTTCCACCATTTCTATCTTTTGGAAGAACAGACTAATATCAAGGGTCATGATGTGCAGAACATCTGTTGACAGACCAAATGCTCTATTCTTTCCATTTGGAGAACATATCTCAAGGAAATAAATTGGAAAGGGAAAAAACCCAGTAATTTGTACAAAGATTTACTGTAGAATGTGATGAAGAATTGGGAAAAGCCAAATGCCTAATAAAACTATGTCAGTCAATACACGGAACTGTTTACACAAAATAATAAGTGGGATAAACAGAACATGGTATTAGTTATATAGAAATACTGAATAGAAATAGCAAAAGCATATTAATGAATATTAAACAAAATTTAAAAATTTAAGGTAATAAAAAAAGCTGAATTTAGAGTTCATTCAATTCTTTCCTTTTGCAAAGGTAATTGTTTCTAATTTTAAAAGCCAAGAAAGAGCCGGGCACAGTGGCTCATGCCTGTAATCCCAGAACTTTGGGAGGCCAAGGTGGGCAGATGGCTTGAGCCCGGGAGTTAGAGACCAGCATGGGACAACATGGCAAAACCTCATCTGTACAAAAATATACAGAAATTAACCAGGTGTGGTGCCATGCATGCCTGCCTGTAGTTCCAGCTACTTGGGAGGCTGAGGTAGGCGGATCGCTTGAGCCTGGGAAATAAAGGCTGCAGTAAGCTGTGATTGCACCACTGCACTTCAGCCTGGGTGACAGAGCAAGACTCTGTCTCAAAAAAAAAAGCCAAGGAAGTTGCAGAATATAGAAGTAGATATAAGCCTTCCCTTCCTAATGTACCAAACACTCAAAAGCCAACATTTTCAAAATTTCACTGAACAAAAAAAGTAATTTTGTTCTTACCTGTTTGCAGTCCAAGTTTGGTTGAAGATAGAGGTGTCACTGAAGGAATTGCAGAGGATTAGGGAATGGACTCTAGGAGATTTGTGAGTGTATTCAGCAAATTTCTGGGCCAAAAAGCCTCCCAAAGAAGCGCCAAAAAGATGAACCTAATTATAAACAAATATAAGGCAGATTCTGAAATACTGATGAATCTTGAACCTGAGTATTAAAAAGTTGCTTCAATTATCACTAACCACAGAATATGTTATCACTAGCCAATAGACTGAAATATTTACAGCAGCTAGAAATTTAGAAAATATTGTATTTAAATGCAATTTATACAGTCCATCAAGATAATACAACTCGGCATCCAAGTTATATAATTTAAAAAAATATCATTCACAGATTGCATTAGAAAACAAAACCAGTCCAGGCACGGTGGCTCACACCTGTAATCCCAGCACTTTGGGAGGCCGAAGCAGGCAGATCACGAGGTCAGGAGTTCGAGACCAGCCTGGCCAGCATGGTGAAACCGTCTCTACTAAAAATACAAAAAAATTAGCCAGGCATGGTGGTGTGTGCCTGTAGTCCCAGCTACTCGGGAGGCTGAGGCAGCAGAATAGCTTGAACCTGGCAGGCGGAGGTTGCAGTGAGCCAAGATCGCACCACTGCACTCCAGCCTGGGCAACAGAGCGAGACTCCGTCTTAAAAAAAAAAAAAAAGAAAAAAAAAACAAAACAAAACCAAGCTAGGGAAATATGGAAAAGGCCTGTATACTAAAAATACAAAAATTAGCCAGGCATGGTGGTACGTGCCTAGAGTCCTAGCTACTTGGGAGGCTGAGGTGGGAGGATCGCTTGAGCCCAAAAGGTTGAGGCTGCAGTGAGCCATGATTGCACCACCGCACTCCAGCCTAGGCAACAAAGTGAAAGCCTGTCTCAAAAAAAAAAAATAAGAAAAAACTCAAAACCACTTAGTGGTTTATGTCTAAGAAAACTGTGATTCAGTAATTCCACCCCTAAACACATACCTAAGAGAACTGAAAACATATGTCGACACAAAAACTTGTACATGAATGTTCATGGCAGCATTATTCATGATATCCAAAGGGTAAAAACAACCCAAATGTGCATCAGCTGATGAATCGTTAAACAAGATATGGCATATTTATAAAAATATGATTTAGCTGTAAAGAGAAACGAAGTATTGATTCCAGCTTCAACATGAATGAACCTTAAACTCACAATGCTAAGTAAAAAAAGCCAGTCAAAAAGACCACATATGATACGATTCCACTTATGTAAAATATCTAGAATAGGCAAATCCATAGAGATAAAAATAAATTAGGTTGCAGGGCTAGTAGGGGGGAAGATGAGGACCGACTGCTAATGAATATGAGGTTTTTGGCATTAAAAAAAATTATAAAACATTGACTGCAGTGATGGTTGCACATACCTGGGAGTATACTGAAAAACATGGAACTGTATACTTAAAAGGGTAAATTATATGGTATATGAATTATGTTGCAATAAAGCTATTATTAAAAAATAAAAGAGGGCTGGGCGCGGTGGCTCACGCCTGTAATCCCAGCACTTAGGGAGGCTGAGGCGGGCAGATCACTTGAGGTCAGGAGTTTGAGAGCAGCCTGGCCAACCTGGCGAAACCCCATCTTTACTAAAAATACAAAAACTAGCCAGGCATGGTGGCACACGCCTGTAATCCCAGCTATTTTGGAGACTGAGGCAGGAGAATCACTTGAACCCGGGAGGTGGAGGTTGCAGTGAGCCGAGATCGCGCCACTGCACTCCAGCCTGGGTGACAGAGTGAGACTTCATCTCAAAAAATAAAAAAAAATTGTATGTATGTAATTAGTTTCAGGGTACTCACTTTATCCAATTGTAAATGGTCTAAAAGTTTTCTGAATCCATCACAGAACTCGAGATGGTCCCAATAAACTGGATACTGCAACTGAAATAATAACGATAATTTTATTTTTAAAAATCATAAAAGTAAAAATGCAACTCGCGTATTTGAAAAACTTAGGACTCAAACAGTGACATTTCTCGTTTGCTCAAGTGCTGCTCCTTATTCAAAATATGTAAAAATAAGCTCTCACTTTTTACTAAACTTCATAATTCACATTTTTCTAACAGACCAAATTAAAAGAGTATAAAAAGTAAGCACACTCTAATGATATTACATGAGTAACAATTTCAATTCCCATCAATTTCCTTTCTAAATAGCTGAAAAAGTCTGGGGTTCAAGGATGAATACAGCAGAACCCATTCCAGTAAAGAAATACCATTTTCTCTTAAATCTAATTTCATTCAGAATTATGGCTCAGGAGAGATGGAAACAAAATTTGTTCTAAGGGGAGCTCCCTCTCTTTTTGGTAGCATTTCTTTAAGAGGGTATTCAGTAAAATTGTTCCTCTTCTTTTAAATGACTTAGTTACTCTATTTCATTTATTGTACTTTGGGGTGTCTGTCTGTTTCTTGAGACAGAGTCTCCTCTGTTGCCCAGGCTGGAGTGAAGCGGCGCGATCTTGACTCATCCCACCTCCGCCTCCCGGGTTTGAACGATTCTCCTACCTCAGCCTCCTGAGTAGCTGAGATTACAGATGTCCACCACCACACCCAGCTGATTTTTGTATTTTTAGTACAGACACAGTTTTGCCATGTTGGCCAGGCTAGTCTCGAACTCCTGACCTCAAGTGATCCACCTGCTTTGGCCTCCCAAAGTGTTGGAATTTTAGGCGTGAGTCACCCCACCCAGCTTGTTTTTGTGATAGGGTCTCACTCTCTCTCATCCAGGCTGGAGTGCATTGGCACGATCGTAGCTCACTGCAGCCACAACCTCTTGGGGGCAAGCGATTCTCCCACCTCAGCCCCCCAGTAGCTGGAATCACAGGCATGCACCACCATGCCTGGCTAATTTTTATATGTATACTTTTTTGTAGAAATGGGGTTTTGCCACGTTGCCCAGGCTGGTCTTGAACTCCTGGGCTCAAGCGATTTGCCTGCCTCAAGCAATATAACTGCCTCAGCTTCCCAAAGTGCTGGGATTATGGGTGTGAGCCACCATGCCAGGCTACTGTACTTCTGTTTGTGACAAAAGAAGTATGGTACTTGACTATACGTAGCCTATCTATTAATGCTGGCAATGATGAGGAGAAAGAAGTACAAGTCACAAACTCATTTCTAAGGGACTCAGGTTTGTCCCCTACGAATTCCTTTTTTTTGTTTGAACTGGGGTCTCGCTCTGTCGCCCAGGCTGGAGTGCAGTGGCGCGATCTCGGCTCACTGCAACCTCCACCTCCCAGGTTCAAGCGATTCTCCTGCCTCAGTCTCCTGAGTAGCTGGGACTACAGGCATGTGCCACCACACCCGACTAATTTTTTGTTGTTGTTGTATTTTTAGTAGAGACGGGGTTTCACCATGTTAGCCAGGATGGTCTCGATCTCCTGATCTTGTGATCCGCCGGCCTCGGCCTCCCAAAGTGCTGGGATTACAGGCATGAGCCACCGCACATGGCCAAGAATTCCTTTTTTGTATATATATAAAACCAACTGGCTGGGCACAGTGGCTCACGCTTGCAATCCCAGCGCTTTGGGAGGCCGAGGCGGGTGAATCACTTGAGGTCAGGAGTTCGAGACCAGCCTGGACAACATGGTGAAACCCCATCTCTACTAAAAAATACAAAAATTAGCCAGGCATGGTGACAGGCACCTGTAATCCCAGCTACTGGGGAAGCTGAGGCATGAGAATTGCTTGAGCCTGAGAGGCGGAGGTTGCGTGAGCCGAGATCATACTACTGCACTCTAGCCTGAGTGACAGAGTGAGACTCCATCTCCAAAAAACAAAAACAAAAACAAAAAAACCCCCCAAAAACCTCGTCTAACAGGCTTATTGTTTAAGCACTTAGGTTCATTTTGTTATTGATGAATCACTGGAATGGATACTGCCATATGAATTATGGAATCATTTTAGATTTGATGTATGACTTTCATTATTAAAATTCTATTTGTGGATAAGACTTCCACCATTCCAAGAAAGAATGGGGAACTGATTCTACCTAGCAGAAAGTTTGAGAATTTGAGTCAGATGATAGCCTAAAAGAAAGGGGATGATACTTTCATGGAGTCTTTAATTTATAAATATCCATGCCCACATAGGTGACAAAATTATATGCAACTTAATACATACAAACAAATGAGTTCAAGCAGAACTGGGGAAGCCTGAATGAGATTGGCAGATTGTAGTAATATCAATATCCTGGTTGTGATTTTGTACTACAGTTTTGCAAAGGTTCGGCAGAAACTGGGGAAATGTGTAAAAGGTATATTTCTCTTTACTATTTTTTATACTGCATGTGAATCTACAATTGCAACAACAAAAAAATTTAAATTAAAAAGATCTGTGCATTTTAACTGCTAGATACTAACAAATATCAAATAAGTTCCAAAACCTCATGGAGCTGAACATTCTGATCACATCTTGATGACAAAGTAATTTTGAAGACACTGTTGACCTTTTCTTGATTAACTCTCCTCCTAATGAAACAGGGAAAGCGCACAACAAGAACCTTGAGAGTGAAGAAGAAACATCCAGCCAGAAGCCAAGGCTCTCATGACCTGCCACTGTGGAGCGAGAAACACACTGCTGGACAGCACTCCCGAGCGGGACGGGCGCCTATGGGTTGCTCGGTTTCCCCCTCCCTGGCTGATCAACAGGGGCCACCAAAAATGGTAGTGTCATGTCTCAGGCTGCAGAGGGCTGGGATGAGGGCAGTTCCCACCCTGTTCTAGAATGCTGTTTGTGAAGAGGAATGACTGAAAATCTGAACAAAGGAGGATTATGTTGCAGAGGCTCAAACATGTCACGTGAGGAATGGTTAAAGAAGCTGGAGAAATTAAGCCAGAGAAGAAAAGACCCAGGAGAAAAGCAGCAGGTGGTGATGATAACTGTTTTCTCAAGTAAGAGACAGGCTCTCAGGAGGAAGAGGAACTGATTTCTTTTGTGTGGCCTCAGTTGGTGGTAACCTCAGTAGAATTTTCAGTTACCTTCCAAAAGGAGAGACGTGACCTGCCTTTTCATCCCTTTAAACAGTAAATAAAACGTACACTAACAGCAGTACTCCCACTGGGAGTACCACTTACAAGTGAATACCGCAGGCGACTGCCAGCTAAAGAGACTCTCTCCTTCCTGGAAAATTAGGAGACCAATGTCCTGACCAACGTGGAAGCATGCAAAAAAAAAAAAAAAAAAAAAATCAGTCACCAGGAAGAGTGCCTTTCCCACACACCTTTCTCCCAGAGAAGACTCAAGAATGAACAGCGGGAAACTGGATTTAGACCAAACTCAGCTATAAAGTAACAATCAGGAACAAAAAAACTTCCTAACCAAATGCTAACATATGAGCTAATTAATGAATCTCACCTCAAATATCAAAGATTTACATGAAAAGCCAGCTTTTCAGTCACTTGTATGTTAGCAAATCCCTTTGTTGTCTAATATTCCATGCTCAGCAACCCTGGAAGCAGTGCTGTGATAAAATGAGGAGCAGAAACAGAGCCAGGAGACGGAGCTCAGTTCCTCCCTCCACTACTGGCTGTGTGAGCCGGACCTCAGTTTCTTCATCTGTAAAGAAGGACAACGCTTCCTACCGCTCTGAGTTGAGAGAAGGGCGTCAGGAGAGAATGCACATACATGCTGGGCATGGAGAGGCTGCCAAAAGAGGTTTGTTCCCTCTGAATCTCTGTGTGACCGTGGACTCACACCAGCCTCCTTCAAAAGGCTTCATCTCACATATTAAAATAAGCAAACAGTATCTTTCCTCAATTAAAAAAACTGCCCAGCTGGGCGCAGTGGCTCGTGGCTGTAATCTCAGCACTCTGCGAGGCTGAGGTGGATGAATCATGAGGTCAGGAGTTCGAGACCAGCCTGGCCAACAAGGCGAAACCCCATCTCTACTAAAAATACAAAAAATTAGCTGGGCGTAGTGACGGGCGCCTGTAATCCCAGCTACTCAGGAGGCTGAGGCAGGAGAATCGCTTGAACCCGGGAGATGGAGGTTGCAGTGAGCAGAGATCACGCCACTGCACTCCAGCCCGGGCGACAGAGTGAGAATCCATCTCAACAAACAAACAAACAAACAAACAAACAAACAAACAAACTGTGCCCATTACTATAGCTGATGAGAGACAGAAGCATAAAAAAAAAAACACACAAAACGTGGGTCTGAATTTTAATACTTAATCAGTAATACTTACAGCGATAACCCGGTAACCCCATCCAGTCAGAGCCAAAATCTGCCGGAAAAAGACATCTGCGGTTCCACTGACAGGGGGCAGGAATATGAGAGGACACCTGATACTTCGGGGGCCCGCGTCATAGAGCGACCATATCTTACTGTCATCATCATCTACAATAATCTGGAGGGAAGGTTAAAAGAAAAAAGTGGAAAACCTTATAAATTTGCTTTTTATGTTATTTTACACTGTCATTTCACTGACAATTTTAATACTACTGCCTTGTTTGTTACAAGGCAACCTGGAGCTCACACCAGATTAGCATGCATGACAAACTCCTCCGGTCTCCTTTTCTTTCCTCAGGGCTAACGTATTCCACAGTACTTAGAACTACTTTATAATCTTCCAAAGGGCTGCTGCTTCTCTGTTTCTTCCCCCTCCTCCTTTTTTTTTTTTGAGACAGAGTCTCGCTCTGTAGCCCAGGCTGGAGTGCAGTGGCACGATCTTGGCTCACTACACTGCCTCCCAGGTTCAAGCGATTCTCCTGCCTCAGCCTCCCAAGTAGCTGGGATTACAGGTACGCACCCTCATGCCCAGCTAATTTTTTGTATTTTTAGTAGAGACTCGGTTTCACCATATTGGTCAGGCTGGTCTCGAACTCCTGAGCTCATGATCCACCCACCTTGGCCTCCCAAAGTGCTGGGATTACAGGCGTGAGCCACTGCGCCCGGCCTGGAT
This sequence comes from Gorilla gorilla gorilla, assembly GCF_029281585.2. Classification (NCBI taxonomy): domain Eukaryota; kingdom Metazoa; phylum Chordata; class Mammalia; order Primates; family Hominidae; genus Gorilla; species Gorilla gorilla. The sequence goes on from NC_073240.2 coordinate 65,747,107, forward strand.
CCTGTCTCTTTAAAATACATACATAAATAAATAAAAATACAACAACACTCCAGCCTGAGCAACAGAGGGAGAGATCCTGTCTCTTAAAAAAAAAAGGCAAGCTGAGGTAAGACAAGTGCTCAGCAGAGTCTGGCAGATGTTAAGTGTCCTAGAAATATTAGCTATTATTATTATTCACGGCATCCTAGTTTAATTTTTGCTTTCACTTTTGGTGGTATTTAGAAAAGTACATTAACTGCTTGAACATTTGACAATGCAAATCAGTATTTATTCTACTTTCATATTAAAAAAACTCAAGGCCTCCAGGCTCTTTTTTCTGACAGCTCCTCACTAGCAGGGCTATGGACTCCACAGTGTCACTCTGTGGGTGGCAGCACACTAACCAGGGTCACTG